>NC_090928.1:206941710-208254210 GCF_040938575.1 Ambystoma mexicanum | reverse complement strand
TCGTAGCTGTTCTCTCTGGTGGGCAGCTATATTTACTCGTGTGTTTACATTTCCTGCGAAGATGGGCTGCTAAGACAATAAAGCAATTGATTTAATTAGTTCACAGCTGCCTGCTATAATGGCCAGCCCAATGTGCAGCAAGAGACATTTAAATGAATTTAAAATGAATGTTGTACTTGCAGAACAATGCGGTTGATATTCTCGGTCACCCATTGCCTGAAATCCATAATTCACTGAAATGCTGTCAATCTCGTGAATTATGCAGGAAGATCCCTTGGTCTGACTTCCTCAGAGCGAGTGATGGATTTTGAAACCACTGCTGTTTGCGCACTAAACATAGCCAGGCATGTAGTGTGCATATGTCAAGCAATCATTACATGTTTATTTCAGGAAACGTTTCATAATGCAAGTCCGTCAAGCACAATCCTCCCAGAGTAGCCACATAAAGGAAACCCTGGCAAGAGCACAGGCTGCAGAGCTATTGGGTAGGGAAGCAGCTCTAGCTTGTGGGATGATCCCTTCTATAATCTACCTGCAGTTGACTTCCCTCCAGCATCTCTGGATTCCTCTCCTTTCTTTGCTTTTCCCTTTAACAGGTGTGCAGAAGAGTTTGCCAGATGCTGAATCCTTTTGGGCGGCACCATGTTTCTCAGGAACGGGAAACCCCTTCCACAGCGCCATCGTAACAGATCCCAGAGCTCCCACAAGTGAATCCCTGCTCCCCGCCTCCTTCTCTTTGCTCACCAAGGCCATGCAGTGAGGTGAGTGTGTGCTCATGGTCGCTGCCCCCCTGATACCTCTCCGCCTTCCAGACTCTCGTCTATGGGCTGTGCAATGTGCCAGATGGGTTTATCAAGATTGTGTCTATGGTAGTTGTCAAGAAGTCCATTTTGACGTGGTTCCCATGTCCCTTCTTCGGCCCGTAACCTTGCCATGCCATCAGGTATTCCAAGGTTTTCCCTCCTGTTCCTCTATCACAGACCTTTTCTTCTTTGGATTCTTGTCCCACCAAGGGAAGGCACTGGAGTGGAATTTGAAGACTGTGTGTATCCCTCACCTTGAGAGTAGTTGAAATTGGCAGCCTGAGAACATCATTTTTTATCATGAAATGTCAAACAAATCTAGGGTCAATCTTCTTAGGCACCTGGAACATAGATGGCTTTCTTGAGAACAACCACACTTATTACCCTTTGCTAAATTCTGGACGGATGTTCATTTTGTTATCCACTTGTAGTGTTTATATTTGCTTTGCTTAACTCAGCGGAAGATGGGCTTGATTGTGCACCTGCTATGGACATTGAATTCTGTCATTCGCCGCCAGAGTTGGAGTAGGGCCACCATAATATACCTAGGATTGTTTTAATGGTGACAGAAAAAGAATGTCATTCCCATGTATATATATATATATTCCCCTGCACTTGCGTGATCTTAATGTCACCGGGCCTAGTAGGATCGTTGTCTCTGTCTTCCCTCTGTTTCCCCTACCTTTCCTCGTGGCGCCTTGAAACACTTGTGTATAGGCGCGTGATAAATGCCTTATCATAGAATATCATATCATATATTGTATGCAAATTCAGCCATAGATATTGTTTATTTATTTATTTTGCATTTTTAAAGCGCTCACACAGCCCACGGGCATCGAGGCGCTGTTACAGGAATTGTTCGTTTTTTTAGTTGCGCAATTGTGTTTTTTTTTTTTTTGTCTTAGTTACGTATTTATAACGCACTTAAACACCGAGAGGTTTCTAAGCGCGGACAATTGAACCTGTGTTGCTTCGTGTCGTCTTGCTTCCAAGGCGCGCACGTTGCCGTTAAGCTATCCTCCCCGTTCTAAAGTTTGGTTCACCTTCTCCATTTGCACTTCAGCTTGGGGGTGAAGGTTGGAGGAAAGGCTACAACTATTGCCAAGAGGCAGCAGAATGCTTTCCAAAGCCTAGCTGTTAACCAACTTCCACTATCAGAAGCAATATTGATAGGAAAACAGAGATGTTTGTACATTTCTGCAAGTCTGATGGGCGAAGGAAGTCATTATCAAGGAATACATTCTGCTATCATAAGGAAAACCCTATTAAACTGTAATGCTTTCATATTTCTTAGGGTTGGGGAGCGCTGTAATGAAATCAATAGAACTGGTCCCCGGACCAGGTAGGTTGTCCATACATTGTTGCAGTCCTTGATATGCTTGCTTTGGGCCTTTCATACTGGCACAGGCAGTACATCTCTGAATAATTATGATTGTTGTGCTTTAATATGTTGGGCCACCAGAAGTACAGCTGTTCCTGTTCTAATGTCTTGATTGGTGCTGTATGCCCGGCAGCAGTTACATGATGGCATCAACGTGCCACTGTTTCCTGTACATTTAACAGCTTCCCTCTGAACATTACTCCATCTATTTCTTGCAACTCTTCCCTTTGATGGAGAAATGAGGTCGCTTTAGCGAGGTTCTTTCATACATCTTCCAGGAAAGATTCTTCCTGGAACATGGCCACTACTTGATGAAGGGAAACCATTAAAGGAGGGAAAGGGGCATTTTCAGTGGGCGTACCCATTTATGCATGCATTTATTTATAGTTGATGATCAGGAGGCAACTGCAATGCAAAGATTGATTTGTGGTGCTCCAAGGGGAAGGGTTTGAAACAAAGACAATAGAGGAAGGCTATACAAGGCAATTCACAGTTCCTCAGGCATTCAGACCAGTATTAGTGCCAGGGCAAAGGTGATTGGTGAAGTGCAGGAAGCTAAGATACATGTGCAACAGAAATACGAAACCACAGCAGTGTGAGCAAAATAAGTGCAAGAATGGTCGAAACAAGCAGACGGTGCAATACAGAATTTAGCATCTACCAACAAATGGAGAGCAAACCAGCGTATGGATACGTGCCTCCAGCTTAAGGGCTCAGGGGCTAGCTCGATAAAACATTTCCAGAGAACAAAGAGGGGGTGCTGGGACAGATTAGCCAGACTGGGAGAGGCAGGCAAGAGATCATCAAGGGGCCACCATGACTAAGCCTCTTAAATCACCGTTTTAAAGTTCAGGGGTAAATTATTCCAGAGTGAAGCCGCTCCTGGGCCAATAGGTTGACAAGGATAATCCTTTAGTCACTGAGGATATAGGCTTGCACAGTGGACCGTACATCTTGATGTGTGGTTTGAGTTAAGAGGGACCACAGCCTATATGTGTCCTATGAATGATGCTTTTGGATAAAGTATCTTATTTGGTAGATTATGGTCTTTGTATAGAACTGATCACAAAGTTGAAATGGGAGAAAACCAAAAGCCATCCATATGAAAGTGTTTATTGAAGCATTGAACAGTTCAGAGGTGTTGCTAGATCGTATGATCAGTTGAGTGACAGGAGACAAGGTTCCATCTTAGTAGTGTCTCTACTCTTCCAAAGCTGCCTTAACTGCCAGTGCTTTTCCTTGATTGTGTAATCAACTTCTCCTTTAAACAGCCAACTCTCTGTGCGCTCCAATGGGACCCCTTTTCCCAAAAGCCACCAAGGAAGTACCCCCACTAAACAGCTCCACTGTCCCAACCCTCTTCAACCTCATCCCATTCTCACAGGACCTTCATGACTGCTTCAAGGAAGTCACTCTTTTAACTTCTTTAACCTCTTTAAACCATAAAAACCTTACCATTTATCAGCCCAACGTTCTTATCTCCCATTACTCAATCACTCTAGAGTGCTTGGTCTTCAGTAGGATCACTAGCTAGTTAGCAACTAAAGGACTTTCCAACCCTTTGCAATCAGCATTTCAAAGTCCCCCACTGGAAGGGCCTTCACCCACATTTCAAAATGTGTTACCTCAGCTTCCCACCTCAAGCTCTCAACCATGTTGATTATTCTTGAGCTCTCCCCTGCCTTCAAACGAACAACTACCCAGTTCTCCCTCTGACCCTCTCCAACTTTGGCATCCCAGACCAGGACCTGCCTGAACATCCTCCGGCCACTCCAATTGCTCCGGCTTCAACTCCTGGAATAAGGCAATTTCCGACCAGACCCATCCCTCTGTGGGAATCGTACAATTCTGCGTCCTTGCCCTCCCCCCACTCTGTACTCTCTGCACCTCCTCATTCAGTTAGCCTGTCTCCTCCTTTAGATGCTTGCAGCCTGTTTTTGCTGGTGACACTCAAATATTCTTCCTTTTTCCCTTCCTTTACATGTCCTCTGTCGCAGCATCGCCAAATGGCTCCCGGACATCCATCAATGGAGGGCACTTTGCTATCCTATGCTCTACTGCTCTGAGACTGAAATTGTCTGCCACCCAACCTGTAACACCACACTGCTCCTCCTGTGACAAATCACCTTTTGTCCTCAGCCTCTCACTCCCTCCCTCTAGGTTCACAGCTTCAGAGTCCTAGTCTGCAGCCATCTGAAGTGCCAACATTTCATCATCTAAGTCACTCTTTGTTGCAAGGATACACCTAATACCCATCACAAAAACCCATCCTCGCCACCTCTACATCTCCACAAAAAAGAACACCTCAACTTTGGATCTTAGTCTCATTTGCTGCTCTTCGGGCATCGTCCCAGAACTCCCATTTCTACTCCTTTGCCTCTCTGGAAAAAATATGTATACCTGCCACTCCCACTGTTAATAATCTCCCCCACATTTCACCCTCTTTCCTCACAGACTTTTTTCTGATGGCTCTCCATGCACAATCAATCCCTCTTCAAGCTTGTTAAGTGGCTATTTATAGTTCTTCATGGATTCCCCGCACCCACCTGGCTGCTTCTGCCTCTCTCCACTTTCCTCCTTGCACACTTTGCATGAGTTCCCTTTTCAATCTTTCATTCCCTCGCTCATGTTCTGCATCCTCTCATTTCTTCTCCTTTGCCCTCCCCCACTGGAACTTCCTACTGCAAGGCATCACAATCTTGCCAACATTAACCCACTCAAGTCGTCCGTCAAGCTCCATCACCTACACCTCAAGAGAGCCCTGACATTATCTTGCCACATTCGTACCCTGCTTCACTCCCTCACTACTAAAATTATTATATATTGGCTGATTATTTAAAACCAAAGAGCGAATACAAATGTGGAAAGGCAACAAAAATAGAAACCTTATGTGTAGATTCTGCACAAGGGAACCAGAAACACTGAAGCACCTAGTTCTTTTTTGCAATAACCTTCGCAATGAAAGAACCTTGCACTTGGGTCCGTGGAGTGCAAGCCATCCATCCTTTTGCGCGGATGATTGGTGGGGCCATATGTTTAACGGAACCGATTTGAAACTGTTAATTGCTCTGACGCATTTCTTAAGAACAATTGAAGTGCGGCTAAGCCTGGTTGCTGTTGTCCAGAAAGCAAGCAGCGACTAAAAGGAGCGTTGGGGTAAACGGACATTGGAGGGATTAGGAGGATTGGAGGAACATGTGGAATGATGTAAAATGATGTAGGTTACATGTTGTATGTCGATGTGTTTGGAAAATATTTTAAAGGTTTGTATAAACCGAATAAAAATGTTTTAAAAAATATTTGCTGATATTTCCCTGCAGATCACTCCTCACTGTTCCCTTGTCTGCCTGTTTTGTTCCCAGTGCATGCCCTGCTCTCCATATTATCACCCAGAACACTGTCCATTGTTCATAATTGTATTGTAATGCAACCATTTGTAGGATGGCCCTGGCCACTGTATATGTTTCTTTACATGTTTCTGGCCATGAAATAATGTCATCTATAAATACAAATTTATATCAAAAACGTTTTGTGCATGAGGGTATATCAATATATCATCTAGCTATATCACCATGGTTACATCTCGACAATCCCGGAATACATGGCTAACACATCTCTGAATGGCAGCCGGTGCATTACATGGTCCAAGGGGAATTGACAGATAGTTAGAATGTCCTAACTGTGTTTTGAACATGGTCTTCCAGTCTTAACCTTCTCATATTGTGCAATTACATGTCCCACTGTTGTCTAAATTGCCATAACTCTTGGCTTCTTGTATTACCGATAAGGAATGCTGGCTTTTGATTGTCTTTACATTCAGGTCTCTAAAGAACACCCAGGTCTTCCCCTCACCCAATCCGTTCTGCGATGGATTTGGAGAGTCTAATTAATCCCTTTCTTAGAATTTCCTTTATGCAAGTTCCCAGGCTCTCTTTTTCTTTCCTCTTCAGGTATACATAGGGCATGGCCATAGTCCAAGCCCAGTACCACATGGGGGTCCTTTTGTTAAGCCAGGGCATAACTACAGGGCATCTCCTGTGCACAGTGTTCACTGGACATGGGTGCAGGCTGTGCCCACTAGATACAGGGGGTGACTTGGGATTGGCAGCAAATGGCCTGCCACCATGCCCCTGTAGAATGTTCACGTTTACCACCGTACAGTCATGCCCAGGGCAAAAAAGGGCTTCTCAGAGTTACCTGGAGCATGGAAGACCATGTCCTAAGCAAGGAGGCCAGTTGGCTAGGTGAAATGCCGTGCCTGGAGGGCACATGGGGGGTCCAGGCTGAGTGCTCACTGGCATGGCTGTAGGAGATGCCCCATGGGTAAAATTGGTGCCTTAAATGTGCTGGGAGCATCAGTTTGGCTATGATCTGGAAGCAGCATCTACTGGGAATGGCCAAAGGTCATCCCTAGTAGGAAAAATGGGTAGGTTGGAGGTTCCCCTGCCAAAATGTGTACTCGCCAGGTCATACCCAGTGGGCAAATTGGGTGTGCTAGAGGTGCATAAGGCGTTGCCCTGGAAAATTGCTCACTGGGCATGGCCACGAGTGAAGCCCAGCGACCACCTTGGGGTTTTTGGAGGAGACCAAGGCATGTCCAGATGCCTTGTCCCATGCAGTATCTACTGGGAATTGCCACCATAGGTGGCTTGCAGGTGCCAGGAACAGGTTATGCTGCATGACTTTCTTATAGGTCCCTGGTGCACGGCTGAAAGCCATGTCACAAATCCAAGTGGCTTCTAGGCATGACTTCATGGGACTTGCTATGGGAGCGGGGTCCACTGAACATGGCACCAGGTCATGCTCAGTGGATAATATAGGTACATTGGAGGTGCTCAGGTTGGGGCATGGCCACAAGTCAGGCCCAGGGGTCTCATAGGGACTTGTTCAGGGGCCTATGGCATTAACACATTAATAACACAACAATTTAAAAACAAGTGGGTGCATTAAGGTCCTACAACTGTTGCTTTAATTTCATCTATAGTGTTTTATAATATGTTAAATTTTAATGTTAGCATTGCCAACATTCATAGATTTTTACTTTTTGTATGGATAATAAACTTAACTGTTTTAAAAATATTTTTGATGATACTGGTTAATTCTTTTTAAGAGAGTATTTTAAGATTTGTATATGAGTTATTATTAAAGATTTGTTCAGGGTGAGGCGGATCATATTTAGAGGCCGATTCATGGAATAATTAGCGCAGCGCAAGTGGGCATAAACGTGCGAATCGCAGTGGAATAGCGAAAATCGCAGTGAACGTGCGAAAATCGCACGAAAAGCAGCGCACGTCGATTCATGGAAGGCCGTGCGCGAGAAAACCAGCGGATGTGCGATAAAAAGTGCGCGGCGCACGTTAGCGCACAGGCCATCTAACAGCGTGCGCCAGGTCACAGCGAAAATCGCACAGGCCACAGCGAAAATCGCACATAGCGCGGCGCACGCAATAAAAGTAGGCGGAACACGGGCGTAACACTCGGAATGGGGAACAACTTGCCAAAACGTGGGCGTCACGGGGGAAGTACAGGGCACAAGTGCGCGGAACGCCCACACGCTCGCCTACAACACGTATTCATGGAATAGAATAGGGGAAAAAAGCGCACGCTCAAACCAGCGCACAGGCACAAACACGACCGCCACAAGAAAGGAGGCGGTAGCGTCTCTGCGGCTGTAAGAAATGTGCGCCAAAAGGTGCGCCAACAAATAGCACCTATATACTGCCATGATGAATGTCCCATACTGTGGCCCTCCAGGAAAAATGACGTGCAAAGGGGTACCCACAAACACGGACACCCGCTGACAAAAAATACGTGTGCATGTATACCGGGGTGCGCGGGAAGTGTCACACGCGATTTGCAGGGTACGTGCATCACAGGGGTTCGCGTGAAGTTATTCACGCGATCGGGCCTGGGGGAGCGGGCTACGTGTATTACAGGGGTTCGCGTGAAGTTCCACACGCGATCGGGCCTGGGGGAGCGGGCTTCGTGTATTACAGGGGTTCGCGTGAAGTTCCTCACGCGATCGGGCCTGGGGGAGCGGGCTACGTGTATTACAGGGGTTCGCGTGAAGTTCCTCACGCGATCGGGCCTGGGGGAGCGGGCTTCGTGTATTACAGGGGTTCGCGTGAAGTTCCACACGCGATCGGGCCTGGGGGAGCGTGCTACGTATATTTCAGGGGTTCGCGTGAAGTTTCACACGCGAATAGCCTGGGCGCGTGAATTTGAGGGGTGCGCGGGAAGTTCCTCACGCGATCGGGCCTGGGGGAGCGGGCTACGTGTATTACAGGGGTTCGCGGGAAGTTCCACACGCGAATAGCCTGGGCGCGTGTATTTCAGGGGTGCGCGGGAAGTCCCACACGCGAACAGCCTGGGCGCGTGAATTTGAGGGGTGCGCGGGAAGTTCCACACGCGAATAGCCTGGGCGCGTGTATTTCAGGGGTTCGCGGGAAGTTCCACACGCGAATAGCCTGGGCGCGTGTATTTCAGGGGTTCGCGGGAAGTTCCACACGCGAATAGCCTGGGCGCGTGTATTTCAGGGGTGCGCGGGAAGTTCCACACGCGAATAGCCTGGGCGCGTGATTTTGAGGGGTGCGCGGGAAGTTCCTCACGCGATCGGGCCTGGGGGAGCGGGCTTCGTGTATTACAGGGGTTCGCGTGAAGTTCCACACGCGATCGGGCCTGGGGGAGCGTGCTACGTATATTTCAGGGGTTCGCGTGAAGTTTCACACGCGAATAGCCTGGGCGCGTGAATTTGAGGGGTGCGCGGGAAGTTCCTCACGCGATCGGGCCTGGGGGAGCGGGCTACGTGTATTACAGGGGTTCGCGGGAAGTTCCACACGCGAATAGCCTGGGCGCGTGTATTTCAGGGGTGCGCGGGAAGTTCCACACGCGAACAGCCTGGGCGCGTGTATTTCAGGGGTGCGCAGGAAGTTCCACACGCGAATAGCCTGGGCGCGTGTATTTCAGGGGTTCGCGGGAAGTTCCACACTCGAATAGCCTGGTCGCGTGTATTTCAGGGGTTCGCGGGAAGTTCCACACGCGAATAGCCTGGGCGCGTGTATTTCAGGGGTGCGCGGGAAGTTCCACACGCGAATAGCCTGGGCGCGTGAATTTGAGGGGTGCGCGGGAAGTTCCTCACGCGATCGGGCCTGGGGGAGCGGGCTACGTGTATTACAGGGGTTCGCGGGAAGTTCCACACGCGAATAGCCTGGGCGCGTGTATTTCAGGGGTGCGCGGGAAGTTCCACACGCGAATAGCCTGGGCGCGTGTATTTCAGGGGTGCGCGGGAAGTTCCACACGCGAATAGCCTGGGCGCGTGTATTTCAGGGGTTCGCGGGAAGTTCCACACGCGAATAGCCTGGGCGCGTGTATTTCAGGGGTGCGCGGGAAGTTCCACACGCGAATAGCCTGGGCGCGTGTATTTCAGGGGTTCGCGGGAAGTTCCACACGCGAATAGCCTGGGCGCGTGTATTTCAGGGGTGCGCGGGAAGTTCCACACGCGAATAGCCTGGGCGCGTGTATTTCAGGGGTGCGCGGGAAGTTCCACACGCGAATAGCCTGGGCGCGTGAATTTGAGGGGTGCGCGGGAAGTTCCACACGCGAATAGCCTGGGCGCGTGTATTTCAGGGGTGCGCGGGAAGTTCCACACGCGAATAGCCTGGGCGCGTGTATTTCAGGGGTGCGCGGGAAGTTCCACACGCGAATAGCCTGGGCGCGTGAATTTGAGGGGTGCGCGGGAAGTTCCACACGCGAATAGCCTGGGCGCGTGTATTTCAGGGGTGCGCGGGAAGTTCCACATGTGATTTGACAGTGTGGCTCCTCCCAGGTGTACCCTGTACACCCTCCACGGCCCCTGCAGGCAGCCCACACCACAGGGGACTACCCTGCATCCCTGGTCATGTCCCGCAGGCAGCCCACCCAACATGGGCATGCCCCCCAGCAAAGGCACATGTCTCCTTGAACTAATGAACACCAACACATGTCCCCTTGCACCCCCACCCCCCAGCACTGTGGGGCACCTGCCAGCAGGCCCCCACCCATGTCCAACTCATGTCTCCCACCACCCCCAAACCCCAGCCACCAGGGTCACCCTCCACCAGGGCCCCACTCATGTCTCCCACCACCCCCACCCCCCAGCACTGTGGGGCACCTGCCAGCAGGCCCCCACCTATGTCCAACTCATGTCTCCCACCACCCCCAAACCCCAGCCACCAGGGTCACCCTCCACCAGGGCCCCACTCATGTCTCCCACCACCCCCACCCCCCAGCCCTGTGGGGCACCTGCCAGCAGGCCCCCACCCATGTCCAACTCATGTCTCCCACCACCCCCAAACCCCAGCCACCAGGGTCACCCTCCACCAGGGCCCCACTCATGTCTCCCACCACCCCCACCCCCCAGCACTGTGGGGCACCTGCCAGCAGGCCCCCACCCATGTCCAACTCATGTCTCCCACCACCCCCAAACCCCAGCCACCAGGGTCACCCTCCACCAGGGCCCCACTCATGTCTCCCACCACCCCCACCCCCCAGCACTGTGGGGCACCTGCCAGCAGGCCCCCACCCATGTTTCCCACCCCCCCACCCCCCAGCAGTGCAGGGGCACCCTCCCCCAGGCCCCCATCCATGTCTCCCACCCCCCAACCCCCCAGCACTGTGGGGCACCTGCTAGCAGGCCCCCACCCATGTCTCCCACCCCCCCACCCCCCAGCACTGTGGGGCACCTGCCAGCAGGCCCCCACCCATGTCCAACTCATGTCTCCCACCACCCCCAAACCCCAGCCACCAGGGTCACCCTCCACCAGGGCCCCACTCATGTCTCCCACCACCCCCACCCCCCAGCACTGTGGGGCACCTGCCAGCAGGCCCCCACCCATGTTTCCCACCCCCCCACCCCCCAGCAGTGCAGGGGCACCCTCCCCCAGGCCCCCATCCATGTCTCCCACCCCCCAACCCCCCAGCACTGTGGGGCACCTGCTAGCAGGCCCCCACCCATGTCTCCCACCCCCCCACCCCCCAGCACTGTGGGGCACCTGCCAGCAGGCCCCCACCCATGTCCAACTCATGTCTCTCACCACCCCCACCCCCCAGCACTGTGGGGCACCTGCCAGCAGGCCCCCACCCATGTCCAATCCATGCCCCCCTGCACCTGGGTCCCAACATTCCCCAATCATGTCCGTAATGCCCATCCTCCCCTGCCAAAAGGCCCAACCAACTATCACACCCACCCACATATCAAAGCCAATTACATGTTACACCCCCAATGTAAATAATGCAATTTAACACATGTCTGTCACACACAATGGCTGCAAGTGAATGACAAAACACCCAACATGACATGCCTGAAAGCAATGAGATGATACGACACATTGAAGATTAAAAAAATAATATGTATTGAACAGCAAATAAGAAAAAACACAAAGCAAATCAAACAAAACAAGATGAATGTCCAAGAAAAAATTATGAAAAATTAAAATAAGCCAATCAAGAAGATAATCCTGGGTCCATGAGCCCTACCAAATTAAACCTAACTGACTACTAACTAAAAAGGGAACTATATACAAAAAAGTGGTGCATTGTCCAATCGCAACCCAAAAAAAATTCAAAAAAACAAAGGAAACCTAACCCTAACTATACAACTATATACAAAGGCAGCGGGCTATTCGGACGGCTCACTGGTTGTCGTCATGGGCCAGGGCATCCTCGAACTCCTGGTCAATGGCTTGGAGGCGGGCATGTTCCCTGGCCCCGAGGTCCCGCAGGGATAACGCAGTGTCAAGCTCAAACTCCCTGCGAAGACCCTCGAGGCACTCAGCCCGCCTCAGCGCCCTCCGCATGGAGTCCTCCGCCCTGACCATCGTGAGCCGTTCCTCCTCTGCCCGCTGCCGCTCCGCACCTATCCGCTGGCACAACCTCTCCCACACGGAAGCCACTCCCATTCCAGGGTTCTCCTGCCCTCCGGCCGATGCCTGCACCCCTGATGTTGATGGCCCCGAGCCATGATGCCTCCCACGTTGAGCCTGCTGCTGCCTCCGACGCAACTGCCTGTGCCAGCACGACGGCATCCAGGCTGATGGAAACCACCGACGCCGTCGTGCACGTGCCCTGCCCGATGATGCCGTCACATCCTCCATCTGCTGGGGTCCAGTTGCTCTGGTGTCCACCCCTGCTGGATCTCTGACTCCCGACTGTGGCAGGGATGGGATCCCCACCGAGCTGGCTGCATTGGTCGGGGCAGGTCCACAGGGGGCCCTGGTGGCATCTGGGCTGGAAGACGGCAAGGAGAACGACTGGTGGATAGCCTGCACAGAGGAGGAGAGGGCCGCCACATTGGCCAACACATGCAGGAAACCCCCGAACATGGCCGATCCCAATTGGGCCACGTCGGCACGGTGCACTTCGTGATGACGTGCGTGCTCCTCCCGGGAAGCACGCACGGCATCACGAATCGCAGCCGTGCGCAACGCGACCCCAATCAGGACCTTCTCCGCACGGCCAGGGGTTCCCACGTCCGCAGGTGGAGGGGAGTCAGGTGACATGGACATCCCCTCTACCTGCGGACAGGCCTGGGACGGGGCATCCCTGCTGGTGCATGGTGGTGCACTCACAGGGTCAGGGACAGCGACATGCACAGGCCCCTCCACGGTGACCTGTGCTGCCTCCTGCCCCTGGCCCTGGACTGCACCACTTGCACCAGCAGGGATGCCCCCACCAGGCCCCATGTGTGCCCCAGTGGCGGCCTCCTCCTCCTCTGTGCAAACCACCAACCTGGATGGCTCCTCACCGTCTCCCACCGTAGCAGGCCCCTGTGGGGGCTCACCCACCCCTTCCGCTGCAGCCGTGGGGGCATCCCCGCCGCCTTGCTCCACAGCGCCGTCTCCGCCCTCTTCTTCACTAGCTGCTGCGTAGAGGGAGACAAAGAACACAAGCATCAGGGCACTGTACAATGGTCCCCTAGACAGGAAGCAATAGCAGATGAGCACCACTGTCAAAGTACACTTCCATCATGTCCCTCCACAACACATGGGCCAGTCCAGGCAAAACACACACAGTAACAGGCATGGTGCATGCCATGGACATTTCCATGCATGTCCAATGGACTCTTGAAACATTCAATGATATGTAACTCACATGCATCATGCCTCATGCCCATCACATGCACACACATCACCTCAGTCACATCCATCTGGCCCCAAACACACCAAACACAGCGGATACAAGGGTAATTTTGCTGCTTTACTGAATCTCTGCATTGTCACACACATGTGTCATGCATCCATGGCATGCACAAGTCACAGACACGCAGGTCAGGCACACAGACATGGCTACCATATATGTACCTGGCATCAGCACCCATCCCTCACCCCCACCCATGTTCAGGTACAGAGACTGGCATGCTCTCATGTTCATAATCTGATTAGGGCTCCCCATGCGGCATATCAACACATGCAACAACCATGTGCATCACACATCACTGGTCGCACATGCATTACCATGATGTCCCTGCACACATACATGCATACATGGGCTATGGCACACATACAGGCAAGTATCATAGAACCAGCACACCGCAACATGCCCTGTCTCACACAGTAATGCATGGACACTTACCGCTCAACTCCAGACGGGCCTCCCTCTCAAGGATCTGGGCGTGGAGCGCTGGGCGTACGCGTTCCAGGACCCTCATCTGGATGGTACTCATGCGGCCCCGGCCCCCCTCCACGAGGCGCCGGGCCTTCACAAGGGTCCTGGACCTCAAGTCCTCCCAGCGCTTCTTGATCTTCAGGACGTCGCGGGTTGCCACCCCCTCCGCGTTGATGGCAACCACACAGTCGGCCCAGATCCTCTGCCGTCCTTCCTTGCTGGCGCGGGACGATCCAAAGAGGGCATCATACTGCCCCAGGACATGCTCCACCAGGACACCAACTTCGGTGACAGTGAAGCTGGTGCCCCTCTGCCCCTCTGGCCTGGGGTTGCCACTGGTGCCAGATGTGGAAGTGCCCGACATGGCAACCCCAGAGGCAGGTGTGGGTGGGCAACTGGGTCCTGGGGCTGGGCTGTGGAGCGATGTAATACCAGTCGGGAGTCTTCAGTTCCAGCAGGGGTGGACACAGCAACTGGACCCCTGCAGATGGCTGATGTGCAGGCACCAAATGGCAGGGCACGGTGGCAGCAGGCAGGCAGGCAGCAGCAGATGGCACGTGGGAGGCTGCTCGGGGCACTGGGGGGCAGTAACTCGGCCTTCTGGGCAGGAGCGTGGGCTTCCGTGTGTTTTCGCGTGGCCAGCTTGATACGGAGTGATTTGGCACGTGAAAATCCTGCACGTCAGCGTGAAATCCGAGGAAAGGCCCTTAGCGCGTAAGCGCGTCAGCACGCATACGCGATTCTATTGGACCAGAGTCCCTCAGCGCGTAAGCGCGTCTGTGACGTGACCCGCACGGGTGTTCCCCACTCAGGACGTGATGACGGGGCACACGTGGAGATACTGCACGTCAGAGTGTCATCGCGTGTAATTGGACAAAAGTGCGCGTACACGCGATTGGCCTATGTACGTGTATTTAATGGGTGCGCGGCCACTTACACACGCAAGTACGTCAGCGAACCTGTATCCCGTGGTGCGTGTGAATTTCCACACGCTATTGGACTGGGAACAGGATTCCAGGGCTGCGCGGGTCACACGCTGTATCCCGTGGTGCGTGTGAATTTCCACACGCTATTGGACTGGGAACAGGATTCCAGGGCTGCGCGGGTCACACGCTGTATCCCGTGGTGCGTGTGAATTTCCACACGCTATTGGACTGGGAACAGGATTCCAGGGCTGCGCGGGTCACACGCTGTATCCCGTGGTGCGTGTGAATTTCCACACGCTATTGGACTGGGAACAGGATTCCAGGGCTGCGCGGGTCACACGCTCGCCTAGAACACGCGCTAAGCATAAATTGCGGACTTTAACAATAACAAGCTCAGACGCCAGGATGAACATACCGTTCCTAGCAGCAGTGGCAGTGGGCTACCAAAGGAGGAGGAGGAGGATAGTCAGGGCCAGAATATTCACACCCAGAACCAGCCTTTTCGGGATGCCTGATGACCAGGTGTATGGGAGGTACAGGTTTCCACCACACATCATACTGGACCTGGTGACTGAGTGGGAGGATGACCTCACATCACCCACCCTGTGCTCCCAAGCACTCAGCCCCCTGGAGAAGGTCCTCAATGTACTGCACTTCTTAGCCACTGGATCATTTCAGCGGACAAGTGCCATAGTGGGTGGGGTGTCACAGGCCACCCAGTCACGCTGCCTACACCAGGTCTTGAACATCATGACTGCACGCCCATCAGTCCGCAGGCACATATACCTGCCCAGAACACCTGCAGAAAGGCATGCTGCCGCCCTGGATTTTTACGCAGTGGCACGATTCCCCAAAGTGCTAGGTGCCATCGACTGCACCCATGTGGCTCTACGTCCCCCCAGGGCATCTGAGCACATCTATAGGAACCGCAAGCACTGGCATTCCATCAACGTGCAGGTAGCATGTAATGCCAAGGGAATCATCACCTCAGTATATGCCAACTATCCCGGCTCCACCCACGACAGCTTCATTTACCGAATGTCCACCCTAAGCCGGGACCTAGAAGCTGGGCGGCATGGCGATACATGGCTGCTTGGTGAGTATGTATGCCACTGCACATGCATGCATGTTGGATACTGAGCAAGGTCACAACCTCACCAATGATACCAATCCCCACCTCCACAGGGGACAGTGCCTACCCTCTCAGCCCCCACATGATGACGCCAATTCGGAACCCCACCACGCCACCCCAGGTAAGATTTAACACAGCCCACATTACAACCAGGGGCATAGTGGAGCGCACATTCGGAGTGCTGAAGTCACGCTTTCGCTCCCTTGACCGTTCTGGCGGGCAGCTGTTATACGCTCCCCCAGTAGTGTGCAGGATCATAGTGGCAGCATGTGTCCTGCACAACGTTGCAACACGCCGGGGCCTGGCCGTGGACATGGTGGTGGCCCCACATCCCCAACCACATGCACAGCCGCTGCGCATGGGAGGGGAAAGGGCACGGGGGGAGGCAGCCCGTACACAGCTAGTGGCTAATTACTTCACATAGAAATCACACCCCTGTGGAGTGCACACTGCCCTGGCACATTCCATCTGACAATCAATGATGACTCAACCTGACACTGATCCTGAATGTGTGGAGAATGAACCGGGAATTCCATGTCAGCCTGAGATTGTTCACCTGGAAGTGTCACAATGTGTGCATCCCTACCCACACAGACACCACCAATGCAGTTTTGTGAAGTTACACATTGAAGCAGCTAAAATGAATACCCACTTGCAAAAACAGTGCCATGTCAGCCAACCCAACCCCAGCACTGCCACACGACACACCGTGCCATGTCATGCTAATTGCAGGTAAACAAAGTAATCCCCACAACATGACATCACTCTCACTATGTACAGTGGCACTATTGGAAACCTGCAACACCTGAAATGCTCACAGCAATGCCGGACCAACAACATACTTGAGCACGTAGTACCATTAACATGACATCAAAAATGTAACATATTAGTAGTCTCACCACCTGGAAATGCCTGCACTCCCACCACTACCAACTGTGCAGTGTTGGCGCCATGTAGAGTTGTAGGTGCACTGCTGCCAACATGGTCCCCATCGCCAGACTAGAGGTCCTTGTGTGGACTTGAGGAAGGGACCTGCAAATTGGGAGGTAGACACAGAAGAAGAGTTACACATCAATGCAACATGCAGTGTACAACACAACAGCAATATGCACTAGGAATGTATACACAGTATTGACTACAGACTGGCCACACAGCTCATGGGAGTCCAACGTCACTGTGTAATTCACTGTCACTTGGGCACACCCTTTGCAAGCCCATGGAAACGGGAAGCAGGAGGGGTGTGTGTGACTCAAACCCAAGCATCTGAACCAAATAGATTACAAGCCTGCATGTGCCCAGCCACAATGCAGCGTATGCCCACAGGAACCACGGAAGCCAACAGATCGGAGCCAACAGATCGGAGCCAACAGATCGGAGCCAACAGATCGGAGCCAACAGATCGGAGCCAACAGATCGGAGCCAACAGATCGGAGCCAACAGATCGGAGCCAACAGATCCTCCCAAAAAAATTGGGAATAAAAGAAATCAAAATCAAAATCAAAATAAGAAACAATCAAAAATGGCCATTGATGGGCCCGGGGGGGTTGGGGAGGCCACCCAGGAGGTCCGAGGACAGGATGCACACCAGAACCCACCTGCGTGGATCCTGGGAAAATAAAACACCTCCATGGGCTCATGGCCCACACGGCTACCCTATTGTGGGAGTGTCACTGCTGTCGCTATTATCACCCTGTGCAGCTGCATCCGGAGGTGGTTGCACTATGGGAGGCAGCCCACGCAAGGCCCTAGTCTGCTCCTCCATGGCTGCAAGCATGCGGGTGTGGTAGGTCTGGTTCTGGAGGATGAGTGTGCGGAGGTCCCCATGCAACAACTCACGGGATGCCCGGACCTCCGCCCTCGTTGCCTGCATCTCAGCTGAGAGCGTACGGGTGAGACGCTCCAGCTGCTGTTCTGTCCTTTGGTGTGTTGAAGCCTCAAGCTCAACAAGAGTCGTCCTGAGGTGTAGGAGCTCCTGCCTCAGGGCTTCCCTGTGGCCCTGGGACTCAATGGAGATGGCCTCCTGCAGAGTCGCCAGTGCCGCCCGCCTGTCCCTGTTGGACCCCAACATGTCCTCCCTGTGTGACTGGCAGATGGAGTCAGTTGCCTGCTCTAGTCGCTCCATCAGCCTTTCTGGGGGGACAATGGAAGTGGCCACCCTATCCATGGCCTGAGCCATCATCTCGGATGATGCAGCCTGTTGGGTAGCCATACCGTAAATGGATTGCTCCCATGCGGTATTGCCAGGTGGCGTACGGCCACCACGTCGGCGGGCACCACACCTGTCTGGGGCAAGGCGAACTGCGCCTTGCTGTGCCGGCACTGCCTGAGGCTGCAGGACTGCATTCCCCCTCTGATCTGCTGGCCCAGGAACAGGATCAGATGTCGCGGAGTGTGACCCTGCATCCGTAACCACCGAAGGCGTAGCTGCCAACACTGACATCCCCATGGAGGGTACTGACCCTGGTGCAGGTGGGTGAGACAGAACAGAATCCCTCCCTGGAACACTCACCTGCGACGGCACGTAGGTCTCATCCGAATCAACACCTGAGTACAGCTCGGGGGAGGTGCAGCCAGAGACACCCCTTGAGAGCACGACCTGCAGCACTTGTGGGTTCTCCCCCACCACCACACCACGTCCCTCACTGGTGGTTGGTCGGCCCTGGGACACCTCCTGGGTCTGCACCATCTCCACAACCCCAGCAGTATCAGGTGCGTCTTCCCCTGCAAAGACATGAAAACAAAGTAATGGAAACAGGCATTAGCACCATGGCACACATTGAGGGCTGAGAAGCAAGAAAACCAGTACTTGATTGACATGTCCCACATGACTAAAACCCTCCCATGCATGCACCCACACTGCGTATGAAGTGCAGGCAAACGGCACACACTGATGACACCAAGATGGAAGATGAACAAATTTTCTGCATGCTGCCTGGCAGTGGCATCACACATTGGCCTGTGATTGGCAGGTGAAACACACATGCCATCACACAGATGGCATGTACCATTGCTATTGAGTGAAGATGGAGAGGAGGGCAGCACCTATTCATTCAGTCCAGTTCCCGCATGTAATAGCTTTTCTGATTCTAACAGGTCAGATTTTTCACCTGGAGCTGCCAGTCTGTAATGGTCAAATTGCACAGGGACATGTGTGTACAAATGATATCCAGGTAACAAAGTCACTCCCCTTTAGCATACCCATGTCAGACATGTGACTAGTGGACAGCGACATGCCTAGTGAAAGTGGTGGAATGCAAACAAACTGACTGAATGAACAGTGAAAAATAAGCAAATCTGTTGTGTCAAGGTGACACTTCAAGGGCAACTGGCGTGCAGTTGTGCTAGATGTCTACTGTTGGCAGAAGGGATACTGCTATGGCCAAATGCAGCTGCGCAGGAAGTATTGCATGAAGCACATGGCTGACCCATACGACTGAGGCGCACACACTCTCTCCTGCCACCCAAACAGAAGCCCTCACACACACACCATGCACATGTATGACACACACATGCATGTGCACTCACCGGACAATGCCTCGTAATCAGCCAGATCTCCCACGCCTTGGATCTGTTCCTCCGTGACGTAGGTCCCAGCGACTGACTCATGTGGAGTGAGTTCCATGTCTACTACTGGAGACCCACCTCCAGTCACTAGAGTTGCGGCATGACTTGAGGCCAGCTTACTCTTTGCCCTGCGCTTTAGGTCATTCCAGCGCTTATAGCAATCATTGGCTGTGCGCCTCACGATTCCAAGGGCACTTACGATGTCCGCAACGGTCTGCCAGTGTGCCTGGCGTTGTGCAGGTGTGGTCTTGGATCCTGCAACAATGACCATCTCGTTGTCATGTCCGGACACATACTCGACAAGTGCATTCAGTTCGTCATCCGTGAAGCTGGGCTTCCTGGACGGGCCGGACTGTGTAGCCGTGTCTGGGGCATCAGCCTGTGCCGGACGAGCACTCTTCCTCTTCCGCTTGGAAGGTGGTGGTGATCCTGAGTGTCCTGCGCCGCTCTGGACACTAGGGGCAGGAGCCCTGGTGGACTCTGTATCAGGAGTGTGGGATTGCACACTCAGCATGGGAGTTGGTGCAGGCATTGGCTCTAGTGTGATGGTGTCAGGGGGAATGTCAGCAGCATGGACTAGGACCGACACTGTCCTGGCTGGGTGTGTGAGGGCTGGGGTGGATGGAGCCGCAGCTGCCCCTGCAGCCACTCCGCCCTGCCTCCTTGGTGCAGCAGATGACCTTGCTGCCCCAGATCCACGTGGCATGATGGCATCAACGTGCACCAGCGCACGTGTCGTAGCCCTGCTGACCTGGAAGTCAGCCATGGAGTCAGCCAGGTCTGGTGCCACAATGGGCTGGTCCAACAAGGGCTGAGCATGGATGGTGTCAGCCACTTCAGCCTCAACAGGAGGGGGGGGGGGGATGATGGGTGCCCTTGACTGGTCCTCCACACATGGGGGGACAGGCTCACCCTGCAAGTTACGACCACGTCCCCTACCGGATCCACCACGGCCACCACTTGTGGCTCTTCCACCTTTGCCACCCTTACGGAATCCTCGCCTCCCAGCCATGGCACTGATATTAATGTGCGTATGGGAGTGGCTGTAGACAATTGTCCTGGGCAATTGGGGGTCAAAGGGGTTGGGTACCAGATGGTAATTGTACCCTAGTGCTCTAGCACGGCTGATTGTAACCCCTGGGGAAAGATGACGGGTCACGCAACGCACAGGAGGCCCAAAAAAGGGAGATGACGTGCACGCAACCCCTCCTAGACCACGTGTGCAGAAAGAAAAACCTGCACTACGCTGTGGCACCCAGTAACACAAGAATGAACGTATGCGTGTCACACGCAGCCTAGAATGACCTCTGAAGGGGTAGGCAACACACGGGGCAAGCACAGAAGTTGGATACGTGCGTGACTCACCGTCTGCCAGGTAAAAGAGCGTGAAGAATGAGCGCGTTTGGCTGGCTAAACCCCCGCCAAAATAAGATGTGTACGCTGTCTGAGAAGACAGGACAACAGTAGAAGGGGACACTGTTTGAGGGAACAGGCCCAGGTAAACCAGTAATAGGGAAAAAAAAGAAAAAGCTGTCAGAGGTAACAGGGAATACGAACTGGAAACGCCGTGAAGTAAATCGCGTGTGAAACGACAAGAAGTACAGATTTCACCCACTCGCTCTCCACGAAAAGCACGTACAAGGAAATGGTGTTCTACATGTACCTTATATACAGGCCCACACGTACAGCGTCACTTACGCGGCGTGTACGTTCACCAATCACACGCTTTGTCACTCCTGCGTGTAGATCCATTTTCACCAATCACACGCTTTGTCACTTCTACGTGTACATCCATTTTCACCAATCAAACGCTTTGACACTGGGACGTGTCACGCAACAATTTCCTGCACGTGCAGGTGACTATAGGCGCGCATATGCTGTTGACGGGTTTACGCGCTAAGGGCCTTTGCTGACGTGTGGGATTTCACTACCTATCAGGCTGTCCACGCGTTCACACACGAGAGACCACGCTCCTGGCCAGGAGGCGAAATTACTGCCCCCCCAGAGCCCTGAGCACGCTCCCACCTGCCATCTGCTGCTGCCTGACTGCCTGCTGGCCACGTGCCCCACAGTGCTGGTGGGTGGGGGTGTTGGGAGACATGGGTGGGGGCCTGGTGGAGGGTGCCCCTGCACTGGTGGGGGTGGTGGGAGACATGGGTGGGGGCTTGGTGGAGAGTGCCCCTGGTGGCGGGGGGTGGTGGGAGACATGGGTGGGGGCCTGGTGGAGGCTGCCCCTGGTGGCGGGAGGGTGGGGGTGGTGGGAGACATGAGTGGGGGCTGGTGGAGGCTGTCCCTGCACTGCTGGGGGGGTGGGGGTGCAGGGGGACATGAGCAGGTGTGCAGGGTAGTCCCCTGTTTTGTAGGCTGCCTGCAGGGGCCGTGGAGGGTGTACAGGGAACACCTGTGAGGACCCACCCAGCCTAATCGCGTGTTAAACTTCCCGCGTACCCCTGTAATACACGTACCCTGGCTAATCGCGTGTATAACTTCCCGCGTACCCCTGTAATACACGTACCCTGGCCAATCGCGTGTTAAACTTCCCGCGTACCCCTGTAATACACGTACCCTGGCTAATCGCGTGTATAACTTCCCGCGTACCCCTGTAATACACGTACCCTGGCCAATCGCGTGTTAAACTTCCCGCGTACCCCTGTAATACACGTACCCTGGCTAATCGCGTGTATAACTTCCCGCGTACCCCTGTAATACACGTACCCTGGCCAATCGCGTGTTAAACTTCCCGCGTACCCCTGTAATACACGTACCCTGGCTAATTGCGTGTTGAACTTCCCGCGTACCCCTGTAATACACTTACCCTGGCTAATCGCGTGTTAAACTTCCCGCGTACCCCTGTAATACACGTACCCTGGCTAATTGCGTGTTGAACTTCCCGTGTACCCCTGTAATACACTTACCCTGGCTAATCGCGTGTTAAACTTCCCGCGTACCCCTGTAATACACGTACCCTGGCCAATCGCGTGTTAAACTTCCCGCGTACCCATGTAATACACGTACCCTGGCTAATCGCGTGTATGACTTCACGTGTACCCCTGTAATACACTTACCCTGGCTAATCGCGTGTTAAACTTCCCGCGTACCCCTGTAATACACGTACCCTGGCTAATCGCGTGTATAACTTCCCGCGTACCCCTGTAATACACGTACCCTGGCCAATCGCGTGTTAAACTTCCCGCGTACCCCTGTAATACACGTACCCTGGCCAATCGCGTGTTAAACTTCCCGCGTACCCCTGTAATACACGTACCCTGGCTAATTGCGTGTTGAACTTCCCGCGTACCCCTGTAATACACTTACCCTGGCTAATCGCGTGTTAAACTTCCCGCGTACCCCTGTAATACACGTACCCTGGCCAATCGCGTGTTAAACTTCCCGCGTACCCATGTAATACACGTACCCTGGCTAATCGCGTGTATGACTTCACGTGTACCCCTGTAATACACTTACCCTGGCTAATCGCGTGTTAAACTTCCCGCGTACCCCTGTAATGCACGTACCCTGGCCAATCGCGTGTTAAACTTCCCGCGTACCCCTGTAATACACGTACCCTGGCTAATCGCGTGTATGACTTCACGTGTACCCCTGATATGCACGTTACCCGCTTTGCGTTCCTTGTTTGGCTGCCCTGTAAACTGGTCCAGAGTTAGCGCAGCCCTTTGCGATGATTTAGCGATTTTGCTGGCTTTTCCTTGCGCGAGGGCGTTCTTGGGGGCGTTACTGGCGCTGCTGCAGGGTCGCTGCGATACTCTGCGCCACGGCTGGTTTGGGAGCATGAAATCCATGAATACGCTGTGCGCGGAAATCGGTTTTATCGCACGTGCCTGGCGCAGTCAATCGCACGCGGACACTCTGCGCCAGCCGCTTGCGACACTTTTCTGCGAAATTCTATGAATTACCCTGTGAGTGTTTAGCCAGAATAATCTTCATTTTGTTCAGTGTGCTTCACTGATTAAGTATGTATGTATTGTGACCTTCAGATATTTTTGTGTGTTTTGGGGACTATATTTACTTTCACATAATGTTGAACATGGGGCCATTTCTCAAGTCTGTCCTCGGTTGATGAAGCTATGTATAACGTCACACTGCCCTGTAAGACAGAGACAATTTTCTGGAGCAAATGACTTGCATTTGGGTTAGTTTGCATACCCACAATACCTTGATGATTTGGCTTTGAACTGGGGGTGAACTTCCAGCAAAGGTGATACTCTGCCATGTGTGACTTGGGTCAAATAGATTATTCTACTTTCCCAGTTCAGGTGAAAGGGTATTTTACAAGCATATTTGAACCCACCATAACTTTGCTGGTTCTGTATTTATAGAGTATGAAAAAGTAGCTTAAAGCATACAATGCACCCAGTTAGGGCTTTGGATTAGTTCCTCTCATCCACTCCAATCCCCCAATCCCCCAGTGCTCCAGGCCTCCAGGCCTCCACTATCACCTAGATCCCCCACTTGTTTCCCATTGGCAGAGTATTGCATCTGAGACAAAACCCTAACCAACAGAAAATAATACCTATCCTTCTGATCCTTTCTCATGGCCACTTCAGTAGAGGAAACAAACAATTTTCTGGTCAAAGTCTCATCCAGGAGGCCTTGGCAGGAGAATCCCCCACCACCTACTGTGTCAAGAATCAAACCATGTCTTGCTCTCTTATGATGCCTTTCTGCTCGCGGTGAATCACCCTTCTAGTATACCCAGCTCCCCCAGCACCAGGAAACTTAACTACTGCTTCCCAATGTTTGGCTAAACGTTGGTGTAACAGATACGAAATAAGTGATTTGGTATCATATTACGTAACAAAATGTTAACTGAAGAGAGTTTGGAAATTGCTAGAACTGAGTGTATGACAGTGGTATTCAAACCTTTTTGGCCTGGTGCCCCCCTGAGAAAAATATGGGCAGCCTGGCCCCCCCAAAAATGCCAAATGGCCAGTAAATCCAAATGACTATGAACTATTGTGTGCCATCACCGTACCCTACTCCCAGTATAGTTCCTGCGCTTCACCACCTGCTCCCACCACTATACCAGGCCCTCGCCCCCATCCTGTCCCACCACAGTGCCTCGGCTTCCCACCTCGCTCCCAGCACAGTACCAGGGCCAGTGGTGGCTAGTAAAGTTTTTAAGTGGTGGGGGCATAAATAACTCCCCCAGATATGCGAAAGCAATGGAGAGTAGGTAGGGAGCCGAATCCAATCAAAGGGGTTCGGGGTGCTTCTCCCCCTGACAAATTTCTTTAAATAATGGGTTCAAATGTTGCATTTTAGAGCATACTTTAAAATAAAAATGGGTAAAAAGTCAAACGGTTTGCAATTGGCGCTGGTGGGGGGGTTCAGGGGGGCAGGCATGGTATTTCTTACTGGACATCTGTGAAAGATGTCCAGTAGGAATATACCATCCCTGTCCCCTGGGCCCCGCAGCGCCTAACACACTCACACAATCAACGTAATAATGTGTGTATGCGAGGCGCTGTGGGGCCTACAGGTCAGCCATGGTATTTTGTACTGGACATCTATCCTAGATGTCCAGTAAGGGATCATCCCTGTCCCCTGGACGTCACAGCGGCTAACACACGTACACTATCAAAGTGATTATGTGTGGTTGCAAGGTGCTGGGGGCCCAGGGAGAAAGCAGGGTCTTTTTTACTGGACATCTATGATAGATGTCGAGTAAAAATATACCTTCCCTGTGCCCTGGGCTCCACAGCACCTCAGAAGGAGAGCTGATTTTGGCTAATGGGTAGGGGGATTGTGCAACAAAGAAACCCCCACTTGCCAAAATCAGCTCCATGGACCAACACAAACACACGCACATTAACACATCATTCACACAGCAAGCACTCTATCATTCACATTCATCATACACTCACTCATAACACAACCATACAAGCATCCATACACATATTAAAATTAAAAAAAATATGCATTAACATATCTTCTGCCCCAATCCTGAAGTTTCCTCCCCAGCGCTCTAGCTCCTGCATCCTGGACAGGAATCAGGAAGCAAGAGCTTTCTGGTTCCTGCACATGCGTGCAGGGGCCTGAGCGTGGGTGCTAAAATGCCCCACTCCAGCCTGGCCTGTGTATATGTGCAAGGAGGTGCAGAAGCTCCCCCTCGCACATACAGACATGCAGTTCCCCAGCCAGTGTTTCCAATGAGCTATGCAAGGCTGGTGAAGCAAAACGCCCCCAGCCTTGAATGGCTCATTGAGCATGTGCAGCTTGGGAACTGAACTGTCAATGGGAAACAGTGTTTCCTTTGACAGTTCCACCAGCCCAGGAGCGCTCCCTCAGCTGGAAAAAGCAGCAGAGGAAGCACTCAGTGTTTCACTAGGCTGTCTCCTCGCTTCCTCCGGACGAGCTGCCCCTGCCCAGGCCTTCCCTTTGCCCCGGTCCTCCCTACCCCACTCTCTGCATGGTCTCTGGGCTCCCCTAGAACCACACCCTCTTAAAAAAAAACAGGGCTCCAGCCACCTTTTCCAAAAACATCTCAAGGGCTCCCTCATCCGCTCCAAAAACAATTCCAGAGCCCTCCAACCACTCCCAGAAAAACATGAGGGCTCCCCCACCCACTACAATAACAACCCCAGGCCCCCCACCCACTCCAAATACAACCACAGGGCTCCACACCTACTACAAACACAACCCAAAAGACTCCCCACCCTTTCCACAAACAATCCCAAGTCTCTGCCACCCGCTCAAAAAATGTATCCCAGGGCCCACCACCCACTCCAAAAATAACACCATGGCTCGCCCACCTGCTCCAAAACAACCCAAAAGACCCCCCGCCTGCCCTTTCCACAAACAACCCAAGGGCCCCCTTCCTTACCTCATGTAATCCCAGTCCCGTTTTGTTCCTGCGACTGGATTCAAACACGCTGGAAGCACACTCTCTGGAAAGGGAAAGAGAGTGTGCCCCCAGGGTGTCTGTTTCCTGGGTAAGCCACTCCCACTGACACTAAGCCTGGCCCTGTCACACTGAACATGTGTGGCGGGGGCCATGGTAGGATGGGATATGCACAAACGTGCATGTCCCATCCCAGACAGCATTTTCTTTCCTCCCTTTTTTTCTTCATTTCAGGCAGGGGTCCTGTGCCCCCATAGGAATACCTCTGGTGTAGTGGGTGCTCAATTTTTTCTAATCCTTGAGCATTGTCAGTGGTGAGGAAGCCTTCAGAGGAACAGTGATTGGGTGACCTATTGCCAGTTTCTGTGTCTTCACCGCGTCCTGCCCCCTCCGGTGATCCAGAACATTTGCAGAGGAAAGTGCACAATAGTATATATTCTCTGCTAGCAAAAGTACCCATTCTCTGAACAGGTACTGTATACAGACATGATAACACTCTCATCAATTGTTAAAAATCAATGATCCTGTAGGTCACTGTTCTGATTCTCTTATCGCTTCATGTGCCTTGTACTCTGAGCAGGAACGTCATTTAAGGGTCACCAGGGGTCACAATTGCGACCCTTGAAGTCTCCCTTGCTACCCCTGTGGTCTCCCTTGCTACCCGGCGTGGCTGGCTTTCTTGTTCAGCCCCCTTTAAAAGAAATGAAAGAACAGGGGTTCCACAAGTCTAACACTTTCAGCAATTACCCTAAATAAGAAAGAATAGGAATACCAAATAATGTGTCTTTCTGGAATTCTATACAATAATTACTAGACTCATCAAAGTTTTATTTCAGGCACACTTCAGGGTGTGAGTCACTGATTTAGTCTGTTCTTAAATACCTCAGCTCAGCCTTTCATTGTTCTGAGGTCGATAAATGAGTACCAAAACAGGTTGGGTGATATTGTATGTATATTTTGCCTATATAAAGCGCTTAAGTGCAAATGCTATATAATAACACATCATTATCATTTGGGCATGGATCTGCTTGCATTCACAGTAATTTGGTAATATGGGCCTATACACACTGATCTTAACAATACATATGGCGATCCAGTCTCGTATGAAATATATATCACATTATAGTGATATTGTAACCATACTTTTCGTCGTGTACTTAGGAACAATGTTATATGATGCCACTTCCTGTTTTGTCAAGGGGTGAACGGTCATGTTCCATCGTTTCCCGCGATATGACTTCGGGGACGGGTCAAATGACATAATTTCCTATGACATCATCATAAATCAAGGGGCGTGTGATGTCACTTCCGCTACCCCTGGCATTTTGGTGACATGACATCCCTGACTCTGAGTAAACTGCACCGAGAATGGGCGTGTGAGGCTGGTTGGCATACCCCGGAGAAGATGTTGGGGGAGGCGGGAGTTTGTGTGCTGCTGCACACTGGGACCCGCGGCGTGGTGGAGTTCGTTGTGGTGTATTGCAGTGCAAATGTCACAGAAACCATGCGTTTTAGGGTTGAGGATCGGACCACATTGATGCTTTGCCGATTTCAGGCAACCATCCCGTGCGAAGGTGCTGAAATCTGGGAAAAGGGTTGGGTGTCCAAATTTTATGCAGCCAGTCATTTACGGAGGGTCATAACAGTTAAGTATGCAAAATGTGGTGCAGATTGGTGAAACGGGGTGGAATTGTATAAGTACCAACTCTTCGCCAAGCTACAAACCAACCAACAAATTTAGAGTTTTGCTGAAATCTGTGGGAAGGACTGGGTTGTCCTGATGTCATGTAGCCAGTAATGTCCAGAGGGTCATAACGGGTAACTATGCAAAATTTGGTGCAGTTTGGTGAAACAGTGTGGAATTGTTTAAGGAACAACGCTTTGTCACAAACCCAGCCAATGTCATGATTCCTGCCCCTCATGTCCCCAGCCCTCCAAGATGTCAGGCTGGAGCCAGGCCACGATCACCTACATGGCCCTCAAGGGCCTCTCCATCCGTCCAAAGACCCACTTGGAGTCAGACTTGGCGCTTGTGGCACCAGACTCACTCACTCCCATAGGATAACATTGGGGAATTGGACTTGTAGTGCATTGATGGGGACAAGATGGATGCCCCCACATATTTTGGTTCCCAGAACTGCATGTGCAGTCTAGTCTTTTGGGTGTGGTTCAGCCCAGAGACACCTGAGATACCCAGAGACTATTTAAGCCACGGCCAGGCTGAGAAAAATTCTTTGTGTTTTCTGCATCTGCAGCGTGACACTCACTGTGTTCGGATCGGTCTCCAGTAGGCCTGCATCTTTCTTCTGCGCTCAACTCCTGCAAGAACAAAAACACCGTTGGGAACAGCCTTACCTTGCGGCGCTTCTGCCCATCATTCATCGCTCCTTCTGTTCTGCGGGCATCTTCGGCGTGTCATTCCCATCCCGGCACGCCGCTTCCTAAGAAAAAGGGAAAAGAACAGAAAAAAGCCATTAGAAAGCATTCAGCAAATCTTCGCTTATTTTTAATGACTGTACGAGTTTCAACGCTTGCCTGAATCCAGGCGCTCTGGGGGAACTCTGCCTCCGGAACTTCTCATCCATCTGCAAGAAGGAAAAAACACTCCAGGTTAGCGTGAAAACATCTAGAGGCACCGCATACCGCGCTACTCACCGCATTTCTTATTCATAACCGGCATCCACGCTGAAAACGTTGCGGCACCTAAAAGACACAGAAAAATAACTCAGTTCAATACAAATACGAAAGGGTCACATCGCGCATCGCGCTCATCTCATCTCATCTCAGCAGCACGTCGCCATCCCCGGACGCCGGCCATCATCTAAGGAAGGAAAGGGACGAAGTTAAAGAACTGTTCAAAAGACTCATTATACTTACCTGTCGGACTCTTGCCAGTGAAGTAACTAGGCAGCAACGAGCCTGCTTCAATCAACGCGCCCCTGTGCTGAAAGCAGGAGGGAAAGCAGACTTTCCAAGAAAACAAGGTGAGCTGTGGATCAAAGGGAAGGGTTGGACCCCGCGGAAGAAGGGGTTCAAGCACACAGAGACAACAGGGAGTTAAACTCTACCAATCCTGTGTTTCAGGCCCAGGCTCTAGTCGAGTAGACTCCAGGGAAGGGTTCATGGTCGTAAAAGGTCAGAACAGGCTGAGTGACGTCCCCGTGGATACCAGGTGAACGTTACAGCCAACCACACAGTTTGACTTTTCTACATATAGATTAGCTGTCTGGGGAGTTGTTATTTATTTCATACCCAAGTGCAGTTACTCACAAGTCTGCTATACTTGCTCACCTATTCTTTTAACATACTTTGGGCATCATTACGAGTTGGGCGGTATTCCGGAGGTAAATCTGCCAGACTACCACCCAATGGAATAATCGTTACCATCACTTGGTCCAGCGGATTTACCGGCAGATTACAAGTGGTACTGTCAGTGTTAGTCCTCATTAATTCAGAGTCCATCGAACACCATTGGGGATTTTGGTGGAATTACCACTGGCGGAATTACCGCCTGGGCAATAACACTGATTTTACCGATTTTGGCAGCAAGTGGGAGGATTTACCGCCAGGATAATGCTGGAGTAAATCACACATTCCAGGGCCAAACTCGTGGCATGGAGGTGCGGGAAACTTTGTGGTAATTCCACTACCGCCACTTTTTTGCTGCACCACCATACCTGGCTCTTATACACACAAAGCAAATACATACCGAAGATTTTATCAACAAAATCCAACTTCGCCTAGACCTCGAAGCTGAGAAATCAAGACAATGGCGAGAGTGCCTATTCGACACAGCAAGATCAGATCACATGGATAAAACCTACCTAATGACAGTACTGATAGAGATAATGAAAAAACAACAACAGGACCACTCACGAGAAAAAACTATTACAACTAACAGCTCAATTGCTCTCAAGAAGTATTCCCAAATAAATGGAGATGAAATTGCAGCACAAAACAAATGTACCAAAAGCCACACTCTTAAAACCAGTGAGAAATCCTTAGCGTCTATGACAGGACCAGGCTCGCATGCAATATATCTACCACAAGAGGGCCAGCCTCTAATAAATGTACCTTCACAATTAAATCCAAGACTCCAAAATTGCCGACCATAAAGAAACTGCAGACCACAGATGTTACTCACAATAACACCTCAAAGAGAGAAACTCAACCCAAGATACCAAATTAGAATAAGGAAAAAGAAGACAACTGAACTGAAGACGCAGATCTACAAGCTACTCTTTGAGATCTTTCAGTATATTCAATTGAGGAGAATTCTAGAGACCACCAATAACGCAATGCACGAATCAGAATCAGATGTAATGTACTGTGACCTGCTGGTGTCTTCCCGGGACCAAAATGTCAAGACAGTTGCGCAAAAATGCAGATCTGCCTCACAGCAGGTAATAGACCCTAAAACAACAACTGAAAAATTCAAGGGGAAAGCACCACTAAGAACTCTGTTATTCATTGACCAAAATAACAAAAAAGAACTGAAAACTTTCATTTTAGAAAGTTCTGACACAAGGAATGACAGAATAACCTTGAACAGAATAAATGTTCTAAGGTTGTTGCACGCAATCCCGGATCTTCAACAAATCAAATCCACTGATATAAAACTCGTGGAATTTTTGCAGGCGTCAAAGGCAGCATATGTGGCGGTACATTTATACTCACTCGGCCTGTTGAACTTCACCCTGAAAAAAAGAGCAGATTTTCAAGAGATGAGATTCTAAATATCAATTGACACAGAAATAAAAGACCTTACTCCTGCTAACCCAATTAATGACCAAGAAATAAGAAGGTCCAGATCAGATCAAAACAAATCAACTAGAAATTGCATTGCAAACTCACCAGAGAAAGCCAAAATAGACTTACCCAATATCAAATTTAAGGTTGGATCGCTAACTTTTAAGAGGCTGGGTACAACACCAAATACCAACTGGCGACAAACGAGTAGTACAGAGACTCATGCTGGACAGCTGAATAAATAACCATGAAACATTCAGAAGAAAGCCCCTTGGACCTTATGTTCTTGGAACACTCGAGGTTCAAAGCATTTATTCGAGAGCCATAATCGAGATCTTGAAACGTACGACATCCTTTGTTTCCAAGAAACTTGGATTAGCCATATGGCGATATGCGATAGCTATGTGACGCTGATGAATCCAGCCATTGTCCGCGATAAAGGTCGACCTTCGGCAGGACTCCTAACATTAATAAAACAGGAATCAAATTTGAAATGTATCGAAACTAATAACCCAATACCCTTTATTCAACAGTCGGTTCTTGAATATACTGGAATACATCGGTACATGATATTCACAAGCAAATCAGCAGACCGGGAACAACAATTTCAGTAGCACTTGGAACATTCAGTTGGAACTATTGCAGTGGGAGGAAAATTCACTTGTTCAACTCATCAAGATTATTCTCATTGCAAGTTGGCCAGTGCAGTATTAACATGCTGGTAATACTGTTTACCGGCATGTTACTGCACTGCCCAACTATGAGTTTGCCAGTAAGGGTCCTGATTTAACTCCAGCTGTGCTCCAGCTGAGCTGGAGTTAAATCAGGCCACTTACCGGCAAAAACTGCTGCTATTACCGGCACCGGTAATACCGGTGAATCACCTATAGGAGTCCGGTACTTGTAATCTGATGATAATTCTGCCAGACCAAATGCCGGTATCGGTAATACCGTTTGGTGGTATCCCGCCGGATTTAGCAGCGGGATACCACTAAACATATAAGGAGGCCCATGTCTTTTCAAGTAAGACTTTCAATAAGAAAGAGGCCACTGACGTCAAATTGGTACTTTATGTGCATGGAGAAGGCAGAGCACCCAGATATAGCGGAGTGCCAGCATCATGAGCAGTGGATAGATCTACGTATAGCCATGCTTCTCTGAAGAGGAGGAGCTTGCACTGAGACAATGGCTTAATACTCCTCTGGGCTCCTTCATTCTTTCATCTGGCCCCACAAATAAGTGGCGTATGAGCCATCTGTACTCCCTAAAAGCAGACCGATACTATCAACAAAAATAGTGAGTAAAAATTCTCCCAACATAAATCGAGAATCATGCACATGTGAGCCTGCCCCCTGCTTCCACCCACATAGCCCCACAGATATGTTTGGTCAGCAGAGCAGTACCACCGGAAGGAGCTTGAATACTATTGCTTCCTGAATGAATGACTAGGTTCAGTATATGGTGATTTGTGATATCACTATCAGAGAAAATACTGTTGCACTCGTCAAAAGATATATCCGCATTGTGTATAGGCTCTACTGTTTTACTTCCTACAAAATCACTTTACTCCCAATTTTAAAAACAGGGAATAAAATAGCCCCACTTCAAAGGCTTATCTGGAGTCCTGACTTCACCCTTCCAAAATAGTGTTTGTTTATTTTATAGCGCTCCGGACCCAGGGGTAAAAGGGCGCATCAAGGAAATGGTTACATAATACAATATATACAGTTTACATTTATACAGTTTGCTTGGTACAGAGCTCAGAAAGGTATAGGCAAATTCAGCGGACCTAGCAAGGAGAGGAAGGTGATTGTTAGTTTCTTTTCCAATAGCCAGCTAATGACCTGTTTCCTAAAAGGCTGAAAGGACTTGATGGATTTGATGTTTAATGGCAAGGTGTTCCAAAGTTGGGAGGCAAGGACTGTAAAGCTGGATCCACCAGCTCTTTTTAGAGTGAATCTGGGCACTGTTAGACATAGGGTATTGGAGGATCTGGTCATTCTGGTAACAGGTTTCAAGGTAAATTTGTTGGTGAGATAGGGTGGGGCTAGATGGTTTAGGGCTTTGTAAGTGAGACAGATAGTTTTTAGTTCAATTGTTCTGATGAATAGAGAGCCATTTACTTGATTTTCTGATGGTTGAGATGTGCTCCCGCCTGGGGATATTTAATGCTGCACGAAGCGCGTTATTTTGTAGTACCTGTAGTTTGTCAATTATAGACTGGTTTGCGCCTAGGTAAAGGCTGTTACAGTAATCCAGTTTGGACTGTATAAGAGCCCTGGCCAGTGTAAGGCAGCTATTAGGGGACAAGAAGGGTCTACATGCCCTGATCTGCTTACCCGTGTAGGCAGTGGCAGAGGCAGTCATGTTCATTTGTTTGGAGAGGCTGGTGTTGGCATCAAGGTAGAAGCCGAGGGTTTTTACACTTTTAACAATGGGAATAGTGTTGCCATCGATGATGATACTATTGTACATAGGGCTGAGTTTCAGCAGGTTGTTGGGTGAACCAACAAGGAGAAGCTCAGTTTTCTCATCATTCAGGCAGAGGCCATGTGTGGCCATCCAAGCCTGAATGATGGAGAAGATTTCATTGATCCGGGTGATGTCATCTTTGTAGTTCCCTGAGAGGTTGAGGAGTATCTGGGTGTCATCAGCGTAATTCGTGTAGGTGACACCCAGATGGTCCAGTTTGTCAAAGAGAGGCTTTGTAAATATATTGTACAAAGTGAGCGAGATGCAAGAACCTTGTGGGACACCGCAGGTGATAGGGATAGGGTCTGCCGCCGCTAATGGTGAGAAAACACTCATAGTTCTATTGGCCAAGAAGGATTGTATCAACATGACAGCAGGGGACGAGAAGTGGGCTGCAGAGGAGAGGTGGTTACAGAGGATTTTATGATCGACCAAGTCGAAGGCCGCTGAGAGGTCTAAAAGGAGTAGGATGGCGGCGTTACCTTTATCTTTGATTTCATCAATCTGACTTTTGAGGTCAACAAGGGCAGTTTCTTTTCCCTGTTGAGGTCTAAAGCCAGATTGGCATATTCCTCAATTGGTTCGTCTCCAGGTAGTCCTGAATTTGCAGGTAGGCGACTCTGTCAAGGATTTCTAGTAAGAATGGGACCCTGGTGATGGGTCTATAATTGGTGGGTATGACTGGGTCTAATGACTGTTTTTTTAGGAGTGGGAGAACCCATGATTGTTTCAGTTTACTGGGGACTGAATTAGTAGCAAAGGACAGGTTAATAAGTTTAGTGATGAAGGGGGATAAATCTCTGGCTGCATCTTTTATAATCTGGGCGGGGCAGCTGTCCCCTTTGCAATTGGATGGTTTTAGGGAGGCTATCATTTTTTGTACTTCTGGTGTAGACCTTTTTGAATGTGAAGCCTTTGTTAGAGTTAGTGGGTGGTAGTGAGCTTGGGCTAGTTGATTGGCTACTGGAAAGTTGTCATTTATCCTCTATTTTGGTGTGGAGTCCTGTGATTTTATTGGCAAGGGCGTTCTGGATACTGGTGCACCAAGGTTTGTCTTTCGTGCAGGTGTCGGTGGGTTGGGGTTTTCTAATTCCTTTAGTATGTTAAATAGTTCTTTGGTGCAGGATGCTGCCTGGTCTGTCCTCACATTGTAGGCTTCTTTTTTGGTGCGAATTATCTCTTTTTTATATACGGAGCATATATTCATGAGATTAATTTTGTTTTCAACAGATGGTGCCATTTTCCATAGTGTTTCTAGCTTGGCTTTCTTTTTTCTCAAAGTTTTGAGTTTGGGGGTATACCAAGAGTTTAAGTGAGCTCTAGGTTTTTCTTTGTGCAGTTTCAATGGGGCGATGGTATCAATGGCAATGGCCATGGAATCGTTGTAGGTATTGACCAGTAGGGTAAGGTCGGCAGTGGCTGGTAATGCGTTGAGTGTGGGAAGGATAAGGGGTATTAGGGCTTCAGCAGTGATGTTGCGCTTGTTCCTGGTAGGGCAGGCTGGAACGGTATGACACTTTTTAGGATCTGTGTTATTGATGTTGATCACTAATGGGATGAGGTAGTGCTCTGTCCAAACGAGAGGTTGGAGGGCTTTGCAAGTAATATTGCAATTGAGAGCCGCTACCCAGTCAATGATTCTACCTTTCTGATGAGTGGGCTGTGAGCGAAGTTGTGTGAAGCCATGCTCAGCTAGTGCGTTGGCTAGGGAGGAGGCTGGAGAATCATTGGGGTCATTATATCCGAGGTTAAAATCTCCGAGGAGGATAACTTGTGCTGCTGGTTTGGAAATCTCAGCTATTAATGAGGTGATGTCTTCCTCAAAGGCTCCAGGCTGACCTGGGGGTCTATATATTAAGTGAATAAAGATCGTGCTCTTAGGGGAGGTTTGCAACTTTGCAAGTGTGATGTGCTTTTTAAAACACATTAAAACAAATTATGGAAAAGCCTCACGGAAACTAAGCTCCATCGCCAATAAGTATTAAAAAAATGAATGGTCAGCACGGCCTCTAAAACTGATGAACCTTTTCACAACGTAGCGAACCTGATGCGCGCCCCATAGCCCTTTACGAGCCGATTCTTAATCACTCACTGTATTCCATGCAGGAGTGGAAAGATAAGATTAAGCAACTGCCCTGGGAAAGAACCGATTTAATATGTATAAACTCTTGAACTAGATGTGTAACATAAACAACAGTCGCAAAGGAATCTTTTCAGACTAAGGGATTCATGTCGATTCGGAATAAAAAGCAGCTGCAGCGTAATTAAAAAGACAACGAGAAAGAACTGCTTAGCAAAGGCAGACATCTTGTATTGATTGCTAAATGAGCCAATCAGTGAGGCTCCTGCATGCTCAATGTTTACAACGGTGGGAAAGTAAGATAACGATGCCGTAAGCCTGTAATTCCGAAGAGACCGCAGAAGCCTGGTCTTTTTGAGTTTTTCAGCTTTTAAAACACATTCAATTGTCCCTGTTAATTGTCAATACAAGAAGCATACTGCGTGGGGATCACAATTTACACGTTGGTCCCTTCAGTTTCTATTATTCTTATTCTTATTAGGGTATTTCTTGAGCAAGGACCACGCTTTGGGAAGGCACGGAGCGCTTTGCGATCATAGGGGGAAGAAAATGGTGAGGGAAGCAGAGCTACTAATAGGGCAGCAGATGAGTAATGCTAAGCAGGCCTAACAAGCAGTGGATAAACTAATCCTGGTGTGCATTCTGCAAGGTTTGGAGTTGAAGGTTTGTCTCATCTATGTTTCTTAAGAAGTTGTGAGTCTCTTAAACAGTTTGCTGTCACTCGTGGTAGGTCTCTCCAGTTATCTTAAGTCAGAGACAGCTATTAAAAGGGGATGGAATTCAAGTTTGTTTTCAAGGTACTAAGATATGAAGGTCAAACTCGCCATTAAATTCCCCTCCGCTTTTTCACCACATTCTTCACTTTCTTTGGGTGTGTCCTCAGCTCACACTGTCAATCACTCTCATAGCCCCTCCCCTGTCAGGGCTTTATGATAAAGCGCCCTGTGCTCAATCCTTGTCCCGTCTATGTATGGGAAGCCACAGAGGGTTCTATGTGATTTTACTGAAAACTATTTACTCAAGGCATTTTTTTTTCACTAAAAATAATTACCAAAAATAATTACCAAAAAAATACCCTATTTTTTTATTTCTTTTTATTTGAGGGGTCTACCCCTCAAAGCCCCCGTTCCCCCACGCTTTTAACCCCCCCCAAACCTCTACCCACCTGGTTTATCCCCTTACAACCCAGCCCCATATATGTATTTTTTTTTTAAAATCTTTATTTTTTTGCTAATTTCTTTTTGGTAGTAAATGCCTCGAGTAAAAGGTTTTCGGTAACATCACTGGATACCGCCACAGAGTCCGCAGACTCATTCAGTCATCATTGTTCTTTAGTTCCTTTTCGGTGGCTACGGGTACAGAAAACAAAGGTAAGGAGAAACTCTAGCACGTGCTCTCTTAGGATCATAAATTGATTACTGCAGCAGCCTACTGACGGGTCTACCTAGCTACGAGATCAAGAAATTGCAGGTGATGCAGAATAACGCAGTGAGAGTTATCACAGACAGAAGCAAACGGGCCCACATCTCAGACGCTAGAAGCAACCTCCATTGGCTACAAATTAAGGAAAGAATATGCTTCTGGCTGATGGTGATCACGCATAATTGTCTGAAAAATGGTGGGCCAACTTACCTCTCTGACGAACTGACACTAAAAACCAATAAATACAATTTAAGATCTAATAATTGCTCTCAACTAAAGATCCCTCTGTGCAGGTTGACGCAAGTAAAACATTGAGCTTTCTATGCAGCAGCGCCTGCCTTCTGGAATAAACTAGCCACTCGGGTAAGAGAAGAGACCTCGACAACGGTTTTCAGAAAGAGATTGAAGACGCTCTTGTTTAACTAAACTTCTATTGGTTTATTATTGACTGAGCTCAGACTTTACCTCCCGTACATGGTCATTATGCTTGTTAGTCTATGTCATTGTATGTTTAGCGCCCTTAAGACTCCGGGTCAGCGGCTGCGCTATATAAGTTCATAAAGGAAAGGAAAGGACACACAACTGGATGTTAGGTCTGATGACACACCAGGTACTCAGGGAACAAAAGGGAGGGAGCACGCATCTGCCAGTGCCCTCCCTTTGGGCACCAAAGCACCAGCCTGCTCCTACTCACCCGGCAGAACAACGGGTTTGTAGTGAGTGGAGTGAGCACGAGTGGGACAAATGTGGATTAAAGGAGCAATGCTTCTGCACTTACTGACTTTCAGCAGAACGCTGAGGTCCATACAGAGACTTCAATGCTTTAGGGTCTCCTCTGGGCCTTTTAAGAGGTGCATGTGGCTGAAGGGAAGGTCTTCTGGTTGGTAAGAGAATGCTGACACGTCTCTTCCAGCTATTCTTCAGGCTTCCTTGCTGCATGGTTGTAAAAATGGAGCAGACAGACAGCCAAATGAAAAGTTGCCTTCTGGGGCAAACCAACATTCCCCCAATTGCGACCTGGCCTTAGTGTCAGGCGTGGCCAGAGGACAGCTATGAACCCTTTTCAGAGTAAAACTGTCGCCAAAAGAGAAGGGTCAGAGGAGCTGGAAGAATGTACTGTCTGCTCTCCCCCTTCCTCTTGGAGTTCTGCAAGATTCAATGTTTATAATAATTGTTCTTTTATAACGCGCTTAATTCCAGCGAGCGGTTTATTAGCACGGGATCCGAACCTGTGTTGCGCCATAAACACGTTGCCCCTGAGCTATCCTTCCTCACCAGGTCAGGTTATTTACTACGGATGGCTTCCCCAGCCCTTTCTTGCTGTCTTTCAACGTCTTTCTCAGAATTTGAATTTACCTGTTGAGGAGGTCCAGCCAGTGGAATGCCCATCACTTGCACTGGGTCAATTTCTCAGTTCATTACACACGCTGCCATTCGTTTTTATATGGGCAGGGCATACTGCACACACCAAATTGACCTCCCAAATATCTATGAATTCCTAACACCTTGATTTGAAAACAATTGACACGGAAAGACTAAACCTAGGTCCAGATGTGAGCAGCGCTCTCTGTGCAAAATCTGGGTCTATCCAACATGATGACTTAGCGTTCAACTTTCCCGTCATCTCAGTGGTTAAACATCTGAATCTTAAGGAATAGGGCCATGTAGAAACGGGAGACCAGGGAGAAAGGCCCTACCTACTCTTTCAGTTCATGGCAAGGTTCTAAGAGATGCCACTGAAAGATGGAGCTAACATCTCAATTACTGGCTCCCCCTTCCAGGGGGGACGGCGTCCTTGACCATGTCGACATTCCTTTAAAGGGGTATGCAGTAATAAAATCACAGCAAAAATGTCACCTGTGCAAAAAATCGCGGCAAAAATGCTGTGGTTTGACCCGGTAAAGGTGTACCCCATTATACCATTTAAGAGGAGTGGAGATTGCAGAGGTGTCCCCCAGTCCCATTAAATGGTATGGGTCTGGGGGTTGCAGGGTTGTCCCCCGCATCCTTTACGGATTGCGGCGGCAAAACCACAGCCTTTTTGCTGCGATTTTCTTGTGTAAACAGCCATTTTTGCTGCTATTTTAACACATGGAACCTTTAAAGGGCCCAGTTAGCAGCCGGTCATAGGGTTTCCCAGAAGAGTTTCCCTATTCCATTTTCATCCAAAGGGTGCTAGACATGGTGTCGCATGGATTCTTTTGAGAGTTTTCATCTCTCCCTCCATCTCTCAGCTGCGAAACCCGCCCTGTGGCCAAGAAGCTAGGAAAGCCCTGCGGAAGGGTATCCCAGAGCTTGTGGCGAAGAGAACTATCATCCCAGCGCACAAGAAGGAAACCGGGCTGGCCTTTTGCCCATGCCTTTGTGGTGCCCCAGGGATTAGGGGGTGCCTGTCTGAAGATAAATCTCCAACCAGTAAATCTGCTGATAGAAATAATACACTTCAAGGTTGTGATGCGAGAAGCCACAATCCCCCTATTTCTCCTCCCTCCCAGGACTTGGAGGACGCCTACATTGAGTGATACTGGAAGAATGCCCTTAGATTTGCAGTGAGGCGTGGGAAAGAGTCACCTGTGAATTGCACATTGGGGAAGGGAACTGGGGTTGTCCCGGGGTGGACGAGAATCCACCCGTTTTGTGATGCGACCCATTCTTGTGTTCAATGGAGGACTCCAAAGCTCCCAAGGCCTTTATTCCATGCTCCGCCATCACCCATGCAAGGGGAGAGCTATAACATCCCCCGAAAGAAAACATTTCCCATGAGGGGAGAAAGAGAGCCCTCAGCATTACCATCCTGTGAGAACAATGCTCACAGGGAAAACGCGTCATGGTTCCACCAGACTCTTGGAATAGGACTTGTCCTGACCCGACGTGGATCCACTTAGAGCGAAGGACTGTGTGAATTGCGCATCTCGGGTGCCCAAGCCCTGGCATGCACCTTGGACTAGAGCACGATGAGTATTACGCCGTGCCATCAGGAGAAAGCACACACAAAAAGCGTGACCAGCAGCATTTCCCAAAGGGACGCTGGCCCGATCCGCTGACAGGAAACCGCTTACAGATCGAAAGCTGGCGGACAGCCTATTGGAGACCAGGGCAGGAGCTGCAAAGAGCTGCACGTGCATCTTCTGAATGCTCACAAGGCCTAGTTGGACCGCCGCCTTCTTTCTCTTCATTGTTATTATATTTTGCCTTTCATTCCCAAGTTCCCTGCCCGTTGCCAGGCGGGCTCTTTGAAACACAATTTACTTGATGTGTAAGCGCCTTACAAATGTACAATAAATAAATAAAGAATTAATAATTCACAATATGCACTTCCCTTAAATATAAGTGAAAGCAAGGGGGATGCAGATGGGTAAAAGGTGGAACCAATAGCCACTCAGCAATCACCTAGCCTAAAACTAATGGGGAAAAGGATCCAGCAGTCAGCACTTTCATTGAAATGAATGCTGAAACCAAACTTACAAGCATTAGCAATGCCAACATTTTGGGCTTTTGCGTCGGCATGGGAAAGGCGCTTGCAAGGCACTGATGTACTTGTATTAACTGGCCATCGATGGTAGAAGGTGCAAAATGGCGCGGGTACCTTGGCATATTATAGCAGTGCCTGGAAAATGCCTAATACTTACACACAAACCAAACCATGTGGGTTTGCTAATGCTTGTTTTTGACAGGACTTCTGTGAAGGACATGCATAGTGCTTATAAATAGAGTGGCTAAAGGCAGAGCTGCTTAAGACATTTTTATTACACCAGTAGCATGTTTACAGCTTTGATTATGTCATTAACTCTCAGAAGACTGCTTTGAAAAAATGCTGGCAGGCACTTTGAGTGCAACGAATGATGGTGAGGCTTGATAAATCTTGCTCAAAGAGATGCCAGGAAGATGTGTTTTGGGCAGGGAGGAACAGGAAGTGTGTGGTAATGGCCATAGGATTAGCATGACCATAGGCTGTCAATTGGGTGTGTAAATAACTAAACTACTCCTAAAATGTTACTGTCTTTCCACATATTCCGTTCCTCCCTAGCTGTACTCTAATGCTATCGTTTCAGCTTATAGGTGATGCTTTAGCACCACCTAATAGCCAACACTAAGAAAAGGCAGCAGCCTCCACACTTTTAATGGAGACAAGAAGGCATTCCAAAGAGTTGTTGATTGTAGTAAGAGGAGCATTGGAAGGCGTAGGGAAGAACCCATCACCTGTCATATTGATCAAATCATAGGTTTTGCAAAGCGATAGTCAGGATTTGCATGCTGCTACACAGGGGAATTGATTGCTACACCTAGGGACCCTCAACTCACGGCCATGTCCCTAACCTCCCACCATGAGGTGTTGGGTGAGCTCTTGCTATCTATATCCAGCCTTTCTGGTAGGGCCCCCAATCAATAAACACAAAACAAAATGGAGGAGCGAAGCAAAATTGGCTGTGATTAGTTATGGCATCTTTAAGCTATTATGATGTTAGATTTCCGACAAGGACTCAAGACTCCAGAAAGGCTGCGTCATTGTTCAGCTTTCCAACTGAATGACACGTGTAACCGTGTGCCCAGGACGCCAGAGAGAGGAACGTCCTCTTCCACCAGCTGTTGTTCTCTGACAGTGTGTTTTCTGGTGCTCGCTAGAGCTCTGCGCTGTGCAACACTCTTCTGCTGCTGTATTAAATTAAAGATTGCCAACGATCACCACCACAGGTCTATTAATACCACACAGCCCCCTTAGTCAGGGTAGGCCTAATTGGGACACCCTACTAATGGGGTTGTTTCAGAAGGGAACATATTGCATCCAAAGCACTTCAATGGGACTTCATGCTGTTTAACTGGGGCACTAATTACTTATCCCTCAATTAGAGGGGGAAGAGCGTCCCCACGGGAGCTGCAGAGCTGCTGGGAAAATGGAAGCAAACACTCTTTGCTCATGCTGCTAAAACTTAGTTATTATCAAGATGAAGTTCTGAGTCTGGAAATCCTCTGCCGCAAGGCCACGGATTGCTGGGAACTGTGTACTCGGATAGTCTTGCTTTTTTATTTATTTATTTATTTTTGTCTTGTTTTAAACAATTGTGTAATCAATCAGCTGATTATTTTAACGAAATTCATTTCAATGAAAAAAAAAACCTTGGTATAAGAATATTTATTCTAAAATTGCCTCGTTCAGTTCCAATAAAACCCTAAAAAAATGAACAATAGAAAAGTTAAAATCATAGTTTAAAAATAATAATATTAGTTGAGTAAAAAGAGAAAACACAGAAACAAGCCAATAAAGGCTCGTTCCTAGAAATGGGAGGGGTTGAGATGGGCATTGGGGGATGGGTATTACAGTAACTGTTGTATAAATCTTACACTATGTGTGTTGAGTGGGACTATTTTGCTCTCATAGCTGAGGCCGTTGTTGATATTCGGATTTCAGGAGGTGAGGTTGAGTTACAGTGGCGTTTGTCCATAAAGTGTGATGGGGCTTTAACCTGCCACTCATTATGGAGGAGCCAAGCCAGCCCAGTGAAAACCCTAAGCGCTAAATTCCCTGCAGCGTGCAGCTGTGAACATGCTTCCGGGCTTCCACTCCACTCGTGTAGAGTGCCCCAGCTGCTCATGCCATGCCATGCAAAGACAGGGGTGGTTTGCTTTCCCAGCCATGAATGGCCTGTTGGGAATACAAACACAGGTATTACAGGCCCAAAACTGCAGGGGGCGCTCCTACACATCTTGATGAATTTAGAAGGCATGGGATGGTCAGTTGAAGTGGCTCCAGCACGCATGTTACGAACCATGTTACGCACCATGAAGGGAGGCGTGATTGATTGACAGCTCCTCTACTTCCTGGTTCCAATCTATGGGGTGATCGGGAGCCAGAGGGTGATCCGTGGAGCATCTGTGGTGGTGATGGGTGTCACTAGCTGTGATGGAGTGGACGCTTTATGCAGGTAAGTAAAAAAAGCTTTGTGTATTTGCATGTATGCATGTATTTCTTTTTTAACCATTTTTGTTGTTTTACTTTCCATATGCAGTAAATACAACAAGTGATCCTCCAGTATACTGGCATTTTCACAGTTACACTGTTAGGTACAATAAGCAAAAGGCTTTTCAAACAAAAATTAAAACAACCAAAGAAAGAACAGCGAACATTAACACCTGCATGCACAGTGTCGATCCAAGTCCCCCCTAATCCAGCCGGTTTGGCGTGTCTATGTTTTCCCTGCAAAACGCGCAATTAGCCCGTAAAATTCCACAAACATACCTCGTTCAATATTAGCTGCCCACGGAGGCATCTCGTCCGAAGCTGCAAACATTGCCAGCGTCAAGGCATTCCTTGCATTCACATCATCACTCACCTCTATCATACCTCTATACACTGCTCTGTGCCAGACAGAGGTCTCCATGATCGCCCGCCTGTGCCGATCACTCCAGCGAGCGTCAACGCCGGGTCTGTCCTTTGCCTTTCAGGACATAGCAATCCTGAGCCTTGCAAGCAAACAGATCAGGTCTTTCATCCTGCCAAGATGGGTCATGTGTGGGAACAACCCCAATAAACAGGTCTCTGGGGACCATGCATGCATCTCGATTCCCCCTGGCCGCCCTATCTGCAGTTGCCTCCCAGAACTTCCGAACCACTGGGCAAGCCCAAAACATATTCATCATATCTGCCTCATCATTCATGCAGCTCGGGCAATCTCGCTGTCCCTCCCCCTGGAACTGAGATGTTTTGCGTGGAGTCATGTATGGCCGGTGTGTGACATACAGCTGTACTAACTTGAATTGGGCATTCCTGGAAACGTTTTTAGTGTATATCAGGATCCAGGCCCATTCCGTGCCCATGAGGGCCCTGCCCAGGTCCACTTCCCATTGCAAGGGCAGGTTTATTCAATTTATCTAAAAGTAAACAAAAAGAGACAATAGGATCCCCCTTTGACATGTTGTACATGGACCCCAACACTAGGTCGCCCTCCGTGCCCTCTTGAAGGTCTGCCCATCTGATTTTTAAGCCCTTAAGTATATTTACATGTATTAGAAATTGTCCCTTATTATATGCCTGAGGCATGTACCAGGGATGCAAAATTCACCCCAAATCCCCTACTGTTGCCACCCCGGATGCCTCCCAGAACCTCCTGATCACTTTCACATAGTTCATTTTACCATTCAGTATCACCACCAGAGGGATGTTTGCAGAGTAAGGGCCGGCAATTCAAATCAACCGCCAAACTCTGCGCTACAGCATCTTGCCCAATGCTAACAGATAGGGCAAGGGAGTGAAGCGATACTCGTGTACCCACAGCACCTCCTTCAAGAAGTAATGTTCAATGGAAGGTTGCAATACAATAGTGTCAAAATAGTGTCAAGGGAAGGATCATCCGACAACCAGCCCATTACAAACTGGAGCTGCCCTGCTAGGTAGTACAGTTCGAAATGCGGTAGCCTAATCCCTCTGTCCCTATGGTCCCTCTGTAGAGTACTCAGTGCGATGCTATTTCTCGTCCCACCACACATAAAGTCAATTTGTAAGGGTGCAGCTCGTCCCGTCATCGACAGGGGGAGCGTTTGTCAGAACACCATGGACTTCACCACCCCCTCAAAGACTCTCTGAATGTTATGTACGTGCAAATGGGCCTCATTCCGAGGTTGGAGGTAAGGTACAAACCATGCCGGTAATGATTTACCGGCATGGATTTCCGCTCCATGCCATTCCGACCCTTCAGACCGTAAATTACGGCACCGTAAACAACAATGCCGTAATTTACGGTCTTGGGTCGCGCGCGCACACCACCATGGCGTAATCAACGGCATGGCGTAAACCGGAGCTGATCGCAAGTAAGGAGCACACGTAAATAACGGTCTCCTTAAGGCCGTAAAGTACCTTACCGGCATGGAGTACATACAGGCATCTCAGAGAAGGAGTTAAGAACACTGAGCAGTGGTTTCCACAGCCACAGGTGCACACAATCAGCACAGGTGTAGCCAATGGAGTCTGGCACAGCACAAAATGAGCATACCCACACACCACACCCTCTCCCACACCAAGATGATACCAATAGTAGTGGCACAACTGGAGCTGGAGGCCTTGCTTGCAAGGCAGTAACAACAACAACCACAGCCCCAACCACAGAGGACACACAGGAGGAGACGGAGGGTGAGACAGGCCCAGCATGCACCACCAGTGCATCCACCGTTACCACGCCGGCAGCCCCCAATCCCTCGCATCTGAGCCACCTCCTTCAACCTAACACCACATCAGATCCACACCCTGTACCGGCTTGACCATGACACCATCACCACCATAGTGGACCTGATACATGACGACATAGTGAGTTTCATAGAATAAAGCTCTGCCATCCCCCCTCCACTGAAGGTAGTGACTGTGCTCCACTTCCTTGCCACAGGCACCTACCGGCACACAGTGGGGCACATGCATGGTATATCACAACCCTTATTTACCCGGATACTGAACCAAGTGCTGGATGCCCTCCTCAAGCACACAAGGGACTACATATACCTACCACGGACTCCCCAGGATGCAAATGTTGCCTTCCATGCACTGTGAGACATCAAATGACACCTGCGCAATGATCAATGTCCACTCCGTTTTACATTATGAACAACCAGTGTACTGAATAATTGTCATGAAACGTGTACAACAAAACCTCCACCACCCTCCCCCTCCCCCCAACTCCCAAACACACCCTCACTCCCCTCCCCCTCACCCACAACAACCCCAGAATAGTGCCATAAGGCCAACATAGGCCACATGTGTGTGCCAGCATGTTCAAGGCGTGCCCCCAGAGCCAGGGGGATCCATGTTGGGCCGGCGCAATGTACACAATGAGCGTCGGAGCGGGCTGGTCTGGGTGGAGGAGCACTGTGACGGTGTGTCCTCCCGCTGGGGCTGTCGTGTGGGAGGTGCAGCCTCCAGGGCATCCGCGATGCGTCCCAGGACCGCACACAACCTATTGCTGCTGTCAGTGACCGCCTGACGCATCTGCCTTAGCTCATCCACCCACTCCACCCTGGCCTGGCGGGTGTCCTCCATGAACACATTGATGAGGTCCGTCAGCTGATGTGCACGTGGTTCATTAATGTATGTAGGTACATTCCTGGCGGGTCTTGGGCCTACCTGCCCTGGCATGGCCTCAACTGGTGGAATAGGTCCAGGATCTGCCGGAGCACTACGGCCAGGTGTTTCCTGCTCCACAGAGTCACTGCTTGATGGCAGGGGGACATTGGTGGGCTGCGGGGTGTGGACTGTGGAATAAAAGTCCTCCTCAGTGGCACCACAGATCGATAAGGGGCTGTCTACATTCTCCTGGGTGGCCGTAGCTGCCAACTCCCCAGCAATGCTTGATTCTGCCGACCTTGGGGTGTCTAATGTGGCAGGTGCCGAGGCAGGGAGGGATTGTGGTGGTGCATCCTCCACTGGCGTTTGTGGTGCCTGGGTTGTTTTCTTATTCCGTGCTGGAATGCTCCGGGACCGGCCTCTGCACATGGAGGTGGATGGACGGGTCGTCTGGGTATCCCCGCTGTCATGATCGGTGCCTTTGGGGGTAGAGGAGAGGGACAACATGAGTGATTGTATGATGCGCTAATTGCATAGATGGCTGCATTCACATTTCTGTAATTTGGGGTTTGTGGCCCTCTGGGCGTTGCAACAGTACTAGTACATATGAATGTGAATTGAATGTACGCATGTGTACGCATGTGTCGGAGTGACTCATCCTGCTATAGTAATGTGCAGTCTGGCTCACACACTGCCGAACCTGATGCACAATGTGCATGATAGAATGTGCAAGTTACTGCACTATGGCTGATGTGTGTTATGTACTTGCACTTGGCCCTTGATTGCGTTGCAGTTGACTCTGCATTAGTTGGATGGGGGGGTGGCTACATGACAAGGTGCCTTTTATGGCCCTTGGGGGAGTCTACATCATGCAATTGCCATTGGCAGTGTTGACTTTGGACACTCACCTCCATCGGCAGACGACGTTGCCCCGCAGTCCATTTCACCGATGCCCTCTATGCATTCCGTGCCAATCATTGCGGCGCATGTCTCCTCCCATGGCTCAAGTCGCACAGGGGAATTTGGGCCCCCTCCAGTCTGCATGGCCTGACTCCTGTTGGCAGTGAGGAGTCCCCGCACCCGCACCCGCAAGTCATCCCACCGCTTGCGGCAGTCCTTGGGGGTGCGAGGGGTGGAGCCTACAGCGCTCACCCTTTGGGCGGTTTCTGCCCAGATGTTCTTTTTGCGGATAGTGGACTCCCTCCGCATGACGGGGCTGAACACCACGTCAGCGTTTTCTGCCAGGTAGTCCACCATGACCTGGAGCTCATCCGGGCAGAATCGCTTCTTGCGGAGCCGGTCCGCAGACTTCTCAGGTGCTTTAGGCATAGTTCCTGGGTTCCTGATGCTTTCCCCAACTTCGGATTGCTCCCAAGGGTGCTGCCTGATGAGGATGGCAATGGATTGTGTTTTTAAAGATGGCCGCCGCGCTCCTTCCCGTTCCTGTGCGATGACGTAATTTCCGGTTCCGTTGTTTTGCGGTGACCGTAATTTACGGGATCCGTAAATTACGGTCCCCGTTATTTACTGTCGCTGCTGCTTCCATGGCGGTGTTGTAATGTACGTGTCGCAGCAGGCCGGTAGGGGTTTTTCGGGGGGTTTTGCGGCATGCCGCTAGGTACTTTTCCGGCATGGCGAAAAGCGCGTGTCCGCGAGGTCGGAATGGGACGCAATTAGCGGTCTGTCACCTTGCCGGAGTCGTACTTTCCGCCATGCTGGAAACGACCGGTACTTACCTCCAACCTCGGAATGAGGCCCAGTGTCTGTTGGCAACCCTCATCCAGCGTAATGCCACCTCCTATGATGGCAGTGTTTTATCAGCCGCAGGGGCCTCCCACTGCTGTACAGTCCCTAGGCGCTGTGCACCCAGTGCTGTGAGGTCAGAAAAACACACTGCCCCTCGACACCACACAACTGAGGTGCTGCTTCCTTGTGCAGCCTTCCTCTTAGCCTGACACCCCAGATAACCAGCAACTGCTTCTTTGGCTCCAGATAAGGTGAGTAATCAAGTGTGGTCATGAACAGCCCCCCACCTGTGCAGCACAACGTCTGTGATGTGTCTGCGAATGAGGGCAGGCTGCCGCTCCAAGATCCTCTGTGTCTCCAATCAGACTGCTGCCATGCTGTCAGCGCTCTTCGGCAGCTCTGGGTCTCACCCTGTTACCTGCAGTCGACTGGTACGCTGCCCGCTCCGCGCATCTAGTCCCACTGTCGCTCACAGCTGCTTCTGTTTTAGGGCTAATCAACTAAGGATCAAGCGGGAGCATAAACAGACTGCTGTTTACCGCATGGCTGCTGGCCACGCCTTCATCTATGCATGTATATATGCATGCTTGCATGGGGCCATTTCCGTGTGACTATTTGAATGTGTGTACAATAATAAAAGTGCAGTGAGTATGTTGCAGCAATTTTGGTGCACATGTGAATGTGCATGTTGGTATGTGTTTGCATGCAGGCCGGGGAGAAGAGCTGATGATGATTGCCGGGGAGGAGGTCACCAAGAAGTGTCTCTAGGTCAGAAACTGATGATAGTTCTTAGGCTGGGATACTGCAACATTGGTTCAGCCAGAAGGCACATGTTTTCTTACAGTGGCATGACATTTTTATTGGCATTATGGGTGATGCCAAAATGATGAGAGTTTTCACAAGGGGATTCTGGCCTACAATCGGACAGGGAGCATGGGCATTTTTTCCTACAGTGGCATGGGCATTATATTGGTGTTATGGGCAAATCCAACAAATGTTTTCTGACAGTGAAATGGCCTTTTTACTGGCATTATGACCAAAGCCAACATGATGAGTCTTCTTACGTGGGGATACTGGACTACATTGGTGCAGGCAGTATGGGCATGTTTTTTAAGAGTGGTATGACATTTTTACTGTCATTGTGGGCAAAGCTAACAGGATGACTGTTCTTAGATGTGGCTACTGGCCTACATTGGTGCAGCCAACATGGACATGTTTTCACATAGTTAAATGACATTTTTACTCATATTATGTCAAAGCCAACAAGATGAGTGTTATTACAGGGGGATATTAGCAGAGATTTGTGCAGCCAAAATGGACATGTTTCAGTACAGTGGCATGGCATTTTTACTGGCATTATGGACAAAGACAACATGGGTGTTTGTAGGGATATTGGCATATATTAGCACAGCAATCGTGGACATGTTTTCTGACAGTATCATTACTAGCATGATTGTAAAAGCATACATCAGTGTGCTCTTATGTGGTGGCACTGCATGTGCCCTATTGCTGACCTCACATCTTTTGTATTTTTTCCTGAGTTATTCTACAAAACCGACTGCAAACTGTGTGGCTTTATACCCCATTTTTCACAGAATGTGAGGAGAGTTGGGGGTGGGGCTGATGGGCATGAATCTTCCTTCGTTAATTGGAGCTCCATCGCCATTCTAGTTTTTTAGAACATTCCTGGGAAATGTTTACACCCCTCCAATAAAATAATTATCCAGACGTATTTCGCGACATCAGAAGAGCATCCATAGGCTAAAGACTTTAAAGGGTGGTGGGCCATGTTAAAAAAAAATTTGGGCCGTATTATTCATCACTACCAATCCCTCCTTCATCACTGCTCAAGTTTCAACTTTCAAAATTCTGCATCAAGGACTGAGCAATATATGTAGGTACCCTGATAGAAAAAGCAAAAGATGAATATGGTCTTTTCACAGATTCCTCAAACTGTCTGCCCACAGAGTCAGTAGGCACTTCATTGTCAGGAGCCAATGCAGTATTTCTGCCATGCTAGGCCGTAGAGAGTCCACCTCCCTTGCAGTAGATGAATTCTTTGCAAATCCCTCCGATGTGCACATGCATGCAGGAATCTGGCTCATGAGAGAACATACCTTGTTTGCTCTAAAACTGACCATCTTGAAGTGGAAGGAATCTAGAACAGCTCTACCCGGCATCGTTTGAGTCTAAAGATTGACCTTCTTAAAGAAACCCAATTTCGGACTTGATTGGACGAAGACCTCCTCTAGAGCCTAGCTACAAATATGCCACCCTGTTGATTCTGAGAAGTCTTCTAAATAAGGATCAAAGTTCACTACTTTGGTAATGATCGATTTGTGCTCTTCTTGTTAATAGATAATTAGAGTTGAAGCTAAAAGCATCTAGAGAGCCGCAGCTAGAAGGAACCAGGCTTTATGCAGCACCAGTAGAATGGAGTGCTGCCCCATGAGGCTTATTTTCCATGTGGCTTGTTTGAACAGGCATATATAACAAGAGCAACAGTATTTCCCTTTTGTTTTGCTCCTCCTGTCTTACTACTGCCTTTCCTCATATGACATACAAAAAGTGATCCCTCGTAACTTCAATAAAAATATAGAATATTTTACTATTAGCAGTGTGTATAAAACACAGTACAAAAACATTTCATGATTATGATTGGTCATTTATAACATGCTTAATACCCAGAGGTTTCTAAGCGAGGACCCGGAATCCAAGCTGTGTTGCTCTGCGTCGTCTGGCTTCCAAGGCAAGCGTTTTGCCCCTGAGCTATCCTCCTGAGACATTTTACCCCTACAAAGGTAATAACAATAGTTTTGCCATTTTTCTGGTCCCATTATTGATAAGAAACAAGTTCGAAAATAATAATATCCAGAAGATATCAACTAAAAATATCCTTTTCATATATTAGCTTTGATTAATCTTAATTAACATTCATATTGCCAAACAGTACATTTCAATTCAAATGCAAAAACAACTTCTGAATCCAGAAAATTGCAGTTTATAGCTATTTGCTGGAACATGTCTGAATTTAGTAATTTCAGAACATTATTCTCCGGATAACCTTTGTCTAACATGTTTTGTTCCTTCTGAGCTCAATGGCAACTTCTTCAAGCAGCAGCATGCCACCACATGAAAGGACAGCTACAAAGAAACAAAGAATCAAAGGGGTACATGTATGAAGGTATGCAGTAAATGGTCTATATGTTTCTAAGGCAAGTAGATCTCAGAGCAGTATTTCTATCAATAGGTAAAGGGGAAGGATTCCCTAAACGGAGTCAATTCCAAAACAACTCGACAGTAGTTCTTGAAGGAGTCAATCCTGTTCCACCAAAACAATGTATGAATTATAGGATCCAATGAGGGAGCTAAAATCCTAGATCACTGCGCTCTCTGCTGTGGATCTAATAGGAAAGCCACTTGATAAATACAGTGCAGTTTTATAGCGAATATGCTGGATTAAACAAGAGAATTAACATATACATAGGTAGTAGCGGGACCTGTGGGCCAATGGGATTTCCTTTAATCTGTATACTGATATTTGATGTACATATAGCTATGTGACAAGGGGAATGATGTTTTAGCAGGGTGAGCATGGCTTTGTGTACCTATGGAATAATAAAGTGAAAGAAATATGTAGTAGTCTATCTATTCCCCGGCAGAAAATAGGGTGTGAAATGTACTCAATACAATGGTAAAATCAGAAGGTTAATATAACTCTATATGTCAAGCCAGTGTGCATCTGACCCAAGAGCTTCTCCAATGTATTGCATAATGGAGTTCTTAACGTTGAGCAACTCCACGTAATCAGGAATCGGAGGCATCAAGAAGACTGTTTAAACGTGATGTAATCATGCACAGTGCATACTATAGTCACGTGATTAGGCATTAAGCTGGAGAAGGGAAAGGTGAGTGAAGTGGAGCGAAAGAGGAAATAGCAACAAAAGGGTGGTGGTGAAACCTAATGAGAAGGAGAGGTGGCAAGCCAGTTGGAGCCTCTAAGAGAGTTGAGGAGAGGCGGGTAAGAGAAAAGCTAAGAGGGGAGGTGAAGTGGGACAGAGGCTGGGGAAACAGCGAGGAGGCAAGGAGGAGAGGGAGACACATAACGGTCAGGAAGGAGGAGAAGGTGAAGAGAGAAAGGAAGGTGTGACTCTTGCCATAGCCAATGAGCGAGGAGCTACCAGTGCGGCTGAAGCCCAAGTCATGGAAAAGACTCTGACAGGTTCTTGGACCAACAACAAGGGGCTTAAGCCTGACAGCCCCTCGACCAAGTGCGCTCTTGGCAAGCATACAATGGAGATTGAGGTTTGACTCACACCAGATGACTTAGTTCACTAGGGCTGTTGTCCTGCTTCTACATCCTGAAAAGAGCATATTCTGAAAACATTTATTAAGACCAAAGATTCAACCACAAAAGCCAAGAAACATGTTCTGGGGAGCTTAAACCCCAAGGTCTGTGAGTGAGAGAGGTAAGTACTGATGGACTTCGGTATTCCAAATAGCTTTATTGTGTTTGAGTTTCCCTCCACATTGTACATTTCTGCCTTATCACTTTGCATTTCTGGTGTTTCATTTAAAAGCCCCTGAAACCTGAGTGATTGGCATTGAGTTGTTTGTTGGTCCCTTGTCCCTACAACATGCAGTGACCCAAACAGGTGACCAACGAAAGCACACCATTTAGATTACTCACGGGTGTAGTCTTAATTGTGTGCCTCCTATAGGAGAACTGTAAGAGTGTACAACAGGGTGCAAAAGTCCTACTAGTGCAGCCGCTAACATTGTGCAAGGCCCCTTGGTTCACTGATGCAGAGTCAGCAACCTGGGCAGAGATGTGTGGCCTGGTTCTTTGCCAGAGAACCATATCTTCACATTTGGAAGTGGGGGCTATGGCACTGGACGAGAGTGGGTACAGTGCAGGGTCCCCCTGCTCCCCACGCCAGTGGATTCTTCAGGCCCTCCTTTTAGGGGACTTCGTCCTCCTCACAAGGACTGAGTGAGCAGCAGGTAAATTGCATGCTCTGTCATGGCACACAGCTTAATCCAGAGAAGCCCCAAGTGCTGCTAATGTGAAGGGTGTTTCCCCTGTAGCCCAATGGATTTAATACAGTATGACACTTTTCTAATGGGATGCATGGTGCCTATCCGTTTACTTTATTTGGTTAAATGCTTTATTGTACAAGTCCTATTCTCTGTACCCTTAGGCTTCTGAAGAGAAGCATTGCACTTTGCCCAGCCTTCGCGAGTCCACCTTGTTTATATATTTGAAATGGTTTTTCCCGCCGTCTGGTGCTGATCGTAGCCTATTGTTGGCCATGGGGCCTGGTTCTGTGCAGCTCTGCAATCCCTATAGGATTTTGTGCTCATTCAGGGGAAGAGAAAAGGTTGCAACAGGTTGTAGTTGTGTCACTTCACGGGCCAACAAAATCTGTGCAACAAAGAAAGAAAGGGTGGCAAAGCAACAGCTTTGGCCCTTTATAGCCTTAGCTATGCATTTGCCGAATAGTTGCCAGACACTGCTTTTACATGGATAGTATTCACTCCATTTGCCAGTTGTTATCTTATGTTCGATACTCCATCATTTGCCAGGCATTGCCATGCGAGATCAGTGGGCAGGCTGCAGCACCTTTGAACTCTACATTCTGTAAAGTGACAAAACATGGCAGTGCCTTGAAATGCGTTATTTACAGAGTATATACTCACTATGTATAAGGCTTATACCTCTATGTGAAGTGCTCTCATTAACTGCTACGTTCCCCCAAAATGCCACAGTAATGCCATCATGTGCTTAGTTACCAGAAATAGTCACCAGACATAAGGAACATTTAGGGGGTTGTACAAGTGCCGCACAAAAATATGCAATAATCTAATGCAATTTCTGGAATAATGACCATATTTTTAGATGTAACCGTGCATATGAACAGGTGCTGCAGGTATGTGCAAAGTGCAGCTACAACTGCTCCAGTAATGCTATATTATCCCTGGTCTAGCCATCATCTGTGAGCTAAGGCAACCTTTTTCTGGGTGCTGCAATTATTTACCACGTGCACATTCAAATCCACGTTGCTTCCGTTGTATCAGACCGTTTTTTGGGCTGTGTGCTGTTATCAGCCCTGCAGCTCCCTGGTTGTGCCACAACCCTGTTAACTGCTTATTATGGTTGTGGCTTTATTCTTTGAATCCGAGGGCCAATGTGGTGAATTGCCATCTGTCAAGAGTCTGGAAGCTCTGGCGTTATTGATTTTTATTAATGAATAAAATGCTGTGGTAATCCCATCGCTGGAAGGGTAATCTGCTGATCGGATTCCCCTTGTCCATGCCAAAAACATAGTGTACCTGTGCCCTGCTGCATCAGTATCCTCATTTGCAGTGCCTGCTCTACCAGTGGCGCAGAGCAGGTTCAGAGGTCAGAGGTGAACTCCTGACAGCTGTAGTGACAGCCACGTCTCTGCAGCCCACTGGCTGCATTTAAGATATGCACCCGTGTTACAAAATATTATGATTATGAGTGACCCATGATGGTGGCAGGGTACACTCTAAAAATAAGCCATGCTTGATGTATGTCGCATTGCCCTGCTCATAATCATTGCTGCCACATCCAATTTGATATCACACACGTGTCAGATCCTGTGAGACTGCTCAGTTATGGAAGGTGATATGTATTCTGGCCAGACAGGCTGGTCCTGTCAAGTGACCGGACAGGAATCTGAATGGCCATGTCCCTTCTTTGATCGCTTTGTGCGGGTACGTACCGCCCACCCCCAGAGACAGGAACTCAACAGAAAGCTGTTCCGGGCACAGGAATCAAAGTAGCACATTCATTCAAAAGGAGCAGCCTCACACCAGGGTGCTGCATACCAGAGGGGCCTTTGGTCCTATTAAGAAGGGAAGGGAGCACATTTATTGTAGGGAGGCAGAGCTCTGTACATTTGGTGGAAGGTTCCACCATTTTGTTTCTCTCGGTCTCTGCTTCTCCTTCTTGCCCCCTCCACTTCCTCTAAAACAAAGCACTTTCGATGTGATGTCAGAAGGGCAAAGTCCACTTCTTTCAAGAACAGAGATTGGTCCCCTAAAACAGGACAGCTCTGGTCCAATTACCTGTTGACTTTTACCTTTAAAAGAAGGGGTCTCACACCACTTCTTTGAATCATCTTTTGGACTTCAACCCTTGAAGAAGATTTTGTTGGACCCTGCTGGGAGAGCAGTCCTTTCTAAAGTCCAACACTTGTGAGGTGAAGGTAGGTGTTCCAAGGCAGAGGTGAACTCTGTCCCCTAACCATCCCCAGGGACCATTGGGGGTGAACCCTGCTGCTGGATCAAGACATGCCTTTCTGCCAGCCGTACTGTTGGCCAAGACCTCCCCATGCTACCGGAGCCCTGCAGGTGAGTGCCAGCCTCCCCTATGTTGTGGAGCACTAGAACAAGGATACATCTTGTGCCGAGACCCTGGGTTGTGTTTTACAGCAGCTAGAAGCAAGAACAGCAAGAATCCCTGTGTTTATGCCATCAAACCCCATTGTGCCATGATTTGAGCATGTTCGACATTGTTCGAACCAGCATTACCCTCCCGGGCTACTTTTGGCTTTTCATCATTCGAACTGTAGATCGCCTGTTTGAATCAGTTCACTGCCACACCACACCAGCTGAAGTGTGTCGGTGCCTCGGCTCAAACCACAAAGTACCGTTGCCTTCACATTGCTCAAATCACCATTTGAACCGTCAGCTTCTTCATAGCAGGGCCTATAAGTCGATAGAACTTGGTGTCTTCAGAACTGTGACCTTGGAGCCTCTGCATCGAACCGATTCACCTGCGTATCCTGGCACCAGCTCACCGCTGTCGAACATCGACCACTGAATTGAACCTGGTTACTACAGGATCCGCACAGCTTGAGTACCATTTCGAATCACAGCTACCTTCTGTTTGCCCCCGGCTCGACACCCTCATTGAACCTTCGAACCACACCAAGAAGCCAGATTTGACATTGTTGAACACCAAGACACCTGCAAAGGTATTACTGATGGATATCTGCCCACCCCCCCTCACCCGTTCCACCTCACCCGTTCCACCTTTGGGCCCTGGAGACTGGATAAGCTATTGAAATCCCTTTTGCAACCTCGAGAACATTAATGTAAAGTGGTCTTTAATTACCACCCCCCACACCCTCCCGGGTCTCATTACCCAGAGTGCTGCAACGGCTATCTTTGCATAGTCTGTGTTCCTTCTACAGGGGTGGGTTTTTGCAGTGTTTTATAGTTAGTTAATATTGTACAAGGTATGTTTGATTAAAATATACATGTTTTTATAGAACCTTATAGGCTGGCATGTGCAGATGGCTAGCAACAATAATTTCTATAGAGTTACTCAACATGACTGCAAATTTGGTGTGTAAACTGAGTGGTCGGCAGTCAACGCTTACAACAACAATATTGCAATTGCATAGCTCTGTAAAAACGTATCACTGGTTGCAATGGTACTTAAATGTTGATTTTAGAAGAAGAATGAAATACCGAGTCAGTCCTGCTGCAATTCAAACTTGTACATGTGCGGCGCACACAGGCATCTCTATATATATTCACATATCTCTGGAGATTGAAATTGTTTGCATTCCAAGTCCCTTCGGATGAACCATTGCATTGGTGATAGTACATATTTTCTCTTCTGTACACTCTAGGGATTTGCAGGCAAAGTAAATGCTGAGTAATAGAATGTCTAGGCCTGCATGTGCTAGCAAAGGTGACTCATAACAACTGTTCACTTTCAAAATGTACACTCTTAGTTCTCAAGCCTATGCAGAAACAATGTGTTTAAGTTATCCTCTGTCAGCTGTGAGATGTCCTGCAAGTCATAGCATTTCAGCGCATGTCATTTTGCTTTACTGTACAGTACTGGCATTTTGATTCCCCTATTGCCTTTTGAGATTTAAGACACTCCAAAGGACTCTGTGGTATAAAGTCACCTGCATTTAGTCATTGTTTGACACAAGCTTGCAGCTTACAATGTGCAGCTCCATAAAGAAGTAAACAGTCATTATGGAAATATGTTACGTTCATTCATCCATCGCCAAAGGAAGAAGAGGGAGGCTATGGGGTGGAGGTAAGTGCTTTCTTCATTGATAGGTTGACTCCCGACATGGGAGCCGCTCCATCTCTCTCTTGCCGTCGCTGAGCTAACGATTCCCTGCCTCCATCCCCAGCAATGCGTCACACGGGAGCATTCAAAGGGCGCTCCTGTGCGACCCGTCATCGGGAGCCAGCAGCAACCGCGCCTGCGATGCGGCATAAGACATCTTGTCCAGCATGGGCCCAGCCATGCTGGACTCACCATTACAAAATCCAGCAGTTGGTTTTGTACAGTATCAGACTTTTTTCTTTCTTATTCTGTATAATGTGTTACTGTTCTAAAGCAGGAACAGATGTACCATTGAATTGGAGTCTACATATGATGTTTGCATTGCGAGATGGATGTGCCTCATTTTGGGACAAAGAGATTTGTTTTAAGTTATTGGTGAGATGTGTTGAGTTCTGACTCTGGCCAGAAATGTCTCTAACAACTCCACATGAACGGTTAACTCTTTTCTTAGTTTAGGGGTCATCAAATGCAGCTCTTAGAGTCAGGTAAGTTATGGGGACATAGGACACCCGCCGGCAAACTCTCTCAGGGCTTACATCTTTACAACTGACAACCCTGGAAGACTTTCATAGGTAAACATTCTATGCTCTGCATTCCATCTCAACAGATGCAGGCAAAGCTCACCACAACAAGATGGTTGTTGGATTAGGTTTGTGAAACTCTGAAGAATGGAGAGCAATGGCAGTTTGCTTGGAGGATGATGTGGTGGTGACCTGTGTCTAGAGAATGATGTCGCAACTCATCTCACAGTCAGAACACAGGTAGAATCTTGTAGATACCGGGGTTCCATTGTTGAAAGGTGACCAGCCTGGGTGGTGTATTATAGTTCCCTTGACCTACATCTCTAAGTCTTCTCCCATCATCTGTGTGCCTCGGACCGCAACAAGAGGAATAAAGAGTGCACCCATAACTACGTGTGCAGACGTTCTCATTGTACCTACAATGCCGGCCTTTAGTATCCACAACAGATGGCAGCGAGCTGTCAGGCAGTTTTTGCAAACATTTCATTGGGTTAAATGGGAGCAGCTGGGTGTGAAGTGAGGGAGTTGTGTTGGATGTTCTCCCTAATCATTAATGCAGTGATTTACATGTTTTGCCATTTTGTCCTTAATGTATTGATTTTGAGAACCAGAGCTTCTGGTGCTCATCCCTCAGAGGAAAGAGGGCAAATATGAATAGAGGATACGCTGCGAGGTGCACCAAAGCATTGCAGGAAGGAGAGGCCCAACCCCCAGATCACAAAGGTAGAGGGTCCCCTCGGCTTCACTTCAGCTGCTACAGCATCTGCAGCTTGTGTGAAGCTGTTGGGATGGTTACTGCCCTTCTTTTTCTCTCACTCTCCATCTTTCTCTATCCCTCCCCACCCTTGCTTCCTCTTCTTCTCATTTTTCATCTCTCTCTTATTCTCTCTCCATATTTCTTTTCTCTCTCCTTCTCCCACTGTTGTTTTGCCAACCGCGTCCCCCCTTGTTCAATATTGCTCTTCTCCCCCTCCCCACACCCCCAATACTAATGTTTCACTATGTGCTGGATCTGCTCTCTTTCATGGTCCAACACTGTCTGTAAAAAAGCTTAGCCCACTCATTCAAATGCCTTCTACCATTACTGCCCCCATTGTCTCTTCATCCCAATGTCCTCTCCCCCTTAACCTTTCTTGCTGCTGACTTTGCTGATGGTCTTCTTTCTCCCCTAAGTTTCACTGTCTCCCCTTTTTTCTCTATCTAGCCTTCCCTCTCTCCCCTCATGAGTGCCACTCATTTCTGGCTGTCTTTTCATGCTTTTACATTGACTGCCCCATCTCCCTCTTTCCCTCGTCATTTCTCTTTCGATTGCTGTCTTTTCTTTTGTAGCCTACTTTCTGCCTTTCTTTCTTTCTTTCTTTCTTTCTTTCTTTCTTTCTTTCTTTCTTTCTTTCTTTCTTTTCTTTCTTTCTTTCTTTCTTTCTTTCTTTCTTTCTTTCTTTCTTTCTTTCTTTCTTTCTTTCATTCCGTTTTTTCTGATTAACACAAACTTCCTCTTTCTCTTGGCACGTGGTTTGGGTGTCACTGTGGCTGTCCCTGGTGGTGCAACCTTACATAATGTAGCTGACAGTGGCTGAATGGGGGAGACAGGACACTAAGCCTGAGGTAGGTTGACTATGATTGATGTGGGGTAGAGGGCTAATTACACTTGATTATGCTGAGTGTGGGTAAGAAGGGTGGAAGCTGCTTGGAGAGCCATGTCTGATGGGGTGTCAGTAAAACTCTTGATCTCAAATAGGCACTGGGAAAGGTGCTTGAGACAAAAAGATGAGCATGGTGGGGTGGGAGAGGTTAGTGAGGATATCGCATGGATGGGTCTGGATGGTACAGGGGATGGAGGGAGTTGATTCCCCATCCTCTGCATTCTAAATGTTTTTGGGCGGATTTGGAGTCGAGCACTGATATTCATGCCTTTCTAGGTTCAGTTTTTACATAAACCTGTATGATGGTATGGGGTGTATGTGACTGATGGGGGCAACTGTGATGGAAGCAGTTGTGCCCGGTGGTTGTGGGTTGGATGGTCTCTGCCTAACTACCTGGGTGGAGGTGGTGTGGCCTGTATACCAGATGCAACACTTATTCAGCAATGCTGCCCGGTGGGATGACTTGGCCTGTTGAGGGGATGTGCTTTGATGGCTTGGTAATGTTTGATGGACTGAATATTCCTCTGCTTCCCTACAGCTTTGGGCCATTGAGGCACTAGACAGTGATGGGTGTGGGGCCTGTCCTCCTTATGTTTGCTGACTCTTTTGTTTTCCTATTTATCTATGTATTATTTTGGGTAGGTAAGGCTCTTTTTCATCTTCTGAACTGCAATCTAGAAGCAACCTTTAAGGAAACCACTTGGAAAGTGGCCTTAGGGGCTGGTTGAAGCTCAGTGAGTAGTTGGACATTTCTGGCTTTCTTCCCGTCCATACCCTCCCCCTTGCAATTAGTTGGAACAGTCAGATGTGTGTCTGCCTCTGTTCCTGGCAGCCATTCCCACGTGCCTTCTGGACTTTTTTCAATTTTTCTGCCACACCTGTGTGACCATACTTAGGCGGTCTCCCTCTATCTTGATACCTCAAATCTAGGTGTCTTGCACTTGTTGTGCCTCCAAATTACGAGTTCACACTCTTTCCAGGTGAAATTTAGCCATGAATCACACTGAGAAGAATTATGGAGATTAGTCATTTGCCACATCAAATAGGGCTGTCTACATTAGCCACACAGAAGAACTTAGCTACTAGCCAAAGCAATAACCACCCACTTCTACCTCCTCAAAAATACCACCAAAACAAAGTACATGCTCACTGGTCTAGAAAATGTATACCCTAACACAAAACCAAAACAAGCAACACACACTTACAACAAACTAACCCAGACACTGGACCTTACCAATAAAGACACAACAAGCCAGTGCACACAATCATAAGCACCTGCCAGTCTACCCATGAAAGGCACATACTCACCCCAACATGACAAACAGGCACCCAGAAAATGGCCAAGGCATTGGACTTTATCCGTATGAATACAACAAGCCAGTGCCCACAACCTACCATCTGCAAGCCAGCACACACAGACGCCAGTTTCTCCTGGTTCTGGACCTATCCTATCATTCTTCCCTCAATAACCAACCCTGTCCTCTTTCTTGCAGAGCCACGTGAGCGCCTGGATACTGCCTTTGGGTGGTTTCGGTGCGTGGTATAAATTAACATAACACAACATAACATAACAGGGGCACCGCCACAAAACTGGCCCACATTTCTCCTATCTTATTACCATCAAATATAAGGTAATGTGCATGTACCCACTTCCATTCTGCAACTGTTGCCCTACAAAGACTCACTGAGTTGTGAACTATGTTGCCCAGCCATCTCTCACATCAAGATAACTATTAGTGAGCAATATCTCACAACTAGGTAGACTATACTCTGTGCTAGCTAGTCCAGAAAACGTGCATATATGAGCCAGCATCACAATTATACAGAATTGTGAAGGTTAGCAATACGTCATATCTAGACAGAACTTTAATACTAGCTTTCATCAAATCTAGACAGAATTGTGAAACTAGCATTATGTCAAATCTAGACAGAACTGTAATACTAGCTTGTGTCACATCTAGACAGAATTGTGAATGTCAGCTTGCATTACAGCTAGACAGAATTGTGAATGTCAGCTTGCACCACACCTAGACAGGATTGTAAAGATTAGCTTGCATCATATCTAGATAGAATTGTGAAGATTAGCATTACATCATATCTAGAAAGAACGTGAATACTAGCTTGCATCATATTTAGACAGAATTGTGAAGATTAGCCTCCGTCAGATCTAGACAGAATTGTAATACTAGCTTGCATCATATCTAGACAGAATTGTCAAGACTAGCATTGCGTCACATCTAGACAGGACTGTAATACTACCTTGCGTCATATCTGCACAGAATTGTGAAGATTAGCCTCTGTCACATCTAGACAGAATTGTGAAGATTAGCATTGCGTCATATCTAGACAACGTATTACTAGCCTGCATCAAATCTAGACAGAATTGTGAAGATTAGCCTCTGTCACATCTAGACAGAATTGTGAAGATTAGCATTGCGTCATATCTAGACAACGTATTACTAGCCTGCATCAAATCTAGACAGAATTGTGAAGATTAGCTTGGGTCGCATCTAGACAGATTTGTGAAGTCAGCTTGCATCACATCTCGATAGGTCTTTAAAGATTAGCATAGTGCCACATCTAGACAGGACTGTGAAGATTAGCATGTGTCACTTCTAATCAGCGATGGCACTAACCAACCCAAAAAACAACCTCACCCCTCTGCATACACATCTCAAACTCTAACTAAACACAACCATATCTCTAATGCATGACAAACCACACACACTTCACCGCACTGCAACAACAAATGACACTACACATAGCCTCACATAACAGCACATGACGGCTTCCAACTGAAAAGCACACCTAAACCCAGCAAACGGTGCAAACCGAACTGAGGCTGACAACGGCACATCACCGCTCTCTTGCCTTTCTCCTGCTCAATCCTACTAACCTTCCTACCCTCTTCCCTTTTCAGATCCGCCAGAGAGCACCAGAGACCACTCTGGTGGTGACGGTGCACAGTACAAATACCTTTAAGATTAACATTAACATCTTACTTTACTGGTGCAACACATTTTCTTTGAACAGGCCTGGCATCGAGTGGCCTTTAATACTGCAACATCTTCATGGGACATCTTTCCTTGTGGCTCTTGCTGCATCACTCCAAAAACTGCTCACTGAATGCTGCATCTGCCCGATGCCATCATATTCATTGGTTGCTAGAAAGGAACTGACAACAGCAGGAGCCAGTCCCCACCCAAAAAACTATCTCTGCACCCGTCACCCCAGGGCCTTCTTCATAGAAGCCGATGTTAGAAGTAGCTTTACCCGGATCCTCTGATCCACTGCTGGTCGCACAGTGGCGATTCTTGGGCTCGATGGCATACCCCCTTTTTCTTTACCCCTCAAACTAAAAATAATCTCCATTGGGCTTGTGTCCCTTCTCTTCACCCATTTATCCTCAAGCCTTTGTTGGTGGAATCTGGGTTCGGGAATCTTCTGTGGGGTCCTCCTGACCCCCCCAGCTTGTTGGTTTGCTTCATTATTTAACAGAGACCTGTACATACCTAGCGTTGGTGTAGCCCTAACCGCAATCCATACTATTGTCTTTGTCCCGTAATATCCTCTTGGAAGAAGTTCTGAACTATTTCGAAACTCCTTAATAGTTACTTTGAGTAGATATTTACCTGTGTCTGATCTGCCCTTTACACCAGTCTCCTCTTCTCCTTAGAGTGAAGCGTAGCTGCTCAGTCACGTTTATCAGTGAGAGGTTGTTAAGGAGGTAAACAGTAGTAAACAGAACAGCCCTCTGTAGTGGCTACCTGTGACACCGTTTCCTGTCGCCGGTGTGGCTCCTATGCAGTGTCATTCTGTGTGCTGGTTGGCCTCTTCTGTAGTTCAATTCTCAGTGGGTGCCCATGTGTACTGCTTTCTTATTTATGTTCTGGGCTACTAGTTGTTTCTCTTTTGGTTTTGGTTGTTCTTGTCTATTTAGTGCATGCCATTCCTTGCACTTTTCTGTTGAATTTTCCTTTGAAGGGAGGAGTGTAGTGGCTGCTTTTGGTGTGTGGGATTCCTCTACATACATATGTGAGTGTGTTGTAGCCCAGGGGGTCGGAGTGTGACTTGTCTAGCAATAAGGCTGGTCACTACCCTGCGTCATCATTAGGGCGTGGCCTTTATGGCATGTCAGTTTTGGAATGCGGGTGATGGAATATTGGGATTTGAATAGGGGCTGTTAACAGTTGTGAGAGCAACAGCTTGGGTGGTGGATGCCAGCTCTGGGGCCTAACATCTTAACCCTGCGAGGTACGAGCAATAAAGAGGAAAGTCACCACTTAACTGCATTCTGTCATCTGTTAGACTTGTGTCTGGTGTGAGCAGACATAACACCCTTCTAACAGGTGCAATCCTGAAAAAAAACATTGGCCCTCATTATGGGTTCGCTGGTAACCATGCCGGTAAAACCAGAAGGTAGCTGCCAGAGCCGTAAACAGTTACCAGCGCCTAAGTTGCTGGTAACACCAGTGTGTTACAACCCCGGCAGCTGGTAAGTCAGGTGCCGGTAACATGTTGTTCCCCAGCACTGTTAATAACAGTGTGGGTGCTTCCGTGAAAGTCTGTGGGCGGGTGCTGGTCCTCCCGGCAAATCAGACCTGATGGGGGGAGGGCACCCGAGGGCAACCGCCCGCCAGACAGGTACTTTGCCGTTCCGGAAACAGTGCTGGTAAGCTTACTGGCACAGTTGTTTCCAGACCGGCAAAGTTGTAATGAATGCCATTGTTTCTGCTTCTGGAATGGTTATGGACTAATTGATAAGTGGAATTTCATGATCAAGAACCTTAACCTTTTGGGGAAATGTTTGTGTCTGCTAAAAGGGGCAACGTTATCACATCCACTGCAGCGAATTCCCGCTGTCATATTCCCTCCATCTCAGTAATGAATCGCTTCATTTTATTTCTGTCTTTAGTGAAGAGGCATTTCGAATTCAGACATGTGGAAACTTGTGACAGTGGGTGTATAAATCTGACTCACAATAGCCTTCCATCAATCAGTCAGCCAATCAATTAAGTCACTTGGGTTGCTTGTCAGGCTGGCAGCACGGCTCCTAAGTGCTGCAGCCAATTATGCTTGATTTAGGCGAGCCCCAGGAAGAGAGACACACGCAGACTGTTTTTGGAAGATGAAGGTGTACCCCGAGCAATAGAAAATGGGCCCCGACTCCACCTTGAGGCTGTTTAGAGGATAAAGGAAGAAAGAAAGAATGACAATCAAACTTATGAGAAAAGCAGGGGCATCCACTCCCGGACAATTTGATAAGAACTCACTTTGTACTTACTACAGCAAATGACTGTACTAAGGCACACATGTGCTTGTCTCAAAACAGAGTTTACGACAAGGCAAATATTTAGATGCTGATCGCTAAACTTAAGTGAACACAGCCAGTATTCTCTCAAGTGGAGGTCATAATGGGGAGCAGGTGACTATGGGGTACAGATGCATAGTTGCCAACATGATCCATTCGACTCCGTAGGTGCTTATCCAATCCTGGTTAGTTTTGGCTATTAGGTGGCGCTGAAAGCGCTACCTATAAAGCCGAAACTGTTGTCATTAAAATAAGAGCTTTAACATGAAAGCTTGAAAAAGGGGCTTCGGGCGCAGGTTTGTTGTAATGCTTTTCAATGCAGGTTGGCATATGAGGAAGATACATGGTAGTTTGAACATGTGTCCCACTCATTTAACGCCCATCGCCAAGTGAAATGTATAAGAATGTCCTCCCATTGACACCCATTTCCCTTCCAGCCACACCTTATTTTGCACTCTTTGTCTCAATGTCTACTGTGTGATGAATCTGTCAGCCATTTTTACTTCCAAAATGGCGGCCGTCATCTGTTAATGTTATTTTAAAGTTATTTCACTTGATTGATGTTTTTAAAAATATTTATATCATCTTTTAAGCTATGTTGCATATTTTATGTATTTTGTTTTCATAAATAAAGGAGTTTTATTAAAGATACTTTTTTGTAAAATGGCTTTCAAATTACAGATCTGTGGATGGTGTGTCTAGTGTCTCCTGATGTAAACACAACCTAATTGGCTGTGCAGATAATGATGCCAGGAGGATGCCATTGGTTCTGCAGTCTGTGTTTCTGTACGGAGGGCAGCCATTTTATTTCAGCATTCGGTAGTCTCATCCTCAATCACAGCCCGGGAGGACTCTGCCCATGGTGTATCAAGCAGCGATCGCTCTCATGGACGACTACAGGATATAGTGTGAAGCGTTCCATAATATCAGTGTGCCCATACCACTAATCGCTATATGTTCATGTAATACAGCTCCCTTGTGTTTCGGACCCATATCACAGCATGCCTTTCATCATTTACCTTCTGTCCTGACGACCTTTCTCTCCATACTCCTATCTCCCACACTTGCTATTGTCCCTGCCACCTTATTATCACACAGAGGAATTTGGCTTGGAATGTGCAATGGCTCCAGTGGAATCAGCTGTCTTTGCAAAGTCCCAGTCCGGGTCCCTTCATCACTCTTTTTGGGAGCTGGCAGATGCTGGTATTTACTTCCAGCTGCTGAATACAAGTGCAGGGCAGTTTCTAGTTCATTTGGTGCCCAGGGCGAAACCGTAGGAATGCGCCCCCCCACCCGTGCACCACTCCCTCCGCACCCCGTGCACCACTCCCTCCGCACCCCGCGCGCCACTGCCACCACACCCCGCGTGCCACTGCCACCACGTGCCACTGCCAGCGCACCCCGCGCGCCACTCCCAAACTACACCATTAAGGAACTCCTACCCAAAGTCAATAAATCACTGCTAAACAAATGACACCCAGGTACCCCAGTCCATAACAAAGTGTGTTAGACTAACAATTGACCTCTGTCAATGTAGTGCACCTTAGTTCATTCATTTTTAACATCGCAGAACTGCATGCTACTCGCACGTGTTTGCAGCTGCAAAATTGTGTGAACAATGCTGCAATTGCATGCTCAATTAATGAGGGCCATACACAGTTGGAGTATGCTGGCCTGATGTGTGGATGGGCCAGTGTTTTCTGTGCTGATATGTATGTACTACACTTAGACTACAAGTGTACATCCGGGCAGAATAAACATGCTTAATGATATGATATGATAGTTTATTTATATAACGCCTATACACAATGTGTTTCAAAGCGCTTCAAGTACCACGCTGGTCTCCAGCGTGGTACTTGGAGGAAAAACCTGTCTTATGTTATTTATGAGTGTGTGGAAATATGGATATCAAAAGTCTTCACAAAAGCCGAAACCGTTTATTTAGCCAACGCTGTTAGCATTGTGTTAGTCTAGGATATTGTACTCCAGAATGGATGATGTTAAAAATGTTGTGAATTCCGTGGAACCCAATATATTACTTTATAAGGTAAGTCTTGTCAGTCCTTAAAACCGGTCAATGGTGTGATTAAATATTTACACTGGGGATATAAAAATGTAAATGCTGCTTCTGTGCAAAAATAGCGTGTATACCGTTTTTCCGCTGCCCTTTGCATTTGAAAACCTTCATCTGGGCCACATGAGTGCACTGATATTGCTGAGGTACAGTAGGCAGACGGAGTACCCAGGATGTCGGCCATGGAGGCCCTCAGACATTTCCAGACACCCCGGCTCATGGCTGGCTGTACTCTGCCCTGTGTGATTGAAGGGGGAATGGGCAGCGCAGGTGCACCACGGTAGAACAACAGTGGAAAGCCATCCTGTGTGCTGTTAATGCATAATGCCAGATACGAGTGGCGGGGACGGGGCGGAAGACTGAAATTTATTTAAAGTGCGTTAAGCAGTTTTTGAGCTGCGCAAATCATGACATGTTTCCTCAAGTTCAATTTTTAAGAATTTGAGTGCATTTTTGCCGTTTTCCGGGGGAGAGGTTGCATCGTTAGAAGGCTACAAAGTAAGAATTTGGAGAGACTTGGGCAAAGAGGTGGCTGTCAAGTCTCTTTTTTTTACTTGGTAAACACGTGGACTTATTTTTGTAACACACGTGGACTTATTTTGGTAACATATGCGATGTTTTCACCGAGCTTAATGGGGCTACATCGGCAGGGTTTACAGTGGCACGTAACAGCCACAACAAAAACAGAAGGGGCAAAATTGTCAGGAGTAAATAAAGCATGAAATACGTCCCAAAGAATGCCGAATATCGTTCGGCATTCTTTGGGAGTTGAAAGAAACTTCGGGCTGTACCGATCATCTTTCTGGTGACGAGTCGGGGATCTTCTTGCTTCGCAGGGTCCGGGAAGCCAGGAACGCTGAACCCGAAAGCAGCCGTCTTTGTTCCACCGTGTGAGTCCTGCAGTATTCCAAAGGAGGATGGCCATCAGGAAAGGCGCCCTTTTGTGCCCCCACCCCTAGTGGCACGAATGCGATCAGAGGGAGCCTCTGACTTCCGTAATGTCACGTAGTACTTGTGTACTAGGTGACATTACAGTCAGAAGAGGCAGCGTCAGCACCTGCTACTCCAAATCCATTCCCCCACGCACACACTGATCAATCTTCCTCCTGATATCCCCAGTCACAGTGGCATTTTGGATAATGAGTTGGTGGGTCTGGCGGCGGGTGAAGGTATGAGGAGGGGAACGGTTGATGTGAGGTTGCCTTTGAGTGTGGATGAGGTGAAGGCTGTGGTGGTGAGACAGGTCATGGATGAGTGGCAGGAGAGGTGGGTGAGTGGGGTGAAGGGCAGGTGGATGTTTGGTGTCCGAGAGAAAGTGTCTGTGAAGGTGGACGCGGGAAGTCTGGAATGGAGGAGGGGGGAGGAGGTGATGCTGAATCGGTTGAGGATAGGGCATGTGGGGCTGAATGACTGTCTGCATCGAGTGGGGAAACGTGAGTCGAGGGACTGTGCAGTGTGTGGGGTGCCTGAGACTGTGGGACATTTTTTACTTAGGTGTGAGAGACATGTTGTGGAGAGAGAATTGATGAGGGTTCGGTTGTCTGCGCTGGGTGTGGCTGAGATGAGTGGGAAGGCTTTGCTGGGAGGTGACGGGGCGAGAGGCAGGAGGAGGAGCAGTGTGTTGTTGGATTTTGTGAGACAGACGGGGCGGTGGGAGGAGTTGTGAGTTTATGCGGGCTATGTGTTGATTGGTGGGTTGGTGCACATCATCCTATTGGATGGGGAAGCGCCTGTGTGGGTCCGCCCACGCATTCGGTAATTTAGAAGAAGAAGAAGCACCTGCTACGGCGCTAGTGTGCTGCTGAACTCTGCCCACGGCAATCGCGCTGCCCCACAAACTGGGGGATTTAATCCGCTCCAGGGACCATGGCAATTGCACCCCCCGGGGCAATTGCGCCCCGGGCAGCTGCCCGCTTCGCCGGGGCCAAGAAACGGGCCTGTACACGTGTATACAAAGCTTCAATTTTGAAAAGAAATTTAAGCATATTATACATACATTCATATTCTTTTATTTTCGAAATAATAGCTTTGTGTAACGTAACGGGGGCTGCCTTCCGGTTAACACTCGTTTATGCCCCCGCCTCCACTGTGGCTGTTGCACACTTATGTGATTTACAGGCCCTAAACACGCGCATGGAGGTTGCGGCCACGTCGCAGAGCGAGGCGCCTCTGCACACGCACATCTACCTCTTCGGCTGTATGCTGATTGGAGTCAAGAGGAGAGTGCCTCTGGCCACCCTCCGGCCGTCTAAAGTAAGTTCAGTGTACCTGGGGGCCTCGAACTGACTGACCCCCACCGGTCACCTTCTGGCTTGTGACGGCGCCTAGTCACTTTACATCACTGGCTGCACCGACCTCGAGTGGCAGAGAGGCACATGCGTGCCTGATCGCAAAGATGCTGCCTGGCAAAGGCTTGTTTAGTGTTAGTGGCAGGGCATTTGGACTCCGACTTCCGTACCATTGAGGCTTTTCACATGGAGTTAGGGAAAGGTGGAGGGTTGCTGCTCCTCAGCTCGGCGCTCGTCGACGGTGTTGAGGTGCCGTAAGAAATGAAGCATGGCAGCTCGGGCAAGTTCACATTGCTTTATTAACCATCGACCCGTCAGTGGTCCGCCACCAACGGATAAACTTCAGACCTTCCAAACACCGCCGAGTTCCATCCGTCACCACACGTAGCCAACATTGGCAAGTGGGAAAACATCAGGTAGCTAGATGGTGTCCGAGGCAGGTTTTTTTTTTAAACTACTTTATTCAATTTACCATCATACACATATATATATCGGAATACATTTCAGTTAACACATCTTATCTTTAAGAATTAAAATACATAGAAAACAAACAAGAATTCTTCCCTGCCCCCTTTAACACAATCATAAACCTCTAAGTTAAATGAAGGAGTGAGGACAAGCGGAAAGAAAGAAAGAAAGAAAGAAAGAAAGAAAGAAAGAAAGAAAGAAAGAAAAAAAGAAAGAAAGAAAGAAAGGCAGAGTTGGGTGGCGTGATTGACACGTTTACAATGAGTACAAAGTTAAGATTGATTGAGTACAATATGATAGGTGAGCAATGTTCACAGTTGCACATCGTGAGCCAGGCTCCGCAATGGCAATTAGACCCAGGTGGTCATTTAATCCACGTGATTTCAATATCCCCACTTTTTTTTTAACTGTGAAATGCCGCTTTCTTTGCCAATCGTGTTTCTCTGTCAGCCTCTCTGTTGTTCGTCTACACTTTTTCAATATCATGACATTTTGAAAGAGGCTATTGAATGTTTGCAACACGTTTCGAAATGTAGAAAGCAAAGCCTTTTTGGTCGAAAGTGACTGGTAGGTTTTCCCTGCAATCATCAGGGGTGTCATTTAGGGGTTCGCCGGAGGTCGCACATGCGAACCCTAAAGTCTCCCTTGCTAACCCTGTGGTCTTCATTGCTACCCCTAAAAACAAAACAAACATTCAAAAATGTACATTTGTTTTTGTTTTATTTTTTATCGAACTGAGGCTCCTGGGCTGTGGCTAGTAGCATGAGGTTCTTTGTTTCTGGTGTGGCTGTTTTTCTGATAGCTATAACTGGTAAGATAGCTCAGTGGGTTGAGCTCTCGCTGCTGCAATATGTGTGTGATTTGCAGGTTGCAAGTTGGACTCCCGGAAAGGTCAACTCAGCCTTTCATCCTGCTGAGGTTGATAAATGAGTACCAACACAGGTTGGGTGATATCGTGTGTATATTTGTTCTATATGAAGTGCTGAAGAATAAGTGCTACATAATAACAGATCATTATCATTTGGCCTTGGATGCCTGCTTGCATTGACAGTAATTTGGTAATATGGGCCTATAGGCGCTGATATTAATGATACATAAGATGATCCATTCTTGCATGAAATGTAAATCACTTTACAGTGATATTGTAACCATATTTTTCTAAGTGTACTTAGAAATAATGCTACGTGATGCCACTTCCTGTTTTGTCGAGGGGTGAAATGCCGTGTTCCATCGCTTCTCGTGATGGCAATTCAGGTTGGGGTCAAATGACACCACTTCCTGTGATATCATCAGAGGTCACGTGTCGTGTGATGTCACTTCCGCTACCCCTGGCATCGTGGTGAAATGACGTCCCTGGCAATCATGCGTGTGCGCATGGCATAATTATGACACCTCAAATGGCTGCACTTGGTTGGTTAGATAATTAAATTTACAGGAGCCCACTACACTAAGCTGACAAGAAGGTTATAATTATAATGGGTGTTTGATAACTCGCATAATACCAAAGAGGTTTCTAAGCGTGGACCCTGTGTTCCAACCTGTGTTGCTCTGCACCGTCTTGTTTCCAAGACAAGCGCATTGCCACTGAGCTGTACCAATAGGGTGGTGCCCTATTTTATTTGAAAAGAGGGGAGTATTGTTTCAGAGCTTAAAAAAGGTGGGGTTTGAACTGATAACCTGTTAATTCACATATTTACTTGGAGTTTTATATGCGCTTCTTTCAGAGCGAGTTCTGTGTGAATGTTTCAAGATACCAAAATACAAGTCATGATGAGGAGTGCCCCATCCAAGAATATATTGAAACCGGTCTGTGATAGATCTTTCAATTTGTGTATTAATTTTCAAAGCATCACAGTTCTCTGGATGCCTAAGGTGTATGACAACCACAGTGTATGACAACCAAACCACTTCAAGACTAGGCAGACTGGTATACACTTCTGGGATTATTGAAACATGTTGAAGGTCTTTCTACTGCATTTGGTCACTACATGATGGCAACATTGTTGGTGGTTGTGTACCAGCACATTCATTTTGGCTATTAGGTGGCACTCAAGCCCCACCTTTTAAAACACCTACAAGCCAAAACTATTGCCGTGGAATACAGCTAGGCAAGAGATGACATGTGAGAAGGGGCACACAGCCTGTGGGTGTTTGGTTATTTATCCAACCAATGACTGCCCAGGACCATGCTTTTCGAAATGGCCATTCCCACCCATTCTCTGCCCCTGGCTACTCAAAACACATTCTCCTGATATCTCTTTGAGCTACATCTATCAAGCAGTAACATCAAACTTTGTCTGACCAGTGTTATTTTCGAAGCAATCTGCTGAGAGTTTATGGCTTTATTGCAGCTGTAAATATGCTACTTGTCCTACTAAAATAAAATGTTTAAGCAAGTGTGCCTTCAGCCACTTGATTCCCTTGCACTGAAGTCCTGTTAAGAACAAGCATTGACAAAACCAACAGTTTTGTCAGGTGACTATGTATTAAGCATTTGCCAGTCACTGCTATCATATGCCAGATAATAACCCCATTTTCCAGCTGTTACCATTTGATGGCTAGGTAGGACCATTATGACAGTGCCTGCCAAATTGCGATTTCATGCCTACCAAATGACAAATCCCTTGGCATTGTCAATAAGTGCCCAGGTTGATGCTTATCCCTAAGGCCAATCCCATCCAGTACCCGCCCTTTACACCCAAAACACATCCTCCTGAGATTTCTTTGAACTATCTCTTTGAAGCAGTGACATCAAACCTTGACTGACCAGGGTTTTCTTTTGTAAACAGCATGCTGAGAGTTACTGCCTTAATTGCAGCTGTATATGTATGCTTCTGGTCTAATTAATAAACATGTTTAACAAAGTGTACCTTCAGCCACTTGATTTATATCTGTCCCTTGTACTGAAGTCCTCTTAAAACCTGCATTGACAACGCCAACAGTTTTGGCTTGTGTATTTACCAGGCACTGCTATCATATGCCAGATTATCACACTATTTTTCAGCTGTTGACATTTTATGGCCTGGTAACACTATCATGGGAGGGCCTGGAAAATGTCTTTCTTATGCTTACAAGGAAGCCAAAACTATTGGCTTTGCCAATGCTTGCAGTGTAGTTTTAGTCTTTTACCACGATAGACGTGTTCCCTTGTGATCAGACTTCATTCACCAGTCCGCAGTGCTTTAAGTGGGCCAGGGCCAGGCCCCGGCAGGCTCCAAAAAGTAGGGCTGAGCCAGGCTCTGCCGGGGGCCCCCCCCAGTCCCACCACGCCATGGTGGGACACATTATCCCGCCATGGCCGTAGCCACGATGGGAGATGCACCCGCCATTTTAATGTCAGGCAAGCTGACAGAAGTGCCAGCCAACCACAGCAACACTGTGGCTGACTGGCATTTCTGTCAGTCACTGTAACTTCCTCGTGTGACCCCTCACATGAAGGGTCACAAGAGGAAGTTATGGTCCCTTTGTTTGCCCTCCCCGGGTCACTGACCTTCCGCAAACCTGGGGGGGATCAGTGATTTGTTAGATCCCAGAGCCCCCGGGTTCGCAGAGGATCAAAGACACCTCAGGCTCGGTGATCTGTCTGCTCTGGAGAGCAGAGCACAGATCACTGAGCCCGAGGCGTCTTTGTCCTTTGGCAAAGCTTTAAAAAAGATGCCATCAATTGTGTACTTTTCAAGCCATCTTTTATAAACATAGAAATATGTAACATATTTCTATGTTTATAAAAGATGGCATATTTCTATGTTTATAAAAGATGGCTTGAAAAGTACACAATTCAAGGCATCTTTTATAAAGCTTTGACGACGGACAAAGACGCCTCGGGTTTTGTCTGTCCTCAAAGCTTTATAAAAGATGGCTTGAATTGTGTACGTTTCAAGCATTCTTATATAAACATAGAAATATGTTACATATTTCTATGTTTATAAAAGGTGGCTTGAAAACGACACCAACCATAGTAAGGTAAGGTCACAAGTCAGAGTACCTTACCATGGTTTGTGCACTTTCAAGCCACCTTTTATAAACATAGAAATATGTAACATTTCAATGTCTATTAAAGATGGCTTGAAAAGTACACAAACCATAGTAAGGTATGCATACAAATATATAAATGCTTACATGCATTTATATATTTGTGCACCTTACTATGGTTTGGGCACTTTTTGGGCCACGCCCACCATGGAAGCCACGCCCCCAAATGAGGGCCCCCCCCTCAATCTCTTACCCCACTTAAAGCACTGGCAGTCAGTGTGCATTCCTAAACATTGTTACAACTGTCCAGAAAAGTCCATTACAGTCTTTCACTGATACTAGTATATACCATAGATGTGTTCGGCCCTAGCAGTTGCCTGACTTTCTTTCTCACGCTTTTGTTTTCATTTTAAAAAAACAATTCATTTCAGAAACTGTGCTCTGCTTCTGAATTTTCAGGTTCTTAAGAACGACGGTGCTGCCCAGAAAGTAAAGTCCTTTCCCGCAAGACGAGCCCAGCTCCCACAGCCGTGGCAGGAGCAATTTTACTGTATTTTGCTCCCCTGAGCAATTGCTCCTGCAGCCAAAATATTAAAGTGGGGAGGGAGGACTAATGAATGATAAAACACACTCATTCTGCTAACCTGGCCTAGAAAGCTTAATTTTTGCAATCATACCATAGCAGCAGGCCAGGCTGGAGCAGCAGGGGTGAAATTAGAGCGCAAATTACCAGGCGACGCCAGCTAAATTACTCTCCCAAGCACGGGCATTAAGTGGTAGGAAAATAAATAACGAACACTGTGTGACTGATTCGCAGAGTCTGTCTGAGCCAAACAAACGAAAATACAATCAGGGCTCTGCGCTGCACCATCGCGCCACTGGGGGCGCCATTGTCATAAGCAAGTTGTTGATCATGCGCCAGGTTTCTGGAAAACCTCTTGTCTGACGTCTTCTGCTAAACCAGGCACTGTGGCTGCAGGCAGCCTGCATATACTTTAGGGGGCAAGTTTGCCCAGTCATTCATTAAGCGCTGTTTGCAAACTCAGTGAACTTTGGACAAAAAATAGACAAGTAGGACAGAAGCATCTTGAAATTAAAAATTAAATATAAACATTGAAATAATAAAGAGTAAGAGGGAATAGGGCACAGAAAAGTGGGAGACAAAAAGGCATTTAAATGTAACAAATGACCGTCAAGTGAATGGGAGAACGAGGTCACTCGGGACGAAATGGTGGGTAGAAGGGTGTTTCTAGAAAGGAGGAATATAGCTAGAAAGAAAAATTTGAAAACAGAGAATTCCAGTGTGATGCCTTGAGGTCAAACGGTCGCAAACAAGCTTTTCATTGAGATGCTTCACTGCACATTTTAAATGCTGCATTGAACTGGGCTTACAGTGGATGGCTTTTGAGGAGATGCCATAAAGACTCATTACAAGTTTGCCGGTCCGAAACAACAGTACCGGTAAGCTTGCCATTACCATTGTTTCCGGACCGGCAAACTACGAGGCTGCGAGCGGTTGCCTTTCAGCCCGCCAGGTCTGACCTGGCGGCCGGAAAGGCACCCTCTCGCAGACCTTGACGGATGCCCTGCCATCCGTCCTCCCCATTCCCATTGAGTCCAATGGGACTCAAATGAGAATGGGGAGTAATATTTTCTGGCACCCAGAAATGGGAAATTACCGGGTCTGCCGGGGCTGTAATTCCCTGGTAATTGCCCATTCCCGGGCACCGGAAAATTCATGACTCTGGCGGCAGCCGTGCCGGTATTTACTAGCACGGCTTCCGGCAGAGTCATAATGACCCCCACAGACTCTTTTAAAACATCTTAAATGAAACATATACATTTAGCTATTACAATTCTATTAGAAAAGTGAGATGAAAAGAAATCACTGAACATGCAGCTTGGAAGTAGAAACAGTCTGCTCCACAGGGGACGTAGGAGATTTACCGAACGGCTAGTGCTTCTCCATGCCTTTGGGGGCTCTGCGGAGGAGATGATAGTCAGCAGAGGACGGAGAGAGGTCGCATCGCAGAAGGTTTCCCTTGCTGTCTGATTAGAGCCTGAAGACCGCAGAACTGTGATCCAAAAGTCAGGTGATCTGTATTCATCTGCCAATAGGTATGGCACCATCCAAGTTTCAAAAAGAAGTCTATGAACCGCATTACGAGTGCCAATCTAGCAACAAAATCGATTACCGTTACCTCCAGTTGGTTCTGTGGAATTACCATGAGTTACAAGTCGTGGCATTGCAGTGTAAATCTCCATTTATTCACAGTTTAAAAGATTCCATGTGGATTTTTTGTAGATTTACATCAAGTGGTAATTCTGCATGGTAAATCTGCAGATTATTGGAGGGAAATTGGAGGATCTACCGCCAGTTTTTTGGGTTTTGGGTCTTCTGTTGCTATGTTGTGATGAGGAGCGTGTGCTGTCTATAGTGAATTCAAGTGATTTGGCAGGTGTCAACAGGTTAGGTGTGAAACAGTAAAGGTACATGTCATTTAGCCACCCTCAAATGGTATCCTGCTTAGAATGGTGACCAAGTAAGATGAATTCTGTTTTTGTGAGATTGAACTTCAGGTATATGCTTGTCATTCCAGATTGGACAGAGACTAGGCAATTACTCAGCTGTCCTTGGTATCCCTGACTTTTAAATAAAATTGGGTATTGTCTACATATTGGTGGAGTGAGATAGTGGGGTCACTGAGATGTGATTGTAGAGGAGCAGCCGAATGTCTCAGGAAGTCCCGCCCTCTGCTGTCTGTATGTTGGAAGCCTGAAACTGCACCATGCTTGACAACAATAGTTGTGACCATACCACAACGAGTGTTCGAGAAAAGGTACCCATTAAGAAAGCCATACCAGATGTTTCACGAAGAGATGATGGTCTCCTGGAGGAGATCCCTTAAGGAATATGAAGTCAAGCACAAGAGAAGCTGCTGACGTCATAAGAAGTGAGGGTGAAGCATTGAGAAGAGAAGAAGAAGATGATATATGGACTTTATAGTAACTGATGACAAAATAAGAAAACGAGTAAATGTCCTTATGCAAAACGAACATTGCATATGTGTGTATGGTGCACTGCAGAAACTGTAAGCCGTTCAATGAATGTGCAGACGCAGCAATGCAAGTAGACCAAGTGATCATAGAGGTTAGCTATACATGGTGATTAGACTGCGGGCAAAGCCACCATTGTATATGCTGAAACTGGATATCAGTGTCACGATTTTAGTAAGTTCAAACCCACGGAGAAAGAAGGATCGAAAACTGTGTTGCAGCAAAGAAAGCTGGGAGCATGGAATAAGAAAGAAGGGCTGTTTGGCTCAGTATCAAAAGCTGGAGCAAGCCAAGGCCGGTTATTTATCCATAAAGAACAGCGAACGTGAGAAGGAAGGAACACCATGAGTGGCAAGTTTATTAATTTAAGACAATTAAATGCTATAAATCCGGCCGAATTGCAGACTCCTGTCACGTGAGCCGATGATGGAAATAGGAGTTGGACATGCAGACCAGAACTGTCATAAGCGTGTACCCATACTGCCCTTTATTCCCATGAGAAGAGAATCTACTGCAAGGCCAAGTTCAAAGACATGGGAAATGAGAGATGTGGGGCTAATTGCCTGGGAAGCAAAGTCATGTCCAACTCCCGGCACTTGGGTATGAGCATACGTACTGATAGTGAGCCGAATGTTCCAGACATGGCACGAGCATGCCAACCAACTGTAGAGGGCAATATAAGGAATGGCCTTATAGTTTAAGAATCAATAGTATTCTGTGTACCTAATAAGTGTTGAGGATGACTTGGACAAGAGGCAGGCTTAAGTTGTCCACCTGAGACTATATGTCCAATCACAACCTGCCCCAGTATAGAAAGTTTACTTAGATGTTCCCCTTAGTCCAATCTCGATCCCCTGTTTTCTTATTTGCCAGGTAGTATGATGTCATGTATGACACATTTTTGCTATATAAGTGTATTTTTATGTGATTTGCGTTGAGAGCTCGATTGAACATCTGTTGATGCCTGTTGTAACTCGTTGTTTTCGACAACAGATAATAAAACAGTTGGATGAGACTTTGCCAATTTCCTGAGTCGGTCTGATTATTTACTGTAATAGTTATTCTGCATCGCATCCTTTGCATGGCATGTTACTGATTAAGGACCTTTCATTCATGATCCTAATGGTTCTTTGTATAAATTAAGGTTGACTGGGGAGTGTTTTGAGCATTGCGGGTCTCCACTGGTGACCAGGCACCGGTTTGACCTGAAGGTGCCCATCTGGGTGGCTTGGTGTCTGTCCGAGAGATAAGTTGTGAACCAGTTGAGAACTGTGCCAGAGAAGCCAATTCTATTAGTGAGAAGTCTGGTCAGTGTGAGGTGGGCAACCGGGTCAAATGTGCAAGAGAGGCAGTGGTGCTCATTGAAGTTTTTAATTGGAGAGGCATACATATTTGTCACAAATATGCATGAGCAACTGAGCGTAATGAAGGAACTCAAACCAACCAAAAGGAGCTCAGGGGATTCCCCGCCCCCGAAAATGTTTTGAACAATGGGTGCATTATACAGTTTTTGTGGTCAATCTGGTAAAAAAACAGACAATTTGCAGTCTGATTTGTAGGGTAACACGTGAAAAAAATCCAATAGATCCAATACACCAACAGTGCATAGGAGCATTTCCCAACGCATTTTCATGATGCCTTTCCCCACAATATATGTCAGAAGAAAAACACTTTCACCCTGGCTGTGCCCATACATTTCCATGCTGGCTGCACCTATTCATGCCAGTATTCCCATATAAGAAAATACTAATGTTTGCTTTGTGCATAATGCCAGTAATGATACCACAAGAAAGCATGTCCAAACCGGCTCTGCCAATGCATGCAAGTGCCTGCACATAAGAACATAATCCCATTGACTGCCATTAAAATTCACATGCAAACATGTCTGGCACATAGTAACGTTTATGTTTCCTTTATCATCGATGCCCAGTACAAATGGCACACCACAGTGAAGAATGGCTGGACTGGCCAGACCAGAATGCCAGTCTAGCTATGTAATAACACTTGTCATGCTTACTTTATCGTAGATGTCCAACACAAATGTAATGCCCATTAAGAAATGGCTACACCGACTGCACCAAAATGGCAGTCCAGCCAGGTAATGATACTTAACGGGCTTGCTTTTTCATAAATGACCAGTAAAAAATGTCATGCCACTGTAAGACTGGCTGCACCAACATGCCAGTCCCACCACATAATAATACTTAGCATGCTTGCTTTATCATAAATTCCCAGTAAACAATGCCATACATATATCATGCAAACATGATAAGTGTTGTTGCATGGCCAGACTGGACTGCATTGCTGTAGCCAGTCTGGTTACACTTTATGCCTCTGGCATGTCACTATTTTACTGAGAATCATTGTTAAAATAAACATGATATCATGTTTGCTTTAACATTTATGACCAATAATAATTGAACCCCCTTCCCCTGCATCCCAAATCAGAAGCCCAGAGGCCGGTTCACCAACACAGTGATGAGTATGAGACACACACAAGGAGCAAGGTGGTTCTGCTGTTTATTATAACATCGGCAGGGATGGGTCTTGGATCGTACGCGTCCGTCCAGACTCTCAAACTTAGTGGGGCTCGCAGGCCCTTTTTACAGCAGTATGACGCGCTACTTGCGTCACCTGGGAAAGTTAGCAAAAAACCTATTGCCACTTCGGATTGGTTCCCCAAGTGGTAGGATTAGTATAGGATACATGTAGAAAAGAATATTAGTAGTTAAGGATGAGTCAGGTGGTATACTTGGGCTGTCTCTTCTATTAGATACTTGAAAATCTTTACATGAAGACCCCTGATGATTGGCTAATGTTAGTGGTGGCAGTGATGAGTCCCCCCCGTGTTCTGATTGGTCCTCTCGCGAGCCCCCAGGCCTGGGACCATCGTCGTTTCCAGCTCGTGGTGTACCTGTAACTAGCAACAATGTGTAACTATGTGTTTGTGCAGACAATGTACAGGTCTGCTCATAGGCTTGTGAGCAGGTCATTCCCATCGCCGTAGGTGTCCATCTTGCCACTTCGCTGTTGCAACCTGTGTCCCAGATGTGGGACCCAGGCGACTTCTGTCTCGTGGGTCTGGCACCTTGTCAGATCGGCTTGGTCACGTGTGGAGAGACCGCAGCTGGGGCGGAATTCTGCACATTAAAGTTGTATTTCGTTTCTGTGTGCTTGGCTTTTCTTACAGGTGTGATCTTGGCGCCGGATGGTAGCATACGAGTTGCAACATCGTACCCTTGGCTATGAGCTCTCGCTGGGGCTCATTCTGCATGATCAGCACTTGTATTCTTGCTCATACAGTCTTCATGATGAGGCTCTTGCTTGCGGCCTACTCAGGCCTAGTTCATGGGTGGTGATGCATGATCAATGGTACGGAGGTCGCGGTTTGACATGGCGTTATAAGCAATGTTATGTCTACATTATGGTGTCATCACAAGGCGAGAGGTGGGAGAAGCGTCAGCAAGCGTATACGTGAGTTCTTCAGGCGTCTCGCGGTTCTGTATTACTATATCAGGGCCTATGTGAAAAATAACAATGATGTACGTCAGTGGGTGTGTCAGTCACCTACATCATAGCACTGAATATGTTCTTCGTGTAGGCTGGTGTGTGAGTGACCAGTGTGCATGGTGGCACGTGTGTTCTTGGCAGTTGGCTAGGTCGTTGTGGTATCTCTAATGATGTGGGTGCTTGTGGCTGTTGTCTCAGTCGAGTTCATCCATGCCGCAGGTGTCGGCTTGAGTCGGGCAGGCTGGTGGGCATATCCTTATATTCCTGAACCAGGGTATTTTGTCATCTGGCAGATAGACGAACTCTTCCCGTGGGGGGTGCCTGGGCCGCGATCCTCTAGGCCATGGTCGTGATGAGATTGGGGGGAGCTTGTTCTCCCATTCCCACTTCAGTCCCCCCTCTGGTCGACTTGTCGACCACAAACATATCCTTTTCTTTATCTCCGCTTACTCTCCATACTTTAGTTATTCCACCCAATTGTCCATAGTGGTTGACATGGTCTTCGAATGACCAGTACATATAAACACAGCTCCCTCCTGGTTTGCAGTATACCCATCTTCCAACATAGCTCCTCGGGTTTCCTGGGTTCTCCAACTTTACAGATGGCGGATCCAAATGGTTGGTAATGATCTGTTTACGCAGTTTCTCTCTTTCCTTTATTATCACGTCGGTGTGCTGATCATCATCAGTTGGCATCAAGGGGTGCATGCCAACCATTTCGATCATTTCGTCTGTAGTGCATGCTTTCCTAGCTTTCCAGAACCTTATTACAATCAATACTGCTGCAGCTAATATTATGCATCCAACTATCACTTTCAGTCCGTCTGACAGCCATGATGGCATCCATGACCATAACAATGAAAACCAGCTAGTATCCTTCTTCACTCCTTTGCTTTCTTCCATCATTTTGGAGTGCATCTGGGCCAGTTGTGATACTGCTTCAGTAAGTGTTCCATTATCTGCATCGTTAGCAGGGATAAATGTGCAACATGATTGTCCTATTTTCGCACAAACTCCTCCTTCCATAGCCGTGAGAAGATCCAGTTATCTGTTTTGTAATGCTACCATTCTTACCGCTCGCAGCTCCTCTTTTATGGCGTTGAATCCGTTTACTGTTGAATTGATTGTCATCATTAGTTCCCATCGGGTGATCTGAAGCCATTTTGCATTTGCATACGCTTGTAGTCCTGGGTGTATTATTGACGAGAAGAACATTGCAGCCCTGCTGAATAATCTATGTTCTGGTGGGATGGAGGTGAGTGCTGTTTCCGATCTTCCCCCCAGGTAGTTTCCTGTCAGGGGTTCTCCTTGTCTTTTCATTCTCGGTAGGATGTTATTGTTGTTGTTGTTCTCTCCTGCTTGTGATTGTACAGACCTTCTCTTCCTCTTGTTTCCTTCGTCCATCTTGGGGAAATTGGCCATGTTCACATGTTTTTGGGGCACTACTAGTGATGGTACCTTGATGTGTACCATGGTGCATATTCCATTCCACAACGGAGGCAAGGTGTGGTATGCCTCATCTCCGCAGGCCCAATAGTGGTCCATTATTACTGCCGTTCCAGCACCCCCCTCTGGTAGTTCTAACACGCTTCCGCAGTTGGTGTTGTATCCCACCTCCACATCTCCTTTGTGTTGGTAGCATAGCTTGGGTGCGGTCAGCGGTAGTATGCTTATTGGGTCTTCATCCTTCCCCATCCATGTCAGCATGGGTACATATTTACCCCATGTCGTCCAGCATCTGTCGTTGTGTTCCTGCATGGTGGTAACATTTTCTCTTGTTATCATGTTGCTCCCAATCACTCCTATTTCCCATTACTTGTTCATGTATATCTTCCCCGTTATTGTTATCAGTGGCCTTTCCCAACATCCCTGCACACCTGGAACTTCAGTGGTGTACCAATTCCATGGCAGGTATTCTAGTGTTACTTTATTCGTTTCTCCTTTATCGGGGCCACTCATCATGTATCTGTATGCCTCAGCGTGTAAGCTGCTCTTATGGTAACTCAAATATGACTTGAGGAAGTTGTTTTCGTATGGGTATGTGTCCCTTGTTTCCCACTGCATTCTCACCACCGTTCCTTGGAATCGTCCCCACATTTGGAATAGTGCCAGATATACTATACATTGCGCTGTCTTTTCCTGTATTTCTGTGGCAACGAATGTCCTTGATGCGCTCATGGCGTATGGGATCAATGAGCACACATAGCAGCTATCCTCTGTTGTCTGCTTACCAATTTGGGTCATGTGTTGGTACCACATGTTGTTAGAGACGTGTGCTGAATCTGTTATGTAATTATCGATTCCTTTGTTGTCAGTATATGTGCTGCGTTTAACTCTACCTCCCTTACCCTTAGGGTTGCTAGTACCACCTGATATCATACCTGTTGCAGCCGTGGGAGGGGGCATGTTAGTTTTGGGTGCAGCCACAAAATTGATAGCATAACTTTTCTGCCATACAGAGGCAGCCAACAGACCAGTGATGACCAACTCCCCTATCATTTTTATTACAAGGGCTAGTCTCACCGGCATTTTGCTCTTACCTTGCTGAAGTCCTGCAGCTTATTCTTGCGACGTTAAAGGTGTCCTCCTGAAAATCCTCAATGTGCTGGTTATTATTGTTAGTTTTTGTTAATTAAGCTCTCCCTATCAAGTAATCGTTCAGTGCCCAGGCGAAGAGCTGTTCCCACGCTAATCTTAGTGATCTATCTCTTAGAGCCGGTAAGTGCTCGTGAAGATGGGGAAATGATTGTTCTATGGCCAAAACAAATCCGGTGTAATATACGCGTACCCTTCTTCTTTTTAGGTACTTCGGCCTTCTTATATGATATACAAATTGGTGTGATAGGGCTTCAGGGGTGTGATCATCCACGGGCAGCATCTACTTCTGGGCAGAGCACACTGTTAGTTACTTTACTTTCTAAACAGTACAATTAAATGCGGTACCTGCATGTGCGAGAGAAAAATAGCAAAAACGTACAAGTGTTTTGTGTGTGTGTGTAACATCCAAGTTTGTTATACAATGTCCTTCAGTCGGTGGTGACCTTGGAGGGGGGGCTGGGGCTGGATTGGGCAGAAGTTTGTTTACTTTGAGATCTCGTGACCATGGGGTGGGCTATGGGCGAGCGTCCAACGTCTATGGCAGTGGTTGTGTCTGGGGAGTCTGGGGGGTGGTCAAGTGTAGTGACACAATTGTCCTCAGCGGTGGTCGATGTATCCTTCCCTGTAGCCGATGCTGTTGATATCGTTAGTCTTTCAATGGCCCTGTCATCACGCTAGGGCGGGTCTGAAGTTTGCAGAGCTTTACGTCGTGTAGGTGATTCCAGGCACGCTTATCGTGCAGTTTCACTGCTCTGGGAGCCACTTCCTCTACCAAGTGTGGTCCGGTAAAGCGTGGGCTGTTCCACTTTCTATTGAAGTTGCGCAGAAGCACATGGTCGCCTTCCGCAATAGTGCATAGTCCTTCCTTTTCCTGTTCCTTTTTGGTGTCTTCTTGTTGAGAACTCTTTGACTCGCCCCGCATGCGCTCGAGCTGTTGAGATACAAAGGCGACACTAGTAATCAAAGAAGACACATATTGATACATTTCATCACCAAGAACAGTTGCAGTGCTTTCATGGTCAGTAAATGCTCTTGATGTTGGCGTTAAAGGAAGGTGCATTTGACGTCCTGTCACCACCTCGTGGGGAGTGAGGTGGTGATCAGACCTTGGCCTGTTCCTCAGCTCAAACAGAGCCAGCGGAAGGCAGTATAACCAGCTCTTTTTAGTTGTCTGCTGAATTTTTGCAATCTCTTCTTTCAATAGGCCATTCAGGTGTTCACAGACACCGTTGGCCTGCGGGTGGTATGCACATGCAAATTTATGTTTAATACCCAACAAGGATGTGCTGTGTTCAAACATTTCATTAGCAAAGTGTGGGCCGTTGTCCGACCGCAGCACTTCACAAACAGCCCACCTTGGGAAGACCTCTCTCACTAAAATTTTAGCTGCTCTGAACGCATCCGCGTGTGAGCAGGGTCCGGCCTCGATCCACCTGGAGAATGGACATACCACTACAATCATATACTTATGTCCCTGACATACATTGATCATATCAACGTAGTCAATATGAAGGTGTAGGAAGGGTCCCTCGGGCCGGGGTATAGTACCTTTTATCACTTACAGCGTGTGACCGGCCGTAAACTGTTGGCATGTGAGGCAGTTGCTTATGAAATTAGTGACATGAGAATTTAACTCGGGGCAGAACCAAGCCTCCCTAATTCGTGCTGGAATCACTTCCTTTCCTGAATGTGCCAGATGATGGAGCTAGGCCAGGGCGGTGTTCAACAGTGCCAATGGCATGACCACTTTTCCGGTATTATGTTGACGCCACAGTGCGTCTGTTGGGGACATCGTACATCCTCTTTTTACCCATAGTTCCTTTTCTGCCATTGGTGCGGCTGCCTGTAATTCCATTATCTGTGTTGCAGGGAGATTAGTGTACCCTTCCTTCATCATCATTTGTCTTGCAATTGCCCTCCCCCTCCCTCTCTCTGATTCTGGGGGGGTCCATAATTCACCAAAATATGCCGCATGCTTGGCATGTGCGTCTGCTGTTTCATTTCCTTTCGGGATATAGTCATCTCCATTAGTGTGTGCCAGGCATTTACCAAAGCTATCTCTTGGGGGTCATTAATTACTTCAATCAATTCTGCTAGCAAGAAGGCATGTTGCACTGGGGTGCCATCAGCTCTTCTAAACCCCCTTTTCTGCCATTTTATCAACCCGGAGTGGACTGTTGATGTGACATATGTGCTGTCAGAACATATAGTAACTCTTTTGTCAACGCTTTCCTTTAATGCCAAAATCGGTGCAACCAATTCCGCTGCTTGAGCCGAATAATGCTGCGGTAATTGCACGCATTTTACCGGGACATACATCAAATCTTCTGTCATTTTTACAACTGCTGCCCCATTTCTCCTTATCCCATCACTTTGGTCGATTGTTGACGAACCATCAATGTACAAAACCTCCCCCCTTTCAGTGCATCCTCCTCTCCTTTCCTTGTGCTTGAATACGTTTCAATAGTCTGTGTGCAATCGTGGGCATAATCACCTTCCTCAACAACTTCCGCTATGAATCTGGCTGGGTTTACGATACTGCATCTCACAATTGACAATTCGGGTCTAGATAAGATGATCTCATAACCTGACGCCCTCCGTGTGGTCAGTGTGGACTTAGGCTTCTTCAGTATTGCAAATAGCACATGCTCCACAAATAATGTGGTGGGGCACCCCATTGTTATCGATGATGATTTCTCCACCGCAAATGCAGCTGCTGCGAGACCCTGTTCGCAAGGGAAATGTCCTAGCATAACAGGGTCCAAGTGACCGCTGTAGAATGCTTTGGCTTGTGTCCCATGCTAGTTTTCTGAGTCAATACTGCTTTCATTACTGCTGAGTCGCAATGTGAAAAGATGAAAAATTGCTGTTCGTAATTTGGGGTGGCTCGTACGGGAGCTGTGGATATGTCGTGTTTCAACTCATCAAACGCCTCCTTCATTTCTCTTGTCCATCCCAATGTCTTGTCCCCTTTGTGTGCTTCTCTTAATGCCTCGAGCAGGGGTCCTATGTATGAGCTGTAATCAAAAACCCATGCTCTACAGTAGTTGCATAAGCCCAGGAATTGCTGTAGTTCCCTCACAGTTTGTGGTTGTGGTGTGTTGGATATGGCATGTGCTCTTTGTGGTGCAATCTTTCTTCCGTGCTGGGAAATCAGTTGACCAATGTATAGTACCTGTTCCTGACAGTACTGTAACTTTTTCTTGTCTACCTTGTAACCCTTTTCAGCCAACACCGTCAGCGTTTTCACTGAGTCCTCCCTACACCTCTCCTCAGTTGTGCTGCAAATTATGATATCATCAACATATTGCAGCACTGTACTTTCCAATTCAATGTTTCACAAATCCATCTGTATTACTCTGTTGAAAATTGAGGGTGACTCACAGTACCCTTGTGGTAACCTTGTGTATTTCCATTTTGTGTTCCTGTATGTGAAGCTTGTCAAGTCTTGTGAATCTGGGTGTAGAGGTATTGAGAAAAAGGCATTTTTGAGGTCAATCACGGTGAACCGTGATGCCTCTGCCGGTATTCCACATAGTATTGTGGCTGGGTTTGCTGCTATGGGGTATTCTGCCTCTACAATGTAATTCAAGGGCCTGAGGTCCTGGATGAAACGCCAAGACCCTCCTTTAGCCTTGCGCACTGGGTACACGTCCGTGTTACATGGTGATTCTGATGGTACCAATATGGCATTGTTTATCAGGGCCGTTATGGTTCCGTATATGCCCTCATCTGCCTCTTTTGATAGTGGGTATTGCTTCACTCTAGGTAGTATTGCACCCTTTTTCAGCTTTATTTTTACTCCTCCAATACTCTTTATGCAGCCCACGTTATAGGGACTGGTAGTCCACAGTGATGCTGGAACCTTAGCCATATTGTCATGATGCCTACCTCCAAGGAGCCAGGTCCGACCCAGCGACCCCAGAGGCAGGCATCATTTCCCCCAGGGGAGTGCCAGCGGGCCCAAGCTGGGGCCCTTTGGACGCAGTCCTGGCGCCTTAGGCGCCAGGCTCATGTTGGACCTCTGTCCTGGCGCCTAAGGCGCCAGGCTCATAAAGCTAGACATGTGTTCAAGTGTTTTAATGTGCACTTACCTGATGCAGACCATGCTGCCACATCCAGGCCCTCTTGAGGCCTGAATGGAACTACTTTACCTGTGGGACTACTTTCCACCCGGGTGTGGTCGGGGAAGGACACATACCTGATCGGAGGAAGGATACACACTTGGGACTTCTTCCAAAGCTATATAAACCACACCCGATCAGCAACTCACGCTTCGCGTTGTTCTGCTCCTCGCAGCTGGACGCTCACCGTGTCAGCTCCGGCATCTGGACTTCAGCCACACCTGTCAGCATCCTGGGTCACCTGCAAAGGGAGACAAGAGACCTTAACAGCTAAATCTGCACCACGGAGACATCACCGACGATCCTGAAAGGGAAGACATTATTTTTAAAAGCATTTCGTTACTATCGCTGCAGCGCTGCATTTCACTCACCTTTCCTGGGTTCCTCCATCTTCAGCAGCGATCATCCGGTTACACAGCCACTTCCCAGAGCCTAGAGAAAAAGACAAGAATAAGAGGTGAGAGAAGGAAGGGAATAAGACTTACCTGTTGGGTCATTCCCATTTCATTTCGGGTCTTGCCGCTTCCAGGCATTTTCCGGACCCCGGCCCCTATGGGGAAAAAAGACAAAGACATTGAATGAGCGTATGCAAAGACAGTTCCCGAGCGCTCATCCAGAACTAACCTGCCATTTACTGGAACTGGAACTGCACGTTTCACTTCGGGTCGGTGCCATATCTCCGGCATTCCGAACCCCGGCCCCTTAGGGGAAAAAAGACATAAGCATTAGCGCTTGCTGCAAAAAGACAATTAACATTATTATTAAGCTTGGACTTTTGAACTTGCAACAGAACTTTTACAGAGCCTTAACTGAATAGTCAAGCTTACCTGAACTCCCATCAATCCTCAATCCAGTGAAGTAACTGGGTTTCAACGCGCCCCTGCATCAGAAGCAGGATGGAGAGCTCATCCTTTCTGACCCTAAGGTGAGACTTCACGGGGAATCGTGGAAGGGTATCGTGGAGGGTTGGAAGAGAGTGGGAGGCTTGAGCATAACTCAGTCAGTAGGTAATATTCCCTTTTCACGCACAGGGGAATATTCCTGCAAGCCGGAGAAGCCAGAGTAGAGGGCCCTTCCTGTCCATCTTCAGAGTCCTGCGCTTCACCATTGAAGAAGCATCAGCACTCGAAGCCAGACCTGCGCCTCTGTGGGAATCAGGTGAGCGTTACAGAACGCGAAGGCTACCCAGAATTTCCCACCCGGGCGCTATGGAGACTTCCGAGACTGACCAGCTGGCCCAGCTTTTGGGGGAATTATGGGCAGAGGTGCACTCAGCCTGCCAGGAGACTAACGCTCTCAAAAGAGAACTGATCTTATCCAAGGAAAGAACAGATGACCTAGCCAAAAGGTTATTACAGGCCCAGGCAGGGCACACTCCTTTACCTAATTCCGGAGACATTTCCACATCAATGGGTTTGAGTAACCCGGTACAAATTAATCTACCTGGACACATGCCTTTGGCCCCGCCTGAACGTTTTGCGGGGGATCCCAAGAAATATGCCGTCTTTTTGAACCAATGTCGTTTACACTTTCTATGCAGACCCGGAGCCTTCCCTAACGACCAGACCAAGGTAGCCTTTATACTATCTTACCTCAGTGGCAGTGCTGCCGATTGGTCTATTCCATTGGTAAATCAGGATGATCCCATTCTCCAGAATTTTCAGGGCTTCCAGGCCAGCATGGAAAGATTGTTCGCTCGACACTCTCAAGGACAGGCCCTTGATAACAAACTGCTATCCTTACGACAAGGTAATCAGGATCTTCTGTTCTACATAGCCACCTTTAACAGACTGGTTGTGGAAACTGGATGGCCAGAAAGCAAAAGGATCACATTGTTTCATCGAGGCCTGCGCGGAGAGCTTAAGGATGTTCTGGCTCAGATAGTAAACCCACCCCAGGTCTGCGCAGACTACATTGACTTGGTGGTTCAACTTGATCACAGACTTCAAAATAGAAAAGCAGATCGGTTCAAGTATGAAAACCGAGCACCGATCAAAACCCACGCTAACTCCAAGAGTACCGACGTATCTGAACCTATGCAAATCGGTGGTGTTAAAGGACCATTAACGCAGAAAGAACGAGAGAGAAGGCGGCAAATGCAACTTTGTCTGTATTGCTGGACTTGTGGTCACTTTCTTAGAAATTGTCCAGTTAAACCACTTAAGAAGGTGGTTGGAGCTACTGATAACAAATTAGTGACACCTGATTCGGGAAACGACCTAGCCCGGCAAGCGTAGGGGTCCGCTTGCCGAGCTTGAAAACTAACTCTTTGACCTCGCATTTTGTCATGCCAATGGTGCTCGTGGACCCAAAACAGCCTCAGCAGTTGCATGCTATAAAAGCATACATCGACAGTGGAGCTATTGGAAATTACATAGACCGTGAATTGGCTTCCAGGATTAAGCTTCCTCTCCGCCCGAAAGTAACCCAAGATGTCATTACTACAGTAGATGGAACCGAAATAGCCTCAGGGCCTGTAACGCATTCCACTGTTGAAGTGACACTGGTGGGTCAGGATGGACATCGGGAAGCAATCGTGTTTGATGTGATCAAGGCCCCACCATTTCAACTAATTCTTGGAATTCCTTGGTTAGAAACACATAATCCCAGAATTGACTGGCGAGCAAAGAAGATAAGTTTTCCTGATTGTGAACCAACTTGTTATCCAAGAAATCCAGCTATGGGTCTAGCCTCAGCAACTTCCACCCCTGTACAGCTACCGTCAGAATACCAAGAATTCCAAGACGTTTTTCAGAAAGAACAGGCTAACACGTTACCTCCCCATCGGTCTTATGATTGCCAAATCGATCTGGTACCCAATGCTCAACTACCTTGTAGTAGGATTTATGCTCTTACGGAACCTGAGAACCTGCATTTGCGTCAGTATTTAGATCAGTACCTAGCCAATGGTTTTATTCGCCGGTCCAAGTCTCCTGTCTCTTCAGCTCTGTTCTTCGTGCTGAAAAAAGAAGGAGACCTTAGAACATGTATAGACTATCGCGCCCTAAATCAAATAACGATTAAGAATCGTTATCCTCTGCCCTTGATCCCTGAGCTTATCGACCAGGTGAAAGACGCTTGTGTGTACACCAAGTTAGACCTCCGAGGAGCTTATCACCTGGTGCGCATAAAAGAAGGCGACGAATGGAAGACTGCATTCCGCACCAAGTTTGGGCTCTTCGAATATCAGGTGATGCCCTTCGGTTTGTGCAATGCACCTGCCGCCTTTCAGTACTTTATGAATGATGTTCTTCGGGAACTTATCGATGTCTGTGTCATTGTTTACATTGACGACATCGTGTTGTACTCTTCTTCAGAATCTGATCACAGAAAACATGTTAGGGCAGTTCTTGAGAAACTGCGCCAGCACAGATTATTTGCAAAACTCGAAAAATGCGTTTTTCATACCACAGAAATTGAGTTTCTCGGATTCATCCTGACACCTCAAGGAGTCCGAATGGAATCGCGAAAGGTGGACGGCATCCTCAAATGGCCATCTCCAAGCTCGGTGAAGGGAGTTCAGAGCATGCTCGGCTTTGCCAATTTCTATCGAAGATTCATCCCGGAATTTTCCTGAACAGTCCAACCCATCACCGCTCTCCTAAAGAAAAACAAACGCTTCGAATGGACTCTTGAGGCCGAACAAGCCTTCCAGGACCTGAAAACCAAATTCACCTCTGCACCTGTATTGAAACACCCGCACCCAGATCTCCCGTATATAGTGGAAACCGATGCATCTAGTTCGGCCATGGGAGCTGTCCTGTCGCAAAGAGACCCAAAAACTAACCAACTACACCCAGTGGCCTTTTGGTCCAGAAAATGTTCTCCTCCTGAAATCAACTACGCAATTACCGATAAAGAGTTACTGGCCATCAAATCTGCTTTCAAGGCTTGGCGTCACTACCTTCTCGGGGCAAGACACACCATCACCGTAATTACGGACCACAGAAACTTACAGTATTTAAAAACGGCCAAAGCTCAATCTTCACGACAACTCCGATGGGCTCTATTCTTTGCGGAATTTGATTTTGTAATTACCTATCGCCCTGGCTGCAAGAATGGAAAAGCGGACGCCTTATCCCGGATTGGCATGGAAGAACCTAATTCGAGCTTAGAACCTGTGCCCATCATACCTGAGCAAAGAATCTTAAGCTTAACTTCATTGCAAACTATTGAGGATATCCAAACGCAAGTAAAACAACTTCTAGACTCTTCAACCTTGCTGGAATGCAGTCAAAAGGGTCCTCATTACACCGTTAAGGATGACTTACCCTACTTCCAGGAGCGGTTGTTTCTGCCAAGTAAAGAATTGCAAGAACTTGTTATTGCCCATCATCATGAATCTTTAATGGAAGGACACCCTGGTGTCGCCAAAACGGAGGAAAAAATCAAACGCCACTTCTGGTGGCCTTCTTGGAGAAAAGACAAAGTCTTTTGTACTGTCTTGTGGAATTTGCGCCCAAAACAAGGCTCAAAAGAAAAGGCCAGCCGGCCTATTTCAACCCTTGGATATTCCACCGGCGCCATGGCACACCCTGTCAATGGACTTTATAACAGATCTGCCTCCTTGTGCTGGTTACAACACAATCCTTGTAATTGTGGACCTATTCTCCAAAATGGCCCACTTTATCCCTTTAAAGGGTTTGCCTTCAGCTTTCACCTTGGCCAAGGAATTCCTGGAGAATATAGTTTGCATACATGGTTTCCCTTCCATATTAGTCTCGGATCGTGGAAGTCAATTTATCTCACATTTTTGGAAGAAGTGTTCCCAACTAGCACAAATAGATGTGCGGTTATCCACCAGCCACCACCCCCAGACCGACGGACAAACCGAGAGAACCAATCAGACTCTCAAGCAATATCTTCGGTGCAAGTTACACCAATCCGAGTTAAATTGGAAAGACACCCTTTGGATCGCAGAATATGCATACAACAATTCAGTGCATTCTGGAACCGGACAAACCCCCTTTTATACTTTGTATGGTCACCATCCTCGGACCTCTGACCTAGATCCACCTCTGACCCTGGAAATGCCCGCAGTAAATCATCTGCATTCCACAATAACCCAAGCCTTCAAAGAAGCTGCAACTCATTTACAGCAAGCCAAGAAAAAGTATAAAGAAAACGCTGATTTGCACCGAAGTAAAACTCCTCCTTACCAAGTAGGAGACCAGGTATGGCTAGCAACTAAACATTTACCCCTCAAGGGCCCGCGAACCTTCAATCCCAGATTCATAGGACCTTATCCCATCAAAGCTATAATCAACCCAGTGGCCTTTAAACTGTATCTACCGTCCAACATGCATATTCATCCAGTTTTTCATGCATCACTTTTGAAGCCAGTACAACCAGGAACCCGATTGTCCAAGCCTCCAGATCCAGTTCAAATTGAAGGGGAATTAGAATTCGAAGTTAAAGACATTTTAGACTCCAAGGTGGTAAAGTCGAAACTCTTCTATCTTGTTGACTGGAAGGGATATGGACCTCAGGAGAGATCGTGGGAGCCTAGTAACCATGTCCACACACCTCGATTAGTACAAAGGTTTCACCGGAGATTTCCGAACAAGCCCAAACCCCCGGAGGGAAGAACCTTGGGAGGGGCCTTGAGGGGGGGTACTGTCATGATGCCTACCTCCAAGGAGCCAGGTCCGACCCAGCGACCCCAGAGGCAGGCATCATTTCCCCCAGGGGAGTGCCAGCCGGCCCAAGCTGGGGCCCTTTGGACGCAGTCCTGGCGTCTTAGGCGCCAGGCTCATGTTGGACCTCTGTCCTGGCGCCTTAGGCGCCAGCCTCATAAAGCTAGACATGTGTTCAAGTGTTTTAATGTGCACTTACCTGATGCAGACCATGCTGCCACATCCATGCCCTCTTGAGGCCTGAATGGAACTACTTTACCTGTGGGACTACTTTCCACCCGGGTGTGGTCGGGGAAGGACACATACCTGATCGGAGGAAGGATACACACTTGGGACTTCTTCCAAAGCTATTTAAACCACACCCGATCAGCAACTCACGCTTCGTGTTGTTCTGCTCCTCGCAGCTGGACGCTCACCGTGTCAGCTCCTGCATCTGGACTTCAGCCACGCCTGTTAGCATCCTGGGTCACCTGCAAAGGGTGACAAGAGACCTTACCAGCTAAATCTGCACCACAGAGACATCACCGACGATCCTGAAAGGGAAGACATTATTTTTAAAAGCATTTCGTTACGATCGCTGCAGCGCTGCATTTCACTCACCTTTCCTGGGTTCCTCCATCTTCAGCAGCGATCATCCGGATACACAGCCACTTCCCAGAGCCTAGAGAAAAAGACAAGAATAAGAGGTGAGAGAGGAAGGGAATAAGACTTACCTGTTGGGTCATTCCCATTTCATTTCGGGTCTTGCCGCTTCCAGGCATTTTCCGGACCCCGGCCCCTATGGGGAAAAAAGACAAAGACATTGAATGAGCGTATGCAAAGACAGTTCCCGAGCGCTCATCCAGAACTAACCTGCCATTTACTGGAACTGGAACTGCACGTTTCACTTCGGGTCGGTGCCATATCTCCGGCATTCCGAACCCCGGCCCCTAAGGGGAAAAAAGACATAAACATTAGCGCTTGCTGCAAAAAGACAATGAACATTATTATTAAGCTTGGACTTTTGAACTTGCAACAGAACTTTTACAGAGCCTTACCTGAATAGTCAAGCTTACCTGAAATCCCATCAATCCTCAATCCAGTGAAGTAACTGGGTTTCAACGCGCCCCTGCATCAGAAGCAGGATGGAGAGCTCATCCTTCCTGACCCTAAGGTGAGACTTCAAGGGGAATCGTGGAAGGGTATCGTGGAGGGTTGGAAGAGAGTGGGAGGCTTGAGCATAACTCAGTCAGTAGGTAATACTCCCTTTTCTCGCACAGGGGAATATTCCTGCGAGCTGGAGAAGCCAGAGTAGAGGGCCCTTCCTGTCCATCTTCAGAGTCCTGCGGTTCACCATTGAAGAAGCATCAGCACTCGAAGCCAGACCTGCGCCTCCGTGGGAATCAGGTGAGCGTTACACATATCTTCCTCGTAGAATGGTACTGGGGTAGATGCAGGTGCCCCTAGTGCCATAGCTATTTTCAGTGCTACTTGCTTGTACGTTACTCTTAACCAGATGTCTACACTCATCATAAATACCATCTCTCCTTCTCCCCTGTTTTCTGAAAAGAGCTCTTCATCAGACACCTGGGTGAGCCTGCATCCCTCAGCCAGGGCTATCACTGCTCTCCATGCTCTCCCTTCCTGTCTTGGGCATGTACTGTGATGTAATCAGCAGTTGCTATGATGCTCTTGATGCACACCGAAATCACCTTCCCCTCTGGTTCACTAGCTGGTGTCTCAGGCCTGAACAAATACGCTGCTGGCCTCCTCCAAATCTTTCCTTCTATTCCTGGCATCCATGCAAATGCCATGTCTGTTCCATATTGGAACAGCTCACCATCCACAGGCTCAGCTCGAGCTACTGTCTGGCCACAGTACGCTTGCAGTATTTGTCATGAAGTAAGCATGTTTATTCATGGTGTGGAGCAAATTATGCCATTCTCCGTGAAGGAGATTGTCATATTTAACCTGCTCATTATGTCCCTTCCAAGTATGTTCACTGGCGACACCCTTGAATACAGGAGTGGGACAGACATGTCATAGTCTCCTATGGATAAGGAGATGTTATCAGTAAAAGGAACCAACACTCTAGCCCCAGAAAATCCTTGGGTGTGCATGGCCTCGCCTGACATTTTAAATCTACCCTCCCTTATGCAAGACCTGGTTGCCCCAGTGTCAACAAGGAAGGAGAATTTTTTTTCACCTATTGTTACCTCAATGCGTGGTTCCTCCGCACTATTAGGTGTTATCGCCAGGATGGGACACACCAAGGACGTCTGTGGGTTGTCCTATTGTGGGTACAGTGACTGACGGCTTCCTGTGAAAGGGTTGTGTCCCAAGATAGTCACCCTCCCTAACTGTGTTTGTTGCAGCTGTGTATCGATGGGGGTCAATTTATGGTCCTGTATTTGAATGAGCTGTTGTACTGGCTGTACTTGGTGTTGTTGTGTTATTGCCACCTGCTTCTGCGGTGGTGAGTATGTCTGCAACTGTTGTTGTGGTGATACTTGCTGCTGCGTGTTGCTCTGTTGTGTTCCCTGTAATGGTTGGTAACCTTGCTGCCCCCTCATAGGTCCTTGTGGTCCTTGTTCCCCCCAGACTGGTGGGGTGGGTCTCATTCTACACGTGCACGACATGTGTCCTAACATTCCACAAACCCAACATATGGGTGGTTCCCTGGCCTGCCATGGGAAACGCCCTGCATTGTCTCGGTACCCTGGTTGCCCGTTGGGGTAGTAACTCCGAAATCCTCCCCCTTGCTGTGGTGCAGGTTGGCCATATCCCCTCCCTCTCATCATTCTGCCCCTTCCCCTGGTGTTGTTATAATATCCATTTCCCGGTAGCATGTACCCTCCTCCTGTGGGAGCCGTGTATGGTGGGGGTGGTGGCATATGTTGTGTTATAAGTTGTGGTGGTTGTGGTAATGGTGCTCTTTGTAGCTGTGGGGGATCTTGTGCAGCCACTACTTGCGTGGGGTTTGGTGTCATTGTTGTCGGTGTAGTTATTAGTCCTCCTTCCATGGTGTACTTAGTTAATTTTTTCTGCACTAATTTTGCCTCCTCTGCTTTCCTATCTTCTTCCTTTTGTTTCATCTTTTCTTGCCACAACCTACAATGGTGTACTATTGTTAGTTGTATTTCCGGCCAGGCCTTGGCTTCCATTCCCACTATCTTCTTCAGTTGTCTTTGTACTGCCTCCGGAAGCCCTTGTACTAGTATGTGGTAAAAAATTGCTGGTGTTTTGTCCCATTGCTCTCTAGTTTCCATGCGCCACTTCTCCTGAATCTCCTGGATATAATCAAAAGGATCTTCGCTCTCACGCATCTTGCGTGACGTAATTGCTCCTATATCTGATGTGTCTGGATATTGCACCCTCAGTGCTTGCCATAATGCATGCCTGCAGTTTGCAAATGGCGCCCCGTCGTGTGATGTGTTTGTTATTGTAACTCTGGGGAATCCTGCCCTCTTCCAAATGTCGTCTGCCGCGTCCCCCAATATCGATATTAATAGACCCTTCACATCTCCCACTGCTAGTTTCTGTCCTGCGGTGTGTTTTTCCATCTTGTATATCCATTTCCCCGCTCCTCCACTTAGTGATGGGAGCCTGCACTTTATATTCTCCTTATCGGCATGCTTCCAAGGGACGTATTGTGGTCTAACCCCTCCCCTCTCCAATAATGGCATTAAATTGTACCCCATCTGTCCCCCTAGTTGTCGCGGGGTGGAGTCCGTGCACTCCTCCTCTTCCTCTGTGTCAACTAAATCTTCTGCCATATCCATATTACCGCTGCTTGTCGTAGCTTCTCCTTCATTTCTCCCCCTTCTCCTATTACTTTCTTTGTTTACTGCAGATGTGCGCATCCGTTCTTCCTGTCTGCATCCTGGGAGGTCTCTGAGCCTGCCGGCGTATGGGGTGCGTTCAGGAGCGAGTGTGGGTGGGCGTGTTGGGCGTAGTGATGCGGGTGTAATTGCACGTGTTTGTCCTCCTGCCACTTCTCTTTCCTGCTCCTCACTTACCTGCACTTCTTCCTTCTTTTTACATGCCCAGGGTGATTCCCTGTTTGTGCGTGTGATGTACAATTTGTCTAAGCTCTCCCTACCACTGCTTCTTCCTTCTCCCCGCACTCCCTCTTCTTCTTCACTGCAAAATTCATCCAGGAGTGACAACCCCCAATCTGTCCTTTTCCCCCTGGTCGTCACCGTTTTTAAGTCTATTAAATCCGTTCCTTCCTTTTCTCCTTTACCAGTTGCTCTCCTTTGTGCTGATGTTGTAGCTACTTCTGTATCCTGACACACATATGTTCTTACCCCACTTCCCCCTTTCCTCTCTCTTCTTTCCTCTTCCTTCTTTTCCACTATTTCACCACCTATTTCCTCTCTTTTCTTTTTCAATTCCTCCATCACCTCACTACTGACCTTCTCTAATATCCTTTCTTCCTCTCTCTTCCTTTCCCATTTCTCTCTTTCTCTCTCCAATATGCTTTCTATTACTTTACCTTCTTCGTATTTCCTGGTGCTCTCGGAGAGTATTTTCTTCTTCCATAGTTCCATTTCCTTTTCTTTCTCTTCTTCCTCTCTTTTCCTGTCACGCTGTGCTGCTCGGGATACCCTTTCTGCTATTGCCTTCATTCTCTCCGCTTCCCTCTTCCTTTCTTCAGTTCGCTCCTTCATTCTCTCTAACTCATCCCTACTTTCCTTCCTTTCCCTCCTTCGTCCTCGTGCGTCTTTCTCGAGCTGCTTAATCAGTGCACTCCGCTCATCCCTTAATTCGGCCAATCGTTCCTCCAACATCTCCTCTTCTTATTGTGACAGCTCTCTGTCTCTCGGGTAGTTCTCCTCCGCTCTTATTCCAGTGCTACCCGCGTTATCCGTATTCGTTTTCCTCACCACCTCTTTTTCTTCTCCTGTTAATGTCCCCCGCAGCTTTAAGAGCACCTGCGCTGCTACCCACTCGTCTTGTCCTATGTTTGGAATGGGTTCTTCGCTGTTCTTCCCTTCCTTTGTGCGCACCTTCGTGCGAGTCGGACCTACCGTGCTTGTCACCTGCCCCCCCGGGTAGCTACCTGTAGCTGTATATGGTGGTGGGCTGTACGTGGGGTTCGAGTACCCCTCAGCTGCCGTTAGTTGTTGCCTTGCTGCTTCTCGTAGCTCCGTCACAGGATATAACCCACCTTCCTCCTTTTTCACTACCTTCGCTAGGGGCATGTCGTCGGTCCCTTCCTTCTTTACTTCTACTTCATGTACAGTGCCAGGCCTTTCATCCCCCTTCCTGTCTCTTCCCGCGCATTGTGCGCTACTGGTCGCCTTTTCCCTGTTTCCTTCTTCCTCCTTAATCTCCTTCTCCTCCTTTGTTTCCTCGCTCCCCTTCCCTTCTGTCGTCCCTTCCACAGTGAACATTCTGGTTGGCCCTGGTCGGGACCCCTGGAACATCCTCCACAAATTAAACACCTCCACGTGATGTGCCAACTTCTTCCCTTTGTATGTGTTGTGTATGTGTGTTAGTAGTGAGTGTTGGACGTATGGGTCAAAACTGCAGTTAGGCGGCCATGGTGTTGCCATTTTGTTGTCTGTCCCTTGTGTCCATTCTATGCAATATTTGATGAGTTTTTCCCTATGGGGTGATAGTGTTTTACAAATATGTTGGTGGGTGGTAGTCAGGGTGTTCCCCCACCCTCCCGATCCCAACCAGTATGACATGGTTACACTGTGTTTTAGCTCCCTTCAGTACAGCTGTCGTTACCTGGCCCCATAGATTGGGGACTTTCGACCGTCCGCTAAAAGTAAAATAACCAAATATAACAATTACAAATATACAGTCCTTTTCCTCTGTTTGTTTTCTTCCTTGATACTGTTGGTACGGCCCCCTGCGGTCGCGGCGCACGAAGCCCCCTGCGGCTGCGTGCCCTGTGTGACGTGCTTGTACAGCCGCCCCACTTTTCTCCTCCCCTCCTTCTTCCACCTCACTCGGCGTGGCCTGCATTCGCCGTGCGCGGTCACTTCCCCCTTTCCAGCTGTCCCGTATTTGGGGTGGTCGGCGGTCTCCATGCGCACCCCCTCCCTTTCACCTCCGTCTTACTGCCCTTGTCCTCGGTTTGCTTCCCCACCGCCCTTCAACAACGCAATGTGGTCAAGGTGTCCTATGAGGGCCCTACGGGTGACGTCACCAACCTCTTTCAGCTACTACCGGTAAGATCTTTACACTTAAAGAGAGCGCGCAATAATTTTTAACTGATTGCCCCCGTCGACCACACAGCTGTCCTCTTGTTACGCCCGGAACAAGGTTACCAACAATACATTCCTATAATCGGACTGCGCACACTGCGTCGCCTCGCGTGTGACACGGCCCTCGCCGGGAGGGCTTAAGCAGCCAATTATCTTCCGTACCTGGCAACAACCTAGCTACCTCCTACAGGAAAACGTCATCTATCTATCGAGTTTCACTGCTCGATCAATAGAGATCCTCATCTCATTGATCGAAAACGCCAATTCGTAGGAAAGCCACATACACCCCCTCTACAGGTGGCCACGATCTAGACCAATCAGTGTCTACGAGCAACCGCACGTGGTGCCTTCTGGCTCCACCCACCCTTCTTCCGTTATGTGGTAGAGGACGGCCCTCGTGCCTGTCCCATTACCACTTACTTGTCTATCAACAGTAATTTATCAAATCTTCGCCACACACCTTAATAACACCTCCCGCCACCCTTATTACAACTCCCCCCCTCCCTCACAATTTCACATTGCTTTTTGGGTGTGTCATACTCACCAAGTTCTCTGGATGCAGGGCTGCTCGACTGCGTGCACCCCTCCAAGCAGCTCGCCACCTCCCCTCGTCTGGACCAAGTCTGGACATTCGCCAACCGCGGGCGGGATACTTCTCAACCGGTTCCCGAGGGCCAATATCCGGATTGCGCTGTCCGGTCTTCTCACAGTTCCACGATGGTCCTGTAGTCCTCAAAAGGGGGCAGCGGCAGAGGGGGCCGCGCCGCCGGGCCTCCTCGCAACGAGAGGCCTTGGAAAAGAAAAAGAAAAAATGAAAAGGTAGACCTTAAACAGATCTCAGCAGTGCCTCCAACTTGTCGGGGTGATTATCCCGGGGTCGGCTGAGCCGTCCGCGGACCTCCGGGCTGGGAGGCCCCAACTCCTCCCGTGTTTCCCTCAATGAGTATGAGACACACACAAGGAGCAAGGTGGTTCTGCTGTTTATTATAACAACGGCAGGGATGGGTCTATGTAACGCTCACCTGATTCCCGTAGAGGCGGCGGTCTTGACTGGGCGTTTGCCGTATCTTCAAAGGTGATGTGTAACACACGGCTGGCTCTTTGGGCTGGACCTCTGTGCACTGTATGTCTGACTCGAAGGGTAAGATGTCTGCAGATAGAAAATATGGGATTAAGGAACTGGGTTATTGAATGTCTCTCTCTTCTTCCCTTTCTCTTCTCCTGTAGAACCCCAAAGGTTAACGCTCTCACCTTAGGTAAGTGAACGCCGTGCTCTCCATCTGCCTCGGGGCAGGGTGCTGTAACCAGTTTCTTCACTGGATAAGGGGAGCAGGCCTCTTGACTTCAGAGGACTGCTGTCCGTCGTTTACTGCACGAACGGTAAGTTTCGAGTAATTCTAATGTCTTTAAAGTCTTTAGTAATGATGTTTCTTGTTTTGCAGGGTTCCGGCGATGGCGGATGACGGGCTGAAGTGAGTTGAAGATGGAGCCCGTGTGATGAATAGAAGCGCCTGGAAGCACGTAAGTAAGCGCTTGTTGCCTGCTTCACGATGCGCTCTAACTGTCTTTTTATTTTGCAGGTACAAGTTCGGAGCGGCTGCAGGGTGCCGGAATACCCACTGGGTTAGATGTGGAAAGGAGTAATGGCACGTGAGTATTAAAGTTCCCCAATGTCTTTAAACGCACCTTGTTTTGTCTTTCAGATGCGGGATGCAGCGCCGAAGGCCTCCGGAGCGTGCGAAGAGTTGGTAAGCTTTTGTCTTTCAGATGCCGGAATGCAGTGTGAAGACCTCCGGAGCGCACGAAGAGTAGGTAAGCCTTTGTCTTTCAGATGCCGGAATGCAGCGCGAGGCGTTGGTGACAGCCGATGGACCAGGTAAGTGAAGAGCTGTCACTGAAGACCGTAATGCTAACCTGTTCTTTCTTGTCTTTATAGGTGTTGCTGAAGACTGGATTCAGGATGGTAAGCCTTTTTTCTTAGGCCCAGGATCAGATGCAGAAGACACGATGAGCGTTCTGCTGCAGAGGATGCAGAATAACGCAAAGCAAGATTCATCCATCGGGTGTGGTTTAAATAGCCTCCTGTAGTGCTTAGGTGTCTCCTTCCACAGCCACACCTAGGTAAGAAAAGAGTTCCTGCTTTCCAGAAGAGTTCCAGTGTTCTGAATCTAGGGAGTGGCTCCTGCCCCACCCAACAGGAAAAGTAGTTCCAAAAAGAAGAGGATCAGAGGCTCAACTGGCAGGCAAGTAAGCAGCATGGTCTGCTGCAGGTAAGTCCACCCAAGCATTATGAGCCCGGCGCTTCCAGCGCTGGGACTGGGCATATTTATGAGCCTGGTGCCACTGGTGCCAGGACTGGGTCCAAAAGGTCCCAATTGGGACTGGTTGGCACTCGGAACGTGGGTTATGGATCTGCTTCCAAGGGAGTTGGGAAAACCCTGACCTTTTGGAAGCAGAGATCATGACAGTACCCCCCCTCAAGGCCCCTCCCAAACCGGGCTTCTCCGGGGGTTTTGGCTTGTCAGGAAATGTTCGGTGAAATCTTTTGATTAGGCGAGGAGCGTGGACATATTCAGCAGGTTCCCAGGATCTCTCTTGGGGGCCGTAGCCTTTCCAGTCAATTAGGTAAAATAGTTTAGATTTGGAGATCTTGGAGTCCAGAATGCTTTTGACTTCAAACTCGAGTTCTCCATCAACTAGGATAGGTTTTGGAGATTTAGTTAGTCGGGTTTGAGGTTGCACAGGTTTTAATAGAGAGACGTGGAAGACCGGATGTATCTTCATGTGCGGGGGCAAGTCCAACTTGACCGCTACTGGGTTTACTATGGTAGTGATGGAATAGGGACCAAGGTATCTTGGGTTGAATGTGCGTGGCCCTTTTAGAGGTAGATATTTGGTGGATAACCAGACTTGATCCCCTACTTGATATTGAGGGGCTTCCTTCCGATGTTGATCTGCTCCTTTCTTGTATTGTTCTTTAGCCCTTTGAAGGTGAGAAACAGCTTCCTTAAAGGCTTGGGTGATTGTAGAATGCAGGTAGTCTACTGCTGGTGTTTCAAGATCTTGGAGGGGATCCAACTCCGAGGTTCGAGGGTGACTGCCGTACAAAAGAAAAAACTGGGTTTTCCCAGTTCCCGAATGGACAGAGTTATTGTAGGCATATTCGGCTATCCAAAGGATGTCTTTCCAAGTTTTTTCAGTTTGTTGCAGCATGCAGCGTAAATACTGTTCCAGAGTTTGATTGGTCCTCTCAGTTTGTCCGTCGGTCTGAGGGTGGTGACTGGTCGATAGTCTCACATCAATTTGAGCCGACCGACAGCAACTTCGCCAAAAATGAGAAATAAATTGACTACCTCGATCCGAAATTAGAACCGAAGGAAAACCGTGCAGTCGGACGATGTTTTCGAGAAATTCTCGGGCCAGAGTTGCTGCTGTTGGCAAGCCTTTGAGCGGAATGAAATGCGCCATCTTGGAGAATAAGTCCACGATTACTAGAATCGTATTGTATCCGGAGCATGGAGGTAGATCGGTGATGAAGTCCATAGAAAGCGTATGCCAAGGGCGAGGTGGGATGTCAATAGGGCGTAAGAGGCCTGCTGGTCTTTCCTTTTGACTCTTGTTTTGGGCGCATACTCCACAGGACATTATAAAGTCTCTGATATCTTTTTTCCAAGACGGCCACCAGAAGTAGCGCTTGATCTTTTCTGAGGTCTTGGCCATACCGGGATGTCCTTCCATTAAAGAATCGTGATAACAAGAGATGACTTTTTTCTGTAAATCTGTGCTGGGTAGGTATAATCGTTCTTGGAAATACAATAAGTTGTCCTTTACTGCAAAGTCCTTTCCCTGCAGATGCCAATTCTGTATGTCTGCTGGAGTTACAAGTTGCCTGGCTTTATCCTTAACTTCCTCTATGGATTCTGTGGCGATTACACCCAGAATTCTTTGTTCGGGAATGATTGGTACAGGTTTAGGGTTGATCAAGTGTTCTTCCACTCCCATCCGAGAAAGGGCATCAGCTTTACCGTTCTTTGTACCAGGTCGATAGGTAATTATGAAGTCAAACTCGGCAAAGAATAATGCCCAACGGAGTTGTCTAGAGGATTGGGCTTTTGCGGTTTTCAAATATTGCAGGTTTCGGTGATCCGTAATCACAGTAACGGTGTGTCGGGCCCCCAGCAGATAATGGCGCCAAGCCTTAAAGGCAGACTTGATAGCCAGAAGTTCCTTGTCAGTAATCGTGTAATTGATTTCAGGAGGCGAGAATTTGCGGGACCAAAATGCCACGGGATGCAACTAATTGGTTACCGGGTCCTTTTGTGATAGAACTGCCCCCATGGCAAGGCTTGAAGCATCAGTTTCCACAATGTAGGGGAGTTCGGGGCGAGGGTGTTTTAAGATTGGTGCAGAGATAAATTTAGTCTTCAAATCCTGGAAAGCTTGTTCCGCCTCGGTAGACCATTCTAAACGTTTGTTTTTCTTTAACAAGGCAGTGATGGGCTGGACTATTCGCGAGAATTCGGGGATAAACCTGCGGTAAAAGTTAGCGAAGCCTAACATGCTTTGCACACCTTTTACGGAGGATGGTGATGGCCATTTGAGAACTGCATCGACCTTCTTTGAATCCATACGCACTCCGCCAGGTGATAATATGAATCCCAAGAATTCAACCTCAGTCACGTTGAAAACACATTTTTCCAACTTAGCGAAAAGTTTGTGTTGACGCAATCTTTCGAGGACCATTTTCACGTGTTTCCGATGTTCAGATTCCGATGAAGAATAAACGAGGATGTCGTCAATGTAAACAACAACACACACATCTATGAGCTCTCTGAGGACATTGTTCATAAAATATTGAAAGGCGGCCGGGGCATTGCAAAGTCCGAACGGCATGACCTGATATTCAAATAGCCCATACTTGGTGCGGAAGGCCGTCTTCCATTCATCGCCCTCTTTTACTCGTACCAAGTGGTAAGCTCCTCTAAGATCCAGCTTTGTATATATGCATGCTTTTCTGACTTGGTCCAGGAGTTCAGGGATCAAAGGTAACGGATATCTATTCTTAACGGTGATCTGGTTCAGGGAGCGATAATCTATACAAGTTCTAAGGTCTCCTTCCTTTTTTGGAACGAAGAACAAAGCTGAAGAAGCAGGGGACTTGGAAGGACGAATAAACCCATTTGCCAGGTATTGATCCAGGTATTGTCGAAGGTGAAGGTTCTCAGGCTCGGTGAGGGCATACATTCTACTACAAGGAGGAGTAGATCCAGGTATCAGGTCTATCTGGCAGTCATAAGACCTATGAGGAGGTAGAGAGTTAGCCTGATCCTTCCGGAAAACATCTTGGTATTCTAGGTATTCGGGAGGTAACTGGGGAGTCTCTGAAGAAATTGCTGCCAGTGCAACACCAGGTGGAGGGTGACAAGTAGAGACACATTCCGGAAACTGGACCGTTCTTGCTCGCCAATCGATCAGAGGATTGTGTTTCTCTAACCAAGGTATTCCTAGAATAATCTGAAACTGAGGGGCCTTGATCACATCGAACACGATCTTCTCATGGTGTCCATCTTGACTTACTAGCGTCACCCCTTGAGTGGTATGCGTTACTGGCCCGGAGGCTATCTCCGTACCATCCACCGTAGTAATGACGTCCTTTACAGCCTTGGGACAAAGAGTTAGATTCATCCTCAAAACCATTTCATGATCCACATAATTGCCGATGGCACCGCTGTCGACGTAAGCTTCAATTGCATGTAATCGATCCGGATTATCAGGGCTAATGAGGACCATAGGTATCACGAAATGCGAGGTCACGGAACTGGTTTTCACGCTCGGCAAGAGGACCTCTATTCTTGTCGGGCGAGGTCGTTTCCCTGCTCAGAGTTTGTAACTTTGGTAACTGCAGCTCCTACTGCCTTCTTGGCAGGTTTCACCGGACAGTCTCGAAGAAAGTGCCCTGAGTTTCCGCATTAGAGGCATAAATGCAACTATTTTCTCCTTTCCCGCTCCTTTTGTGTTAGAGGACCTTTCAGACCCCCTATTTGCATGGGTTCCCCGGAGTCTACTCCTTTGGAAGGAGTTGGCGGTTTGGAAAATACTCGAGCATCAAACTTGGAACGATCGGCCTTCCTGTTCTGCAGTCTGTGATCTATTTGAACGACTAAGTCTATATAGTCCTAACAATCTTGTGGGGGATTCACTACTTGGGCTAACACATCTTTGAGCTCTCCACGTAGACCTCTATAAAACAGCGTAATCCTTTTGTCCTCAGGCCATTGAGTTTCCACTATCAGTCTGTTGAAAGACGCAATGTAAGCCAAAAGGTCTTGATTACCTTGTCGCAACGAAAGAAGCTCATTGTCCAAGGCCTGCCCCTGTGAATGTCTTGCGAACAGTTTTTCCATACTGAGCTGAAAAGCTTGAAAATCATGGAGGACCGGATCATCTTGATTTACTAGAGGGATCGACCAGTCTGCCGCATTGCCACTAAGGTACGAAAGCACAAAAGCTACTTTAGCTTGATCAGTTGGAAAGGCTGCTGGCCGGCATAAGAAATGCAACCGGCACTGATTGATAAATACTGCAAATCTCTTTGGGTCACCAGAAAATCGTTCGGGCGGAGCCAGAGGTACATTCCCAGGTAGGTTGATCTGCACTGGATTCATAGAGAATGTAGAAGGAAGATTTCCCCCAGATGCGGGTAACGGGGTCTGTCCGGCTTGTGACTGTAGCAATTGTCTAGCGAGATCATCTGTTCGCTCCTTGGAAATAATCAGTTCCCTTCTTAGAGCGTTCGTTTCCTGACGGGCTGCATGCACTTCTGCCCTTAGTTCCCCAAGTAACTGGGCTAGCTGGTCGGTATCCGAGGTTTCCATAGCGCCTGGACAGGAGTTTTGTGGTAGGCTTTGCGTTCTGTAACGCTCACCTGATTCCCGTAGAGGCGCCGGTCTTGACTGGGCGTATACCGTATCTTCAAAGGTGATGTGTAACACACGGCTGGCTCTTTGGGCTGGACCTCTGTGCACTGTATGTCTGACTCGAAGGGTAAGATGTCTGCAGATAGAAAATATGGGATTAAGGAACTGGGTTATTGAATGTCTCACTCTTCTTCCCTTTCTCTTCTCCTGTAGAACCCCAAAGGTTAACGCTCTCACCTTAGGTAAGTGAACGCCGTGCTCTCCATCTGCCTCGGGGCAGGGTGCTGTAACCAGTTTCTTCACTGGATAAGGGGAGCAGGCCTCTTGACTTCAGAGGACTGCTGTCCGTCGTTTACTGCATGAACGGTAAGTTTCGAGTAATTCTAATGTCTTTAAAGTCTTTAGTAATGATGTTTCTTGTTTTGCAGGGTTCCGGCGATGGCGGATGACGGGCTGAAGTGAGTTGAAGATGGAGCCCGTGTGATGAATAGAAGCGCCTGGAAGCACGTAAGTAAGCGCTTGTTGCCTGCTTCACGATGCGCTCTAACTGTCTTTTTATTTTGCAGGTACAAGTTCGGAGCGGCTGCAGGGTGCCGGAATACCCACTGGGTTAGATGTGTAAAGGAGTAATGGCACGTGAGTATTAAAGTTCCCCAATGTCTTTAAACGCACCTTGTTTTGTCTTTCAGATGTGGGATGCAGCGCCGAAGGCCTCCGGAGCGTGCAAAGAGTTGGTAAGCTTTTGTCTTTCAGATGCCGGAATGCAGTGTGAAGACCTCCGGAGCGCACGAAGAGTAGTTAAGCCTTTGTCTTTCAGATGCCGGAATGCAGCGCGAGGCGTTGGTGACAGCCGATGGACCAGGTAAGTGAAGAGCTGTCACTGAAGACCGTAATGCTAACCTGTTCTTTCTTGTCTTTATAGGTGTTGCTGAAGACTGGATTCAGGATGGTAAGCCTTTTTCCTTAGGCCCAGGATCAGATGCAGAAGACACGATGAGCGTTCTGCTGCAGAGGATGCAGAATAACGCAAAGCAAGATTCATCCATCGGGTGTGGTTTAAATAGCCTCCTGTAGTGCTTAGAGTCTCCTTCCACAGCCACGCCTAGGTAAGAAAAGAGTTCCTGCTTTCCAGAAGAGTTCCAGTGTTCTGAATCTAGGGAGTGGCTCCTGCCCCACCCAACAGGAAAAGTAGTTCCAAACAGAAGAGGATCAGAGGCTCAACTGGCAGGCAAGTAAGCAGCATGGTCTGCTGCAGGTAAGTCCACCCAAGCATTATGAGCCCGGCGCTTCCAGCGCTGGGACTGGGCATATTTATGAGCCTGGTGCCACTGGCGCCAGGACTTGGTCCAAAAGGTCCCAATTGGGACTGGTTGGCACTCGGAACCTGGGTTATGGATCTGCTTCCAAGGGAGTTGGGAAAACCCTGACCTTTTGGAAGCAGAGATCATGACAGTCTAGGATCGTACGCGTCCGTCCAGACTCTCAAACTTACTGGGGCTCGCAGGCACTTTTTACAACAGTATGACGCGCTACTTGCGTCACCTGGGAAAGTTAGCAAAAAACCTATTGCCACTTCGGATTGGTTCCCCAAGTGGTAGGGTTAGTATAGGATACATATAGAGAAGAATATTAGTGGTTAAGGATGAGTCAGGTGGTATACTTGGGCTGTCTCTTCTATTAGATACTTGAAAATCGTTACATGAAGACCCCTGATGATTGGCTAGTGTTAGTGGCGGCAGTGATGTGTCCCCCCATGTTCTGATTGGTCCTCTCGCGAGCCCCCAAGCCTGGGACCATCGTCTTTCCCAGCTCGCGGTGTACCTGTAACTAGCAACAATGTGTAACTATGTGTTTGTGCAGACAATGTACGGGTCTGCTCATAGGCTTGTGAGCAGGTCATTCCCATCGTCGTAGGTGTCCATCTTGCCACTTCGCTGTTGCAACCTGTGTCCCAGATGTGGGACCCAGGCGACTTCTGTCTCGTGGGTCTGGCACCTTGTCAGATCGGCTTGGTCACGTGTGGAGAGACCGTAGCTGGGGCAGAATTCAGCACATTAAAGTTGTATTTCGTTTTCTGTGTGCTTGGCATTTCTTACAGGTGTGACCTTGGCGCCGGCTGGTAGCAAACGAGTTGCAACATCGTGCCCTTGGCTATGAGCTCTTGCTGGGGCTCATTTTGCGTGATCAGCACTTGTATTCTTGCTCATACAGTCTTCATGATGAGGCTCTTGCTTGTGGCCTACTCGGGCCTAGTTCATGGGTGGTGATGCATAATCCATGGTACGGAGGTCGTGGTTTGACATGGCGTTATAAGCATTGTTATGTCTACATTATGGTGTCGTCACAAGGCGAGAGGTGGGAGAAGGGTCAGCAAGCGCATACGCGAGTTCTTCAGGTGTCTCGCGGTTCTGCATTACTTTAACAGGGCCTATGTGAAAAATAACAACGATGCACGTCAGTGGGTGTATTAGTCACCTACGTCATAGCACTGAATATGTTCTTCGTGTAGGCTGGTGTGTGAGTGACCAGTGTGCATGGTGGCACGTGTGTTCTTGGCAGTCGGCTAGGTCGTTGTGGTATCTCTAACGATGTGGGTGCTTGTGGCTGTTGTCTTAGTCGAGTTCATCCATGCCGCAGGTGTCGGCTTGAGTCGGGCAGGCTGGTGGGCATATCCTTATGTTCCTGAACTAGGGTATTTTGTCATCTGGCAGATATACAAACTCGTCCGATGCGGGATGCCTGGGCCGCGATCCTCTAGGCCATGGTCGTGATGAGATTGGGGGGAGCTTGTTCTCCCATTCTCCCACTTCAATGCCTTTACGCCACGTGGGCCACCAATAATTTTGTTTTCCCTTGGCTAGGGTTTTAGCGATTCCGGGGTGGCCCTCGATCAAGGAATCATGATAACCGGACATGACTTGTTCTCGTAGTTCTTGGTTTGGTAAGAATAAACGATTCCTGAAGTAGGGCAACTGATCTTTTATCATGTAATGTTCTCCCTGTGCACTCCACGCTTGTAATTGCTCCGGACTCATCAGGGTTTGGATTTCCTCATGTAATTCTTTCTGAGTTATGGTTGCTGTTATTCCTAGGAGCTAGTCACTCGGGATGATTGCTATTGGGTCACGGGTCTGATACCCTTGCTCTTCCACCCCCATACGGGAAAGGGCATCGGCCTTCCCGTTTTTCACCCCTGGTCGAAATGTAATCACATAGTCATATTCTGCAAAAAAAAGAGCCCAACGTAGTTGTTGTGAGGATTGGGCCTTTACCGTTTTTAGGTACTGGAGGTTCCGGTGGTCAGTTATTACAGTGATTGTGTGTCTGGAGCCCAAGAGGTAGTGCCGCCATGCCTTAAAGGCTGACTTAATGGCCAGGTGTTCTTTGTCTGTGATAGCGTCATTGAGTTCAGGGGGCGTGAATTTACGCGACCAGAAGGCAACAGGGTGTAACTGGCCAGTTTCGGGGTCCTTTTGTGAGAGGACGGCTCCCATAGCCATGCTTGAGGCGTCTGTTTCCACCAGGTATGGGAGATCAGGGCGAGGGTGGCGGAAGATTGGGGCAGATGTGAATCTTGCTTTGAGTTCCTGGAAAGCTTCCTAGGCTTCTGTTGTCCACTGGAACTTTTTGTTGCTTTTCCTTAGCAATGACGTGATGGGATGCACGATTTGCGAAAATCCTGGGATGAACCGGCGGTAGAAGTTTGCAAAACCCATCATACTTTGAACCCCCTTGAATGAAGTTGGGGATGGCCAGTTCAGGATAGCATCTACCTTGTGTACATCCATTCGGATACCATTCGGGCTGAGAATAAAGCCCAGGAATTCCACCTTGGAGATGTGGAATGAGCACTTTTCGAGCTTGGCGTAGAGCTGGTGTTGAAGGAGTTTCTCCAATACGGATCGGACGTGTTTAACGTGGTCCTGCTTTGATGCGGAATATACTAGAATATCGTCGATGTACACTAGAGCACAGACATCAATCAGTTCCCGTAGGACATCGTTCATGAAGTATTGAAATGCTGCAGGTGCGTTGCAAAGGCCAAAGGGCATTACTTGATATTCGTACAAGCCGTATTTGGTGCGAAAAGCGGTTTTCCATTCGTTCCCTTGTTTTACACGAACAAGGTGATATGCTCCCCTCAGGTCTAGTTTTATGTAGATTTGGGCATCTTTGATTTGATCAAGCAATTCAGGGATCAGTGACAGGGGGTAGCGTTTTTTTTACGGGAATCTGGTTCAGTGCACGATAGTCGATGCACGTTCTCAAGTCTCCCTCCTTTTTCAGTACGAAGAATAGAGGACTGGCTGCTGGAGACTTTGAGGGACGGATGAACCCGTTGGCCAGGTATTGATCAAGATAGGCCGCCAGGTGCTGGTTCTCTGGTTCCATGAGTGCGTAAATTCACCCACAAGGGATTTGTGCACCGGGTATCAGGTCGATTTGGCAATCGTATGGTCTATGCGGTGGCAGGGTATTAGCCTGTTCTTTTTGAAAGACACCTTGAAAGTCCTGGTATTCACTTGGTAGCGTGCCGATTGCCACAGTCGCAAGGGTGGAGGTTCTGGTGTCTATTGGTTGTTTCTCTTGGCGATAACATGTGGGCGCAAGTCTCAGGAAAGGCCAATTCTTATGCTAGCGAATCGATTCAAGGATTGTGAGCTACCAACCATGGCATTCCCAAAATCAACCGGAACTGTGGTGCCTTAACGAGGTCGAAAACTATAGATTCTTGGTGTCCATCCTGGCACAGAAGGGTTAAAGCTGCAGTGCATTGGGATACTGGACCAGAAGCTATTTTTGTGCCATCAACAGTGGTAACAGTGTCGGTGGTTGATTTAGGGCGTAACGGAAGCCCCATCTTTGCCGCAAGATCCTGGTCGATGTAATTCCCAACGGCTCAACTGTCAATGTACGCTCTTACTGCGTGCATCCGAGATGGTTGTTGGTGATTGATCAAGACCACAGATAGTGCAAAATGGGATGTCTGTAGTTCACTTTCTTCGCTCGACAAGTGGACCCCTACACTTGCCAGGCTGGGGAGTTTTCGGATTCCATGATGGTATCTTCCTTGTCCATGGCCCCTACCGTCATCCTCGGTGGCTTCAACAGGGCACTCTTTAAGGAAATGACCTGACCTTCCACAGTACAGACATAATTGCTGCTGTCTCCTTTTATCCCTTTCCGCTTTAGTCAAGGGGGATCTGACCCCCCCGATTTGCATTGGTTCTCCTGAACCTTCCGTTGTGTGGGCAATATTGTTCTTTGAACGCACATACATAGGGCGAGGGTCCGGTCCGGTTCGATCTGCTCTTTGGTCCTTCAACCTATGATCCAGTTGATCAACAAGGTTAATGAATTCTGAGCAGTCTTTCGGGGGGTTCACTATTTGTGCGAGAACTTCCTTGAGCTCCCCCCGCAACGCCTGATGAAATAACGTGGTTCTCTTCTCCACTGGTCATTCTGCTTCAACTACTAGTCTATTGAACGTGGCTATGTATGTTAATAGGTCTTGATTCCCTTGGCGTAGGGACAGAAGTTTGTTGTCTAATGCCTGCCCATGAGTTCGACGGGCGAACAGCTTTTCCATGCACCAAAGGATCGTCTTGGGCCACAAAGGGTACAGACCAGTCCGCGGTGCTACCACTCGGGTAGGATAGCACAAAAGCGACCCGTGATTGGTCATTCGGAAAGGCCCCTGGTCTACAGAGGAAGTGCAGGCGGCACTGGTTCATGAATGTTGCAAACCTCTTGGGATCCCCCGTAAATCGTTTGGGCGGGGCAAAGGGAACTGCCCCAGGAAGGGTTATCTGAACGGGATTGGCTGATGGTGCTGGAATCGAGGGCACGCTTCCCGGCAGTGGTGCATGCCCTGCTTGTGACTGGAGAAGTTGCCGGCTTAAATCATCAGTGCGTTCTTTGGCTACTATCAGCTCTCTCCTCAGGGTGTTGGTCTCCTGCCTGGCTGCATGTACTTCGGAACGTAGCTGCTCCAACATGTGGGCTAGCTGGTCGATTTCTGACGTTTCCATGACGCCCAGGTGGATTTTGATGTGAGGCTTTGCGTTCTGTAATGCTCACCTGGTATCCACGGGGACGTCACTCAGCCTGTTCTGACCTCTTACGACCTTGAACCCTTCCCTGGAGTCTACTCGACTGGAGACTGGGCCTGAAACACAGGATTGATAGAGTTTAACCCCCGATTGTCTCTGTGTGGGTGAACCCCTTCTTCCCCGGGTGTCCAACCCTTCCCTTTGATCCACAGCGCAACTTGTTTTCTCAGAAAGTGTGCTCTCCATCCTGCTTTCAGCGCAGGGGCGCATTGATTGATGCGTGCTCGTTGCTGCCTAGTTACTTCACTGGCAAGACTCCGACAGGTAAGTATAATGAGTCTTTTGAACAGTTCTCTAACTTCGTTCCTTCCCTTCCTTCGATGATGGCTGGCGTCAGGGGATGGCGATGTGCTGCTGAGATGAGTAGCGCTGAAGGTGAGTTAGAGCGCGATGCGCAATGCAACCCTTTCGTATTTGTATTGAACTGAGTTCCTTTTCTGTGTCTTTTAGGTGCCGCAACGTTTTCAGCGTGGATGCCAGTTATGAAGAAGAAATGCGGTGAGTAAGCGCGGTATGCGGCGCCTCTAGATGTTTCCACACTAACCTGGAGTGTCTTTTCTCTCTTGCAGATGGATGAGAAGTTCCGGAGACAGAGTTCCCCCAGAAAGGCTGGGAATCAGGTAAGCGTCTGAGGCTCGTACAGTCTTTAAAAAATAAGCGAAGATTTGCTGAATGCTTACTAATGCCTTTTTTCTGTTCTTTTCCCTTTTCCTTAGGAAGCGGCGTGCCGGGATGGGAACGACACTGCCGAAGATGCCCGCTGAACAGAAGGAGCGATGAACAATAGGCAGAAGCGCCGCACAGTAAGGCTGTTCTTAACAGTGTTTTTGTTCTTGCAGGAGCTGAGCGCAGAAGAAAGATGCAGGCCTAGTGGAGACCGATCCGAACACGGTGAGTGTCATGCTGCAGGTGCATAAAATGTAAAGCATGCTTCTCAGCCTGGGCGTGGCTTAAATAGTCTCTGGGTATCCCAGGTGTCTCTGGGCTGAACCACACCCAGAAGACTAGACTGCACATGCAGTTCTGGGAACCGAAATATGTGGGGGCATCCATCTTGTCCCCATCAATGCACTACAAGTCCAATTCCCCAATGTTATCCCATGGGAGTGAGTGAGTCTGGTGCCACAAGCACCAAGTCTAACTCCAAGTGGGTCTTTGGAGGGCTGGAGAGGCCCTTGAGGGCCATGTAGGTGATCGTGGCCTGGCTCCAGCCTGACATCTTGGAGGGCTGGGGACATGAGGGGCAGGAATCATGACACTTCAACAGTCTGGCTGAAGCTCAGGCATTCCTTTTAGACCAGTGTGGCTTAAAGGCCAAATGTCACACCTCCCCGTGATTTGATACTGCCAGGGCAGAGACCCTGTTCTTTGGACTGACAAGTGTGATAATTACAGGGTGTCTCGGACTGCATGGCAGAGATGCTCCCTAGAACAAAGGGGGATTCCAAACCATGTGTTTCTCTCAGAAGTTTGAAATTCCCTGCATTCAAACTGAAGGACTTGAAAGGAGGAGTCATGACAACCCATGAGCAAGCTGACCAGGGATAGACATTTGGCTGGGGGGTTGGAAATACCACCCACAATTGGGAACAAAGCCAACCCATTTTATTTAAAAGACTTTTTACAGAAGGACATTTATTTCAGTAATCTGAATAAGCAGTAATGTGAAATTATGATGGGTTTTAAAGTAAGTTTTGTATCAGCAAGATGAGATGATGTGGGTCTTCCTAGCATGTGGGGGATGTGAACGGCATTGAAGGGGCATTTCTGGGGAACCGTACATGACACAGATGTAAAATCTGATGGAAATATGCCAGACACTGTTAAGCGTATAGAATTTTAGGTGAAATGTTTTCCATAGAAATCGCAAAACAGTGCCAGAAGGGCAAAACAACATTGCACAGACTTGCCATATTCCCTGCAAAATATGGAATCTGCCTATCTGATTTTCATGAGGATAACAATTGTAAATATAAGGGTTTTGTTTCATAACTAATTTTGGCAAAAGTAACTGTGGTGAAACAAAGCACATCATAAAACAACAACACTAGAACTGATGTCACTTCCCTGGATCCAAACCGCTTGCAGGGAGGTGGCAAAATCCACAGCCTGATCTATCCCCTCTTAGAGGTATGTCCAGGTTACTTCTGCCCCCATAGAAAAAAATCCTCTGATGTCATCCTGCTTATAAAAGGAGGAAGCATAGAGAGAGTCAGGGCATTTAAAATCCAACATTCAAAATCCAGAGATGCAGACATTCAACATTCACCCAGCAAGACTCCAGACTCCACAGCCAGGCCAGGGGTAGCGGATCCAGATCCAGGCAGAACCTTCTATCCAGGCAGAACCACTATCCAGAACTAAACCTTACAAAAATCCCAATAATTCAGGGAGAAAGGAGGAAAGGCTGCGGACCCCTTTGGGAGAATCCAATGACCAGACCTGTCTTTGCCCAGCTGATGCACCCCGCTGTCCACTCTGACCAGACCTCGGTTGCCCCACTGTTCCCTTAAAGGAGAGCCCAGCTGCTGCACAGTGACCAGATCCTTGCTCTGCTGTCCAGAGACCCAGTTAGCTGTCAAAACTACCCAACTCAAGTGCATTTTGTAAGTATCACCCTCCCCAGTAAAAAAAACTGCATATCCCGCTCTGTTACCTTGCATTATGTCCAATCCTATAAGAACACGAGTAACTTCCCAAATTGACAGAATCCTTGGTATATCCTGTCCCTAGAAGAATCTGTGTTAGTCTCCATGTGTTAGCGTAACTCTTTTCAAATAATTTCCGTCCTTTGTGTAAGTCCTTAATACTATTTTGAATAAATTAATTAATTTCCCATAGGGATGAACGCAGCGTGCATAGGTTCACCTTGCAAATTAACCTCCTTGTGTACCGTGTCTTTCTTTAATAATCTAGCCACTAAAATATAGTTGCAGTAGAACAAATCATTTCACTAATAAAACCGAGTTTGCCCGTGAAAGTGTTTCCCTTTTAAAATCTGATTTTCCTTTCCTATAAAGAATCCCATACTGTCACTCATAAAGAGTCACCCTTTCACTTCAGTCTCATACCTCTTATGTGCCTTTGTACCTCACCAGAAAAACCGATTTCCGATTTTGATGGTTTAGCTCATTTCTTAAGTTGTTTGCATGTTTTAAACCCGTGAAAACTAAGAAATTGCAATTCTGCCACGTGCGATTTTTGATGCACTGTTTTCCTTCCCAAAGTCGTTTTTCTCACCTATATGCCTGTTGTTTAGTACCTTGCCTTGTAGCTTGTAAGTTTCTTGCTTCTTTAGCACAACCACACAAGTTCCTGTCTTATCCATTCAACCGCACATTTAAAATAACTATTCAGTGAATTTTCGACTGCCATTCTGCTCATTTTTCAATGGTTCAATCCAATTTTGGCCTCCCATTCAGGGGTGGAAGTCAGATTTCCAATCTGATTTTTGCCTATTATACCTGACTCATTGTTACTCCTCTGCACCCACACAAAAATTGGTTAACAGGGATTTGGGGGAGTGTTGCAGGGGAAATGCATAACAGTTGTGCCATTTAAAAGTATTACCAAAAAGTAATCTTGCTTTCATTCATTTTTGCATTGACGTGTCTGATGTTAGAAAGTTAAATTAAGGGTATCCTTTCATTCTGCTGTGTAATTATCACCACACTGGTGATTGCTGCCCTATATTGCATCTGTTTGATTTTCATTTGAATATAAAAATAAATAAATATTTCATTATTACACACCGGCCTGTTTCATGGTCCATTGTGACACGGGGTGTTCATCAAGGGGGGTGTGAGACGGGTTGGCTGCCTTCTCAAAGTAGAATCCGAAAATTAATAAATGTATAATACGTATTTATTGTGCGCCACATCCCTTGCCAGTAGAAAGAGTCCTGATCCGGAGTGTGCGGTGTCTTTAAATCTGTAACAGCTCTGCCCCTGATTAATCATGAAATAAAAGGCCTGCTCACCAGCATGGCGAGTGCTGCTCCCCAGCAGGCCTCTTGATTCATTCCCAAATCAAAGGCCAGCAGTGAGCGGTGCTCACCATGCTGGTGAACGGGTCTCTGCTTTGATTCATTAAATATAAGGCCCACTCAGTCAGCAGTGCACACTGGTTATATGTAATTTTACTGACCCAAATTCCAGATTGGTACATTTCATTGCACCCATAATACTGAAAAACACCTTCTTTTTTTATTTTTATTTGGGGGGGTTCCCCCCAAGCCCTTTGTTCTTGCACCCTTAGAATGCCACTCCAACCCCACAACGACTCATTTTAACCTCTTACCCCACTAACCCATGCATATGTAATTCATATTTTCAGTGTTTTTCAGTGTTATGTACCTATGTGAAATGTACCACTCTGTTTTGTTTTTGGTAAAATGACTGGGTACTGTGCACACTGTGTTGGTCATCTCCAAATCAGAGCCCCACTAACCAGAACAGTGCGGGCTGTTCACTGTGCTGGTGAGCAGGCCTCTTGATCCATTCTCAAATCAAAGGCCCACTCACCAGCACAGAAGGCACCACTCACCATGCTGGTGAGTGGGTCTCTGCTCTGATTTAACCCCAAATCAAAGGCCCACTCACCAGCACAGCAGGCACCACTCACCATGCTGGTGAGTGGGTCTCTGCTCTGATTTATCCTCAAATCAGGGGCCTACTCACCAGCACAGTGAGTGCCACTCAACGTGATGGTGACAGGGCCTCTGATTTGCAGGCACAGGGGGAGAGCGTGCATTTATTTCATGCATTCAATCATACACATTCATTCGTACACCCATACACATTCACTCGCTCATTCACAAATGCTCACACACAACATACACTCCTACATTAACGCACTTCAAACATACACTCATTTATGAACCATGCACTGATGCATACATTAGTATTTGTTTCCCTTTCCACAGGCAGCCCGGGTTCAGAATCCACTCCGCCCGGTCCTGCAACGGACGGCTCCATGCAGTTTGAACAAGAATCTGGAAGGCAGGGATCGTTTCCTAATTCCTGCACATGTGCACAGGAGCCAGGGCACACCCTGGAGTACATCCCGACAACTATTAATGTGCGAGGCGGCGCGAGTGTGCAATCTTGCACATTCATAGTTGCAGTACTCCTACCTGCATCCCCAATGGGCCATGCAAGGCTGGGGAAGCAAAAAGCCCCAGCCTTGCATGGCCTATTGGACATGCATGCTGGAGTATGAACTGCGTTTCCCTTTGACAGTTAAAGCCAGCCTAAGAGCGCTTCCTCAGCTGCTCAGTGTTTTATCTGGGCTGGCTTGCCGGCGGCTTTACAAAATGGGTAAGTTGACGTCCCGTTGGGTGTCCGGTCATTTGGTCGAAAATAAATGGTCGAATGACCGACCATTTGATCGAATCAATATGGTCGGAAAAAAAAAGGTCGAATTTATTTATTTATTTATTAATATTTTTTTTTTTAGTTTGGTTGCTTAAAAAATATTTTTTAATAAAGAAAAAGGGGGGTTGGGAGGGAACCCCCCCCATAAATAAAAAAAAATAAAAAAATTCGACCTTTTTTTTTCTGACCATTTTACATCGATCAAATGGTCATTCGACCATTTATTTTCGACCAAATGACTGTTAACCGTCCCGTTTCCCATTATGGGTGAGCCACCCATCCAGAGAGGTTGAGGCGGACTAGAAGGCACCTGTTGCATTTGTTATGATGTGAAGAGTCATCATCTATGTCCTGGATGGTGGCTGTTTCTGTGCTACAATTTGGGTTTTAGCTCAGACGGATAATCGCAGAGGAGGTCATGTTGATTAACCCATCATGAAGTTGGGTGGCAAGTGCCTTCTCAGTTATTTTTCCAACAAATGGGGGGCTGGCGATTGGTGAGAAGTTTGCAAGATAATCTGGGTCCCAGGTGGGAGTTGCAGTCCACAACATATGGAGGGTTGCAATGTGATGACCCTTGGAGGGATGTCTTGATTCAGTTTCTCTCTCATCACATTTCTGTTCGATATGTCCCACTCTCTCTATGAATTTCCCTCGGGCTTTCCACAGTTTCCAGAGTATTCAGAGGGAAGACATCAAGTATAAGACATCCTGGGCATAGTTTGAACATTTCTGTGTTTACTGATGAATATGCATTTTTGAATTCTGAGCCATTGTGCTAACTTTCCCTTCTTTCCTTCTGTGTAATCCCCTTTCCTTCTGTGTAATCCCCTTTCTACCTGATATTTGCATTTCTGCTCGAATGGGTAGGCCCCTCGTTGGTGCAGAAGTGCAGTGTGCATGCTACGTTGCATTTCCCTCGCTTTCAGCATTACTTTTACTAATGAGATACATCGATGTGCCCACGGTATACAGTCAAGGGCTGCCGTCTAATGGTCTAACGCTTTAAATTGCGCGCGTTTCAGTTTCTGAAGCTCCTTTCGATGATCCATGTGGGGAATTTTGCTACACTAACCATCGAACCACTTCCTGCAGATATGATATGATATGGCATGTATCACGCGCCTATACACAGCGGTTTCAAGGCGTGACGAGGCAAGGGGTGGGAACGGAGGGAAGACAGAGACAGCGATCTTACTAGGCCAGGTGACATTGAGATCGTGCAAGTGCAGGGGAGGGTGAAGGGGAAACTTGTGAGGGGAAGGGGGAGGGGCAGTGCAGTACATAGGATAAACAGTCAAATAAATAAAAACAATACATAAATAAGAAGTGCGGCCAGCTCGTGGCAAGTGCAAGGGTAAGTGCAGACATCAGGTGTCAAGTGCTGGTAGGGGGCTGTAGGGATACAGTGTGCCAGGGTTGCCACGGGGGCAGTGCAGGTGTGCAACATGGGCTTTATCATTGCCCGCCCGTGCCTTTTTTCTAAGTAGACACTAAAGGGTGGTCATGGCACCTTTCCTTGCCCTCATTGTAGGCTTGGGCAAAGCATATAGCAGCTGCTTCATTTGCAAGTTGAAATCGGACCCACTGGTTCTAGAGACATGAACCCGTGCTTACTCCCAGCCTGGCAGGATCTCTTCTGCCCTCTTTGTCACTATCTCCACACAGATGGTCCTGTCCTTGGTCTGGCAGTAGGCTGGACACACCTTCAGAGCTCAAGCATGAGCCGAAGCTGAGGAGATATGGGAGCAGCTTCATCATGGCCAGACCGGCAGTGGCTAGTGGACATTATGTTGGTTGTGTGTGGTGTCCACACAGCCTCAAAGGACAGGCCTCGGATGGGTGCCCTCTCTTCTCTGCCACTGTGCCTTTGCTCTCTCCCCAGCAATGGGACTCGGTGGGTGCAGGAACATTAATGAAGTCATCCGCAGGAACACTTGTGGGCCTCGGAAACAAAGTACTGGCGTTTGTGTGGCAGAACACAAACTGCACCTCAGCACTCCACACTCAACCTAGACCGAGCTGTAGGACTTGGTCAGTCCTTGCTGCTACGATGAGTTGCTGCTCTTTGTAGGTTTGCGAATACCGGTCTGGCTGGCAGAGTCTTGTTGCCAGAGTCTTGCTAGTCTTTTGGGAGCCCATTAAATATGTGGCTTTGTTCTTCTAAAGATTAACACCCAACCATTCAACACATATGTGGAAATGTCCAAAGCGTTTCTCAGGACCATCTGTTCTCTAGCTCTGGGATATACACATTTTTGGAAATATCTTCAACTAATTCATACGGCTCCATTATGAGTATAGTGGAAAAAGTACTTCATCGGGTAAATAACCCATATTTGCCCCATGCAGTATTTTCCATCTATCCGATTCTGTTAATGGCCCATGTGAGCCAAACTCATAATTAGGCAGCATTTTAAAAACAAATGATATTTAAAATACTACATGTTTTACAATTACCACCATACTCATATGTAGGCCCCTAGTCTGTTGTCTACTCGCTATTGGTGTTGGGATGTGTGTGTGTGCATGTTCACACAATGACGTACACCTGATTCTTTTATAAGGTAGATTAGAACTTCATATGAAGGATGACAAAAGGTAAGCGCCTGTACAGGGCTCCCGACCTCTTACTGTAGTACACTACTTGGCAGGAGACACCTTTTGACAGATGGTAGGGTGCGCAAATGTGGGTTTCCATGCAATGTGCACCATTCAATACTGTAAGCAATAAGCAGTTCCTTTGCTAGTAACGGGGTGATTTGGGCCTGCCGGCAGGTTCCAGTACCGCAGTGATACCATTGTATGTGTATTTCCCACTGGCTTCCAGTACTCCACATCGGTAAACCATTTCTAATTCACAGATGTGCCAACCGATGATTTTGGTTTAGCAGTTTTAGGGTGTGGGACATTGCCGACCAGATTGATGAGCGATTTGACTGTTAGTTAACTATTTCATCTCATTAAATAAATATCCAAACATGAACGACATGATCGAAAACTGGTGGTTCCATACTACTTGCTTCCACAAGGGGCGCTACTCCTTCCCATCCATTGGTCTTTCCTTACAGTAACACAAAGAGCAGAATTTCATTAGCTATGAGTTTGCTGCTCCTAAAATATCGTGAACTGCAGGTTTAGGCATAGGGCATGGAGAACCCGGCTGAAAGTTACCAGCGAGGCCAACATGGCAGAAGGGCGCTATATAAGATCACTTTACATTACAAACAGCCAGCCCTCTCTTTGTGCATTGTATTATTGTATTCTGTGGATATTAGCATAACTGGGCAGCAGCCCCACAGAGTCACACATTCCCTTGACATATAAAGGGAATCCAAAGCTCAATGCAATCTCCAGGAGCTGGTACAGAGGGAACTCGGGGCACACATTGGGACTGCTTTTGACGATGTGATGCACCAGGTTTTTTAGATGTGTGCTGGTCTGTTTCCTCATATCTGCGAGGCACAGTATTTTTTCTAAAATTCTCTCTTCAATGGGATGACAGCGCAGTGATTGGGGATGTGTGGGTTGGAAATGGTGTACCTTGTGCATGCGCTATTTTGGGGAGCAGCTGTGCCATTTTCATGTGCATGTGCAGGAAGGCATATGCAAATTGTTGGAAGCCTCTGGCAGTTTTTCCATGGACACACTTGTCCCAGAGTTAAACTGGTGGGTCCTCAAGCCCTCTGCCACTACACACGTGTTTTACCTAGCTACACCGGTGGTGTCTCCTGCTGGCATACGTTTTCTGGAGATGCACTTGTGGGTCCTCATGCCCTCTGCCACTACGCACTTGTTTTAGCTAGCTACACCGGTAGTGTCTCCTGCTCGCATACGTTTTCTGGAGATGCACTGGTGGGTCCTCATGCCCTCTGCCACTACGCACTTGTTTTACCTAGCTACACCGGTGGTGTCTCCTGCTGGCATAGGTTTTCTGGAGATGCACTGGTGGGTCCTCATGCCCTCTGCCACTACACACTTGTTTTAGCTAGCTACGCCGGTAGTGTCTCCTGCTGGCATACGTTTTCTGCTGGCATACGTTTTCTGGAGATGCACTGGTGGGTCCTCATGCCCTCTGCCACTACGCACTTGTTTTAGCTAGCTACACCAGTGGTGTCTCCTGCTGGCATACGTTTTCTGGAGATGCCCCCGCATCCGGAGGTTTGGAAGCGGGAGACGGGAAGAAGTAAAAAGATACAATGCCGCAGGGTTAGAAGATGAGCGGACAGCGAAAAGGTAAGTAGGCGGTTGGTGGGGGAGTGTATGGGAGTGGGTCAGGGATTTTAGTTTGGGCGGATTTGGCTGCGGCAAATTGGCTTTGTGGCCGAATTGACTACGGTCAATTCGGCCAAGAATAACTGTGCCACAGCCACACCGTGTACATCCCTCAATTCATAGGGTGCATGAATGCTGTCATCTTGTTCTGAACTGTCGGTGGACTGTTCCTCAAGTGGCATGCTCAATGTGTGCTTGGTTCCATTACTACATTCGTGAAAGTTAGAGAGAAAGCCATTGAGGAATAAGAGCACAGCCTAGGCCCATGTTGGGGACAACCACTCCCATTGAAACTGACTCCCATAAAGGAGGGAGTACTTTCCTTGATGGTTGGTAGGAGTTACGAGGCTCTAAAAGGAGCTGCGGTGAAAAAAAGGCATAGCAGGGCTTTTCAGTGTGCATTGTGGTGTGTGGCCCATCTAACTGTGGGCCCGTTGCCCCTAAAAGGGGCTCTGCTGGCACGTGAAGGTCAGTGCAGCAGAGCCCCAGGAAGCGTCAACTCGTGTCTGCGTATTCATTGTGTGCTGTCTTTGTCCACGGCGTGATCGCGGCTTGGTCCTGCAGCCCCGGCCTGGGTGCCCCCTTAGCTGAGGCTGCTGCATCTGGGGTGATCCCCAGCCCCACGGTATCCTGCTGTCCGGTGATCCGGACTAAGCAGGGTGTCCCCTGCCTGCTGTCAGCTGCAAGGCCGCAGCGTCTGTACTAATTCGGGTGACCCCGACACATTGTGTGGCCTGCCCGGGTGACCCGTGGCGGGCCACTACATGCATTGGCTATTGCATTCAAGGATGATGGGTCAGTGGACTCTCTTGTAATGTTTTCACTAATTTTCTTCACAGGCCATTCTTTTGTCGGCGCTACAGAGGATTTGGCAGAAGATGCATGCCTGGCAGAATCCATTTGCCCCAATGTGACCCCTCACCGCCCATTGGGCTTGCGCTGTAGCTTGCACAATCATACAAATAGAAGAAACACAGTGTGCGTGGAAGTGGCCTGATGAGCAGGGCCCGAAGCTCCTTTGTTGCTGTGGCTAATCAGTCAGCAGATTCCCTACCCGTGAGTCTTTGTTCCTGAGTCTTTTAACTTCCTGTTCCTGCGCATCGAGTCCTTCTGCCTCGGAGACCCACTAGAGAGAACTCCATGCCTCAAGCCGCATATCACACGCGAAGACAGGTTCAAAAGTATTCATTTGCGAGCGTGGAAGCATGTTGCGATTGTTTTGCATGTATGTTTCCTTGAGTCTGTGCGTATATGTGGGAATGCAACTAAGTGAATGTCTGTGCAAATCCCCTGGTTGCATGTGTCTTGTTTGGCAGGGGAGGGGGCACATCATCATTATGAGAGCACACTACAGTGGCACTTCTGCCCTATATTGTGGGTGCAACACGATCAAAATGATTTACAATATAATTGTTGGTGTATATTGTGGGTGCAGCTTTGTTAAAGTGATTTGCCCTGGCAATGGCGGCTTATGTTGTGGGCTGAACATCAGGACAGTAATTTACTGTGGGAATGCTTACATATATTGTTAGCACAGCATCATGAAAGTGTTTTACTGTATGATTGCCATATTTTCTAGGGTGAGTGCAGCTTTGTGAAAGTGATTTACAGTGGCAGTGCAAGGCATATATTTTGGGCCCAGCTTCAAGTAACTGATTTAACCTGGCGATGCTGGAATATATTTGCATTGTATTGTATTTAGAGGATAGTGTACCTTTACAATGGTTTGCGAGAATCTGGGAATGAGTAGCTGGTTGTTGAGGAGGACAGGGGATAGATACAGAAACCTAGGACATTGCCAACGAAACAGGCATAGCTTGCGCACATAATAAAGGCCTAGTCATGTTCTACATGTCCACACACATAGAGCTAAACATAAGAATGAGGTGTTATTGCTGTGGTGGACCGGAGTCTGCTGTGGAGGGTGGGAGGAGCTCCTTCACAGGACAGAAAGTGGAGCTTGAGTCTGGTCTAGAAGCATTCAAAGGATGGACTCGTTGTGATAATTGGGAGAATGCATTCCAGTGAAGTGGAGAAAGTAAGGAGAAATGGTGGTAGCAGGAGAGGTTGCATGGAGAGGCGGAGGACAGAGGTTAAGGAAAGGGGAGAATCATAGAGGGTGAGTGGGAGAGTAGAGGACGATGCAGTCAGAAAGGTAGGTGGCCACGAACATGGCTGGATTTGGAAACAAGAAGAAGGAATAAAAACAGAGAGCAATGTTCCATTGAGAGCCAGCTGGCATGGTGGTAGTGGGCAGAATTGTGGTAGGACTGTGGTAGGTTGTAGAGGGTGTCAGTAGCAAAACCCAGGTCTTTTCTAAGGGGGGAAAAGGAGAAGCTGGGTAGACAAAGGAGTATGCTAGAGCAGTAATGAAGTTTACTGTGCACAAGAGCCAAGAATCACATTTGGTTAGAATGTTGGGTGAAACATGGGTACATTTTGCAATTTTTTAGGACTATCACTGCCATGGCAGTGACCATAATGAACTTGTGAAGTCTAAGGTAACTTTAAAAGGAAGCCCATTTGGTGCAAGTCTTTGGTGAAGGAGTGAGTATGGGCCTCATCACAGCCTATTAGCGCTGGATCTCGAGTTGTGGTAAGGCTGTCAGTCCCCATTTTATTAAGAGTCTATAGGACTCTATGTGGCAGTATTGGCGCTATAACCACCGGCTCAAATAGCGCCGCAGTAAAAGGGACGTAAATGTGCGGAAAGTGGAGAGTTTTACCTCTAGCAAAAAGCCGGAGGTAAACCTCCAACTTTCTGCCCAAACTCAGGATTGGGCGGTAATGCAGCAGTAATAGCCTTACCACCACATTTGAGCCACTCCGCCCAACCCCTGATGAGGCACTATGTCTGGTGCGATGGAGATGGAAGATGGCACAGTGGGATTAGACTTGGAGGCTGGGAGAAATAGAATTTCTGTTTTGGAGCATCCAGTGGCACATGACTGGGAGGTAGTTAGTGATCCATTGAGAGGTTGCAGGGGCGAGGGATTGAAAGGAGAAGAAGATATGTGTGTCATCAGCAAAGAGGTGGTCATTAAAGCCGAAGGGGGACATGAACCTGCCCAGCGAGGTGGTGTGAGCATGAAGAGGAGGGGGCTATGGAGACATGCCTGCGGGGTGACACCTACAGGAAGGGGCATGTGGGAGGAGGGGTGTGTGTTCCAGAAGATGAGGAATCGGTGCTCAGAGAGGAAGGAGGCAACCTATCTAAGTGCTGTGCCCTTAAAGCCAAGGGAGGGGAGAGTTAGGAGGAGAAAGGGTTGGTTCACAGGTTCAAAGAATGCAGAGAGACCAAGTAGGATTAGAATGGAGGACCACAGAGAGGGTTGGGCTGTGATTAGAATGTTGGAGATATCGGTGCGTACTATAGTATATGCGAGCACTATATTGTGCTGCAGCATCATGAAAGTGATTGTCAGTAGGAATTCTGCCAACTAGGGTGGGCCCAAATTGATGAAAAGGTTCAAAAATGCTCCTGTTACCCTAGCGAACCAATTGTAAATTGTGTACCAGACAACAGCAATGTTGGCTTTGACAGATGCCAATGTCAGAAGCATGGCATCAAGTTCTGCGTTCCAGAAGGCACGGGTAGATTTGATCATGTGCATGAATCACGGAGAAGTTTTCTCCAAGAAAATAAGCCACAAATCTACCTTGAGCAATTTCCAAATAGAGACCTGAGGAGGAAAAATATGCAGCAACGCTGAAGCTTTTGGAGATTAAGTAAGTATCAGGGGAGAAGAATGGCATACCATGTGGTGAGAGAACATGTAGGTTTTGCAGTGATCAGGATAGGATGGAAGCAAGTACACATTCATACAATGAATGCACTGGCACATGCTGTAGACATCTGTGGAGGTGTAAAAGGCCTGCTTCAAGGAAAACAAATATGTTCTTATGGAGGGCCAATGCTATCGAAAAACAGATTTACTACATATTGCCCTGTCTGTTAAGGCACTGTCAATGCTGAATCATGGAATCTGCCTAAATCATAGCTCTTTAATGTGTTTTTAGATGTGCCTTTCACATGTTACAGAAGGCCTGCCATAGATTGAGGCTTCACTGTGCACTTGTACCTTTCTTTTTGCAGCTGTGTGTGTGTTATCTTGCTGCTGCCAAAACTGAATGTGTATTTGGTGCGCTTTAATTGAAATTAAAGTACTTTTGTAATTACTTGTGAGATTCCATCATGTTCTGTGTATTGTGTGCCTGGCTGGCATGCTGCATGTGAGATTAGTCTACTCACCTGTTCGGTTTAAAACTGACGAATGGTCCTGTGTGTTACATTGTAACTAGCCCCGGGCCGCCCTGCAACACAAGTACACACCTGCACACCCATATACATGGACATGTCTTGATGCTTCGGGGTCCTGGCGCCAACTGGCGTGCACGGGCTTCCCATTTATTGATAGCGCATGCATGAGCCAGAACGAGGCCTGTGCAAGCGTATAAAGATGCGTATTGCTCTGTAACATTCCGCCTTTTCTTTAAAGAACAAACAACGACAAACAGCATGTTATCACATGGCCTAACAGAGGCTAACACTGTGGTGCATACACATTAACGACAAGCGGAGCAGACGGAAGTCATTACCGTCACCCCTGCTGCTCAGTGTCCATTATAAAGTCCTGGAACCGGGCCAGACACCTGCTCCCTTCCCTGCTTGGGTACCTCCCGCTGACGCCCTCGGCTGGACGTGGAGAGTCCATTGATGGCGGGTCCCCTCCGCCCTTGCCGTCCCGGTATGCCGGACTGGCACTTGTGGTCATTGTTCCATTGTCTGTTGGGCTTTCGTCAGAGGAGCGGGTCTCTATTTTCTTGAAGTAGGACGCATTCCGCGTCACAGTCCCTCTCTCATCGGTGGCAGTTACCATGGATCCCTTGATGTGTGTTACGTCCATGGGCTTCGGCTCATACGTGAGGGATAGCTTTACCTCTGGATGGCGGTTGCGCACTAGCACTGTGTCCCCCACTGAAATGTTGGGCTGTCGGAGGTTTCTTTGGGCACTCTCCCGCTCATTGCGTACCTGACGCTCCTCTCGTACTCTTTGGTCATCGATGCTCCCCGGCTCTCTTCCATCCACCTCTGGTATGAGGCCCCTGGGGCACCTCTTGAAAAGTGCTTCTGCAGATGCTACTCCCGTGGATTGATGTGGAGTCGCCCGGTACTCCCGGAGAAACTGAAAGAGGTTTCTCCGTAGTTCTCCTCCTTGGTACTGAGAGATCCTGAACACCTTGTTGAAAGTGCACATAAACCTTTCTGCCTCACCATTGTCCCTTGGTCAGAGAGGGGTCACCTTCCGGTGCCTTATTCCACACTCCTCCATGTATTTGGCAAATTGTTGGCCTTGAAAAGGTGGTCCTTTATCAGAGCATAATTCAAACGGAAATCTGTGGGTCGCAAAGATTCTTTCCAGAGCCTGTATGGTGTGGTCACTCTCTGCTGATTCCACTAGCTCTATTCCAGGGTACCGGGACAATTGCTCTATCAGAGCCAAAAAGTAGGTGCCCCTACCTGTGGAACCGAAGCCCTCGTGCACTGTGCCCCACGGTTGGTCACTCTTTTCCATGGATTGGATGTTGGGTTCTCTTGCTGCCGGGCTGGCCGCTTGGCACCAAATGCACTGATGTATGTACTCGTCCACCCGACGATCCAGGTCCGGGAACCACACCTTAGCACGTCAGCGGGCCTTGGTTTTGGCCATGCCTTGGTGTCCCCTGTGGGCCAGTTCTAACACCTTCTTCACCAGTACCCGTGGCACAACAATCTGGTGCCCTCTCAGCTTTAACCCTTCTTCCGAAATGAATAGTTCATTTTGGGCTCACCACAGCAGTTGCAGGTCCTTTTGGGCACCCCTCTCCCTCTGGGTGTTGTTAACCAATACCCCCTTCCAGTCTCCGCTGTCCATTGCGGCCCTAATGAACTGAAAGACTTTGTCTGCTCTAGACGCGTCCGCCAGCTCCGGTAAGCTAAGCGCTATGGGCATGGCAGCCTCCACTACATGACGTACAACCTCTGCACAGTCCTCTTCCTCTGGTATTTCCTGTACCTGGCAGGGTCCAGGTTGGCGGGACAAATAATCTGCCGGGTTATTCGTGCCTGGCCTGTAGTGGAGCTTCACCCCATACTCCATCAGAGACAGCATCCATCTCTCAATCCGTGGGGGAGGCTTTAAGGACCCACCTGCCATGATGGGTATCAGTGGCTTGTGGTCGGTAATGACCGACACAGGCTTGCCCAATATGTACAAGTGAAAATGCTTGCAGCCCCACAAAATGGGGAGCTCTTCCCTCTCAATCTGAGAGTACTGCTTCTCGGTGTGAGTTAGGGCCTTGCTGGCGTAGGCTATCGGATGCATCTGGCCCTGTGCATCAGGCTGTAGCAGCACCGCCCCTAGTCCCACAGGACTAGCATCCACCACTAGCTCTGATTCTCTCTTGGGATCAAAATAGGCCATGGTTTCATCCCCAGTCAGTGCTGCTTTGATGGCGTCGAACGCCTTCTGTTCTCGGGTGGACCACTCCCACGTGGCGTCATTTCTTGTGAGGGCCCTTAGAGGCTCTGAGAGTGATGCCAGATCCCGGATAAACTGCCCACAATAGTTCACCATCCCCAGAAAGCTTTGAATGTCTGAAGGGGATTCTGGGGGTGTTGCCTCTCGGATGTCACGCAGAGGTCGAAGTGGGCGGGAGCGGTTGGGAGCGGTGCTCCTATACTTTTTATTTTTAAGGTTCACCGTTCCTATACTTTTATTTTAAAAAGAAACCGTTCTGGAACGGTTTACTTTTAAAATAAAAGTGTAGGAAGAAGTTGAAACTTACACTTCAGTGCACTGCACTGAACATTCCCTTAAATAACAGGTGTGTTTCTTTGGGGGTTTGGATTGTGTATGGGAGGGGGCACAGCAATGGGGTTTGTGGAGAGCGGGGCAGACTGTCAGGGAACATAGCTCCTCTACTTCTTTTCGTACACTTCGACAAAATTGTCACGTACCTTCTCCAGGTCTGGGGAAATGCCTCCAGCATGAAACACGAATCCAAAAAATTTGATTCTCTCTCTAAAAAACGTGCACTTCCCTTTGTGTAGAGTCAGGCCCAAGTCCCGGATCCTCTCTAGTGTTCTCTCCAACCTTTTCATGTGCTCTGCCTCGGATGAAGCGAACACGAGAATGTCATCACTTAAATTTATCACACCTTTTAAGCCTGTCCCTCGGATCACATTCTGAAAGACTTCAGCTGCCGACGAGATACCAAAGCTTAGTCTCTTGAATTGGTACAGGCCCTCGTGTGTTGTAAATGTGGTTATGTAGCAGGATTCAGGATGCAGCTCCAGCTGGTGGTAACCAGAGCGGAGGTCAAGTTTGGAAAATACCTTGGCACCCTGAAGTTCACCTACTATGTCGTCAAGCGTAGGTGTCAGGTGACGCTCTCGTCTGATAGCCATGTTGGGCAGCCTCATGTTTACGCAGATGCGCACTGCACCCGGTTGTTTGGGCTTGGCCGCCACTACAATCGGGGACACCCAAGGAGTGTGGCCCTCGACCCTCTCAATTATGTCCATGTCGATAAGGGTTTGTAGTTCATGTTCAACCTGCGCCCTCAGGTGGAAAGAGATCCTCCGATGCTTCAGGGCTGTGGGTCTCACAGATTTGTCAATATGGAGACATACAGGGTCACCCCTTAGCTTGCCTGCACCCTTGAATATGTCAGCGTATTGCTCCGTGATGTTCTGTATGTCTGACAGATATACAGACATGGCAAAATGTACGATGTTCAGTGCTTCGGTTGCCACACAGCTTAGCAGAGAGTGTGGACTCACCTCTGTCACAAAGAACCTGGCTTTTATGGAGTGCTGTCCATGAGTGACTGATGCTACAAATGCCCCTCGTAGTGGCAAAGGCGTGTCACCTCCAAACGTTTATATTCTGGCTTTAGTTCCTTCAAGCGCTGGTGGGCCCGGTAGTGCTTCGTAATGCCCTGCAGCCAGGACACATACGGATGCTCCGGTGTCTATCAGCACGGGTGTCGGTGTCTCCCCGATGTTGACCACACAGGTGGGTTGACGTCGCTATCGTGAGCCTGACGCGATGTTGTAGATAAAAAATACTTCATCGTCCTCCTCCTCTTCTGCGATGTCCAGCTCTTGCATCCCCTGCTCTACTGTGGCGACACTCTTTTGCATCTGCGGGCCGCCGCTGCTGACTCTCGCCGGGCCTCTTGACGCAGCTACTGGGACGGCTGTCCTGCAAACTCTTGCATACTGTACCGACACCCCACAGCGACCACACACTCTTGACTTTGCCGGACACTCACCAGAAGAAGACCGTAGCCACAATATTGACAGGGATGTGACGGGTCAGGCTTCTGAAACACCTCAGGCTGTTTTGAAGTCCATCATGGCATTTGAGCCGCATTCATCGCTGAGCGTCCTACAGCAAAAGCCTCCTCACCTTTATCAGGGCGGACAGCCGCGTCCATTCTGGCACCTCTACTTTCTGCCAGCTCATAGGCCCTCCCGATGTCCAAAATCTGGGCCATCGCCAGGCCAGGTTCACTAAGCACCTGCAGTCTGAGTTTTCCTGCGCTACACCCTTGAAGGAGCTGATTGCGTACCATAACCTCTTCATTTTGCCATCTGCACGTGCTGGCCAACTGTCTCAGCCTCCAGCAGAACTGATCCAACGTTTCCTCACCTCTCTGCACACATGACAAACCTGTTGAAGACCTGGTTCGCCAGGGGCAGAAAATGTTCTTGGAGGGCATTTTTTACTTCCACATATGTTGTTGCCTGGGAGTTGAGGGATTCAAAGATGCGATGTACCTCCGATCCTGCCGAATATAGCATGGTCGCCACCTTGGCGTCATCTTCAGTCTCTCTGGTGGCCCTGAAGAACATCTCCAGCTTTTTGACCCACAAGAGCCACTATGCACCGAGTTTGGACGGGGTCCTGACAGGTCAAACTCAGGCATGGGTGCCAATGTTCCATGCTGTCTTCGTGGTGGCTGTGCTTGGGCAACAGCATCCTCCTGGTCTTCCATGACCTCAGACTGCACGAGCACCTCACCCTCGAGTATGAGGCCACAAGTCTGTTCCCCTCCAGGGAGATTCTGTGTACCAGGCTGGGCAATGCTGTCCGGGGTCGTGGATAGCACGTGGGAGAACACTAGGCCAACTGAGAGCTCTTCACTGGGCTGGAGACAGAGCAGCAGAACTAAATGTACCCTTTTTTACAGATAACCACAGCCACCTGGGATCAGACAGCTGTGAACGTTCCAAAAATTGTCCAATTACAGATACGAATGGCACACGAGCACCCGTGAGGGCAGCAACCGTCGTATTTGTGAAGAAAATGTCTGTCGCGTGTGCCGCATTGGAATCGGCACCTAATGGGTGTAATTAAATGTATCCTTCGATCTGCAGGAATGCTGTTCCAGGATTATACCCCCGCCCCCTTCTGCGGGCTTTCCTCGTCGCCAATGTTAGACCCGTAACACAAGCACACACCTGCACACACATAGACACGGACACGTCTTGATGCTGGGGTCCCGGCGGCAACTGGCGTGCACAAGCTTCCCATTTATTGATAGCGCTTGCGCGAGCCAGAACGAGGCCAGCGCATGCATATAAACATGCATATTGCTCCGTAACACTGTGCAGCCTATAATGCTCAATGGATCCACCCTAAAAGTCGCTGTTCTTAACATAAGGTTGCTTGGTAAATCAGCGCTTGATGTTCGTGACTTCATTCTGGACCATGATATGGATCTCTTGGGCATAACGGAAACTTGTCTCCAAAAACACAGTGGCCCCATTATTCAAGCAGCTACCCCCCAGATGCTACACTTTCTATGGACAAAATAGAGAGTCTGGCATTGTTCCGTGGGATGCGCTTATTTCTAGAGATGAACTCTGTTTCTTCCGTAACTCTACCATATGTGAAGGCTGACAGCTGTTGCATATGAAAATCAACTCCTCTCCTATTCACTGTACACATGCTTTTGTGCTTTATCGCTCCCCCAATGAGATGCCCAATTTTAATGAGGACCTTTTGGCAATTTTAACGAGTTTTAATACTGTGAATACATCTACCCTTCTTACAGGAGATTTTAATAGGTGGAAGGGAAACAATTCTGGTAGAGAGGCAATTTATCTTGAACTAAGCTTAAAAAACGTTGACCTTTTAGTTCATTACAACGAAGCAACCCATGTCAAGGGTAAAATCCTCGACTGGGCTGTGGTAAATAATATACAAACTGGTCCTATCAGTACTACTCCTTGCGTCTGGTTCGACCACTTTTCTGTGATCTTTCAAATAATCCTTCCCAGAAAATCTATTTTGAAAGGGAGACCATTTAAAAAGGTTACTTGTAGGAATACCAATAAAATTAGATTGACAGATCTTCATAAATGTTTAGTTAATATTATGGCAAATACCTCTGACCTTGATCTACCAGACATTCTGCTCTCCAATTGTGACTCTGCTATGACGAATATGCTTAACAGTATAGCTCCTGTTAAGACTAGAACCGTTAGGGAGAGATTAAATTGTCATAGCTGGTTCTGCCTGCAACTCACAGAGTTGAAACAAGAAAAAAGATTAGCCAAACGTAAATGGAACAAAATCCCTACAGATGAAAATAAACTAATCTGGAAAAATATTGAAAAAGAATACAGGGAAAAAATTACCATTGCTAAAAAATCTTCTCCAATGTCGAAATTGAGGCGTCTCCGCATAACACAAGGACATTTTTTGAGATCCTCAAAACTATGGAAAAATCTCATCTTAAATCAGACTTGGCTTCCCCCACCCTTGAAGACTGTCTCAAAGTCCAAGAAGCCTTCTCTGATAAAATTACGAATGGACACGAGAAAATTATGGCTGATGCGGCTTCAGCCATAACTATCTCTGTGCGTGACTGCAGAAGAAGGCAGACTGATTCACGCTACAGGTGAGCCCCGTTGGGCTACCAGATTTCACGAAGTTGTGCACTGCTAATATGGCCGCCACCTGCGAGACAACCATCATACCTCTGGCCGATCCTTATTGGCTGGCACTGCCTCTTTTTCTACTTCCTTTCTGGAGCCGCCATGTGATGCTGGCCCCTTGCTAAATGCCTACCCCTAAGGCCTGCTGCCTGCTTCCCTGTTTGGCACTGTCCAACAATGGCTGCAGCACTCCCGGTACCCCTTGACTTCCATACCCTGTTTCTACATCGACCATCCACCACAAAAGTCACTCACCTCGCTGTGCATCCTATTGTTATACTTCTTGAGGCTCCTGGCCATGCTTTGTGCTCCACTAGGTAAGGTCACTCATGCTACTTGCAGGCCTCTCTTCTTCATATCTACCTGCTTCATATCACCTTTCACCTTTCCATCCACCCAACGACTGCCGTTTCACCAGACCCATTCCATGTCTGCACACACTGCCCTGTTCTACCGACGTGCACCAGGCACACCTGCTGTGACTTTTCTGGTACTTATCATTCATCCAGACTAAGAGCATTTTACTCCTGCATGAAAATGTTATTTTGCACTTCACTGGTCTTGCCTTTTATGCTTGTGTGCACTGTTGAAATATACTCCTGCACCAAGAGAGGCCTTGTCAGACTGTTGTACACTCACTGATTTTGCCTTTCATGCCTGTGTGCACTCCTGAAGTAGCCCCCACACCATGAGGTGAGGCTTCGCCAAACTGTTCTACACTCCTGTTTTTGCCTTTTATGCCTTGTGCACTCCTGAAATAACCCCCCACACCATGAGGTGAGGCTTTGCCAGACTGTTGTACACTCACTGATTTTGCCTAACATGCCTCTGTGCACTCCTGAAGTAGTCCCCCGCACCATGAGGTGAGGCTCTGCCAGACTGTTGTACACTCCTGATTTTTCCTATTATGCCTGTATATACTCCAGAAGTAGCCCCCACAACATGAAGTGAGGCTTCGTGAGAATGTTGTACACTCACTGATTTGGCCTGTTATGCCTGTGTGCACTCCTGAAGTAGCCCCTGCATCATGAGGCGAGTCTTCGCCGAACTGTTGTACACTCATTGATTTTTCCTTTTATGCCCATGGGCACTCCTGAAATAACCCCCGAACCATGAGGTGAGGCTTCGCCAGACTGTTGTACACTCACTGATTTTGCCCATCATGCCTGTGTGCACTCCTGAAGTAGCCACCTGCACCATGAGGTGAGGCTATGCCAGACTGTTGTACACCCTGATTGTTCCGATTATGCCTGTATGCACTCCTGAAGTACCCCCCTGCATCATGAGGTGAGGCTTCGCCAGACTGTTGTACATTCATCGATTTTGCCGAATATGCCTCTGTGCACTCCAGAAATAGCCCCCAGAGCCATGAGGTCAAGCCCTGCCAGTCTGTTGTACACACATGATTTTGCCTATTATGCTTGTGTGTACTCCTGAAGCAGTCCCCCACACCTTGAGGTGAGGTTTTGCCAGTCTGTGTACAGTACATGCAACCTACCTACTCTGACATTAGCAGCACCCTGCTGCAAATGATCTTTACTTGCAACCTACATATGCTGACTTTAGCAGCTTTTTCTGCACAAAGGATTTCTCCTGTATCCTACCCACTTTGTCTTTTTTTTTTTTTTTTTTTTTATTTGTTGTTTTCCGATACAAATATCTTTACAACATTTTCTTAAAATTAATGGATTGATTACAAAACTTAAAATAATCAATTTAAGAATACATTCCAATGCATTATACCTAACAGTTACAGATTATTAAAACTCTAATACATTGTCATAACTTTAATATTTAAAATAGACATAACATAGCAGCACATATTAACAAACAAAGCACATAAGATATCATTGTATTAACTCTATACCACCAGGTCTTAAATCATATTAGATGCCTGAGTTGTACACAGTCATTTACATCTTTACGCACTTCTCCTTTTGTAATACTTAGACATCTATTATGTGTCCTAATCATAATTTAGCTGGAAAATCACTTGACTTATACCCTACACCAGTTTCACATGTGTTTTTGGACAATAAACTCTTCTCGATTATAAACAACAACTGTGTTAAGTCAATAATCATTGGCATACGATAGCCCCACATACATTGGGACCACAACATTTCACTTTGGTATTCAGATGTTAAGCTTTGATATTTTAACAAACTATTTTGACGTGTTTTTTCAAAATGTAAACACTGCAAGACAAGATGCTTCAGCGTTTCTTTTTGCGAATTATCGCAAAATCTACAACCCCTATTTACCATGGCAGAACAATTTAGCCAATTCTTAGTACGCTCTAATGTTGGAATTAGATTAAATTTAAATCTCATATACATAGTGCGCATCTTATGGCTAGGACACAATTTCAGATATATTGGTAAACATGACTGTTTATGCCGATATTTTGCATACTCCTTATATAAAGAATATTCTCCAATTTTATCTGAATTAATTGCCCAATCAAATTGCATGAGCTTAAACTTTACAATCTGAGGACGATTTATAAGGTCATCCCTTACCATTCCAATTTTTTCAAGCTCTTTGTCGCACCTTTTACCTTCAATCACCACTGACACAGGCTTACCCTTATTTATCATGTGTAGAAGATCTTCATATAGTGAATTTGGTAAGGGCTCCAGGATTTTAGCATAGGACGCAAGCTTTCTCCATAGGTGTTTGGTAGCCAAGGAAGATAGACCTAATTCATGAATAATGATAGAGTTCGGAAGGGACATAGGCAACTGTAAAACCTTCTTCCAAATTTGCCCTTGTATTTTGTTTAATGTTGGGCCGATTTCAACATAACACAAATCTAAACCATATAGAATAATAGCTTCAACTTTAAGCTTATAAAATTCTAATAATGGAATTATGGAGAACTTGCAAATTCTTAGGTAGATTAATTTCATTTGTGCAATCAAGGGCATTGCTTTAATAGAAATTTCTCTATTCCATTTATCACATGAATCTGAGTTATTCAAATTATAGCCCAAGTAAATCATACCTAAGGAACGTGGAATCAGATGGCCATTTATGTTCCACTGATATCTTACCAATTTTCTTTTGTTTGAAAATACCAGGATGTGAGATTTATTCGGGTTTAATTGTAAATTGCGCTTTTCACAGAAATCGACAAAACAGGCTAGTTTATGTTGAAGCCCAAAGGGGGTAGCGTCAAACATTACCAAGTCATCAGCAAACGCTAACCAATCCAGGCAAAGGTCCCCTATTTTAAGCGCAAATGAGTTACACGTCAACCATATTGAATCTATTTCAGACAGATATAGGTTAAAGAGGGTTGCTGCAAGGTTACAACCCTGCTTCACCCCTATATATGTACTGATTGATGGAGTCAAGGATCCTTCTTTATCCAGCTTAATCCTATAGCATGTGTTAGTGTGAAGCATGATGATCATTGCTATCAGGTGCAGCGGAATTTGCATATCCTGCATCCTTTTCCACAACAATTGTCTAATAACAGAGTCAAAGGCTCCTGATATATCTACAAACGCCATATATACTGGACCATGATCCTTCACTCTAGAGATTTTCAATATGTGAGCTAACAACGTTGCATTTAGCTGTGTACCCATACCTTTACGAAAACCAGTCTGATACCTTGAAAGAATTTCATGTTTCGAGATAAACTCATTTAGGTCCTTCAAAATTAATGCTGAGAAAATTTTTGCAAAAGTGTCAATAAGTGCTATTGGTCTAAAGTTAGCGGGGTCATTCAAAGGCCCTTTTTTATGTAATGGAATAACGATCGCAGATACCCAAGACTCGGGGATTTTCTTTATTTTAAATACACAATCCAGCCTCCTTAGAATTATTTTTGCCCATAAGTTGGGGTCATCCTTGATAGCACATGGAGGTATACCATCAGGCCCAGCAGCTTTAGAATAATTTAACTTTACAATTATGTCAATGATGTTGCTCAATCCCCAGGGACAAGTAGAAGGGAGGTTACCAGCCAAATCGGGAGATGTTAAGCCACAGAATTTCATAGGCAATGCATATTTTGCTTCATAAAATTTGCACCAATCTTCTCCACTTACTGCGGAACACAGTTCTAATTTGCCTTGCAGTAAGGGATCCTTCAATGTCGCCCAAATTTCCCTCGAATTCTTGCCCACAAGGTTCTGGATCATCCTTTGATTAGTTACGATGGAATTATGAATTTTAATGTATTTAACATCATTTCTATAATTAGCAAGAATTTTCTTTTTCTTACTTGCATAACCTAAAGAATTAACAGATTCTTTCAGTAATTTGCGAAGTTCGCTATTCTTTTGTGTTTTCCTTAAAGCAATTACAACATTAGATCTCTTTGTGTGCTCATATTTACTAGCTACTATGCATTTTTTTGCTAAAGTATTAAGATGACCACATATCACTCTGACATTTTTCCTTTCCCAAATCACCAGTTCATCGTTAGACAATAATTCCACATTGGTCTTTATCAAATCTCTGTTAACTAGAAAATTTAGCTTCCTATATAAGTTAGCGTTCCACCTGATAGAGAGTGCCTTACGATCAGTCTCCAATAATACCAATGCTGGGATGGTTTCATACATTGGGGTGCTAATTACTAACATACACTCCAAGATACAATGATCACTTAGATATGTTTCAATGATCTTACATCTTAAGGGCAATTCAGCCAGGGAATTTGAGATTACTATGTAATCTATAGCGGTACGTTTTGTGCCACGTGCCCAGGTATATGCTTCAGTTTTTTGTTCAAAGGGAACGACCTGCAGCTCCCATTCGGATAAATATTTACGCCAATTTATCCCTCTTTCAAGAGCCAGTATTTCATAAGATGAAACTATATCAGATTTGATCATTGTTTCGTTGAGACTTGAATTAAAGTCCCCACCCAGAATGATCTGTGCGTGTGGAGCGTCTATTGCCACTAATAGCAGAACATGATTAACTTTTTCAATAATTTCATCCAAAGATGATGACGCAGGGTTCCAATACAACGCGACTATTAACATTTGAATTGGCTCACTAGAAGGTACAATCACTTCAACCGCTAGAATATCCGAGGAGGAATAAATTTGGCGCAGTTTCAATTGATATCTATGTCTCACCAAGATCGCAAGTCCACCAGATGGACGGCCTTGGTTCCCCTTTATCGCATGAGAACAGAATGATACGTATCCCTCCAAGTAAATATCATTAGTTGCCATAGTTTCCTGCAAGATAATAATTGCTGGTAATTCAACTCCCAGTTTTTTTGAAAACCAATTCCTAAAATTGTTAAAGCCGCAACAATTCCATGAGTTAATGACCATGATGTCATTCTATTGTTTTTCTATGCCGGGGATACTGCTTATTAGATTTTGCATCAATGGTTCAAGCCGTGATAGACTAGACGCAATCTTGGCAACAGATTCCGATTGCATTCTCATTTTTTCATGTAATGTAGCGAACTGCTTATCATGTCCTTCCATATGGGTATTGTTCTCATGTATAGGTGATTGGTATTCTACAAATACTGTGGCATTTTCCATTGACTTGAACATAGACAACTCATAACCTAGCAATTGAAAGTCCTGTAAATGTTTCCAGATTAGTGCAGCAATAATTGTATTCTGGAATTTACATAACATTCTGCCATTAGAGTTGTGTGGTAAACGGACCCAATCTATATCATAAGAAACTAAGTTCCTCAAGGCAGGAATTTGATGAAATACTTTCATGAGGGCGGTACGATTTAAATTTGGGTTATCAACCTTAGCGGGATCCAGAGTCCATCCCATTACCAATTTCATTTCGGACCCTAAAGAGTGGTAGAACAACCATTTATCACCACACTCTCCCTCAGACATAGAAAGGGAGGATATGGGCTGATGGTTTAACTGAATGTCAGAGATTTCATTCATAGGCGGTGGCCTCAAAATATCAAAATCTTGAGTGTCACCAGCATCAATAGCAACCTGGACATTTGCATTGTGAGCACTGCTATCGAGAATAGAGCCCGCAACTTGACTTTCAGAGTTAGTCTCAACAGTATTTAGAGGCTTTTGAACCAAATCAGAGATTTTTTTGTCAATTTTTTCAAAAAATCGTTGTAACTGAGTCTGTATCAAAATGGGTGATAGTGGCATATTTTCGTCGCTTTTGTTAACAGCGCTAAGTTTAGGGTTCAATTTAGTTTCAACTGGTGTATTCGCGGTGGTATCCAGCACAATGCTCATGGACTCTGATTTAAGAGTCCCATACTCAGATGAACCCAAAACAGCCTGACTTTCACTACTTAATTGTGTGACATCGATATTATTAGCATCCATACTAACGCAATTATTGTGCCTTTGTTGCTGTTTGAGCTTTTTATTGCTCTGTTCTCACAATATTACGAAATTTTTGTTTTTTGTTTTTATTTTGTCATTTTGCTTAAACTTCAGACCAACTTGAGGTTTGGGATCTTGAAATTTTGCATTTTTTTGTTTTTTTAAGGCTTTATTATATAATTTTTTTGCTTTTCTAGACATAAAAAATGTACTCTGATTACCATTTGCTTCTTCATCCAGTTCACCAATGCATTCATGACCACACTGCGTGGTCTCCGAATTTAAGTCAATCAGGTCTGTCAACACAGTGGGACTATCGGGAGTAACTATACTTTTGGATGATAAGAGTTCATCCTTTTCGTTCAGTACCGCTAACAACCTTTCTGGCGCTATTAAGTTTGCCTCAAGGACAATCTTTTCTAACGCCAGTATCCTCTCATGCTGTACTTTTGCTATTTCCACATATGGCGGAAGCAAATTTTCTGGCACAGTTTTTATCACGGTTACTGGATTTGTATTCAATGCGTTGTTCCAGTCTACAAACTCAGTTTGAGTAGCCATGGAAATACTATTGGGTGTTTTCCCAGCAATAATCTCATCTGCTATGATTTCCATTTTTTGAGTTTGCAGACGTTTTTCACTCATCTGTTGCTCAGCCCAGAACACATGACATTTTTCCTGAGCAAACAGATAGCCTTCAATTTTACTCATTTTTGCGTTGATTTCTGCAGTTGCTAGACTCAGGGCACCAATGGCTCCATGCGTATACTCGTGTCCCTTGTCCAGCAAGTTCAGTATTCTAGTTAAGACTGGAAAGTTCTGTAATTCCTGTGAGTTTAGGTCTACCAAAGTCTCCTCTAGTGGAAAAAGCGGAAGAGAGGAATTTGGCAAACGCGATTTCTCTAAGTCAATTTCCAATGACCTGTGCTCACAGCTCAATACTGGAGATTGAGGATCTTTAGTATCCGAAGGAATATATTGGTTCTCATGAGAGGGTGAACTAGTAGAGTGTAACAAGTCCCGGGCCCCCCAACCACCTTTATATTTATGCGTTTCTTTCAATTCATTTACATTTTTTACTATAGCCGCATGAAAATAAACTTGTTCCCTAAGGCCCATTGACTCGGCAGCAGGGGTAGATGGCCCATTCGAAAGACGTGTTCGACTATGCAATTCAGCTAAAACAGCTGGCGCAACCAGCAAGACATCAATGGTAGGCATACTTTCCTCATCATTTACGGCCCCCAATATTGAGCTATCAGTGATAGGGACATTATGAATTAACTTAATGTTTTGAATATCATTACCATATACATCGCTATGAAGTTGGGCCACTACATTTGTCTCCTTAACAATCTCCATATTAGAGGTTTGTGCGAGATTTGACAATGATTGGCTCGCCATATTGAGGTTTGATGGTATCTTTGCATGCTGATTAAGGCACAATTTATCATTTAGTCCCTTTCCCTTTTTCTTGATTTGGTTAACTATGTCTTGATTGGGCTCTTCCTCTGACATATTACCGTCGGAGCCAATTGGAGGAGAGCCATTTAGGCATCTCTTTCCATTACGTAGTTTCTTGACCATCTTTGAGCAGGAAGCCGCTGGTTTCAACCTAACAATTCGAAACCTACCTCAAAATCTGACGCTACAACTCCCAAATCCCAGAAGCAGAGTAGCAACGCGACCTGCGACGCCCACCGCGAACAGCAAACAGTACTTGTCCGGTACTTGGTGCGCGGCGCAGGTGCGCGAGTCCGGCAGTACTTCAGGTCACAGGGCGCGTAACACGTCAGCGGGAGGTGTGGCGGGAGGTGTGGCTACCCAAACAGGAAGGACCTCAGGGTCAGGCACACTGGTGCACCCGAGAAGTACGTCCTCCAGCTGAGATTCAGTAGTCCCGACAAAACAACAAGTCCAGAGCAAAAGGGATGCAAATCCAAACTGGACCAAAAGCGCCAGCCAGCAGGGCAGCCCAACGTTGCAGCAACAGCAAACAGTACTTGTCCGGTACTTGGTGCGGAAGTTATTCTTGTAACTGTTATACTCAGACCTACTCTGCAGACTGTTCTACTGCACTTGTACTTAACTAGTGCCTAGGTGAGGGGGCAGAGGGAGAAGTGCAGGAATGGGGTGCCTCAAGGGAAGGGAGCAGGGAAGTGATGGGGGTCCAAGAAGGCAGGTGTCTGGGGAAAAGGGGGAAAGGAGGACGATCAGCACTCTGTTGCTGTAATATACTGACCTACCCAGCAATAGTGGGTATGTTCTACCACCTTAGATCTTTTATATAATGACTCAAATCTAGCCTACACCAGGCTTGAATTGATAGTCATACTTCTGGTCCTCACTGACAGATTGGACCTACTTTGGATCACTGAATTCTACATCCTTTAGTCTGGATGAATTGGACGCTCCTTCCCACTGTCATTTCAACATAATACGGTAAGATCCACTGGATCAGTCTCCACTGAGAGACTTATTATTAATAAGCATATACTGCCTTCTATGAATTATTAATTACTTGTGCTAAGAACCCTACACACACCTGATTTGCTTCTCTGTCTATCTTTTGACAGAGTCCACAGGATACTCCTACCATGGAGTTACCCCGTCCTGATGAGGGCTGACCCAACACCACCTACACTAACCCAGTTCTATTAGGCCGAAAAACACAGTCATGTTGACGATATGACTTTATGTCCCAGTGCCCCATTTACGCCCTGTTTAGATTAGTGTATTAAAGCACTGTGTACTGTTATTATACATTTGTTTCTCATGTTAATCTTGATAGGATTCCAGAGAATGTATTTGTTTTAAACCACAACCCAAAATACTTGTCTTTGGGTTAGCACTAAATGTATCATGCTTAGATATTGTATGTAATTAGTTGAGTGTCCTGTGACAACCTGTGAATTGAAAATCAATGTTTGTTGTGTATTAAATTTGCCAAACAGTAATCATTGTCACCATGTGGTATTTAATAACAGTCATGTGTTTTTTGCGTTCAATGTCCTTGCTCATTTGTTTTTGAACGGATTTCAAGATTGGTACAAATACATATGATGATTTTGCCAACACCTTTGGTTTAAATTAAACACAGGGTGATTTAGCGTTTTGTTTTTCAGATCCCTACTTTGGTCTGTGTTGGGGAAATCAGACAGAAAAATTTGAATGTTTTGGGGAATATTGGATTTCAGACCCCCCTCTACTGAAAGGCCTGCGTTGGGGAAGCTGGATAAAAAGGTTGGACTGATTTAAGAAAAAAGACACCCGTCTTATTTGAAGAAGTCGGGGTCAGCAGGACAAAAGGGATTACCCAATTAAATTATAGGCTATAGTTTACAGCGCTCACTGGGAAGTGCGCTTTGTTAATTTCGAATTTTAACAAAATTCACCCCGTAGTGTTCTACCAAATGGGAATTAATTAAATTAATATTTTTAGTTACATAGGCTAAAGATCTACACACTTTTGGCCACCTCCACGCCCACTACAAAGGGAAAAGATTTGAGGCAAGCAGACTCCTCCACCTTTTAGTTTCCTAGGGCTCAATTCTACTTACATAGATAGCCTCTGTTTTAAGTTCAGGAAAGCCAGCTGCATCTCAGGACACGCTGGGAAGATTGGGCAGGGATCTGGTCACTCCACTCTCAAAGGTGGCCTCCCACTCTCCACCATAGGACCCAGTCAGTCCTAGAAATAGACAGTACCACCTAGATGCACTCTCAGCAATCTCCTCTGGTGTTTCTTACAGCTGTCAGATGGTAAGTTTCTGTAGCCTTCCTTGTCTCTCGGTCTGTTTGTCCCTGTGTGTCTGTGTGTGTCTCCTCCTCCTCCTCGTGCAGTCCCCCTTTTATAGCAGCAATGACACCACTAATTTTAAAATCTTGGGGAAGTATCCTTGAATAATTCCTGCAACTAGGATTGGACAGTTACCCTCCTCTCTCCTCCCAAACCCAGCTTCCAAGTCAGGATTGGTTTAGTGGTCAGGAGCAACACATGATAATTCTAATTTGTAATCGCCATTTGTTCTCCTTTCACATTTTTAGCAAAAACTAGTTATGTATCATAATTTCATAATTTACTAGCAAGTGCCATAATATACATATGTTCTGATTCAGCTAATCATGGGGAATTAGATAAGCCGGCCACCAGGTCTGTACCTTGTAGCACGGCCAAATGACACCTTTCTGCCGTTTCCATAAAAAGCATAACAGTTATGAGTATGTAAGTTATTAACCATATGCCTAATTTTATTTTCCACCCACTCACCATCTCTCACATTTGGAACATGTTCAGACCAGCCAGAAGCACATCTTAGATAGCCATTACAGTTCCCTGAGTCATAGGTGGATGAATGTTATATCACTAAAATCGCCTTGAAATTACATAAAAGAGCGTACAAGAATGAAGAGAATCTGCCTGATAGTTGCAGAGAAAAAGGCCTAAATAATAATAGTCATTTTAAATTAACTGTGAATCTTCATGTGGGAGAAATGGGCATTCTCCTGCCTTCGGGCCATTTGTTTTCACTGGGTCAGCCTGTACCCAGAGGTTTTTTTTTATCAGTCTCTTTGTGTTTGAAGCTTGCTCTTTGACGTTGTTGCCTCCATTTTCACACAGATTTCTGCTCCAGCCAAGGGGAACTGCTCCTGCAGTCAATGCCTTCAGAGCCAGCGGGTCTGGAGAACACAGAATTTCAACTTTAACAGGACACTTTAATGCAGTTGGTAATTAGATGGGAGGTGTAACATCCAGACTGGGAGTGGAAGATTTCCTTGTGAAGGTTCCCACAACTAGCAAAAGGGTTTGTCTTGGGCGGACATTTTTCCATGAAAACAAAGTTGCTTTTCAAATGTCACTGGTATTTTGTGTGTGAAACATAATATACATTGCTTTTTTTCAAACCGCACATCATGTCATTTCCCTGGCATTTTTCTGTGATCAGTGACACATTTTCACATTTAAACTGCTTTTACTTGCACACACCAATGCAAGTCGTTTTCGTGTCCTGTTTTCCATGTGAAAAGGATCTATGATTCCTCCGTTTGTGAATGAAAATGCTGCTTTCCCTTTGGTAATGACAAGTATGCCCCTTTTCCACATGGCTCTTCAATTTTACTTGAAAAAGAAACAAAGGCAATCTTAGTGCATAGTTTGGGGCACTCGCAGTGAGGGATACCAGGGACTTTGGAATTTTACTGTCTGCTATTTCTAATGGGTGTAAACAAGGCATTCCCCAAATCTCTGTCCTATATAAAGCAGCTGAAATAGCTTGGCAGCAATCATCTTCCAAGCAGGCTGCCATTACATAGCCACCATATCTTTTGGAGAATCTCATAGATACCCCCCTGTTTTTCCAGAATCTGACACTCTTGTCCGCCTGGGCATTCCAGTTTCCCTCTTCAGATATCTGGACTCCCAGATAGATGAAGAAAGATACTTTTTCTAGATTTTTAGAGGATAGCAAATTGATGATATTATGCTGTTTTTTCCTCCTACTACAGCACATATATTTAGTTTTTTTTTAACATTTTTACATAACCCCTTCTGCTCACTCCACTGTGTAAAATCACCTAGCTGTGTTTTTATCCCAAATGGTGTTTTAGAGATTAAAATTGCATCATCTGCAAATTAAAGTATGCCAATTTTCTTTTCTCCAATTGATGGTGCGTCTGCGGCCAGTTTATTGATGTCTTCTGCAGGGTAATATATAAAAAATGGAAACAACAAGGGGGCCAGCACCCACCTCTGTATCAACCCTGGCTTCAGTGGGAACATTTGCATATGGGCTTTCTCAGGACCAAATCTAACGTTAGCAGTATTCCCATCATAAAACCTGTAAACAGCTGCTATCAGAGGAGGAGGAGGAGGAGGAACACCCAGGTCTAACATTTCTTTCCACAACAACAACGGAGGGATGCTATTGAAATCTGTCTTCAGATCAATAATAACAAAATATAGTGGCTGGGCTCGTAAAATCACAATTGTTTGTATTAATAAAATCAATCTAAACTATTGGTCAACTGTTGATAGACACTTTCAAAAACCAGCCTGAAATTGGCGGAATGTGATTAATAAGCATTGGAAAGGTACTGGGACCTCATTGACCAGGGCCTGTTTTTAAATGTGTCACACGAAAAAACACTAGTTTCTATGTGTTTATGTACAAATACGCAATTCTATTTTAAGAGCATACACCCCAATATATCCCGCAACAGGCCTAAGTCAGTTTTCCTCATAGTCAGATAAAAGGAGCAGAATGGTGAACAATCAATATTGCCACCTGACCACCTCGAGATGAGGGCGGCCAAGGATGACATGCAGAGTTGCAAAGTAATACATCATCTTTTTTACATAAAGGGTTTGATGTGGTTCAATGACAGCTCTGTTACTGCTCTAGACACCCTCCTCCCTGAGGGCTACAAGCACATGCCCAAACCCACACCCAACCGCTCTGGAGCTGGAGTGCCCCTGATTTTCCCTGAGTAGGTCCCTGCCTCTATCATACCTACTCAATCCTACTCCTCTTTTGAAGTTCTCGCCTGTAGGCTGGCTGTCTCTCCTACCCTATCTCTTACCCTCACCACCATCCATAGCCCCCCTCACCTGGTCTCTCTCTTCCTCTCTGAATTGGCCGACTTCACCTCTTCTCTCTTGACCTCTATATCTAAACTCTTCCTCCTCTGAGATTTCAACATCCATCTTCACTCTTCCGTGACCTTTGTGACTTCCTCTCCCTTACCATTCTTCCTTCCTGTCCGACCCACTCAGCTGGACACACTCTGGATGCCTTAATCTCTGCAGACATCCCTATCTCTAACCCAATCCATTTCCTGGTCTCTCCTCTCCTGCCGCTTGGGGCCCCTCGGCTTAATGGTCAAGATGTCACCTACACTGTCAGACTCCTTCACTGACTTTCAACCAGTGAAGCAAGTGTCAGTCGCTGCTTTTGCTGCCACCTACATTCCCCCTCGTACCCCAGCTATTGACTCTTCCTCTTACTCTGTCCTTGCTAACCTACACCTCTCCATCTCTAATACCCTTGATATCCTTGCTCCTGTCATGAGGATCCGCTTGAAGTCTGCCTCCAAGCACAGTGGCTGCTGAACAGAAATGGCAGACCGCAGGTACATCTGCTGTCAACCTGGCCTGGTGCCTGCTCCTAAGGCAATATCGCTTCTACATCCTCTCCAAGAAGTGGGCCCACATTCAAGCCTGTATCTCCGGAGCCACTATCAACATGGCTGAACTTTTCAAAATCTGCAAGGAACTTGCCAATCCAACTGCAGTCTCTACTTCTCCCCTTGATTCCCAAGCTCTCTGCACCACACTGTCCTCCCATTTCACATCTAAAACACAGGACATCCTGTCCTCACTCTCTTCCACCACTATCTCTACTCCCCCTCCTGCTATCCTGTCTCCTTTGGGCCCCCCTGGTCCCCACACTGTCCTCCTTCTTTCCCATAGCACCTGTTGAGGTCTCTAAAGTTATCCATTCTATGAAGCTCTCATCCAAACAGGTGCTCACCAGCTCTTCCAGAACTATTAAGGACAATATATCCACTCTCACCCAGGCTCTAGCCGATTTCTTTAACCACTCCTTTGCCACTGGCTCTTTCCCTCTATCCCCCCAAGCACTCTCTTGTGCACCCTCTCCTAAAAAAGCCATCTGCTGACCCTTGCTGCCCTGCTAACTATCACCCTATCTCTTCAACGCCTTTTCTGGGTTAACTGTTGGAGAAGTTGGTCTTCCCCCAACTGATCCATCATACTGAACTTGCGGGTTGTCTACATGACCATCAATCTGGATTCCAGGAATCCAGAAGCACAGAATATGCTCTCCTGAACACCCTTGAATGTCTCAAAGAAGGTAGCAGGCGCTCCTCTCCAGAAAGAACATGGCATGATAACCTGTTCTGAGATGAGAGTTTGCAGCACACACTTTTTGCTCACTGTACCTTTCACAGATGGGAAATACCCATTTGCATCAGTCTTTGTCCCACCCACATGGGCAGTCCAGCACCGAAATGTTATGGCAAATCCTCTCTGAACAAGAGTACCAAAAGCAACCCCATACACGTGTTTCAGCCTTGTTAGGCCTCATCAGTGAGGTGAAGCTTTGTCTCTCTAAGCACAGTGAGCAGGGAGTCCACGTCTGGTTGCCCCCAGGTAACTCAGGGTGACCAACCCCAAGTTCCTTGCAAACATTTCAAAGAAGGTAGTAGGCGCTCCTCTCCAGAAAGAACATGGCATGATAACCTGTTCTGAGATGAGAGTTTGCACCACACGCTTTTTGCTCACTGTACCTTTCACAGATGGGAAATACCCATTTGCATATCAGTCTTTGTCCCACCCACATGGGCAGTCCAGCACCGAAATGCTATGGCAATTCATCTCTGAACAAGAGTACCAAAAGCAACCTCATACACGTGTTTCAGCCTTGTTGGGCCTCATCAGTGAGGTGAAGCTTTGTCTCTCTAAGCACAGTGAGCAGGGAGTCCACGTCTGGTTGCCCCCAGGTAACTCAGGGTGACCAACCCCAAGTTCCTTGCAAACATTTCAAAGAAGGTAGCAGGCGCTCCTCTCCAGAAAGAACATGGCATGATAACCTGTTCTGAGATGAGAGTTTACAGTACAAGCTTTTTGCTCTCTGTACCTTTCACAGATGGGAAATATCCATTTGCCTATCAGTCTTTGTCCCACCCACATGGGCAGTCCAGCACTGAAATGCTTTGGCAATTCCTCTCTGAACAAGAGTACCAAAAGCAACCCCATACACGTGTTTCAGCCTTGTTGGGCCTCATCAGTGAGGTGAAGCTTTGTCTCTCTAAGCACAGTGAGCAGGGAGTCCACATCTGGTTGCCAGCAGGTAACTCAGGGTGACCAATCCCAAGTTCCTTGCAAACATTTCAAAGAAGGTAGCAGGCGCTCCTCTCCAGAAAGAACATGGCATGATAACCTGTTCTGAGATGAGAGTTTGCAGCACACGCTTTTTGCTCACTGTACCTTTCACAGATGGGAAATATCCATTTGCATATCAGTCTTTGTCCCACCCACATGGGCAGTCCAGCACCGAAATGCTATGGCAATTCCTCTCTGAACAAGAGTACCAAAAGCAACCCCATACATGTGTTTCAGCTTTGTTGGGCCTCGTCAGTGAGGTGAAGCTTTGTCTCTCTAAGCACAGTGAGCAGGGAGTCCACGTCTGGTTGCCCCCAGGTAACTCAGGGTGACAAACCCCAAGTTCCTTACAAACATTTCAGAGAAGGTAGCAGGCGCTTCTCTTCAGAAAGAACATGGCATGATAACCTGTTCTGAGATGAGAGTTTGCAGCACACGCTTTTTGCTCACTGTACCTTTCACAGATGGGAAATATCCATTTGCATATCAGTCTTTGTCCCACCCACATGGGCAGTCCAGTACTGCAATGCTATGGCAATTCCTCTCTGAACAAGAGTACCAAAAGCAACCCCATAAACGTCTTTCAGCGTTGTTGGGCCTCATCAGTTAAGTGAAGCTTTGTTTCTCTAAGCACCGTGAGCAGGGAGTCCACGTCTGGTTGCCCCCAGGTAACTCAGGGTGACCAACCCCAAGTTCCTTGCAAACATTTCAAAGAAGGTAGTAGGCGCTCCTCTCCAGAAAGAACATGGCATGATAACCTGTTCTGAGATGAGAGTTTGCCGCACACGCTTTTTGCTCACTGTCCCTTTCACAGATGGGAAATATTCATTTGCATATCAGTTTTTGTCCCACCCACATGTGCAGTCCAGCACCGAAATGCTATGACAATTCCTCTCTGAACAAGAGTACCAAAAGCAACCCCATACATGTGTTTCAGACTTGTTGGGCCTCATCAGTTAGATGAAGCTTTGTCTCTCTAAGCACAGTGAGCAGGGAGTCCACGTCTGGTTGCCCCCAGGTAACTCAGGGTGACCAACCCCAAGTTCCTTGCAAACATTTCAAAGAAGGTAGCAGGCGCTTCTCTCCAGAAAAAACATGGCATGATAACCTGTTCTGAGATGAGAGTTTGCAGCACACGCTTTTTGCTCACTGTACCTTTCACAGATGGGAAATATCCATTTGCATATCAGTCTTTGTCCCACCCACATGGGCAGTCCAGTACCGAAATGCTACGACAATTCCTCTCTGAACAAGAGTACCAAAAGCAACCCCATAAACGTGTTTCAGCGTTGTTGGGCCTCATCAGTGAGGTGAAGCTTTGTCTCTCTAAGCACAGTGAGCAGGGAGTCCACGTCTGGTTGCCCCCAGGTAACTCAGGGTGACCAACCCCAAGTTCCTTGCAAACATTCCAAAGAAGGTAGTAGGCCCTCCTCTCCAGAAAGAACATGGCATGTTAACCTGTTCTGAGATGAGAGTTTGCAGCACACGCTTTTTGCTCACTGTACTTTTCACAGATGGGAAATATCCATTTGCATATCAGTCTTTGTCCCACCCACATGGGCAGTCCAGCACCGAAATGTTATGGCAATTCCTCTCTGAACAAGAGTACCAAAAGCAACCCCATACACGTGTTTCAGCCTTGTTGGGCCTCATCAGTGAGGTGAAGCTTTGCCTCTCTAAGCACAGTGAGCAGGGAGTCCACGTCTGGTTGCCCCTGGCTAACTCAGGGTGACCAACCCCATGTTCCTTGCAAACATTTCAAAGAAGTTAGCAGGCGCTCCTCTCCAGAAAGAACATGGCATGATAACCTGTTCTTAGATGAGAGTTTGCAGCACACGCTTTTGAATGTCTGCTTGCTAATCTTGACTCCAACTCTCCTGCTGTTCTCATTCTCCTCGATCTCTCCTCAGCCTTTGACATGGTCAACCATTTTATCCTCATAAAACAGCTCTGAGATACCCTCGGCATCATGGACGGGGCACTGGATTGGCTCACCTCCTTCCCAACCAACCTTCATGGTGCAACTGGGCCCTTTCTCTTCCACTACCTCACTCTCTAACTGCAGCGTTCCCCAGGGCTCTATCCTATTGCACTGGCTTTTCAATATCTACCTCACCCCTCTAACCCACCTAATCTCCTCCTTCTCTCCTCATTTCCAGTGTTATGCCCGTGACACACAGCTTTCCTTCAAACTTCCCTCTACTACCACCTCTTCCTCATCTCTCATTCCCAATTGTCTGACCGCTGTTCAGGCATGGTGCACGGCTAATGATCTCTGTCTTAATAACAGTAAGCCTGAGATCCTTCTTATTGGAATACCTGCACCCTGTTTCCCTCCTGCCCTCTGGCCGCCCTCCTTGGACCCTCTACCTTCACCATCTAGTGAGGTAAAAAACCTGGGGGCCATCTTTGACTCCTCTCTCTCCTTCACCCCTCAGATCTTGGACCTTGCCAAAAAAGCCCACTTTTCGCTTCAACTCCTTAGAGGCATTCTCCCGCTCTGGCCCTGTTTAGGCTGGACTATTGCAACAGCCTCTTCCTCAATCTACCCCTTTCCTCCCTTTGTCCCCTTCAACTAATCCACAAAACAGCTGCAAGATTTATCGTTGGCCTTAAGTCTGGAGACCATTTCTCTCCAGCCCTAATATCTCTCCACTGACTCCCAGTGACCGCAAGGATCACATTAAGACCTTTTGCATCATCCACAAGACTGTGTGGGGCCTGGGAACATGCTATCTCTATCTTTTTCTCTATAAATACCTGCCTGCTAGATCCCCCCGCTCTTCTAGCTCCAACTCTCTGCTGATCAAACACTTCTGCAAGCAAAGAGTGGGGGAAGGTCTCTATCCTCAGCTGGTGCCTCCCTTTGGAACAGCCTCCTTGCCCCTCTCAGACTTGAGCCAGACCTCCTTAAGTTCCAGAAACTTCTCAAAACTCTTCTTTTCTCTTCCTCTTTCCCTCTCTCCCTCCCTTGCTAATTTCCCCACTGCCCGTAAGACTGGCAGCCTGGTCCTTCATGAGTCTCAAACATTACCAGGCCCTCTGCCCAGTCGACATCAGCACCCACCCCACTTCGCACTGCTCTCTGGGCCCCAGCCAGGTGGCTCTGCATCCCCCCTTGGGACACATCCTCCCTAGCATTTAGCCAGTGGTCTCTTCCCTTGGCACCCCCTAGCACTTCCCCTCCTGGGCTCCCACTGGCACTTGCCCATACACACCTCCCCCCTCTCTTCCCTCTCTCCTGTACTTCTTGACACTGCACTTGCACGCCAGAATGTCACAAGGAATAGTAGGTCCACAATTGTGTATTTACTGTTTTTTGCAATTGCTTACTTACTCCACTTGTTCCCTTCCCACTTCTGTCTTGTGGCACCTTGAAACACCTTTTTTGGCATATAGGTGCCTTTCATATACTCAATAAATAAATAAATAAAATCCTCATTTCCACAGTATCAGGCTATATTTTTTTTTACTCTTTCCGATTCCTTAATTTGTGCCACCATTGGCTCCCCTTGAATCTCTTCTCAGCTGCAATGTTCACTATCTCCCCTTTCTTGAAACTCCCTCTCAAATGGGCTGGGGTGTTGCTAGGTCTGGAAAAGATCCAGGGCTGCGCTAATGTTGGGACTGGTGGTACTCGGGGCTAGCTAGTCTTTATGCTGTAGCCGCTGAGCTTCTATCTGGGGCTACAACCAAAAGATCCAGGGCTATAGCCCCCTCAGCCCGCCCCCTAGCAACGCCTCTGCATATGGGTTTTGCTTGGTAACAGTCCCCTTTTCTCAAAGTCTTCAAGGGTCTCTGGCTGTCATGCTCTCTGACAGCTAACTGAGGCAATGATGCTTCTGCTTCTTTACCGGTGGTGCAAATGAGAGTTGAATAATCAATGATAAGCTGTAGTTTGGCTGGATGCGACATCTTACCAATTACATTGGAACATTTGCCAAAACTACTAGTTGTGCAATGAAGGATCTCATCAAACTGTCCTATTTTGGCACAAAAACTGGCACAACTTAAACAAAAAAACAGATCCACACTAGCATGTTGGGTCTGCCTTTTGGGCATTGCCCTATAGCCCTAGGGGTCAGTCTGAGCCTGATACATAGTCGCTGCTCATGCCCCCCCCCTCATTGAGATCACAATGCATAGGTTGACATGCTGCCAAGTAAATATACATGGGTGCTATTAACCTCTTCAGCCTTGCTGCAATCAGAATAATGAACAAGTGGCATTTCAAGGGCAACATTAGCAGTCCATGAACAGTCTAACTTTGTTCTAGCCTAGGTACAGACTCACAGAATGTAAACCTGCTCATGCATATACAGATTGGAGGCACAGAGGAAAGTAAACATACCAATGCATAGGTATTGGATATTTATTTTATTTTATTTTATTTTATTTATATAGCACTTTAACCAAAGCCCTTGTCCAAAAATACACAAATCGGCACAATCAGTATGAACTATACATTCCGGGTAAATCAGAGCAGCAGTTGTCAGAAAGAGCGGATAAGAGATGGGTTTTGAGATTGTTTTGAAAAATACAGAGAGAGAAGGAAAATTAACAGGAAAAGGGAGAGAGTGCCAATGCTTGGGGTCAAGCAGGTTAAAGAATGGAAACGAGATGACGCATAGTGGGGTTTATGGACAGAGACTAGAAACTGGTTCTGAGAGCAGAGAACGTGGGGAGGAGAATATAGTGAGATAAGTGAAGAGATATAAAGGGGGCGAGACCATGGATAAACTTAAAGACAATGGAGAGGAAGTGATAAAGGAGACAGTATTTGAAAGGAAGAAGAGATATAAAGAGTAGAGAGGATGCAAAAGAGGACCAAGAGGGAAGAGAAAAGCAGAGGCAAACAGAGGAGTTATAGACAGAGTGAAGAGGGACAAGATGAGAGGCAGGAAGGCCAAGGAGAAGAGCTGAGCAGTAGTTGATACAAGAGAAAACTAAGCAGGAAAGAAAAAGCTTGGTGACATGAAAAGAGAGGAGGGCCGAGCATGGTGGATATTGAAAGATCGTAGAGACAGGATCGGGCAGTAGAAGGGATGTGCAGAGAGAAGCAGAGAGAAGGGTCGAAGATTACACCCAGGTTGCTAGCGGAGGGGGAGAAAGGAGGGAAGGAGGGATGGAGGGAAAGAATGGGGTGGAGGGAATAGTGGGAGCAATCGTAGTCGAGGGAAAGAATAAAACCTCAGTTTTCCAAGGGATGGAGGAGGAGGAAATGTAATGACATCAAATATTGGACTACAGAGAGGCAGTTAGAGACAGTACAGTGTAAGGTGTCAGTGAAAGAGGAAAAAGAGAAAAAGATTTGGGTGTCGTCAGCATTAAGATGAAAGGAAAGATTAAAGTTGCCCAGTTATTTAAGTAGTCCAGAGTATAACCTTTCTGAACTACATCCAGTGGCGTATTTAGGCTTTCTGCTGCCCTAGGCCCAAATACGTGCATGCCAACCCCAACTTTACTCCATGTCTGCCAGGTTCTGCACCTTCACCAGATTCCGTCCCTTCAACAAACTGTCCGCGTTGTCCACACTACACCCCTTCACCCCCCATTCTGGCTCCATAACATTATAAGGATGATTTTAAGGTTGCAGGGTTTGGAAAGTTATGGCTTCCTCTCTCTTAATTCAAGCATGTCATATGCTATGTTATGTTAGTTGAAAGAATGTTTTCAGATCTCTGCTGCCCAAGATTTGGAGAAGGCAGTGTGTTCTATAGTTGAGTGCACTAGAGGTAATTGTTGCACAAAATTGTCTGCTTTTGGTTAGGTCTGAAAACAATCTTTAAGAGGAAGCGATAAGAACATAAGCTGCCTGCCAACGGGACACAAGTGAGAGAAGGTTTGAACAAGATATTTTGGTTTCAATGGTAGTATCTGGTTTCTCTCACACATTGCCTGCTGTCACTCTATGAGAAGCACCTAGACTGGTATGTAATATTAATGCAACATAACTAAATTTCTACATCCGGTTTTGTCAAATTGTAAAGATTACATATGAAATATATGCAAGTGGTACAGGCTCATCTTATAAATATGTTGAATAAAAAGAACTCACTCCCCCTTCTCATGGTTAGAGCTCTGGTGTTAGCAGGTGCAAAATGGAAATAAGGCAATTTACCTGCTGCAGCCGATGTATCTCCAGTCCTTTGGGCTGGAATGCCATTAAAATATGGAAAATCACAAGTGAAAATTGTAAACTCTGCCCGGGCATAAACACCTCAATAGAGTAAAGACAGTTGGAGAAGATTTTTGGAATCTTTGGCTGGGAATTCTCATGGTGGAGTAATGGATAAGAACATTCATGTGTGGGAAGCAACAGCATTCCTCGTAGCTGCACAATGCAGGAACCTTTTATAACAAATGAAGCATTACATACGTTTTACACCTTTGCTGTGTGCGCAATTGTTCAAAATACCCAACACTCCAAGAGTAAAACTGAGCAATGGGTCAGGCACTCCAGCACAATATTATCTTTGTGGGTTTGGTTTAGACTGTGGGTCTTGCTAGCATGCGTTTAATGCCATTTAAAATGTTTGTTAACTCTGTAGAGTTGATTGAACTGTACAATACATAGGAACATTTTGAGATTATTGGCTAGAGATATAGATGTCCTGTTGTTCTTATAGTCTTTTCTTTTCACAGTTAATGAAGGTACTCACAAGTCTTCTGGCTCCTACAGTTCATTTCAGAGGAAGTAAGGGACATCCCCCCAGGTGTCCAGAGGGCAGAAAACTGTGCTCTGTGTGTCCCAGGCAGCCACCCCCTGGGAAACCCTCTTGAGGAAGAAAACCCAGATGATCTGCAGCAGTAGTTGGAATTCTTCTGTAGTGTTGGTCCGATGTCTTGTTGGAAACAAAGACGAGAGGAACTCAGCAAGCAATAATTGGAGTCCAAAGTGAGAGGTGATTTCTTAAACACATACGGACTGCAATTGTAAGGAGAACCCCGAACAGCAGAAGCAGCTGAGGAGCAGATGGTAAGTATGCAGAGACTAAGGAGGAGGAGAAAATGCCGAAGAAGGCTGAGCAGGGGAAAGGCAGAAGACGAAGGAGAGGATGCAGCGAAGGCAGACTAGGAAGAAGGGGAAGTCGTAAAGGAGTAATAGGAGGAGGCAAAGAAAGGTCAGTAGAATATGGAGGAAATGAGGAAAGGCAAGCTGAAAGGGGAAGAGCAGAAAAGAAGTAAGCAGACAGGCGCCGTGATGTAGAAGGAGAGCCGAAGAACGGCAGAGGAAAGAAAGGGAAGTGCCAAAAGGATGGCACGAATTAAAAAGATTACGAGAAAAAGGCGGTATTGAGGATAGTTCACCAATACGTAAGTAAGAGCGGAAAAAGCACAGGAGGAAACGATGTTGGGATACCGACGAACGAACAGTGGAAGGGAAAGAGAAACAAACGAAAGGAGTTGAAAACACAATAGAAGACAGGAGCAATTCTAAGCGTAGAGACGGAGTAGCAACGCAGTTACCTGTCTGACTCTCGCAAATAAGTAGAAGTGAAGGGGTTGAATCTCTGTGTCCTCCATCTTGTATGGAAGACTAGACCTGTAATGCTAGCTAGTAGTAATGTGAGTGAGCAGCCGCCATCTTGGATTCCACTGAACATGCCGGGGATGATGAATCTTCCACTGCCTCCAAAAATATCTAGGTGCCCTTCTGACAGTATGCCCTCCCCATGGGGTGGAAGGACCGGGTTTCCAAGGATGGAACCTATGGAATCTACGCACCAAGGTAGGAGCATGAACTGTGGAGGCAGGTTCCCATGTTCGATCGAAGGGTCCTTATCCTTTCCAGTCGATGAGATATTGTAAGGATCCACGGTGATACCTGGAATCAGCAATGGCTGACACTTCATATTCAGGACCATCAGGAGTGTCTATAGGAGGGGGTGTGACTGCTCCTTGTCTTAGGAATCTGTCAGACACATGAGCCTTCAATTGAGAGACATGGAATACTGTAACGCTCACCTGGTATCCCCCGGGACGTCACTCAGCCTGTTCTGACCTCTTACGACCTCAAACCCTTCCCTGGAATCTACTCGACTGGAGACTGGGCCTGAAACACAGGATTGGTAGAGTTTAGCTCCCTATTGTCTCTGTGTGCTTGAACCCCTTCTTCCCCGGGGTCTAACCCTTCCTTTTGATCCACAGCTTACCTTGTTTTCTTGGAAAGTGTGCTCTCAGTCCTGCTTTCAGCGCAGGGGCGCGTTGATTGATGCAGGCTTGTTGCTGCCTAGTTACTTCACTGGCAAGAGTCCGACAGGTAAGTATAATGAGTCTTTTGAACAGTTCTCTAACTTCGTTCCTTTCCTTCCTTCGATGATGGCCGGCGTCCAGGGATGGCAACGTGCTGCTGAGATGAGTAGCGCTGAAGGTGAGTGAGAGCGCAATGCGCGATATGACCCTTTTGTATTTGTATTGAACTGAGTTCTTTTTCTGTGTCTTTTAGGTGCCACATCGTTTTCAGCGTGGATGCCGGTAATGAAAAAGAAATGCAGTGTAAGCGCAGTATGCGGCGCCTCTAGGTGTTTCTACGCTAACCTCGAGTGTCTTTTCTCTCTTGCAGATGGATGAGAAGTTCCGGAGACAGAGTTCCCCCAGAGTGGCTGGTATTCAGGTAAGCGTTTGAAGCTCGTGCAGTCTTTAAAAATAAGCGAAGATTTGTTGAATGCTTACTAATGCCTTTTTTCTGTTCTTTTCCCTTTTCCTTAGGAAGCGGCGTGCCGGGATGGGAATGACACCACCGAAGATGCCCGCAGAACAGAAGAAGGGATGAATGATGGGCAGAAGCGCCGCAAGGTAAGGCTATTCCTAACGTGTTCTTGTTCTTGCAGGAGCTGAGCGCAGAAGAAAGATGCAGGTCTCCTGGAGACCGATCCGAACACGGTGAGTGTCACGCTGTAGGTGCAGAAAACGCAAAAGAATGCTTCACAGCTTGGGCATGGCTTAAATAGTCTCTGGGTATCCCAGGTGTCTCTGGGCTGAGCCACACCCAAAAGACTAGACTGCACATGCAGTTCTGGGAACCGAAATATGTGGGGGCATCCATCTTGTCCCCATCAATGCACTACAAGTCCAATCCCCAATGTTATCCTATGGGAGTGAGTGAGTCTGGTGCCACAAGTGCCAAGTCTGACTCCAAGTGGGTCTTTAGAGGCAAGGAGAGGCCCTTGAGGGCCATGTAGGTGATCGTGGCCTGGCTCCAGCCTGATATCTTGGAGGGCTGGGGACATGAGGGGCAGGAATCATAGGAATCATGACAAATACATTATGGATTCGAGACCATGATGGGGGTAATTGTATTCGGTAAGCCACACTTCCGATAGCTTTGAGTACCTGAAAAGGACCAAAGAACTTGGGAGATAATTTGGAAGGTATCAATCTTTTTGGAAGGAATCGTGATGATAACCACACAAGGCCTTCCTGATGATAAGTTGGTTCTTGAGATTGTTTCTTGTCTGCTTGTATTTTGGTTCTTTGTTGAGTGTCTTTCAAGGTTGTAAGGGCGAGTTGATGACCGGCTTCAATGTCAGCAACCAGCGCATCAACTGTAGGGGATCTTGTGGATCGGGGTGATGCAGTAGGGATTACCGAAGGATGGAAACCATAAGTACAGTAGAAAGAAGTCATCTTGATGGCTGAATGCAGATAATTATTGTAGGCAAATTCAGCGTGAGGTAGTAGAGCGGTCCAGTTGTCTTGAGCTGCAGAGATAAAGCATCTGAGGTATTGTTATAAGGATTGGTTCAATCTTTCGGTCTGTCCATTAGCTTGTGGATGATAACCAGAAGTAAGATCCCGTTGGATCCCTAGTGAATGGCATAGATTCTTCCAGAATGCAGAGATGTATTGTGGCCCTCTGTCAGAGAGAATGCTTTTAGGTAACCCATGTAGGCGAAGAATAGTCTGTAGGAAACAAGATGCCATTTAGCCAGCAGTTGGGAGTTTTGTCATGGGGATAAAATGTGCCATCTCTGTCATGGAATCGATGGTTACCATAATGGTGGTGTTTAGATTAGAAGACGGTAGGTCCACTATAAAATCAGTAGAAATCCTTTCCCAAGGTTGGTTGGGTAACGTGGGTTGAACCAGTTTTCCCACAGGTAACTTTGCTGGGGTTTTTTCCTGGAGACATATGGTACAGGACGAAACGTAGTCTTTTACATCTCCTAGTAATAACGGCCACCAGAAATGGCGACTGACCAGTTCATGAGTGTTAGTTATACCTCGGTGTTCAGCTGTTTTGTGATTGTGGCACATGTGCAATACTTGTTTCCTAAGAGAAGTAGAAGGTACATAAATCTTTGCATTGTCGTAATATAATCCTTGTTCTTCCTGGAGTTGATACTTTTGAATGTTAGTATCATCGATTCCTTGCACTTGTCTCTGGACATCCTGAAGATAGGTGGAGATAAAAAAAATAAAAGTGGCTTAAGGTAGTATTTTCTCAGAGATTCGACCTTCTTCTGGTTGGAGACTGCGTGATAACGCATCAGCCAAATGGTTGTAGGTTCCTGGAATATGTGTGAGAACAAAGTCGTAAGAAGAAAAAAGATATGCCCATCTGGCCTGAGGGCTATTTTGACATTCAAAATTCTGGAGGACCTTAAAATTTCTGTGATCGTTCTGATGGTGATGGGGTATTTGGCTTCAATCAAAAGATGTCTCCACTCTTGACAGGCTTTCTTGATCGCCAACAATTCCTTCTCTAGAACAGTGTAGTTTTGTTCTGAAGGAGATAGAGTCTTTGACATATATGCAATCGGATGTTCTATGCCAGTTAAGGAAGCCTGTTTGAGTACTCCTCCGATAGCTGAATGTGAGGCATCTGTTTCTAAAATGAATGGTTTGGTTTGATCAGGTAATCTTAATATGGGAGCCATGGAAAAGGCTATTTTGAGCATCTCAAAGGCTTGTTGAGCGTCTGTAGTCCAAATAAATATTTTATCTTTTTGTAACAAGGTGGTCAAGGGCTTGATGACTTTAGAGAAATTAGGGATATATTTAGGATAAAAGTTGGAAAATCAAACAGATCTTTGTATCTCCTTTACCCCTTGAGGTGCCTTCCATTGCAGGATGGCTTGCACTTTTCTATAGTCCATTGATGCTCCTTCTGCTGAGAGGATGAATCCCAAATAGGGAATACTGGTTTGATGAAAGGAACACTTCTCTAATTTGACAAACAGATGGTGGGTTTGCAGACGGTGTAGTACTTCTGTGACGTGTTTGATGTGTTCTTGCAGGTTCTTGGAAAAAATCAGAATATCGTCTAAATAGACGATTAAAGAGTGGAGAAGTAAATCTGAAATATGTGATCCACAAACCTCTGGAAAATGGAAGGAGCATTCGCTAAACCGAAAGGCATCACGTGATATTCATAGTGCCCAAAGGGTGTGCGAAAGGCGGTCTTCCATTCATCCGCTGCTCCTAATCCATACTAAATGATATGCTCCTCTTAAATCCAGTTTAGTAAAGATGGAAGCCCCTCTTACGGCTTCGAGGATGTCTTGGATAAGAGGTAAAGGGTGTCTGTCCTTTTAGGTGACTTTGTTTAACACTTCATAATCGATACTGGGCCTGAGCTCTTTGCAATCCTTTTTTGGTATAAAAAACAAGGATGCCCCAGCTGGACTTTTGGATTCTGTTATTAACCCGTTACGCAAATTGGTTTTTAAGTATTTCCATAACGCTTCCTTTTCCGGACCTGATAAAGTATACATCCGTCCAAAGGGAATCTGAGCATCAGGTAGCAGATCGATGGTACAGTCATCCCTTCTGTGGGGAGGCAATTCTTTAAATTCCTCATTGGAGAAGACTGTATGATACTTTTGATAGCAGTCAGGTAATAGGTTTACGTTCAAAACCACAGGGAAATTATTTAAAGAACTTTCATGACATGTTGAGGTTTGTACTCCTGTTGCACTGTGTCGTAGGCATGAGGAAATACAGAATTCTGATCCCAAAAACAATGTTCCAGCCTTCCAATTGATATAAGGATTATGTTTAGTAAGCCATGGGATCCCCAGAATGACAGGGTAGTGTGCGGCTTTTATAAGATCAAAGACAACCTCTTCTTCATGAGTAGAAATCTTCATAGTAAGGACCGAAGTGTTATTTTTTAGAGGTCCAGAAGATAAAGGAGTCCCATCTACTCCTTCAACTGGTACAGCAGTGGTCTTAGATATGTGAGGTATCTTGTTTTTATAAGCCCAATCTTTGGCCATAAAAAGACCAGCTGCACCGTAATCCACCAGAGCCTGAACTCTGTCGATTGTAACATCCTGGAATTGGATTGTTATCGGTGATATCACCATCTGAGGTGAATTAGCAATACAATCTAGGGAACTCTTCACGATGGACCCGTTCACGGTTCCCTTCATGAACGGGTGGAGGCGTTTCCCGAGCGCCGTGGAGGGACCAGGTTACAGTCTTTTAGTACATGCTTGTCTGATCCACAATACATGCACAACCCCAAGGTACGTCTCCTATTCCTTTCTTCGGGGGTAAGAGGCCCTCGGGTTATACCTATTTGCATAGGTTCATCCTCCGTGGTATGGGACGTCTTGACTGCCTCGTTTCTTGAGCTTGTCGGAATTCCTTTTGCACGTCCTTTCCTTTTTTCCAGATTTCTTTCTTGAATTCTATAGTCCATCTGTAGGACGAGAGTAATCAATTCAGCAAGATTGTGCGGACGGGGTACACGAGACAGTTCATCCTTTAAGTCATCATTCACATTTCTTTGAAATATGGTTAGGAGGGCGTCATCTGACCAGGCCGTCTCGGTAGCCAATTGCTTGAATTGTGTGATGAAGGCCAGGAGTTCCATATTTCCTTGTTTCAAGTCAAGAATGTTTTCTTGGGCTGTAACCACTAATTCTCTGCGTCCAAACATAGCCTGTAGGCTATTTGTGAAGCCGGCTAGGGAGTCCAAGAGTTGGTTATTTGTGGTTACTAGGGGATTGCGCCCATGCCAGCGCACTTCCAGACAGGTTAGATATCATAAAGCTAACCTTGGATCGGTCTGTAGGGAAGAAGGCTGGTTTTAGGGTGAATTGAACTGTGCAGGAGTCTATAAACTCTTTAAGTATTTTAGGGTTTCCTTCATATTTCCCCATAGGTAAAGGTCCGGGAGGTAATTCTGTCCTAGAGTTAACCATTTGTCGAAGCATGTTGTTTTTATTCCGCAGAGTTTGTACTTCTGTATTGAGGTTTTGGACCACGGCTGCCAGTTGCTGGATTTGTTGACCCATGTTATTCGGTTTCTCTATTTTTTAGGCGTCTCTTATAGTCTTTTCTTTTCACAGTTAATGAAGGTACTCACGAGTCTTCTGGCTCTTACAGTTCAGTTCAGAGGAAGTAATGGACATCCCCCCAGGTGTCCAGAGGCCAGAAAACTGTGCTCTGTGCGACCCAGGGGGCCGCCTCCTGGGAAACCCTCTTGGGGAAGAAAACCCAGATGATCTGCAGCAGTAGTTGGAATTCTTCTGTAGTGTTGGTCCGATGTCTTGTTGGAAACAAAGACGAGAGGAACTCAGCAAGCAATAATTGGAGTCCAAGGTGAGAGGTGATTTCCTAAACATAGACGGACTGCAATTGGAGGGAGAACCCCACACAGCAGAAGCAGCTGAGGGGCAGATGGTAAGTATGCGGAGACTAAGGAGGAGGAGAAAATGCCAAAGAAGGCTGAGCAGGGGAAAGGCAGAAGACGAAGGAGAGGATGCAGCGAAGGCAGACTAGGAAGAAGGGGAAGCCGTAAAGGAGAAAGAGGAGGAGGCAAAGAAAGGTCAATAGAATACTCAGGAAATGAGGAAAGGCAATTCGAAAGGGGAAGAGCAGAAAAGAAGTAAGAAGGCAGGTGCCGCGATGTAGAAGGAGAGCCGAAGAACGACAGAGGAAAGAAAGGGAAGTGCTGAAAGGACGGCACGAATGAAAAAGATTACGAGAAAAAGGCGGAATTGAGGATAGTTCACCAATACGTAAGTAAGAGCGGAAAAAGCACAGGAGGAAACGATGTCGGGATACTGACGAACGAACAGAGGAAGGGAAAGAGAAACAAATGAAAGGAGTAGAAAACACAATAGAAGGCAGGAGCAATGCTAAGCATAGAGACAGAGTAGCAACGCAGTTACCTGTCTGACTCTAGCGAATAAGTAGAAGTGAAGGGGTTGAATCTCTGTGTCCTCCATCTTGGATGGAAGACTAGACCTGTAATGCTAGCTAGTGGTAATGTGAGTAAGCAGCCGCCATCTTGGATTCCACTGAACATGGCAGGGATGATGAATCTTCCACTGCCTCCAAAAATATCTAGGTGCCCTTCTGACAGTTGTTGTTTGAAGTACTGTTTCACAGTAAATGTCCTACCTTGTATTTAAAATATAATTAATGTAAAGATTACTTATACACAGAGGCGTTGCTAGGTGGGGCTCAGGGGGCTATAGCGCCTGGTGTTTTGGCTGTAGCCCCGGATAGAATCTCAGAGTCTACTACCAAAAGGCTAGCTATCCCCGGGTCTCGACAATCCCAACATTAGTGTAGCCCCAGATCTTTTCCAGACCTTTAAACACCCCTGCAAGTTATAAACATCGCAGTTATGCATTGTGTGACATCATTTGAGTTGGTTCTTCTGGTAATACTGAGTGTGCAGCACAATGCCATCAAAGACTCATGATAAACTCTGCAGGGATGCTATTTGCCTGCTTAGCACTGAGCAGCTTCTGTAAATATGGCTAAATGAATATCTTTACAGGACACCTTTACAGCTGTGAAACAGTTTGCCCCTTCGGCACACAGTTTTTGTTTTCACCCTTCTATGGCTTTGGGTATCCTTTCACAGGTTTCTTGATGCACTTGTGCATTCAGATTTACTGTTCGCCATTTTAACTTCTCTATGATCTATTTCATGCTTGTACCTTTTGGGAGGCCACGGACCTCTGAAATGTGGGTCCGGGCAAAGGGATTAGTGCCTGCTTCTGAAATCATTGTAATGCCACCTGTGGAAGCTCTGTGCTTGACATAAGCATAGACATGCGTTTAATATTGTAAAATGATGCATCATTTTTAACCTTTACTTTACTGAAGGAAAAATCCCAATCTTTCTGACGGTTTAAAAAAATGTATGCCGCGTATTTGAATATTAAAGTGATTGCTTAACACAGTGTATTTGTGTATTGATTGGAAAGAACTCTAAAGATAATGTGAAGTGGCACCAATAAAACCAATGAGGTTTTGGCTGTTTTGCGTATTATAGAGCATTTTGGGAAGATGAGAATGACCAAAGAGCTTTATATCTGTCATACAGGTCTATGAGAGTTGTATGACTGAATCATTTGAATGCCTAAAGCACGCTGAGTTTGGTACGCGTTTCCTTTATAAAAAATAAATAAATGTAATAAACAAAAGTAACCTTAACAATAAAGCTTTTGTAAATATCAAGCATATATACAAATTTGGCCATTGAACACTTCCGCTGTCAGAGTGGGATGACTACCAACAGCTCAAAATTACTTGCAGTCTTGTGGATTAACAAGAGTCGGAAAAACAAAATTGGCTTCATATTTAAAAAATGGCAACCAGTAATTTGAAAATAAACAGCAATTAAATGCTGCTCCTCTGGTAATCTGCCGCCCTAGGCCTGGGCCTAGTTGGCCTTGTTGTAAATACGTCTCTGACTACATGTGTGAGTTGCACATCTGTGAAGTGTGTTCAGTTTCTTGACATTGAATAAGCTGTCAGAGTGCAAGCATATCGATTTATGGAAAGGGAGCTTATCTGCTTAACTGAACTCCTGCCCTGCAGCAATACTGTAACCCCCATTTGCAAAGTGCCTCAAGGTGGGGACCATCCACACCCTAGGCATTCCAAAGCGAATCCTAACGATGTGGAAATCCGCATCCACCTCATCATTAAACCACTTTAATGTGCAGTCAAGCTCATTAAACTGGATTCAATGATTTTATTTGAATATCTGGAGGAAAATAAGGTCCTTTTCTCTATAGGGCCATCACACAGGCTTGGTTTGTGACAGAATGTTCATGATTATAATTTGGGTGTTTTACTATAGCCCTTTTTACGTTGGCTATTTCCTCGGCGGATGCTGCAGCAGGAATGATGACTACCCAAACCAATGAAAATCATCCCCGTTGTCTGACTTGTTTCATTGTCTGACACAAAAAGATGGAGAATTAACTGGTAAAGGGGACCCTGTTCTGTACTAACAGTCAAAGGGGCTCATGTTCATCAGACCCGTAACGTGATTGAAGGGCGTAAAAGCCTTGAATTCGGTTTTAACGCATTTCAATCACTCCATGGCTCATTTTCAAGCATTTTGTAGTGGTGTTCAGCACGGTCTCTGCTGCGCTGGCCGAGGTTAGCACGGGCTTTGCCGTGAGCACTGTCTGGCTGCTGTCTCCCCATGCTAGATCGCACAGAGTGTCCTTTTAATATTTGCTGTGCAGTGTCTCCTGTTTTATGCAATAACATGAGGCAGACCACATAGGGATCCATTGCACATGCTCCCTGCCATGGGAGCATGACCTGAAGTGTGAACAATTAAAATGAAACCCTCCCTGACATGATTGCATTTTGGTGAGGGTTTCATTTCAATTTGGAACGTTTCTTACCATACGCGCATGGTAAGCAGTGTTCCCAGTTGAAATGAAACACTCCCCAAAGTGTGAGCATGTCAGTGAGGGTTTCCTTTCATTTGCGGGCACTGCTTACCACGCCATCATTGCAAGTAGCACTCACGAACAAAAAGAAATGCTGCCTGCCATGCCAGCATGCCAAGCAGCGTTTACTCACTTTGCAACACACTTGTACACCGCCTTTTGCACTTTACATATGCACTCTGCAGTGGAAATGATGGAACTTTGGTAGCGGTGAGCCACTTACTTTACAGTGTAAACTTAATGGCTCACTGCAGAAAAATGAGCCCCAGAGATGGGAGCAGCGCATAATTCTAGGCACCGTTGGGACACCAGCAAAAGCAGACTACTGTTTTATATTTCCCTTCTCTTAAGTGAGCAATACCTTTAGGCTTAGTACTGGAAAAGAGCCATTGCTACTGGAATTACTGTAGAACTTTCATTTCAAAGATAGGTAAAGGACAGGAGAGTGTGATATGAACCCATTTTATTATGTAGCGTTTATGCTGCCCCAAAGGAAAGATAGGACGTCACGGAGAGACTAAGGGGCTAATTCATGGAATTTATGCGCCGAAAAACGGGGATTTGAGCACCATTCTGCCCGCAAATGCCCATTTGTTAAACATGGATTTGCGGGCAGAATGGCGCAGAAATCCCTGTTTTTCGGCAGACAAATTCCATGAATCAGCCCCTAAATTGTTTTGCAGGCCTAGACCAAAAGATAGAGAATAGCTTAATACAAAATCCTCTTTTTCTTTAAGAAGCCCCCAGAGCACTGGTTAAAATCACGAACTGCTCTTTTGAAGTTTGTTTTACTTCTGACCTGTTCTGCTTTTGTTCATCTGCTGAGTGCATTCAAGAAAATGTTCCTCTTTGTAAATGGTGAAAGTACCAGTGGATTAGTACTGCTGAATAAGTGGGCCATCGTTGGCACTGTTTTAGTTCATCGTTGCACCGGGTGCCCTTGCCTGGTCAACCTCTGCGTGGGAAATAAAAAATAACTGGGAAAAAGGGTCTTCCACGTCTTAGGCAACTCTGCTACCGGAACACCTTGCTGTGTTTTAGTGGGCAAGCTCACCACATGTTATACATTATTCACGAGTGGATAGCACATGTGCTAAGCACAAGCCACTGTCACAGGGCCAAACTTCAGGTTCCTTGTTCAGATCTTGGCAGGACCAGCTCGACCCCGAACTCAGGATAGCAGAAGGGCAACGGCACGGGTCTTGGAAACAAAACCATGCAGAGCAACAGAGGCTCGAATGCCGGATCTGCGCTTGGAAAGCGAATTTTCTTTTATTATAAAAAAACAATTAAATAAATAAACACTTTATTTTCCTCAGGTCAATACATTGATTATCCTTACATTGGGTATTAATGACCGGCGATAGTACAGCCTCTAGAAGCAGAAGGAATACAACGTGAAGTGGTACCTACAATTGAACCTGATATTATCTGTAAAAACATGACCCAATGAACTACCTTTGGCGTGTCAGTGCAAATTCTGACAACTCAGCAGAGGCTGGAGAAACAGGAAAAGAGACGGGCACATATAGATCACTGTATGGTATGGTTTGCATGCCACAGGAATGTCTACTGGAACACCTCATGTGCTGACTGTGGCAGAATGCCACCTATGAACCTGTACTCATCTGAGCTCTTTAGATTGTGTAGGAACAAGGTGAAGGTGTTTTCTGGTAGAAAGTGTACTCTGACAAACGCACACACACACTCTCTCCATATGCTGTGCTTAGAAAGTGTCATTACTGGTTTTACAGAGGTGGACGTGGACCAAGGAAAGACTAACTGAATCCACGACATCCATATGGTGGACACATATTCACTTCCGTTGTGCATAGTCTCAGTCACAACATCAGACCGGAAGCAAAACACTAACCCTAAAATTCAAAGCTGCACGAAGCCAGAACTGTGCAGATAAGAAACGGTGCATAGCTGTTTCCTCGTATTTTCTTCCTTCAAGAGCTCGTTGGCACTAGCTACATGCTCTAATATTGTACAGATTGATATTGGCACCTCTGACCTTATCAGAATCAAAAGATATAGTATTAATCAGTGAAATGTAGAACAGCATGTAGACAAAGCAATATGTTGTGGAATGATCAGAAATAAAGCTATAGTCACATTTTATTTAACAGAAATGAAGTTACTAAACATGTGCTTCACTGATTGGTCCTGAGAAGAAAGAGTAGAAGACTCAGAAAGCAGCCCTTTTTTTTAAGACTTGTACAAGTGGGCCTCCATCCAGTCCAAGCAAAGAAGGACTTCTGTGCTCCCATTTTCTGACTTCACCTGTATATAAAGAGGGACATCTGAAGACTGGTCTGAATGCAAACCAGACCCTGCAGAGGCCCTTAAGCGCCCATCTGGGCGCTTTCAAACTGTTTTTCTAATTGTACAAGCACCTAGTAAGTGGCCAACATATATATAAATAAATAAATAAATAAATAAGGAAGTTAATAATAACCAGTACCTTTATACTTGGGGAGTCAAGAAATGGGCAGTACCAAGTCAGCAGGGGAGCTCAGGAAACGTGAGGATCACATCCATGATTTTATAGCTCCCAGCATGCTTAGCATCTTAAACACATGAACTCCACCGGGTGCAAAGCATCCTGGGAAGTGCTGCAAAATTGGAAGCACTCTGCACAAGGATTTTAGAGTGGGGGGGCTTGCAAGCCACCTCCCCCGTATAGGATTGATGTACAAATGGAACGGGAGAGCCCCCACTCTGTTGATAGCTGATGGAGTTTGCCAGGACTCAAAACCTCCTTCCAGAAGGGATTTTGCTAATAAAACTAAAAGCTTGCCTGCTGCTGAAGACCAGATATCCGGAACCCAGGATGCCCAGCAGGAGACAGTGTGCTGTGAGGTGCGAAGGCGGGGGAAGAAACGGAAAAAAGCTCAGGCTCAGGTGATGCTTTGAAGAAGAACAATCAATATCCATAATGGTTACTTTTGACAGCTGCTGTTGCTCAGCATAGACCAATAAGGTGTTGATCCAGCCTTTAAACTGCCGTCAAACAGACAGCCTTCATGTAAAGGGCCACTGCCTCAGCCATCAACTCTTCTTCACCAATGGAGCCACCAAAACGAGTCAGTCGAGCCTGCCCACTTTGAAAATATCATCACGCTGGCAAAGTCACTTCAGTCTGCCTTTCCAACCTCGAGACAGCTGAGCTGAATCCTGGTTTAACACCATCGAACCTCTGATCGAGATCATCGAACTAGAGCTTTAGCTAATGAAAGTACCTAGAATACTGGCTTGGGACTGCCTAGCCACCAAAAGCCTAAGGTACAGAACTTGTCTTCTAGGTGAGTGCCCCAAGCACACCGGGTACCCTGATCTTCACCCGTCAATCTGTTTTCCGTTCGGCCATGGCACAGAGTCTGCCCTCGTAGACCTGAAAATTCAATTAGACTCCCACAGAGACAACGGAAAGTTGGCCATGCTTCTCCTCTTGGATCTGTCTGCGGCCTCTTTGATCTAGTTAATCATGACATACTATGCCACCACTTGACCTCATCGGCTGCCTTCTCCCAAGACACCGCCGCTTGGATTTCCTCCTTCCTTGAAGGGAGAGTAATTAAAGCCTTCGCCGACATTGCCTGTGCCACTCCATCCACAATTAGCTGCGGGGTCCCACAAGGATCTTGCGTCCGTCCCACGCTCTACATGTTCACAAAGCCCCTCTTTGACCACCTGGACCCGCTCAGCATAACCTACACAAATTATGCAGATGACACGCAGATTCTTCTCCCGCTCACAGGGTCATACCATACAGATTCCTCCACCCTCAGCACTACTTATGCCACGATCCAAGCCTGGATGGCAACCCATGGCCTCTATCTCAATGATGAGAAGGCAGAGTTCCTTATTGTCGGTCCGGCAACTGCTCTAAAAAGTCTTGACTCAAGTCTTGACTCCCAATACTCCACCTTCAATATTGACAGATCTGTGATTCTGGTCTCGTCGTCTTTAAAAACTCTAGGAGTATACCTCAACGCCACTCTCCCCATGACCTGACAAGTAAATGCCATCTCCACTGCAGCAGCCTAGTCAACCAAACTGTTCAATGCAGCTAGGCCATTCTTATCCAAAGACAATTGCCTAACCATCGCCCGGGCAGTGATCAGCGCCAGGCTTGATTATTGCAATGTCCTCTTCGCCGGCACATCTACCCACAACCTAAAAGACTTCAAAGTATCCAGAACAATGCCCTCCGTGCCACCCTCAACATCCCTCGCTCTGAACACATCCCGGCCACCCAAAGAGCTGCCCATTGGTTATCCATCAAGGACAGAATCTTGTTCAAGACTCTCTCAATCACCCAAAAGTGCTTCTCCAACACAGCCCCTCCTTACCTAGCACAGAACATCAACAAAGCACACTCCAATAGACCCACTAGAGCTCAACATTAGCATAAGTTGATCCAATCCAAGTTCAAACGAACCAAAGCGGGAGGGTCTAGTTTCCTAGTTCTAGCTGCCAAATACTGGAATTCTCTCCCACCTGCCCTCAGAGTGGAGGAATCTTACTAGGTGTTTCGCAAAAACCTCAAGACCTGGTTATTTACCTAATTCCTCATAATAGTCCATAGCCTGCCTGCACCATCAATATGTTTATGCTGTTCTGGTTTATCCTGTGTATCTACTCTACCAATCTGCATCTGTATTACCTTTCCCGTAGCTATACCTCTGCACTTTTGTCCTATTGCCTGTAATGTTGTCTACTGCACTTATGCCTGTGCCCAACCGGGGCTCATGTAACTGGAACAAGCACCCTGATGCCCACGGGTTTGTGTGCGCTCTACACATGTAAAACATAAATAAAATAAATAAATAAATAAAATAAACACCTCAAGATTGGATGGTTCCCATGTGTCTACTTTGGTTCCCAAAAAAGATTTGAAACGACTATTTTTGTCGTTTGCTTTTCTTTTTTGATATCCCATGAAATCAGTCTGTGTAAGGTAGGCAATAAAGGAAACACAACACTTCGTATTGCAATCAAAGAATGACCACAGTCATTTAAAAAAAAAAGAAAAAAAACATATATAGTTCATCAACCCTGTGGCGATTATACTACTTAATTAATTAACAGTGTCCAGGGGCTGGTGTCCAAACCACATTATTTATTCATACAAAAACAGTGAAGCACAGAGTTCTACTGCACAAATAAAGCAGAAAATAAAATATTGAATAGTATGTACAATGCGCCGAAGGGCTATTAATGACCCAGCTGTGCTTATTTTGCCCTCTGACAGCAATGGCACTGCTTCTGTACCACATGCACTCACATCTCGTTCTTAAGCCCGAAAATGCCTTTTGTACTTTTTCAAAACATGAACATGGCTTCACAAGAAACGCTGTTCATTTAAATTGTGCAGTAGTTCAGAAAAGCAAAATAGCCAGAACCACTTTGTTGCCCTAGCAGAGGTATATTAATTATGAACCGATTCCCCCCAGAATACCACATGTGATCAAATTACTTACCACCCATGAAGGAAACACCGCAGCGCACAGGGTCCCTGCAATGTGTGCCCTTGGGTGTGTCCATACCGTCCGGATGCTAAATCTGGGCTGATGAAATTGGTAAAGGCACTATGGGTCTCATTATGAGTAGGGTGGCGCCTGCGCGCAGCACATGGCTGTAGTAGAATGACTGGCCTTTCTATAGAACCACTGCGTTATGTTATTGGAGGTAAGTATGATAACATGTCTCCTGCAATTCGCAGGATGTACCTACTCCAGAAAAAGGAAGTATTTACCAGAGGCGCGCTGCCTACGGCAAATGCTCTGAACCCCAATAGAGTCCTGTGGAATTCCAAAATGGGGACTGCCACACCACCACTTGGAATTTGACAGATTGTCTTCCAAAACAAGTGCTATAGTGCTAAACGTGTTTGGCAGCATTTCCTAAGCCATGCTTGTGATTAGGCCCTCAGAAAACGCTGACAGAATGTTTATGTTTGTTTCCATTTTTGTCAACTGAACTGCCTCTGGCAATCAAGCATCAGGGTGACAGTATTCTCCTAAAAAAAGAAATAGAAAAGCTATCTCCTGTTACATGATTGATTTCCGCCCAGGCGGATCCGGGAATAGTCAAAGGGAGACGACACGGATGGAATAGAACCTAAGGAGAAGGGGAGAAGGAGATTAGGAAAAGATGTTTGGATGGCTCCCCTGAAATGCAAGAGGGATGCAATGGCTCTTATTTGGGGGAAACACGTGCCAAAGATGAGGGCCGGAAATAGACAAGTGCCTGACTATTATTATTTATATTATGGTATTTATTCAGCGTGGACCTAGCTTCGAGAAGCAATGGAACGCTCTACATAGTTATACAACAATACAGATACATAACGGAGTGCTTTACAGAGGTAGCAACAGAACAGATATACAGCAGGGGTAGGATACAGAAGGGCACAGAGGAGGAGTACAGCTGTACCGGGTGGCTTGGAGAAGAGAGGCGGGCAGCGTCTAGCAAGTCAGGTGGCACGAGGCGCAACGTGTTGGCCCAGGCGTTGAGGAGGAGAGACTCCTTGAAGACGTAAGACTCTGATGCAGTGGAAGGAAAGTCACTGAAAGCGGGTTGATGTTACAAGAGGGGCTGTCTCTTCATGTTCGGCATTAGTGTGATTTTTCTACAGCGCTCTGGTGAGGGATGTGAAACCATTTAACCTAAAGGCAGAAAAGGGGTTTCCTACGAACACAAATGACCAGAGTCGCTGTAGTGGTACCTGTTGTAGAGCAGTCAGGCTTACCTGAAGGGATGGAGGAAGACTGGTAGTGAAGTACAGCTAGTCCCCACAGTTACCCCCCAAGAATACACCATACTGGTATATGGACAAATATACAGATGCATAACGGAGATCTTTTCAGAGGCAACAACAGAACAGATATACAGCAGGAGGGAGGATACAGAGGGCCACAGAGGAGGAGCCACTGGGCCGACAAATTACAATACCAAACACACGGGACAATCATAGATGTTGAGTGGAGAAATTCAAAGACAAAGAGGTAAGGAAAAGAAAAAACCTGCTAACCCATTTCTAAAACCTCAACTTTCCGCATACACTCTCAAACAGAAACTCACACAACCATCTTTCGGTACAGCAATCCGCACGCACTTCACTACATTGCAACAACAGACTAACAACACATAACCCAGCACAACAGCACATCGGAATTCGCACCGACCTGAAAACCGCACTTAAGCTCAGCGAACTATGCAAACCGAACTGAAGCTGCCAACAGGACATCACAACTCCTACTTTCCTATTCCCACTGACACTACTAACGCCCCAACTTCCCACCTTTTCTTCACATTCCTTTTCAGATCTGCCAGAGCGCCTGGGGACCACTCCGGTGGTGACAGTGCGCAGTACCAATCCCTTTAACATTAACATAAAATCACACATAGAATCTCTACCAGGTCAAGCAAGCACTTAGGATAAAAATAACACACAGTGGTAAACTGTAGTGTATGTCACAAAAACAGTGATTTTAAGTGAAGGCCCAAACCTCTCCCAAGCTACATGTTTGTCCCACTACCTGGTGGTAGACGCAATACAGTGTTAAGCAGTGGGAAGTAAAGGGAACCATAGACATTAAAATTATACCTTAAAAACATCATTATCAGGATCCAAAATATGAACATTACAAATGCACTACAACGACATATAGCTGGAGGGAGGAAGATGGGTTACACAATATCCAACAAGCCCAGAGGGATACACTACCCAGACCCACAAAGTCAACTTACACTCCCAGAAATAGAAACACAAGTCACCAGTGGTGATACATTGTAACCTAGTAGATTTCAACAAACTGGAGAGCAATACACACAGTGCTTAAAGTGGGCTGGGGCCTGCCGGGGGCAGGCCCCGGCGGTCTCCAAAAAGTGGGGCTGAGCCGGGGTCCTGCCGGGGCCCCGTCCCACTGCCCGCAACATTGGCAGGATGCATTATCCCGTCGCGGCCGCAGCCGCGACAGGAGATGCATGCGCCTGCCATGAAGTCAGGCGATCTGACAAACGTGGCAGCCAACCACAGCGACGCTGTGACTGGCTGCCACTTCTGTCAGTCATAGTAACTGCATCTGGTGACCCCTCGCGCAAGAGGTCACCAGAGGCGGTTACTGTCCCTTTGTTTCCCCAGGTCGCCGAGGCGTCTTTAACCCTCGGCGAACCTGGGGATTCCTCGACATATTTCGAGGTTTATAAAAGATGGCTTTGAAAGTACACATTTCAAGCCATCTTTTATAAAGCTTTGCCGACGGACAATTTTGTCCGTAGTCAAAGCTTTATAAAAGACGGCTTGAATTGTGTACTTTCAAAGCCATCTTTTATAAACTCGAAATGTTTAAAAAAGATGGCCTGAAAACTAGGCAAACCGTAGGGTATGCACACAAATATATATAAATGTTATATATTTGTGTGCGTACCTTACTATGGTGTGTGTACTGTGCAAGCCATCTTTTCTAAACATAGAAATATGTATATATATTTGTGTGTATACCCTACGGTTTGCGTACTTTTTAGGCCACGCCCCTCCCACAAGCCACGCCCCAAATGAGGCCCCCCCCCGCGATTTCTTACCCCACTTAAAGCCCTGAATACACAGATTTAAAAATACACTTAATGAGGGGTAGTAGCTAGAACGTCCAGATCTTTGTGCAAAACCCAAGGCACGCAAAGAGGACACAAGAAAAAAATTGCTTTTCTGCTGAGTACTTTAGAGAGGCACTTTGGATGGTTTTTCAGTGTTGAGAAAAGTCCCCAAAAGGAACCAAAGGGACCAAGTCTGAAGTCAGAATCGCGGCTATTGGGAAAAGTCACATAAGTCCCAGTTCGATCCCATAGGTGCAGGAAAGGCAGCAACCTACCAAAGGGGACTCCATAGCAGACCCTGAAGTTCTCCTGTCCCAGGTTTGCGACCAAGTAGCCCCAGGAGAGAAGGTTCCTTGTTTTAAAATCGCAGCAGAAGTGGCCATGGATACATAATATTGTGGCAAAAATGCTGTGGTTTTGCCACCACAATCATGTAAAGGATGCAGGGGACACCCCCGCAACCCCTGGACTCATTATACCATTTAAGGGGGGCAGGGGACACCCTCAGCCCCCCGGTCACCTTAAATGGTATAATGGGGTACACCTTTACCAGGTTAAACCATGGCATTTTTTTTTACCAGCAACATTTTTGCAGTGATTTTATTACCAGATACCGGAGAGAAGGAACTACAGCAGGGCTTGTGCCATTGCAGGTCAATGGAAAAATGTGGTTGAAAAGAACAGGCAGAAGCACACAACCACAGACCCGGGCACCCCTGAGGGCAAGTATGTCCAATTACCCCACAAGCCTAAGGCCACGACTTAAGTACTCATGGTGGCAGTTCCCCAAATCACTGCCCAGGAACAGCAAAACAAACCAATTAGGTAGAAAATCTTCTCTCACAAGTCGAACTGCATGTCACCCAGGGACTTGAACCATGGAACAACGAAAACCCAGATGACCCAAAGGAAGAATAATTTGACTGCATCTTAGTTAGACCCGCCAGCCGGGAGAAGTGAAGATGGCTCCAGGAGCACAGAGCAACCCAACCAATCAGATTCCCACAGTGCAAAATCAAAAGAACAAAGAGGGGCAGACAGCCAGTCGAAAACAGCTCCCCGGAGGAAACACCAGTGGCAACCCAAGACCGCCCAGATAAGCAGCAGAAATGGTGTAGTGGTGTCGCACCATCTGTCATGACAGCAGCAGCTTCCTATTCCAAGGTGCAACAGTAAGGTGGTATTTCAGGAAGGCAGTGCTAGAAGGGCCCAGAAATGATCCGTGCAGGCAGATCGCATCCCAGCCAATAAGGAGGACGTCCTACAGCCAAAAACAAATAATTGAGCTAAGGGGTGAGGACAAGGGGATCAGCTAGTATGGCCAGACCTGGTGCTAAAATTGCAGCAACAGTAGCCTCATGGCAAAAATCATTCAGGAGGTAAGTAATCCTGCACAAATCCAAGCAAAGATCCAGCCGAATGAAGTCAGGGTAAGGGTCCTTCTGTTGTAAATTACCCCCCCCCCAAGCAACCAAGGAAAGGAGGGGGTTTATTCCTTGAGATACAACAACAGCTCACTCCAAGCCCCCAGTGCCCAGCAATTGGCTGCCTCTTGAGAAATGCACAGTCTAGTTTGAATCCTGGGGCAGGACATTCTGAATTGATGACAGCATTATAACACCCCATTGATATACCAAGACACGCAAAGGCCAGCCCCCAATTACACACAAGGGTACTCACACAAATATTTTGGGGGCCAGCTAATCAGACTGGCCCTAAAACTCACCGGACATCCAGGTCCACTCACACATTATGTGTATTTGCCTGCCTAGGTGTAGGGACCAGTCTAAACCACTTTAGAGGGTGTAAGGCCAGGCTCAGAGTTAGCCCAGGTTTGCACAACAGTCATTTTAGGTCTTCATCATGCTTGTTCTAAGCAAAGGAAAAGCCCCAAAACAAAATGGTCAGGAGCAAGACAGACCTAAAAAACACATTTGTATCCCAATGGCTACCAAAAAGATACATTGAGCTACTAATGCAGTAAATCAGGCTGCACCCCTAGTGAAGCCAAAACGAAACTAGAGCTTCCAACAGCCTGCTCCAGAAAATCAGTGCACTGTGATAAAATGGTGTTCTTGGTGGAAGTCGGAAGCGGCTACTGTGTCGTGCGGCTTGACAGACACGTCCAAGAGAGACATCTCTATGTCCTTTCCTCTAGTAACTCAGCAGGGGCGAACAGTGCGAGTTAAGAAGAATAGGAGCGGAGAGTTTGAGAGGTCGAGCTCAGGAGTGAGGAGGAGAGGTCCTCCCACTCAGAGAGGAAGGAGGAGATCTGACCAGGTGGCCGATAGATAGTGTCACAGTAAGGGAATGGCTAGGGGAGAGAGAGAGTCTGCAGACGAGGCATTCAAAAGAGGAGTAGGCCTGCGTAGGAATGACAGAGGAAGTAATCCATTCGGGGAAGATCAGGGCTACTCCCCCACCGGAGCGGTAGCATTATGTACTAACATTATGTGCTACCCGGAGCGCGAGCCCTACTTCCCTTCAGCCCTCCAGTACAGCTGTACCGTATACCAGCCTGCTAGCCTGGGATCCATGGAGCCTGAAGTTTGGATGAGCCTGTGTACAAGTTTAGTTTTCCATGCACTGGCCAGGTAATGGCCTATGGTTTATGGTCTAGGCCTATGGTCTCCCCTCTCCCCATTATTCCCCTTTGAAACGGTCTAAACTGTTTGTGAACTGTTGCAAATATCCGTACAGACCGCAATACCTGCAATACGAACCTCAGACGGCGCGAGCCGAATCCGGAGTTGGCGTTTGATTTGTCTTATTTCTTCTTATTGCCCTTATAGCAGAGACTGCGGGGAATCACCTTTGATCTGCTACAGGGTGCTGTACGGCGTGAGGGCAGTGATGTAATTTCACCAAAATGCCGGGGGCAGCGTTAAGTGATATCACATGGCCCTTGATCCCCATGATGAGATCATAGGAAGTGATGTACTTTGACCCCACCCCCAAGTGACATCATGGGAAGTGATGGAAAACGACATTCAGATTTTGATGCATCTAACACCCGTCTTTTCAATTTGTTCTCATTTCAGCCAGATGTAAGAACCGAGGCACAGATAGAGGCATGATTTGTCCATGATCACACATTTGGGGAATGTCATATTCCAGTTCGACGTGGGGTCTATGTGTAAAACATACATGATGCAGTATTTGTAACAGGATAACCAAAATCTCTCACGCAGGCTGCAGCTAATGTATGAAACATCTATAGATCAATGGACACAGAAGTATGCGTTATCTGTGGCGATGCTGTGTTAAACATGCCAAAAAGCACTGACCTGGGCCGGCGTGCACTGCTGTTTACCCAGGAGAAAAATGCTGCAAGAGCAAGGCCTGAAAATTAAATAATTGCCCAGGATTTAGTATCAACAGAATTTCCTGGTTATAAATGTATCTATGAGTCAGCTACCACTAAGATATAAGAAACTTATTAGACTGGTCTGCGTGCACAAAGGAGAATGCACCTGATAATGTTATCTTCACTGCAGTATAATACCTCGGGAAAGTTTCTTTCAATATACCCAAGACCGCCCATATTTTTTATTATCTTAGCATAATATTAGGTGCCAGAGGACACCATTTAATGTAATATCATTGCTGCACACAGAAATCCATGGCACCACACAATTATTTTAAATTGTGAACACTCACAAGTTGCTTCTCACCCGGGAGCTCACTGGCAGACTTCATGGCGTGCACTGCACACTACCCCTTTGTCAGACCCAGTGGTGTTCAATGCCTTAGCACAAAATTTGGCAGCTCCCCTGTGAGCCACGCTGTGGGGGCCCTCCCACACTCCTTAACAAAGCACAGGGCACTCCAGAACCCCGGGATGGTCCGGACCACCACTTGTGCGCAATGTCCATGATGATTATGCTGTTGCAGGAACATGGACTACTGAAAATGAAAGAAGTAAATGTGTTTTTTAATCAAAGCTTAAATGTTTAAAGTAAGATAGAAAGAAGGGGGCGGTGCACGGTCCACAAATATACCAGCCTTGGAGGGTGTGAATATTTGCCACAAGTATGTGATTGCGACCCAGCGTAGCGAGGGAGCACATACTAACGAAAATGGGTTGGTGGGGGGGTCAGGGAGATTCTTCTCCCTCCCCTGAGAAAATGTTTGAATAATGGGTTAAGATGGTGCTTTACACAGCACACTACCTGCGAAAATGTGGGTAAAAGGCCAACCATTTGGGTAAAAGTTCAACAATCGGTTTTGTAGGGTGTAGGGTAAATCATGAAAAAGGTACAATAGATGCAAGTCACCAAAAGTGAACAGGGAATTTCCTAATGCATTATCATACCAGTCCCTGCCACATATGCCAGTATAAAAAACATTGTCATGCTGGCTGTACCCATACATTTCCATGCTGGCTCCACCAGCATATGCTAATATGCCCATATGAAACCATACTCATGTTCGATTTAAGATGTATTTTTATAGTATCATTACTGGCAGTGGGCACAAAAATGGCACTGCCAATATTGCCAGTACTCTCACGCAACATACCTGCCCGCCCGACTAGAACTGCTCAGACACACTGCCTCAAGATCCCCAGGTTCAACCTACAAAGGGCAGGAGGAACTAGCACCCCGGTATTAGCAGCCAAAAGCTGGAATGCACTCCCTTTAACGCTAAGATCCGAACCCTCTTGCCACTTGTTTAGAAAGAATTTAAAGCTGTGGCTTCACGAGCAAGAAAGCAGCAGCTCCCTGTAACATGTTTCGCACAGCCCGATATATCTAACTATCTGTAAATATGTAAGAATGTTAAGATCAGCTCAGCTCTGGCTTCATCTGTATACCCATTCTATTCCTTTGTATGTAACTTAAATGTATGTATGCAATTTTGTAAAATGTAAGATGTGTATGTAACTACATAACATGTAAGCTAAGTGTCCAGATGCCTCAGCAGGGCTTGGTGTGCTCTACAAATAAACACACTAAACTAAACTATGTAAGAACATACTCCTGTTGGTTTGGCCATTAAACGTGACTTGTCACAATATCAAAACCTGTCCAAACTGGTTCCAATGTAAGCTAGTCTAGACCGATGAGAACACTTATCATGCTTTATTCATCATAGATGGTCAGTTAATAAAATGTCATGCTACAGTACAAAATATACAGGCTGCTACACCAAAACATCAGTCTAGTGAGCTAACACCACTTATCATGCTTGATGTTTTAACGATGCAGAGTACCACATGTCATACCACAGCAAGCAATGGCTAGACTGACAGCACCAAAATGCCAGTCTAGTCAGGTAATGAGATACATGAATTTGGCTCTGCCCAAAATAACAGAAAAAACATGTAAAGTCAATAAAGGATGTGGCAAAAATCCTCCAGTGGCCCACGATCTCCCAGCGCCTTGCACACACATGCATCTTACCCACTGGTCACTCACCCATACATTCCCTCTCACATTCACTCACACTGGATTCACCACAAAGGCACACACCAAACCCCACCCAGAACATTCAAACACACACTACCACATTCATACTCATTTGCCCACCAGTCACTCACTCACACCTTCTCTTACATCTACTCATTGCATTCTCTACACAGGCACACACCCACCCACCAAGAACATTAAAAAAAACACCATCACATTTCTACTCATTCACCCACCAGTCACTCACACCTTCTCTTACTCATTGCATTTTCTACACAGGCACATACCCACCTACCCAGAACATTAAAAAACACACATCACATCACTTCCCATTCACTCACAACTTCTCTTGCATCCACCCATCCATCCAGAACATTCAAACACACACATCACATCACTTCTCATTCACCCACCAGTCACTCACACCGTCTCGTACATCCACTCATTGCACTCTCTACGCAGACACACACCCACCCACACAGAACGTTATGTTTTCTTACCTTTTTCTTGCAGCTTTGTTCTGTCCTTCCAGGCCACCCTGGGCTCCCCCGTGCTGCTCACAAACAAGGTACCAGGAAGCGGCGAGATCTTCCTGGTTCCTGTATATGAGCTGCAAGGAAGCCGAGGGAGAAGGGGTTGGAGCTGAATGTGGCATGTGACATTTGACACATGTCATGGTCAGCTACAAACCCTACTTAGTGCCTCCTGGGCCCAGCCTTCTCCCTGATGGGTGAGGACTGGGCCAGTGACCCACCAGCCCTGGTTTGATGCCCCCCCCCGCATCGTGGGACCCCATGCTACACCAGGAGCTCCTGAGTTTAAAAAAAACTATATATATATATATATATATATATATATATATATATATATATATATATATATATATATATATATATATATATATATATACATATATTTTGTTGAAAAACGTTGGGGTCACAAGGGAGTCCACAGGGGTTGCAACTATGGCCCCTAGTGTTCACAGTTGCGACCCCTGGCAACCCTGAAATGACGTCCCTGCTTTTGGGAGACATTTTAAAATGCCGCGCACAGGCTTGAGACGTCAGTCCGGTCAGCCTGGGTAGTCGGGCGTATGTGAGGACATTGAGATCTCCCAGTCAGTTAATAAATATTTGGTAAAGAATGTGCACAAGAATTCCCTACAAGAGGATCAGGTTGTGGGCACTCTAAGATTGAATTTCAGGGATGGCGGTCAACAAGCCCAGGAAGCCACTGGAGGTGGGCTGTAGTTGGGAAATCTGGGGACTACCACTCAGTTGATACTGGGTAATACTGCCTCAGGGGGAAGGCTGAGGAGCAGCCAGGGTTGTGCAAATCAGACTAACTCAGCGGCAACCTCCCGTACGCCACCATCTGTAACTTTGCAAAGCCAGGAGCAGACCACAGGATTACTGAATTTCTTTTTTTAAATCAGCGAAGCGAGCACTGCGGCCTGTGCCATTGCTCCAATTTGAACAGTTTTAAAGATGAATGACTCTGAGAACATGGATAAAGGGACTGGGTGCTCTCAGACTAAGAAAGGGGGTGTGGCATGTTTAACGGATGTCAATGACAAGCATGATTGAATACGCAGATTTAATTCTAATGGAAGGAGTTGGAAAGGAGAGCATTCCTAATCATGCCTTGTTGGATAGACCTGCACCAAATATGGATATATTACCCCCCAATTCCAGAGGTTTGAATAAGAACAGTGTAATTCAGCAGACCTGCGATGTTTCTTTTATGGGTTCCCCTATGGAGATGACAAACCTAATCAAGAACAATTTAGTGCCCGAGACAAGAGGATTACCTGTAAACTCGCCCTCTGCTCCCTCACCAATGTCACTCGATGAGTCAAACAGGTCTGCGGTACATCCTACATTAAGAGAAGTTTATGAGCGAATAGGTCTAAAACATCCCACGGTTTCGGCCCTTAACATGGTGCTCGGTTCATTTGTAACTCTCTATGAGAAAATCTAGGCGGAAGTTAAAGCACACACATTGATTCTGGCAGATATTAATGTGAAGGTTGAAGACCTGGGAGCCCAGGTCGCCCGGCTGTCAAGGCCAGCAGCGGAAACAGGATGGGAACACTGGGAGATTACACAGATGTGACAATAGAGTGGGGGCCCAACTTCGATGATCGCGTTGAAATTAATAAAGTGGTATTGGTTTCTCCTAAGTTCTCGCATCCCCCACTGTTAACTCAGACCCATAACATTAAAGAACTTGAAAATGAGAATCTTACTGACTTTGAAGATCATGGAAATTAACCATGTTCCCATGGGGCCCAATTATTCTGGGTGGGGGTGGCGTAACAAATGTGATGAAACCCTCCAAAACCTTAACTAAAAAAAAAATTTTTAAAAAATGTGCAGAAAAACCGGAATACCTCATCAAGATCATTCATGCGTAACCTCTCTATTGTTGAATCCATGGGTAGGGGAAATGTGTGAAGACGCCAGTACTCAAGGGTTCTACTACGGTCTTAGAGGCAATTGAAGAGGTTGATGTTGGAATACTTCAGAGTGGGGAGAATGTTGGTGAGGTGGGGTTGAGAGGTTAGAATCACTGGGAGTGCCAAGAGTGCCCGGTATGATTACACGCCCTTCAAAAGAAATCGGGGTGCAAACAGAAATAGGTATATGTGAACTAAGTACAAATATGAAAGCAGATCCAACATGCAAAGGGGATGACTGCCCCACCAAACTAGTTCAATGACTGTGTAGTAACACTTGCACCGTTTCTCAGGACGTTCATCAATGCCTCCTTCAACTTCAACTCTGTCCCAGATAGCCTAAAAGAAGCCTGGGTGCGCCCACTTCTAAAAATCCTACCCTGGATCCAGAAATTGCCAATAACTACAGACTCATTACCACCATCCCTTTCCTGCTCAAGATCCTGGACAAAGTTGCCTACACGCAAATCCAGCAATATCTGGAAGTAAACCATATCCTAGGAAAAAGACAACCAGGCTTCCGTCCAGGACACAGGACTGAGTCCGCCTTACTCCATCTCAAAATACAACTTGGCGACATCATGGATAAAGGCAAACCGGCACTTCTCCTCCTACTAGATAGCCTTTGACTACCTTCAACCTTGTTAACCATGATATCCTAGGTATGCAACTAAAAAACGTAGCCCACTTCTCACCAAAAGCCATCACATGGGTTGCCTCCTTCCTGAAGGGCCAACTCATGAAAGTCTTCTCTGACTCTGCATGCGCCTCCCTCACGACTATCAACTGCGGCGTACCGCAGGATTCATGTACAGCCCCTCGCTGTACAACATATTCAGCCTCCCACTTTTCAATGACCTACATCGTCACAACATAGCCTACACCAACTAAGCCAACGACAAGCAAGTCCTACTCCTTCTAACTGGCATCTACGAACAAGACGCTGCGACCCTAACCAAGATTTACATAGCCATCCACATGGATGGCAGCCAACGGCCTATGCTTAAACAGGGATAAAACAGAGATCCTCATAATTGCCACCAAAGAACACTTAACAAGCTCCAACCACAATACAAAACCTTTACTATCGACAACTCCACCTCTCTCTGCAGCTGTAAAAACCCTAGGAGTATACCTTGACTCAACCCTGTCCATGTCACGCCAGGTTAATGCTATAGCTTCTTCCGCCACACTCACCACTGAGGTTATCAATGCAGTGAAGCCATTCCTCTCTACCAAAAATTGCCTATCTATTGCCAGAGCTACAGTAGGCACCAAACTGGACTACTGCAAGGCCCTCTTCCTGGGCACCTCTGCAAAAAACCTCAACAAACTGCAAGCCACACAGAATAATGCTTTGAGGGCGCGATTGAGTATCCCCAAAAGGCAACACATCTCACAGGCTAGGAAAGAAGCACACTGGCTACCAGTAAATGAATGCATCCTTTTCAAAACCATGGCCATCACACATAGATGCCTCTCTACCGACGCCCCACCATACTTATCAGTGAGGACCACTCTCAACTCATCCACCAGACCCACCAGATCGCACCTCGTCAATCAGATATACATGCCCACCTTTAAAAGATCCAAAGCTGGGGGGTCCAGCTTTCAACACCTGGCACCTAAAAGTTAGAATGCACTGCCCATAGCACTAAGAAACTAAATATCCTACACTGCCTTCCGCAAAATGTCGAAAACCACTCTGTTCAACTAAGCCTCTTGATCTAACCACTATGAATAGCCATGCTGCCTAAATGTTACTCAGTGAACCTACTTAGCATTTCAATACTGCCATCTATGTACTATTCTTACCTGTTCAATGTATCCTTGTACTATTTTTACAATATTTAATAAAATGCATTCCTGTACTATTTTTAGCTGTTCAATGTATTCCTGTACCAAGTGAGCATTCTGTAACAGCGCTACGATGCCCCCGGGTCGATGTGAGCTATACAAATGCAAATAAATAAATAAATAAAAACTGTTGTGAAGCTCCTTGCATCGGCTTTAAGGGTACTGTGGGAGTTTTCTGGGTTAAGAACGGGTAATACATAGTGCGCGCATGGTACACAAGGAGTAGAGGACAATAGACACTGTGAGATTACCTTTACACCCCTCTGTGGAGGCGAGCGTAGGATCATTTCGACTGCATTGCTTCCATCAATTGGTAGTAGTTTAGAAAGGCTTTTGAAAAAATGTTATGTCCCTAAACTCATTAAATAGCCTGAGTGGCAGGGTGTTGTGCCTATTAATAATCAGATACAACATGGTTCTGTTGGTTTATGTCAAAGGGATAGGCCTACTGAACTGAACAACTAACAGACAGCAACCCAGCAGTAATAGTACATATTGCATCCTAAAAAGGGCACGGAACACAGACTTTAATGGCGTTTCTAAACAAGAAAAACAGAAGCTGGCACACTCTCGTGTTGAGGGTGGGGTTTCTAAGGTTGTGCCTATGTGCTTGAGGGGCATTATTAAACTCTGGTTAAGGAGCCTTTTTGGTGATAAGTCTGCCATTTGTCTAAATCGGGGGAATGCTGGCAATTTTCTCTGAAATTTCATCTCTTAGTTTGCTGTCTTTGTTTGACATTGACACAGTGGAGTTTTTGGACCACCAAATAGTTGGCAGTTGTATTTTGCACTTTGGATCAAGGATGGTCTTTGACCTGGTGTTTTCGGAAAGGGCAAAATTGAATTTGCTGGGTTTTGATATAACACACCTTGAGGATAATAAGGTTACACCAACTGGAGAGGGTAGTGGGAACGATTTCAGAATCACAGTGGACACTCAGGGTCGGTGGCCCAGGTATGTGGAGAATTTGTCAGTATCTAAACATTGTAACAGTATCGACTGGCCTACAGTCACTTCTGCCCTGTGGGGAAAGCATGTTGTTTGATGAATATGTGGCTGAAGTATCAATGCAGGAGGATGTGGGGATAAGAGGTTGTGTACAGTAGACAGGCTTGGCGGATGCTTTGAACTCATTTCAAGGGGAAGCTTCTATCTGCAGTCAAATGCGCAGATGGTTTCCTTTTTAAGGAACAGAGGCTGTATTATGCTACAGGAGACCTGGCTAACAAACACTCCTGTCCTTGATGGGTACCAGTTTTTTCAACCTGCTAGGCCGAGTCAGGGTGGGTGCCCCTCAGGGTTGAGGGGCTGATTATTGCAATTAGATCTTCTCTGGTTTTCACCATGGTGCAAACTTAACATTTATCTTTTGGTGTTATGGCAGTTGCGGCTTGTAACACAGACCTTGAATACAATCTCTTGTTAATCCACATAGATTGGCACCCGGGAGTGGGTGTTTTTGATGTTTTGCTGTCCCAAATCACGCATTGCATCCAGAATTGGAAAGCTGGGGGAGTCTCAGGGACTATAGTGCTGGCAGGAGATCTGAACGCTAAATGTCTACAGGTGGAAAGTGAGCAGGAGCTGTGGGATCTTATTATGGAATCTTTTAATTCATGTTGGGAGCATTGAGACTCACTGCTCTAAATGACACATACACAGGTGACTCCTCAGGAGCTGCCACATGGCACAGTGGATCTAGTAAGTCCACCCTTGATTACATTTTTACTGTCCAAGATTTATGGGAAAAATGTGCAGAGTTTCAAATCTCAAATTTTAGATAATGGGTGGAGTGATCGCAGTATGCTAGTGGCATATTTTGAAGTAAAAAAAAACAATAGAATAACAGGAGGTCCCTGTAACCTGAGAACAAATGTAAGAAGAAATAGAATAGGGTGGTCCTCAAACAGTATCCTATGCTTAAATGAATACTTACCAAAGGTTTTGAGGTGTACCGATCTGTCCTGGAAAATGGAGGTCTTTAGCACCCATGAGTTTGACAGGTTTTTGAATAATTTCAAACGTGACGTACTACATAAAACATCAAGGCACACTGTAAAAACCATTTCAAGTTTTAAGCACATATTTGACGATGAACTAGCAATGAAAAAAAGTCAGATAAGAAAGGAGATACACTTGATGAAAGGTATGAAGGAGGACTCTGGGACGGGGTCGATAAAAATCAAAAGAATAAAACAGAGCTATAAAAATTACTGCAAAAGCCGTCAAGCGAGTCTCTTGCACATTGACGCTGAAGCTGTGCTAGGCATCTTAATTAAGAAAGACTCATGGGTCTTCTGGCAGTTGGTACATTCACTTGACTCTGGGCTGTCCCTTAACCAGTTAAACACGTGGTCTGAACTGCATTGAGCAACATATTTTGGTAATTTGTATGGTAACACCACAGGGGCTGCACTGGGATCACCGGTCTCTGAGAGAGCCTCTTTAAATCAGAGCTGAGAGCCATTATGTCCTTCATCAAGTTATGTAGTAGCTCCAGGCCCTAATGGCTTAACGAATTGTATCTTTAAAGCACTTGGGGAAAGATTCTCACTACGGTTTATAAGTATTGTGATTTCCGGAGTGTTTCCACCTTCATGGGAATTAGGAACCATAGTCCCCATTTACAAACACGGGCCGAGAAATGAACCAAAAATCTACCGACCAATTTCATTGATCGATGCTGACGGTAAGTTATTTTCTTCAGTAGTTCTTTTTCATCTCAAATAATGGGTGGTCTCATCGGTTGAGCAAATTACAAACTGGTTTCAGAAAAGTCACTCAATGTCCCTGAACGCGATGATTCTCTACGTATTCCAAGATCGAGCCTGGGAAAGATATGAGGTGACTATTTTTATGGCATCTATAGATCTATCTAATGCTTTCGACAGTGTGGATCGAAACAGGTTGTGGGCTAAATTATTAGAATGGGGGTTGCCCTGGGGCATCCTGACACTACTGATTGGACTGCACACAAATTCTGCCATCAAAGTCAGATTGAATAAAGAGGGTGATCTCTCACGTACACAATGGTTTGAGGCAGGGGTGCGTGTTGGCCCCCTACCTCTTTAACCTATATGTGTCAGATATTGGGGACGAACTAGATAGGTTCACCTTTGTACCACCAAAAGTAGGGGGACATAAAGTCCCTTGGATCTCATACCCCGATGATTTCCTCCTATTCCATAGAACAGACTACAAAGGCTTATAAATGCGTTCACACAATATGAGTCCTCCAATGGTTTAATAATCAACCCCTCAAAGACTAAAATTCTGCAGTTGGCTAGAGGAAGGAAATGTAGAAAACCGGTCTGGTCATTGGGAGACACTAAGCTTAGATGTTCTGTCAGGATGGTATGTTTGGGATTTCATATATTTGCTCAGCCTTCATGTAGGAATATATAGGAAATACTGAAATCGAAAGCAGTTGCCCTGTCTATACAACATGTCAATCTGGATCATAGGTACCGCAGATTTTCAATAAAACAGGCTATTCAATTCTAAACTGGGGTAGGGTGAGGAAATCTTAAGTGAGACAATTATCTAATGTTTCAGCACTATGGAGGCTGTGGTGTGGAGGCGTTGCTTGAAAGTTCCAAACATTATCTCAATGGCGTCAGTCTGCTATGAGTTGGGTTTAATCTCATTTAGAGCCTGTGTCTATTGTACATCAAATTAACAAACTCAAGTATTGATTCATTGTATGAAGTTACGGGGGCTCAAACGCTGTTGAACATGCTCTTGGGCAAGGATAGAGATGTGTTGGTTCAACTTGTTAATGATTGTGATAAGATTTTGGGGGATCTTGCATTGGATATGTCTACCCTGTTGGAGAACCCAGACAAAGTTAACATCGCCCTTTTTGACAAAGACTGGCTTGAGACCCTATCACATATTTTATTTCAGTTTCCTAATAAACATTTTCGAAATCTGCTCCTCAAACTAAGATGGAACCTGCTGCTATCCAAGGAAGTGCTTTTGAAGAGAGGGACAATTCAACCCGACAAATCTGCTGGCAGGTTTTGTGGTCTCCTTGACAAAGTGGAAATTAGTAAACATCTTGTACTGGAATGTTCCACTTTGAGTACCCAAAGGTTAATATACTTAAGGAAGCTCTGTAGTTCTTTTGACATGACACATGTCGACTCCTTGTGGCAACGTTGTGCTTGTATTTATAATACCTCTGATGGGTTGGAAATTGCAGATTTTCGGAAGTTTTTAAATTTAGATGCGCTTGATGCAGTGTTGTCATAAACATGCATTGTAGAAGGCATTGGTTACATATAGATGGAATGAATTGTCTTTTTTTAATATCTCATTCATTTTTTAATTTTAGGAAGTAGTTAACAAATGTATGATTTTATCGCTTGTGTAACATTGACTAATTTCTGTGCCTTCTGTTATGTCAAGGTTTGAATAAACTGAAACAATAAAAAAATGGTATTCTTTTTTTTATTTTATTTTTTTATTTTTCATTTAGTTTGTACAAACTTTTGAAAAAATTCTTACATTATCATTATCATTCTCCTCCCTAGCAAACTCAGCTTGTAAAATCTTAAATATGTATTTCTTCTAAAACTTTTTACAATTTCATCGGAAGCCGCTTCCTTTCACTCCACTCCATCATGGTCTGTCTGGAGCCACTTGGCCCTTCTAGGGATCTCGCCGGCTTCAACCTATTTCTTTTGGAGGCAGGCAATTTCCTGCATTTCTTACTCCATTTCTCGCATCTTAATTTCCATCTGTTGTAGAAACAATGTGAGCGCCAGCAACAGTTTTTTATGGGCGCTACAATGTAAGCGGCACCACCACTCTTCCTCGCTATATGTTGCGACTATATCTCTTTCGTTGCCCAAATATTTCGTTCTCAGAACTTTGAGTTTGCTGCAATACAGAACCAAGTGTTTCAACAATTCATTCTCTATTTGGCAGAAGCGGCATTTTAAATCATTGTTCAGCAGTTTCTTTCTATGCATTTCCACTTCTCTTGTTTCGTACAAGTTCAACCTAAATCTTAGGTAAGATCTTCTTAGAACTTTGCATGGAAACATTTCCAAATATTGTAATGTCTGCGCTCTTCCCTTAGCTTCGCCAGGATGATTTGTCATACATTTATGGGAGTTTCTTTTCTCAATTGTTCTGATCCAATCGTGTTCCATTACTTTCTTTTTCACAGCGTTTGGATTGGTGCTCAACTGGTTCTCCTCTGCTCCTAGCTCTTGTAATATCCTTTTGCAATTCAGTCTCCATTGTTGGAGTATCGGCTTTGGCCGCTCTTTTTCATGCTCTGCTAGTATTTCGAATTGTGGAGCTGGGACCTCGATCGTCTTGCTGTATAGGGTCAGCATGTTCCAAGTGATTTTTGCATCCAGAGTTGGTACTCCTACTTCATAAAGTACACATGCCGTTGGATAGCTTGTTGGAATTTGCAAAATCTTTTTCCAAAATGACCCCTCGCACCTTGACCAGATTTCGCTTGAGCATCCAAACATGCATTCCGCTCCAAATATAAGGGCTGGAATTACCTTGCTTTTATAGAAATGTATCACGGGCCTGTAAGAGAATTTCCCATACTTGTTGTGGACTGCCCATGCTTGTGCCGTTAATTGCTTACATTTGCTTAGCGTTTGAGATACCATTGGTTCGTCACGTAAGATGGAATTAATGTGTACTACCAGGTATCTACTGCTCTTTACTTTTTGGATTTTTTCTTTCCCCAGTGACCACTGGAATTGATGTTTTCTTGAGGCTGCCCCTTTTAGATTTTCAAAGGTCAGGATCTCTGATTTTGCCGTGTTGACTTCTAGGCCCATCTTCGCCGTGTATTCTTTCAGGGCCGATAGCTTGCGTTGCAGGCCTATTGGAGTAAGGTCTAATATCACAATATCATCTGCGTATAGGAGCCAGCTGACTTTAGTTCCATTCAGTGTAGGGGGGGTACTTTTCACTTCTTCAAATGCTTTTCCCACTTCGGATATGTAGAAATTAAATAGTGTTGCGCCTAGGGGGCAGCCTTGCTTTATTCCCCGGGCAGTTGGTATTGCGTTTGAATAGTTGCCTTGTGTGTCTAGCCGGATTTTAACTGTCGTTTGCGAGTACAGTTCTCTTATTGCCAAGATGAGGCTCATGGGGCATCCTCTGTCTTTCAGATTCTGCCAGAGAGTTTCGCGATCTACTCCGTCAAACGCGTGGGCCAGGTATATTAAGGCTAGGTATACCTTCTGTCCCGATCTGATCGCTTCCATTTTGAGCAAATTTAGTATTAACAGATTTAGGTTACACCCTACACCCTTAACAGAGCCTGTCTGTCTGATGTCGATTGAGTTGCTTTCCTTTAGCCAGGCATTCAACTTTTGTAGTAAGATGGTAGCGAAGATCTTCCCCACTAGGTCCAACAGGGCGATTGGCCGGTAATTTGTTGGTGTTAGCCGACATCCTTTTTTTGAAGATCGGTACAATTATACCTTCTTTCCATGTCAGTGGTATTTTCGCTTCTTGCATAATGTTTCGAAATAACCTGTCACAGAATATGGACCATTCCTCTATGTTTTCTTTCAACATCTGGTTTGATAGTCCATCCGGCCCTGCTGCTCTTGACTCACTGCATTTCTTTATACAGTCGTGTATCTCCTTATGCTCAAAGCTTAAATCCCAAGGTTGGATTTCGGGAAGCTCTGGTGATTTGGATGCCATTTTCTTCTCAAATAAGGAGCTGTAATGTGTTTCCCATTGGCTTTCTGTTACCATGTTTTTGGTCATTGCCTTTTGCGGATTGTCAACTTCATTTATTAATGACCAAAAACCTCTGGTATTTCGCTGCCCTAGGGTCTTCAACATGGTTTCAGCATCCTTTTGGTCCAGCACTGCTCTATGGGTTTTCACCCAGTTCCTATAGTTATTTTTCAGTCATCTCAACTTTCGCTTCTGTTCTTCCTCATTTACGTTTCCTATCTTTCTGCAGTTATTCCTTAGAGCTCTTTTTTTCAGCTATCTCTATATCATACATGTGTTTCTTATAAAACGGTTTCCCCTGGCAATTGACTTTCAGTCTGTAAATTTCCATAAATTCTCTATATTCTGTTAAATGGTCATTCAAGGCGCTAGGGTGGGGTTTTATGACATCTGTCAGTGTCTTTATGTCTTTGGCTATCATTCTCAGCCGTGTTCTGACCGGCTCCAATTCAAATGGTTGATTTGGTTGTGCCTTTTTCTTGAGAGCGTGTTGGTTCCAGGTAAGAGAGACTAAATTATGATCGCTTTGGGTGGTTTTTATCACCTTCATTGATGTTATTTCTTCTGCCATTCCCTCGGTTACAAAAAAATAGTCGAGGATTGACTTTTGCGGCCCTCTCTCCCATGTCTCCACTGCTGGAGTATCACCCATTATATTCCCGTTGATCATATTCAATGCATGATCCTCCATCTCTTCCAGCCATGTTCTTTTTTTTCTTACCTCATTTATTGATATTTTTGTCTTCCCAGTTTTTTTCCCATGTATTTCTAGTAATTTTAGATTGAGATCACCACATATCACCATGTTCAGTTCTCTCTCAGTCGACATCACATTGTCTACCGCATCCAGCAGATCGTCCATTACCTTTCCTTGTTTTGGATCTTGGTGATTCCAGTAGATATTGAATATGTGTACTGTTTTTTTCTGTGTTCCATTTGCTGTCTTTGATTCTATTTTTGGGTATTGTATGTTGCTTGAATGATTTCACGTGTCTCATATTTCGAAACCGCTCTTGCGATTCACCAGAATTAACTGGCCTGACATGGGTCTGCCCTTTTTCTTGACTATCGCAGGGTTCATGGCCACCTCGAACCCATCAATACACGGGCAGCCAAGTTTCTTGCAAACACAGGATGTTGCATTTTCTTAACATTTCATTTGAACTGTTTGCAAGATGGGCAAAACCTCTGGCATTCCATGTTGCACCTGTGTGCTAAGAAACATGTACTCAAAAGGGTTGCAGTGCCAAGGGGACTTTGGCAGAAGTCCTTCTGACCACAAACATTAGATACTAGAAAATCAAATGGGAAATAAGCAAAAAATATAGCAGTGCTATAAAATCGAACATTAAAAGCCCCCAAAATGTAACTAGAATCGTGGATCTTGTCTTGTAGGTAGCGTGAAGACAAACCTCTGACTGCAGCTTGCAAACAGACATCTTAGGTAAGCGATTAACTGACTGCACTACCACTAGCTAATGGCTTCCCTCCTCGTAATTTGGAATGGGGTTAGTGAGACTTCAAGACAATCAAAGCTTTAGCTGCTTTAAAGAAAACGGAGATAATATACATACATACACAATGTATCGTGTACATGAACCAGTTGTTAAAATAGTGTACTGGGAGACTCCTTTTGAAGAGTGATGAAGTTTTGTATTCATTGGCATTTTATACAGTGTCACACAATGTGACAAGCGTGGGAGGGAGGGAGATCGCAAGGGCAGATATTACAGAAGTAAATAATAAATAATAATAATAAAAATTTAGCATTTATATTGCGCTACGAACCCTCAGGTATCTGAGCGCTACCCACGGTGTGTGGTGTTCATTTATTGACCTCGGAAGGATGAAAGGCTGAGATTGGCCCTGCGTTAGCAGACTCTGCACGGATGTCAAAGCGAGCGCTCTACTCGCTGTGCTATCGGACCGGCTATAAGTAAGAAAAATTCGGATGCGATAGGGTGTATTCACAGTTTTTGTCAGCAGGTGGTGCAGATTGGGGAGACATCAGATGTAATTGACCTCCACTCACAGTCTTGTCATCTGCACAAGCTGCCAATTGTAGGAGCTTTTTCTCTTTTATCAATAAAGCACACCAGAAGCTCTGAAAAAGCATACACTGGAAAACCTGCATCGGTGCATGGTAAGAGGATCGAGAAATGCAGCACCGTGTCTTGTTTATTTGAGCACGTTGCATCTCAATGCGCATGTGGCTCTATTGCTTCAAGTGCCAGTTGCAATGAAGATACAGGAGATGAATATTCATAACAGTTTACATAGTGTCATTGGGAACATTTCCAGGGGTGTCATTTGGGATTGCTAAGTACTACTTGTAGCTTCCTCTCTGGCACCCGTGATGCTTCCATTCTGAATCCTAACTCAGAGATCACAACAGAGAAAGCAAACAGGGGGGGTGCTGAGCCTTGTTTATTACCAGGTGCCCATCACCTTCACCCACAATCCAAATGGAGACTGCTGATTAGTGGAGCAAGGAGTGTAAACACCAACGCGTTGCTCATCACCAACCCTCCTTGCAGCCTTCTATTGGTGCGAAGGGAGGACAAGAAGAGAAAGACTAAAGAGACATCCTTCTCTCACAGGAAGGGTGGACCTGTCCAGCTAGTTGGACAACATGGTGGGGTAAGCCTACGCCAACAACCTTATCACTGTTTTCACTTTTGCTGTAATACCCGCGTAGCCCAGACCTGCCCATTTCCTTTCAACCAGAACCCTCAGTCACCGCAGAAGGGCTCATCCTCCTTTCATACCCTTCCACCCGGCAATAGCAGAGTATTAAAGGGAAAGGGTGGGGGCAAGCTAGGTACGTGGCAGCACCTAGCACTGTGAGGTAGTAGCTTGCATATAATGCCTAGACCAGAAGAATTAATTCTTAACTGGTATGAGACAGCTTAAATAAGTGATTTGAGGCTGGACAGGCTTTCTGATGGTAGCAACTGGATTTTCTTGTCTTGCCAGCACACATGGTAACCGGGCAAGTCATATAAGGCATTAACTGGCATAAAATGGCAGCACTGGGGCATTTGAGAATGCACATTCTATATGATGGAAGCACCTGGATATGAAGCAGTATAATACCTGCCAGACCCATTTCAAACCATTGTTGTGTCTTACAATGTCCATCTTCTCAGTGACTTCTCCAACCTGCCCCTTTTTATTTTCCTTTGTCGATATACTGAAAGCAAAAGTCACTATGTATCTGCACTTGCACGCAATGTGGTGCTAGACTAAACTCGTACTCCCGATGTGTGAGCATGAACCCATCACACATGCCCACTCCGTCAACAGTGTGGCACTTGGCTTGAGTAGATGCTCACACTGCTCAGGTTCAGGTCAGGATCATAACAATTTCATAACTACAGAACTGGAGAAATCTACAACCCTTCTTAATAGTTTTGATTTTTGCTTTTGACAAAATATAAATAAGTACAATCAGAACTCCTTTTTTAAATTGATTTCCATTGACTTTTATTTTTTTTGTTTTGTTGGGTCAGAGCAATTCCCCCCATCACTGATGAGCACGCTGGCCTTTTGTGCAATGCGTGCTAGTGTTTGAGTTGCCTTTTTTCATTTCACTTCTTAGTTTTGAATTGTGGGTTTGGGTAGTAGTGAGAGATCCCCACAGATAGAGCCTGGAGATGTTGACACACATGTTGATGTATGAGTGTGTCTTACATCGTATCTGCGCTTCTATGACCTTCATGCAGATTGTGACGTTGTATGCACACTGGCCCCGGATTGGGGCAACGTCGTGGGAGCTGGGTTTAAATACAATCTTCTGCAATGGCGTTTTTATGTGGCCTACTGTTAAAACCACACAGCAAACAGTTGCTCTTTTTAATCCTCACACTCTTTTGTTACTTTTCTTTTCATGTTGGCAAGCAGTAAAGAAAAACTAGACAATAAAAAAGCACAGTACGACTGAGGCAGCAATTAACCTTGAGGCTTGGTTTGTCTTGCGGTTCTGTTCTCTGTCTTGGAAGTTGCAGGTAGTCCTTCCATCTGCCAAGTGGCCCAGGCTGGATAGTCCATTAAAGGATTCAAATGGGTTCTAGGCTCCTTGACATCCACCACCGTGTTTTCTTTTTCACAAAATATACATAAATAGTAATAACAAATTCGAATAATTAGCTCAATTGATTGCAATGTGATTCCTTTACTTTGTGTGCCAAGGCTCAGCGTGAAAAGCTATCTTTATTGAAAATTATTTCATAGCATTTTGGGTTGTGTCTATTTAGCTGAATTGAAAGCCAGAGAATGGGCATTTTGTGTTGGTGTGTCCCCGGATGCCTGTGGCCTTCAGCGCGAGATAAAATAAATAAATAAATAAAGAAATGGTAGATCGCTCCGTGTCGTTTGTTGCTTGATAATACAGATTAGAGGTGCCTTGCTTATGATGTCAGGACTCTTGCCCAAGCCTTCTGCAAAACTCTGGTCACCTATGGCCTTTTGTCTCTGTGCTTTGCAGAGATGTGAATCACACCTTTTCAGTGCGTCAATTCCGTCTATGGCACCAGCAGGTGTTCTCCTTGAGGACGACGAGTCCAACTCCCCCGTCAGCGTCAAGTGCTGCAGATGCCGCTGAGGGCCCATTATGGCTCGGGAACTGTACTCTAGTACTTGGCACTGATCCAGGTGTGAACTGGTACTGGGGGTTCATCGAGAAGTGGAGAGAGAAAGCTATGAAGAGACTACCTCTGCAATGAGTGAAGATAGCACAGGTCTTTCTTCTGAACATAAAAGAACCACAAACGACACTAAAGAAAGACCATGCACACAGTGCAAGCGAAACAAATGAAGCACTTCTGTTCTAGGTGTAAAAAGGGCAGTTTTCCTCTTGTGTGGCCTTTTGCCATTTGGCCACTGCACATGCAGGAGTAAACCGGGTGGACAGAACCCACCGGTAAGGCAAACAGTGTCATCCCAATCTTCTTTAAAGCACTCTCTATGTAGCCTCCAGATCCTATTAAAAAATATATTTGTTTTCAAATTAGCAGGTGCATGTAGTGTGTTTACACGAGGGCATTAGACAGATACCAGAATCTAAAACAGTTTCTACTTTAGGGGAATTCACAGTGCCCCTGCAATAACAGGAAGAAGCAGGAAATAGGTTGGAAAACGTTTAGCCCCACACATGAACCACATTTAAAACTGTAAAAATGTATTTTTATCTCTCCTGACAGAACTTCTACCAAAGAAACAAAGGTATCATCCTGCCACACCTTGCAACAAATAGTGTTGCAGTCATGCATGTAGCAGATGACATTGTATAGGATCTCTATTGCCAGATGATATTTAGTGACTGAACGTGTCACCACCAACTCCCTAGGCAGCCAACTGCATGGACTAACAGAACCAATACGACAATAAACTGAGAAACCTGAAGACCCTCCATCAGGAAATAAACAACCTCTGGGATTACTGAACCAGAGCATCTTGAGCTGGAAGAAGAAAAACAACATCATATTTTAATCGTCAGGGTCGGGGTGAGTCTAGGGAAAATACTTGCCACTGTGTCTTTAATAAAACTGTGATTTTTTATCACAGCTTGTTATGTAAATCCGAAAGTTGTGTCATTATTGGAGGCTTCACTTATGCTTGTTTAAAACGTGCTCATCACAGATCAAGCAGGGTGAGCCACATTTTTTAAATAAAAAGTCTTGAAAGTCAAAGGCGAGACCACTTGGCCGCTTATAAAGTATTTTCCAACCGACCTCGGAGAAGGACTGTATTGAAAACCATTGCTCCTCTAGAGGAATGAAAACCCAACACTGGAGGTGCCAATGCCCTCCAGGGACGTGACCCAACAAGCTGACCTAGCCAAAGGGGCTTCCGATGAAAGCTCATGGGTTCCGCAAAAGGAGATGAGGAGCTGCGGCGAACTATGGGACCGGAGTGTAGCAGTTCGACTTTTGGATTCCTTAACACATCGCACAACACAAAGTATTGAATTCTGAAGAAACCCTGAGTAGACCAGAGAACTGCAATCTCATTTTGTTCTACAGTAAAGTTGGAAACACACTCCTTCAGGGTGATACATATAATAGTCACATCTAGAGCTCTGACATTACTAAACACAGCTGCATAGTAAGTGTGTCAGAAAGGGATGTGACTTATTGTGCATTCACTGTGGGAAAATAATTTAATAACTACGTCTGGGTCGCTTGACGAGGGGAGAGTTTCCAATCGTGAGATTGTCTACCAAAGAATGTCCTGCAGAGATAGCAGAAAGAAAAACATTCACTGTTCTATTTCTTTCACCTTCTGAAGCTATGGTCAATAGGAAATTGTCAATGAGCATAGGAGAAGAATTAGAGCGATCAGAATTCCATTGATCACCCTAGTCAGTCCATTTAGCACTGGCCAGTCTCTATATTCTAGATGCTCTCAGGACTCTGGAATTGTTGATTAGCTGGCAATAATCCTGCGAAAGTCCAGCAAATACAGCAAGTCGCCCGACACAAGCCAAGCCACCAGCAACATTGACCGGTCTAGAAAAAGCGGGTGAACTAGGCCCAAATGTTCCATCAGAAGATGAGGCAGGAGGGGAAGGTGAACAAGAGACACCATAGAATGATGCCAAAGAGCTATAGACAATGGCTGCGTGGGCCAGAGAGGAACCAACTGGAACATGTTGCCTTCGGAAGAGTTAATCCATAGACAGGTCATGGAATTCATTGTGAATTGACTGATGGTATACAGAAGACCCGAAGAAACGCATGCATTGTTTTTGCTTCTGGGTCTTTGAGCCATTTCTAAAAGATAGGTGCGTGTGTATTCAGCCTGGAGGGGAAGAGATACACCAGATGGACCCCCATCGCTCCTGAGCCACCAAAGAAATCCTGCTGTGAAGGTTCAAATCACTGACGTTGGTCAGGTAGCGCAGCTGGTAATCTGCGGCCATGTTGTGAATTCTGTGTCAATGTTCCGCCTTGACCAAAATCCACTCTTGCAACGAGTGATGAAAGATTTGTTTGGAAAGTGCTGCCAGCCTATCGACCAGATACAGAAATTTGACATTGTTTTAGTTCGCATAAATTGACCCACTTGGAAAGTATTTTTTATGGTTACTATTTAGCAAACTACAAATATTATGGATTTCTTTAAACCACAACTACAGGCCAAGGGTTATTAAAATAAACAGTTTCTGGTGAACCACTTTCACCATCAGCTACCACAGCCAATGGCAATGAAAACAACCATGACAGTGCCATGTGTGTGCCTACAGCAACAATCAAACATGTACACAGTACAGGGTATAGAATAAAGACAGCTTAAACAGATATATATATATATGACAAAAAAGAGGAGAGGGGTGCAGTTCCCTGGACAGTAAACCTATTCAGCCACTGGTGTTCTCCTCCTACCAGTTTCTGTGCTCTTCACAACATCAGGGAGGCAGTCTTAGCTTGCAGCTCACAGCAAGTACAGGTGTTAACAATCAATGATGATTCTGCTGCAAGGACCTCTAGTAGCTGCAGTCATCAGGTTTGTAAGGAACAAGCTCACACCCAATCCCACGGTGTGGAAAGGGGGGCGAGTAGCCTACAGTGAGGCACTCCAAAGCAGGGCATGTGTCACCCCGGTGCAGCACCCTATTATATTCTGAAGATTTCTGTAACGCTCACCTGATTCCCGTAGAGGCGCCGGTCTTGACTGGGCGTATACCGTATCTTCAAAGGTGATGTGTAACACACGGCTGGCTCTTTGGGCTGGACCTCTGTGCACTGTATGTCTGACTCGAAGGGTAAGATGTCTGCAGATAGAAAATATGGGATTAAGGAACTGGGTTATTAATTGTCTCTCTCTTCTTCCCTTTCTCTTCTCCTGTAGAACCCCAAAGGTTAACGCTCTCACCTTAGGTAAGTGAACGCCATGCTCTCCATCTGCCTCGGGGCAGGGTGCTGTAACCAGTTTCTTCACTGGATAAGGGGAGCAGGCCTCTTGACTTCAGAGGACTGCTGTCCGTCGTTTACTGCACGAACGGTAAGTTTCGAGTAATTCTAATGTCTTTAAAGTCTTTAGTAATGATGTTTCTTGTTTTGCAGGGTTCCGGCGATGGCGGATGACGGGCTGAAGTGAGTTGAAGATGGAGCCCGTGTGATGAATAGAAGCGCCTGGAAGCACGTAAGTAAGCGCTTGTTGCCTGCTTCACAATGCGCTCTAACTGTCTTTTTATTTTGCAGGTACAAGTGCGGAGCGGCTGCAGGGTGCCGGAATACCCACTGGGTTAGATGTGGAAAGGAGTAATGGCACGTGAGTATTAAAGTTCCCCAATGTCTTTAAACGCACCTTGTTTTGTCTTTCAGATGCGGGATGCAGCGCCGAAGGCCTCCGGAGCGTGCGAAGAGTTGGTAAGCTTTTGTCTTTCAGATGCCGGAATGCAGTGTGAAGACCTCCGGAGCGCACGAAGAGTAGGTAAGCCTTTGTCTTTCAGATGCCGGAATGCAGCGCGAGGCGTTGGTGACAGCCGATGGACCAGGTAAGTGAAGAGCTGTCACTGAAGACCGTAATGCTAACCTGTTCTTTCTTGTCTTTATAGGTGTTGCTGAAGACTGGATTCAGGATGGTAAGCCTTTTTCCTTAGGCCCAGGATCAGATGCAGAAGACACGATGAGCGTTCTGCTGCAGAGGATGCAGAATAACGCAAAGCAAGATTCATCCATCGGGTGTGGTTTAAATAGCCTCCTGTAGTGCTTAGGTGTCTCCTTCCACAGCCACGCCTAGGTAAGAAAAGAGTTCCTGCTTTCCAGAAGAGTTCCAGTGTTCTGACTCTAGGGAGTGGCTCCTGCCTCACCCAACAGGAAAAGTAGTTCCAAACAGAAGAGGATCAGAGGCTCAACTGGCAGGCAAGTAAGCAGCATGGTCTGCTGCAGGTAAGTCCACCCAAGCATTATGAGCCCGGCGCTTCCAGCGCTGGGACTGGGCATATTTATGAGCCTGGTGCCACTGGCGCCAGGACTGGGTCCAAAAGGTCCCAATTGGGACTGGTTGGCACTCGGAACCTGGGTTATGGATCTGCTTCCAAGGGAGTTGGGAAAACCCTGACCTTTTGGAAGCAGAGATCATGACAGTACCCCCCCTCAAGGCCCCTCCCAAACCGGGCTTCTCTGGGGGTTTTGGCTTGTCAGGAAATGTTCGGTGAAATCTTTTGATTAGGCGAGGAGCGTGGACATATTCAGCAGGTTCCCAGGATCTCTCTTGGGGGCCGTAGCCTTTCCAGTAAATTAGGTAAAATAGTTTAGATTTGGAGATCTTGGAGTCCAGAATGCTTTTGACTTCAAACTCGAGTTCTCCATCAACTAGGATAGGTTTTGGAGATTTAGTTAGTCGGGTTTGAGGTTGCACGGGTTTTAATAGAGAGACGTGGAAGACCGGATGTATCTTCATGTGCGGGGGCAAGTCCAACTTGAGCGCTACTGGGTTTACTATGGTAGTGATGGAATAGGGACCAAGGTATCTTGGGTTGAATGTGCGTGGCCCTTTTAGAGGTAGATATTTGGTGGATAACCAGACTTGATCCCCTACTTGATATTGAGAGGCTTCCTTCCGATGTTGATCTGCTCCTTTCTTGTATTGTTCTTTAGTCCTTTGAAGGTGAGAAACAGCTTCCTTAAAGGCTTGGGTGATTGTAGAATGCAGGTAGTCTACTGCTGGTGTTTCAAGATCTTGGAGGGGATCCAACTCCGAGGTTCGAGGGTGACTGCCGTACAAAAGAAAAAACGTGGTTTTCCCAGTTCCCGAATGGACAGAGTTATTGTAGGCATATTCGGCTATCCAAAGGATGTCTTTCCAAGTTTTTTCAGTTTGTTGCAGCATGCAGCGTAAATACTGTTCCAGAGTTTGATTGGTCCTCTCGGTTTGTCCGTCGGTCTGAGGGTGGTGACTGGTCGATAGTATCACATCAATTTGAGCCGACCGACAGCAACTTCGCCAAAAATGAGAAATAAATTGACTACCTCGATCCGAAATTAGAACCGAAGGAAAACCGTGCAGTCGGACGATGTTTTCGAGAAATTCTCGGGCCAGAGTTGCTGCTGTTGGCAAGCCTTTGAGCGGAATGAAATGCGCCATCTTGGAGAATAAGTCCACGATTACTAGAATCGTATTGTATCCGGAGCATGGAGGTAGATCGGTGATGAAGTCCATAGAAAGCGTATGCCAAGGGCGAGGTGGGATGTCAATAGGGCGTAAGAGGCCTGCTGGTCTTTCCTTTTGACTCTTGTTTTGGGCGCATACTCCACAGGACATTATAAAGTCTCTGATATCTTTTTTCCAAGACGGCCACCAGAAGTAGCGCTTGATCTTTTCTGAGGTCTTGGCCATACCGGGATGTCCTTCCATTAAAGAATCGTGATAACAAGAGATTACTTTTTTCTGTAAATCTGTGCTGGGTAGGTATAATCGTTCTTGGAAATACAATAAGTTGTCCTTTACTGCAAAGTCCTTTCCCTGCAGATGCCAATTCTGTATGTCTGCTGGAGTTACAAGTTGCCTGGCTTTATCCTTAACTTCCTCTATGGATTCTGTGGCGATTACACCCAGAATTCTTTGTTCGGGAATGATTGGTACAGGTTTAGGGTTGATCAAGTGTTCTTCCACTCCCATCCGAGAAAGGGCATCAGCTTTACCGTTCTTTGTACCAGGTCGATAGGTAATTATGAAGTCAAACTCGGCAAAGAATAATGCCCAACGGAGTTGTCTAGAGGATTGGGCTTTTGCGGTTTTCAAATACTGCAGGTTTCGGTGATCCGTAATCACAGTAACGGTGTGTCGGGCCCCCAGCAGATAATGCCGCCAAGCCTTAAAGGCAGACTTGATAGCCAGCAGTTCCTTGTCAGTAATCGTGTAATTGATTTCAGGAGGCGAGAATTTGCGGGACAAAAATGCCACGGGATGCAACTGATTGGTTACCCGGTCCTTTTGTGATAGAACTGCCCCCATGGCAAGGCTTGAAGCATCAGTTTCCACGATGTAGGGGAGTTCGGGGCGAGGGTGTTTTAAAATTGGTGCAGAGATAAATTTAGTCTTCAAATCCTGGAAAGCTTGTTCCGCCTCGGTCGACCATTCAAAACGTTTGTTTTTCTTTAACAAGGCAGTGATGGGCTGGACTATTCGAGAGAATTCGGGGATAAACCTGCGGTAAAAGTTAGTGAAGCCTAACATGCTTTGCACACCTTTTACGGAGGATGGTGATGGCCATTTGAGAACTGCATCGACCTTCTTTGAATCCATACGCACTCCGCCAGGTGATAATATGAATCCCAAGAATTCAACTTCAGTCACGTTGAAAACACATTTTTCCAACTTAGCGAAAAGTTTGTGTTGACGCAATCTTTCGAGGACCATTTTCACGTGTTTCCGATGTTCAGATTCCGATGAAGAATAAACGAGGATGTCGTCAATGTAAACAACAACACACACATCTATGAGCTCTCTGAGGACATCGTTCATAAAATATTGAAAGGCGGCCGGGGCATTGCAAAGTCCGAAGGGCATGACCTGATATTCAAATAGCCCATACTTGGTGCGGAAGGCCGTCTTCCATTCATCGCCCTCTTTTACTCGTACCAAGTGGTAAGCTCCTCTAAGATCCAGCTTTGTATATATGCATGCTTTTCTGACTTGGTCCAGGAGTTTAGGGATCAAAGGTAACGGATATCTATTCTTAACAGTGATCTGGTTCAGGGAGCGATAATCTATACAAGTTCTAAGGTCTCCTTCCTTTTTTGGAACGAAGAACAAAGCTGAAGAAGCAGGGGACTTGGAAGGACGAATAAACCCATTTGCCAGGTATTGATCCAGGTATTGTCGAAGGTGAAGGTTCTCAGGCTCGGTGAGGGCATAAATTCTACTACAAGGAGGAGTAGATCCAGGTATCAGGTCTATCTGGCAGTCATAAGACCTATGAGGAGGTAGAGAGTTAGCCTGACCCTTCCGGAAAACATCTTGGTATTCTAGGTATTCGGGAGGTAACTGGGGAGTCTCTGAAGAAATTGCTGCCAGTGCAACACCAGGTGGAGGGTGACAAGTAGAGACACATTCTGGAAACTGGACCGTTCTTGCTCGCCAATCGATCAGAGGATTGTGTTTCTCTAACCAAGGTATTCCTAGAATAATCTGAAACTGAGGGGCCTTGATCACATCGAACACGATCTTCTCATGGTGTCCATCTTGACTTACTAGCGTCACCTCTTGAGTGGTATGCGTTACTGGCCCGGAGGTTATCTCCGTACCATCCACCGTAGTAATGACGTCCTTTACAGCCTTGGGACAAAGAGTTAGATTCATCCTCAAAACCATTTCATGATCCACATAATTGCCGATGGCACCGCTGTCGACGTAAGCTTCAATTGCATGTAATCGATCCGGATTATCAGGGCTAATGAGGACCATAGGTATCACGAAATGCGAGGTCACGGAACTGGTTTTCACGCTCGGCAAGAGGACCTCTATTCTTGTCGGGCGAGGTCGTTTCCCTGCTCAGAGTTTGTAACTTTGGTAACTGCAGCTCCTACTGCCTTCTTGGCAGGTTTCACCGGACAGTCTCGAAGAAAGTGCCCTGAGTTTCCGCAATAGAGGCATAATTGCAACTGTTTTCTCCTTTCCCGCTCCTTTTGTGTTAGAGGACCTTTCAGACCCCCTATTTGCATGGGTTCCCCGGAGTCTACTCCTTTGGAAGGAGTTGGCGGTTTGGAAAATACTCGAGCATCAAACTTGGAACGATCGGCCTTCCTGTTCTGCAGTCTGTGATCTATTTGAACGACTAAGTCTATATAGTCCGAACAATCTTGTGGGGGATTCACTACTTGGGCTAACACATCTTTGAGCTCTCCACGTAGACCTCTATAAAACAGCGTAATCCTTTTGTCCTCAGGCCATTGAGTTTCCACTATCAGTCTGTTGAAAGACGCAATATAAGCCAAAAGGTCTTGATTACCTTGTCGCAACGAAAGAAGCTCATTGTCCAAGGCCTGCCCCTGTGAATGTCTTGCGAACAGTTTTTCCATACTGAGCTGAAAAGCTTGAAAATCATGGAGGACCGGATCATCTTGATTTACTAGAGGGATCGACCAGTCTGCCGCATTGCCACTAAGGTACGAAAGCACGAAAGCTACTTTAGCTTGATCAGTTGGAAAGGCTTCTGGCCGGCATAAGAAATGCAACCGGCACTGATTGATAAATACTGCAAACCTCTTTGGGTCACCAGAAAATCGTTCGGGCGGAGCCAGAGGTACATTCCCAGGTAGGTTGATCTGCACTGGATTCATAGAGGATGTAGAAGGAAGATTTCCCCCAGATGCGGGTAACGGGGTCTGTCCGGCTTGTGACTGTAGCAATTGTCTAGCGAGATCATCTGTTCGCTCCTTGGAAATAATCAGTTCCCTTCTTAGAGCGTTCGTTTCCTGACGGGCTGCATGCACTTCTGCCCTTAGTTCCCCAAGTAACTGGGCTAGCTGGTCGGTATCCGAGGTTTCCATAGCGCCTGGACGGGAGTTTTGTGGTAGGCTTTGCGTTCTGTAACGCTCACCTGATTCCCGTAGAGGCGCCGGTCTTGACTGGGCGTATACCGTATCTTCAAAGGTGATGTGTAACACACGGCTGGCTCTTTGGGCTGGACCTCTGTGCACTGTATGTCTGACTCGAAGGGTAAGATGTCTGCAGATAGAAAATATGGGATTAAGGAACTGGGTTATTGAATGTCTCTCTCTTCTTCCCTTTCTCTTCTCCTGTAGAACCCCAAAGGTTAACGCTCTCACCTTAAGTAAGTGAACGCCGTGCTCTCCATCTGCCTCGGGGCAGGGTGCTGTAACCAGTTTCTTCACTGGATAAGGGGAGCAGGCCTCTTGACTTCAGAGGACTGCTGTCCGTCGTTTACTGCACGAACGGTAAGTTTCGAGTAATTCTAATGTCTTTAAAGTCTTTAGTAATGATGTTTCTTGTTTTGCAGGATTCCGGCGATGGCGGATGACGGGCTGAAGTGAGTTGAAGATGGAGCCCGTGTGATGAATAGAAGCGCCTGGAAGCACGTAAGTAAGCGCTTGTTGCCTGCTTCACGATGCGCTCTAACTGTCTTTTTATTTTGCAGGTACAAGTTCGGAGGGGCTGCAGGGTGCCGGAATACCCACTGGGTTAGATGTGGAAAGGAGTAATGGCACGTGAGTATTAAAGTTCCCCAATGTCTTTAAACGCACCTTGTTTTGTCTTTCAGATGCGGGATGCAGCGCCGAAGGCCTCCGGAGCGTGCGAAGAGTTGGTAAGCTTTTGTCTTTCAGATGCCGGAATGCAGTGTGAAGACCTCCGGAGCGCACGAAGAGTAGGTAAGCCTTTGTCTTTCAGATGCCGGAATGCAGCGCGAGGCGTTGGTGACAGCCGATGGACCAGGTAAGTGAAGAGCTGTCACTGAAGACCGTAATGCTAACCTGTTCTTTCTTGTCTTTATAGGTGTTGCTGAAGACTGGATTCAGGATGGTAAGCCTTTTTCCTTAGGCCCAGGATCAGATGCAGAAGACACGATGAGCGTTCTGCTGCAGAGGATGCAGAATAACGCAAAGCAAGATTCATCCATCGGGTGTGGTTTAAATAGCCTCCTGTAGTGCTTAGGTGTCTCCTTCCACAGCCACGCCTAGGTAAGAAAAGAGTTCCTGCTTTCCAGAAGAGTTCCAGTGTTCTGAATCTAGGGAGTGGCTCCTGCCCCACCCAACAGGAAAAGTAGTTCCAAACAGAAGAGGATCAGAGGCTCAACTGGCAGGCAAGTAAGCAGCATGGTCTGCTGCAGGTAAGTCCACCCAAGCATTATGAGCCCGGCGCTTCCAGCGCTGGGACTGGGCATATTTATGAGCCTGGTGCCATTGGCGCCAGGACTGGGTCCAAAAGGTCCCAATTGGGACTGGTTGGCACTCGGAACCTGGGTTATGGATCTGCTTCCAAGGGAGTTGGGAAAACCCTGACCTTTTGGAAGCAGAGATCATGACAATTCCACTCTTCAAAAATCCTGGAAATATGACGAAAAAGAGGAGAGGGGCACACTCCAGTTCCCTGCACAGTAAACCTACTCAGCCACTGGTGTTTTCCTCCTACTGGTTTCGGTGCTCTTCACATCATCAGGGAGGCAATCTTAGCTTGCAGCTCACAGCAAGTGCAGGTGTTAACAATCAATGATGATTCTGCTGCAAGGACCTCTGGTAGCTGCAGTCATCAGGTTTGTAAGGAACAAGCTCACACCCAATCCTACGGTGGGGAAAGCGGGGGAGTAGCCTGCAGTGAGGCACTCCAAAGCAGGGCATGTGTCAACCCGGTGCAGTACCCTATTAGATTCTGAAGACTCCATCCTTCAAAAATCCTGGAAATATGACGAAAAAGAGAAGAGGGGCGCACTCCAGTTCCATATATATATATATATATATATATATTTATTTTTATTTGCTGTATTGATTTAGCAAAACCTTTACCTATCCATAAAATATATAGAATTTCATAAAACACATACCTCATGAATTCACTCATATGATGAAACACAACATCCATAGAGCTGTATATCATAAAATGTTAAAGTGCAAATGCCTTAGTTCCTAAGTTCAATTTCAACGCAGGAAACTTGTTAACAATGTTGGCTAGCACCCTCCTAACAATGTTTCACCCAAATGTTTTAACAAAGTTGACTGTTGCCAGGTATCCATTTTGTTGTTCACCATTTAAGAACCTCCTCCAAAACACCTCCTCAGATGGCATACATGAACCACTCTGGAATCGGCACAGAAACTTATTACGGATGTCGAGGATACTTTTACAACCCAAAAATAGGTGTTTCCAATTTTCTAAAGTACCCTCAGTTCTACACTGATCCATTTGTTTCTTGGGATTTCCCTTCTTGGGCCCCAGATGTCTTGTGTGCAAAGCTGATTCAGGCTGTCGGTAAAATGGGCTAGGTGAACACTTTAGATACTCTGGAAGTGTACCATAAGATCTAATTGTTAATTGATATTCCTTTTACAGCCTATATTGCTCCAACCGTTTAAATTGTTTCATCCAGTCAAACTCTCTAACTTTCCGTTTGACCCTCAAGGGATCAGATGTTAGAAGCTCTCTGTTGCCTCCTATTTCTGCTAACATAGACATATAGGGCCTCATTATAACCCTGGCGGTACGGTAACAACGGTGCCGGTAAACTACCGGCACCGTTGCTACCGCACCACCATACTCAAGTCCTGCTCACAGGTGCCCATCTGGCCACCAGGTCTGACCTGTCGGGCGGACCGGCACCCACGAGCAGAACATGATGGTAGCACCAGTACCGTCATTAACGGTACCGGACAAAGGCATTGCTAGGGGGGGTTGTGGGGGCTATAGCCCTGGGTCTTGTGGTTGTAGCCCTGGATAGAAGCTCAGGGGTTATAACCAAAAAGGCTAGCTAGCCCTCAATCCTGACAGTCCCAAAATTAGCATAGCGCCAGATCTTTTCCAGACCTAGCAACACCCCTGGTACCGGTGCTACCGCCCTCTGCATTCCCATTAAGCCCTATGGGGCCGAATGGGGATGGGGAGTCCCTTATTACCTGCACCCACGAATGGGCCATTACCGGGTCCGCCAAACTTGGCATGACCTGGTAATTGCCCATTCGCGGGTGCCAGAAAAAATGCAACTCCGGCGGCAGCCATGCCTGTTTTACAGGCACGGCTACCGCCAGGGTTAGAATGAGGCCCGTTATCTTTTTTAAAGGAGTTTAGCGTATTTACAACTATTTCTGGTTAGCATTGAGGCCAATTCATTATACAATGTCGCTTTGGTAGGATTTAAAATGTTATACAAAACCGTTAATCTCCTTGATAGAACACAGCAATAGATCGAATGTATACCTAATTCCATCCTAAGGGCAACCATAGGAACACAATTTGGAAGATTCAATGTTTTTTCCAATTAGTACTTTCTATACGATCCAATTCTTTTTCGTTGTTTGGAACATCCGTGATTTCGAGTTCATGTAGGAGTGTCAGCAATATGATTTGTCTGTAATAGGCGACCAGTGGTATTAAAGTATATATGCAGTACTTGATCTTGGTTTTTTTAAATTGATCCACCAAAGCTGGTAATTTCCCCAATTATCCTACTTTGGTCCCCGACCTTACAGATGTTAGTAATTGTGTATCCCAAATATAAAATAGTGTTGCAGATCTGAATTCGGTTCCCATAGATATACCGCTTGGCCCCCCTCTTACTCATCATGTTGGGAAAAGTCATTACGGCTGCCTTTTTGGTATTTATCCTTACGTTGTTTACAGTGGCATATTAAACCATGTTGTAAGATGTCTCTGTAAACCAATGCTTTTTCAATCAAGAATAATAACGTCACCTGCAAATGCCAAGTACCTTGAGTGAAGATGCATAACTTTTGAGGGGAAAGATCTTGTGCTCCCTGCCCAGATCACACATATGCAGCTTAAATAGGTAGGGATTCAGTACACACCCCTGCCTAAGGCCCACTCTGGTTGTAATATCATCTGTAACTGAACCTCCCACGTTCATTCTAATCCGGATCGGGTTGTTTAAATTCAAAAGCACCAGTACTTTCAACAGTCCTGCTGGGATGTTTATAATCTTCAACTTATTGAACAGTCGATGGGGATCCACGCCATCAAATGCGGCATGTTTGGATCCAGGAAGGCAACATACAGAGTTTTCTCTTTGCTTATTTCATCTCTCAATAGCTTTAACATGAAGCCATTCAGATCTGTCCCCACTTCCTTCCTAAACCATGTTTGAAAAATGGATACTCTAATGGTCTCAGTGACCCACTTCACCAGTTCATCTAGGATCAGTGAGGCAAAAATCTTACTGGAAGAGGCCAGAAGGGCAATTGACTGATATTTTCCAGGTAATTTTCGGTCACCCTTCTTAAAAATAGGGACAATATAGCTTTTGTACCAAGACTCAGGGATTCTATTGGCTCTTAATATATTTAGACAGATCGGATATAGTAATTATGCCCATAACTGGAGATTCTGTCTGAGCATAACATTGCACAGACCATCTGGACACATGGCCCTAGAATTTTTACACTTATGAATTTTCCTTTCTACATCATTTATCCCAAAAATACCTCTCCATGATGGTAAATACGCGTCCATAATGGGTGCCTTGGTAGGAGGTGCCTTGGAGAATAAATCTCTATACTTACAAGGAATCTGAATTGTTCTATTCTTCCCCTTCCTGGTCATTTATGTAGTCGCAGATGGTTTTGGAGTTGTTCTTACCAATTTCTGCAATCATGTTTGTCTCTCAAATTCACAGTAACCTTGTGGAATGTAATCCAATTCTTGTGTTATTGCTTGAGCTGCCTTATGGATTCTTGGGTTACTTCCCTTGAATCTTCCCTACCTTTCTGAACATCTTGAATAGCTTTCCTTAGCAGGCATTTCCTATTAGCAACTTCCTCTTTGGAACTGTGTGACTTATTCATGGGAATTGGTATAATGGGCTCTTTTACAAGCCATTTCACCATTGCGTTATAGTTATCGATGAGGAACAGTTCTTCCATGTCTCTTTCCTCTTGGTGGTTCATCAAATATTTGCAATCTATCGACCCTTACCAAACTAGATCTAAAGTTTGTACTTAATCTGCTCCCCTGATGACTTGCTTTAAGGTTGGTAAGGTTAACCGAATGGGAGGAAGTCTGCAGAGGCTCCTTAATGGTCATTGTAAGACGAGCATGGTCACTTATCAGAGTTTCAAGTACAGACAATGAGACTACATTATCATACCAGGTCTTAGAGACATATATATATAATCAATATGGGAGTAACTCCCCCCCCCCCCGCTCCAAGTAGGATGGGTAGGAATGCCACTAAATGTTACTATTCTGTTTAATTAGCTTCCAGTTGTCCATCAACTCTGCCCATGCCATCCCTCGACTGTTTACATGCATAGTTATAGATGGAAATACCTTATGCTCCTCAATATTACCGATGTCGGGGCACTGGCAATTCAAATCTCCAGCAATGATTTTCCCATCCCGACTCCTAGCCTTTAACCATTGCATCACAAGGGTAGTCAGAGCTTTAACAAAAAGTTCCCTCCTTCGTTTTTAACTGGTTTCAGTAGACATTTATCAGTAAAAAGAAAATGTCAGCCTTTGCTATACTAGTGGCCACAATTGAGGCATTATATGTGGCACATTTCATTATATTCAGGCTCCAAATATTTTTTGTACCAATTATTAAGCCCTCTGAAGGCCTCCCTTTTATCCCCTTTTTTGCTTCTTTAGAAAAGATTGAAAATCCATCAAAATAGGAGGGCTCGACAACCACACTTCTTGTAAGAGTTTGATAGAATATTTTGTGATGTTCAATGGCTGTACATTTTTGGAGAGAAAACTATGCAAGCCTCCAGAATTCCAACTCAATAATTGGAGCTGTTCTCCACTAAAGGTTAAGTTGGCCGAATAATGTCTTGGATCTGGCTGGTAATGAAGTCGCAATCCATTTCCAATCTTCAGACTTGTTCCCCCTCCCATAGAGCGGGACCACACGAATGAACTCTCCTTGACCTGTTAGGTGAGACAGAGCAGATTATGGGCTTGCTTGTGTTCTGGGGTTAAGGGTCAGGCCTTCCTTCCTTACATATACGTACTACCACATTCTTACATTCAACCTGGGAAAAGAATATTAGTATGAATCGCAGAGTCTGTAGGGAGTCAGCCACCTTCAAGATTAGACTACCCACAATTCTGCTGTTAAGGTGTACGACTATGATGTCCATGCGCACAGGGGAAAACAAATCAACTAACTTCATGTCAGCAGATCTCACAGTTCTCAAGGCTGGAATCATGGCGTACATTTTAATCGCTGTTGATCTATTTAATATACATTTTCCTGAGTCCCTGAATATTTGTTTGAGCACCAAAGCATCCATTTGTTCAAGGGTCCTATCCTTAACCACTTCTCTTGTAGTTAAGTAGGAACAAACCTGCTTTTGTGTTCTAGGGGATGTTTTTAGGACATCAACAAAGGGGGAATAATCTTCAATCAACATGCTATCATCATTAGCCGCCGCAGACCCTCCCTGTCATCCTCCGGGTCCACAGAACACTCCTGGGACAGCATCCTCGAGGTCTCATGGCCTTCATTCGGTGATAAGCAGTCATCGTGATTTTTATCTGGCGACTCCTTTAATCAAAATGGCAAGATTGATTGTGTGTCCATCATTTTATTTGCTTTCCTTAACACTTTTTTTCTTACTCACCGAAGGCTGAAGACGTCTCTTTTTTTTAGCTGATCCGTTTTGAATAGCTGACATCTCACCTTTCCTCTCTTCCCCTGGTATGACCATTAAATCAGCAGACACAACGTGGAGCTTCCTCGAGAATTTCCTAGCACTTCTCTTAGTGAATTTCGCTTTTTTAGATTTTATTTTATCGCTTTTGTTATTCTGAGTCCCGTCGTCAGATGACGGACCAACTACCTTTTGTTTTAGATGAGGATTGTCCATAGTCTGGGTCGAGTTCTCACCACTCGCCATTGACTAAGGTACTACACCGTTACTTGGGAGTCTAATCATAATTATAGGCAATTGGTCCTCATTTGTCTGATTTGTCTGCACCTCTGTGTTGTTGTAGGTGGAGTAATTAAGTAGAGAGTTGTCCGTAATAACCACATCCTGCATAGGGTGAGTATTAATTCCATTACCCGCTTCTGAGATAGCATTGTTTCTCCTTATTTGTGTGTTGGTTGCCCCGTATGATTTGTGATGTGCTATTAAATCTTTCAGTACCACTGTATTATGTTTAATTTCCTTCTTAATCTGATCATATAGTGAGACAAGGGTTTGCAACATGAGGTGTAGTGCTTGGAGTGAGGAGGTATCTCCAAATAACACTAAGTGAGTTGTTGAGATCAGTCCCTATATATCGTTCTTTCTCCCTAATGTGAGGCGAGCTTTTCAAATTATGTGAGGCCTCCTGCTTGTGGCCAGACCCATTAACCATCATTACATGGGAGGTAGATAATTGTGGGGCACTAGATAATGTACTTGCATCGTGGCCACCCATTTTTCCTCCATGCTCTGACGTATGTTCAAGAATGATTCCTCAATTACGGTGAAAAGTCTGTCAATTATTAACGTATTGTGGACTCACTTTGTGGAAAATCACAGGGAGCGTCCAACAATGTGTCTGCCTGATTGGGCATGATGGAAACTGGCACCGGTTTATTATTTTCAATTATGAGGGCGGACAGGAGTGATTTCACTGGAAAGAATTTCGTAATCCCCTCCCCCTTTATAGAGTCGTTCGAGTATGTTCGCACTATAAGTTGATTTAAATAAAGGAAAAACACGTGTCGTAATGTCAACTCCATTAAGCCCCATTTCCACATCTAATACGAAGTTTACACTTTCGCTTATTGAAAACATTTCCAACATTTGGGCTTATTTATTTATTTTTATTTATTTGGATTTATAAAGCGCCCATGGCCCGGGGGCATCGTGGCGCTGTTACAAGGAAGTTTGCTTGTAGATACAGTTGTTTATACATAGACAATACATTTCTGGGTCTAGAGCAGTCATGTCTATACAGGGCACAGTTGTTTATACATAGACGTACATCTATGGGTCTAGTGAGGTCATGTCTATACAGGGTATAGTCATATCTATGCAGGGATAGGTTTACATAGCGGTTTAGTAGGCATAGTATTCATGAGATGGATTAGTATACAGAGTACAGGATAGCATGCAGTATTGATAACTAGTTGTGTACTAACCTTGTTGTGTACTCTTCAAGCTGTGCCTTAAACCTTTCTTACCAGGCATAAACGTCTTGTGCAGTCATCTAATCTTACCTTCAAAAATGGGTTAGATTCAAAAGCCATGGCTCTTACTTTTCAATTTTGCATACATGTAGGGGGCCCACATGTCTCTTGATGAAGCCGCACAACTGCAGTGAATAGCAGGATCCTGTACTTATTCGGCACTCCATGGCGTGCCGCACCCAGAGATGGGATTTGTGACTAGTTTTGCTCTACAAAAAGGGCTTCAAACCAGCTACACCATCCATGATACATGCAGTACCTTGCAGGTAACTGCACTTGTTCGTCACTCCACTGCGCTCTTTGCCCGGAAATGGTTCTTGAGGATAGTTGTGCTCCACAGAAAAGGCTCCCAGCAGAAACACCAGTCATGATATGCGCAGTTCCTTGAAGCTAACTGCACTCATTCGACACTCCGACAAACATCTTTATGCATTATTTTCCGATTTTAAATTGCTGACGAATGGAACTGTGATGCCCAAAATGTGTATCGTTGCCATATATCTGCTGCAAGGGGCTTTTTCCGGTGAATACAAAGTGATGTTTTTCAAGAGAATGGGCTTCATTACGAGTTTGGAGGTAGCCATGCCCTTAATAGAGCCCGGGTTACCTGAATAGGGAAATACCGGGCCATTCCGACCTATAGGGCTCAAAGGGAATGGGGAGCATACTAACAGCGGGCCCGTTAATGACGTCTGGTAAAACCAGGCATCCAGAGCGGGTCCCGCAAGGGGACCTAGTAATGAGACGGCAGGGGTTTAACGGCGCCGGCAGCTTTACCAGCGCTATTAACCCCCTACCGCCTCACTCGTAATGAGGCCCAATGTCTTTCTTTGAAAATTACAACAATGTTTTCCAACAGAAATATATGGGAATTATTTGTTTACAATGTTTATGTACAGCATATTTAATTCAATGGAGATTGTTCCGAGTTTGGCAATGCAGTAAAGAAATTGCGGTAAATCCATTACCACCATTTTTATCACAGTACCAAATTCCAAGTTTGACCTTGAAGTGGAGGAAACATTCAATTAAACATTTCGTTTTAAAATATTTGTAAAAGCTTCACTAATCAATTCATTCATTGTTTCGTTATTTCACCCAGATGCAAGACTGCCACTCTCCACACATTGTATACCGCTATTACTAATGTTGCGTTACAGGAATTTAGACAATTGCTCCAAAATGCTCCCTCACATATCGCATTCGGATTGTGTACACACTCTGTTAGCACTTTTAAATATACGTGCTTTAGGCTCACGCAAGAAGTTAGCATGTGCTGTGGTGTCTCCATCACATCAGACCTCAAACATTAGCGACAGGTATGTTCATTCCTAGGGATCGAAAGTCTCGGTCCCAGTGTGGAAAGAGTTGGCAGATGCTCCAATCTGAGTAGCAGATCAAATCTGCGGACCAAACTTGATGGGCATTTCTGGAGGCAGCTTTGTGGACGCAAACATTTATAAGACAAAAGATGATGATTAGGATACCTTTTGAGCTATTCAATTTGGGTATAGTTAGTGAATTTATTCTACGCACATATTCGTCTTTCAGGTAAAAGAAATCCAACGTGCAATCAGGCGACCAATACATTAGTACAAACAAGTCTACCGTTCATTTTACCCAACAATGTAGTCCAATGACCTTGGATTCCTTTTGCTTAATCTGACTCATGTGTCTCAGTAATAGGCCCTTATGGTTCTTCATTAACTTAAGCAGCAAAATACCTCTTCTTCTGAGCACAAGAGAGGAGAGTGATAACAGCTCGAACTCCAGGTGTACCAGTTCGACTGGCAGTGAGCATGAAAGATTCAATAGAGTTCTCCAAAATGTGCCCTCATTTAGCTTTAACCATCTCAAATCTGTCCTACATAATGATTCCAGGCCATACAATATAGCTGCACAAAAGCTTTGTTTGTGTGGCAGGACAATACCTGCATAGCTGTATACAGCTGTTCCAAGCAGATTTCTTTTCATAAGCACTGTCTGGAGGGTGGCCTTACCTCTCCACCCTCTGTTCAGCATACTTTCCCCTTCCAAACTCCCATCCCAAATACTTACACTGTGAGACCATGTTGGCCATGCCCTACTCAAGCACCATGAGGGCTTTCCTGCATCCTCTCCCATAATACATGAACCTTGTTTTCTCAACATTCAGCAAAAAATCAAATTCTCCTGTTTATTACTGATCTCCTGTAATTCACTGACCGCCCTATGCAGACCAACATATGGGTGGTCAAACAAAACAATGTCGTCCGCGTAGGGCACCCAGCGTACATGTTTACTGTTTATCTTTGGAGGGAAGCAATTCACTATCCACAGGTAATCAGGCAAGTCAAATATGTACACATTGAAAAGTAGAGGAGCCAGTACACAGCCCTGCCCCACGAATGGTGGGAATTGGGTCAGTGCTAAACCCGCCATCCCCCCGCCCCAACTGCACACTGACATTAGTGAGTTTGTGCAACTGTCTGATCGCCTTCAGCAGCCATGCCAGAATGCCAAAACCAGTGACCTTCAGAGCTTCATTTTATCACGGTTAACTCTGTCGAAAGTCGCCCTCAGATCAACATATAAGACATAGAGAGGAGGGGAGCCCTCAACCAGGGCATTCCCAATGATGGAGACCAAAAGTAGCAAATTATGACCCGTGGCAGAGCCACTCCTAAATCCTGTTTGGAACATTCCTAGCAGTTTACTAGATTCAACCCAGTCCTGTAAGGCTCTAAGCCATTGTGTAGCAAATAGCTTAATGGTAATGTTTAGCATGGATAGTAAGCGATAGTTTGATGGTAAGCTCCCACTCCCCTTTTTGAAAACTGGAATTAAAATAGAATGCTACCAAGAAACAGGGATTTGTCCTTCGCGACACACCATTGTCAACAACACTAGCAAGATCCTTGCCCATATTACAGGATTTTGTTTCAATGCAACGTTTGCTAATCCATTAGGTCTGGGCGAATTAGAACATTTCTACCTCTTAATTAGTAGTTCTAGATCTAGTTCATCAAAAGTAAGCTCAAAGGGGATACGGATAAGTTTTGGAACGTCCTCCAACAAAGCTTGCTTCACACAAAAAACCTTCTTTACCTGGGTCGTCAATGATATGATATGGCATTTATAACGCGCCTATACACAAGTGTTTCGAGGCGCGATGCTGATGGAGGTACCGAGGCCGCTGTATGATTTGACTGATTGCCTCTCTAAGCACTCAGTGCTTCCAAAACCAGTTTGTTCCCCCCCCCTGCAAGGATTTTCAGCATATATTGCCATTGTGTGTTGTTTAGTGAGAGTTTGTGTCTACTGAGCCAGTTGGTGTACTTGTTTGTAGCCAATAGTACTAGCAAGTGACACAACCTCGGATCCTCTGTATCCTTCCTTATATTCTTAATGTTCTGTCTCAGAGCACGCTTTGCACATGCAATGACTTTAACATACCATAGTGACTCTGAGGTGCCGGCGTGAAATGCTAATGGTTTGGAGAGCCTGGCAAAAGTGCCTGTTAACTGAGTGATCAATGTTCAAGGCTATCTGCCGTCTTATTGCAGATATCGACTATATCTTCCGTTACTCGGTTGTCATATATTTCGGCAACCTTTCTAAAATTGTGGTCACTCCATCTTATCTTGTTGCCTCCTCTATTAACCATTCCCACTAGTTATAAGTGCAGCTTTGCTGCCCGGAATAGTCTTGGAGAGCTGTAGGACTAACGGTATATGGTCACTATTACCATTAGGGAGTGTACTGGGATTCCTAACTTGAGGGATTGAGTCACTGGAACAGAAGAAATAATCAATAGGGGACTTGCTTGTGCCCACTTCGCCACGTGAAGTCACCCAGAATATCCCCTTTTGTCCACTCACTAAACATAATCATGTCACAATCCCCTAAAAACCTAAACCACCTCTGCCCAGGCTTATTAAACTCAGTATGGCACAGAATACAACAGACCTCAACCCACTCATTTGCGTCCAATACCCCTTGAACTCTAGAGTATGCATTTAGATCGCCCGCCAGTACTATGCAATCCCGTTCAGACACATACCATTCAATATTACTTCCATAAAACAGGCAAAGGCTCCTTCAGTTGAATTGCCCCCCAGGTGATCATATACATTTAATAGAAGTGATCTATTTTCCTGGCCATGCAGTTCTATGCAAAATTCGACTGCAAGCACTTGTTCCTCGTTAGTTCAGATTTAGTCGCTTTCGCTGCAATGGCCTGCTTTACCCCAATCACTAACCCACCGAACGGCCGCCCACAAAAAACACACTGTGCCATTTTTTGATAGTTAGCTTAGCCTTCTAGCATCAAATCAGATGCCACAATCATTTAATGGCTAAATGTAAACAATGGGCCTCATTATAAGTATGGCAGTAAGGCAACAACGGTGTCGGTAGCAACACCGGCACCGTTGCTACAGTACCGCCATACTACGAGGTGTGCTCGCGGGTGCCTGTCAGCCCTATGGGGCTCAAATGGGGATGTACCGGGCCCGGCACCCATGAAAGAGCAACGACCGGGTCCGGCTGGGCCAGAATAGCCCAGTAATTGCCCATTCACAGGTGCCGGACCCGGATGCGAGTTTCGAGGTAGCCTTGCCGGTTCTACCGGTGAGGCTACCTCCAACCTTTTAATGAGGCCCAATGTCTGTGGCAGCGGACACTTTTATCCTGTACATTCTTTGAAATGTAATTGAGGAACAAGAGTATTTTTTTATTTTAAAAAACAAATTCTTTTAGGAATAAATCAACAGCTTTTCATCTCAAAATGTAATTTATTTTTAAACATTTTGAATGTGCTGCCATACTTAGCTGAAGCTGATGCTGATTTACAAGCAGGATTATGCTTCTATTTTTCGTGACGATTTTGCTGTCACTGTGGTGCAAGCTTACGGTAATTACTGAGTGCGATTGTAGTACTTATTACAACAAAAATACCTATGTATATAACATGAATAAGTAATTAACCCTGTAAACGATTTCAGTCCACAATTACACTTTATTCCCCCCCCAGAAAAATCCTTTGCACCCCAAATTCCAAGGTAATGAGTAAAATAGTCTGACACCAATATCGTGTTCTGGAGCAGTGTACACATGGTTTGAATGTTGCATATGGGGTAGAATACGTGAAAATGGTTGTATACAGTCAGAAATTGTCATTTTGCCTATATGGCAGTAATGTGGAAAATATTCCCAGGTTCTTCAGGTCTTATCATCATATTGGATGTACTTGCATCATATACCCAGATGCTCCCCCCAAATGCCTACTCTTTGCATCGCATGGCCAGGTAATGCCGCGGTGCCAGGTGCTAAGATCACAGGCTGCAAACTGGCATATGGTAAGATATTCACATTACATGCCAGGTTTAGATCTCAGGTGCCTTGACACACAACCCACAAACAGAACACACACACACACACACACACATACACTGAGACACACATTTACATCACACGCACAAAGAACAAGATACAAACAGCTGGATATGATGAGCCGAATGAATAGTTGATTAGTGGCTGGTTTAATACTACATTATATGCACCACCATTCCCGTAATATTCTGAAATGTAGTGCCTCCCTTCCCTTGTGCCCCGGCTTGGCACTAAGGATGTTCCCTCTATGCCATGGGTGCAGTGGGTGCAAGGGTTACATGAAGAAGCTACCATGGTGGATTTCCAAGTCACATGTTTGTTGAGAGTAGTGCAAAGAAGATACTGCCGTGGTTAGGTGGGATATGGCTGGTGTAAGTTACTAATTGTGCACGTATTGCAATTGTAACCCCCCCCCCCCATTAAAAAGAATATACAATCCTACAGCGGGTGAAATACAAATAACATTGTAATTCAATTAAAAAAACATCAAAGTGAAAACAGCCATCACAGGATATTTGCAAGCAACGTGTTATTTTCAGAAATAGACAAGGAACAAACAGTAAATAATACAGTCACAGTATGCAGTGATGTGTATGTTAGGATGCACTTATATCAATATCAGACTCTGCAAAAGAGCATGGGCCTCATTACAACTCAGGCGGTAAGGGGTTTACGGCGCTGTAAACAGCACCGACCCTTACCGCCTGAGTACGAGGTCCCTTAGCGCCATGGCGGATTTAACACCTGCTTTTAGCAGGTGTTAAAATCCATGGCGCTAAGGGACCATGGGCCTCATTAGGACCCAGGCGGACTTCGCGGTGCTAAATGCACCGCGAAGCATGGCGGAAAGCCGCCGATAGCGCCATGGGGGTTGGCGGATTTACCGCCCCATTCCGACCTCGGCGGAGCGGTAAATCCCCAATCCCCATTCTGCCCTTCCCCATTCCCATTTTTGCCCCATAGGGTATAATGGGAGTGGGGAAGGAGTTAATTACGCCACCGTAATTTACGGTGGCGTAATTAACGCCTTCCCCACTCCCATTATGCCCTATGGGGCAAAAATGGGAATGGGGAAGGGTAAATGGGGATTGGGGACTTACCGCCCCGCCAAAGTCGGAATGGGGCGGTAAGTCCGCCAACCACCATGGCGTAAACGTAGTTTACGCCATGGTGGTAAAGTCACGGCCCAGGCGGTAACTTACCGCCTGGGTCGTAATGAGGCCCCATGTGTAAGTTAGTATGCCGTGCTTAAGAGGACCACACAGTATGTGTATGCCATTGTTAGCGTGTGTGTTCGTTTTTTCACTGTGCTACAATATATATCTCAGTTACTACATAGTGTGTCAGTTTTGCTATGTGAAGGATAATGTTGGTATTTCGTGTCGATGTACTTGTGATAGTTAATGGCAGGGACACAGATTTGTTTTGCCAGAGTGTGTAGTGGCATGCCATATGCTCCTCAGTGTATATTTCACAGGTTAGGTGTTATAGTGTGTCATAGCTTTCCAGAACGTGCAGGCCACATTATTTGTAGCTGCTATTGTGTATTCTGGCACAGTGTGAGTGTCATGTAGCATTTTGCCAATTTGTTTACCAAGGTATCAGTTACAGGGTTTGCATCACATTGTGACTCTTGAGGAAATGTGTGACACAGTTTGCCACAGTATGCGTGTCACTGCTGTAGTGAATGTAGGTGTGTCACATTCATTACCAGTATATCACTATCATACAATGATAGTAAATGAATTATTTTAAAGCCTTGCGTAAGTCTTTTAGGCCATTCATTCACGTTACGGCTCATTTTCAATCGTTTGAATGGCAGAGAAGTGGGGTGGAATGCAACTTGCGTTTCTGCAGCCTCCCTTCCTCTCCACCATACAAATGCTGGAGATCCCTATGGGGTCCGCGACCTTTATGCACAAGTATTAAGCAGCCAGATTCTACAGGCATCCATTGTACATGCTACCTTGCCATTCTCGCAGGCAGGCAGCATGTACAATCACAATGAAACCCTGCTTGCATGTCGGACAAGGTTTTATTGTGATTGTGAACTCTGCTTACCATGAGACCCTGCCGACATGCTTGCATTTCGGCAGGTTTTAATTGTATTTGTGAGCGTAGCTTGCCATCACAATTAAAAGTATATGCTGCCTAGCATGTATGGCCAAGTGCGAAAGTGCACGGCTAAAGGCAACGTGCATGGTAAGCAGTGTTCACAATTGAAATTAAACCCTGCCCAACTTTGCCCAGTGAAGTGCAAAAGTGCAGTGCAAAAGGTGTACACACGTGCGTACGTCGCCTTTTGCCCTGCACTTTTGCACCCTACCTTGCAAATAAAGAACATTCAGTGGCGGGAAGCCACCAGCACATAACGTCTCCCTGCCTCAAATTATGATTTTCACCAACATGAATTCCCAAGTATTTTGTTTGCATGTTCCCATGCACAATAAATAAGTTTGAGCTTGTACAGACAATTAGCACGCAACACGGAGGAGCCAGCCAATCCCTTCTTTGAGATGGCAGGCCAAGTCCAGAAATGAAGGACTGTTTTTTTAGTTAGTCATGGCTGCTTCCCATGCACAGTCTGTCGCCTGTGACATCAATCGTACCACGCCTCCTTGCTGCCAATCTAGACACCGCCCTGCCCCATCAAGCTGCTACTCCCTCCACCTGATCCAATCATGCTCTTTCCTACAAGGATGCCAGCCATGACATTCTCAGGCCAAGTCTCAACCTTCTCTTCCTCAAAACCTGCCATGAGCAGCAGAATGGGGATTACTCTTGAACACCCAATTACTGTTTCCAAGGCGGTTTTCATGGTGGTCATCTTTTGTTCTTCCATTAGAGGCTGCAAGCTCCCATGTATGAAATAGAGGCACTTTTTCCAGTCAACAGTTTTCTTTCAATTAATAGTGTTAGCCCCTTGGGCGGGTTGCTGGGGTGCTAATAACGCTAATGGCGTCTTAAGGGAGGAGGGGTTACACAACTAGTAATGTCCCTAAGACCTTGGTGAACGAACTTGCTTGAGTTGACGCTGTTATTCCAGGCTAGCAGGCCCTTTACCAGATGTGTAAGCCCCTCGCAGCACCCAACAATGCTATGTTGCATACTTTCGAATAGAAGCTTTCTTGAACCCTTTCCCATCAACACCAGCCAGAACTGGAAGATATGCATGCAGATTCCACACAAAGATCTCTCAAGACATAGCTATAGCGCAGTGTGGCACAATTATAAACAGTCTCAGCCCCCCAAAAAGTGCTCACGGTTTCATTGCTAGAAGACAGCCTCTCAAAGCATGTCTGTTCCATCTGCAGGTTCAATGTGAATATTGTATTTGAAATGTTTCGAATAGATAAAAAAAAAGAGTAGACACCATTTGCTTTGAGAGTTGTAGACATCTAAGTGCATGAACGCCAGGCTGTGGCGTGGGGTGATATTTAAGCAGGCATTCAGAGAACAAAATTACCCTAGGTCTCTTGCTGAGCGAGAAGGGGAATTGAGATGGGAGTAGTGTAGAATTTGGGAAGCTGGGGAGGTTTGCAATTGGATGGGCCCGTCCACGAGGCAAGCCACGTGTGAGTTAATGAAAAGCAAGGCACAGTCGCAAGCAGGGGCAGAGGAACCAGAGGGGAGCTAGCAGAGGACGCATCCCCCTACCACGTTCCTGAGCAGAAGCTGCATAGCAGAGAGATGCTCACAGTCTTCTCTTTTCTCAACTGCCCAGAGAAATACATGCAGCTGCCGCGTGTTCCTTAATCCCTGCAATGCATTGGCTGTCAGCTGCCGCCCTGCCGGTTAGCAGCCAATTATCAATGAGAAAGGCGTGTTTGGGTGCAGGAGGGTGCTTTTGGCTTTTGTAATTGCCCTTCTCTCCATTTACTTTAAAATGTCAGTATTCCAACTGAGCAAGCGGGAATCTCTTGGCAGTCAACCACATGCTGCTCATTTTCTGCATGGGTGGGATTGCTGTTAGCAGCTCTAATGTGTAATGATGTCCTATGAGGGTGACGCTTTTGCGCTGTCTTGAGTGAGAGCAAAGATTACCAGCAGGAAACAAACATTTGTTTAACATCGTAACTACAGATTACACAATATACAAATAAACTGCAATTTGGAGTGCAATTGCGTTTGTAAAAGCTGCATGACACTTTGGCCCTGATTCATGGAATTAATCGCGCGGTAAATAAGGACTTTGCACGCCAAACCGCACGCAAAACCCTGTTTGTTGATTCATGGAATCGACTGCACAGGACTTTTCCTGGCTTTGCGTGGACTTTGCAAAGACTGAAATAGAGGGCGGAACCTGCAGAATGAGGAAGAACAAGGCAAAATGTGGGCGTGTTGAGGGATGATCTACGCACAAGCAATCGCACACCCATTTCACCGCAAACCCATCCGTATTCATGGATTATAACGAACAACCTCGCGTCGGGAAAAGGCACATGCAAACCCTGTGATCCATCCACTACACGCTAACAGGCATAAAGTTGAATGCGCATAGGAACCAATGCGTATAAAGCAAGCAATGCACACCAAACTAACGTCCAGATCTATGATTAACTCAGCAACAGTACGAGCTATCATCAACGCACACAGGAGGAGGAGGAGGAGGCCCAGGGCCCAGATTTTGACACAATGCACTAAGCTTCTTGGCATGCCTGATGACCAGGTATATGTTAGGTACTGGTTCCCCCATGTAATCCTAGACTTTGTCAGGGAATGGGGACCTGACCTAGCATCACCTAGCTCCCAGGCCATTACCCCACTTGAGAAAGTGCTGACTGCACTCCATTTCCTTGCTACTGGTTCCTTCCAGCAAGCCACATCAATAGTCGGTGGGATATCAGAGGACACATAATTCTGCTGTCTTCACCAGGTATTGGCATGCATAACAGCACCTGCGTGTGCGCGCTGGCACATATATATGCCATGCACACTGCAGTAAAGGCAGAGAGTGTGCCAGGAATTGTATGCAGTAGCACACTTCCCATGTGTACTATGAGCAATAGACTTTACACATGTAGCGCTTCAGCACCCCAGATTGATGGAGCACATCTACCGCAATCGTAAGCACTGGCACTCTCTCAATGTGCAGGTAGTGTGTTATGCCAATGGACTGATCAGTGAAGTGTATGCCAAAATCCCGGGCAGCACGCATGATAGCTTCATCTACTGGCAGTCACCACTTCACCGGGCCCTGGCATCTGGCAAATAGGGCAACACAATGCTTGTCAGTGAGTATCAACTGACATGCATATGCATGCATGTCACACACTAAACAACAGACCATGCAAATAATTGCCAAAAATAAACATGTACACGGTTGCAGGGCACTCTGCCTACCCACTGTCACCATTCATGATGATGCCATTCGGGAATCCGGCCACACCAGCTGAGGTAAGATACAGTTCAGCACCTGTAGCCACTCACAGCATAGTCGAGCGCACATTTGGTGTGCTAAAGTCACGTTTCTGCTCACTTGACCACTCGTGTGGGGTCTTGCTATATGCCCCACCAGTAGTCTGTAAAATCATAGTGGCAGCATGTGTATTGCACAATGTAGCCACAGGGCATGGCGTACCAGTGGAAATGCAGGTGGGACACCACCCTCATCCACATGCACCACCCATGCCCTTGGCAGGCCAAAGGGCACATGGAGAGGCTGCACGCACCTAGCTGGTGCAATCATACTTCACCTAAAAAGAAGCCCATTGTGAGCACACACAATGAGGCCACAACCCAGGTGTCATTCAATGATGAATTGGGGCTGATCCTATGTGCCCACAACTACACCCTGAGATAGTGTGCCTGGGTGAGGCTAAATGTGTTTGATCATGAGACATAAAACTACATGTACAGACAATGCTCCAAATAAGACTTGTAAGTGCGAGTATTGTCCTCCCAATTACAACATAATGGATACAAAATGTAAGTCACATAAACTTAGATCAACGCAGAAGTGAGTAAAAATATGTGCAAACATTAAAACTGAAATTAACATTTTGAAAGATACATTCCTTTGTACCTAGTCATATATGCGCATCAAAAGCGACATGTGAACATCTCAAAATCCAGCAGTTGAAATAACAATGGACACATGTGGTACCATGTGCACCACTGGGACAAACATATACATGTTGTTCTGAGAGTAAAAGCAGGGGTGCAAGATTCCACAATCCTTGTTGCCTAAAAGTATTTTTAGTGGAGTATTTATACTCCCATTCTAATTTCACTTGAGAATGTGTCAATTAGTATTAATTTGAAGTGGCTGATACACCACAAATCTGTAGGGGCGTGCACAAATCATCAACCCAGTGATACCAACTGGAAACAAAAGTGGCCATGTATTACACCCAAAAGCACAAAACACGAACAATAAAGTCCATGACCACAGTGACATGGACGCCAACCATAATTCCTAATGTAGCCCCCAAACTACATACATGAGAACACAATTAGGAAGGCACCATATAAAATGGACTTTATTGAACAACATGTGTTAGGATTGCCCTGGACTCCCTTTGTGTGTACCCCAACAAAATAATGTTTGAGTAGCCTACCCATTCTCTAAAAACGAGTCTGTGCACAATACAAATACACATCAAAATAGTCATGCAGACTTTGACAAATACAGTGCAATTAGGAGACTGGCTGGTGGGGAGATCAGAACGGATGTGCATGACATCACAATGTGTGAAGGCAGAGAAAAGATAGAGACATTAACACTTGTCAAAGAAGCTGCCTGGTCAGAGAGCCTGGAAGGCACATACATGGAAAAATAGCACATGTAGATGACGTTGAAGGACAAAAGTGGGTCATGGAGATGGGCAGACTGGCAAAGAAAGGCCACGTGTGAAAGTCAAAGCATTAGCTGCTCATCAACACAACAAAGTAACAACATGCACTACCCACAATGGCATGCTAAGCATAAACAGTGGCATGCATGCAACATCCCCGCAAATAAGTGCCTACAACCACATAACCAGACTGAGCATCAACCACAAACCCCCTGCTGTAGGACAGCAATGTAAATGGACCACAGCACAATATGCAGCGGTCCACTCAACCTCCAACAGACCACACACCCTGTGTGAGACAGTAAGTGTGCAGGGATACCAGATGCATTGTAAACTCCTACAGGGACAACACATGAAGACAAGAAGACAAGCTGGGGGTATAGGACGATGTATCACATGCATGGGCACACACACCATGCTCTCACTCACAGTGCTGGATCAGATTACCGGGGAAAGAAAACAAAATATCATGGAACACATCCAGGTGTAGAGAACATACCAAAAAGAAAAATGTGCTACAAGTGACCGATTGTGGAACACAGGAGCAGTCTGTTAGTCTGTAGAAGTTGACATGCAGCAAGTGTGACAAGCCTGTCCTATGGTGTCTCCATGAAGCAGAGTAGCTGAGGATGAGTATACCTCAGAATGATCTTGTGCATTAAATGTGGAATAGTGGTAGGGCAGGTTATGTGACTAAATTAGTGATTGGAGTGGGCAGTGGCACAGGTCAAAGAGTACAGTGTACAGTGACTACAGCTGCATGGCCATATTTCAAACACAGGTCCTGGGTAGTAGAAGGGTAGCAGTAAAGAGTCCAGGGAGGCAAATGTCACAGAACCAAAAAACACAGATGCACAGAGAATGCATATTCTCAATTTGCATGTACATCCTGATTGTTGTCAACATTGCCATTGGCTACATTGTCACAATACAGCACATAAATCAATCCAGCCAATTGTGAAAGTGCATCCGTAAAACCAAGGCACACACATCTCAGTGTAAATGCACACACACACACACATGCATGTTGACAGTCACACAGCTGCATGCAAAAATAAGGGAAGCCTGATTATCGTCTACGGTCCTCCATGCAATGGAACAAAATAGAAGAGGGGCGGGCCGACTAGACCAGAGATGACAGCTATATATTGTTTAAATCATAATAGCATTATATTTATTTGTATAAATACAGTCACAGATATGTAAAGATATGTTTTATTAATGATTTCAGCTCAATATACCAAAAAACCACATCCCTCCATGTACCATTCATTCATTCACAACTTTCGCACACATTTATCATGTTCAAATATGTTGGGACAAACTGGTGATAGATCATTGAAATCACAGAAAAAGAATCACACAAATGTCAATTTAACGCTCTGTTATTTTACAATGTGACCCTCTGTCTATATTCAGGGGTTTAGAAAACTGTTGTCGACATTTGTTTTGGTTGAGTTCTCTCAGTAAGGGTGAGGGTCCCCTTATTCAGTGATTTAGGTCAACCTTCTTCAGGACAGAGAGCAATCGCCAAATCCGCGTTGCCTCTTCATAACACAAAAAGTGGGGGGTGGGGATGGATAAAGAGCCTCAATTCTAGAAAAATGAAAACAATATAAAAGCTATGTTGTCATCTCTGTTTATTTAAAACCTTTTCATGGTAAACAAACAACTGTGTAATTCAGTTGTGAGGAACCGACTCACCTCCTCTTGTAAATCCACCTTTGTTCTAGGCGGTCTAAATTTTATTCCTTAGACTCAGTTAAACACGGTCTGAACATTTCGGTTGAATGGAATACACTAAATAGCAAATGAAATAAAAGAGCCGGGAGTCCCCTTACAGAAGTGTCACCACCCAGGAGAACCGGGAGGTATATGATGCGCGCAGTCCCAAGTGGTTTTCCACCACTGGGACTACATTCCGATAGTGATGTATGCTGACAGGCCACAGCAGGAATACCAAGCATATCCAGCATGCACGGTACATCATGTGATACACTTTGTAGATCACCTTTAGAATGAAATGCAATTCACTGCATAGTTTTTTGAGATTTACACAGATCATCCACGAGTGCCACCACAATACAAGGTAAGTAATCACTAATACGTCCAGAGTTATGGCACTAAACTATAATAGGACTTCATCTCCCATAACCCTGAACAGACACGTAACCCAGACCGGCATGCTTTCCAGATACGGGCTCACGTTGCTCAACAACGGAAATAACCATGCCTGAACAGAAGACGCAGGTTTGACTGTCGGAATTCTGCAGCCAGCGCGAGTCATTTCCTTCTGCGCGAGCTGATTTCAGCGGATCGCGTGTCCCGAGGGAGATAAGCAACATTGCTTGTGGATGTTACTATCGCCACGGCCGCTCGAGCAACCTCACATCTGACACTGCCCCTCATCATTTTTTTCAGCCTGAGTACGTGCATTTATTGACCGGCAGTAAATGAGATTACCAAAATACTTGGCGACCATTTAAAGTAAGCAATTTCTTTACATTTCGCAGCATATAGCAATATCTTAGGCCAGGACAGATCACACAGATAGTGACGTTTCCCTCCTTTGTTGTTTGTTTCCTCCTCTGCAGGCACCATTAATTTACAGAATTGAGCCGCTCCTGTTCGGCCACGCAATGTATAGCGTAGGTCATACATGAATAACAAGTGTAACTGCAAGTATGAGCTATGTATGGATACTTACGATGACACCAGAAGTGTTAGATATCACACTGAGGCCTATGTCCTTAGACTATATTCAAGCGGAAGCGGAAGCACACACGCCAGGATTCATTCCAATCAACCGTTCCCCGGCCCCTGGTATCCCAGAGGAGGTGAGTCGGTTCCACACAACTGAATTACACAGTTGTTTGTTTACCATGAAAAGGTTTTAAATAAACAGAGATGACAACATAGCTTTTATATTTTTTTCATTTTTCTAGAATTGAGGCTCTTTAGCCTCCCCACCCCTCACTTTTTGTGTTATGAAGAGGCAATGCGGATTTGGCGATTGCTCTCCGTCCTGAAGAAGGTTGACCTAAATCACCGGATAAGGGGACCCCCACCCTTACTGAGAGAACTCAACCGAAACATATGTCGACAACAGTTTTCTAAACCCCTGAATATAGACAGAGGGTCACATTGTAAAATAACAGAGTGTTAAATTGACATTTGTTTGATTCTCTTTCTGTGATTTCAATAATCTATCACCAGTTTGTCCCAACATATTTGAACATGATAAATGTGTGCAAAAGTTGTGAATGAATGAATGGTACATGGAGGGATGTGGTTTTTTGGTATATTGAGCTGAATTTGTTAATGAAAAAAAATCTCTTTACATATCTGTGACTGTATTTATACAAATAAATATGGTGCTATTATGATTTAAACAACATATAGCTGTCATGTCTGGTCTAGTCGGCCCACTCCTCTACTATTTTAGTCACACAGCTGCAGACACATGTGCATGATGGGTCCGGCAAATTGCACATGTAGTTGACATTTATTCCCTGCATGCATGTACTGTCAATTGTGAAAGTGCATCCATAAAACCAAAGCACACACTCAGTGTAAATGCACATACACACACATGCATGTTGACAGTCACACAGCACCAGACCCATGTGCATCATGGGTCTGGCAAATTGTACATATAGTTGACATTGATACCCTGCATGCATTTACTGTCACTTCTTTGTAGTCCAGCAGTGTTGTGTACCAACACACTGACATTTGCCTCACTTTTCCACCACACAGGATGCTCCCTGATTGAAGCCCATGTGACATGAGACTGAACGTTACCAAACATGCATCACTCAAGGTTCTTTTGTTACTGCAAGCAGATGTACCATTAGACATATATGGGCCCTCATTACAACCCAGGTATTAAGTGGTTAACGGCACCGTAAAAGGTGGCGGCGCCGTTAAACCCTTAACGCCTGATTGCGAGGTCCCTTTGCGGGTGGCACTTTTAGCAGGCGTTAAAAAACCAACCCGCAAAGGGACCTTGGTGCTAAGTACGGTGCCGCAATTTGCGGCACCGTACTTAGCACCTTCCCCATTCCCATTGAGCCCTATGGGGCAAAAATGGGAATGGGGAAGGGCAATGGCGGCATGGGGAATTACTGCCCCGCCAACCTCGGAATGGGGCGGTAATTCCCCATTCTGCCATGGCGGAGTCGGTAAGTTACCGGCATGGACCATGGTGCTGCTAGCGCAATGGTCCAACGCCTGGGTCGTAATGAGGGCCATGGTGTGTCTGACATGAATTGCAGTGGTGTCCTCATAGTTCTCCAGGCCTCCCACACCTTGCACCTGCTCAAGGGCAATTAATTGACTCATGGCCTCTTCATGCGGTGTCATGCAGTGTCAGCTGCTGCTCCTCCGGTGGCCCCCCTCCAGTGGCCAGTGCAGAGGCCAGGTTGACACTGAGCTTGTGCTTGGTCCTACATGTGAGATAACTACAGCGCTTCTGAACCTGTTCAGCAGTGCACATCTCCACACCCACCGCGTTGATATAGTCTGTGACCCACTGCCAATGCATCATTCTTTGTGCGGTTGTATGGGTGCTCCCTGCATCCTGGCACATCTCACAGCAGTTATCAGTCAAGTAGTCAATGAGGATCTGGAGATCCTCATCAGTGAAGCACTTCTTCCTCTGCAGACCAGTCTCCTGGGCTGTGTCTTGGGTCTGAGACTATTCCTGCGCTACACGGTGTCCCTTCTTGGCCAGAGGGGCCCTAGGTGGTGGTGCTTCACCTGTTTGTCTGTGACCACGCTGGCATCCAGGTGCCGGGTCACCTGTGGTCTGATGCCCTGCAGGTCCTCCTGGGGCTGTGGCAGATGTGTCCTCACCAATACGCGACCCCATCTGCCCCCTTTTCCTCTTGGGACATTTTCACTCATGTCTGAGGTGTGAATGACAAATGGAAGGTACACCAAGATATTGTAATGGATACTATGAGCAAGGGGGCTGTATAGATGCGTGGTCCAGACAGGCTCCAATATACCCTAAAATATACCCTAAGAGCAAAATAATGTGTACCCGATATGCAGAGGCACCTGAGACTCAGAAAATGTGCACGAGATAGTGGGAAGCTTCCGAAAAGGAAATAAATAATGTATGCGATACGCAGAGGCACCCCGAGACTCAAAAAATGCATGCACAATAGCGGAAAGCTTCCAAAAAGGAAAATATGCGATATGCGATAAGCAGAGGCACCCAGAGACCCATAAAATGCATACTGTAGGCCTAACAAAAAAAGAAAACGGGACATGCGCAAATGCACAGAGGCATCCCCCCCAAAAACAAAAATACAGTATGTGGTACATGAAGGAAACGGCATGCGTAGCACCCAAAAATATGTGTAAACAATAGTGTCTGTCTTCGTTCCTTTGCATGCACTACCAGTGTCATGCATCCAAACTCTTATATATCCCCACCAATGCCATGAGCCACATAGGCACCCTGTGTGCAGCGCGTGTCACGTAACTTACACGTTAAGGGCCTTTACTATGTTTTTGGCTGCCTTCAACGCTAGACACAGAAGAACCCACTCTCCTGCCTCTGTGCCACTTTACCTACCTTCTTCTGCCCTGTGCTGCCTCCCACCTTGCCTTTTGCTGCTGCCTTTTCAGTGTGTGTGCCTGCCCACCTGTACTGCATTGGGAATGGCTGCTGACCAGCCATTGCCTATGCTCCTTTGTCCGGCCCTGTGACCACCTCAGCTGCCCTTTTGTACTCCCATCTTTCCATTACACCACCATTGCTCCACAGCCCATCTCCAGAACCACTTTGCATACCCACACCTGCAGGGGCGTAGGAGACACATACATTTTGGGGGGGGACAGGGAACATCTTGGGGACTTTGTTTTATTTATTTATTTATTGTGTTTTAGTCAAAGAACTCAACTTTTCACATAATTAGAATTAAAATAGCAGTACGTATTAAATTACAAATATCACTGTATAAAACAAGAGAAAAGAAGAAAATAAACAGAAGAAAATTAAAGGATGCAGCAGCAAAGAACATGTCTTTGTATGTTGCATTTCTGGCTTTTTCATCTGACTATGAGCTCATGATAAGAGAGAGGAAATAACAATTACTTCCAGTGGGCCACAGCTAGGACGCCAGCTAGTTAAGAGGCAGATCACCTGTAAGTGGATTCCTGCCAATTAAAGGAGTTGCAGCCTTTTCTACCAACTGCAAGTTGCTACGTTTATTGTGTGGGACAAGGAGACGTGTGTGTCTTTTGGAATGGAAGGATTGGGTTTCAAAGGAAGAGGAAATCTTGTTTGTACCTCTGAGTAAGTCCTGTTATGGGAATAGAGCTACCAAGTGTGTGATGTTGCTGCTTTGACTGTCCTCTGGGGGGGGGGGGGATACAGCAAACAAGGAGGATGAGCGATCGCAAGCCCACCCCCTTATAAGCACTCCCCAGGTCCGCGGCCAGATGTGTCGGACCCGGGGGATGCCTAGTAGGTGGGGTGTATGTGGACCCAGGGGGGTGGCCAGAGGGGCAGCCCACTATGTGGGCTGCCACTCTAGCGCCCCTGCGAGGGCCGGGCCAGCCTCGCACGATGAGTCTGGTCCCTCTTATTCCATCTCATGCTGGCTTCAGAGCCTAGCCTTTCTTTGCCTTTGTTATTCTGAATGCAGAGCTGGACTCTGTTCCTTTCTTGTTTAACATTTGCTGCAAAGCCTGATCTATTTGATTCTCTCATATGTTACTAGGACGGCAGAGCATGGGTCCTCTGCCCTGTTACATTATTCAAAGAGCCCCTATGGCCTTTCTTTGCCTCTCCCTTGTCTCATTTCTTGCTTGCCTCCTTGCTTGAACACTCAACATATTCTCCCTAACACAGCAATGGCAGCTGCTGTTTGTCTTAACTTCTATTTGTTCCGCGTCTTGAATTGGCCTCTTATTTCCGCTTTTCTGTCTGCTGCAGGGGAAAGGCATTTGCCAGTCACTGCCGTGATGGTTCTACCTGCCCATAAGAGGGCAACAGCTAGCCAATATTGGAAGAACATGGGCATATTATGCCAGAGGCTGGCAACAGCCTTCCTAATGCCTACACAAGAGTCACAACTCTTGCCTGTGTTTCTAACAGTATTTCAGTGGATGAAGAAATGCGAGAACACACATATTGCTTATAAATGAAGGGGATGATGTCACACTTGGTTAAGACATTTTGATCACACCAGGAGCTAATTTCCAGCTGCAATTAAGCGATTACCTTTTAGACTTCTGGCTTTAAATAACGTTAGTATCACCTGGAAAGCACAGAGGTTGCTCAACAGGATTCCTGGAGCACGAGGGGTATTCTACTCGTGGGCATGGATTATTGGAGGGCATTCTTGCCCTGGTTTGGAGCCTGGCCCCTACAGCCATGATGGGGGGAGGGGCCTATTACTTTTGGTTGTACATACCCTTTGAGGGTGGGCAGACATTGCCTCCTGCTTTAGCCCACTCACAGCTCTGCTTTGCAACTTTATCACACATACCTGTTAGTTGGCATGTAACACAATGCTACTAATGTTATCAGCCTCAGAAGTCTGGAATGCTTTGCCACATCAACTAGGGTACAGGCTTGCCACCTGAGGCTTACCCATGTCTGAGTCGGCATCTGTCGCCCTGTGGAGAAGACACACACAGAAAGAGCAGGGCAAAGTGCCCTTGTGGGTTTTTCACACTTCTTCCTCGGGGTGGGCACAATTCACTCCGCAGAGAAAGTGGCACATGCTGGGCAACATCTCCCACTTTGACAATGTCACCCAAAGAGTGAAATTGGCCATTTGAAATACCTCTGTCGACTTATTATTGCACAATACACACTGATGGGTTTAAGCACCTGCTTAACGCGAGATGGCAATTAAGGGCATTTGCCAACGCACTCAAGAAGCATAGGACACCCTCTTACCGACATGCCATGCTCACTCATTCTGATCACAAATTGCCATTTATCTGGGGTCATGTTAAATGTATTTATTTATTTATTACATGTGTAGCATCACGCAAAACCCCCAAGCATCAAGGCGCAAAGTAAACTGCATGCAGTGGAGCACTTCCATTGGCTCACGTTTTTACTTTTCCGACACAAAATGGAAGATTTTAGCGTAAAAGGCAGGTGAAATCACATTGCTTTTCCACTTTGGAAGAGTGTAAATGCCTTGCGCAATTAGCGATTGCTGGCGGAATTGACAATGGCTTACTCTGGACTCTGCCAGCTTTTACCAGGTTTCATTTCCAAGCAGATCCCAGAGGAATCCCTTTCCTTATTTCCAGCATGAGAATCCATGCTGGCAGTAAGGCCGCATTTGTCTGGTGGAGCGGGAAATACAGAGGGTCCTGGTGTGTTCACCCGGCTCCCAAACTCCACCCAGAAAATGCATGAAAACCTGGCCAATTAGAAAAAGCAACAGTAATAGTGTTTTCCACCACTTTATCTGAACCAATTGACCTGGAAAAGGCTGTGTTTCATTGGAAGCTGAATGCATTCACTCTGCCTATTATCCCACCGGAAGATTAAGCCAGGTGCTGAACACAGGTGTTATATATTCCTGTGCACAATCTGCATTTGAAGCATTAACTAACTGAGCTACCTTACAAATGATCTCTCCTCTGGGGCTTTACTGTCTTAACCCCTTAACTGCCATGGGTATTTCCCCCCAGTGCCAAGGCCTTTTTTGGTGATTTCGGTATGTCGCCATTCAATTCCTTGTAACTTCTTTGTTGAGAGAAAATAACCAAAAAGGAGAACATTTGTTTTTTTTCTCAGAAAATGCCAATAAAATGTTGTACAAAGAAGCCTGTGGTGTTTTCCTTGTAAGAGCTAGGAACACATTTGCTTGCTGTGCTGGAGTCGCCATTTTCCAGGCTTTCAAGAACAGTTTGAGTGGAAACCAAAATAACATATTTTGATATGCTAATCAGCCGTTTTGTGAGAGGTAGGCGATTTTGGTGTTTTTTGTCCAATAGGACATGCGTGGACGGAATGGAATAAAAGGGTAGGAAAGCTGATTAGGAAGCCAGAAAGGCATACATTTCTGAAAAGTAGACAATATTCCAAGTTCAGCAAGGGGTGATTTGCGCAGGTCAGGCAACAAATATGTAGGGAAAGATTCCATAGTTTGGGGGGAAATCGGGAAAATGACAGAAAGAAAAACACAATTTGTGCACATTTCACTCTGGTCACCCACCGAAACACGCAGCCAACAACACATGACCTACCTTCCCGCATTCCCACAGGTTTCCTGACGAAAACGGTAAGCACATGTGTGGGTGCACCTACCTGGGTGCAAAGGGAAAAGCCTAAAACACTAGTAACCCCAAGTCTTTTTGCACAGCAGATTTTCAGGAATTTTGCTCATGTGGACAACCTACAGATTTGGACCTAGGGTGTCGAAGCCACGAAGGAAAACAGGGAACCCAATGCATTTCCGAAAAGAAGACACCCGTGGGAATCCACAGAGGTCTGACTGGCGCAAATCGCCCCATAATTTATGACCCACAATCCCTGACAAAGTCTGAAATTTGGTGCAAAAAACACAATTTTCAATTTGTCTGGGATTGTGGGTAATATATTCGGGGGCGATTCGCGCATGTCAGACCTCTGTGGATTCCCACGGGTGTCTTCTTTCCGGAAATGCATGGGGTACCCTGTTTTCCTTTGTGGCTTCGACACCCTAGGCCCAAATCTGTAGGTTGTCTCCCCAAACCCTTTGGGCGTTATCAGTGGTTTAGCCTTTTCCCTTTGCGCCCAGGTAGGTGCACCCACACATGTGAGGTACCGTTTATGTTGGGACACCTGTGGGAACGCGGGAAGGTAGGACATGTGGTGTTGGTGGCGTGTTTAGGTGGGTGGCAAGAGGGAAATGTCTGAAAATTGTAGTTTTTTCACCAAATGTCAAACTTTGCCGGGGATTGTGGGTAATACATTCTGGGGCGATTTGCGCAGGTCAGACCTCTGTGGATCCCCACAGGTGTCCTCTTTTTGGAAATGCATGGGGTTCACTGTTTTCCTTGGTGGCTTCGACACCCTAGGCCCAAATCTGTATGTTGTCCACATGAGCCAAATCTGCTCTGCCGAAAGGCTTGGGGTTACCAGTGGGTTAGCATTTTCCCTTTGCGCCCAGGTAGGTGTCCAGACAAAAACGGTACCTCACATTTGTGGATGCACCCACCTCGGAGAAAAGGCAAAAGGCCTACCCACTGATAACCCCAAGCCTTTCGGCAAAGCAGATTTTGCTCATGTGGACAACCTACAGATTTGGGCGCAGAGTGTCGAAGCCATCAAGGAAAACAGAGAACCCCATGCATTTCCGAAAAGAAGACACGCGTGGGCACCCCACTTTCCACTAAAAACACCCACCCAAAACAAGATATCATTTTCTTGTTTTTGTTTTTGTTTTGCCTCTTTCCTAGGGGAAGATTTGCTAGCAATCTGCCCCCAGGGAGGGCTACATGAGATGCCCCCTGATCCATTTGGGGTGGGGGAGTGGGCCACCCCCTTTCCACTAAAAACATCCATGGTTGTTCAGTTGCCCCCACACCCACCCAAAACAAGTTATAATTTGTTTTATTTTTGTTTTGCCCCTTTCCCAGGGGCAGATGGGCACATATGTGTGGGCATCTGCCCCCGGGGGGGGGCAAAACGTACTGCCCCATGCTTGGGGGGTGGCTCTGCCAATATTTGCAGTGGCCTCCCCCCACCACAAATGGATAGGGGCATCTCATGTACCCCTTCCTAGGGGCAGAAATCTGCCCCCAGGGAGGGCAACATAAGATGCCCCCATCCACTTAGGGTGGGGGGGAGGGCCACCCCCCTTTCAAACACAACAAATCCTGGTGGTCTAGTGGGCCCCCACCGACCCCCACCAAAAACAAGTTATAATATATATATTTTTGTTGTGCCCTTCCCTAGGGGCAGATGGGCACTTATGTGTGGCCATCTGCCCCCAGGGGGGGTCAAAACATACTGCCCCAGGCTTGGGAGGGGTGGCACTGCCAATATTTGCAGTGGCCTCTCCCCCCCACCCCAAATGGATGGGGACATCTCATGTACCCCTTCCTAGGGGCAGAAATCTGCCCCAAGGCAGGGCTACATAAGGTGCCCCTCATCCACCTAGGGTGGGGGGAGAGGGCCACCCCCCTTGCAAAAATCCCTGGTGGCTAGTGGTCCCACCCGCACCCACCCCAACCAAAACTATGTTTTTTTAAAAAAAATCCTTTTGTTTTGTTTGCCTCCCTTCCCTGGGGGCAGATGATCACCCATCTGCCCCCAGTGTATTGCCCCCATGCTTTAGGGGCCAGGGGGGAGAGGGCAGCTTACATAGTAAGCAGCCCCCCTCCCACTTCAAAAACAGATCCCTGCATGACACACCAAACACATATTCTGGGGGGGATAAATGATATTACATCGCCCCCACTTAGAATTGTGGGGGGGATTTGCCCCCCTGTCCTCCCCATGTCCTACGCCCATGCACACCTGCCTCAGCAGTTGCCATTTCTACAACATCTTCCTCTGACCAGAGCAGCAACCCGACGGCAGCAAAGCAGATGGTTGCCAACTTCAGCTTGAAGGAAGTTGGCATCCTGGTGGAGAGGGTCCTGGAGAACTATGATGCCCTCTTCAACCCAGCAAAGCAACGCATCAAGGAAGGATGCATGCATATCTGAAGGGTCATAAGAGCTGCAATCAACGTGGAGTGTGTGGCAGTCTGCTGCCCCAAGAGCGTCCAAAAGTGCTGGGAGGACATCAATTCCAGGACCCAAAGCAAGGCATTGCGAGCCCTGAAGGCCGGTGCAACTGTGGAGGTGTACTGTGCGGGCATGTGCCGGTTTTCATCGAACAACATGCAAGTCATGGCAAGGTTCTACCCAGAGTTAGAGACCCAGATCTGCGATTGGAGACAGCATCTGGAATCTGCTGGTGAGTAGCCATGTGGTGCACTGCTTTACTAAAGACGCAAATTGACGAGTTGAAGGATAAAGGTAAAACAGCTATGCTACTCCTCCTCGACCTATTGGCGGCTTTTAAACTGGTGGATCACACAGTGTTATGCAAACATCTGCCGTCAGCCGCCCACTTCTCGAGTGATGCCATAGCCTGGGTACAATCCTTCCTAGCCAACCGTACATTCAGAGTCTTCTCCCCCGCATCATCCGCAGACCCAATCCAAATCACCTGTGGTGTTCCACAGGGATCATGCGTATCACTGACTATGTATCACATCTTTACCAAGCCTCTCTTCTCTTCGACATATTGGACAGACTGGGTGTCACCTACACTAACTATGCAGATGACACCCAGATCCTGATACCCCTTTTGGGCAATTTTGATGTGGACACGGCCTTGGTACCAAGATATACCACCTCATTCAGGCATGAATGGTTTCACATGGCCTATGTCTGAATGACGACAAAACAGAGATCCTGATTCTGGGCTCAGACACCAATTTAAAAAAACTCAGCACTAGCTATGCCTCATTCAATATTGATGGCAACATAATTAAAGCGGTAACCGAGGTAAAAACACTAGGATTTTACCTCGATTCCACCCCATCACTAAAAAAACAAGTTAGCGCCATGGCATCCTCAACTGCCTACACGTGCAAACTTATTTGGGCCTGCAGACCCTTCCTCTCCATAGCTAGCTGCATCACACTTGGCAATGCACTAATAATGTCCAAACTGGACTATTGGAATGCACTATATGTAGGAGCCAATAAATACATCTTAGACAAAATGCAAACACTACAAAATAATGCCCTCCGGGCAGCTTTGAACATTCCCAGCAGAGAGCACATTTTTAACATTAGAAGAACCCATCATTGGCTAAAAATCAGCAACAGGATCCATCTTAAAACTGCCTCCCTCACCTTTAAATGCCTGAACAATGCAGCACCCCCTATCTCTCAAACAGAATGACCAGAGAGTGTCTGCCCGCCCCACCAGATCATTCAAATTTCACTATCTAGAAGACCCTAGATTTAGACTAACCAAATCTGGCAGAGCCAGTTTCCTGTCAGAGCGGCTCTATCCTGGAACGCACTCCCCTTAGCCTTCAGAAGGTAACAGCCTTACTTAAGATTCAGACGTAATATGTTAAACTGGCTTTGCACGAATGACAATTAATATTTGCCTGTTTTTGAAGTACCCACATGAGCATGTGATTTCCGAACCACTCTCTTTTCTCCACAGTTAGCTATGACAACAGCTATCTGTACCGACACCACTTGTATGTTACATCGTTGCCTTGGCAATTCTATATGTCATTTCTGTACCTTTACCTTTGTTGTAACTAAACCTGATGTATACTTGTAAACTGCTGCACCTAAGGGTTTGGTGCGCATTACCAAATAAACAAACAAACAAAAAAAAAAACTGTGCATGTGTGTAGTGCATGTGCCTGCATGTTTGTAGTTACACCCTTATTTATGCAGCATGTGTGTTTCACCGATCCACAGTGCCATGCAGTCCCCAGACAATCATCCCCATGTGTGAAGTGTGACATCTGTTCACTGGACATTCGCTAGTATTTGCGGTGTGGTTGTACAGTTGCTCAAAACTTGCACATGCAAAGTCACTTGATGGTTGGACGTGCTTAGACAGAAGAGGTGCCAGGTGAGGATGTGGTGGCCATGTCAGGTACATGTATGATGGACATGATGTTGGGCAACAATTATGATGTGTGGCTATACACCCTCATTTGGAGGAGACATGTGCGTTTGGATGTTTGGCCAAGTGAAGTTGTAACTTTGTCATTTTGGGGACTTTGATGTGATCTGTAATGGCGCTGAAAGTGTACTCTGTGTTGATGTGTGTGCATGCCATGTGTGTGTGCTTGGTGCTATGGCATACTACTTTGTACCTGTGCAATTGATGCATGTATGTGTTTCATGCTCACAGGTCAGGCTGTGAGGGAGGCATGTTGTTTGATGTGATTGTGCAGATGCCCAGGCAGGTGTTTGCATGGCATGCTGTGAGTGGTGCAATCAATGTCTACTGATGGCCAGGATTCCACTGTGTGTCTTGCCAACAATGTGTGCATGGTGGTACTCCAGCCCATCTTTGCTTCCATGCATTCTCTGTTTGGCCAACTGACCAGTTTACTCCCTGGCCACTCCTGTGGCTCTGTGACATGTCTCCTGTGGCAATGCAGCAGGTTGCAGTTGGGTCTTGTTGCCTTTGCCATTGTACCATTTCATTTCACTTGGTATGTGTCTGCGCACTGCCCTCTTTCTGCTGCGTTTACATGTGAATGTGTCATGATTGTGGTTGTGATTGAGCATGCGTTGCTTTGTCTGTTTGAATGTGAATTAATGTCCATGTGTGTGAGTGTGGATGTTGGTGATTGCACCATGGACAATTCATGTTACTGTAACCTTTCTGTATGCCACACAGGCTTTTACGTTGTACACTGATGTTGCTGTTCTGTGCCTACTTTACCACAGTTTCTGCTGCTGAAAAAGAAGGCGGAAGCCATGCTGTGGAGCATTGAAGTGGGGACCATTCCACCAGAACAAGGCGCAGGCATTAGCCACTCCCCGTGACAGCTCATCTTCGGGAGTGATGTGGCTGAGGTAGCACCTGAACCATTATGCGTGGCTGCTGGGTGTAAGCCCCAGGAGGTGGAGGTGGCAGGGAACTCCACATCAGCGGTGCCACAGGGTGATGCCACACAGGGGCCATTGCTGGTGGAAGACACCCTGGAGTCAACCAGGTTGAGGGACATGGAGGTGGAGGAGGTGGCTGTTGAAGCCCAGACCATGGTGTCAGGTGGGGGTGTTCAGGTTGGTGTCCATGCTGCAACCCTATCCCAGAGGCATGAGGCTATGCAGTCCACCGTGGAGGTGCCTGTTAAAAATCCTGTCACTGGGCCATTGGATGCAGCAGTGCACGGCTACCGGGAAGCCTCCATCCTCTTACCAGCGGATGTGTCAATCAGGGATCAGGTACTGCCCTTGCTGGGCAGCCTCATGAGGCGGACCGCAGTAATTTGTGATGATGGACAGGCTACTCGTGGTATGCTTGTCCATCATCACAATGAGCTGTGCCACCTCATGGCCTTGCTGGCAGCAGGCCTGTTCTCCGATGGGCTCCATGGGCTGTTCACTGCTGTGACCCCCCTCCTCAGCTTCCCCCTCTGTGTGCCAGTCATCCTCTGGGGTGCCTTGCAGCCCACATACCAGCACGTTCCCTGTGCACCTATCCCTCCCCCAATGCCACGTCTGGTGGAGCTAATGTCCTCACCCAAGGTGGGAGTCCAAAGTACGTCAGTTGAGGTGGTCACCATGCCTACCCAGGCACCGACAAGGGCATAGGCAATTTAGGGACAGCAGGCACCTCAGAGCAGTGGAGGTGGCGTACACCCCTGACAATTGTCATCACGTTGGAGGGTATACCAACTGAGCCTGCACTGGGCACAGCAGCAGCAGGTGGCAAGTACAAGGAGGCAGACTATTGCAGGGCAAACCACCCTTTCGCATTGTTTTCATTTCAGGTGCACTGTTGTTCATGTGTCCCCTTTGCACATGCTTAGGATTGTGTATGCGCCCACGCTCTATTCACTGTAGTATGTATTTGGCATTGTGGGTGTTGCGGTGAGAGGTGGGCTCACTGTGGATGGGTGGCCTGGACACATCACTTGCACATTAGTAATTTCATTGCTGTGTCACTCCCATGTCATGCCCACATACCCACCTGCATGTGCAGTCACACACTGCCTGCTCACATGTCTTGATCCACCTCTGCCACTGTAATTCAGTTGTGTTCCATGTTTGCTGTTTCTGTGTGGCAGTGCACATCTCCTATCTCAGTGAGTCATGCACTTTCTGAATACCTCGCATCACCCATGCACAGGCCTGTCATATTGTCATCACTGACGGGGACTTTGCCACCCCTACCACCACGGTTACTTATGCTCCGGCTGTAAGCCGCCTGGCCAATATTTATGGATCTGGCCAATGTTTTATTCTGTTTACTTCTGTTCTCAACCCACATTCAGTTGCATTGCTTTGATGCCTTTGCAATGACCTATGGCCAATATGCATATGCCACTTTAAATTGCATTCACTTGTCACGTGTGGATGGGGTAGCCACAGTGCTATTGCAGCAATATTGTGCTGTCTGTTTGAGGTGCTGCAGATTAAGGTCTGCCAGGGAGTGACAGTGTTGGCAGTGGACATGCTGGAGGTCTGCTTCATGATGGTGGCAGACCACAGAGGCTCAGGCGAGTTGCAGCCATGCATTGTACTGGATTGTCAGGGGGCTGCCTGGGGTAGTGGCGGAGGCCGGGGACTGGTGGGTGGTTTCAGGACTTCAGGGGGCTGCCTGGGGTAGTGGCAGAGGTCAGGGGCTGGTGGGTGGTATCAGGACTTGAGGGGGCTGCCTGGGGTAGTGGTGGAGGTGAGTGGCAGCTGGTGTGTGTTGTCAGGACTTGAGAGGGCTCCCTGGGGTAGTGGCAGGGGGTAGGGCAGTGTGGGGAGGGGGTGTACTGTCAGGGGGCTGCCTGGTGTAGTGGCAGATGTGTGAGGGGCTGGGGGTGATGTGAGGACTTTAGGGGGCTGCCTTGGGTAGTGGTGGATGCCAGGGAGGCTGGTGTGTGGTGTCAGGACTTGAGGGGGCTACCTTGGATAGTGGCAGAGGTCAGGGAGGCTGGTGGGTCATAGCAGGACTTAAGGAGGTTGCCTGAGGTAGTCGTGCAGGTGAGGGGGCCTGGTGGGTGGTGTCAGGAGTTGAGGGTGCTGCCTGGGGTAGTTGCAGAGTTGAGGGTGGTGTGGGGAGGAGGGTGTACTGTGAGGGGGCTCCCAGGTGTAGTGGTGGAGGGAGGATGGCTGGTGGGTGCTGTCAGGTATCAGGCCATGAGGGGGCTGTCTTGGGTAGTGGCAGAGGGCAGGGGGCTGGTGGGTGGTCCCAGGACTTCAGGGGGCTGCCTGGGGTAGTGGTGGCGGTCATGGGGGCTGGTGGGTGGTGTCAGGTCTTGAGGGGGGTGATATGCAGTAGGGGTATATGCCGGCAGTTGGGATGCCCCAGAAGTAGGTTGGAGGGCTTGCAATTTCACATGGGTGCAGCCGTTATTTATGTGGGGGCTCGTGAATTCTTTCAGGGGTTCAGTCTTGACTTACGTGGGAGCTTGTGCGTGCCCGCAGGGGTGTAGCCTTGACTTACGAAGGTGCTCGCGCATTTCTGCAGGGGTGCAGCTTTGATTTACGAGGGGGATTGCGCAGTGCTTGTGTATTTTCGCAGGTGTGTCGCCTTGACTTATGAGGGGGCTTGCGTGTTTTGGCAGGGGTTGCCCTAGACTTGCGAATGTGCTTGTGCATTTTTGCATGAGTGCCACCTTGACTTACGAGGGAGCTTGCACGGTTTTGCAGGGGTGCTCGATGGTGGGTCAGTGGTGGATGCAGAGGTTTGCGCCGAGGTTGGGATATGGCATGGTTTTTGGTTTACGTGGGGGTGTGTTGTGGGCATTCCTTGCACAGCTCGGTTTTCTTTGCGGGTTGTGCTGAAATGTGCTTTGGAATCCATGTATACGTGGAGCGCGCATTGGGAACTTTGCTTATAGGGCCGTGCAGAGTTGTTAATGGCGCGGAGGCTTTGGGGGATCAATGCACCCTTTTCCATGAATTGGGCCCTTTGTTGGCTTTTGTGCAATAAAAATAGCAACGCACTTGTTTAAAGGGCCCTGAGGGTGGGTGCACACGCCTAGCTCTCTATGGCTTGGGAAGAGGGGATGTGTCAATAGTAGCACCCTCAAGCTTTCAGGTATCAAGCGCGGAGAAGAGGAGCAGTTAAGAGGTATTTGCGGTGTGAAGAGGCAGAAAACTATAGACAGAGTAGAACATACCAAATGGAGAAGATGATAACATCTACAGTATTAAATTCTTTTCAATGCACAGCAGTTTCCGGTGGCTCATCAGCCAACATACCTTGCTAATATGTGCTTTTTGTAAATTCCATATTATGAGGAAGGGATTTAGGAAGTTTTGACAAATTAAGTGTAGAGCATTTGTGCAGGTTTATCAGATGAATCCTCTGCAAAGCAATCGTCCAATCCAATCTGCACTTTGCATTTATGAACCTTGTAATCTGGCTGGGAAAGTTGAATTATATTAATAAAGACTGAAAGTCCTGAAATGCACAAAGTTATTAAATAAAAATTCACGGCTGGAGGATTATGTCCCTGGTGAGACAGTCATCCGCAACACAAACTTTTTGTGCATTCGTTTAGCGCAATGCTTTATTCAGAGGTATCTTTTCTTATAGTGAGTCTACTTACAGTATTCAAGGAGGCTGGTCGAGGTGACTGAGGTTCCGAAAGCCCAGGACAGGTAATTGCTCCACACTGCATTGCACATGTTGTTCAGTACACTAATGACACCTTCTGTGAAGAGCAGTGGGCCTAGGGGAAGAAACACATTGGGTCTAAGCTCCACAAACACAGAATAGGGACAAACAGTGCAGGGCTATGAATAACATGTCCTCATGTAATTGACATCCTAACAGTCAATCTAAAAGGTTGGCTCTTCCAATTATGGCAATACAAGTCAAGAGGAAACATTATGCTGTTTTGTCCTCAGAGAGTGTGAGAGCGCTCTGTGTTGTAATATGAAGTGGCTGTGATGTCCAGAGACAGACCAGCTGTGGAACCACTTGTTATAACCAAGGTAGTCTTTATTATACATATGTACAGATTAGGGTTTCAGTTAATCTTGGGTATATTACAGGACAGGCAGCACGCAGCACACACACCGGCCATCCTCACACATCCCAGCTCAGGATCCAACTGACACCCTTGGAACACTCAGCAGCAACACTCACCAACATTCGCCTGAGCTGCCAATCACTTCAGTCACCAAAATTCTACACAGCATACATAGGGGGCCAGCAGGAAAGGACAAGACTAGAATAACACATCATAACACTCAGACTGGAGAGCTCTCAATGTCACAAGAGTGACACCAACCTTAGTGGTGGAAACCCTAAGAATTCCATTCCCTCAAAAAAAGTAAAAAATAGAGAATGACACATTGTTGATGGGCTTCGTTAATTTCAGACAAAGGTATTTTCAGGTGATCCAGCCATAATCATGAATAATTCTAAAATGAAGCTGATTAACCACAGTGAAATGTTAATTACCTCTGGGTTAAAGGTTTAATTACTGTTAAAGTTTGTTCTGGGTCAGGGTCATGACCAGATAGATTATTTCTGGTGTATATTTCTTTATATGACCTGCCCTGACCAGTTTGCCAGTCAGTACTTTTGACTGCCCCCTCTTCTAGGGCTGGGGTGCAGTCCCATTCTTCCTAAGGCCAGCTTTGATGGTCCTGCTGCGGCCACGGGGTATGTGAATGTAACACTCTCGTATTTGTTATGGTAGCTGCTCATTTGTGCTTTTGATCGCCATGTAAATCCGCCATTCCAACATTTGCAAATTCTGTGGAATGAAGATCATTATGTATGCAATGTATGACAATTTTGAAAATGCTGACCTTAAGCAGAGGATGGGAGGCATTTCCAAAATTGTGCTCCAAAAAAGGCTGACCCGAAGGGTCAGCCTCTTTATAAAAGTGTTCTCAAGTTGCCCTACCCATCCCTTCTGATGGGCTCAAAAGCCCATAAAAGGAGAAGTCAAGTGGAAAGAAGGGTAGAAAAACAAAAAGGATCCTGTCTTCTGGGGGCACCATTATGGTGCTCCCACTGTGCAAACAGGGATGTTGGCATTCTGACCTTTTCCTCACTGCACTTCACAATCAAGGCATGAGCAAGTCAGCAAACTCTCTTGATCTTGCCTTCCCCATCTCTGCCCTCACCACTACTACATGTCCCTAGACAATTCTCGCTCAAACCATTCCATCCACAACTTTTCTCTGCCATTTCCCCCTCTTATTCTTCCCCTTACTGTCCGTATAACTGAATGCAAATAATTCAATCAGAATTCCATTACTCCACACCTATTAGACAACACATACCTCTTCTTATACACCTCCCTGCCCACGCCAGATCCGTTAAGTAAGACTTCCTGGACTTCCACTTAGAATGTTATACCGAAAAAGTAATCACATAGCCGAATGATACGAATAATATGTTGGCCAGAAGCGAATCGCATCATGTGACAAACATCGTAATCCGAGAAACCTGAATGTAACCATAGGGAGTCCTTTTTGTGAAATGCCGGCCATTTTCTTTCTTGTAACGTTTTGCAAATGTAGTCTATGCTTTAGATCCACACACGGTGCGAGGCCACAGCTTGAACTCTGAAATGCTAACGCAGACAGGAATGCAGAACTGTGCAGAAATACATTGTGTTCCCTCTCACTAAGTCCTTGAAGCTGTGCAGAAGCCACGCTTAATCAGCAATCCAGGTGCCGGTTTGTCTTGCAAGCACTGTTGTAAAAGGCAGTTAACCATGAATTATATTCTTCTAGCGGTGCTCCTTCACGGAGGATGGTATTTTCTGCTTTAGAACTATCTGACCTTTAGCTCAAACAGATAACATAGTATGGAATGTTTCTCTGCTAAGAACAAGATATCCTTATCGAGCCAGAGCTCCATGTTCCTCATAACAGAAAACTGTCTCTGCAGCCTTTGCTAGAATAACTAATGTTTAGACTGAATGAAGACTCGTCATAACGTGTCATAATTGTCAATCAGTGAACCCTAGCCTGTATGACATGTATGAGGGCGGGTCGAATAGCATTAGCAGAGGATGATGTATTATGCATATATATGTAGCTGCCTGAGCGCTGTTCACTCTCTCTCGCATCTCACAGTGTCTGGGAACACACGTCGTGAGGTGTTGAGACCCAGTCGGCCGACTGAGATACTCTGAATAAAACCAGACTTGTTTGGAAAACGAACCTTGCGACTGACGTGCCATTGGTTATGTGGTTATTGTGCCTTATTTCCATTTATGGTCATTTATGGCCTCGCAAATATGGCGCCCAAATAGGGACCCTCCCATTAATGCTCCATCGAGTACATTGAAGTTGAAGGAAGGCAAGAACGAGTCGAGGACGAAGCCATCGGACCGGGATCGGAAAGTGTTTGGGGCGCCTCTGCAGAAGTGATGAGAGACTCCTCCTCAGATCTGTACACAGCCGATCCCTGATCGACGAGCAGCGCCCAGAGAGCATCGAGGCGAGGGTCATGGAAATGATGCAAATTGAGCCAGAGACGCGGTCGCAACGATTCTTGGTTGCGTCTGTATACGGACGAATGGCGTCCTGTTGACGAATTGGTTGATCAGGTGAGTCGTGCTCCAATTATTAAACATCCTGATATTGGTCGAGAGTTGCACTTGCAAGTTCAAACGCCCAGGGTAAGAAAAGGGTAAGAGTTAGCCATGCCTGGGAAATTGTCTTCCTGTTTAGTGAGATTTTTTCACTGCGGTAGACAATCTTTGGAAACTGGCCAGGTCGCGCCACCCAAAGGGTCGCCGGCACATGAGATGTACATAAAGTATGGAATAGGGGCAATAGTGTTTATTGCGATTTGGCATAGGCAGACCAGACGTGTATCAGACCTTCAGTGGCCTAATAATGGGAGCTTTGAATTAGCACGTATAGAATATTTAGAATCAGTATTGCTACGTAAAAAGGCCAGACCTGCAGCGTTTGACGTTGTAAGAGACTGGAGAAAGGAAGCTAATCTTCGTTTGAAAAGTAGAGAGAAACACGCACATAGCCATAAAACAAGCACAGAGAAAGTGCTAGAGCATGATCAGCAGCACCAGGCAGAAGCCATTAGTAACATGGATAGGGCCTTCCAATTAGACATACAGAAAATATAGCCTTCACAAGATTTGCATACATCATATGAACTGATAAATAAGATATTAAATGAGCGAAGAAGTGAACATCAAAGTACTGACCCAGTTTCACCTCCTCCTTATGTACCTCCTATTCCCGTGATTCCCTCCGCACCTGCAGTAAGCATTCCCTCTACTTCTGTGCCAGTGACATCATTCCCTCCACCTCTTTAAGAGCATGAGTTGTACGCTTTAGCTGGCAGTTCTGCAGCAATGGGGCCTGAAAGAGGAAGTATTAGGCAGACTCGTAGTACGTTTAGCAAGGGAAGGAAAGACAAACTGAAAGAATGGGCCGAAACGTATAATGATGATGACGATGAAGCAGCTCTGCAAAGTTCCATATCTGATCATAGAGGCCTTGGTGAACAACAGGTATTGTTAGAATGTATGGGGGATTATCTTTTTAAAATATGGAGTGATTTGACTAATACAGTGGTACCGCAAGAGTTGCGTGATTTGGTTGTCCTTTCAAATTTGCGAGATAATGCAGCGACAGTACGAGAACACGTAGGGTGAATATTTGTGTTTAAGCGAGAACTTGAACGGTTGCATAAAGAAATAATGAAGAACGATGAACCACATAGGTCGTACGTTCAGAAACGGCTTTTGCCGCCGTTGAAACCTGCTAGTGAAGAGATGCGAATTTCTATGCGAGATGCGCTTAGATGGATTACAGATGCCACCATTTCCCTGATTGAAGTGCATGATATGTTTAGTCAGTATACACGAGAAATGCAGAGAAAGGTGTTACAAGTTATGGTGGAGTATTTACAGGATGAATGTATGAAGAATAAGATGTGTTGTCTGGCTGATTTAATGACAATTTATAAAAGAGCATTTTCACCTGATACTGGAATGACTGCTTTTTCTCTTGATCTAGCTTTTTTGCTTAATTTGCGAACAAATATAGAATCCTCTACTTTGCAATTACCCATGAGGGAGGTGCCTCCCACGTTTGTCCAAAAAGTAGAAGTTGCTGCCGATGGAGCGATTCCAGCGCGAACGATAGAAGCCCATTATATCGCCCAGTTTGTACATGTCACCTTTTCTAGGCAAGAAGTGAATACTATAAAGCAGACGGTCCCTGACATTAGGAAAAATCCGGCAGGGTTCTATAAGGAAATTGAATCCGTTTTGAATTCATCTGTTTTTACACTAAGTGAGATTGATTTATTTTTTCCTGTGATTCTTCCTGTGGACATATGGAAGCAGATTAGAAGTATAAATGATGTGCCGATGTTAGGCGATACATGGGAGAACTTGATTAAAATTGATAGTGAGAGAAAGGCTGGAGAAAAGCCACCGCAGGTAATGTTGGCTTTGCCATCACGAATAGTAGAGAAATTGAAAACTTTAGTGCCTGATAAAAGAATAGTTTCAGATAAATTGACTGCTTGCTTACAGGACAAATCGGAAGGAGCGACAGATTATTTTAATCGGTTTGAAGAGGTATTTGCAGATTTTAGTGGTCAAGATCTAAGTACCGAACCTGGGAAGAGATTGTTTGTTGATAAGTTTGTGCGAGGGTTGTTACCGAAAATTCAGACTTTAATAATTACATCTGAAAGTGCATGGCAAGCGAAATCACAAAGTGAAGTATTACATATGGCCCAATATTATGAGAACACAGTAAATTCAGGAAAGGATAAAGAATTAAGGGAGAAAGGAGATTTGAAAACCAGAGTATTGCTACAACAGGTAGTGAACAATAATAGAGGTGGCGGGAACGCACTGTCTAGAGTCCAACTTGCATTAACATCCAACATGTAAGGGGGTCCAATAGGTATAAATCAATGTGCCTATTGTAGACAAGAAGGCCATTGGCGAGCACAGTGCCCGCATATACAGAATAGAAATGGGACTATTCCAAGAAGACAGAATAGAGGCCGTCCAGGAACACTAGGTCAGACTAGGAATCAAACGAAGCCACAATTTCAGGATAATACGGGTAATCGGAATCAACAACGGAACACCATGAATGGTGGAAATGTTTTTGATAACCCGTTCAGTGCATATTATTCTGACGACTTTACATCTGATGATGTACTGTTCCCCTAGGACAGCCCGAAACAGGGGTTGGAACCAGTGCCAATTCCCATTGACCAGAAAGGGCCCTACGTAGAACTGAAGGTTGGGAATAGGGAGCAAACTTTTTTAGTGGACACAGGTGCACAAAAATGTTTGATTGACTATCAGCGGGTTCCAGAAATACCACTGTCAGGGCATAGAAATGTCTCAGTAGGGTTCTCAGGTATGCCAGTAATTAGTCCAGTTTCACAACCAGTGCCAATCACACTAGGTCCATTTACTGAGTCTTGGCCATTTCTTTTGATGAAAAATAGCGGTGAAAATTTGTTGGGCTTAAATCTGTTGAAGAAATTGAATGGAGTCATTTATTGTTCTCTTGATGGAGTTTACTTAACGATCTCGCCGCAACAGACTCCTGTATCGCAGTTTGTATCCATGCAATTGCCGACTGAATTGAGTAAAGTACCGGCTTGTATATGGCAGTGAATGATAATGATGTTGGATGTTTGAAAGTAGAACCAGTAAAAATTGTTTTGAAAGAAGGAATTACATTACCACGTATTCCACAATACAAAATTTTGGCTGAGGGCGAAAGAGCGTTGAAATGTATTGTATCAGATTTGATTGCGAGAACTGTAATTGAAGACATTTCTGGTAGTATTTGTAATAGCTCTATTCTTTCGGTTTACAAGAAAGGATGTAATGATCTACCTTATCGTTTTATAATTGATTTACGTGGAGTGAATAAAGTAGTTGATCCGCAATTTCCATTAGTCCCGGATGTGATGATGATTTTGACTATGATTCCAGCTTCCGCATCATATTTTAGTGTTATTGATTTGAAAAATGCTTTTTTGTATTCCTGTGCATCCAAATAGTAGATATTTGTTTGCTTTTACATTAGGAGGGCGCTTGTTTACATTCACACGTATTCCGCAAGGATACACTGAAAGTCTGAGTATTTAAAGTAGAGCATTGAAAAAGCAACTAGATATGCTTGATTTGCCGGCAGGGTGTGTGTTGTTACAATACATTGATGACCTGCTTATAGCAGCAGACTCAGAAGACATTTGTAAGGAAAACACTGTTGCTTTGTTGACACATTTAGCGGCACACGGTCCCAAGGCATCTTCAAAAAAATTCCAGTATTGTCGACAGGAGGTGGCCTATTTTGGCTACCTTCTATCGAAGGAGGGAAGAAGATTGACACCAGAAAGAATAGAAAGCATCTCTTATATCCCTATTCCAAATACGCAGAAGGAAGTCAGGGCTTTAATTGGCATGGCTTCATATTGTAGGCAGTGGATCGCACATTTTTCTATGATTGTGAAACCGATAGTGGCATTGACAAAGAAGGATGTTACCTTATCTTTGCCATGGAACATGGAATGTCAAGAAGCATTTGACCTGTTCAGAGCTGCGTTATGTTCAGCTCCAGTTTTGGGCACGCCAAATAACGACAAGAATTTTAAGTTATTTGTGCATGAAAATGATGGATGTGCTTTGGCTGTTTTGACTCAGGAGCACGTGGGCAGAAATAGACCATGCGGTTATTTCTCTTCCACGTTGGATCCTGTTGCATGTGCTTTGCCACGTTGCTTGCGAGCTGCTGCTGCAGCCGCCGCGTCAGTTAAAAAAACTGAGGGAATGGTTTTAGGTCACTCTTTAACCGTGATGGTACCTCATTCAGTAGACGTTCTTTTAAATAGAACGCAGACACAACATTTTACATCCGCCAGACTAACAAGGTATGAAATTATCCTAATTGTACCGCATATTCAAATTAAGAGATGTTGCGCTCTAAATCCGGCTTAGCTAATGCACCCTCCCAATGAAAATGGGGGTAAGAAACAATTCTCACATGATTGCTTAATGATTACTGAGCAAGAGACAAAAGGAAGAATTGATTTAATTGATACTCCACAGAAAGAGCCAGATGGAGAACTGTTTTGTGACGATTCTTGTTTTAAATTACCGAATGGCACATCAACTGCTGCTTATGCCATTACGACACTGAAAACTATTGTAGAGAGCAAACAAATCCCATATAACTCAGCACATGCTGCAGAAATAATAGCATTAACAAGAGCATGTGAAATTTCTGCAAACCTCAGTGTAAACATATATACTGACAGTCAGTATGCATTCAGGGTGGTCCACAATTTTGGTCGATTATGGGCTGAAAGGGGGTTCCTGACGTCACATGGAACCAAAATTCAACATGGCATTTTCATAGTGAGACTGTTGTCAGCACTTGCGCTTCCCAAGCGATTAGCAATAATGAAATGTGAAGCACATAAAAAGATAACGTGTAATGTAGGCAAGGGAAATGCATTTGCAGACCGTATCGCGAAACAAACTGCCATTGATGTACACACAAAAATGTATGTCGAAACAACAGAAGTAGTGTCCTGCATGATAGAGGATGGAATTGAAACAGTTAAAGAGATGCAAGCAGAAGCCACTCCAGGTGAAATAAAACAATGGTCTGAGGGTCCAGCAGAATTAGATTCTGAGGGTTGTTGGGTGGACAAAGAGACGCCACAGACATCTCTGACTTAATATTGGAAAATAAATTGGATTTCCTTGCCATTACTGAGTTGTGGTTGCATAATGCCGCAGGACCCTCACTGATGCTAGCCATCCCAGATGGGTACACAATATCCAGGCAAGATAGAGATGGAACTCGAGGTGGAGGTATCACCATCATCTCCAGAATAAGTCTCTCACTAAGATTTACCCCCTCTCAAACATTAGCTTCCTGTGAAATCCTCACAGCCAAACTCCCCTTGGCTAAATCCCAATCACTCACTATCCATCTACTCTACAGACCTCCTGGCCCTCTGGGGTCGTTCGAGGAGGACATTCATAGTATCCTAACCAATAATCTTAAAACAACCACTCAATTACTGCTACTAGGTGATTTTAATCTAGGTTTTAATGACTTGACAGACAAGCATGCCAAAGAAATAGCTAATATCATCCCAGCATCTGGACTCACACAAAAATTGAATAAACCTACCCACATCAAAGAGAGAACCCTAGAATGGGTTGCAGACTACAACTGCACCGCTACTGTCACATCTATCTCACCATTAGTGTGGACAGATCACTCTCTTGTGGCCTTCACACTAATAACTACTAGACCACCTCCCATGGCCGCCCAAATGGTCCCACCGTGCCCTACTAGAAATAAAAAGAATATTACAGTGGACAAAGTGATCCCAGCCAATCTCCCCACTCTAAATTCACTGCCTAACAGTTCAAACCCTGAGTATTTGGTCCATGAATACAATAAAATTATGCTCACTACAATGGATAAGATCACTCCACTCAAAATCACACAATTAAAGGATCTACGCCTCCTAAAAAGAAAATGTGAATCTACCTGGCGACTATGCCCATCCATTGAAAATAAAGCTAGATTAACAAATATCTCCACACACTACAAAAAGGAAATCTGCCTGGCCAAACAAAATTCCTACAACAAACGTATAACCAATTCCAACTCAAGCATGAGGGAACTATTCCTCATCCTAAAAGAACTAGAGTCTCCGATCCCCACACCTGACATCTGCACCAAAAACAAAACTTGGTGTTCAGACATTCAAAACGCCCTAGCCAATAAAATAAAGACTCTCCAAAAGAAAATAAACCTCAAAAAAGATTCTCTAAATATATTCTCAACACTCCCGGTCCCAGCAGCAACACTACTCATACTGACCAGATCACCAGATTCCACTTCACTAAAACGACCACCTTAGAAGTTGAAAAAGTTATCTCATCTCTCAAACCTTCTGATTGCAATGGTGACCTCTGCCCTCCCCAAATCATAAAAGATGCACCCAGAGACCTGGCCCCATTCATATCTAAATTGATTAATGCTTCCTTTACCTCTGGCTCCATCCCATCCAATATAAAACAATCCTGGGTACTACCTCTCCTAAAGAAGCAAACCTTAGACCCACTCATCCCCACCAACTACCGACCTATCACAACAGTACCATTGCTCCTCAAAATACTGGATAAGGTGGCATATATACAGATTCAAAAATGTATCGAATTACACAAGATCCTACATGGGACTGAAACCGCCTTGATTGATTTAAAAAAACAGATAAATGAGCTGAGAGATAAGGGCAAGACAGCCCTCCTCCTGCTGCTGGATCTCTCAGCTGCATTTGATCTTGTGGATCATAGAGTCTTGTGCAATCACTTGAACTCAGCAGCTCACTTCTCTGCAAGTGCCATTAAATGGATCGAATCATTCTTGAGCAAGAGAACCATGAGGGTCTTCTCACCTTCAGCAGCGGCGGACCCCGTCCCCATCACATGCGGTGTACCCCAGGGCTACTGTGTCTCCCCCACTCTGTATAACATCTTCACCAAACCTCTGTTCGATGATCTGGACCTTCTGGGTATCACCTGCACTAACTATGCAGATGATACACAGATTCTCCTCCCTCTTTCTGGGGATTATGGCAGGGATTTGGTGCTGGTAAACAGGGTATATCTCATCATCCAGGCATGGATGGCCACACATGGACTATGCATGAATGATGAGAAGACAGAGCTGATAATTCTGGACACCCACTCAAACCTCGGCAGACTAGACCACAAATATTCCTCATTTTTCATAGATGGAAATATCATCACGGTATCCAAGGAGGTTAAAACCCTTGTCTTCTATTTGGACTCGACTATGTCCTTTGACAAACAAGTGAAGTCACTTGCGTCCACCACTGCTTACACTTGTAAGCTCATCAGAGCAGGCAGATCATTCCTATCAAATGATAGCTGTATGATCTTGGCCAGAGCATTGGTTCTATCCAGGTTGGATTATTGCAATGCTCTATATAGTGGCACCAACAAAGCAATCATCCAGAGACTACAAATTCTACAAAACAATGCCTTAAGATCTGCAATGGGCATCAACAAAAGAGAACATATCTCCGCCACCAGAAGACACCATAATTGGCTATCCACCTGCAACAAAAACTTGCTGAAAACTGTCTCCCTGACCCACAAAGCACTAAACAACGCTGCCCCAAGTTACCTCGCAAACAGACTAAACCGAAGAGTGATCCACAGGCCAACTAGAGCTAGCAATTCCAATTCAGTGCCAAGATTCAGACTTACCAGAATTGGCGGTAACAGCTTCCCTGTCAAGGCCGCTAAACTCTGGAACTCCCTGCCACTCGAGCTCAGAGCTGACCAACCATATCCTCACTTTAGAAAAAATTATATCAACCTGCTCAATTACACTTCCCAATAGTGCCCATTTCCCATGTATATTACCTAGCTCCTCTATGTAAACATACTGCAGCGGTCCAGGACTGTAATCATATCTTGTATTATTGTATATAACATGTACACTTGTATATTCTTCACTTTGCCTTACTGTATACATTATTGTATATAACATGTACACTTGTATATTCTTCACTTTGCCTTCATTGCTGTAACTATACTGTATATTGTTGATATGTTTTGATTGTAAGCTCATAAGCTATATTATGCTCTATCTGTAACACTGTAAGATGTGCATTCCCTTATTGCTGCGCACTGTAACCCATGGGTCTGGTGCGCATTAGAAATTAATAAACAAACAAACAAAAAAAAATGATAGATGGATGTTGCCAAATGTGTTAAAGACAGGTCAATAAATTATGGTCACTAACCTGTTCTGATGGCAATCTCCTGGAGCAGCAAGGGAGAATACAAGAATCTCCCAGAGACCCCTGCCCCTCCCGAGTCCCGGGTGGTATGAAAGCCAGAGAGGGAGAGACAGGAGCCCCAGGGAAACCCTCTGGGGAAGAAAACCCTGGACGGTCTTGACGAGTGCTTCGGCGGAGTTGACTCTTCTTTGGCGCAAGGATGCTCATGCAGGAGAGGAGTTTCCTACAAAACAAGGATTAACAGGTGAGTAATGGAAAAAGAGAGAGAGTCAGAATAAGAAAGTCTGTTGGAAGGTGACCCCACTTACTGACTTAGACTTTAAACGGATTTAAATCGTTAGGAGGAGGCTGGTGTTGAGAGCGTTGGCTCCGTGTGTTACCTGAAGATTCCGAATGAGAATAAGAGGGTTAGTTGTAGAAATAGAGGAGGAAGAGGGAGGAATACTAGTTGCTGAGAGGAAGAAACTCACTGTCTCAAGAGGGAAGGCTGGCCCAAAAAAGGATTCTGCACGGGAAGGTGAAACCTGAGCGGGAAGAGATTTGTGAACCTAGAAGTTCGGGAGAGAAACTATCGCGGGAGAGATGGTAAGCGCAGGATTTCTGTATGGGAAGGAAGGCCGAAAGGGAATAAGGGAAGGTCCTTGAATATCCACAGGAATATTTCAAAAAGAGTATAGCGAACTTACGAAGCGTCCTACAAAGCAGAAGCGACGTACTGGAGGGAAGGCTTCCGGTCTTTAAATGCAGTCACATGATCGCTCGATCGCGTGAGTGAAAGACGTGCAACAACTAGACCGTCATTTCTCCCGTGCCAGTGATTCCCAGCCATCATGAAATTCCCGTGAAGTGCGGATCCACACAACGACCATTGTCGTCTTCACTGCCACCGTTGGAAAGGTGTAACAGTATGCCCCTCCTCAGAGGAAGCGTTCCCGGTTTGCCCGGATGAAGGTGAAAAAACCGTCGCACCAGATGAGGTCCCTGAACCCCTGAGGCAGGTTCCCAGGTCCTGTCTGCCGGGGAGTAGCCCTTCCAATCAATCAAAAATTAGAGACGGCCTCGATGGTATCGAGAGTCACAAATGCTGGCTACTTCGAACTCTGTTCCGGAGTTGGTCATCACAGGATGGGGAGTAGGTTTGGAAGATCGTTGAAAAAGATCTGGGACCACCAACTTATTTTGGGATAGATGAAAAACTGGGTGAATTCGGCACAAGGAAGAAGGTAAGGATAACCGGACTGCCAAATCCCCCACCCGATCTATCACCGTAAAGGGTCCAAAAATTCTGGGGGATAATTTAGAAGGAACCAGATGTTTGGGGAGAAACCGAGACGCCAACCATACTTTGTCACCCTTGCCAACTGGTGGAGTGGCTCAACGTTGTTTATCAGCATACTTCTTGGCCCGGTCTTGTGCTGCTTGAAGGGCCCGATGAGCCCTCTTATGACCCGCCTGGATGTCTGCTAGAAGACTGTCTACTCCGGGGAATCTTGAAGAAGTCAAGGAGGCAGTAGGGATAAAGGAAGGATGATATCCATAGGAGCAATGGATGGGACTTGTATTCAGAGCCGAGTGTTTGGCATTGTTGTAGGCATATTCTGCTAAAGGTAAGAGATCAGCCCAATTGTCTTGAGCGGCCGAGACAAAACATCGTAAATAGCCCTCCAAGGTCTGGTTTAGGCGCTCCGTCTGCCCGTTGGTTTGAGGATGAAACCCAGAGCTAAGAGCCCTCTTGATACCGAGAACGTGGCATACTCTCTTCCAAAATTGCAAGGTGTACTGAGGGCCCCTGTCAGAGACAATAACGTCAGGAAGGCCATGTCGAGAGAATATCTCAGAAATGAAGACCTTGGACATCTGAGCTGTTCCTGGAATTTTGAGTAGCGGAGTAAAGTGGGCGTATTTAGTGAAATAGTCTATGTTGACCATGATGGTAGTATAGTGAGAGGAAGGTGGAAGTTCCACTATGAAATCCGTAGATATTATTTGCCATGGTCTTTCAGGGATGGGCATACGGGCAAGTAATCCGAAAGGAGGAGCACGTATAGTTTTAGATTGGAGACATACACCGCATGCCTTGATGTAGTCGATGACATCTGATTGGAGAGTGGGCCACCAGAAATGTCGTTTGGTGAGATCAAGAGTTGTTTGAATACCCCGATGACCAGCTGCTGGGAAATCATGGCACATCCTGAGCACTTCCAATTGTAGAGAAGGTGTGGGAACCAACACCTGTTCTGCACGGAAGTATAAATTCTGGTCTTTCATCAGATGATAAGTAGCCGCTAGATCTTCGCATTGCTGTAGTTGGAGGGAAGTTTCATGTCTAAGAATCCGAAGAAAATCAGAGATAGCAGAAATAAATCGGGCAAGAGGGAATATCTTCTCCGAACAGAATTTAGACGCCTTGAGGTTCTTGCGAGACAAAGCATCTGCCCTTAAGTTTAGATTCCCGGGTAGAAAAGTGAACTTGATATTATAGGGTAAAAAGAAATGGGCCCATCATGCTTTTCTACTGTTGGTCGTCTGGGCCTGTTGTAAGACTTTGAGGTTCTGATGGTCTTTGCGTACCTCTATTGGAAAGGGAGATCCCAACAGGAGATGTCTCCATTCTTCAAAGGCTCTCTTGATCGCCAGAAGTTCCTTTCCGAGTACTGAATAATGTTCTTCAGATGCGGTGAAAGTCTTGGAAAGATATGCGACCGGTCTTTCCTCCCCTTGATTCGATCTTTGTAGTAGAACCGCCCCTAATGCATGATGGAAGGTATCTGTTTCCACGATGAAAGGTTGTGTCTGATCAGGATTCATCAAAATAGAAGCTGAAGTGAACAACTCTTTCACGGTATCAAATGCCTGTTGAGCAGGCAAATCCCAATGGAACATGACTCCTTTCCTTAGAAGCCTGGTAATTGGTAGAATGGTTTCAGGATAACCAGGGATGAACTTACGGTAAAAATGTGCAAATCCCAGAAAACGTTGAATCTCTTTAACAGTAGTCGGGGGTGGCCAATCTACAACGGCTGAAACCTTTCTGGGATCCATGGATATGCTTTGGGCTGATAGAATGAATCCTAGATAGGTGATTTGAGTTTATTGGAATTCACATTTTTCGGCTTTGCAATATAACTGGTTGGTCTGTAACTGATCCAAAACGATGTTGACATGACATATGTGATCACTCTTGTTTGCGGAGAAAATAAAGATATCATCTAGGTAGACAATGACAAACTGTAGAAGGATATCGGAGAACAAGTGGTCCATGAATCGTTGGAAAACAGCGGGGGCGTTAACTAAACCGAAGGGCATCACCTGGTATCGGAAATGACCGAAAGGAGTACAGAAAGCTGTCTTCCACTCATCCCCTGCTGCAATCCGGATCAAGTGATATGCCCCTCTAAGGTCTAGCTTGGTATATAATGCGGCTCCTCGGACTGCTTCCAAAATGTCCTTGATTTAGGGCATGGGGCATTTGTCGGGGATGGTGATCTTGTTAAGTCCCTGGTAGTCAATACAAGGACGGGGTTCCTCTGAGTCCTTTTTCGGAATGAAGAATAGAGAGGCGCCTGCAGGGGATTTGGACTCGGTGATCAATCCATTTTGTAAATTGGAGTGGAGGTAGTCTTTAAGAGCTGTCTTTTCTTTTTGGGACAAAACATACATCCGCCCAAAAGGAAGAGGCTGGTCTGGAAGCAAAGAGATATGACAATCATCCTTGCGGTGCGGAGGTAACGTGGGAAAGAGGTGACTTGAGAAGACCTTGCAATATTGTTGATGACATGGTGGGATCAGTTGCAACTGGCTGACAGAGGATATGTCACGAATATTAGGATTCTCCGAAGGGATCTGCACTCCTACCGCGTTTTGAGACAGGCAATGACTAATACAGTACTCTGAGCCCAAGAAGTGTGTTCCTGCTTTCCAATTAATAAACGGATTGTGTGTACGAAGCCAAGGGAGTCCTAAAATCACAGGGAAATGGGCCGTCCTTATTAGGTCGAACACCAGTTGTTCTTTGTGGGATGCGATCAAGCACGTCACAGGTTGGGTCTGTTCCCGAATAGGACCTGATATTAAAGGGTTCCCATCCACTCCTTGAATCGGAGTGGCACAGGATTTGGTAATTCTCGCTATCCCATTCGTAGCCGCCCATTGATCATCCAAGAAATTTCCAGCGGCGCCACAATCAAGTAAGGCCGGAATACCCGGGATTACACGATCAGGCAGGCTAAGTGTCAAAGAAAGGACTACCATAGAATGGTTGAGATCAGCTGGGTCTAGAGATAACCCTAACCTCTGGGGGGAACTCTTGTAAGAATCCCTTGCCGTGGTTCCCTCTACGGCAGGGAGCTGGCGTTTCCTGACGCATTAGTTCGTGGCTTACGAGGAGGGACAATGGAACAATCACGCAAAATGTGAGAGGATGAGCCACAATACATGCACAGACCTAAGGACTTCCTTTGCTCTCTTTCAGCACTTGATAATGGTCCTTTCACAGAACCGATCTGCATAGGTTCCTCAGCTGTCGTGGGTATATTCATGAGAGAAAAAGAATCAGCCTGAGATTTCTTCTTTTCACGGCTTCGCTCTTGAAGCCGATAGTCGATTTGCATAGCACGGGTAATCATTTCTGCTAGGTTAGCTTGTCGGGGAACCTTAGTAAGCTCATTCTTCAGATCCTCCGAGAGGCCTCGGTGAAAAAGAGTTACTAATCCCTCACCTGGCCACCCAGTCTCCGAAGATAACTGCTTGAAATGGGTAATATACGACATTAGATCCTTATTACCCTGTTTAAGGTCCAGAAGTCTCTCTTGTGTGGTAACAGAAATTTCCTGACAACTAAACATAGATCTTAGACTATTGACAAAGGCGGGATAAGAATCCAGTATGACGTTTCCCGATGTGACCAAGGGGGTGGACCAAGCCAAGGCAGGGCCTGACAAATGGGAAATCAGAAAGCCCACCTTGTCCTTATCCGTAGGGAAAAACCGAGATTTAAAAGTGAATTGCACCGTACAACTGTCTAGAAACTCCTTTAACCTATGTGGGTCCCCATCAAACTTACCCATGCTTAAGGCTATTGGAGGGGTTTCAGAAAAAGGCTCGATTAACCTGTTGTCTTAATTGGGCATTATCTTGCTTAAAGTTTTGCATCTCCAAAGACATGGATTGCATTGCCGCCATTAGCTGTTGCATTTGCTGCTCCATGATAAAGTCACCAAGTCAGATAAATCCCTATTCTTTTTTGGCGTCGCTTACTGTTAAAGACGGGCAATAAATTATGGTCACTAACCTGTTCTGATGGCAATCTCCTGGAGCAGCAAGGAGAGTCCCAGGTGGTATGAAAGCCAGAGAGGGAGAGACAGGAGCCCCAGGGAAACCCTCTGGGGAAGAAAACCCTGGGCGATCTTGACGAGTGCTTCGGGGGAGTTGACTCTTCTTTGGCGCAAGGATGCTGATGCAGGAGAGGAGATTGCTACAGAACAAGGATTAACAGGTGAGTAATGGAAAAAGAGAGAGAGTCAGAATAAGAAAGTCTGTTGGAAGGTGACCCCACTTACTGACTTAGACTTTAAACGGATTTAAATCGTTAGGAGGAGGCTGGTGTCGAGAGCATTGGCTCCGTGTGTTATCTGGATATTCCGAATGAGAATAAGAGGGTTAGTTGTAGAAATAGAGGAGGAAGAGGGAGGAATACTATTTGCTGAGATGAAGAAACTCACTCTCTCAAGAGGGAAGGCTGGCCCAAAAAAGGATTCTGCACGGGAAGGCGAAACCTGAGCGGAAAGAGATTTGTGATCCCGGAAGTTCGGGGGAGAAACTATCGCGGGAGAGATGGTAAGCGTGGGATTGCTGTATGGGAAGGAAGGCAGAAAGGGAATAAGGTAAGGCCCTTGAATATCCACAGAAATATATCAAAAAGAGTATAGCGAACTTACAAAGCGTCGTACAAAGCAGAAGCGACGCACTGGAGGGAAGGCTTCCAGTCTTTAAATGCAGTCACGTGATCGCTCGATCGCGTGAGTGAAAGACGTGCAACAACTAGACTGTCATTTCTCCTGTGCCAGTGATTCCCAGCCATCATGAAATTCCCGTGAAGTGCGGATCCACACAACGACCATTGTCGTCTTAACTGCCACTGTTGGAAAGGTGTAACAAAATGCCTATGTGATGGCAATGGTTACTATGGCTCACAGTCCAACACACATGTGTGTGAAAAAAATGTCTCAGCACCTTGATTCTGTATGGTATAATACGAACATTAGGAAAACTGCGGAAAGATTGGTTCAGAATTGCATGACTTGTTTGCAACATAACATTGAGAAGGGAACAGCGACGCCAGTAGGAAGTTTTGGTCCACTCTCTATGCCGTTCGAAGTCATCCATTTTGATTTCATAGAAATGGAAAGATGCCAAAATTGTAAATAAGTCCTCGTAGTGGTCTGTTAATTTGGCAAATGGGTGGAGGCCTATCCCCTGAAAGATTGTTCAACCATGTCCACAGCAAAATCCATGCTAAAAGAATACTTCCCCAGATTCGTACTACCCCGTGTCATATGGTCAGATAATGGTCCGCATTTTTTATGGCGGCCGTGATATTGCACATTTGTGCAGGCCTCCAAATTGATAAGCGATTCCATTGAGCTAGACACCCGATGAGTGCCGGTTTGGTAGAAAGCCAAAACGGTATCTTGAAAAATAAATTGGCCAAGATTTTCACAGGGAGCAATTTAAAATGGCCTAATGCATTGCCACTAGCTTTGCTGTGCATGCGCACAGCTGTGCAGTAGGGACTGGCCTTTCTCCATATGAATTAGTTATGGGGAGACCAGCCAATGTCTGAATGTGCCACGTCCGAAAAGATTGAGGGATGTTGAGTATCCATTGCTTATTGACTACTGTAAACAGTTGACTCTAAACTTGCGTTTTGATTCATAAGCATGTGGAGGAGGCTCTTCCTGTCAGATATACAGGCCCAGGACATTGTCTGCAACCAGGAGACTGGACTCTGGTAAAGAATTTTGAAAGAAAATCTTCACAGGCGCCACGCTGCAAGGGGCCTTTCCAGGTGTTGCTGGCCACGCAGACTGCAATCCGAGTGAATGGTCAAAAGCTTTGGATCCATGCAACACACACGAAAAGATTTACGTTTCCTTTGCCACATGAGAAACAGATTGATAATCCTGACGTCGAAAGCAAGACAGCCGTGCCTGATGACAAAGACATCACCGCCGAATTCCAGCCAAAATTCATTCCTGAGCCCGAGAAAGGGCATGGGGAGATTGCAAGGAAAATCAAAAGACCAGTGTTGCCTCAACATTGTTCGACTGCTGCCTCATCATCACGAATTGGCACTGATCCTGCATCTGGAGATGACAGTGGATGCTGTAACTGGAGCTGTAAGGTACAATCTACATTCACGAAATAGGAAGTAATCAGCTTTTGTTTTGCCTTTGTTTCTAGCTCACGGATAGAGCTCGGAAAGGAGGCCTAGGGAAAAGGAGCGTATCAGCTGTATCGGCTGAGAGCTCTGACACGCTGTTTCCCGGTGCTATCATTGAAAGTGAAGGCCTTTGCAACCTGCCGTGAACAAGCGGGGGCAAATGGTACCGACACTATAAAACTGATACTTGTTCCTGCCTTTTTGGAGCTCTGTGGAGTTAAACATCAACTTGCTACCATCTTAAGCAGGCTAACCTGAATTTGCTTGAACCTTTGCTGCTAACGTGTGTTGCCGTGGAGAACTTTCCTGACGGACGTTGAGAAACTTTTCCTGGAATAAACTTTATACACAATTGGGGTCATTACGACCCAGACGGTAAGTACACCAACTTTACCACCATGGTGTAAACTATGTTTACACCATGGTGGATGGCGGATTTACCGCCCCATTCCAAGGTGAGTGGGACGGTAAAACCCCATTTCCCATTTACCCTTCCCCATTCCCATTTTTGCCCCATAGGGCATAATGGGAGTGGGGAAGGCGCTAATTACGGCACCGTAAATTACGGTGCCGTAATTAGCACCAAGGCGGTTTAGCAGCCGTTTAGCAGCCGTTAAAATTGGAATCAGGCGTTAAGGGTTAACGACGGCGTTAACCCTTAACGCCTGAGTTGTAATGAGGCCCGCCTGTATTTGCTCCTGCTGCCGCCTGCACCAATGCTGTCGTTGATATAGACATTGGGCCTCATTCCGAGTACGGCGCTAACCAATGGCGCTATTAACGCCTTGGTTGACGCCGTACCCGGACCGGCAGCGCCTTGGTGGATGGCGGAATTACCGCCCCATTCCAAGGTCGGCAGGGCGGTAATTCCCCATTCACCACGACTCTTCCCCATTCCCAAATGAGCCCCCATAGGGCTCAATGGGAATGGGGGAGATGCAAATAACGGTGACTGTTCATTACGGTCACCGTTATTGGCTTGGAGGCCCCTTTGCGCCCTCGACTTTAACACCTGCTCAAAGCAGGCGTTAAGGGCGAGGGCGCAGAGGGAACTCGGAGTATGGCGTTAAGGGATTACCGCCACCGGTCTCGTTACCGGTGGCCGCTATCCCTTACCGCCATACTCGGAATGAGGCCCATTGACATTAAGTCTGCCCCAAGAAAGACTTGGTTTAGAAAGACTAACCTGCTTTTGATTATGATACCTCTTTGCATTTTATTAACATTAATCCCAATGCTTTGGTACTTGGAAACTATGCATCCCTTAAACACTCCATTGTCAGCTACCAATGCTCCCACTATGAGTACCCCAGCTTGTGTGCTCTCTTATACTCTTCCATTACGAGCGGTGAAACACAGAAAAGGTTATTATAATGACACTTTACCGCTTAATACTGTTATGCATCATTAAGAGCGCTATTTTTCAGAAAATGGAATGATAGTGTTACTGGAAACTTTGATGGAACGAACATAAATGAATTTGAAAGTTTGGCATTAGAACCGTTGGGTTGTCCGTGTTTACAAACAGAAGCAAAATGGACACTGCAACAACAAGTCCAGTAGATAGGCTCTCTAGGCCTTACCAGTCCCTAATTACTTTTAAAATGGCTCCGGTTGGGAACAAAGATGCCATGCCTCCCTCCTATACTATTAATCATAGTCCACATTCTGTCCCATTTTGCTTACGGAAAAAGGGTTCCCACCCGGTGAGAACATTTGCTAGATGTATGAATATTGCTGTACTTGAAAAAGAAGAGAAACGATTATATGATATGATATGGCATTTGTAATGCGCTTATACACAAGTGTTTCAAGGCGCGACGAGGCAAGGGGGGGAACATAGGGAGGACAGACAACAATCCTACTAGGCCAGGTGTCATTCAGATCGCGCAAGTGCATGGGAAGGGGGGGAAAGGAAACGTGTGCGAGGGGAAGGGAGAGGAGAAAGTGCAGTACATGGGAAAGTGGAATAAATAAGATAAATAAAACACAAAAAACAGCCAGCTGGTGGCAAGTGGAAGGAAGTGCAGACATAAGTGCTGGAAGGGGGACTGAAGGGATACAGAAAAAAACGGTCCCCAAGTGCAGGGGTTGCCAGGGAGGCAGTGCAGGTGGGCAGTTGACGGGGCCTGGGCCAGAGATCAGAAAAAGGTGGCCAGGTAACCAGTGCAATTTCAGTCAGGAATTCAGCAAGGGAGGGGAGGAGAGAAAGCAGAAGCAAAGAGGAAGGTTTTGCAGTGTTTCCGGAACTGGAGATGGTTCTCCTCGAGTTTCAGGGAGGCAGGAAGGCTGTTCCAGAGAGAGGCCCTTGCCGAAGAGAGTGATCTGCCACCAACTCGTTGCTTGGAGAAGCGACTGACCCTGAGGGAGTTGGAGGCAGATGAGCGAAGAGCTCGAGAAGGAAGATATTTAGGAAGAGAGAGTTGAAGGTATTGTGGCTCCAGACCCCAGAAGGCCTTGTGTACAATGCAGAGGGTTTTGAATTTAATCCTCGCAGCCACTGGGAGCCAATGCAGAGATTTCAGTCCTGGAGAGATACGATCCCTGGGCTTGAGGCCATGGACAAGTCTCGCAGTCCTGTTATGGATAAGTTGCAGAGGGCGGAGAGTGGAGGCAGGAAGATTTAGATACAGGCTGTTACAGTAGTCCAGCTTGGAGAGGACCAGGGCTCTGGAGACAGTGAGCTTCTGGGAGAAGGAGAGGAAACGAAGAATACCACTAAGGAGGTGCAGCTGGTAGTGTGACTTCTTAGAGACGTCAGAGATGTGAGGGGAGGAGGAGAGTGCAGAGTCGAAGATGACCCCAAGGTTTTTTGCCTTGCAGGTGGGAGTGGGTGGAGGGCCAAGAGAGCCCATATATGGGAGGTTCTGTCTATTTTGTGTGTGGAGATCAGGCTTATCCATGGTTACCTAGAAACTGGGAAGGGACCTGTTATTAAGGGAAACTTTTACCTGGTGTATTTCTTGCCAAAACTTCTGAAATAGCAAAAATATCTAGATCTCGGCCAGGATGAGATGATACTGCTGGGCAAATTGTTGGGTATATAGCAAATTAGTTTATACTGTTTTGGGGACAAGCAATAAACTCATGGAATATAAGAAAATTGTCCAGGGTGTTGGAGAAAACAAATGGAACCACTGATATACTTTACAATATGACACTGGAACAAAAAGCAATTAGACTAGTTGCACTTCAGAATAGAATGGTGCTTGATATTATTTTAGCTGATCGTGGAAGTGTATGCAGATTAGTGGGATCAGCGTGCTGTGTATATATGACTGCTCCCCTACGATATTTGAAGCAATTAAGAAATTGCATGTCCTAAACTCCGAAATTCATGTCCCCACAGGTCGTTGGAATCTAAATATAAGTTCATGGTTCTGCGAACTGTTACGATCCTGGGGATTGAAGCTAATTGAAATCCTGGTCATGGTATTTGGGATCCTCATATTCTGTTGTTGTTGCATACAATGACTGCCAGCCTTTTGCTCCCAAATTACAAATGAGTGTGTACATGTAATCAGTACGAAGCCTCCACCTCGTATGATAAATGATGGTGCAAATCACGAAAATGAAATAATTAAAGAACTTATGGCAATCAATATTTCTGATGATGAGGATAGCGGCATGGGTAATTCAGAATTGGACACCTGGTCAGATGAAGACGCAATGTTTGGCTGATGCTATTGGCTTAAGGCCAAAAGGAGGGCTTGTTATACTGAAAAGGTAATCACATAGCCGAATGATACGTATAATATGTTGGCCAGAAGCGAATCGCATCATGTGACAAACATCGCAATCCGAGAAACCTGAATGTAACCATAGGGAGTCCATTTTGTGAAATGCTGGCCATTTTCTTTTTTGTAACGCTTTGCAAAAGTCTATGCTTTAGATCCGCACACGGTGCGAGACAATGGCTTGAACTCTGAAATGCTAACGCAGACAGGAATGCAGAACTGTGCAGAAATACATTGTTTTCACTCTAACTAAGTCCTTGAAGCCGTGCAGAAGCTGCGCCTAATCAGCAGTCCAGGTGCCGGTTTGTCTTGCAAGCACTGTTATAAAAGGCAGTTAAACATGAATTATATTCTTCTAGTGGTGCTCCTTCATGGAGGATGGTATTTTCTGCTTTAGAACTGTATAACCCTTAGCTCATGAACCGTAGCAAACAGATAACGTAGTATGGAATGTTTCTCTGCTAAGAACAAGATATCCTTACCAAGCCAGAGCTCCATGTTCCTCATAACAGAAAACTGTCTCTGCAGCCTTTGCTAGAATAACTAATGTTTAGACTGAAAGAAGACTTGTCATAACGTGTCATAATTGTCAATCAGTGAACCCTAGCCTGTATGACATGTATGAGGGCGGGTCGAATAGCATTAGCAAAGGATGATGTATTATGTATATGTATGTAGCTGCTTGAGCGCTGTTCGCTCTCTCTCGCATCTCACAGTGTCTGGAAACACATGTTGTGAGGCGTTGAGACCCAGTCGGCCGACTGAGATACTCTGAATAAAACCACACTTGTTTGGAAAACGAACCTCGCGACTGATGTGTCATTGGGTATATGGTTATTGTGCCTTATTTCCATGTATGGTTATTTATTGCCTAGCAGGAACTTGGCACTCCCTTTGAGCCACTGTATCCTGATCACTCTTTCACACCTCTTGACCTGGATCCCGGCCCTTGGACACCATTCTGATACATCAATTGACCACGACCGATACCAATCAGTGGTGGAGGATGTGGAAGGCCAGGGCCTATTGGCATCAGCTTTAATTGCGGAGCACACTGCCACATTTACTTTTAACTCTGGCATAGCATCAAACATTGTACTGCCTGCTCTTTTCACCCAAAGCCACTGTTGGCCAGTGGATGTTTTGACTTGATGGTGAAAACAAAAGTCACACTTAAGAGCTCAAGCGATCAAGCATAGTGCAGGAACGCCAAACTACCAAGGGTCGTTTGAGAGCCTTCTCTCCCCTGAGAAATGTTTAAAAGTAAGGATTTCAAATTGTAAATTTTGCAGCATACTTTTATAGAACCAGAGACTGTCAGAGATTAGCTCTGGCAGCTCCTCTGGTGGTACTCGGGCTCCTAGAGAAGCAGAGGATTTGGACCTAGTGTGACTGAAAGACAAACCCTCCTAAACGGTGAGAAAGTTAGGCCCCCGCTGTTGCTACGATAACCTGTGTATCATATTTGCGAAAAGACAAACTGTTTTTATTATCAGGTTTCCATTGTCCATCCCTTAGATGGAACTTCCAGGGACATGCCCTTCAATTCAGTGGGGCTTTGCTTGCAGCAGTGCCTGTTTCTGTGATATTCCAAAAGTCCACCTAAATCACCCTTAGAAATGTGCAGTGGTCTTCAAACTCTGAAGATTGTCCCGTAGGGTGTCCTAAAGGATGCCTTGGGGCGCAAAGGTTTTTACAAAGGGAGTATGATGACTAATTTTAAAAGAAAATATAAGCAAAGCTGGCATTGTGAGGGATCCAATAACAATATGTTTACTCACTAGTGTGGAGGATTCTGAATGTTAAGTTTGGATACCCCTGCCTGCTGTTTATGCCAGCCCTCTTTTTCATCCCTCTGCAAGTGGCTGAGCTTGTCTTCGCTCGAGGGATGACCTCCCTCAGAAGTCCGATCTCTGCCATTATCTGGTCCACTGTGTCCCTCACCTATGGGAACGCATCTTGTTTTATTCAGAACTCCCATAGAGAGTGTGTAGATGTAACATGTTGACCGAGATAGTGATTAGTGAATGATACAGGGCTTAAATGTGATATAGCAATCAGCAAGCCAATGGCTACTTCTGCCTGTGGTCTGCACTTTATAAATGATCAATAGTTATATTATCTTTGGAGAAAACACTAGTTTAGTACACTATAGAGGGTTTTTTGTGTAGTCCACGTTGGAACTATGGCCCATTTAAGTTGAGTGATTTGCCGAGGATTGCATAGATTGGTGAAGTGTGAAAGCCAGTTTTTCCGGTTACATGGTTTGTAATTTTGCAGGTTTCTGACTACACATGCTCTCAAAGCATTGTTAGTTTTGTATCAACCTGCAATTCCTGTCAAGATATAAAAAACGTACTTTATATAAGTAGATGATTGCATGCCATTCTTTTAACTGTCTCTGGGTGGCAGTGCAACTTACTCTGTACATGTTATGTAACAGGGTGAAGTGATTCTTGACTGCGCTCCAGTTGGGCTCTTCTTTCACACAGGCACTCGAGCCGAGCCAGAGCCAGGCATTTTGCGCTAACAAGGGTTAACTGACTCTTGCTCCCCTACCTCTAGTGAATATACTCTTTCAATCATAACCCCGAGTGTGTTAAATGAGTTGACTATGTGTTTTTAATTAGGTTACTTGATACCTTACACAGGAAAATTAAAAACAAAATGCTTTGCTGTAGGTTCTTGTCAATGAAATGTCACCAAATGCGCATGTAACTATTCCAGCCAGCCCTACGATTCTTTACGTTTCCATGACAAAAAAACATGTTTAATGCATAAAGGAAGAATAATCATGCTTTCAAACCCCATATCTTGTAAACAGCTGCTTCATTTTCTTAGGTGTTTATCACAAATATAGCCCCTATCATGAAGTTGTGCATGCTGAAAGAATTTAGAAAACTAGATCAGTGAAATAAAATTAAATATATTGTTATTTTCATAAACTCACCACAGGGCTGAAGGGAGAAAACAAAATGAAAAATATACCGTGAAAGGAAAAATAGACATTGAAACACACACACACTATTTCACAACTCCTAACACTCAGTAGGGTTGGAGCGAGAAAACAAAATGGAAAGGACACCGTGGAATGAAGACTCTAACGTGAAATGCACAGGGTGATCTACCCCAAGCAGCATGTAGTAGTATGGTCTACACAATATTCTGCGAAATGAACAAAATGTTCTGTTGCACCCAACATGCAGAAGTGACGTCAGAGACAAAGCTAAAAAGAGAATATAGTGTTTTGCGCCACAACAACATCTGTAGCCCCCACACACATTCAATACATCACAAAAGGTCAAGCCCCTTCCACTTTGTTTCAAGAACCTGAAAAATGCAGATACTTCTCAAAATATTCTGCCCACACTAACAAAAATACTTGTGAAGAATCATTAACACACATACACACATATGTTATTTAAATTAAAATTGTGTATTGGTTATTAAGAGAAACCTTCACAATTAAAGAACACGGCACAAAAAAAGACATTCATTAATCCACTAAAAAATCACCACTATACAAATGCATTTTTCTATCCCCTAACCAGCATCAATTCTAACAATATAAAAAAACATTTTTCAAAAAGTCACAATTTTAGAATCAATTATGTATCATTGCCTACACAAAATCTGTTCCATACGCTGCCATTAGTATATCATTAAAATAAATGTATCTGTCTTTGTAAAAGCTAGGGCAGTACAATAGCAAGTGTTTTAGTGTCTCAATTGCCGAGGGTGTTTACATTCAGGACATAGTCGCTCATGTCTATGAATGCGGGACCTAGCCCGTAGCACTTTATTAGTCAGCAAAAGATTGAATTTAAAATACATATACACTCGCCTTCTCTTTTGACATGGACATTTCCACAAATAACTTGGTAGGGTGCCTCTTTTTCTAGGACATTTGGCCTGGTCCTCATATTACGGATATTGAGAAAGGGCCTCTACCATGAAGCACCATTTCGATTTATATAATTTAAGCTTTGTTTTCCCTGGATTTGCAATTAGTTCAGACAAATCACTGTATACATTTTTTTAACTCCCAACCTGCCCTATACAAAGCACTTGAAACTTGATACCTTATAATGTTCAATGACCTTTCTGATTTCCCAAAAGATAGTTGGTGTGACCGTATTCATTGTTTTCCCCAGTAGTGATATTTCTTTCCATTCTACCTGACACCACAGAGAAATCAACCCCAGTTAATGTCTAATTTATTTATTTATTTATTTATTTATGTACTCACGGGCCGAAATGGCTTTGTATATACAACATAATACATATTAAAACACACGACATACCACATATTTAAATACATGACATATACCATTTTTACAATCATAAAATGGAATCATCTAAAATAAGTACGTATAAATCGCCAATGTCATAAAAAAGATTTAGGGGCTGATTCATGGAACAAACGTGCGCCGAAAATCTTGGCGCAAGCACGAAAAAATAGGCGCACGCGCACGCGTGCGATTCATGTAAGTCCCTGCGCGTGTTTTCCTCGGGGTGTGCGCCAAACCCATGCATGGAGCACACGTCACTGCAACATTCCGAACGGCGTGCGCGACGCGCACAGTGAAAGCGCACAACCTCGGCGCATACACCAGAAAGTGGGCGGAACACGGGGTGTAACGCGCGGAATGGGGAACAATGCGTGAAAATAAGGGCGTAACTGGGGATGTACTGCAGGGAAGCAGACTTAACGCCCACACGCACTCGAACCACACTTATTCATGGAATCGAATAGGGCAAAGCCGCGCACAGCCAAAGACATGCACAAGCCGAAACACGTCTGCCACACGAAGGCAGGCGGTAGCGTCCCTGCGCATTACAAAAGTGGCAATATACAGCAATGATGAATGTCCCATACTGCGATTGGGCCTGTGCGAGCGGGGCACGTGTATTTCGGGGGTGCGCGGGAAGTTTCACACGTGATTGAGTGGGGTACGTGTATTTCGGGGGTGCGCGGGAAGTTTCACACGCGATTGAGCGGGGTACGTGTATTTTGAGGCTGTGCTGGAAGTTTCACATGCAATTGAGCGGGGTACGTGTATTTCGGGGCTGCGCGGGAAGTTTCACACGCGATTGAGTGGGGTACGTGTATTTCGGGGGTGCGCGGGAAGTTTCACACGTGATTGAGCGGGGTACGTGTATTTCGGGGGTGCGCGGGAAGTTTCACACGCAATTGAGCGGGGTACGTGTATTTCGGGGGTGCGCGGGATATTTCACACGCGATTGAGCGGGGTACGTGTGTTTCAGGGGTGCGCGGGAAGTTTCACATGCGATAGGCCTTGGGCGAGCGGGGTACCACTCACCGTCTGCATGTAGAAGAACGCGTAGCCAACACCCACCCGCTGTGAAGTAATAGCGTGTGAACCCCAACGCCTGGAAAACACATGCACCGCACCCCACGGAAAGCACGTACAGAGCAATGGAAATCCACGTGGGATCTTCAAGCCCTGCCAGGGCAACGCCCGTGCGCGACACGTCACAGACGCGCTTACGCGCTAAGGGCCTTTGGTCCAATGAAATCGCGTATGCGTGCTGACGCGCTTACGCGCTAAGGGCCTTTGGTCCAATGAAATCGCGTATGCATGTGCCAAATCACTCCGTATCAAGCTGGCCATGCGTTCACACACGGAATACCACGCTCCTGCCCAAAAGGCTGAATCACTGCCCCCCAGAGCCCCGAGCACGCTCCCACCTGCCATCTGCTGCTGCCTGACTGCCTGCTGGCCACATGCCCTGCTATTTGCTGCCTGCACATCAGCCAGGGGTGCAGTTGCTGTGACCACCCCTGCTGGAACAGAAGACTCCCGATTGGGATACCATCGCTCCACAGCCCAGCCCCAGGACCCAGTTGCCCACCCACTCCTGCCTCTGGGGTTGCCATGTCGGGCACTACACCATCTGGCACCACTGGCAACCCCCAGCCAGAGAGGCAGAGGGGCACCAGCTTCACTGCCACCAAAGTTGGTGTCCTGGTGGAGAAAGTCCTGAGGCAGTATGATGCCCTCTTCGGAAGTTCCCGCGCCGACAAGGAAGGACAGACTCGGATCTGGACGGACATCGTGACTGCCATCAACGCGGAGGGGGTGGCAGTCCGCGACTTCCAACATGTCAAGAAGCGAGGGGAGGACTTCAGGTCCAGGACCCTCAACAAGGCCCGGCGCCTCTTGAAGGCAGCGGATGCTAAGGGGCGCCGGGGCCACCTGTCGGAACATCAGATGAGGGTCCTGGAACGCATATGCCCAGCGCTCCACGTCCAGGTCCTTGAGAGGCAGACCCGTCTGGAGTCGAGCGGTAAGTGTACATGCATACTGATTGGAAGCTGTGCGTGTGGTGGTGTGCCAGTAGTGTGCAGGTTGTACATGTGTTTTTCTAGGGCCATGTATGGATGTGTATGTACAGGGCTGTGAGGCAGACGCGTGCAAGTCCTTTAATGTGTGAGACACATGGATGGTGTATGTGTGGGTAAGCATGCAAGTCAAATGCAGATGTGTGAGCACACATGTTTGGATTACTGTGTATGTCAGTTGGCATGGTTGTGGTGTCACACATGGATGTTGATTCCAGCTGCATGTATGTGCACCGTGTACATGTGCATGTGTGTCTATTTGACAAGGGTGCAACAGTGATTCAACATGGATGCATGTGACCCTGATATGTGGAAAACTGATTTGCAGATGTGACATGGATGCCGATCTCAACACTGCGACAGTTGGCAGAGGTGTACACATGCATGTAAGTGTGGTGGCGTGTGTGCATGTGTAGTGCACTCCCTGTGTTTCATGTGATGTCTGGCTCACCTTTGGCTGCTCATGCTGTTGTATGTGTATGGATGGTGCTGGCTGTTGCAATATGGCTGTGGAATAGCTCATGTGTGTGAGTCAAAATGACATGTGTGTTGGGGATTGTGATGCCATGTCTGAAGTTTGACAATGCCACTCATGTGGAACTGTCATGTGTGTATGAGTCCATTGTACAGTGCCTGATGCCTGTGTTTTATTTCTCCCTGTCTGCAGCGTCAACTGATGAAGAGGGCGGAGAAGGTGCTGTGGAGCACAGCGGCAGGGATCGCACCGCCAGCCGGAGACGCAAGGCCCGGCTCCCCTCCCAGGTTGTCATCTCGTCGGGGAGTGAGGAGTCCGGTGCCGCGTCCCAGGCCGCAGCTGCCGAGGGGAGGTCCAAGAGGCGGAGGTCGGAGTTGGACTCCTCGGCAGCAGAAGGGGCAGCTGAGACCTCACAGGGCCCAACGGAGGAAGATGGCATGGAGTCATCCAGGTTGGTGGGGGGTTTGGTGGAGGAGGAGGCCGTGCAAGGGACAGAGACGGGGTCTGGAGGTGAGGATTCCACTGGTGCTAGTGTGTAGTGCAGGATCAGGGACAGGAGGCAGCACAGGCCGCCGCGGAGGTGCCTGTGTGCAATCCTGTCGCTGATCCTGTCACTGCATCATCTTGCACCAGCAGGGATGCCTACGTCCAGACCCGTTCTCAGGGAGGGGATTGGCTTACACCAACTGGCCTTCCTCTCCCTGCAGATGTGGCTATCCGGCACCAGGTTGAGCCTGTCCTGGGTGGGGTGGCGTTGCGTCAACATGCCATGCAAGGTGACCTGCAGTCTTTTCATGAGGAGACTGCACGTCTTCTCGCATGGCTCGTTGACTGCGGTGACCCAAAGGGACAGCTCACCAGGGCCAGATTCCTCCGTTTCCTGGACCTTGTTCCGACCCCTCCTCAACTGAACCCCCTATGCCCCAGTCGTCCTCCATGCCATCTTCCCACCCATGTATCACCTGGGTGCCCTGTGGAGCTGCCTCTGACCCTGCGGCCAGGCTGGTGGACAACAGATCCCTGCCACAGTCGGGAGTCGGACATCCAGCAGGGGTGGCCACCTCCACAACTGAACCCCAGCTGGAGGAGGATGTGCAGGCAGCAGGAGCCAGGGCACAGGCAGCAGCACAGCAGCAGCAGCAACAAGGTGGGAGCCATGATGGCTCGGGGCCTTCATCATCGGAGGGGCAGGCATCGGCCAGAGGGCAGGAGGACCCTGGACGGGAAGTGTCTTCCGTGTGGCAGCAGTTGGGCCATGCGATAGATGCGTAGCGGCAGCAGGCAGAAGAGGCACGGCTCACAATGGTCAGGGCGGAGAACTCCATGCGTAGGGCCCTGAGGCGGGCCGAGTGCCTCGAGGCCATTCGCAGGGACCTGGAGTTCCAGATGTCATCGTCCCTGCGAACCCTCGGGGCCATGGAAGAGGACCGCCTCCGGGACATTGAGCAGGAGTTCGATGATGTCCTGGCCCGGGACATCCAAAAGTGAGCCGTCAGACTAGCCCGCTGCCCTTGTAAATAGTTAGATAGTGTTGGGTTTCCTTTGGTTTTTTCTTTATTTTGGACCTTTAGGACAATGGACCATATTTTTGTATATAGTTTTTTTTATTAGGTAGGAGTTTTTGATAGGTTTTATTTCTTCAGTTGGGATCATGGACCCTGGATTGTTCATCTGTATATAGTTCACTGTTGGATTCTACTTTTTTCTTTGGATTTCCCCATGGAGCAATGGTTTTCACTTTTGTTTTGCCCTTGGATTTCATTTTTGGAACTGTGACTTTGGACACGTTTCCTTTGGATTATGATTTGTTGTTTTTCATTATTTTACAGACATGCAGCTTTTCTTTTTTTAATTTCCATTGACGTTTGTTTGATTTTAATTCCATTCATGTTGCTTTTAATACATTTTTTTCATCAAACTTCGATGTGTGTTATCATCTCATTGGTTTCATGCATGTCATGATATGGGTTTTGACATTCACGTGCACCCATTGTGTGTATGTGACAGACATGTGTTCATTTAGATACTTGCCATTGGGGTTGTATCATGTAATTGGCATTTCTAAGTGGGTGGATGCAATACTTGGATGGGTGTTTGGCATGTGGAGGCTGCCCATAAGGGCCAGGGATCTAGATTGTGATGACGTGTTGGCTGGGGGACATGTGTCAGGGCCTGCTGGCAGGTGCCCTGCACTGCTGGGGGGTGGGTGTGCAAGGGGACATGAGTGGGGGCCTGCTGGCAGGTGCCCTGCACTGCTGGGGTGTGGGGGTACAAGGGGACATGAGTGGGGGCCTGCTGGCAGGTGCCCCGCAATGCTGGGGGTGGGGGTGCAAGGGGACATGAGTGGGACATGAGTGGGGGCCTGCTGGCAGGTGCCCTGCACTGCTGGGGGTGGGGGTGCAAGGGGACATGAGTGGGGGCCTGCTGGCAGGTGCCCTGCACTGCTGGGGGGTGGGGGTGCAAGGGGACATGAGTGGGGGCCTGCTGGCAGGTGCCCTGCACTGCTCGGGGGTGGGTGTGCAAGGGGACATGAGTGGGGGCTTGCTGGCAGGTGCCCCGCACTGCTGGGGGGTGGGGGCGCAAGGGGACATGAGTGGGACATGAGTGGGGGCCTGCTGGCAGGTGCCTGTACTGCTGGGGGGTGGGTGTGCAAGCGGACATGAGTGGGGGCCTGCTGGCAGGTGCCCCGCACTGCTGGTGGGTGGGGGTGCAAGGGGACATGAGTGGGACATGAGTGGGGGCCTGCTGGCAGGTGCCCCGCACTGCTGGGGGGTGGGGGTGCAAGGGGACATGAGTTGGTGATCAGTAGTGCAAGGAGACATGTGCCTTTGCTGGGGGGCATGCCTATGTTGGGTGGGCTGCCTGCAGGACATGACCAGGGGTGCAGGGTAGTCCCCTGGGGTGTGGGCTGCCTGCAGGGGCCGTGGAGGGTGTACAGGGAACACCTGGGAGGACCCACACTGCCAAATCACGTTTAGGACTCGCTGGCACACCCGAAATACACGTACCCTGCTGAAATCGCGTGTGAAACTTCCCGCGCACCCCGAAATACACGTACCCTGCTGAAATCGCGTGTGAAACTTCCCGCGAACCCCTGAAGTACACGTACCCTGCTGAAATCGCGTGTGAAACTTCCTGCGCACCCCTGAAATACATGTACCCTGCTAAAATCGCGTGTGAAACTTCCCATGCACCACTGAAATACACGTACCCTGCTGAAAACGCATGTGAAACTTCCCACGCACCCCTGAAATACATCTACCCCGCTTGCACAAGGCCAATCGCATGTGAAACTTCCCACGAACCCCAGTAATACACGTACCCTGCTAAAATTGCGTATGAAACTTCCCGCGCACCCCTGAAATACACATACCCTGCTGAAATCGCGTGTGAAACTTCCCGCGCACCCCTGTAATACACGTACCCTGCTGAAATCGCGTGTGAAACTTCCCGCGCACCCATGATATACGTGTACCCCGCTCGCATAGGGCCAATCGCGTGTGAAACTTCCCGCGAACCCCAGTAATACACGTAGCCTGCTGAAATCGCGTGTGAAACTTCCTGCGAACCCCTGAAATACACGTACCCCGCTCGCATAGGGCCAATCGCGTGTGAAACTTCCTGCGAACCCCAGTAATACACGTACCCTGCTGAAATTGTGTGTGAAACTTCCCGCGCACACCTGAAATACACGTACCCTGCTGAAATCGCGTGTGAAACTTCCCGCTCACCCCTGTAATACATGTACCCTGCTGAAATCGCGTGTGAAACTTCCCGTGCACCCATGATATACACGTACCCCGCTCGCACAGGGCAATCGCGTGTGAAACTTCCCGTGAACCCCAGTAATACACGTACCCTGCTGAAATCGCGTGTGAAACTTCCCGCGCACCCCAGAAATACATCTACCCCGCTTGCACAAGGCCAATCGCATGTGAAACTTCCCACGAACCCCAGTAATACACGTACCCTGCTGAAATTGCGTATGAAACTTCCCGCGCACCCCTGAAATACACATACCCTGCTGAAATCGCGTGTGAAACTTCCCGCGCACCCCTGTAATACACATACCCTGCTGAAATCGCGTGTGAAACTTCCCGCGCACCCATGATATACGCGTACCCCGCTTGCATAGGGCCAATCGCGTGTGAAACTTCCCGCGAACCCCAGTAATACACGTAGCCTGCTGAAATCGCGTGTGAAACTTCCTGCGAACCCCTGAAATACACATACCCCGCTCGCATAGGGCCAATCGCGTGTAAAACTTCCCGCGCACCCCTGAAATACACGTACCCTGCTGAAATCGCATGTGAAACTTCCCGCTCACCCCTGTAATACATGTACCCTGCTGAAATCGCGTGTGAAACTTCCCGTGCACCCATGATATACACGTACCCCGCTCACACAGGGCAATCGCGTGTGAAACTTCCCGTGAACCCCAGTAATACACGTACCCTGCTGAAATCGCGTGTGAAACTTCCCACGAACCCCTGAAATACACATAGCCCGCTCGCACAGGGCCAATCGCGTGTGAAACTTCCCGCGAACCCCAGTAATACACGTACCCTGCTGAAATTGCGTATGAAACTTCCCGCGCACCCCTGAAATACACATACCCTGCTGAAATCGCGTGTGAAACTTCCCGCGCACCCCTGTAATACACATACCCTGCTGAAATCGCGTGTGAAACTTCCCGCGCACCCATGATATACGCGTACCCCGCTCGCATAGGGCCAATCGCGTGTGAAACTTCCCGCGAACCCCAGTAATACACGTAGCCTGCTGAAATCGCGTGTGAAACTTCCTGCGAACCCCTGAAATACACATACCCCGCTCGCATAGGGCCAATCGCGTGTGAAACTTCCCGCGCACCCCTGAAATACACGTACCCTGCTGAAATCGCGTGTGAAACTTCCCGCTCACCCCTGTAATACATGTACCCTGCTGAAATCGCGTGTGAAACTTCCCGTGCACCCATGATATACACGTACCCCGCTCGCACAGGGCAATCGCGTGTGAAACTTCCCGTGAACCCCAGTAATACACGTACCCTGCTGAAATCGCGTGTGAAACTTCCCACGAACCCCTGAAATACACATAGCCCGCTCGCACAGGGCCAATCGCGTGTGAAACTTCCCGCGAACCCCAGTAATACACGTACCCTGCTGAAATTGCGTGTGAAACTTCCCGCGCACCCCTGAAATACATGTACCCTGCTGAAATCGCGTGTGAAACTTCCCACGCACCCCTGAAATACACGTACCCTGCTGAAATCGCGTGTGAAACTTCCCGCGCACCCCAGTAATACACGTACCCTGCTGAAATCGCGTGTGAAACTTCCCGCGCACCCATGATATACGCGTACCCCGCTCGCATAGGGCCAATCGCGTGTGAAACTTCCCGCGAACCCCAGTAATACACGTAGCCTGCTGAAATAGCGTGTGAAACTTCCTGCGAACCCCTGAAATACACGTACCCCGCTCGCATAGGGCCAATCGCGTGTGAAACTTCCCGCGAACTCCAGTAATACACGTACCCTGCTGAAATTGTGTGTGAAACTTCCCGCGCACCCCTGAAATACACGTACCCTGCTGAAATTGCGTGTGAAACTTCCCGCTCACCCCTGTAATACATGTACCCTGCTGAAATCGCGTGTGAAACTTCCCGTGCACCCATGATATACACGTACCCCGCTCGCACAGGGCAATCGCGTGTGAAACTTCCCGTGAACCCCAGTAATACACGTACCCTGCTGAAATCGCGTGTGAAACTTCCCACGAACCCCTGAAATACACATACCCCGCTCGCACAGGGCCAATCGCGTGTGAAACTTCCCGCGAACCCCAGTAATACACGTACCCTGCTGAAATTGCGTGTGAAACTTCCCGCGCACCCCTGAAATACATGTACCCTGCTGAAATCGCGTGTGAAACTTCCCACGCACCCCTGAAATACACGTACCCTGCTGAAATTGCGTGTGAAACTTCCCGCGCACCCCAGTAATACACGTACCCTGCTTAAATCGCGTGTGAAACTTCCCACGCACCCCTGAAATACACGTACCCTGCTGAAATCGCGTGTGAAACTTCCCACGCACCCCTGAAATACACGTACCCTGCTGAAATCGCGTGTGAAACTTCCTGCGAACTCCGGTAATACACGTACCCCGCTTGCCGTGCTGGTACAGGGTTAGCGCAGCCCTTTGCGCTGGATTGGGGATTTTGATGGCTTTTCCCTGCTTGAGGGGCGTTCTTGGGGGCGTAACTGGCGCTGCTGCAGGGTCGCTGCGCCACTGTGCGCCACGGCTGGTTTTGGTAGCTGAAATCCATGAATACGCTGTGCACGGAAATTGATTTTAGCGCACGCGGCTGGCGCAGAGATTCGCTCACGCACACTGTGCGCCAGCCGCGCGCACCACTTGTGCGCTAAATTCTATGAATTACCCCCTTAAACATGTCAGCCATAATAAATGATATCATTAGTCTAAATTTCAGCGCATTTCCAATACAATGGCACCATATAAAATATTAAGTGTTGATCATTGCCCACCAGGAATAACGACCAAATTGAAGACATATCATTACAATTAAAAGTGCTGTCATATGATTTCATATAGCTTATTCTGATTTGCTGTAGACTCTCACACTCAATCATAATGTGGGACAGCGTTGCAGAAACAGGTGTACCACATAGAAGACATTGGGCCTCATTACGAGTATGGAGGTAGCAATGGTGCTATCAGCACCATGGCTGCTTCCATACCGGGCTCCAACACCGGGTTCCTTCAATGAGGAATAACCGGGTCATTCCAACATTGGAGGACCGGGTAATTCCTCCTTGAAGGAACCATTCCCCATTCCCATTTGAGCCCCAATAGGGCTCAAATGGGAATGGGGATGGAGATAATAACGGGCACGTAAATAACGGCCCGTTATTAGCTCCCCGTTCCCCTCGGGGGACCCGGAAAGGACGTCTGGTTTTACCAGACGTCTGTTCCGAGACCCGCAAAGGGAACCTCGTAATAGGCGCTCCCGTAATGAAGGGTGCCGTTCCCGTACCGGCACCCTTCATTATGGGAGCGCCAGGGTCGTAATGATGCCCAAAGTCTATCAGCTTGAGCAGTACCATCAAGTGCACCTTTAGCCTCACTGATGTTAAAATTAAGCAACACATATTGCCTCACAATTGAGCTGTTGGGATAGGCAATGAAATAAGATGGTGTGACAGTATTCATTATTTTCCCCAGTAGTGATCAGTTTTTCCATTCTACCTGACACCCCAGAGAAATCAGCCCCAGTTAATGTCTAACCAGGGTGTTAGGCTCACACACTGGAAGGTCCAAAACCTTCTTCCCCATTGTGCCTTCCAATGAATTCAAAAACATGTCTAAGGGGTGAAGGTGCCTGTCCAGCCTATAGATCTGGGATGGAACCACCTTCAGATCATACAAATTCACTAGAGGAACAACTGAAAACTTACAATAAGTAGGGCTTTAAAACACACTTCATTTGTGATACCTAAGGTGCTGCCTTCGTTTTCAGCGATTCCTTCAGCAACAAAATTGACGTGGTTTGATGTAAATAAAATCCCTGATAGTCTAGGTTTTTAACAATGTCCAAACACTGCTCCCCTATTGACCATATAACACACCTGGGAGCTGTTTTGTTGGAGTAAATTAGCACATTAGATTTCGACCGGTCTGTCAGAAGATTATTCTACTTTTCATAGTAAAAAAAGAGACACAATTTACCCTGCAGCCCTAAAGGATCACGGTCAAAGAGAAGAATTTCGTCAGCATAGGCGAGCCAATGCAACCTCCTTTGACCCCACCGAACAGATAGTACATTTGCTTGATCCCATAACTCAGTCATATCAGGCAAGTAAAGATTAAAGAGCAATGGGGCAAGCAAACATCCTCGACGAAGGCCTACCAAAGTGTCAATGGCCCTGCTGACATGGCCGTCCAGGTTCAAGCGAACCCAAATCTTTGTCCTGCTTTGCACAGAACAATAAGGCTGATGATCTTTTCAGGCTGTGGACGGGCCAGTCTCAGTCTAAAGACTGAAATAAAAGTATTTCCATCACTATTTGGGGGATGGAAATGCTAGTGTGACACTCGCAGTTTAAACTGCGCCTGTCACACTTCAAAAACAAAACATGATTTGCAGCTGTTTCAAAAGGCACAAGTGGAGGACGCTCATTTTGGGGGGTTTAAAAGCGCCTCCCATTTGTGAATTCAGGATGCAAGTTTAAATGCTCGGAAGAGTATGTGAATGAGCGCACGCATCTAGGATGCACTCATTCTGATGCCCTTTGAGATTTGAGCTGCTCCTTGTCTTGCCACAAGTGAGGAGGTGTGCCTGTACATCTCCTCACATGCGCCAAAAAATGATTTGAGAATCTAGCCAAAAGTCTGCTCAAGCCGTTCTTACAAACAACTATAAAATAAAACCAACAGTGCTGAAACCTTAGGTCTCCCTTTTGTTTTGGATTATTGCTAATCTCTTGCGTCAGCCAGCACCTAGTTTCCAGGATAACAGGATTCCAGGCCTTTGCAAATTTTCCATGAGGAATTTCACCTGCTGTTCCCCTACTCTCATTACAATCCCACCCAACCAATGATGTCCCCTACTCTCTTCCCCTCTGATGTTGATATTTATTTCATTTTTCAATCAATTCAGTTTTAGATGTCTCAGTGCTGGTGGGACCTAGGGTCTCTGCTCTAGTACATTGATGAATAATTTACGTTACAGAACATTTTATTCAGAAACAATACAGACAACTATAGTTGTCAAAAATAAATCACTTATATTATAAAACAATTGTAAGAAAAATACTCATAAACCCACATTTAAAAATGAGAAACCGTAAAAACATGTATTAATTCATGCCAAAAACAACACATGCACAAAATATACAATCAGCACCAACCAACCACCTCTGCAAACCACACATCCCAAAAATGTTCTACGCACCAACCCACAAACACAACACACCCCAAAATATAATTCACCCGCAAAGAAACACAGCCAGTAAATCCAGCATGAAGCATGCGAAACGACCACTCACTCAAAACAAAACCCTATACAGAAAGTGTTCATCCACAAAAAAAGTGAGTGAGACAGTTAAATAATAAAATAATAAGTCAGAGGCAGGGAAAGGGGTAATGCAGGTGGTGCACAGATAAAAAGGCTGTAGGGTAACATATTCACAATAATAAACAATGGGCCTAGTTACAGATGAGGCTAGAGAGAACAATTTGCAAAAATATGCACATTTTATCATTTCAAAACACAAAACAATTTCATTGGGACAACATTTATAGTTGTTCTATGAACATAAACTGATCACATATCTGTGAAAAAAACAGTACTGATAGGAACGGGATTGTCTATTGTTCTTTGTGTATTTTATGTGCAATAAGTTTTGGTTTATGCACATTTTTGTTAAATATTTGAGATATTGATGGTATGAGTGAAAGTATGAAAGAGTAGAGACTGATCAGAAGAAATGATGATGTCGAATGAGTTGGATTGATACTATTTTGAAAAGTATTCTTATGAAAATTAAATTGTTTTGTGTTTTGAATCACTAATGTTCAATTTTTTTACACTTTGAAAAAGATGTTGACTGACATATATATATAGTCAATGATACTTATACTCGAACCACGATGCCACGTGTGGTTAGGGGGTGAATCCCGATCAACTGTACCATTGAGCATGTAAAAGTTTCGATCATTCATAACTTTGGTCCATCTCTGTACGTCACGATTGGTACGTGTCAAGTTCCAGCAGTCCAAATTAAGGTCACCCACAATAATTGTGTGGGTGATTGTGTGATTCATCAGTATCATATCCAAAATCGCAGTTAACCCATCATAGAAGATATTGGCCCTCATTCCGAGTTAGGACTACACCATGGAGTAAATAGCTCCATGGTTGGCAACCATGGAGCTATTTACTCCATGGAATACCGGCATGGTGAATGGAGTAATTACCGGTCCATTCCAAGGTTGGATGGAGCGGTAATTCCCCATTCACCATAGCCCTTCCCCATCCCCATTCCTGCCCCCATAGGGCTCAATGGGAATGGGGAAGGAGGTAATTACGGCACCGTAAATTACGGTGCCGTAATTTACTCCAAGGTCACTTTGCGGGTCCCATAATTTACTCCTGCTAAAAGCAGGAAGTAAAGAGGGACCCGCAAAGGGAACTCGGAATACGGAGGTAAGGGATTACCGCCATCGATGCCCTTACAGGCGCCAGTAATCCCTTACCTCCAACCTCGGAATGACCCCCATTGTCTGTCATTGTAGCAATATTGTGATAGATGTTAACTAATGCAATCACCTGGGTGTTGCTAATAATTTGGACTAGCTGGAAATGAGCACCAACAGATGACAAAGGTTTGACAGTGAGGCCACTAGATGTATTAACTGCTACAAGAAGGCCTGAAGATGGTCTACCTCCACTAGGGATAGCTGGAAGCAAGATTATATCATAACCGTCCAATAGTGGAGGAGTTGTAAGCCACGTTTTTTGTAAGGCTATTACGAGGTAGGTGCCTGTTAAGTTAGCAATGGATAGGTGCAGGTGTGATTGACCTCTGGTGTTCCAACTTGCGATTTTTAAGGTAGAGGAGACATCCGTCGTTAGTGGTTAATGCTGTTGGGTGGATGGGCACTGGGTATCTTGGATAGCTCTATTCACACCTTGGTAAATATTCGGTTTCAAGATGGTATCTTGGGTCTTGGGTGGAACACACTCTGGATCTTCTGCTAAAAGAAAACCCATCTCAAACAGCTGCATCCTGCATCACCAGATGGAGTCCCATACCACTCCTGAAGGGATCCATAGTCTCACTACTGAGCGTGTGAGATCAGAAACAAACTCTATTTGGTTGATGTCCTGTGTTGAGAAGTTGTGCAATTCAGGTACATCACCAAAGAGGTTCAGGACACTCTGGCGATTCAGGTCATAAACTGGGAAATTCCCATCTCTACATTTCAAAATAAATGTATGAAAATTTGCTCGACGTGGATGCAAGTGGTGTGAAGCTGGTTGCATGCTTAGTTTCCGTGGAGTCCATTTCAATTTTGAGGGGTCTAAGTCTGATCTTGTTCTGGGATGTGAGCGACTAGTTTTCTCCCACCAAGATGATTCAGTGTGTAGGGGGGTATGCGAGGTGTGCCCACTAAAACCTGCTGTGGGGGGAGGTGGAAATATGTGTGCTCCTCTTTGGAGTTTAGAGGGGTTAGAAAGAACTTTAGCTATGCTTGTGGCCAGGTATTCGTCTACTCGCTGTTTGAAGTTCTCAAACACATCTTGTGATTTTGGTGCAACGCTTGGTGTGTTTGCGAGAACTTGTGGACAAAAGGCTACAGATTTCCTAGAAGGTTGAGAAGCGACAGGCAAAGAGTCCTGAACAATTAGGGGCTGGTTTGGCATAGGTAACGAACTTTGAACTGTGGAAGCCGATATAATGTTGCTGGGGGTATCAGGAATAGAGATGGACAAAGCAACATTTTGTTTATTTGTTGGTACTTGATTGAGAGTCTCGACCTCCTTAGTTGGCTGTATGGATAGTACTAGCTGAGAAAGAGGCGAATGGAGTTTTCTTACTTGATCTTGATTAATTGAATTTGCAGTAGAAGTGGTCGCCAATGGTATGCTTATAGGTAATGGGAGAGAAGGAGCCGGGGAGGGTACATGCTCATTCGAAGCAACCATCTCAGCATGCAACACACTTGTTTTACTTAGTGCCTTAGAAAAGGAATTAAGTGTTTTTTTTGGCGTGTTTCACGCTTGCCATATTCTTTGTTTTCTTCAGCAGAGACAAAGACTTCTTTTTGGCAAACTTAGGATTCCTAACTTTAAGCGCATCTGAGTGACTTGAACTTGGGTCCGGGGGGTGCTCAGTTACTGGTACCAAGTTATCATTTTCTTTCTCTGCGGGGCAAACATGGGGGGGTGAGCAATGGTTACATTCTTTGTTTTATGGATTTGATGGGGGCTCATGCTGGTAATGGGGCATATGATACCAGAAATCGAAAGTAGGGCACTGGGAAAAGAATCTATCTCATTATTAGAAGTAGGTACTTGTGTAATGGACTTAGAAAGATTCTGAACATCAACATATTCCACCGAGTTACCCAGTACATGAGAGTTGTTGGACAAGTGAACACTCTTAGGCTGCATAGATAAATAGTGGACTGATAACCACTTTGTCAGCTCATCAAATTGTTTTGATTGATGAGAAACTTTCGTGTCAAGTGATTCAAAGAGTTTACACAAACTCATAATGGTGGTGTTAATCGCTGTGAGAGCAGGTTGAATCATTAATGAGTGATGTAAAAATAAATCGGATGGGACCGATTTAGTGGCTCCAGGTGTAGGCAAAGCAAAAGATTGTAGCATAGAATTGCGAATGTCTGCGAGGGAGAGGTGGTTAGCTACATCGTCCTCACCTTCATAAGAACTCTCTCAGGGCCGCGCATCTCCCCTCCATGATATTGGTGATTCACATTGACTTGCATGAATGGATAAACCAGATTGCTCATGAGACAAGGGAGGAAAATTAATTGGGAATATTACAATATGTGAGGACGATAGTCTCGGGCAATTCTTGGTAGAAGCTAGCATCGTATTATCAGAAAGTGGTTGGGGGTTTACTCGTGCACAAGGCGTATTCAAAGGGGCAGACGCATTGTTGACCTCTAAAGGGCAAGAAATACCGTTACTTACAATGGGGGAGGTTGACAGTGACGATACAGAAACAATAGATTCATTTGTGTGATCAGCAAAAGTAAATTTAGATTTTGGACAAGAAAACACCCAGGTGGGTGTAATAGAGATAGCAGTATAACATTTTTGAGGGGGAACTTCAAATCCCACCTGGCTAGGTTGCTTAGGAATTAATGATAAAAGAGGGATGTTGAGCGGCATACTTGTTGTTAATTTATATGCCATTGTTAATGTGAATCACAATGTACAAAATGCAAAACAAAGCAGATAAAAGACAAAACAAAGTATGCAATCGGAATGCAATATGTAGATAGGTAGCTGAAGCAAAAACATTCACGTCTTACTTTTATCCAAATAAACTCTCATAAATGAGAAGCACCCGCTGAGTAGCCAACGCGCGACTGATTTAGCTCCGCAGCACTGCACCGTTGCGCGGCTAAGCGGCCAAGCAGTACTCTCAAGGTACTCCAACGAGTGGGTGCGCGCTGTGCGCGCTCGTAATATGGGAGTTTGTGATGACGTTGGGAATGGGCATTGCTCTGACCGGGGCTCCTATAGGAAAACTCAGAAAACGTATTCAAAAAGGATGCAGAGAGCTCGGTGGAACAAGAGCTCTGTGGGCGTAACTCTGCCCAGTAACAATAGTCCACAGTCACCTTAGAAGCCAAAGTAGTCTCTCGTTAGTCCGTCGAACAAGCACAGTAAACACACAGCAGCAAGGCAGATCCACCAGTAGCAGCAGAGTGTAGCGGCCAAGCGGTACTCTCATGGTACTCCCACAAGTGCGCGCGCGCTGTGCGCATGCACGCTCGTAATATGGGAGTTTGTGATGACGTTGGGAATGGGCGTTGCCCTGACTGGAGCTCCTATAGGAAAACACACAAAACGTATTAAAAAAGTATGCAGAGAGCTCGGTGGAACAAGAGCTCGGTGGGCGTAACACTGCCCAGTAACAATAGTCCACAGTCACCTTAGAAGCCAAAGTAGTCGCTCGTTAGTCCGTCGAACAGGCACAGTAAACACACAGCAGCAAGGCAGATCCACCAGTAGCAGCAGAGTGTAGCGGCCAAGCGGTACTCTCACGGTACTCCCACGAGTGCATGCACGTTGTGCGCATGCACGCTCGTAATATGGGAGTTTGTGATGACGTTGGCAATGGGCGTTGCTCTGACCGGGGCTTCTTAGAAGCCAAAGTAGTCGCTCGTTAGTCCGTCGAACAGGCACAGTAAACACACAGCAGCAAGGCAGATCCACCAGTAGCAGCAGAGTGTAGCGGCCAAGCAGTACTCTCACGGTACTCCCACAAGTATTATTGTGCTATATAAGTTTAGCTGGAGAGCCTATGGTATATACAGGTACCCCTTTATTATGCCTGTGTAACATATTCAGCCAGGATGCATATTGGGGTCAACACATGATAATGTGATACACTTTCAAAGCTCTTCATCTTTTCTCTTAGGCCATTCATGACCTTTATCTTCTGCTGGTGGATCACTGATATGATATATTTTATTTGTAACGCGCTCATACACAAGTGTTTCAGAGCGCGAAAGGTGGGACAAGGTCACTGGGACAAGGTGTCTGTAGCCATACTGTGCTTGTGATGGCGGTGTTAGTAACTCTTGCCAATTGTTGTTACTGGAGAAGAGTTTCTGCTATGACATTGGGCCTCATTCCGAGGTGGGCGGTAAGGGATACCGGGCACCGGTAAGGAGAACGCTGCCAGCAATCCCTTACCGCCCAATTCCAAGGTGCCTTAGCAGGAACCGTAAAGGACGTGTGGTCTGACTACACGTTCTTTACGGGACCCATTAAAGAATCTTGGAGCTAATAACGGGCCTGCAATTAGCGGGGCCGTTATTAGCACCTTCCCATTGAGCCCTATGGGGGCTCAAATGGGAATGGGGTATGGTATTTGGAATGGGGACATACCGGGTCCGCCTAGGGCAGAATGTCCCGGTAAGTCCCCCCTCCACCAGATCAGACCCAGACACGATTTTGGAGGCAGCCATGGTGCTAATAGCGCCATGGCTACCTCAAAAGTCGTAATGGGGCACATTGAGTTTCTCTTCTTTAGAGGCGCGTCGTTTTTGCTGGGGATGACTTCCTGTGTGACATTTTGTTTTTCAATTCTTAAGAGGCTCACACACGAGCCGCAATCACTTTTCAAATGTAAGCGGTTGAGTGTTTCTGTGAACACGCCCGGCCAGGCCCACTGTCACTTGCACTGTAATGTGTGCTGCGGAACCTGATTGTTTTATAGCCCAACAAAAGAAGTTGTCAGCAATAATTTAAAAAAATGTTTTGAATTATGGACAAGTCATGTCCAAGGTTTTAAATTGTCCAGAGCAGGACAGGGCTCAGAGGTGTAAGTGAGCGGGAACTAATGGGAGCTGAGTTTCACTACTTTGATTTTATACTGTTATTAGTTTCTCTACTTTTTTGTAGTCAAAGCATACCCTTTGATTTTAATTCCTATCGTAGAAGCTGCTCACTTCAAATGGGCTTATTCTGAGCTACAAAGAGAAATTGTAAGAACCTGTTTGGTGCTTCTTTCTAGCTCCTGTGTCGGTGTAGGGGTGGCTCCAGCAGAGCGTGGTGATTTTGGGGTACTCCCCCTTTTATGCCAATTCCAATTGCCTCTGTCCTTTCATAGAGATTGCATTGCTCTATGTTCCTGCATGTTAATCTCTTTGAGTAACCACTGCCATGTGGGCCTGATTCGCTCCTATCGCACTGCTCAGTAGATCATTTTCGTATGCAGACCAAGGGTTATTTATATCTATCCCCGTTATCTGTTTTCACTCTAGCGCACAATAGGTGAGGGGCTACACCAGCAGTCCCCTACATATCTCTCACGCACTGTACTTGAGATATATATACCGAGACCTTGATAGATTCAGTTCGCCACCCTTCAAGAGGTCTCTGGCATACAAATACGAGTGGCAGTAGCTCGCCGCTCTATTTGCCCCAGAGATGCATAATATGCATCCTTTTGAACTTGGATGCTCCCAGATCTCGGGACATCTTACATCGTTCCCCTATGTGTTTCCAATGCTCCAAAGTTTTTTTTGGAGAGGGAAAACACTAGCGCCTCTCCGTGTGTGACTCCATTCACACACGACACCACTTCGTCAGACCGTGTATACAAGTTTGCTACCATGACAACGGGAGCCTCTGTTGTTAGACGCATGCGTGGGTTTCTATTTCTTTCACTAACCACCCACGCATGCGCAGTACATTATTTCCGTGGAACAACTCCACCGAGATACCAGGATTAGCTCCGGCCATAACAGAGACAAACGCGGTATTTGTCTCCCTCTACCCGCCCTCAGGTAAGCACTTCTACACATCCAGCGAAACTCGCCCCGAGCATTCTTTTCACAGTAGGCTGCTCCGCGCCTCTGTTTTCTTATATGTATTGACCCGGGCTCCCCTCTCTTTCTCTCTCTCAAAGCTGCCTTCCGAAACTAGGGAGACGCAGACAGCCTGTTCCATCCGGCAGCACGCCAGCCCATCCAGACCCTGCTACTCCACCAGGGCCTGTGCCACCTAAATTGGCACTTAAGGTACTACGCCCGTTGTCCTGTATTTTTGCACTAATTGAATTTTGCTTTAGACCGAGCCCTGCCAGAGGGCTGGGTTACATGTAGAGGATGTGACATGGGGATTTTCCCATTCCTTTCTTGTTTCTCCCTTCTCTTCTCTCCTAGAATTTTATGTTCTTTGTTACTTGTCCTGATTACAGTAGTGCGCTTGAACTTTCACGTGTAGATGCATTTACAAGTGGAACCATACCTGCATGGCATTGACAGCTTTTTAGAATAAAACTGGAACTCCCCCCGCCGCAGCGAAGTCCGGTGAACACACCCACAGGTTGGCCACCCAGCAGCTCCAATATTGTATACAAATCAGATTTTGACTGACTTTGTCAATACTAATAAACTAATAGCCTTTTATAATGTTAATTCAATCAAGCCAGCACTTTAATGCTTTTTTAATAGAAATTGAGACCCAATTCTAGTTCTCATCCTTCTTTCCTGCTTTTTCTCTTGTCTTTCTCTTGCTATCATACAGAGATCTCCAAACCTGAGGCCCAGACGAAGGCGTTCCACTCTTAAGCCGAAACGCCCCAAGGCCAAGCACAATCTGTGCACTGTTGACCTGTACAACCTGATAGGGGGCCCCTCCCCCTGGCGTAGACCAATGGTTTTGGTCCTCTGATTCTCCAATTGATTTGTATACCTTGATTTGACCTTTTGCATCTTCTTGAATACAGTGGGGTAATTTTAGCACCTGGCTGTATTGAGGGACGATGCAATCGGTGTTCCTTTTCCTATTTCCCTGGTTGACTGTGTATGAATCACAAGCAATTGTTTTTGTTATACCAATTGGGTACTGCTCTGTTTGAATTTATTTCTTTACACCTGCGGGTTATCCATCTTTAGGTTAGACTTATTGACTAGCCTCTGTTCAAACATGGGGACCAAGTAATTGGCCAGTACACTTATCGCAATTGTGCCAAAGAATAACTGAACTAGATATTTTGACATATATCTAAAAGTAAAACCTTATCTGTTTTTTATTCATTGTGCATCAGTTTACTATTTCCTTTCCTTTACTGCACTATTAGATGATACTAACCCCACCTACTGTGCGAACAATTAATAGTGCTGTATCTATGCCTTATTTCTCTGTTTAGGAATGAGACAGTTTTGGGGTGTATATTTATTTCTTTTTGGTGAATTTGAAAAAACCAATAAATTGTATTTAAGTACTACTGAGTAGAAGTTATTTCTTAGCCTCTCGGCTTTTTCTTTGTTTGATGATTTAACAAGATATTTAAAGGCTATTGTGCTTACGCTTTGAAGCTCTATGTTCAAGTTTCCTTAAAATAGCATGATTAAGACACTCCAACATTAGGAGAGTGTTGACAAGTATATCTGTGGTTGGAGCCCTTCTTTGTTCCATACAGTAGATAATTTTCAGGCATGCTGTCTTTTATTAATTCAATTTCAACTAACAGCATATGGTTTGCTGGACGATTGAACTGTCCACATACAGTAGCACACAATCACAACGCCAAATGACATTAGCCTGCGCCAGACCCAGACAGGATTGTGAAATATTAGCACTGCCGCACTTAGCATGATTTGTGAACATTAGCTTGTGTCGCATCTAGATAGGATTGTGAATATTAGCAATGCCGCACTTAGCATGATTTGTGAACATTAGCCTGCGTTGCATCTAGATAGGATTGTGAATGTTAGCAATGCTGCACTTAGAGAAAATAGTGATCATGAGCCATCACCAGACCCAGACAGGATTGTGAATGTTTGCAATGCCGCACCTAGACAAAATTGTGAACATTATCCTGCGCCAGACGTAGACAGGATGTGAATGTTAGCAATGCCGCACCTAGAGACAATTGTGAACATTAGCCTGAGACAGACAAAGACAGGATTGTGAATATTAGCAATGCCACACTTAGCATGATTTGTGAACATTAGCCTGCACCAAACCCAGACAGGATTATTAATGTTATTAATGCCACACTTGGTCAGAGTTGTGAACATTAGGCTGCGCCAGACCTAGTCAGCAATGTGAATGTTAAGCTGTCCATCATTTAGAGACAATTGTGAACAGTAGCCTGCGCCAGACCCAAACAGGACTGTGATTGTTAAGCTGTCCATCTTTTGGAGAGAATGTGTACATTAGCCTGCTCAGAACCCTACTAGATTGTGAATGATAGCAATACCGCACTTAGTTAGAATTGCGAACATTAGCCTGCACCGGACCCGAACAAGATTATGAATATTGGCAATGCTGCACTCAGTTAGAATGGTGAACATTAGCCTTCGCCAGACCGTGACAGCATTGTGAAGGTTAGCCTAAGTCGCTTCTAGCTAGAAATGCAAATGTTGGCATGTGCCACACTTGAGTGGAGCTCTGAACATTAGCCTGATTTGCAGCTGGATAGAAATGTGAATGTAAATGTTAACATGCCCCACACGTGTATCACTGTGTACCCTGCTTTCCTGTTCCCCATGCTGTTGCTATATATCCGTATCCCCCCTCCTGTCGCTGTAAGCCCAGCCCCCTGTCTGTATGTCGCTCTGTTCCCTGCCATCCTGTTCACGTGCCTGATCTCAGGCGCTTTAAAGATAACCATCATATCACATCACTACGCTTACTCTCTACTATACACCATCATTCAACTAGAACACAGCTATACCCCTGCTTAATTCGGCACAGCTGTTCACATACAAATACGACACCATGAGCACCTCATCACCCTAATAGAATGCAGCTGGCCGCGCACATTCCGGCCTAGTTGCTCACATATGCGTACTTTTAGGCCTAACGCAGCCAGAGCCCAGTCTGGGTGTACACCCACCAGACTGCACACATTCAACTGATATCTTCAGCACCACACCTTACGCTAGGATGCACCTACCATCCGGCAATTTCATCAGCTGCACACCTATCTGGTGCACCCACGTACCCTACGACACTATCTCTCTCTACTGATGGGAACTACGGTTCCCGAGGACATTAAACCTACTAACGCTTTGAGGCCATACCAATGATATGTAGAGCACTATATAAAGGCCAAGTAACATAACAGAACTATAGACAAGCTTAGACCGTGCATTGGCAACATCCCCCTGCCCCCGTCCAGATAAGGTCTCACAACCTCCACCCCACTGTCCATCTCGGCCCCTCCCACAACTCTTATACTGATGGTTACAATGCAACAGGACCACCCCCCCACAACAACAGAATGCACTCCCTATCTAACCCCCATTCCAGACCTCCGACTTCTGGAAGTCAAGACCTGTATGCTTTCAGAAGGACTCAGATCTACCCGACTCCTCTCTTCCCCTCAGATGAAGCCATAAAATAAGTGCCAGCCCCAAGACACATCACCTCAGCCTCCTAGCAAAAATCCTACGCAGTCTCAGGTCCGAGCGGGCCTCGATCAAGTCCCAAACTACGTGCCAGACACTAGACCGCAAGGAGTCATCTCCAGAGAGGCCCACAGCGGATGCCACATCCCTCTCGGCTCCGATTTGGTTTCGCATCGTGCCATCTGCTGATTTTGATGCGATTGTTCCAAAATCGGAGAACAACTTCCAAATTCTTCTTTTTACAATTTTTTCTTTCAGTTAAAAAAATGAAGACTAAATAGAAAGCATTCTCATCTAAGCAAATATGCATTTCAAATGTCCTAAAACAAGGAAAGTACACATGAGGGACTATAGTTTTCAAAAAAGGCATCCTCATTTATGACTTCAGAACCAGTTCAAGATAGTCCAAGCTTAGAAACTCAGAATTTCTGGAGGCCTGCGATCCACTAGAAGTGCAGACTTGAACTCTGCCAGTGCAGAGAGGGAAGAACCAGAAAACAGGCCTTCTCTGTCTACACCCTCCTCCCCATCAACACCAGACTCACCCCCTGGCTTCTACATTTCAGGAACACACTCAAGACCCTCCTCTTCCAGGAATAACTCCTTCCTAACACCTACGTACACCCAACCTCCTCTCCCCACCTAACCTAAGGCTGGCATCTGCTCTGCCCTGCCTCCTCCCACAGTTGCTTGTACATCACCTAATACCAAATCGCCTACCCTCCTACCGCCCCGTTGTTAGCTCCCCTCTCCATTGTATCTCTGCTTCACTCACCGTGCCCTTCCCCCTATGACTTGTAAAGCGCTCCATTGCTTTCCGAAGCTAGAAACACGCTCAATAAATACCCTAATTATAATACCCCATATAATATCTCAAAGTCGAAAATTATATCAGGTGAGCGGTGTCTGTGGGCTCAACATTTTTAACAGTGCACATTCAGTTCAGGTAAAAAGAAGCTCAGCTAGACGGGAGTTACAGCTCTTCACAGGTGGTCCTTTGAGGCGGTAATCATCCCATTCTGTGGCGAAATCTGATACTGGCCAGAAGAAGTACAAGAGTGTGTGAAGACTTCTATGCGCTGAGCCCAAACTTGTACCACAACTCAGCTCAATGGTGTTTCAGTCACTTGGAAGGTTTATGGTATTCCTACTTCGCCTCTATATAGGTTGTGTATCCGAGTGCAGAGTATACTGTGGCTCGCGTGGCTGATACAGGGTCTCTTTCTGTTTCTGACAGAGAAACATAAAGGTCCATGTAGGCATGCACCAAACAGGTTTCATCAGGAAAAAGCAATCTGATCGATGAACTGAGCATCCTTCCAACAGCTTGGAAGTGAATAATCTGTAATTACGGCCCAGCAGAATAGGGGAGATTTCAGGTGAGGACACTCAGTTGAGGTTCCCATCCAACAGTGTGCTCAATCTAGGAAAAGGAAGGCAGAAGAACATAGATGAAGTAGCACAATTTGTAGAACTCAATGAACGGGGCAGAGTCTGCATGGCAGAACCTATATTCCATTGACGGAGACCTGCAGCCGTACATTAGGAACTCAACTAGACCACATTAAAGGAGGCTTTTTGCCCTGGCATGGTGGGACAAAGCTGTTGTGGAGTTCCCCGTGCCTCGGGGAACCGTCATGCACGCATACACCCATGCACACGCACACCGCACAGGAAGACACGGGACGCGCTGGTGATCGGTACGCGTCCCGGCGCGAACTGCCGCACGGGCGCGGTTTATCGCAACTGCGCATGCGTGGCCGAGAACGAGGCCCACGCATGCGCGATAGTGGCGCTGGGACGTCACAAAAGCCACTTTGGGGCCAAATCTGAAAAGGTGGACGTGTCACAGTGAGCGTTGGTGGAATGCACATTAAGCCAAATTGATAATATGCGCTCTATTTGTTGATTTGCGCCTTTTATTCTCCCTTGCGGAAGTTACGAATTGTCACTCAGTTAAGAACGGAGTGACTTTGGGATGTTGATAATGCCCTTTTTTTCTCTTGGGGAACCACAATGACACTTAAACAAGGATGTCAGGGGCCTACTTGTTTGCGGCCTGGATATGTAGGTCAAATCTTACACAATGAGGCAAGGGGGAGGAGCCCACTACTGAGTGCTCATCACTGGCCATCATAAAAAGTATAGAGCTAATTCGTGGATAATGGCACAATCAAATTGAGTCTAGGTGCAGGAAGCTTGAATTGGTTTTATTTATATGAATTATGCCCCTTCCTTCTTGTTTGCACAATTGCTGCAAGGGGTTGCTGGGTAATTATCTGGAGATGGACTCCTTTCAGCAGACCAGTCTTGGATCCTTGACTGAGTTTCATATTGATGTAAAGTTTTCTTTCAAATGTTTTTATCATCTTTTTATGTAACTATGAGTTGAAGGTTTTCTGCCACTTTTTTATATTTACATTTTTAAAGCACTCACACAGCCCGGGGACATGAAGACGCTGTTACAGGAATATGTCTCTTAGTTGCATATTTATAACGCGCTTAATACCCGGAGGTTTCTAAGCGCTGACCCGGGGATAGAATCTGTGTTGCGTGTCACCTTGTTTCCAAGGCGAGCATGTTGCAGCTGAGCTATCCTCCCGGGACATTAGGTATGGTATTAGGTGTGTTATAAAGAACAATTAAATAAATAAAATTAATATATGTATAATATGCAGAGAATTAAACTGGCCTGTACCGCATGAGGGATAGGAAATAAGGAAAACATAAAAAATGGCAAATAGATAAATGAAAGAAGAAATGGTTATTTTATAATGTGGCATTGGCAAGGTTGGAAAAGGGGACATAACCAGTCACCATGGTCCAAGGTAGGTAAAGGCCATGTGGCCAAAGTACCTGGCAAAGCTTCAAAGAGGCATCTCGTCCACAAGTTCATCACCATAGACACTTAAGCAGAATCATCGTGGCATTATTTTTTTCAGCAGAAGTGCTTGATTCAGTCCAGGGGTATAGATGTGATGAGCAGCCTCAGAATGCAGCCAAGTGAGTAAAGCATCCGGCAGCTCAATGATAGGACCACATGCAGCTCACTAGCTACAACTGGCTCTCACTAAATACACTCCCTCCAGCTCTTCACGTTCACCCGGCACCAACTCTCTGTGTGTCAAGCGATTAGCTAAACAACGAGCTGGTGGGTGATCTCTTTCCTCAGCAGGCTCCCTCTTATGGAACAGCCTTTCCCTTCCTCTTCATCTTGAGCCGGATTGCCTCAAATTCCAGAAGCTCCTCAAGACTTTTCTTTTTACCTCCTCCTTCCACCCTCCCCCCTTTGCTAAATTCCACAGTCACTGTAATTGGTGACCAGGGCCCTTATGGGTCCTTATGGGTCCTGGCCTCACATCCCCATTTGCTTGCAGCCTCTGTCCACTCCCAGCCCTTTACTTAGGCGCCCACTGGCCTATGCTATCACAGGCATGCACTTATTTATTGGCAGTCAACCACTCACCATTTGATCTCTGCCAGTCACTTAACAGCTTGCAACTTACTTCCGAGCACTTCCCTCCTTGTTACTACTAGCAGTTACCCCACCCTCATGCCCCTCTCTATCTCTCTCTCTCTATCTCTGCACTTGCACGCAGTGAATGATCACAAGGCCTAGTATGACCGCCTCTCTCTTTCATTGCTATATTTACCTTTAATTCTCATGTTCCCTCCCCTTTGCCCTGTGGGCGCTTTGAAACACAAATTATTTGATGTATAAGTGTCTTACAAATGCACAATAAATACATGAAATAAATAAAACAGGCTTCAATTCATCTTGATAGAATGGTGAAATGCTGAGAAACAGCAAATGATGGGGGTAATACCCAGAGACTTCTGTTGTAGGTTCTGAAACCGGTTTCCTGGAGGAATTGGGGCACTCTTTTGATCTTGCCAAACCAGGGAAGGCTGCCAAAGTGACTTGCCAAACACTTTCCTCCTAACATTAAGATGGGCATTCTGGGCTTCCGGCAGGTATTCTCTCTGTCCCCAATAGACTGTTGATGAAAGAGCTTTTGGATTCCTTCTGGAAACCTATCTTCACCCTATCAATGGGTCTGTGAACTGGCAAGAGCATCAACGAGTACCTTACAGAGTGATGGCAGGTACTGTGATGATTCACCAGGTGTCGTCACTTCTCCCCCGGGTGGGGGGAGAACTTTCCCATGACGCTAAGGAGCTGCGGTCATTCTTCTGTTGGGGAAACTGAACCTTTCAAATACATTAAAGAGTTGCCAGGGAAAGGGAGTCATTCCTCCTGGCCTTGTTATGAACTATATTGAAAAGTGCAGACAAGTACCAGGAGAGGGGAGCCATCCTCCTGGGCCAGAAGGTTGAATGAACAAAGTGGTGGAACAACAGGCCAAGTGAAGGGAGACGTCTCCCTGGCATCTTTTTGCAAGAGGACATTTTGGAACACCCTCTGTACACCAGGAGAAGGGAGTAATTCTCCTGCAGAATGAACTTTTATTTACATTGCTACAAGACAGGGGAAAGAAGTAATTCCCCTCGGAACCTTTTTGCAAGAGAACATTTTGGGAATGCCACCCATATACCCGGAGTAGGGAGTCATTCTCCCGGAAAAGGAACTTTTTGTTGGATTATATAATTCTTTAGTTGTAGTGCAAGGGTATAGAAGTAGGTTGTGACACAGGATGGTGGAGTTTGATTTTGACTGACATTCTGACAGATCCTTTAGTATTAGTGTGAAGCAGTGAAACCCCTCTTAGTGATAGGGACCACCGGCATGCCAGCATTGTGTCAGCTTCCTTCTTCAACACCCTTACAGGGCATAGCTAAATCCTTACCTAGCAGGGCATTGCTCTGTGTTCAAGCCCACTGCTAAGAGCTGTTCACTACCATATTTAAATAAGATCTTTCATTCTTTTGTCTTTTGCTTATCATAACAATAGGACTTAGTTTCCAGAAAGTCATGGGAAGTAGGAGGAAGCATGAGGAAGTAATGCAAAAATATGCAAGATGGCCACATTTTTCTTTTATGTGCAACTTACAGTCTTAGTCACCCACTCTCCTTTAGATAAAAGTGCATACCGTAAATATGTATTTTAAGAGTTAGAGGTAAAAGGGGGTTTAGGAAGGTTTGTTTTAGTAGTGGGGAAGCAAGTGGCACACCTACAAGAAAGAAAAAAAAATACATTTGAAGTAGTTCTGTCAAATTAAATTACCATGGGGTAGTTTACTTTGATACAACCACTTAGAACCGATAAACAAGTCTACCCTCTAGTTATCTTCTTTTTTCCTGTGCACACCATGCCAGAAGCTTACTTTGAAGTTTTTATGGCTCGTCGTTTCGTAGGAACCCAGTCCATCCACCTTGGGGCCGGTATTCGTTTTTCACTTGGAGTTGCAAAGCATTTCCTGGGTGTAGCTGACACATATTCTTTCAGCTCTGACGTGAGGGAAATACAGTCAGCATTTTTCCCTTTCATCCAGGCAGCCAATGTGTGGTAGGCAAAATAGTCAAACACAATTAAAGACAGCAAATCTGAGATTGGCCTTGAACTTGAACTCTCTGAATAACACCGTACTCATCTTTGGTAAAGAGCTGATATATTTCAACATTAATCCCCCCTCTAATATATGGGAGGCTAGGAGCATGCCCCAAGCTTTTAGTGACAAATGAAAAAGCCAATGTAAGCATCGGCAACATTATCTTAAATGAAGAACATGGCTGCTAAGGTGAAGTGAGCTTCAGCAAGCTGCATGCAATTATATCATGCTTCCTTCCTTTCCCTTTATAATTTTACCTTGCTCGAGTGAGCTACGCTAACAGACATCTGCAAGACATGAATGTGATCCCAGAGTGCCTGCTGGGTTTTAAAAGGAATAATCATGAAAAATGCCTCTGGTTGTTCATGGGGATGGTGTCTGAGTTGGGTTAACCCAGGCGTCTGGAAGGACCTAACGTGAATATTTCACATATCATTTGCATGTAAGTTATACATTTTCAATACATACGCAGTTTTCAAATTCTTGATATTCCGAATGCTTAACACACAATTTCCCACCATTTTCAAATGTTTTTTCACAAAAAGAAGCCTTTATTCCTGAGACTCAGGCATTTTTAGGATGCCGAATGCATTTCGGTTTTGGGGACCATCTTCAGGAACCAAGTTCTACAAAAGTAACCAAGACTTTGCAAATATCAAGTGATTATAGATATTGTTTTCATATCTTTCTATATGTTTATTACAGGTCTGTTAATTACCTGCCTGTGATGTCATCACTTCTACATACGCTTCATCTTCTTTTAACAGGCTCTAGGTAAGTGGGATTTCTTTAGGTCTACTGTTTAGACAGGGACTTCTCTTCTGTGACCTGGGGTGTAAAATATAGATTTGCCTGTTTTTCTGTATTGTTTTAAAACCCATGGGCTCAAATTGAAGTTGTATTTTAAGACAAACATACCTTGAACATTCAAGGTGTTCTTCCAATATAGTTTCTTTCACTGATATCCTATAAACATTACAAGAGAAATAAAACATTTTGTCCCACATGGGATCTATTCAGCTACATAGTCTACGGTATACTGAGTTATTATCCCAGATTGGGATCTAAATGGATATTTAGTCCATCATTAGCTTGCTCATCTTGATTGTTTTCTGCAGCGCCTGTTCAGGACTTCAGGATCGCTCTAGGGCTGATCACTGGGTCTGGAACTGCACTATAATTCTAAAATGGCGGTGGTAATTGCATGCATGATGATGTCATCGTCCTGGTGACGTTGAAGAGAAGCATCCGAATGCCTCTGCAGGAAGTCCCGCCCCCTTACTGCCTGCATGCTGGAAGCCTGAACCTGCACCATGCTTAACATCAGTAATTGTAACAAACCACAACCAATGTTTGAGAAAAGGTATCCGTTAAGAGAGCCATACCAGATGTATGCCTGAAGAGATGATAAACTCTTGGAAAAAGTCCCTGAAGGAATATGAAAACAAGAGAAAGAGAAGCTGGTGATGTCACAAGGGATGAGTGTGATGCACTGAGAAGAGTGGTTGGAGAAAAGGATGTATAGACCATGTTGAATCTGATGACAAAAGACAAAATAAGGAATCGAGTAAGCGTTCCTGTGCAGAAAAGAAGATTGCATGCATATATGTGACACACTGAAGACAATAAGAACCATTTAATGATTTTACAGACGCAGCAATGCGAGTAGGCTAAATTATCATAGAAGCTGGCTACACGTAGTGAATAGACTGCAGGCGAAGCCGCCATTATATATGAAGAAACTGGACATTGGCGTCACAATTTTAGTAAACTCATACCCATGGAGAAGAAGGATCGAAAACTGTGTTGCAGCGAAGAATTAACTGGGACCATGAAAGAAGTGAGAAAGGCTGATTGGACTGATGTCAAGACTGGCATCAGCCAAGAACTGGTTATCTGTTCTCAAAGGCAGAAAACGAGAGCAGCCGGATTATTCCTTGTCAAAGATACTAGGAGAGAACGCAATGAGTGGCTAGTTTATTAATTCAAGACAATTAAATGCTATAAAACGGGCCAAATTGCGGCCTCCTGTCACGTGAGTCAAGGATAAAAATAGGAGGTGGGCATGCGGACCAGAACGGTGATAAGCGTATACCCATACTCCCTTATATTCCCAGAGAAGAGAAGCTACTGCAAGGCCAAGTTCAAAGACAGTCTGCATGGCAGAGGGCATGAACGATGAGAGATGCTGTGCTAATTCGGTGGGGAGGTGAAGTCAAGTTCACCCCCTGGCACCTGGGTCTGAGTTTACGTGCTGCTAGTGAGCCGGTTGTTCCCAACATGGCATGAGTGTGCAAACCAATTGTAGAGGGTCATATAATGAAGGGCCTTATAGTTTGAGAACCAATAGTATTCTGTGTACTTAATAAGTGTTGACAATGACTTGCACTAGAGGCAGACTTAAGTTGTCCACCTGACAGTAGATGCCCTAGCACAATCCTAGTCTCTATAGAAGGTATACTTAGATGTTCACTTTGAACCAACCACAAACCCGTAGGTTTTTCTTATTTACCATGTAGTATGACATCATGTATGACACATGTTTAGTGTAAAAGGCTATGTTTATGCAAAAAACATTTGAGAGCTTGAGCAAATATCCATTGATGTCAGTTTTAACTCCCACTTTAAACAGTCGAATGAGACTTTGAAAACTTCCTGAGTCAGTCTGATTATTTGGTGTAAGAGTTATTCTGCATCCCAGCCATTGCATGACGTGTTACTGATTAAGGACCTTATGTTCACTTGGTAGCACTGTCGGATGGTTTTGAAGACCCATCAACTTGTTAAACTCTAGAGTTTCGGACGATTGGACATCCTCCGCCATCTAGCTGGAAGATCACTGGGTTTCCTGTGGAGAGCGGACGAATGGAGAACTTGCAAGAAAAATCGAGACGGTGGGCAGCGTCCCTCTTTGACCAAATCCCTACCTGGTTTCCACAGGTGCTTTGCGGACAGAAGGCGAAAGTGGTCGTTTGGAGGAGGAAACGATACCGAAGGTCTTGAGCCAAAGGATCGAAAGGTGAGTAGATTGAGGGGAATGGCTAATAAAGGGAACAGGGTTGTGGTAATTTTAAAAGTAACAGTAGTAACAGGAAATATTGTGTGAGGAGATAAGAGTAACACCTAACTAATCCTGACTCAAGGAGTACAGAAGAGGTCATCTTAAACTCCAGTCTGAGTCTCTAGGATACTTATGGACAGGTCCATATAAGAAGATGAGCTAAACTCTGTGATCAGTGTATTGATTAGGGGCAAGGGAAATAAAGGGTGATCACCATGGTATAAATGTGAAAAGTCGACTAGTCGGTCTGTTCATGTATTTGTGTTGAATTAACGTGTCGAAGAGCGATATGAATAGTTAGTTGTGAAGGAATTGAGATAAAAGTTAAGAAGTTATACTATCTATCTAGGGAAGTGGTTGGTAACAATACAGAGATAGAAAGAGGTTTTGAGCTGCGATTGTTGGAGCACGCTCATATTTATTGTTTTAGGTGAAGGTATTTTTATAAAACTGGTAAGTATTGATAGTCAATTGAGACTCGTCACAATGGGAGATGTTACCCCTCTGACGCATTTATGTAAGACATTGCCAAAACAAATGCCCAAGCTCAAACAGTATAGTGTGGAATGGGTGAAAGGCATGGCAGGCAAGATGTTCATGCCATGGCCACAAGGGAAATCATTGTCAAAAGTGGTATTGCAAACACATGACCACATACTTGCACGCTGCGTATAAGGGGAAGACATTAGAGAAATGATTAGCTATTTTAGAGCTTTGGAAGATGTATTAAGAGGAGAAGGAAGACCCGCCACCTAGGAGTGAATGCTTGGTCAGAGAAAGGAGGAAGTGTCGAGCCTTCAACTCCCCTTGCCTCACCTGAAGTGAAAGGCGTTGATATAGAAGATGAAGGGTTGTATCCATTGAGGGAACTTAAAGCTGCAGCAGTATATAGTAACCCGATATACAAACTGCCTGCTTATAGCAGCGACGACAGTCCAGAAGAGAGTAAGAGGAAAGAGATCTTTAAGATCATACAAGACAAGGAAAAGACTAGTGAGCGATCGCATGAATGGACAGAAATAGAATGAGCGATTAAGAGATGGAAAGGAGAGATAGATAAAGCTGATGAGATAACGCTCGTACAGAATCAATGGATGGGAGGGCAAATATTACTCAAGTTAGATGGGAAAAGCACAGAGGAAGTAAGGCAAAGAGAAGACAAAGATGAACAGGATAGAAAAGACAGGGAACGTGAAGAAAGATTCAAGGAAGATGAACATAAAAGAAAGAGCAAGGAAAGGCATGAACAGATGTATCAGGAGGAGCAACAAAAGAAAGAAGAGAGGGCAGAAGAACAAAGGTAATACAACAACAGGCACAGAGTAATAGAAGATAGGGACAGATGAGAAAGGAAGAGAGAAGAGGAGGAAGCGCAGAAATTAAGGGACAAAAGAATACAGAGGTAAAGAGAAGAGGAAGAAAGGAGAACAGGAGTGAGGGGAGAAGAAATAAGACAAGAGGAAGAGAGAATTAGAAGAGAGGCAAGAAAACAAAGGGATTTAGATGAAGAGTTAGAACGTAAAAAGAGACAATGGGAGTTTGATATTAACTGCATTCAAAAGGAGTTAATGGAACCAAATCCAACAATATGATGGGACATAATGGAAGAGTTCCTTCTGTTAAAAGGAGCAATGTCATGGGCATCTAGAGTAATGCTAGATGAAGAGAAGTTTGACATAGGAAGTATCGGAGATAGGATTGATGAGGTCTATCAGGAATTAAAGGGAGGTAGCAAATCTGGAAGTGGAGGGCAGGGAGAGCAATCCCTAGTATTACAGATATAAAGTGAAGAAGAAAATCTGTTTCCTCTTGAGAATAGAGCCTTATCCTTAAGTGGAATGACTTAAGATAGGGGTGAAGGGGACAAAAAGTCACACTAGTTGGGGACTAGACATGTCAGACGATGAGAGACAATCCTTCCGTGGGGAAGAGGGAGGAGGCGTATGTGTCTCAGAGGGAAGCCTGCAGACGGCCAAGGAAGTAAGATGGTCAGATCTGGAACAACCAAAGGACAGGACGCCAGATCCCATAACTTATCCAAAACGTCCCAGAGGACGATCGCATAGTGAAAAGGGAGAATCACTGTCATGTGTGAATATGTTAAGATCATTACCAGGGAGGAGACGGTCAGGGACTATTGTCCCTACCATTGATGGGCTGATGATGGGAGCTTATTGCGGATTAGGATTTACACAGTTTCCTTTATTGGAAAAAGGGTGAGCAAGACCACAGCATATTCCTTGGCCACAGATGGACAAGGATCATTTTAGATGCAAGCTCCAGAGTTTGACATCGGGTGTGGGAAAATGGATTTATGAATTTAAAAAGATGACTGGGGGAAACACATTAGCTATAGGGGACATTAATGGTCTCTTGGAAGCCATTATTGGAAAAAGAGCTCAGGACATATGGAAGAGAGCAGGCTATTAAAGTGTGACAGCACAGAACACAGCACACAATGGACCGCTGTTTAATAATTGCATAGAAGATGTTTGGAGGGCTCTTAGGGTACAGTATCATGACACATAAGATATGGGTGCAATCACAACACGTAAGATGAAGGAAGATGAAGACCCTATGGCTTACATTCTGGACATTCAAGAGCATTGGACTCTTGAAACAAAAGAGCCGTGTGAAAAAACAGTAGCAATATTTTATCACATTTTATGTCAAGGGTTACCAGAGCAAGTGCAGAGACAAATGAAGAAATTAGTGGGGATGGAAGCCAAACCGCAGACTGAGATACAGTTGACAATAGTGCATCACTGACGGCTATTGCAGGAGAAAAACAAAAAGAAAGATGAGGCTAGGAAAGCTGAGGAAGTCAAATTAGTACAGAAAAAATTGTCAAAGTATGCCATAGAAGGGGCGGTATTGACAAGCGGAGAAGGGCTAAGAATACTGAAAGCAGTGGGTGCATCACAGGCAAATAATCAGTGCTGGATAGACCAAGGAGGAAATGGGTTTATGCCACAAGGCAGAGGTATGGGGTATAGAGGAAGAGGTGGATTTCAAAACAATCAAGGAGGGTTTCAAAATGCTCAAAATGAGAATCAGAATTTGCAAGGAGGATTTAACCAAGGGGGACAAGCCAGACGCTCACCCCATATACATTGGACCTGTGGGATGGTAGGGCACATTGCGCGCTTATGTGAAAGCCAATGTAATTTACAGAATAGCCAATTATCAAGAGTGGGGACAGCTTATCCTCCACCATATAACACACAAACTAGGGAAGGGATTGCCCAAGATCAGGTAGTGTATCAGATGCAAGCGCTGCATGCCAATGCAACAGACACAGCAGCCACTCCAAGTGCAAATGAATCCACCACAAGGACAGTCACAACACGCCCCCATGTAGACAAAGCATTATGCAAACACGGGACAATTATTGACACCTAGAGAGGAGGTTCCACAGTAGTGGGAGGGAATCCTTTGACAGGTACAGGGGTATGCATATACCCACAATAGGACAGCTCACAAGGTGACTTGATGTGTTCAGTATTATTTGTGACACCAGACCCCCAAGATGAACCAAGGGTCGATGTGACAATAGGATGCAAATCTTTTTCTTTTTTAGTAGACACCGGAGCTACTCATTCATGTATACGAGAGGGGAAATATCCATCAATGCTCAAGGGTTCTCTGGAGCTACAAGCCGAGTTCCTTTTACTGATGAATTACCAGTCTCTATAGGAGAATGTGACATGTCTGTTCCATTGTTGTATTCACGACAGACACCAGTTAACATTCTGGGAAGAGATTCGATGACAAACTTAACAAGACGATTTCATTTACTGACCAAGGGAACGTGTATTCCACTCCTGGAATACACTGTTTAAACGTTGGTGAATATATACTGGTGTTCAGCGGCAAGTGGCTCTGCGAGGTGTACCAGTAGAGCCAGAGGTTTTTCTTTATGGGATGAGCATTCTATTAACAGGGCTACCTGGTTTAGTGGGAAAAACTATGAGAATACCTGACAAATTCTTGTTCAGACCAAAGGTACCAATGGATAAAGACGGGCGACAGACTATCCATATAGAAGTAGAAACAGCCATAGTACGAAGGGAAATGGCAATGCTTGAAGGAACAGATGAAAAGGGTAGACCACTGAGGACAGTTATAGCTCTTGAAGAAGGGTACAGGTTGGCTGACATTACTGACAATGACATGTTTAGAGAATGATCCAACAGATGATGAAGTAGTATTTTACATGGGCATCACTTACTGGATAAGGATAGAGAAAAGGGAAGTTCCACAGAGAAAGGCAACATCGTGGCAGCGGCCAACATTTTTTGATGAAGACTTGGAGAAGGTGCTAAACGTCCTATGGACTACAGGCCCTTATGACGTAGGACTGTTAAATGGGATAGGGTGAGTTAAAATGAAGCTGAAACCAGGAGCAATTTTACCTCGAGCACGACAGTACCCCATTTCTCAAGAAGCTGATGAGGGTATATTCAAGACCATTTCATCACTGATCGAACAAGGCATTCTGGTACCATCAGAATCATTGTGCAACAATGTGGTGTACCATGTTAAAATATTAAAGGGAGGGTCATGGAGATTCATACAGGACATGAAACCGATTAGCCAGATTGTAGAGGCAGAGTTTCCTTTAGTTCCTAACCTTGCGATAATACTATGTAGTATCCCAGTGGAAGCACAGTATTTCACAGTGATTGACTTGAAAAATGCATATTCCCAATCCTGTTGCAAAAAAACTCACAAGACGCGGGTTCATTTATGGTCCACCAGACTCATTTAAAACACACTTGTTTGCCCCAGGGCTACTGTGAGTTACCATCCATCTTTAATAGGATCCAACAGATGGATATAGGCAATATTGATTTGAAAAGTGTGGTGCTAAAATACATATATGACATTTTAATTTGTAGTGCTACAGAAGATGAGTGTAGAAAAAACTTGATTCAGTTGATGACTACCCTAGCAGACAAGGGATACAAGGTAGACAATGAGAAACTACAGTATTGTCAAGAAGAGGTGTTATACATAGGACAGTTGATCTCACATGAGGGAAAAAAGCTGGCACCTGAAAGAGTTGAGGCAATTATAAAAACTGCAAAACCGCACATGGTAAAACAGATGCAATAGTTTTTGGAACTATGAAATTATGTTAGAGCCTGGGTGTTTGATTATAGTTCATACACAACACCTTATTTGTAGGCTTTAAAAAAGGCACAAGTGAACAGAGTTACAATAGAGTGGCCTGAGGACATGGAGGAGGGATTTAAAGAGTTGAAAAAAGCAAATTGTATTGCTCCTGTTTTAGGAATTCCCAATTATGCTAAGGAATTGTATTTATTCTCGCACACAAATTGGACAGTCATGACTGCAGTGCTCACACAGAGGACCACATTGGGGTAGAAGCGTCTAGCACATTACAGTGGGATTTTAGACCCAGTTATGAAAGGACATTTTCCTTGTGAACAGTCATTGCCAGCCACTGCGTACACAATTGATACATCTACAAGCATTGGCTTGTAATGGGCTGCTCTATGATTTTTTTTGTTGAACATGCTTTGTTTGCATTTTAGAGAAACCTAAGGGTACATTGACATCTCAGAGAGCTTCTGTCTTTGAAGTAATGATTTCAAACCCAACAATCAAAATTGTCAGATGTAAAACAGTGAATCCTGCCACATTTGTAGCTGCGCCAGTGGAAGAGAATGACCATGTGCATGATTGTGCAAACTATACTGAATTCTTTGATGATATACCTTGCGTAAAGGAGAACGCATTATCAGGAGGGGCAATTCTCTTTATTGATGGTTCTTTGAAAATTGATCAAACTAGTGGAGAAAAGCATTCTGGCGCAGCTGTAGTGAGACATAGAGCAAACAGTGAATTTGAAGTGGTAGCAAGTGCAAGACTACCATCTCACTTTTCAGCGTAAGCCGCAGAATTGGTAGCGTTTATTGTCATGATTGAGAAACACAAGGGCAGGAAGTGACAGTGTATTGTGACTCCGTCTACATGAAGTCAACTGTACAGGCAGGTCTAGTGCTTTGGAAAAGGAGGGGCTACCTCTGTACGGATGGCACTCCAGTGCAGCATGCATCTTTATTGGACAGGCTAATTAAGGCACTACAACTCCCAGTAGCCATAGCGGTCATTAAATCCACCACTCATTCTAAAAAAACAGACTTGATTTCTTGTGGGATCGAAGCCGCAGATGTAGAAGCCAAGAAGGTTGCATATTATCCAGATATTTCAAGATTTGAAAAACCTGATGTTAAAGAAAAGGTAGTCACAGTTATGGTGATGCAAGAAGGGTTTAATTAACTACTGGTGACCCAATTAGTGGAGATACAAGGAAGTGTACCACAGGAAGAGCAGGAATTATGGAAGCGAAGGGGGTGTTTCATGTCCCCCTCGGAAACATTATGGCGACAAGACAGCACTGGAAAGCCAGTAATGCCAATAACATTGTTAAAGGTAGCACTTGAGCAGCTAAACTACCCTGCGCATGTAACTAGGGAAGGCCTTGCTACAACAATTGCAGAAGACTGGTTAATTCCAAATTTGTTAGAACATGTTGCATTTTATGTAGTAAACTGCATCATATTTCAAATGTTTACCAGTGGGCATACACTGCGGATCATTAGAGGAGTTATTCCTCGACCGAATGGTCCTTTTCAGCATTTCCATATTGATTATGTTGATATGCTGCAGGTGTGTAGTGGATACAGTATCTTGCAGCAGCGGTGTGTCCCTTCTCTAGGTGGATCGAAGAAAGTCTGTGTTCACACCCTGACGCCACTTGACCTGTGAAGTTTCTAGTGTGTGAAGTCTTTCCAAGATGGGTGTGTGTGAAGTGCTGAGATCCGATAAAGGGCCACATTTTGTCAATGAAGTATGTGAACAGGTAGGGCTTTTGTTGAGCATTAAGCACACACTTTCTTCTGCTTATCACCCTCAATCAAACGGTTATTGTGAGAGACTCAACGGCCTCCTTAAAGAAAGGAATCCCAAACTCAAATTGACATTGAAAATGGGATGGCTATATTGCTTGCCCTTAGCTTTATACGCACTATGTCATGATTCCTGCCCCTCATGTCCCCAGCCCTCCAAGATGTCAGGCTGGAGCCAGGCCACGATCACCGACATGGCCCTCAAGGGCCTCTCCATCCCTCCAAAGACCCACTTGGAGTCAGACTTGGCGCTTATGGCACCAGACTCACTCACTCCCATAGGATAACATTGGGGATTGGACTTGTAGTGCTTTGATGGGGACAAGATGGATGCCCCCACATATTTCAGTTCCCAGAACTGCATGTGCATTCTAGTCTTTTGGGTGTGGTTCAGCCCAGAGACACCTCGGATATCCAGAGACTATTTAAGCCACGTCCAGGCTGAGAAACATGCTTTGTGTTTTCTGCACCTGCAGCATGACACTCACTGTGTTCGGATCGGTCTCCAGTAGGCCTGCATCTTTCTTCTGCTCTCAGCTCCTGCAAGAACAAGAACACTGTTAGGAACAGCCTTACCTTGCGGCGCTTTTGCCCATCATTCATCGCTTCTTCTGTTCTGCGGGCATCTTCGGCTGTGTCATCCCCATCCCGGCACGCCGCTTCCTAAGGAAAAGGGAAAAGAAAAGAAAAAAGGCATTAGTAAGCATTCAGCAAATCTTTGCTTATTTTTAAAGACTGTACGAGCTTCAAACGCTTACCTGAATCCCAGCTGCTCTGGTGGAACTCTGTCTCCGGAACTTCTCATCCATCTGCAAGAGGGAAAAGACACTCCAGGTTAGCGTGGAAACATCTAGAGACGCTGCATACTGTGCTTACTCACCGCATTTCTTCTTCATGACCGGCATCCACGCTGAAAACTTCGCGGCACCTAAAAGACACAGAAAAAGAACTCAGTTCAATACAAATAGGAAAGGGTCGCATCGCACATCGCGCTCTCACTCACCTTCAGCGCTACTCATCTCAGCAGCACGTCGCCATCCCCGGATGCCGGTCATCATCTAAGGAAGGAAAGGAGCGAAGTTAGAGAACTGTTCAAAAGACTCATTATACTTACCTGTCGGACTCTTGCCAGTGAAGTAACTAGGCAGGAACGACCCTGCATTAATCAACGTGCCTCTGCGCTGAAAGCAGGACAGAGAGCACACTTTCCAAGAAAAGAAGGTGAGCTGTGGATAAAAGGGAAAGGTTGGACCCTGGGGAAGAAGGGGTTCAAGCACACAGAGACAATAGGGAGTTAAACTCTACCAATCCTGTGTTTCAGGCCCAATCTCCAGTCGAGTAGACTTCAGGGAAGGGTTTGAGGTCAGAACAGGCTGAGTTACGTCCCCGTGGATACCAGGTGAGCGTTACAGAACACAAAGCCTCACATCAAAATCCACCTGGGCGTCATGGAAAAGTTAGAAACCGACCAGTTAGCCCACATGTTGGGGCAGCTACATTCCGAAGTACATGCAGCCAGACAGGAGACCAACACCCTGAGGAGAGAGCTGATAGTAGCCAAAGAACGCACTGATGATTTAAGCCGGCAACTTCTCCAGTCACAAGCAGGGCATGCACCATTGCCGGGAAGCGTGCCCTTGATGCCAGCACCATCAGCCAATCCCGTTCAGATAACCCTTCCTGGGCATTTCCCTTTGGCCCCGCCCAAACGATTTACGGGGATCCCAAGAGGTTTGCAACATTCATGAACCAGTGCCGCCTGCCCTTCCTTTGTAGACCAGGGCCCTTTTCGAATGACCAATCACGGGTCGCTTTTGTGCTATCCAACTTGAGTGGTAGCGCCGCAGACTGCTCTGCACCCTTTGGGCCCAAGACGATCCTTTGCTGCATGACTTCAGGGGCTTTCAACAGGAGATGGAAAAGCTGTTCGCCCGTCGTACTCATGGGCAGGCATTAGACAACGAACTTCTGTCCCTACGCCAAGGGAATCAAGACCTATTAACATACATAGTCACGTTCAATAGACTCGTAGTTGAAGCAGAATGGCCAGTGGAGAAGAGAACCACGTTATTTCATCAGGGGTTGCGGGGAGAGCTCAAGGATGTTCTCGCACAAGTAGTGAACCCCCGAAAGACTGCTCAGAATTCATTGACCTTGTTGTTCAACTGGATCATAGGTTGCAGGACCGAAGATCACATCGAACCAGACCGGACCCTCGCCCTACGTATGTGCGTTCAAAGGACAATATTGCCCACACAACGGAAGGTTCAGGAGAACCAATGCAAATCGGGGGGGAGGGGTCAGATCCCCCTTGACTAAAGGGGAAAGGGATAAAAAGTGACAGCAGTAGTTATGTCTGTACTGTGGAAGGTCAGGTCATTTACTTAAAGAGTGCCCTGTGAAGCCACCGAGGAGGACGGTAAGTGCCACGGAGAAGGAAGATACCATCAAGGAATCAGAAAACTCCCGAGCCCGGCAAGTGTAGGGGTCCACTTGTCTAGCGAAGAAAGTGAACTACAGACCTCCCATTTTGCATCTGTGGCCTTGATCAATCACCAACAACCATCTCGGATGCATGCAGTAAGAGCGTACATTGACAGTGGAGCCGTTGGGAATTACATCGACCAGGATTTTGCGGCAAAGATGGGGCTTCCATTATGCCCTAAATCAACCACCGACACTGTTAACACTGTCGACGCACAGAAATAGCTTCTGGTCCAGAATCCCAATGCACTGCAGCTTTAACCCTTTCTGTGACAGGATGGACACCAAGAATCTATCGTTTTCGACCTCATTAAGGCACCACAGTTCCGGCTGATTTTGGGAATGCCATGGTTGGTAGCTCACAATCCTCGAATCGATTGGCGAGCAAAAGAATTGGCCTTTCCCGAGACTTGCGGCCACACATGTTATCACCAAGAGAAACAACCAATAGACACCAGAACCTCCACGCTTGCGACTGTGGCAATCGGCACCCTACCAAGTTAATACCAGGACTTTCAAGATGTCTTTCAGAAAGAACAGGCTAATACCCTGCCACCGCATAGACCATACGATTGCCAAATCAACCTGATACCCGGTGCACAAATCCCTTGTGGACGAATTTACGCACTCACAGAACCAGAAAACCAGCACCTGAAGGCCTATCTTGACCAATACCTGGCCAACGGGTTCATCCGTCCCTCGAAGTCTCCAGCAGCCAGTCCTCTATTCTTCATACCGAAAAAGGAGGGGGACTTGAAAACGTGCATCGACTATCGCGTACTGAACCAGATTACCATAAAAAACCGCTACCCCCTGCCACTGATCCCTGAATTGCTTGATCAAGTCAAAGATGCCCAAATCTACACAAAACTAGACCTGAGGGGGGCATATCACCTTGTTCGCGTAAAACAGGGGGACGAATGGAAAGCCACTGTTCGCACCAAATACGGCTTGAACGAATATCAAGTAATGCCCTTTGGCCTTTGCAACGCGCCTGCAGCATTTCAATACTTCATGAACGATGTCCTTCGGGAATTGATTGATGTCTGTGCTCTAGTGTATATCAACGATATTCTAGTATATTCCGCATCAAAACAGGACCACGTTAAACACGTCCGATCCGTATTGGAGAAACTCTGTCAACACCAGCTCTATGCCAAGCTCGAAAACTGCTCATTCCACATCTCTGAGGTGGAATTCCTGGGCTTTATTCTCAGCCCGAATGGAATCCGAATGGATGTACACAAGGTAGATGCTATCCTGAACTGGCCATCCCCAAATTCATTGAAGGGGTTCAAAGTATACTGGGTTTTGCAAACTTCTACCGCCGGTTCATCGCAGGATTTTCGCAAATCGTGCATCCCATCACGTCATTGCTAAGGAAAAGCAACAAAAGGTTCCAGTGGGCAACAGAAGCCGAGGAAGCTTTCCAGGAACTCAAAGCAAGATTCACATCTGCCCCAATCTTACGCCACGCTCGCCCTGATCTCCCATACCTGGTGGAAAAGGACGCCTCAAGCATTGCTATGGGAGCTGTCCTCTCACAAAAGGACCCCAAAACGGGCCAGTTACACCCTGTTGCCTTCTAGTCACATAAATTCACACCCCCTGAATTCAATTACGCTACCACAGACAAAGAACTCCTGGCCATTAAGTCAGCCTTTAAGGCATGGCGGCACTACCTCTTGGGCGCCAGACACACAATCACCGTAATAACTGACCACCGGAACCTCCAGTACCTAAAAAACGGCAAAGGCCCAATCCTCACGACAACTACGTTGGGCTCTTTTTTTTGCTGAATATGACTACGTGATTACATTTCGACCAGGGGTGAAAAACAGGAAGGCCGATGCCCTTTCCCGTATGGGGGTGGAAGAGCAAGGGTATCAGACCCCTGACCCAATAGCAATCATCCCGAGTGACAAGCTCCTAGGAATCACAGCAACCATAACTCAGAAAGAATTACATGAAGGAATCCAAAACCTGATGAGTCCGGAGCAATTACAAGCGTGGAGTGCACAAGGAGAACATTACATGATAAAAGTTCAGTTGCCCTACTTCAGGAATCATTTATTTTTACCAAACCAAGAACTACGAGAACAAGTCATGTCCGGTTATCATGATTCCTTAATCAAGGGCCACCCTGGAATTGCTAAAACCGTAGCCAAGGTAAAACGAAATTATTGGTGGCCCACGTGGCGTAAAGACATTATCCAATTCATCCTATCTTGTGGAGTGTGTGCTCAAAACAAGTCATCCAAGCAGAAACCGGCTGGGCTATTACAACCATTGGCACACGTTGTCCCTCGATTTTATTACTGACTTACCACCCAGTCAAGGGTTTAACACTATTCTTGTGGTCGTGGACCTATTTTCAAAAATGGCACATTTCGTTCCTCTTAAGGGGCTCCCAAATGCTTCCACTCTGGCAAAGGTATTTCTTGAAGGTATCGTACGGCTCCATGGGTTTCCTTCAGTTTTAGTCTCAGACCGAGGTACTCAATTTGTATCTAACTTCTGGAGAAAATGCTGCTCTATGACCCAGATCGACATCTGGCTATCCACCAGTCACCATCCCCAAACGGATGTTCAAACTGAGAGGACAAATCAGACGCTCGAGCAGTATCTGCGTTGCATGTTACACCAAGCTGAAGGAAGCTGGTTCGACATATTATGGATAGCGGAATATGCTTAGAATAATTCCCTACACACCAGCACTGGGCAGACACCCTTTTATACCATGTATGGCAGGCACCCACGTACTTCTGAGTTGGACGTTCCTATAACACCGAAAATGCCAGCAGTCAAAACCTTGCACACAACCATTTCTCAAACCTTTAAAAGGTCAGCTGAACACCTACTTCAAGCTAAGAATCGCCAAAAGAAGTTTGCTGATCAACACCGAGCAAAGGCCCCCAACTACCAAGCGGGAGACAAAGTCTGGCTGGAGTCTAAACACGTGTCCATTAAAGGAACCCAAACGTTCCATCCAAGATACCTGGGTCCATTCACCGTCACCTCCATGATAAATCCTGTGGCGGTCAGACTAGCTTTGCCGTCAAACATGCAGATTCATCCTGTGTTCCATGTGTCTCTCCTTAAACCTGTTCAGCCTGGGACCCGGGTATCAACGCCACCACAGCCAGTAGCAGTCACTGGGGAGCCAGAATTCGAAGTCAAGGACATCCTGGATTCAAAGTACGTCAGATCCAAATTATACTACTTAGTAGACTGGAAGGGGTATGGTCCACAAGACAGGACATGGGAGCCTTGTGAGTACATCCATGCACCTCGCTTGCTTAGACGATTTCATCAAAACCATTCAAACAAACCAGTACCAGACAGAAGAGCCACCTTGAGAGGGGCCTTGGGGAGGAGTGCTGTCATGATTCCTGCCCCTCATGTCCTCTGCCCTCCAAGATGTCAGGCTGGAGCCAGGCCACACTCACCTACATGGCCCTCAAGGGCCTCTCCATCCCTCCAAAGACCCACTTGGAGCCAGACTTGGCGCTTGTGGCACCATACTCACTCACTCCCGTAGGATAACATTGGGGATTGGACTTGTAGTGCTGTGATGGGGACAAGATGGATGCCCCCACATATTTCGGTTCCCAGAACTGCATGTGCAGTCTAGTCTTTTGGGTGTGGTTCAGCCCAGAGACACCTGGGATATCCAGAGACTATTTAAGCCATTCCCAGGCTGAGAAACATGCTTTGTGTTTTCTGCACCTGCAGCGTGACACTCACCGTGCTCAGATCGGTCTCCAGTAGGCCTGCATCTTTCTTCTGCGCTAAGCTCCTGCAAGAACAAGAACACCGTTAGGAACATCCTTACCTTGCGCCGCTTCTGCCCATCATTCATTGCTTCTTCTGTTCTGCGGGCATCTTCGGCGGTGTCATTCCCATCCCGGCACACCGTTTCCTAATGAAAAGGGAAAAGAACAGAAAAAAGGCATTAGTAAGCATTCAGCAAATCTTCGCTTATTTTTAAAGACTGTACGAGCTTCAAACGCTTACCTGAATCCCAGCCGCTCTGGGGGAACTCTGTCTCCAGAACTTCTCATCCATCTGCAAGAGGGAAAAGACACTCCAGCTACTCATCTCAGCAGCACGTCGCCATCCCCGGACGCCGGCCATCATCTAAGGAAGGAAAGGAGCGAAGTTAGAGAACTGTTCAAAAGACTCATTATACTTACCTGTCGGACTCTTGCCAGTGAAGTAACTAGGCAGCATCGAGCCTGCATCTATCAACGCGCCCCTGCGCTGAAAGCAGGATGGAGAGCACACTTTCCAAGAAAACAAGGTGAGCTGTGGATGAAAGGGAATGGTTGGACCCCGGGGAAGAAAGGGTTCAAGCACACAGAGACAATAGGGAGTTAAACTCTACCAATCCTTTGTTTCAGGTCCAGTCTCCAGTTGAGTAGACTCCAGGGAAGGGTTTGAGGTCGTAAGAGGTCAGAACAGGCTTATTGACGTCCCTGTGGATACTAGGCGAGCGTTACACACTAAGGAATCAGCCTGGTTCAGACTACCACCTCACACCCCATGAACTAGTAACTGGAAGGCGAATGAGAATGCCTCTTGCACCTCCATCGAGGAGCAGTAGTGATGCCCAGAGTACAGCAAATATGTTAGGAAATGAGTTACATGATTATTTAACATGTTTGACCACTAGTATCGCTCTCATTTCAGATCAACTCAAGCGCCAGGGGGGTCGGTCTCAGAACACAGATGAAAACCATTCAGCAACCAGATCTTTTGAACTATTATCAGCACCCCTACTATCTGCTGGTGACACCGTGTTAATCAGAAACTTCACTAGGAAGTGGCACTGTCAGGGCTGGGCAGGTTAGCAGCACTTCTTGTAGTAAACATATGTTTTCCAATGATCAAAACCCTGTGAATCATGTGGTTAGACCTTATACGCAGTATGTCAGCAGGATTTTCCATCCATGTAGCAGGCTAAGTATGCAGGGACTCAGAATCCTAAAGAGACTACATTTCCCAGCAGGCCGTGTGCTTCACAGGCCTGCCGGGAGAAGAAGAACCACACGTGAGCCGCGCTCAACGAACTGCGCATGCGCAAACCCCACCCACGCTTCTTCGCTTGCTATTCCGGCTTCTGAGTAGATCGGACGTGTTTCCCAGCGCTTTGCCCAGGGCCAGCCTACGCGGGGCATTCCGTCCGCCTGAACACATCACAGGCCCCGCACCAGCATACAGATAAGTGCTTTGGATAAAATATCGAGTGCGAGAGAAAGACAAAACTAACAAAGCGATCGAGGTCGCAGACCTGGTAGACATATTTGGCGGCTCAGTCCGCAACGCATGCTAGAACATTAACCCGCATGCAGCATAGGGGAGACTGTGTGTGTGCTCAAGTACATTTCCGGGTGAGGCAACCTGGAACGTGCACTTCTGGTGATCCAGCGGGGCAGGGCAGGAGGCGCGGGGTGCGGAGCTTCGGGTGAAGACAACCCGACTCTAGCACACAAGCGGGTCATGTTGGCCCATTGTTTTGGGGGCACAAACATAGTCTAAAAACAAGTAGACCCAGCACACGCTTATTGTGTTTTTTGGTATTTTCAGCAGAGCTTCCTACGTATCCCTTGGGACATCCGTGTGTCGAAGCTAAGGAGAACAAGATTCTGAACCGCAGCTAAGTACATTTCTGGTCCTTTGCTTATGTGCTCTGTAATGTCACAAGGTGCTATGTAATGACAAGGATGCAGTGTAACAGTGCATGTTAGCACGAGTCCTTAACTGCATGAAGCTAATGCAGTGGGGGTAAAAAGGCTCATGCTAACGCAGTGTTTGGGTGCAATGTATCATGGTTGAGGGCTCCAAGCAAAAGCTCTAGTAGTGGTTTCAGGCTCCACAACAAAGGCCCCCAGTTACTGGTTGTAACGCTCACCTGATTCTCGCAGAGGCACCGGTCTTGACTGGGCGACTACCGTATCTTCAAAGGTGATGTGTAGCACCCGGTTGGCTCTTTGGGCTGGACCTCTGTGCACTGTATGCCTGACGTGTAGAGTAAGATGTCTGCAGATAGAAAATATGGGGTTAATGAACTGGGGTTATTGGGGTGTCCCTATCTCTTTCCTCTTCTCCTCTCCTGTAGACCCCCAAAGGTTAACGCTCTCACCTTAGGTAAGTGAATGCCGAGCTCTCCATCTGCCTCGGGGCAGGGTGCTGTAACCAGTTTCTTCACTGGATAGGTAGCGCAGGCCTCTTGACTTCAGAGGACTGCTGTCCGTCGTTTACTGCACGAACTGTAAGTTTCGAGTCATTCAAATGTCTTTAAAGTCTTTAGTAATGATGTCTCTTGTTTTGCAGGGTTCCGGCGATGGCGGATGACGGGCTGAAGTGAGTTGAAGATGGAGCCCGTGTGATGAATAGAAGCGCCTGGAAGCACGTAAGTAAGCGCTTGTTGCCTGCTTCACTATGCGCTCTAACTGTCTTTTTATTTTGCAGGTACCAGTCGGAGCGGCTGCAGGGTGCCGGAATACCCACTGGATTAGATGTGGAAAGGAGTAATGGCACGTGAGTATTAAAGTTCCCCAATGTCTTTAAACGCACCTTGTTTTGTCTTTCAGATGCGGGATGCAGCGCCGAAGGCCTCCGGAGCGTACGAAGAGTAGGTAAGCCTTTGCCTTTCAGATGCCGGAATGCTAACCTGTTCTTTCTTGTCTTTATAGGTGTTGCTGAAGACTGGATTCAGGATGGTAAGCCTTTGCCTTTCAGATGCCGGAATGCTAACCTGTTCTTTCTTGTCTTTATAGGTGTTGCTGAAGACTGGATTCAGGATGGTAAGCCTTTTTCCTTAGGCCCAGGACCGGATGCAGAAGGCACGATGAGCGTTCTGCTGCAGAGGTTGCAGAATAACGCAAAGCAAGATTCATCCACCGGGTGTGGTTTAAATAGCCTCCTGTAGTGCTTAGGTGTCTCCTTCCACAGCCACGCCTAAGTAAGAAAAGAATTCCTGCCTTCCAGAAGAGTTCCAGTGTTCTGAATCTAGGGAGTGGCTCCAGCCCCACCCAACAGGAAAAGTAGTTCCAAACAGAAGAGGATCAGAGGCTCAACTGGCAGGCAAGTAAGCAGCATGGTCTGCTAAAGGTAAGTCCACCCAAGCATTATGAGCCTGCCGCTTCCAGCGCTGGGACTGGGCATATTTATGAGCCTGGTGCCACTGGCGCCAGGACTGGGTCCAAAAGGTCCCAATTGGGACTGGTTGGCACTCTGAACCTGGGTTATGGATCTGCTTCCAAGGGAGTTGGGAAAACCCTGACCTTTTGGAAGCAGAGATCATGACAGTACCCCCCCTCAAGGCCCCTCCCAAACCGGGCTTCTCCGGGGGTTTTGGCTTGTCAGGAAATGTTCGGTGAAATCTTTTGATTAGGCGAGGAGCGTGGACATATTCAGCAGGTTCCCAGGATCTCTCTTGGGGGCCGTAGCCTTTCCAGTCAATTAGGTAGAATAGTTTAGATTTGGAGATCTTGGAGTCCAGAATGCTTTTGACTTCAAACTCGAGTTCACAATCCACTAGGATAGGTTTTGGAGATTTGGTTAGTCGGGTTTGAGGTTGCACGGGTTTTAATAGAGAGACGTGGAAGACCGGATGTATCTTCATGTGCGGGGGCAAGTCCAACTTGACCGCTACTGGGTTTACTATGGTAGTGATGGAATAGGGACCAAGGTATCTTGGGTTGAATGTGCGTGGCCCTTTTAGAGATAGATATTTGGTGGATAACCAGACTTGATCCCCTACTTGATAGTGAGGGGCTTCCTTCCGATGTTGATCTGCTCCTTTCTTGTATTGTTCTTTAGCCCTTTGAAGGTGAGAAACAGCTTCCTTAAAGGCTTGGGTGATTGTAGAATGCAGGTAGTCTACTGCTGGTGTTTCAAGATCTTGGAGGGGATCCAACTCCGAGGTTCGAGGGTGACTGCCGTACAAAAGAAAAAACGGGGTTTTCCCAGTTCCCGAATGGACAGAGTTATTGTAGGCATACTCGGCTATCCAAAGGATATCTTTCCAAGTTTTTTCAGTTTGTTGCAGCATGCAGCGTAAATACTGTTCCAGAGTTTGATTGGTCCTCTCGGTTTGTCCGTCGGTCTGAGGGTGGTGACTGGTCGATAGTCTCACATCAATTTGAGCCGACCGACAGCAACTTCGCCAAAAATGAGAAATAAATTGACTACCTCGATCCGAAATTAGAACTGAAGGAAAACCGTGCAGTCGGACGATGTTTTCGAGAAATTCTCGGGCCAGAGTTGCTGCTGTTGGCAAGCCTTTGAGCGGAATGAAATGCGCCATCTTGGAGAATAAGTCCACGATTACTAGAATCGTATTGTATCCGGAGCATGGAGGTAGATCGGTGATGAAGTCCATAGAAAGCGTATGCCAAGGGCGAGGTGGGATGTCAATAGGGCGTAAGAGGCCTGCTGGCCTTTCCTTTTGACTCTTGTTTTGGGCGCATACTCCACAGGACATTATAAAGTCTCTGATATCTTTTTTCCAAGACGGCCACCAGAAGTAGCGCTTGATCTTTTCTGAGGTCTTGGCTATACCGGGATGACCTTCCATTAAAGAGTCGTGATAACAAGAAATTACTTTTTTCTGTAAATCCGTGCTGGGTAGGTATAATCGTTCTTGGAAATACAATAAGTTGTCCTTTACTGCAAAGTCCTTTCCCTGCAGATGCCAATTCTGTATGTCTGCTGGAGTTACAAGTTGCCTGGCTTTATCCTTAACTTCCTCTATGGATTCTGTGGCGATTACACCCAGAATTCTTTGTTCGGGAATGATTGGTACAGGTTTAGGGTTGACCAAGTGTTCTTCCACTCCCATCCGAGAAAGGGCATCGGCTTTACCGTTCTTTGTACCAGGTCGATAGGTAATTATGAAGTCAAACTCGGCAAAGAATAATGCCCAACGGAGTTGTCTAGAGGATTGGGCTTTTGCGGTCTTCAAATATTGCAGGTTTCGGTGATCCGTAATCACAGTAACGGTGTGTCGGGCCCCCAGCAGATAATGCCGCCAAGCCTTAAAGGCAGACTTGATAGCCAGATGTTCCTTGTCAGTAATCGTGTAATTGATTTCAGGAGGCGAGAATTTGCGGGACCAAAATGCCACGGGATGCAACTGATTGGTTACCGGGTCCTTTTGTGATAGAACTGCCCCCATGGCAAGGCTTGAAGCATCAGTTTCCACGATGTAGGGGAGTTCGGGGCGAGGGTGTTTTAAGATTGGTGCAGAGATAAATTTAGTCTTCAAATCCTGGAAAGCTTGTTCCGCCTCCGTAGACCATTCAAAACGTTTGTTTTACTTTAACAAGGCAGTGATGGGCTGGACTATTCGAGAGAATTCGGGGATAAACCTGCGGTAAAAGTTAGCGAAGCCTAACATGCTTTGCACACCTTTTACGGAGGATGGTGATGGCCATTTGAGAACTGCATCGACCTTCTTTGAATCCATACGCACTCCGCCAGGTGATAATATGAATCCCAAGAATTCAACTTCAGTCACGTTGAAAACACATTTTTCCAACTTAGCGAAAAGTTTGTGTTGACGCAATCTTTCGAGGACCATTTTCACGTGTTTCCGATGTTCAGATTCCGATGAAGAATAAACGAGGATGTCGTCAATGTAAACAACAACACATACATCTATGAGCTCTCTGAGGACATCGTTCATAAAATATTGAAAGGCGGCCGGGGCATTGCAAAGTCCGAAGGGCATGACCTGATATTCAAATAGCCCATACTTGGTGCGGAAGGTCGTCTTCCATTCATCGCCCTCTTTTACTCGTACCAAGTGGTAAGCTCCTCTAAGATCCAGCTTTGTATATATGCATGCTTTTCTGACTTGGTCCAGGAGTTCAGGGATCAAAGGTAACGGATATCTATTCTTAACGGTGATCTGGTTCAGGGAGCGATAATCGATACAAGTTCTAAGGTCTCCTTCCTTTTTTGGAACGAAGAACAAAGCTGAAGAAGCAGGGGACTTGGAAGGACGAATAAACCCATTTGCCAGGTATTGATCCAGGTATTGTCGAAGGTGAAGGTTCTCAGGCTCGGTGAGGGCATAAATTCTACTACAAGGAGGAGTAGATCCAGGTATCAGGTCTATCTGGCAGTCATAAGACCTATGAGGAGGTAGAGAGTTAGCCTGATCCTTCCGGAAAACATCTTGGTATTCTAGGTATTCGGGAGGTAACTGGGGAGTCTCTGAAGAAATTGCGGCCAGTGCAACACCAGGTGGAGGGTGACAAGTAGAGACACATTCTGGAAACTGGACCGTTCTTGCTCGCCAATCGATCAGAGGATTGTGTTTCTCTAACCAAGGTATTCCTAGAATAATCTGAAACTGAGGGGCCTTGATCACATCAAACACGATCTTCTCATGGTGTCCATCTTGACTTACTAGCGTCACCTCTTGAGTGGTATGCGTTACTGGCCCGGAGGCTATCTCCGTACCATCCACCGTAGTAATGACGTCCTTTACAGCCTTGGGACAAAGAGTTAGATTCATCCTCAAAACCATTTCATGATCCACATAATTGCCGATGGCACCGCTGTCGACGTAAGCTTCAATTGCATGTAATCGATCCGGATTATCAGGGCTAATGAGGACCATAGGTATCACGAAATGCGAGGTCACGGAACTGGTTTTCACGCTCGGCAAGAGGACCTCTATTCTTGTCAGGCGAGGTCGTTTCCCTGCTCAGAGTTTGTAACTTTGGTAACTGCAGCTCCTACTGCCTTCTTGGCAGGTTTCACCGGACAGTCTCGAAGAAAGTGCCCTGAGTTTCCGCAATATAGGCATAATTGCAACTGTTTCCTCCTTTCCCGCTCCCTTTGTGTTAGAGGACCTTTCAGACCCCCTATTTGCATGGGTTCCCCGGAGTCTACTCCTTTGGAAGGAGTTGGCGGTTTGGAAAATACTCAAGCATCAAACTTGGAACGATCGGCCTTCCTGTTCTGCAGCCTGTGATCTATTTGAACGACCAAGTCTATATAATCCGAACAGTCTTGTGGGGGATTCACTACTTGGGCTAAAACGTCTTTGAGCTCTCCACGTAGACCTCTATAAAACAGCGTAATCCTTTTGTCCTCAGGCCATTGAGTTTCCACTATTAGTCTATTGAAAGATGCAATATAAGCCAAAAGGTCTTGATTACCCTGTCGCAACGAAAGAAGCGCATTGTCCAAGGCCTGCCCCTGTGAATGTCTTGCGAACAGTTTTTCCATACTAAGCTGAAAGGCTTGAAAATCATGGAGAACCGGATCATCTTGATTAACTAGAGGGATCGACCAGTCTGCCGCATTGCCACTAAGGTACGAAAGTACAAAAGCTACTTTTGCTTGATCAGTTGGAAAGGCTGCTGGCCGGCATAAGAAGTGCAACCGGCACTGATTGATAAATACTGCAAACCTCTTTGGGTCACCAGAAAATCGTTCGGGCGGAGCCAGAGGTACATTCCCAGGTAGGTTGATCTGCACTGGATTCATAGAGGATGTTGAAGGAAGATTTGCCCCTGATGCGGGTAACGGGGTCTGTCCGGCTTGTGACTGTAGCACTTGTCTAGCAAGATTGTCTGTTCTCTCCTTGGAAATAATTAGTTCCCTTCTTAAAGCATTCGTTTCCTGACGAGCTGCATGCACTTCTGCCCTTAGTTCCCCAAGTAACCGGGCTAGGGGGTCAGTATCCGAGGTTTCCATAGCGCCTGGGCGAGAGTTTTGCGGTAGGCTTTGCGTTCTGTAACGCTCACCTGATTCTCGCAGAGGCGCCGGTCTTGACTGGGCGACTACCGTATCTTCAAAGGTGATGTGTAGCACCCGGTTGGCTCTTTGGGCTGGACCTCTGTGCACTGTATGCCTGACGTGTAGAGTAAGATGTCTGCAGATAGAAAATATGGGGTAAATGAACTGGGGTTATTGGGGTGTCCCTATCTCTTTCCTCTTCTCCTCTCCTGTAGACCCCCAAAGGTTAACGCTCTCACCTTAGGTAAGTGAATGCGGAGCTCTCCATCTGCCTCGGGGCAGGGTGCTGTAACCGGTTTCTTCACTGGATAGGTAGCGCAGGCCTCTTGACTTCAGAGGACTGCTGTCCGTCGTTTACTGCACGAACTGTAAGTTTCGAGTCATTCAAATGTCTTTAAAGTCTTTAGTAATGATGTCTCTTGTTTTGCAGGGTTCCGGCGATGGCGGATGACGGGCTGAAGTGAGTTGAAGATGGAGCCCGTGTGATGAATAGAAGCGCCTGGAAGCACGTAAGTAAGCGCTTGTTGCCTGCTTCACTATGCGCTCTAACTGTCTTTTTATTTTGCAGGTACGAGTCGGAGCAGCTGCAGGGTGCCGGAATACCCACTGGATTAGATGTGGAAAGGAGTAATGGCACGTGAGTATTAAAGTTCCCCAATGTCTTTAAACGCACCTTGTTTTGTCTTTCAGATGCGGGATGCAGCGCCGAAGGCCTCCGGAGCGTACGAAGAGTAGGTAAGCCTTTGCCTTTCAGATGCCGGAATGCTAACCTGTTCTTTCTTGTCTTTATAGGTGTTGCTAAAGACTGGATTCAGGATGGTAAGCCTTTGCCTTTCAGATGCCGGAATGCTAACCTGTTCTTTCTTGTCTTTATAGGTGTTGCTGAAGACTGGATTCAGGATGGTAAGCCTTTTTCCTTAGGCCCAGGACCGGATGCAGAAGACACGATGAGCGTTCTGCTGCAGAGGTTGCAGAATAACGCAAAGCAAGATTCATCCACCGGGTGTGGTTTAAATAGCCTCCTGTAGTGCTTAGGTGTCTCCTTCCACAGCCACGCCTAAGTAAGAAAAGAGTTCCTGCCTTCCAGAAGAGTTCCAGTGTTCTGAATCTAGGGAGTGGCTCCAGCCCCACCCAACAGGAAAAGTAGTTCCAAACAGAAGAGGATCAGAGGCTCAACTGGCAGGCAAGTAAGCAGCATGGTCTGCTAAAGGTAAGTCCACCCAAGCATTATGAGCCTGGCGCTTCCAGCGCTGGGACTGGGCATATTTATGAGCCTGGTGCCACTGGCGCCAGGACTGGGTCCAAAAGGTCCCAATTGGCACTGGTTGGCACTCGGAACCTGGGTTATGGATCTGCTTCCAAGGGAGTTGGGAAAACCCTGACCTTTTGGAAGCAGAGATCATGACACTGGTCAATGGTGTGAATGAGAGTAGCATGAGTGGGCGGAGAACTCACCACAAGAATAACCAGTGGATGGGGCGGCAGGAGCGCAGGAGCATCTTTCCCTGACTTACCCCATTCCCATCCTAAACCACTCCCTAATCCTTTTCCCAGTGACCCTACTACCCTGTACCCATCCACTCAACGCACCCTAACCCTCTTTCCCCGACGGGTTGCGGTATCCTGAGTTTCCCATTGGGTCCAGGTGCCAAGACCTTACAGGGAGGCAGGTGTTCGTGCTGCCTCTGCGCCAGACAAAACTGAAGATTCCCTGACAGAATAGCAAGCCCACGTATATTTAGGCGCCCGGGCAGCACGACCAACCATAGCAGAGATGGTAGTCTTGTTACAGGAGCTCAAGCAGGAGCTCGCAGCAACCAGGCAAGTGTACCAGACTCTAGCAGGGCAGGTCCATGCCCTAACAGTTCAAAGTCAAGCCCAGGCAACCCCATTACCCCGCGAACCCCCAACCCCCGTCCAAGTACAGGTGTCAAGCGAACCCCCACTTCCATTGGCTGCCCCAGAACGGTACCAAGGTGACCCTCAAAGGTATAATCAATTCATCATGCAATGCCAATTACATTTTCTAACGAAGCCCACAGTTTTTCGGACAGAACAGGCTCACACTGCCTTTGTGATATCGTACTTGAGCGGGGATGCGGCTTCATGGGCGACACCATTGGTTCATAAGGATGATGCCCTTTTGTATTCTTGAGAAGACTTCCTAGAGGAATTTGGTGGGATTTTCAATCGACGATCAGCTGCCCTGAAAAAAGACAGGGAGTTGTTGACCCTACGCCAAGGAAGCAAGGAACTGGTCACCTATGTAACTTTATTCAATAGATTAGCCGTAGAAACGGACTGGCCCCAAGAGAAAAGAATGGTGCTCTTCTATCAAGGCCTACGAGAAGACCACAAGTAGATCCGTAGCCAACTACCTGCTCAGGGATGATCGACCTAGCATTACGCCTAGATCAACGCCAAAGCGGCCGGCGCCAAGACAGAAGAAAGTGGGATGCAAAGACAATGGTACGTTTAGATCAGCAAAGACCCAGTAAACCCTCAGAAAAAGGTACAGGCTCAGATGAGCCTATGCAAATCGGGATGGTCCGGGGACCGTTGTCCAAAGAGGAGAAGGACAAGAGAAGGCGAGACAAGCTTTGTTTATACTGCGGAAAAGCAGGGCATTTTGTGAGAGAGTGTCCCACAAAACCGAAAGGCAGTTCACCGGGAAACGCCACCGCTCGCCAGTGAGGGTGGCCCATGCGAGCTTAGTAGAAGACACCCCGAACAGCTTGGCTAACACTTATCGCAGCCAGGGAGCCCATGTGCTGCTGAAAGGGCAGTTGCGTTGTCAGGACAATCAGGTCTCAATAATGCTCATGGTCTATTCAGGTGCTGCGGGCAATTTTGTTGATGCGCAATTAGCACAGAAACTTGGACTTCCTCTAGTCAAGAAAAGACTGAACGAAGAAGTGAAGGCAGTGGATGGATCTCCGTTGTCCTCAGGGCTCATAACTCACCAGACACAAGATCTGCAATTGACATGCGGGGATCACCACCAAGAGCAGCTACGGTTCGACGTCATAGCAGCTCCACATTTTGGATTCATACTGGGTTTACCTTGTTTACGAATACATAATCCCGGAATAAACTGGAAGTTAAGTTCAGTCCAGTTCGCGTCAAGCTATTGTGAGGAACACTGTTTGGAACCACGTAACACACAAATCATTGGAAGTACGAACATGGCCCTACCCGAAGAATACTCTGAGTATAGGGATGTCTTCAGTAAAACCACGGCAGAGACTCTACCACCGCATAGACCATTCGGCTGCCGCATTGATTTGGAAGCAGGAGCCGTGCTCCCATGCAGCAGAATTTACGCACTCACAGAGGCAGAAAATGCGAACCTCAAGGCTTATATAGAGACCAACCTAGGAAACAGATTTATCAGACATTCAACATCACCAGTCTCTTCCCCTTTATTCTTCGTCCCTAAAAAGACAGGAGATTTACGCACTTGCATCAACTATAGAGCAATAAATCGGATAACTGTCAAAAACCGTTACCCGTTATGGCTGATACCGGTGTTGTTAGATCAAGTGAGAGCATCCACAATATATACAAAATTTGACTTACGCGGAGCATACCATCTAGTCCGCATAAGAGAAGGAGACAAGTGGAAGACGGTATTTAGGACCAAATTCGGTCTATACGAATATCAAGTAATGCCGTTTGGACTCTGCAACGCCCCGGCAGCGTTCCAACACTTTCTGGATGAAGTCCTACGGGGTTACCTAGATGTTTTTGCAGTTGTGTATATAGACGATATATTAATATATTCGCAAAATGTGGAGGAACATCGAAAGCACGTACGAGCTGTTTTGCAAAGGTTAAGAGAACACCAACTATATGCAAAGCTTGAGAAATGCGAATTCCATCGGTAAACTGTAGAATTCCTAGGATTTATCCTATTGCCGCAGGGAGTCACCATGGACAAGAGAAAGGTACAAGCCATAGCAGATTGGCCATCTCCCGGCTCTGTTAAGGAAGTCCAAACCATATTAGGATTCGCCAACTTTTATAGGCGTTTTATAGACGGATTTGCTCAAAGGGTGCTTCCAATCACCCGTCTGCTCAAGAAGGGAGTGTTGTTCCATTGGGATTTGGCTGCCGAGGAAAGTTTCCAGGCACTAAAGAAGGCTTTCATCACAGCTCCAGTGCTTTTGCACCCAGATCCTGCCAAACCCTTTGTCGTAGAAACCGACGCATCAAGTTATGCTATCGGGGCTGTTTTGTCGCAGCGTGATGATCATGGACAACTACATCCCGTAGCGTATTATTCAAGAACCTTGCTACCAGCTGAACAAAACTACGTAATAGCTGACCGGGAACTATTGGCCATCAAGGCTGCATTCAGTGAATGGCGACACTATTTGATGTGAGCCAGGCATACCATCACAATCTATACAGATCACCGGAATTTGCAATTTTTAAAGTCAGCGAAAGCATTAAGTCCAAGACAATTAAGATGGGCAATGTATTTTGCTGAATTCGACTTCGTAGTCACATATCGGCCTGGCGCAGAAAATAAAAAGGCTGACATCATGTCCAGATATCCAGACTCCTCATCGGTCTTGGCAGAAAATCCAATTGAAACAAAACCCATAGTGGATCCAGTACGGGTAATCGCGAGCGTTACTGTGGATGATATGTTCCAAGATATCAGAAGGGCGATGACCGCTCAAGAACTAGCACAATGGAAAATACAGGATGCAGACCGAACTGTAAAAGAAGGATTACCATTCTACAAAGGCTGTCTTTACCTACCCACTAATCAACTGCGAAAAAAGGCTCTTCAGTGGTGTCATGATTCGTCATTCGTGGGACATCCAGGGGAGACTAAAACGCTCAAACTACTCCGCAGACACTTCTGGTGGCCTCACATGATCCGAGATGTTCAAATATATTTGAATCAGTGTGAAAATTGTCTACGTAATAAGGCTGATCATCAACGACCCGCAGGCTTGCTCCAACCTTTACCAACACCACCGAGGCCTTGGCATACGATTTCAATGGACCTCATTGTTGAACTACCTAAAAGTTTGGGCTTCACTTCTATTTTGGTGGTTACAGACTACGTAACTAAAATGGGACATTTTATACCATGTACAGGGACACCCTCTGCTAGCAATCTCGCTGAGTTATTTTTGAAGAACATAGTACGATTTCATGGTATACCTCAGGGAATTGTTTCAGACAGAGGCCCGCAATTCACCTCCCATTTCTGGAATGCCTTCTGTAAAGCAATAGGTATTGAAATGCGTCTGTCTACAAGTTATCATCCCGAGACGGACGGTCAGACCGAATGCCTAAATCAGACATTAGAGCAGTATTTAAGATGTATGATTCATAGCCAAGGAAAATCTTGGGCGGAGGTAATTTGGCTAGCTGAATTTGCCTATAATAATGCTGTCCACACATCCACTAAAGTGACTCCCTTTTTTGGCACGTACGGGTTTCACCCGAAATTTCAACCAGTACCCGACCTCGCGCCTTTGGCACCAGCTGTGGAAGAACGCAGGAAACAACTTGTAGGCACTTGGCAAGTCATGCAAAACAATCTGTCCTCAGCAAAGCAAAACTATAAAAAATATGCTGACAAGAAGCGCAGACCAAGCCCACCTTACCACATTGGGGACATAGTCTGGCTATCCACACGGAATTTACAGCTCCAAGGTCCAAGGAAACTCCAACCAAGATTCATTGGCCCATACCCGATAGAAAAGGTGATAAATCCGGTGGCAGTACGGTTGACACAACCAAGGCACATGCGTATACATCCAGTCTTTTATGTATCCCTGCTAAAAGCAACACCCCTGTCCCTGAAACCCAAGAAACCCCCCCCCTTATTATCAATGACAATCCAGAGTTTGAGATCAAATCTATTTTGGACTCACGTGTTAAGCACAGTAAGCTTTGGTACCTAATAGATTGGAAAGGGTATGGTCCGGAAGAACAATCCTGGGAACCGGCTTCTAACCTGCATGCTCCTCGGCTCTTCCGTCAGTTTCATCGTAAGAACCTTCCCTGTAAGAGGGAGTGGGAGTAGTGTCAGGGCTGGGCAGGTTAGCAGCACTTCTTGTAGTAAACATATGTTCTCCAATCATCAAAACCCTGTGAATCATGTGGTTAGACCTTATACGCAGTATGTCAGCAGGATTTTCCATCCATGTTGCAGGCTAAGTATGCAGGGACTCAGAATCCTAAAGAGACTACATTTCCCAGCAGGCCGTGTGCTTCACAGGCCTGCCGGGAGAAGAAGAACCACACGCGAGCCACGCCCAACGAACTGCGCATGCACGAACCATGCCCACGCTTCTTCGCTTGCTATTCCGGCTTCTGAGGAGATCGGACGTGTTTCTCAGCGCTCCGCCCAGGGCCAGCCTATACGGGGCATTCCGCCCACCTGAACACATCACAGGCCCCGCACCAGCATACAGATAAGTGCTTTGGGTAAAATATTGAGTGCGAGAGAAAGACAGAACTAACGAAGCGATCGAGGTTGCAGACCTGGTAGACATATTTGGCGGCTCAGTCCGCAACGCATGCTAGAACATTAACCCGCATGCAGCAGAGTGCATTGGGGAGACTGTGTGTGTGCTCAAGTACATTTCCGGGTGAGGCAACCTGGAACATGCACTTCTGGTGATCCAGCGGGGCAGGGCAGGAGACGCGGGGTGCAGAGCTTTGGGTGAAGACAACTCGACTCTAGCACACAAGCGGGTCATGTTGGCCCATTGTTTTGGGGGCACAAACATAGTGTAAGAACATGTAGACCCAGCACACGCTTATTGTGTTTTTTGGTATTTTCAGCCGAGCTTCCTACGTATCCCTTGGGACATCCGTGTGTCGAAGCTAAGGAGAACAAGATTCTGAACCGCAGCTAAGTACATTTCTGGTCCTTTGCTTATGTGCTCTGTAATGTCACAAGGTGCTATGTAATGACAAGGATGCAGTGTAACAGTGCATGTTAGCACGAGTCCTTAACTGCATGAAGCTAATGCAGTGGGGGTAAAAAGGCTCATGCTAACGCAGTGTTTGGGTGCAATGTATCATGGTTGAGGGCTCCAAGCAAAAGCTCTAGTAGTGGTTTCACGCTCCACAACAAAGGCCCCCAGTTACTGGTCAACGGTGTGAATGAGAGTAGCATGAGTGGGCGGAGAACTCACAACAAGAATAACCAGTGGATGGGGTGGCAGGAGCGGAAGAGCATCTTTCCCTGACTTACCCCATTCCCATCCTAAACCACTCCCTAATCCTTTTCCCGGTGACCCTACTACCCCGTACCCATCCACTCATCGGACCCTAAACCTCTTTCCCTGACGGGTTGTGGTATACTGAGTTTCCCATTGGGTCCAGGTGCCAAGACCTTACGGGGAGGCAGGTGTTTGTGCTGCCTCTGCGCCAGACAAAACTGAAGATTCCCCGACAGGCACAATCCCCATTTTCATGAACCATTAATTGTTTAAAATGTCACTCCCTCAGCAGTAAAAGTCCAAGGAAGACGAGCTTGGATTCATCTATACACCGGCACGGCTGAACCACCCCCAACCAATCCAGAAGCAAGACAAGAAGAAGAATTTCAGTGTGTGCAGACTCGATCGATGACAAAGAAGAAGGACAATAAATCAACTGGCTGATAAATGCAGATCGCATTTGGACTGTGACTCCCCTTGAACACTCCTTATAGATATTATAGCAGACGTGTGGGTCTTTGCCAGGAATCACAGGAATTCTGAAAATTAACTTTAGAAAAAAATGGATGCATCATTAATCTGCCAAATCTGTATTTTTAGTTTTATAATTGGAAACAAGATCAGTACCCTGACTCTTTTTTCACTGAGTATCTATTTGGTTAGCTCTATGCTCCACACAGACGGGGATGCACATCGTCTTGTGCTTGCTGTTTTTGTGTTTATCCTTCAAGCTTACCCTGCTCTTGTCAGAAGAAACATTGATATTCACACTTTTTTACAGTATCCTAATAATGGGCCAGTGATCAGACGGTTGCTAATTGCAATTATTGAGCAAGTCTTATTATTGTAGAAGTAAATGTGTTTTTCTTTCATTAAATTATTACAGTAGAAATGAGAAATGATGAGGAAACACGATGAAAGGAATGAGCAAGCCCATGAAATTACAGAATGGCACAAGTGATGAGCGCTAATATTTTGGTTCCTGATATATGTATACACAACTATACTTTGTGTCTTTCTGTTTCTCCTGTTAACCATTCCCTATTATATTGATGTTCCGGATAAAGCAGAGACTGCTTTGATCCTCCCCACTCGAGGAACTATTGTTGATTTGTCCATTAATAATAAGCCAAAACCCTTTGTGTTGTCTCCCCTGCTTTAGAGTTGTTTCCATGGGCTGCAACCATTAAGTTGGGGAGACATAAGAGAAGTGTGGAGGAAGATAATGAGGGGATAAATACATACTTAGACAATGCAGCACATCCAGGTCACAACATCTGGTATCAACACATGAAAAAAAGTGTAGGGGAAAGAATGTCCAAAGAGAGTTGCTACATTTGTGCTCTCATACCCTATGCCATGAATGCTGCCCGAACCTTAATTGCCAGAGAAATTCCGTAATACGATGCTAGATGTCTTGTTCACCTTGCTGCATGCATGACTCGAGGACAGTTCCAGGGAAATTGGGCCACTCTACGATGGAGATTGAAATAGTAATGTCCATACCAGGATCATTATATCAAGACTATGCAGATGAAAAAGGAGCCTGCATGGAAGAGCATGGAAGAGCTCAATGCTCAGGTATCCTAGGGCAGGACAGGATGAAGTGGTTGTAAAAGAAATTAAGCGAATGGACTGTCCTGATAAAATAGAAACTGCTTGGGCGCCCAGATGCTGGGAACGATCTCAGCTGTTAGTTTATGGACGAGTGAAAATTAAGAAGGGATGGGAAGAAGGATTGATGCCCTGTGCAGCTCATCTATTAAAATCAGAATACGTACAAGAAGTACAAAAGGTAAATGATGCGTGTTTAAAGTCGTGGGCTGAACATGCCAAACTGCTGACATGGGTAGAAGATGATTCAGGCCCAATGATTGTGATTCCACTGGCAAATGCTACACTGTGCTTTCGGAAAGAAGGAAAGAAGCATGTAGGAGTGAACATAGGCTGCAAGACTATAGGAAAATGTCTCCAAGATGGGAACAGGGACAGCTGTCCTGATGGATCGATATTGGGCTTGTGGGTCAAGAGCCTACATGAAGCTGCCCAAAGATTGGGGAGGAACGTGTTCCTTAGTAGGCATTCATGTTGCAGTGTTAGTGATTCCTCAGAGTGTCCTGAACATTGGAGAATTTCCAAAAGCAGATGCCCATTTGAGAAGGAGATGATCAATCGAATTTCTCAATCGAACTAAGAGAGAGAACTATTTCCCAGCAAAATTGATAGACACATATAAAGCTATGCCATATGAGCATAGAATGTTCAGCAAAACTGCTTCAATCTTTTTGACAATCTTTATACCTGGGATTCAGACAGTGGTAAATGGGAAGTGGTTACAAATCACTCGCTGGGAGCTTCTGCAGACAATCAACACTACCATAAAGGGATTCTATGCTATCAAAGAAGAATTGAGGGCCATACGACTAATGACCCTCCAGAACAGATATGTCCTAGATATGATCACAGCAATGGCAGGAGGAGTTTCCGCCAGAATCGGGCCATCATGTTTCAAATTCATACCTTCTCACGATGTCGAGAATGGGACCTTGACTGAGGGTATAACGTTGCTGATGAACCTGCAGAACAAGATGAAAGACGAGACAGAAGATGTTGCAGGCAACAGTTGGTTTGCATCAATCTTCTCATGGGTTCCATACTGGATGACAAGCATCTTCAAGTTTCTTGGAGCAATCTTGGTGATGGTGATGTTTGGATTCTATGTGATCAGGATAATAATTGCACAGTGCAAGAAGACAACCAAGAAAGCAGTAGGAATCAAGATCATGATTGATGATGAACCAGGATTTGAACTCAAGGAATTAACTGATGAAGAAATCAGAGAATACACAAAGACACACAGCTGTCCAGTCATTTGGTCGACAGACAAATGGTCGACGCAATTTGGTCGAAAGACAAATGGTCGAATTTTTTTTTAATTTATATATATATTTTTCAGGTTTTCGTTTAGGAAAAAAAAGGGTTTTTTAGCAAAATAAGGGAGTTGGGGGGGACCCGGGACCCCGCCAAAAAAAAAAAAATCGACCATTTGTCTTTTGACCAAATTGCGTCGACCATTTGTCCTGTCGACCATTTATTTTCGACCAAATGACCTGTAACCGAAACACATCATAGCACCTGAGGGAACACAGTTCCTATGTACGAAGACCCACAAGAAGTATGTGGGACAATGGGTCTATTGTAATCCAAATGGACAGTGCAGCTACATGACCTAGAGTATTGACAAACATGTCAAATTAGCTGGTTCCCTGAAAGGAGTGATGAAGAACTGGACTCCAAAGAAACACTTCTTTAAGTGAAGGTATCAAGATGTGGAAAATGATGAAAGTGGTTGATGAATCAACCAGAGGTGGGAGTGTAGAGGAGCAGACAAATGCCTCTGCAGGAAGTCCCATACTACCTGTATGCTGGAAGCCTAAACCTGCACCATGCTTAACACCAGTAATTGTAACCATACCACAACAAATGTTTGAGGAGAAAAGGTATTCGTTAAGAAAGCCATACCAGATGTATGCCTGAAGAGATGATAATCTCTTGGAAAAGGTCCCTGAAGGAATATGAAAACAAGAGAAAGAGAAGCTGATGACGTCACAAGGGATGAGAGTGACACACTGAGAAGAGTGGTTGGAGAAAAGGATGCATAGACCGTATAGAATCTGATGACGAAATAAGGAATTGAGTAAACGTTCCTGTGCAGAAAAGAAGATTGCATGCGTATATGTGATGCACTGAAGACAATGTGAACCATTTAATAACTGTGCAGACGCAGCAACGCAAGTAGACTAAATGATCATAGAAGCTGGCATTATGTAGTGAATAGACTGTAGACGGAGCCGCAATTATATATGAAGAAACTGGACATTGGTGTCACAATTTTAGTAAACTCATACCCACGAAAGCCGTGTTGCAGCAAATAATTAACTGGGAGCATGAGAGAAGTGAGAAAGGGTGGTTGGCCTGATGTCAAGACTGGAAGCAGCCAAGAACAGGTTATCTGTTCTCAAAGGCAGGAAACGTGAGAAGCCGGATCATCCCTTGTTAAAGATACAAGGAAAGAACACCATGAATGCCAAGTTTATTAATTCAAGACAATTAAATTCTATAAAAATGAGCCGAATTGCGATCTCCACTCACATGAGTCAAGGATGAAAATAAGAGGTGGGCATGTGATAAGCATGTACCCATAAGCCCATATATTCCCAGAGAAGAGAAACTACTGCAAGGCCAAGTTCAAAGACAGTCTGCATAGCAGAGGGCATGAACAATGAGAGATGAGTGGCTTATTTGGTTGGGAGGTGAAGTCAAGTTCACCTTTTGGCACCTGGGTCTGAGCTTACGTGCTGCTAGTGAGCCGGATGTTCCAGACATGGCATGAGTGTGCCAACCAATTATAGAGGGCCATATAATGAAGGGCCTTATAGTTTGAGAACCAATAGCATTCTGTGTAGGTGACTTGCACTGGAGGTAGGCTTAAGTTGTCCACCTGACAGTAGATGCCCTATCACAATCCCATTCCCTATAGAAGGTATACTTAGATGTTCCCTTTGAACCAACCACAACCCCCGTAGGTTTTTCTTATTTACCACTTAGTATGACATCATGTATGACAAGTTTTTTGTATAAACAACTGTGTTTATGTAAAAAGAATTTGATAGCTCGAGTGAACGTCCATTGATGTCCGTTGTAACTCCCTGTTTTAGACAGATGATATTTAAACAGTCGAATGAGACTTTGCCAACTTCCTGAGTTGGTCTGATTATTTGGTGTAAGAGTTATTCTGCATCCCATCCATTGCATGACGTGTTACTGATTAAGGACCTTATGTTTACTGTCATCACGTGTCGGCTGCCATTTTCTGTTTTGTTTTGGATGTTCTTGTATTTAACAATAATAGCGGTTGGGTTGTTGTAATACTGTTACAAAGAACACAACAATCTATGAACGCTAGGTTTAAAGTGAAATAGATACACAGTAATATATATATATATTATTCTGGTCTGGATGAGCGGAACTGTTGCATTCACAATGTCTTACGTTACATGCGTACTGTTCAGTGGTATTTGCATACTGGATAACGTTGTGCACTGACTGGCTTAGCTGCCCTTTCACATTTGAAGTATATTACGCTACATAAATACACAAGATACTTTAGCGAGAGCATACATTTGGGTTATCACATTTTCCAAAATGTGGCTGCAGTATTCCAGCCGTATGTGGTGGTTTTCTTATGTCAAGTACTATTTAGATAATTTGGCAATAAAACGAGAATTGTCATGTTTTCACCATTTTGATTTTGGTATTGCGGTCACAAATATTGCGTTCTTTTTTGTTCGGTTGTTCATGTGCACATTTTTACATAACATAAACATGCCTGTCCCGATAGCTCTGTTTCTGTGAATATTAAAGACACATACTTTTGAAGAAATCTTCTTTAGGTTCAAAGGTATCTTCCCACAGTGTTGGTAGGACACTGCACAAACAGGCATGCCAGACAAAAACGATATCAAAGTGTATTATTAACTTTCGAGCTACAATTGTAAACTACAATCCTGTCTACTTAGCATATTTATTGAGCTAAATGAAATACTTTCCCTGCACAGTTGCTTCAGTTCAACCAACATCATGCCTGCCAAATGCCAACTATATATTATAGGATATTTGTCCCAAAGGCTGTATTAGCGTCAAAGCCTAGTTCATGCAGGCTGCTTTCAACGTGTCTTGAGCACATGACCTATGCGGTGTGTACTTCCCGGTTAGATAGCTATGAGAGCTACCAGCTGCTGGCATGACCAATAACTGATGCACAGTAGACACAGATGTCTTATATATGGATGTCAGTGATTCCGTTACACACCCATTAGGCTGGAAGGCCCGTTTGGATAGAAACCACCAACATCACTTTTTAGGCACAGAGGAATTTATGAAATGAAGGTTGATTAGCAGACCTGACTTTCATGCAGAATCCACTTACTTGAGCGCCTGAAAATTTGAGAAAACTTGGAAGGATTCCCCTAGCATATGCCAAACATGCACATTTTGGAGAATATTGCTTCCCTTCCACCGTTTGCTGCCAGAAACTGAACAAGACAAATATTTGGGACATTCATGTGAAAGTGGCCTTTGTTTCTTTGCTATTTGAGAGACAACATTTGAAGGTGGGTACATTGACAAGGATGGATGCATTGCATTAGATGATTGCTGCCTCTCTTCTCCGGGCTGCTCCGGGTCTCAATGAGCAAATTGATGTCTGTGTTGTATTAATGTTTGAGCCGACATACATTAGTACAGTATTGTCCAATTCGCTTGTGCAAGCACCACCTAAAGCCAAAATAAAAAAGGTGCGCTCAGCCCGGTAGTAGTATACGCCAGGGCTGTCTCTTCGTTGAATAACCCAATTAGGTTGATTGCGTGGTTGCTAAGTTTGATTCAAGCTGGTCGGTTGGTTGGCTGGGCTTGGGTGCATTGTTTCAGTCTTTTGTGGATGTTGGGGGTATCAATGGTTGTGGATTCAAGTTTGCCTCTGATTCTTATTCTTATCTGGGGTGGGGGGGTCCAAGATCTTATCTGAGTTGCGTTGATTTGCATTATGGTGTATTTGGCTTGGTGTCCAGGTGTGATTCTGGTTTAATTGGGTTCTTGCTAGTGGGCTACATGCCCGTTGTTGTTGTCTGTTGAGTTGGTGTCATGGGTGGAGAGGTAACAAGAGAAGTACTCTGTGCTTGTTTCTATCTTGTCTGTACACTTATTCGTTTAGTGGTGTCCCCACAATGTTCCCTGTAGTCGTAGGTTCTGGTGGGTAGGTTCTGTCCGGCTGGGCTGTGGTTTCCCTCCTTTTTCTACTTTCCTTTCTTGCTTCTTTCTTGTATTGTGGTATTTCGGGTTGTATGGTGTTGATGTTGGTTAGTAACGTTTTTATGGGGACCACTAGTGCAGCTGACCTATTACCCCTTTGTGCTGCTGCCTGCTGCAAAGAAGAAGAGCTGGTCTAATCAGAGAGAGGACACTGCTGCAACTAAAAAGTGAGTCTACAAATAATTGAGTTTGGACAGGTGTATATGTAAATGTATTTGTGTGGGGGATTTTGAATGTGTCAGACAGGTGTAGTCTGGACTATAGGGCAATACCCTAACCAAAAACACAAAATGCTTATGTGGGCCGTTTTTTTGGTCAAAGTGGGCCACTTTCTTGGCCAAATTTGGTCAGTTTGACTATGTGGTTAGTAGTTTTGATCAGTGTTACTGAATAGATATTCTTTAAAATGCACACTTTGCATCACATTTTATCAAAAAACTCCCCTTAGGTGCTATTCAAATAGTCAGTCAAAAAAGGAATGACTTTTCATTTGCAACTGTGGGCACTTTTTCATTGGTACCCGACACAATTTAATGCCCCAGTCCGACCCTTGTGTCAGAGCATAATTGAGTATCTGTGTGCATGTTTGTGTGTATGCGTGTGTGTGTGTTTGTGTGTGTGTATTTGAATGTGTTTGTGCATGTTTGTGGGTGTGCATGTGTGGGGGTGTGTTTGTGTGCATGGCCCATAAAGGGGGATTATCAGGGTGCCATGGCAGATACATAAGAGCAATATAATTGGCAGCAACTGACATGAAAACAAAAAGTAGAAAAAGAGGTATGGGCGCCCCTCTGCGAGAACAAACACGGCTTAATGACCTGTTCAATGGGAAGGTGCCCACTCGAGAGTCCGCAGCCACATTTTAGCTCACTGTAATTTTCACAAATGAGGAATATCCATTTGCATATCAGTCTTTGTCCCACCCACTTGAACAGTCCAGCACTGAATGCTAGGCAATCCTCCTTTGAACAAGAGTGCCAACAGCAACCAGAGACACGTGTTTCGGCCTAGTCGGGCCTCATCAGTGAGGTGGAGCTGTGCCTCTCTGAGCACAATGAGCAAGGGCTCTTCATCTGGATAACCCTAGTTAACTTAGGTTGTCCAACCCTAAGTTCCTTAAACATAGAAAAAGAGGTATGGACGCTGCTCTGCGAGAACAAACCACAGCTTAATGACCTGTTCTATGAGAAGGTGCCCACGCGAGAGTCCGCCGCCAAATTTTAGCTCACTGTAACTTTCAAAAAGGAGGAATATCTGTTTGCATATCAGTCTTTGTCCCACTCACTCGAACAGTCCAGCACTGAGATGCTAGGCAATTCTCCATTGAACAAGGGTACCAACAGCAACCCCACAGTGAGCAAAGGGTCCACGTCAGAGAGGCACAGTTCCACCTGACTGATGAGGCCCAACCAGGCTGAAACACATGTCTGGGGTTGCTGTTTGTACTCTTGCTCAAAGAAGGATTAGCTAGCATTTTGGTGCTGGCCTGCTCAAGTGGGCGGGATAAAGACTGACATGCAAATAGATATTCCTCCTTTGTGAAAGGTGAAGTGAGCTAAAAGTGGCTGCGGACTCTCGAGTGGGCACCTTCCCATAGAACAGGTCATTAAGCCGTGTTTGTTCTCGCAGAGGGGCGCCTGTACCTCTTTTTCTATGTTTAAGGAACTTAGGGTTGGTCACCCTAAGTTACCTAGGGTTATCCAGATGTGGACAACTTGCTCAATGTGCTCGGAGAGGCACAGCTCCACCTCACTGTTGAGGCCCAACAAGGCTGAAACACATGTCTGGGGTTGCTTTTGGTACTCTTGTTCAAAGGAGGATGGCCTAGCATTTTGCTGCTGGACTGTACAAGTGGGCGGGACAAAGACTGATATGCAAATAGATATTCCTACTTTGTGAAAGGTACAGTGATCTAAAATGTGGCTGCGGACTCTTGAGTGGGCACCTTCCCATAGAACCTGTCATTAAGCTGTGTTCGTTCTCTCAGAGGGGCGCCTGTACCTCTTTTTCTATGTTTAAGGAACTTAGGGTTGGTCACGCTAAGTTACCTAGGGTAATCCAGACGTGGACCCCTTGCTCACTGTGCTCAGGGAGGTACAGCTCCACCTCACTGATGAGACCTTACAGGCCTCGTGTTCTGCTTTAGGAATTGCCAGCATGAACACATCTATTTCTGGGGCAATGGCAGCAGGAAACATGGTTTGTAGGGCATTGCTACATATCTTGTTTGGTGAATGGCAGCATAAAAATATGTATAGCAGGGCAATGCTGCATATATTGCTTGGACAATGACAATATGAAAACATGTCTTACACTGGAGTTTGCGGAAATTATTGTTAGCATAAAAATGAGTTTTCCAGCTACAACGATAGCATACATTGTTTGCCACCGCAGCATGAAGGTGGGCAATTCTAGCATTATGCACTGCCCGGCCCAATGATATATTTTGAGCACAGGCAGCAAGAAACTATGGGCTTGATTTTCAAAACGTCCTCCAATGGGATTGCACCATTGTTAAATGCTTTTATAAATCAGGCCCTATATTTTTACAGTGGCAATACTTAAGCAATATGCCCCCGCAGCGAGGGGCATATTGCTATTAGTACCCCGGCCCGCAAGACTGAGGTACTAAAAGCATTATTTTCTGTTCGGAACAGAAAAGAAAAAAAGGAAATGTCCAAGGAAATGGCTGCCGGGAAAGGGAAAACGGAGCACGTTCGCTCCCGAAAAAAGAAAAATCCTATTAAACATTTAAGATCTACTCTATTAGGAGCACGATTAAACCTTTTACCATCGAACGAGATACTGAAGATTAGAGGGGCATCGTCTACTAACAGTTGATATATTTTAAACCAGTTTACAATTCTTCACATGCTACTTGGCAACATTTAAGATATTTGCTTTAATTACTGAAGCAGATGAAATTAATTTTTAATATGATTTGCTCTCCTAATGTTACAAAGAGGTTAGGAGGTCACAAGAAGTCAGATACTTTTCATCTTGTACCCGATGTAAACTGCAGGGAAATGCCTCAATGCTCCAGGGTGGGGAATGAAGAACGCAGCAAAACTGATGGTCGCCTTGGGGAACGTGAAATTATTAGAAGGATGGAATAGATTGCAATTCATTTTCTGATCTCGGTTAAACTAGGCTGCAGAAAAGTCCTGCTACATTTGATGTCTTGTGAACACACTAGTCGACTCTCAAAGCACTTTATTTGATTTTTTCATCGTTACCCTACAATATCATTTTTTTCAGAATAAAAGGCAATTGTACCTGAGAAATTGAGACTGCGATCTCAGACTCCATCTGAGGTTCATAAAATTAATATGGAGTTTACATGGCCTGACCTATGATGACCTAGTCCAATCCCCACTTGTATGGGATTGATTTTTACACTTCTAATTTTAACAACTAATGTTACCGTATGGCAATGATATCAACTTTTTTAATATAACCGTTCACATATGTACATTCTAATTTGCATATTAGCATTTAGCCCAAATGGCTCATCCTTCCCAGCAAATGCCACATTTTTCCTTAACAATTTATTTTATTCCATACAACTAATATAGTGGTGATTCAATGCGTTAAAAAACATACAGTAACACAGCACACCATAACACACTAAGGGGCCGATTCATGGAACAAACGTGCGCCGAAAATCCATGCGCAAGCAGGCGCAAGGGAGCGCAAGCGTGAGAAACGCAGCGCACGCGCACGCGTGCGATTCAAGGAAGACGCTGCGCGTGTTTCCCGCTGTCCGTGCGCCCAATCCAGCCATGGCGCACGCAGGCATACACGGCGTGCGCTACGCGCACAGCAAAAGCGCACATAGCGCGGCGCACACAACCAAAGTGGGCGGAACAGTGGGCGTAACACGCGGAATGGGGAACAACGCGTGAAAAAGAAGGCATAACTGGGGAAGTACTGCAGGGAACAACACGGAACGCCCACACGCACGCGAACAACCCGTATTCATGGATCCGAATACGGGAAACCCGCGCACGGCAAAAGACGCGCACAGGCGTCAACGCGTCCGCCACACGAAGGCAGGCGGAAGCGTCCCTGCGCACAGCATAAAAGTGCGCGCAAACAACAAACGCGTATATACAGCTACGATGAATGCCCCATTTGTCGCAGCACTGATCGTGGGACACCGCAGGAGGAGGAGAAAAGCCAGGGCACGCATTTTCGCACCACGGACAAGCCTTTTTGGGATGCCTGACGACCAGGTCTATGGCAGGTATAGGTTTCCACCCCATATCATCCTAGACCTGGTCAGGGAGTGGGAAGATGACCTTACATCCCCCACCCTTTGCTCTCAAGCATTGAGCCCCTTGGAGAAGCTGCTCAATGTCCTGCATTTTTTAGCCACTGGGTCATTTCAGCGGACCACTGCCATAGTGGGGGGGGTCTCACAGGCCACGCAGTCACGCTGCCTACACCAGGTACTGGCAATCATGACAGCGCGCCCCTCAGTCCGCAGGCACATATACATGCCCAGAACACCCGCAGAAAGGCAGGCCGTTGTCCTGGATTTTTTCAGGGTGGCACACTTCCCCAAAGTGCTCGGTGCCATAGATTGCACCCATGTGGCCCTACGTCCACCTAGGGCCACTGAGCACATCTACCGAAACCGCAAGCACTGGCATTCCATCAATGTACAGGTGGTATGCGATGCAAAGGGAATCATCACCTCTGTCTATGCAAACTACCCTGGCTCCACCCATGACAGTTTCATATACAGAATGTCCGCCCTGAGCCGGGCCCTGGAAGCTGGGCAGCATGGCGACACATGGCTCCTAGGTCAGTACAAATGCCCTTGCACATGCATGCAAGTCACACACAGACAAATATCCAAACCCTAATAATCTCAACTATTATCACCTCCCCAGGGGACAGTCCCTACCCTCTGAGCAACCACATGATGACGCCAATCCGGAACCCCACCACACCACCCCAGGTAAGATACAACGCCGCCCATATTGCAACCAGGGCCATAGTGGAGCGCACATTCGGAGTGCTCAAGTCACGTTTCCGCTCCCTTGACCGCTCTGGTGGGCAACTACTCTATGCACCACCAGTAGTGTGCAGGATCATTGTGGCAGCATGTGTCCTGCACAATGTTGCAACACGGCAGGGCGTCCCGGTGGACATGGTGGTGCCCCCACATCCCCAACCACAGGCATAGGCGCTGCCCATGGGAGGGGACAGGGCACGTGGCGAGGAAGCCCGGACCAAGCTTGTGGCCACATTTTTCACCTAAACTCCCACCCCTGCGGAGTGCACACAGGCCTGGCACATACCAGGTGACAATCGATGATGACAAAGAGACAGTCAACTGTCACAACCCTACCACCCTGAGATAGTTGCCATGGAAGTGCCACATCGACTGCATCCCTAGCTACTTAAACACAAGCTATCCTGTGTGACCAAAAGGCACACATATGACATGATATGGCCTATACACAAGTATTTCAAGGTGCGATGAGGCAGGGAGGGGGGAACAAGGGAAGACAGACAACGGTACTACTAGGCCAGGTGTCATTGAGATTGTGCAAGTGCAGGGGTAGGGGGAAGGGAAAAGTGCAAGGGGAAGGGGGGGGAGTGCAGTACAGGGGAAGTAGCCCAGAAAAAATATACATAGGTCGGCTGGTGGCAACTGCAAAGGTAAGTGCAAACAAGTGCTGGGTAGGGTGGGCTGTAGGGATAGAGAGACAGTACCGCAGTGCAGGGGTTGCCAGGGAGGCAATGCAAGTGGAGAGTGGCTGGGCCAGGGACCGAGGTCGGTGAGAGTGGCCCAGTTGCATTTCCAATGCAGTTCCAGTGAAGAATTCTGCAAGAGAGAGGCAGAGAGAAAGCAGAAGCAAAGAGGAAGGTCTTGAGGTGCTTCCAGAACTGGAGATGGTTCCCCTCAAGTTCAAGTGAGGCAGGAAGGCTGTTCCAGAGGGAGGGCCCTGCCGCGGAGAGAGATCTACCCCCAGCTAGTTGCTCTGAGAAGCGGATGACCCTGACATGCAAGGTGTGCATCACACACACCTGCAAAACAGGCCATGGCCATCACTGTCATGTCACTCAAACCCTCCCAAACCACAACATGACATGGCAAGCAATACCCATACACCAACACAGTAACGATAAGGTACACATTGCCATGTCCTAAATGTACAGTGGCATCAGACAATGATGCCTGACCCGGAATCAGATGAAATGACTGACCAACAAAATCTCCCACCCAAAATAAGTCATTTCCAAATGCATTACAAGAGTCGTAGACGTAACATAACAATGAATGCCTGTCTACATGCACATTGTGCATTGCAAAATCAACACTGCAGCTCATGTGTGCAGTGTCCTACTCCTGCAACACACTGCTCAGCGCACAGCACAGTGAACAGCCATTGTGTGTGATGCACACCCTGAGCATCACATCTAAGTGACAGACCACATCAAACAGCAAATTAGGCATGTACAGGATCCATAATCGGTCACAGAACATGTGCTGCAGGGACACAGTGGGCACCAGAAGGCAAACAGTGTACACGTGGATATGCAAGGGTGGGAGTACATGTAGTGCATCAGAGTGCAAGTGTGTGGTTATGCAAGGACATGCACTCCACATATGCATGTGCACTCAAGTGACCATTAGTGTTCTCTACACATCACATGTGAACATTCACCATGTGTACACCCCAGCATGTCAAACCACAACTATCCCCTCGCACCTGAAAGGTAAACACAACACATGAACAGGCATTGATCAGCAGAACACAACATGTACATAGGATACCACCATTACAATGTCAGAGTTCCCATCACACTGCAGGGCAAGGCAACTATCAACAACAACCCCCCCTCCCTCACAAATGACCATGACCCACTGAACAACTGCACTGGGGTCATGGAGCCTTCAAACCTCAATTCCACCTGGCCACAGGATCACCTTTACCCTTCGTCACCATCTCCCACCTTGTGTGTAAAAAGGTGCCTGCACTCTCATAATCAATGTCCAAAATCACAAAATCCAAGCCAGAAAAACGAACCAGAACACCCTCCAGTAGATGACTTGACGTAGCAGTACCTCACAAAGGCCAAGTACTACCACAATGATGCAACAACTAAGGTAGCACAGCAAAACAATGTCACGACAGGATGTGAAACATGTGTGGTACATGACATAGGATGATGCACAATGAACGGATGTGTACTGTCACAGGTCCCCTGTACAGGCGCGGGAGTGTCACAAAACAACCACCCCCACCATGTCCCGGGTGCCTGCAAGGTCAAACTTCCACAGGCCCCTGAGACCCTGGTGGGGAAGGAGGTTCAGGGATATGCAGTCGGGACAGGTGTTGACACACTTGATGACTGGAATGAGTGGCAGGAGAGGGGAGGAGGAATGACACATGAAACTAGGGAATGCACGAAAATGTACTACCTGCATGAACACATACACAATCCAAACAAACTTGGACATCATTGTCATGGCCTTCTGTAGTCCAGGCTCAGGAGTGGTACGAACCAACCACCCCCTCTAGGGTTTTGGCGCCTGCAAGTTCGGAGCTTACACAGGCATTCGCAACCCCAGCGGGGAAAGAGGGTCAGGGAACGTTGCTTGAATAGGTACAGGAAGCAGGAACACCGGGTAGAGGGTACAGGGTTCAAAATTGCATAGGATCACGGGTGATTAGGGAGAAAAAACATACCAAATTGAACCACACATACATCCATGCATTAGTACACTCCCCAGCAAGCCTATGCAGAGCAGTTCGAAAGAAAAACAACAAGACACTTAGCTCTGGTTTTGAGTGCTGGCCTCCTGCCTGCGCACTCTCAGGTCCGGTTACAGGAGCACTGCAATGCTGCAAAGAGAGCCACAGTCAACAACCTGTACGTGCCAATTACACAAAAACACAACACCAAACATGCCCCATAGCAACAAACTACTCTACAAACAGACAATCTGGTGTAGATGCTTCGTACCCATATATAACATCACCCCTGTGACGGGTCATACACAGTCAATGCAGTAAGTCAGCCGCTGGTGGGTGCGTGGCAAATGGAACACCAATGTGTCACAATTCACACAACATGCAATGTTCCCTGGGTAAGCAGACAGACCCATATAGCAAGCCATGACTTCAGAGCAAGTTGCGTACCACCATGACCGAAACAAAGTTGGCAGTGCATTTATCATAAAGTACATGGAAAAGACATGCACTGCACCCGAGTATGTCCCTTGCTGTATGTCCCTGTGAGCTGTCCCTTTCCATGTCTCGGAAGGCTACATGGTTGATACAAGTGCCTCAATGGACCTTGGTGTACCGGAGGGTATGTGCCACTGCCCCTGCATGTGTCTCAGACAACTCTACTATCAACAGCCATCAGTCCACCAACACATCTGAGCTGCATTGTGTGCTTCAACACCAATATTCGTCTGAGCTCACCCTCAGTGCTGTGACTAAGCCTGCATGTGCAACTCGCCTGGTGCAAGCTTTGCTGTGTCGTGGCCCCCCTGTGCTGCTCACCTTGCCTGGAGTTCCTTGGAACATATCAGCAGTTCTAGGATGTGGGTCTGCAATCCCTGTGCCTCTGCTTGTGCACACATGTGCATGTGGGCACCAACAAACGGGTCCAGAATTCCGTCGTCCAATGGGCCATGTCTGCTGGCAAAGGTGCTCTGGAGGCTCATCCCCCTGCAGAAAGGGCATGAAACACATGATTAATGCTTCAAAGTCATCTATGTGTGTCTCATCCGGCATCTCATTACTTGACCATGTCAGAGAGTCACATCACAAATCACACTATCAGTCCGTCTTTCACATCCAAAGTGTGGAACACTATCTACAGCCTGAATTGCAACAAGCACGTGTACAGGAAAGATATGAAACATACTACACAATGCATAGCAATCAATGTACACATTAATCATGACACACCCCATCTAGCAAAAGCTGAACAGTGGACAATAACACCAAAATCATCCCCACTAGGGGTGTCAACACAAGTCACACAGCACCAGACATGCCACAGATATGACAGTCCAAAGCCCTTGTGTAATATTCTGTAACACCAAACCATCCTTGCGAGCCCATGAATAAGGGAGGCAGGAGTGGCATATGTGAGTCAAGGACCCCAAGCAGCAAACACATACACAAGACAAGCCTGAAGGGCCCAGCTGGAACAGACAGTGGATGCCTTCAAAAGCCACAAAGCACCGCACCGTCACATGAAAGCACAATAGACTAGCAATTTTAAACTAAATCAACTATTAACTAATTACACTAACAATGGAAAACCTACATTACCTAATTAAACTAACTATCAAACAGAAACTTAACTAACTAAAGTAAAAGAAAAATCAAAAATGGCCACATACGACCCGGGGGGGAGGGGAGGCACCCAGGAGGGGGGAGGTAAAGGGTGCTGCTCAACATCCGCATGCGATGATGCTGAGCCAAAAAAAAAACCTCCATGGGCTCAACCCCTGCACAGCCCGACCTATGTGGGAGATAGATGGTCGTCCGAGTCTGGCTCATCCTGTAAAGGAGGACGTGGCACAGTAGCCTGGCCACGCCTAGCCGCAGCTTGCCCCTCGTCGGCAGCAAGTCTGCAGGACGGGTGAGCCTGGTTCTGTGTGGCGATGTGACATAGGTCTGCATGCAGAACCTCACGTGATACACGTGCTTCCTCTTGCAAGGTAGCACGTGTAACACGGAGTTCCTCCTGCAAGGCCTGGCTGGACAACCGCTGCACCTCCCGGCAAGCCTGTAGCTCAGCCGAGATGGTACGCTCAAGCTGTGCAAACCTCTCCTCTGCCTGCTGCCTCTGGGACATCATAAGGACACCCAGAGTGGATCTGAGGGAAGCATACTCCTCCCTCAGGGCATCCATGTGCGCCTCTGCGTGAGCAGCAATTGCTTGACGCAGAGACGACATTTCAGCCTGGTGTGCCATGTCTGAGGCTGCCATGCCCAGCCTGAGTGAGCGGGCCGTGGACCGTGCCGCCTGCTGCTGGAGAAGCACCTGCCTAGCAGGGGGGAGCACAGATCAGGCCACACGCTCCATGCTCTCAGCGATGTTCTCCATTGCTGCCCCCTGCAGTTCGGAATTGGCAGTCATGTCTTGCTCCCACTCAGTATACAGCGGTTGCGCGCGGCGACCGCTTTGCCGGGCTTGACCCCTGCGGGACCCAAGGACCGGGGGTCCTCGCTGTGTTGGCACCGCCCGTGGCTGCACGACTACATGCCCCCATTGACGTGATGTCCCAGGCACATCAGTGACTGGTATGGAGGGTGACCCTGCGTCCCGATCCACCACGGGCAGAGGAACCAAGACTGTCTGATCCCTCAGTGCAGGGGTCGCAGACAGAGGAGTGTCCACATCAGAATCACTCACCCCTGACACATGGACTTGATGCTCATCCAACTCAACATGGACGTCATAGTCGTCATCAAGGCTGGACTCATAGGCAGCCAGAGACAAGATGGACTGCAGCACTTGGGGGTTTTCGTGGCCTACCACCCCACGACCCCCACTAGTGCCGGGTTGATGTGGTGTTACCAACCCTGTGTCTGGCATGACAACACCATCCTCCGCCTCCATTGCGTCATCACCTGAAAAACAGAGAGAAAAAAGGTCACTACACATGTCAGAAGCACACGACACACACACACACCGAGAGCAAACGCATCCGGCAGACATGTGACACACAACATATAACCTGGCATGCATGCTGGGTCAACTTTGAATAGCTTCTGTGATCAGACCTGTTGAAAGGTGGCAGTTTCCATGGAAGTGGGTCTATGCGTTGCAGAAAATGTGTACGCCACTCACTACCTACATGTACAAGCACTCCATGGTGTGTGCCAGGAAATGTGAAGGCAGTGCAATGTCAAATTCAGACATCACGTGCATTGTGCATTCAATGTGTACCATATCTAGAAGCCAAGCACCCCTCCACCCCAGTACCAAAGCAGGGATGCCTAGCATGGTATCAAAAGGCTGACCATACACCTGTGTATTGACAGGCAGTGTTGACTGGCATCAACAGCTTAATGTGATTCAAATGACAACACTGCAAATGATGCTGGGACAGTAGGCAGGACACATGATGAAAACTCCGGAGGCCGCCCACGTGTGAAGAAGACACAACAAGAGTTGGACAGAGTCATTGGCCATTGAACAGGCTGAGGCCTGTGAGCCACACAGATTGTCAGAGCCTAAACATGTGTGCAACGCAGGACTGAGCCACAGTTGACATGGGAAGGCTGATGAGATGGCAGGCAATGTATGTAACCAAGGACTTATATTACAGTGATCATCCAGCCAAGGACACATAGGGGCATGCGTGCAATGCACATGGAGCATGAATGGGCACTCATGTCCCTGCGGGACATCTGACCCATGCACAGTACAAGTGAGATACCCTGCATCGAGTACTAAGGCTGTACCACACGGCATATGTCTGGCAGATTCTATGCTGGAAGTTAGCATCTACACAGGACACATGAACAAGAAACTACACATTGGCAAGATTGAAGCAGACCAGTGCAAAGGTGGAACTGGGGTGCAGAGTGGCGGAGGAGGGGCAAGGGAGCATGCCTACATGGAGTCCCCGCATGCAGGCAGAGGAAACATGCATCACGGAAGCATTGCATTACTTACACATCAGAACCATGTACACGTCACATGTAGTGGCAATCATGCACAACACATCACACAAGTGAAACACACACGTCCTCAACAAACACGCATCAACACTCACTGGACTGGGCATCAAAGTCCAGCATCTCTCCCACTCCTTCGACCAATTCAGGTGGTATGAACTCCGCAACGAGAGCCTCATGCGGAGTGAGCTCTTCCTCCTCTGGTGCAGGCCCACCGCCAGTCACCAGAGTCAAGTTGTAATTAGAGGCACGCTTAGCCTTAGTGCTGCGCTTGATGTCATTCCAACGCTTTTTGCACTCTTGCGCCGTGCGCACCTCATGGCCGAATGAACTGACATGTTCCGCAACATGCTTCCAGTGGGTGTCACGTTGGGCAGCCGTAGTCTGACTATTGGCACCCACTAGCATGTCACGGCTGTGGCCCCGCACGTAGTCTACGAGGAAGTCCAGTTCCTGCTTACAGAAAGGCTTCTTCCTCGACGTGCAGGAGGTCGTGGCTGTGTGTGGGGTCCCAGCCTGTGCTGCAGGTGCAACCTTCCTCCTCTTGGACTGTGGCGCAGACCCTGGCTGGCTAATGCCGCCCTGACCAGTATGGCCAGTGGGTTCGGTGGATTGAGCCAAGGGAGTGGCAGGTGGAGGGATGACCAAAGGCCTGACTTGTGTCAGTGGCAGCTGGGTGCCCACCAATGGACCCTGCGCAGCAACATCAGCTGTGGCAGGGTCATTGACCGCAACGGTCCTGATTGGCAGACTCACAACCGGGGTGCTGTTGGGTGCATCTGCCCCTGCACTTGCCAACACCCAGCTGTTCGGGGCAGCAGATGACATGTCTGCCCCAGGGACACGTGTCTTGGTCTGAGCAGCCCGGCCTGCCCCTATGGTTTCCCCCCTGGCCTGTTGGAGATCTACCAAGGGCTCTTCAAGTGCCAACGCAGCCTGCGCTGGCAGACCCTGAGCCTGGGTGGCGGTGTCCACAGCTGCATCTGCAGCTACCACTACCCTTGGGCCCATGGCAGTCGATGGAACGGACTGCCGGGTCGAACGGGTGCCAGTGCCAGATGCAGGAGCTGCATCCCCCGGAACCACAGGGGGTGGTGGCATGACTGCACCGACACATGGCACAACATTGTGCTGAAGTGGCGCACCCCTGCCTCTTCCCCCTCTGTGGCCGCCCTGGACACCCTGGAGTACCCCTACTCCCTGGTCACCACGGCCACGTCCCCGACCACGCCCGCCACGAGGAGGACGCCCAGCTGAGGCGCCCCTCACCTTTGGTGGCCTCCCAACCATGGCACTGATGTAGAAGTGCTGGCACAGATGGAGTGGTGCCAATGGGAGGTGTACACCACAATTGACCTTGGCAATTGGGGTGAAGGGGGTGGGAAGCAAGATGTTAACAGCCCCCCTGCACCTGCAACGCTGTATGTGACCCCGGTGATGTGGTGACGGGTCACGCAACGCTCAGGCACCCCAAAACTGCAGTAAAACCGTGCACGCAACCCTGCAGCCTACGTGCGTGGATTCAACCTCCCACAGTACGCGGTGGCACCCAGTAACACGAATACCGCGTACGCGTGGGACACACAGGCTACTATGACATCGAAAATGGGTGCGATACACAGGGACACCCGCAGTGGGAAAAAGAGCGTGTGCGACTCACCGTCTGACTAGCACGATGCAGAAAAACACGCGTAGCCAATACCCCCGCCAAAAGAAGAGATACGTCCTTGATAGCTGTGAAGTTGTGATGGCGCGCGAAACAACAGGAAGCAGCAACACACGTCGGTCTGCACGAAAGGCACGTACAGCGAACTGCTGGGCCCGCTCACCTTTAACCCGTGCTGAGGGAAACGCACGCACGCGTCATGTCACTTACGCGCATGGGCCCTTTCCTCGTATTACACGCGGACGTGCAGTTTTTCACGCGCTCTTATACGCATGGGCCCTTTCCTCGTATTACACGCGGACGTGCAGTTTTTCACGCACGCTTACGCGCATGGGCCCTTTCCTCGTATTACACGCGGATGTGCAGTTTTTCACGCGCGCTGAAATGCCCATGCACGCCTGTACGCGTCACGTCACAGGGGCACTTGCGCTTGAGGGGCCTTCTGTCCAATGAAAATGCGTATGCGTGCAGAAGCGCTTACGCGCTAAGGGCCTTTCCTCGCATTACACGCTGACATGCCGATTTTTCACGTGCCAAATCACTCCGTATCAAGCTGGCCACGCGTAAGCACACGGAAGACCACGCTCCTGCCCAGAAGGCCGAACTACTGCCCCCCAGAGCCCCGAGCACGCTCCCACCTGCCATCTGCTGCTGCCTGACTGCCTGCTGCCCACGTGCCCTGCCATTTGCTGCCTGCACATCAGCCAGGGGTGTTGTTGCTGTGACCACCCCTGCGGAACCGAAGACTCCCGACTGGGATTCCATCGCTCCACAGCCCAGCCCCAGGACCCAGTTGCCCACCCACTCCTGCCTCTGGGGTTGTCATGTCGGGGCAAACACCATCTGAGACCACTGACAACCCCCGGCCAGAGAGGCAGAGGGGCACCAGCTTCAGTGCCACCGAAGTTGGTGTCCTGGTGGAGCAAGTCCTGGGGCAGTATGATGCCCTCTTCGGAAGTTCCCGCGCCAACAAGGAAGGACGGACTCGGATCTGGACTGACATCGTGACTGCCATCAACGCGGAGGGGGTGGCAGTCCACGACTTACAACATGTCAAGAAGCGCTGGGAGGACTTCAGGTCCAGGACCCTGAACAAGGCCCGGCGCCTCTTGAAGGCAGCGGATGCCAAGGGGCGCCGGGGCCACTTGTCGGAAGAACAGATGAGGGTCCTGGAACGCATATCCCCAGCGCTCCACGTCCAGGTCCTTGAGAGGCAGACCCGTCTGGAGTCGAGCGGTTAGTGTACATGCAACCTGATTGTGAGATGTGCGTGTGGTGATTTTTCAGTAGTGTGCAGGTTGCACATCTGCTTGTATGGGGTCCAGTATGGGTGGGGGTGTACAGGGCCGTGGGGCTAACACATGCGAGGGCTGGAATGTGTGAGACATGGATGGTGCTTGTGTGTGTAGGCTTGCATGCCAAATGCAGTTGTGTGGGCACACATGTTTGGATGAATGTGTATGTAAGTAGACATGTCCGTGATGTCACGCATGTATGTTGTTTTCAGCTGCATGTATCAGCACTGTGTACATGTGCATCTGTGTGAATTTGACAAGGGTGCAACAGTGATGCGACATGGATGCATGTGACAGCGGTATGTGGAAGCCTGATAGGCAGATGTGACATGGATGCCCATCTGAAGACTGCGACACTTGGCAGAGGTGTACACATGCATGCAAGTGTGGTGGTGTGTGTACATGTGTGGTGCACTTCCTGTGTTGCATGTGATGTCTGGCTCACCTTTGCCTGCTCATGCTGTTGTATGTGTATGGATGGTGCTGGCAGTTGCGATATGGCTGTGGTATGGCTCATGTGTGCGAGTTGAAATGACATGTGTGTTGGGGATTGTGATGCCATGTCCGAGGTTTGCCAATGCCACTCATGTACAACTGTCATGTGTGTATGTGTCCATTGTACAGTGCCCTGATGCCTGTGTTTTATTTCTCCCTGTCTGCAGCGTCAACTGATGAAGAGGGCGGAGAAGGTGCTGTGGAGCACAGCGGCGGGGATCCCACCGCCAGCCGGAGACGCAAGGCCCGGCCCCCCTCCCATGTTGTCATCTCGTCGGGGAGTGAGGAGTCCAGTGCCGCATCCCAGGCCGCAGCTGCTGGGGGGAGGTCCAAGAGGCGGAGGTTGGAGTTGGACTCCCCGGCAGCAGAAGGGGCAGCTGGGACCCCACAGGGCCCAACAGGGGAAGATGGCACGGAGTCATCCAGGTTGGTGGGGGGTTTGTGGAGGAGGAGGCCGTGCAAGCACCAGAGACGGGGTCTGGAGGTGGGGATCCCAATGGTGCTAGTGGTGCAGTGCAGGACCAGGGACAGGAGGCAGCGCAGGCCGCCGCGGAGGTGCCTGTGTGCAATCCTGTCCCTGATCCTGTCCCTGCATCATCTTGCACCAGCAGGGATGCCTACGTCCAGACCCGTTTTCAGGCAGAGGATGAGCTCACAACAACTGGCCTTCCTCTGCCTGCGGACGTGGCTATCTGGGTCCGGGTTGATCCTGTTCTGACTGGTGTGGCGTTGCGTCAACGGGCCATGCGAGGTGACCTGCAGTCTTTTCATGAGGAGAATGCACGTCATCTCGAATGGCTCGTTGACCACGTCAGCCTGCTGGGACAGGTCACCCAGGCCGGATTCCTCCGTATGATGGGGCTTGCTATGACCCCCTCCTCAACTGAACCCCCTACGCGCCAGTCGTCCTCCGTGCCATCTTCCCACCCATCAGTCACCTGGGTGCCCTGTGGAGCTGCCTCTGACGGTGCGGCCAGGCTGGTGGAGGAGGCATCCCTGCCACAGTCGGGAGTCGGACGTCCAGCAGGGGTGGCCACATCAACGACTGCACCCCAGCCGGCAGAGGATGTGCAGGCAGCAGGAGGCAGTGCACGGGCAGAGGCACAGCAGCAGCAGCAACGTGGTGGGAGCCATGAAGGCTCGGGGCCTTCAACATCGGAGGGGCAGGCATCGGCCGGAGGGCAGGAGGACCCATGACAGAGAGTGTCTTCCGTGTGGCAGCGGTTGGGCCACGCCATAGATGCGGAGCGGCAGCGGGCGGAAGAGGCATGGCTCACAATGGTCAGGGCAGAGAACTCCATGCGGAGGTCCCTGAGGCGGGCCGAGTGCCTCGAGGCAATCCGCAGGGGTTTGGAGGTGGACACGGCGACAGCCCTGCGGACCCTCAGGGCCATGGAGGAGGACCGCCTCCGGGACATTGAGCAGGAGTTCGATGATGCCCTGGCCCGGGACATCCAAAAGTGAGCCGTCAAACTAGCCCGCTGCCCTTGTACATAGTTATGTAGGTAGTGTTAGGTTTCATTTTTTTTTGGATTTATTTTGGACCTTTTGGACATTGGCCACATTTTTGTATATAGTTTATTTTATTAGTTAGTGTAGTTAGATAGGTTTCCTTTCTTTTGTTGGGATAATGGACCCTGGCTTGTTAGTATGTACATAGTTCACTGTTGGATTGTATTTTTCTTTCACATTTTAACCATGGAGCAATGGCTTTCTTTTTTATTTCCCATTGGATTTTGTTTTGTGGACAGTGACTTTGGACACCATTACTTTGGATTTTGATTTTTGGTTTTGCTTTTTTTCACGGACATGCTTCTTTTCATTTTTGTACATTCCCATTTATGTTTCTTTATTTTTGATTCTATTTATGTTTCCTTTAATACATATTTTTTTTATCAGACTTCAATGTGTAGTATCATCTCATTGGTTTCATGCATATCATGATATGGGTTTTGAGATTCACTGACACCCATTGGGTGTATGTGAGGGAAATGTGTTTGTTTCGGAACTTGCAATTGGTGTTCTGTCATGTAATTGCCAATTATGAGTGGGTGGATGCAATACTCGGGTGGGTGTTTTGCATTTGGAGGCTGACCATAGGGACCAGGGATCTAGATTGTGATGACATGTTGGCTGGGGAACGTGAGTTGAACATGGGTGGGGGCCTGCTGGCAGGTGCCCCACAGTGCTGGGGGGTGGGGGTGGTGGGGAACATGAGTTGGACATGGGTGGGGGCCTGCTGGCAGGTGCCCCACAGTGCTGGGGGTGGGGGGGGTGGGGAACATGAGTTGGACATGGGTGGGGGCCTGCTGGCAGGTGCCCCACAGTGCTGGGGGGTGGGGGTGGTGGGAAACATGAGTTGAACATGGGTGGGGGCCTGGTGGAGGGTGCCCCACAGTGCTGGGGGTGGGGGGGTGGGAGACATGGGTGGGGGCCTGGTGGAGGGTGCCCCACAGTGCTGGGGGATGGGGGGATGGGGAACATGAGTTGGACATGGGTGGGGGCCTGCTGGCAGGTGCCCCACAGTGCTGGGGGGTGGGGGTGGTGGGAAACATGAGTTGAACATGGGTGGGGGCCTGGTGGAGGGTGCCCCACAGTGCTGGGGGTGGGGGGGTGGGAGACATGGGTGGGGGCCTGCTGGCAGGTGCCCCACAGTGCTGGGGGGTGGGGGGGTGGGAGACATGGGTGGGGGCCTGGTGGAGGGTGCCCCACAGTGCTGGGGGGTGGGGGGGTGGGAGACATGGGTGGGGGCCTGGTGGAGGGTGCCCCACAGTGCTGGGGGGTGGGGGGTGGGAGACATGGTGGGGGCCTGGTGGAGGGTGCCCCACAGTGCTGGGGGGTGGGGGTGGTGGGAAACATGAGTTGAACATGGGTGGGGGCCTGGTGGAGGGTGCCCCACAGTGCTGGGGGGTGGGGAGGGTGGGAGACATGGGTGGGGGCCTGGTGGAGGGTGCCCCACAGTGCTGGGGGGTGGGGGTGGTGGGGAACATGAGTTGAACATGGGTGGGGGCCTGGTGGAGGGTGCCCCACAGTGCTGGGGGATGGGGGGGTGGGAGACATGGGTGGGGGCCTGGTGGAGGGTGCCCCACAGTGCTGGGGGATGGGGGGGTGGGGAACATGAGTTGGACATGGGTGGGGGCCTGCTGGCAGGTGCCCCACAGTGCTGGGGGGTGGGGGTGGTGGGGAACATGAGTTGAACATGGGTGGGGGCCTGGTGGAGGGTGCCCCACAGTGCTGGGGGGTGGGAGACATGGGTGGGGGCCTGGTGGAGGGTGCCCCACAGTGCTGGGGGGTGGGGGGGTGGGGAACATGAGTTGGACATGGGTGGGGGCCTGGTGGAGGGTGCCCCACAGTGCTTTGGGTGGGTGGGGTGGGAGACATGGGTGGGGGCCTGGTGGAGGGTGCCCCACAGTGCTCGGGGGTGGGGGGGTGGGAGACATGGGTGGGGGCCTGGTGGAGGGTGCCCCACAGTGCTGGTGGGTGGGGGGGTGGGAGACATGGGTGGGGGCCTGCTGGCAGGTGCCCCACAGTGCTGGGGGGTGGGGGTGGTGGGGAACATGAGTTGGACATGGGTGGGGGCCTGCTGGCAGGTGCCCCACAGTGCTGGGGGGTGGGGGGTGGGGAACATGAGTTGTACATGGGTGGGGGCCTGCTGGCAGGTGCCCCACAGTGCTGGGGGGTGGGGTTGGTGGGGAACATGAGTTGAACATGGGTGGGGGCCTGCTGGCAGGTGCCCCACAGTGCTGGGGGGTGGGGGGGTGGGGAACATGAGTTGGACATGGGTGGGGGCCTGGTGGCAGGTGCCCCACAGTGCTGGGGGGTGGGGGGGTGGGAGACATGGGTGGGGGCCTGGTGGACGGTGCCCCACAGTGCTGAGGGTGGGGGGGTGGGAGACATGGGTGGGGGCCTGGTGGAGGGTTCCCCTCAGTGCTGGGGGGGTGGGGGGGTAGGAGACATGGGTGGGGGCCTGCTGGCAGGTGCCCCTGCACTGCTGGGGGGTGGGGGGGGTGGGGAACATGAGTTGGACATGGGTGGGGGCCTGGTGGAGGGTGCCCCACAGTGCTGGGGGGTGGGGGGGTGGGAGACATGGGTGGGGGCCTGGTGGAGGGTGCCCCACAGTGCTGGGGGGTGGGGAACATCAGTTGGACATGGGTGGGGGCCTGCTAGCAGGTGCCCCACAGTGCTGGGGGTGGGGGGGTGGGGAACATGAGTTGGACATGGGTGGGAGCCTGCTGGCAGGTGCCCCACAGTGCTGGGGGGTGGGGGGGTGGGAGACATGGGTGGGGGCCTGGTGGAGGGTGCCCCTGGTGGCTGGGGGTGCAGGGGGACATGCGTTGGTGGGCAGTAGTGCAAGTTGACATGTGGGTTGGCTGGGGGGCATGGCCATGGTGGATGGGGTGCCTGCAGGACATGTGCATGGTAGGCCCCTGTGGTGTGAGCCACCTGCAGGGGCTGTGGAGGGTGTAGAGGGAACACCTGGGAGGACCCACACGTGCAATTCACGTGTGGTGCTCCCTGCGCACCCCTGTAATACACGTACCCTGATGGAATCGCGTGTGGAACTTCCCGCGCACCCCTGGAATACACGTACCCTGCTGATGTTGCGTGTGATACTTCCCCCGCACCCTGAAGTACACGTACCCTGATGGAATCACTTGTGGAACTTCCCGTGCACCCCTGATATACACGTACCCTGCTGATGTCGCGTGTGTAACTTCCCGCGCACCCCTGAAATACACATACCCTGCTGGAATCGCGTGTGGAACTTCCCGCGCACCCCTGAAATACGCGTACCCGGCTCGCACGGGGCCAATCGCGTGTGGAACTTCCTGCGCACCCCTGAAATACACGTACCCTGCTGAAATCGCGTGTGGAACTTCCCGCGCACCCCTGAAATACACATACCCTGCGGCGATCGCATGTGGAACTTCCCGCGCACCCCTGAAATACGCGTACCCTGCTCGCACGGGGCCAATCGCGTGAGGTACTTCCCGCACACCCCAGTAATACACGTAGCCCGCTTGCCGTGCTGGTACAGGGTTAGCGCAGCCCTTTGCGCTGGATTGGGGATTTTGATGGCTTTTCCCTGCGCGAGAGGCCTTCTTGGGGGCGTAACTGGCGCTGCTGCAGGGTCGCTGCTCCACTGTGCGCCACGGCTGGTTTTGGTGGCTGGAATCCATGAATACGCTGTGCGCGGAAATGGATTTTAGCGCACGCGGCTGGCGCAGGGATTTGCACGCGCACTCTGTGCGCCAGCCGCGTGCGCCACTTGTGCGCTGCATTCTATGAATTACCCCCTAATTGTCATGCACTAGGTTGGAATCAATTACAGTTTCACAAGTTATCAGGTTTATCAAATCCTTTGTATTCATATACTAGGGAATAATGTGCCGTGTGTCATCACTAAACTATGGTTCATAGAAAACCACTGGTTCACACAATATGCAAATATCACATGAAATGAAGTTCCTAACTTAAGTTCCCTTAAAAGATATGGTACACGCTAACAAGAAAGGGAGGAAGGCAGAACAATACTAACACAAGAAACAAAGGCGAAATCATGAACTATTTTCCAAACAAAGCATACCATTTTAAATTCAATGTCATGGGGGTGCGGCTTGATGCCCGGGGAGCACTGCCGATGCCCTGAGGCCCCTGAGCCTAAAATGCAACAACAAATATTAAAAGAAAAAAGCAGTGGGACTATTGATTGTGCATATCCCAACCCAACATGGCCCCTGCAGCACATGCTCAGTGTTATGGGGACCAGACTTCGGGTCAGGGGCATGGCTGTTCCAGGAAATACACACACTGGAAGCATGCTCTCTGTCCCTTTGCAGAAGCACGCTTCCAGGGTGTTTGAAACCAGTCGGAGGAATGAGACTGGCTATTATACGAAATAAGGAGGGGGCTTGCTCCTGTGTAGTTGCGGTGGGGGAGACCTGATCATGGGGGCATAGTGTAGCCAAGGGATTGTTTTTGGAGTGGGGAGCCCTGAGATTGTTTTTGGGGTGGGTTGTGGAGCCCTGGGAATGTTTTTGGAGTGGGTGGAGAAGGCCTGGGATTGTTTTTGGAGAGGATGGGGGGCCTGGGATTATTTTTGGAGGTGGAGGTGGGGCCTGGGATTATTTTTGGAGCAGGTCGGCGAGTTCTGGGATTGTTTTTGGAGAAGGCGGGAGGCCCTGGGATTGTTTTTGGAGTGGGTGGAGGAGCCCTGGAATTGTTTTGGAGTGGGTGGAGGAGGCCTGGGATTGTTTTTGGAGCAGGGTGGGGAAGCCCTGGTACTGTGTGGGGAGCAGGGTGAGGGATGCCGAGGACTACGCAGGGAGCGGGACACAGGGAGACCTGATCATGTTAAGCATGGGGGCAGTGCATGTTTCGTGTGAGTGCGTGGTGGAGGAGCCCTTGGACTGTGTGGAGAAAGGGGCAGGAGGCCCTGGGACTGTGTGAGGAGCGGGGCATGTGGAGATCTGGGACTATGTCGGGAGCACGGAACGTGTAGACCTGGCATTTTGTGGGGGAGTCAGGGATTTGGGGCATGCCACGAAACATTGAAATCACAGGGTTTTTGATTTTCAAATGTAGGCAGGTCTTGTGGGAGCCCAGGGACTGTGCAGGGAACGGGCATAGTTTTGCATCACATCAAAGCATTTCTGAGTACACAGGAACATTGTATATATAGCATATCAATGATAGTGATCCAAACCTGCAACCCCCTTTTGAGTAGGTGCAGGCATGGGTGAGGCGGAAGACAGCAGGTGGAAGTGCCATGGAAAGGGAGGCATCTCCGGAAGATGTGAGAATAGTTGCATGAGGGATATGCGATAGGCAGGCAAAGTGTGATATTTGGGTTGGGATTGGCACGGTAGAGGAGAGTGAGGTATGGTGGTTCAATTCATTGTAAGGGTTGACTACATGGGGTGGAAGAGATGACATGGAGGAGTGGTAGTTTTGTGGCAAAAATCCAGCTCAATGTCCAGCTTGGGTTGGAGACGGGCTGGCAGTAGACTGCTGTGGCTTTCTTTCCTATGTGGCAGGCCCATTAGCCGACTTTGTGTGCATGCGCACAGGGGCAGGGAGGTTCTGATATGTCCAAATATATACCAGGTATAATTACTACAGCCATAGCCACATCTTTCTCTGACAAAATGTTTCCATTGTTAGCAATGGCAGTCCAGCAGATTAGCAGCAACATTTTCTAAGAACAACTGAAGGACCAGAAAAATCCAGTGATGTCCACCAAGGGAGTAATCAATGTCACAGGAGGTAAGGATTTTTCTTCAATCTGTGATGGCTCTGAAGGCTTGCATATGCTTGCAGCGTTTTAGGACTTCCCCATAGACTTTGTGGTGGAGGAAGAGAACACTTCCTTCTAATGATGATTATAGGTCACTGTCCCGGACAGCAGTGGTGTGCAGGGCATTTATATTACCTACCATCTTCTGCGATTGCATATATGCAAAACAGTCCAGGTCAAGTTGATGTGCTTGTATGGCAGCAGGCAACCAGTGCAGCCTTTGGGCCCTGAAAGCCAGTGCAACATAGCCATGTTGCACCGTTTTTAAGACTTGTGGTGCTATTCACACTTCTTTTACAATGTGCACAATTTAAAGAATTGCCTGTGTGCACCGAGTTCTACTACTTTTTTAATTTCTTCACTATTGCAGAAACTACTACGCCAACTTAATTCTTTTTCATGTTAACAAGCATTAACGAATCAACTTAACTTTTTCAATCAACAACCAATTTCATTAATTTAACTTTCAATTTCTCAACTTTTGAATCATTTCATAATTACAGTACACATTTTGCCTAAATATCATACACCTTGCGATCATTTTCTTAGTATTTGTACTGCTAGAACAGCGTTCCCCTTATTGGAATCAATTGTTTGCATTTGTACACCACTACTTCTAGGGCAGCCAAATACCATACATATTGCAATCCATTTGTATTCTTTATTTATAATTTTATTGTGCATTTGTAAATTGTGTCTCAAAGCGCCCATAGGGCAACATGGAGGGAACATGGGAATGAAAATCAATATAACAATATTAGATAGAGACGCAGCTACTAGGCCTTGTGAGCATTCAGAACGTGCAAGTGCAGAGAGAGCGAGAGAAGTGATGAGGGAGTATGGGGTAAGTGCTAGGTGTACAAGAGGGAAGATATAGGGGGTGAGCTGCTGTAAGATGGATAGGTGAGTGGTCAGCTGCCAATAAATGAGTAAGTGGAGGCATGTGAATGCATTTATTTATTGCAATGAATTTATTTACACATGGTATTTGTACTACTATACTCTAGAGCAGCCTACACCTTATTGCAGTCAATTGTTAGTAATTATACTCCTTTAACAGCCTACACGTATTTCACTCATAAGCCTCCTTGGAAACGTGTGGTGCTTTTTAAACCTTTTTAAAAACGTGTGGTGCTTTTTTAAACCTCCTTTTAAACGTTTGCCGTTTTTTCAACCTCTTTTAAAACATGGTGTGCTTTTTTAAACTTTTTAAATAAAAGTGTTTTTCTAACTTGTGTATGCGTATACATAGCAATCCTGTGTTATCCATTAATTTAGGGGTTTACAATGGGCCTCATTACGAGAAGCGTGGTAAAAAAGGGGTCATTATCGGCATGGAGAAACTAGCGGGTCCGTGTTCGTATGCCGCCGCTAATAGCAGGTGATTACGAGTGTGCGAGCACGCTCAAACCCCCATGCCGGTAATGGCCATACCGCCATGGCGCTAAAGGCCCTCCAACTCCCCGATAGCGCCATCACGGGACCCGCCGATACCCCCTCCGCCTAGGAGGCACCCCTTAATACCGACCCGGTAATGACATCATGCTAATACCGGCCTCATAATACCGGACCCGGAAGTAACGTCATCGTGTCAGAACGGGAAATGTGCGGGCGGCCATCTTTAAAAACACAATCCATTGCAATCCTCACAAACCACCACTGCTACAGAGGAGAGACCAGGGCCGATCTATTGAAAATATCCAAGGCTACCAGAAAATCGAACCCCTGCCTGTGCAAAAAAGCCTTTTTCAGATGAAGAACTGACCATGATGGCGGACACCCTAGCTGCCCATGCTGAGGAGATCAACCAGCACAACCTGAAAAGGGAGGTGCATCAACATAAAAAGGAGACCTGGGAGGAGGTAGCCCGCAAGTTCTCGGCAGTCGGGACCACCCCACGGACAGCCAAGGACTGTAAAAAAAGGTGGGATGACCTCCGCCTCAGGGTACAGAACATCCTGGCCAGCAATAGGAGGGAGGTCATGGCCACAGGCGGGGGTCCCCACTCACCCACAAAACTTTCACGCTGGGAGGAGACGTGCAGTACCTTCATACAGATGGAGTCCATCGAGGGATTTGGGGAGAAGGAGACGGGTGTCGCAACATCTGCAGATGGAGGCGAGTGACCCTGCAGAACCCAGTTGGGGAAACCATGACGTAGCACAATTGATGTGGAAGCAAGGCAATGCATGTCCCAACACACACATCAACATATCCTTGTCCAGATGGAGGCCCAAACCCTGCCACACTGAAATGCATGCTGAGTGCCAACCCAACACACAGCCAACACACACGGACCGTGCTGATGTAATACATCACACAAGGCCCAATAAAACGGCATGCCATCTGCCATGCAGCATCCGTGCACTGAGACATCATGTCACATGCCAAAATGGCCCCTTAATACTACCCTGTGTGACACACCTGTAAGATATGAATGCATGATAAATGAAATTCTCCACAGCACCATATAATGCATCTTGCATGTAACACCATCACTGATGCCCTGCATCTCTTCTACCCCCCCAGGCACTGATGGAGAGGATGCCAGTGAGGAAACAGCCACAAGGGCATCCACGTCCCGGCACAAGACTACTCCCACAGGCAAGACCACCTCCGGGGCAGCCTGACAGGCCACACTGAAGCCCAGGACGAGTGCCCAGGCCACGGCCGCACATGAGGGCCCCACATCAACGCCTGACGCTAGGACCACAGAGCTGGCAATACCAGTGGAAGACGAGGCCAGTGGCACAATGTTGGCAGCAACAAGTTCGGTGGACGAGGCAGCAGCCACTGCCCCACTGAGTGACATTGAAACTTTAGTGGAGGAGTATGTGGACGGGGATGGACTAACCCATGTGGCATGTCCACACTCCTCAAGCCCTGTGTCCACCCCCCAACCCCACACTCAGCTCTCACCCAGCAGCAGCAGTGCGGATCCTTTACTACACGATTTGGACCTCAGCACCCTCCCTGAGGACAGCACTGCCAATGCAGGCCCGGTGGCAGCAGCCTCAACCACTGCTGCTCCCACCACCAACCTTGAGGCACGGCTAGCAAGGGGGGATGCTAGACAGGACTCAATGTTGGACCTCGTCCGACAATATGTTGCGGAGGGGGAGGACACAAGGCGTGAGACAGCACAGGCCATAGCGGCAAATACAGCTGCCATCAATGCTTCTGCGCTGATGATGCAAGACAGTCTGGGGGCTGTCACGCAGGTCCTCACCTCTATCCTGCAGCATATGCAGCAGCCACAACCCGCACCAGCCGTGCAAATCATTACGGCTTCCACCACATCCACCACACCCCCATCCTCCACACTTGCTTCCTCTGCACCCTTCCACCTTGTGCGTCCACAAGACGGAGTGCGAGGCACTCAGAAATGCTGCCCCTGGACAACAAGAAATCAAGAAAATAGTGTGGGAGAAAAATGGGATTGGGACAGATGGTGTCGGTGGTGAATGGGTGTATTAGGGGGATTTGATTGGGGGGGTTTTGGACTTCATTGGGGGTTTTGGGAGTTAATTGGGGGTTTTGGGAGTTCATTGGGGGTATGGGTAGTTTTGGTATTGTTGGGGGGGTAGCACATTTCTCTAGTTGATATTAATACACCCGTTGTGTGAAAAATCATTCAATGTCTGGATATTGTTCATTTCATGTGTATCCTTTTAATTCATGAGAGTGCACAGTGCCCAACTCCCCACATTCCCTGTGTGCATGTCCACATGGACCCAGTGTACACTATCTCCTGGGCAGTCCATGGTAGAGATATGTGGGTACTAGCGTGTTTCAGGAGGGCATCCAGCACTTGGGTCAGCATGCATGAAAATAGTGGTTGTGAAATGCGATGCAGCTGGCGCACTGTGTGCTGGTAGGTGCCTGTGGCCAGGAAGTGGAGCACAGACACTACCTTTAGTAGCGGGGGGATGGCAGTGCGTATTTCTATGAGGCTGACAATGTCTTTGTGGATCATGTCCACTATGGTGGTGATGGTGTCCCGGTCCAACCGCTACAGGGTGTGGATCTGCTCAGGGGTTAGATTGAATTGACTGGGTCTGATGCAAGGGATTGGTGGCTGCCTACGAGGTACTACTGGCTGCACTGGTGGTAATTGCTGGCCCTGTCTCAACCCCCTTCTCCTCCTGTGTCTCCTCTGTGCTGCCTGTTCCTGTGGCTGTAGTTGTTGTTGTAGTTACTGTTGTTGCTGTAGTTGTAGCAGTATAGGCATGTCCTCCAGCCCCATGATTGCAACAGCTAGTGGTATCATTTTGGTATAGGAAGGGGTGTGGTGTGTGGGTGTACTCCTTTTATACTGGGACAGGCTCCATTGACTACACCTTTGGTGATTGTGTGCACCTGTGGCAGTTGCCTTGATTGCAGATTGCTGTTTACGGGTGGTCCGCGATGCCTGTATGGCTGCCATTGTGCAGGCCCTAATTACCGCCTTCGGGATGCCGGTAATTGCATGCCGGCGTGAGTTGTGATGTCCTCCTATTACCGGCATCCCGGTATTTCCTCCGCGAAGGGGCGTGTGTACGCGCGCAAGCCGGTATGAAGGGGCACGGTGTGGGCGGTGGCGGTATTGGCGGGTTGTCGGGTCGTAATGCCCTGGACCCGTTAACGATGCTGGTATTACCATTCCGCCTTCCTTTTTTCATTACTTCGATTCTAGTAATGAGGCCCAATGTCTTTGACAGACTAGAAGCACATTTTTAGATCGACCGTTTCCTAGTGCCCAGAGATGGCAAGGTTCTTAAATGAAAAGGAAGACACAGAAATGGATGCCGGTAAAAAAGCAGAGAATACCTGGTGGTTACCTGGTGGTTTGACACCTCCTACCTGGACTTTGGCTTCACGTCCATCACTCTGAACGGAGAAGCTAGGCCTCAGTGTATTGTTTGTAGAGTGATGTTAGCGAATGATAGTATAAAGCCGACTTACTCAATTTACAAAAAGGATACTAGATGGAAGTCTCTGTTCATTCCATTTGGGGTTAAACTGTCTAGTTTGTCTAAGTTTGTCTATCCAGTAAAGCTCAGTTTGGTTCAATTACCTTCCTACATCTCCCCCTCTAGGTGGTTTGTGGATGATACATTTCAGATGCGCAATAGTATGTCTTAGTGTCATGAAATGTCTTGCTACTGGTGATTTTGTGTTCCTTGTGCGAATGTGGCTTCTATGTTCATTCCAACGCTGTTTCCCTTTGTGTGTAGTTTGTCCCACATAATATATCCCCTAAGGGCAACGTAGTCCATAGATGAATGACCGTGGGTCGCATGTCGCGAAATCTCTCAACTTTAATTTTGCCCCAGAGCAGGGGTGCTTCACATAATTTCCATTTGTGATATTATCACAATTACCACATTGTAAACGCGGTAAAAAGTGCTGCTTTTCTTCTTTGCTAGTGTGGATTGTGCGTCTCTCTGATTTTTTTCAGCCTTAAATCCGGCAGATTTCTTCCTCTTTTGTAAGCAATAAGGGGTGGTTGGGGAAAAAAGGAAAACATCTATGAGCTGAGGATCTAATTCAATCAGTCGCCAGTTTTTCCTAATCAATTTTGTAACTTAATGGCTTTATCTTGAGAATTTCAATGTGTAAAGAAAGGGTATTTCACCTTTCTTATTCTTTGGAATAAACAAATCCCCTCTTCTCAGATTTGAGTTTCTCTCTTGTGCAGTTTTTATGATGGTAACCGAACATCCTCTCTCTTTGTATCGAATCATCATCTTTTCACTCTCTAATTTCAATGTTTCTTCATTTAATACCATTTGTTTTAATCTTAAATATTGACTGTAAGGGAGGCTATTTTTCAGGTGTCTGGGATGTTGACTCAAGTAGTAAAGAGCATTGATCACTTCTGTGGGTTTGTGGAATATGTTTGAAACCAATTCTACCTCTTTTAGTTCCAACTCCACATCCAAAAAGTGTTATTTTGGTGTTACTGTTTCCATTTTAAACTTAAAAGTGTAATTTCTGTGTTCCTGTTTCCGTTTTAAACTTAATACGATCCTGTATGTTATTAAGGAAGGTCAGGAACTCATTTACTAGGTTTCATTCGCCTCTCCAGATGACAAACATGTTGTCTATAAAATGTTTCCATACTATTAGTCTGAATGACCAGAATGGATGTTCTAATACATTTTCTGTTTCATAATAAAGCATAAAGAGATTTGCATATGCTGGGGCCAGGGAGGACCCTATCTGTGCCTGATGCTTGTAAGTAAATGTGTGTTTCATATCTGAACAAATTGTTATGTAGTATAATTTTGGTGAGTTCAATCATGAATCATTTTTGGGCCTCACAGTTTTCTTCTCATAGTAGACTCAACTCTAGTGCTTTGACCCTCCCCCCCATCATGGGGGATCAAGGTGTAAAGGCTCTGTACATCAAAGGACACTAGGATATCATTATCCACCAGTGGGCCAATCTCCTTGAGAATGCAAAAAAATAATTGAGATGTATCCCTAAGATAGGTGGTAGTTTTTAGTACTGTGGGTTTTAGTACTTTGCCCCAGTAGATCGCTAACTGATCGAATATGTTTTCTGTTTTGTCACTATAGGTCTAAGGGGGGGATTACTTTTGTTCTTATGGATCTTCGGAAGTCCATGGAATATTGATGTCATTGGAAATTATTTCGTAAGGAACATATGTGTCTTGTCGGTAATCCATCCATTGTTGAATGCTTTCTCCAATGTGTTTCCTATTATGGTTCTGATCATGTTGGTTGGGTCCTGGTCTTTCCTTGTGTAAGTATCTGTGTCATTCAGAAGGCTCAAGCAGTGGGAATTATAGAAGCTGGTGTCCATAATTACAATTGACCCTCCTTTGTCTGCTGATTTTATGATCAATGTTCTACATCTGTCAGATCTCTAATGAGTTTGATCTGATGTTTCCTAATGTTGTGGTGGACGGTCTTTTGGAAGTTGACTTTCTTGAGGTCCCTCATCATTTCGGTTTCGAAAAAGATTTAGAGCCATATTATTGATTTGTGGGTCAAATTTACTTTTTGAATTTAGTTCTAAATATTCCTTGGTTGTAGGTAGCTCTTTCCGTGGTGGTTGCAGATCGAACAATACCTTTAACCGTATCTTTCTTACGAGCCTGTACAAGTTTGTTATCTCCTCCAGTAATGTGGAGCTCTGTGTAGGTACAAAGGACAACCCCAAGTTTAGTACGTCCATTTGATTATGTGCCAGATGTTTAGAGGATATATTTACCACTAACTGTTGACTGTCTTGTTTTTTGACCAAAGGTTTCTTAACATCTCTTCTTGTTGTCTTTGTTTTTCTAAAAAATAGACCATAGGTGTGGCTGTGGAAGTTGATGCTGTTTGGGAACAATGCAGACCTGTTGATGGCAGACTGCTTGGTTCAATGTTTTGTGCTATGGTTGTTGTATTTCCAACAGGTGTGAGGTTTCTCACAGTCTCCTCTCAACTTGGTGGTGTATCGCTGCTTAAGTCACTGTTCTCTTGTCCTAGAGCCTTTGGATGGGGTCTTTTGGATCGTGTTGCTCTAATGTTTTGATAATGGTCTTGCCACGTGTAGACAATATCCTGGGAATAAACTAATGTATCTCTCCTGAATTTTCATACTTTATACTGCTTAATTTCTCTCTTGTATCCTTCCAAATAACAATTGATATCCTTTAGCACATTCTGTAATTCATCATTGCTCTTAAAGCTAGATAGCTGTTCATTCAATTCTTCTATCTCTATATCAAGCTGTGCCACTGATTTTGAGAGTTCCTCTGTGGTTAACAGAATGAGGTCTAACGAGCACTTGTTCAGGATTTGTTCCCACCGTTTTACAAAGTCAGGATTGTCCTTCCATAGAGTGGGTCTAGGATATACCTTTAGCCCTATAGGTATGAGTTTAGCCCGATAATATTGCGCTAATGTTGTGGCATGTTATTTCTGATTTATTTCCCTCCGTATTAATCTCTAACTGAATTATAATCTGATCAGGGTTAGTAGCGGTCATCACTGTTGACTGGTGCCCAGTATCCATTGGTGTACGGGGGCTGGAGTGATCCACGGCTGGTGGGCACTTCATTGTTTGTCCAAAATGGAAGCAGACATTGACAGGCTGGTTGCTGAAGGACAGGCGCATCCTTCATATTAGTCCTAACCAAGTGACAGCTCTGCAATTTACTAATTTGCTTGCCCAGGGTTTGTAAATGCTATATTTTAACAAATGGAAAATGCAACATTTGTATGTCCTGCTTTAATATTTTTATATTCTTTGAACTTTATGGATAATAAAGCATCACAGAATATGTGTCCACTTTTCTATGAGACTCTCCCAAAGATGTCTGCAATTGAATAATCATTTTGGTCATAATTCGACAGAGTGCATTAATTCATGGCTTTGCACGCTTATTAGCACTTTGGGGTTCGGGGGGAGGACTCGGCATGCCGAAAATGTGTTCAGGGGAGCTTGGGGTGACAAAGTTCAAAGACCACTGGCATAGAGCAACTGCTTGAGCTAATGTGTTCCTATTTGCTATGGTACACTCTCAGTAGGGTACACATATTAGACACATTTAAAAGGTGGCAATTAATTGATTTCACCACTGACTTAAACTGAATGTCAACTGTTAAGTCGGAGACGCCATTTCACCAAAATGCTAGGGGTAGCGAAAGTGACATCACATGACCCTTGACCTCTGATGACCTCACATGAAGTGATGCAATTTGACCTCACCCCCAAGTGACATCACGGGAAGCGATAGAACACGACCTTTCACCCCTTGATAAAACAAGAAGTGGCATCACATAGCATTGTTTCTAAGTACACTATGAAAATATGGTTACGATATCACTGTAAAGTGATTTACATTTCATGCAAGAATGGATCACCATATGTATCATTAATATCAGTGCGTATAGGCCCATATTACCAAATTACTGTGAATGCAAGCATACGTCCAATGCCAAAAGATAATGGTGTGTTATTATATAGCACTTATGCTTTAAGCGCTTCATATAGAACAAATATACATACAATATCACCCAACCTGTGTTCGTACTCATTTATCAACTTCAACAGGATGAAAGGCTGAGTTGACCTGCAAATCACACACATTACAGCAGCGAGTGCACAGCCCACTGAGCTATTTTACCCGCAATAGCTATCAGAAAACCAGCCACTCCAGAAACAAAGATCTTCAGTCTGTTTTATCGCTGCCCATTTCCTTAATCCCCAAGAACATAGGGCCCTGGCTACATTTACCCTCCCTTGCCCTAATCACCCACTACTATCCAGGCTCCAAAGATCAGTTTTGGGTTCAGTCCAACCTTTGAAAATGTTAAACGCCCCTTGGGAGCACAAATACATTCCTGTGTTGGTCTGAAGCCAGACTGTGTCAGTCGGGAGAAACTGATTGCTTTTAAAGTTTAGAACATTTAGTGCATATATTGCTGTGAACATACATATGGCTATAACTGTGTTTCTCATCATACCACAATAAACTCCTTTTGTCATATGTTCAAAGCGAAAACAGAGGGAGGAAGGCGTCGAGCAGCATTTGGGAGAAAAGCATGGCTTGGAGGGCCATGGAGAGATTTTATAGGTGAAAGTGGAGAGATAATTTAAGATTAGTGAAGTCAGAGGACCTTTCAGAGAACAGTGTTGTGAGTGAGAAGAGAATCCTTCTAAGTGTAAACCATGTCAACAATTTACTCTCTACTAAGTGAGGAACTTCTTGAGTGGGGATCTCATAAGGTGTACTCTCGCGACCCGTATGTTAGTGCTATTAAGGTTGGCAATGGTTTTCTTATTTTATTATTTTATTCTTATGTCGCAAGGATGTATGTCAACACGGAGACATAGAGTCCCTCAGCTCCGTTTGTAAAGTAAGCAGTAGTTTGTTTGTGCCTACACCTCTTTGCGCCAAATTTCTGATGTAAATGAATAAAAGTACGTAGTCAAGTTTCTTCAAGTATATTTTCTTAATTTATTTGATATATGTTCTGCCCATATGGATGACACGTGTTTCGGCGTTTCATTGGCGCCTTTTTCAAATCCGGGCTGAATGCAAGCGTAACATGTATTAAAACAAAACACAAAATATAACATATGAAATAGCATTTTAGCATATTTTGTAACACATTTAGTAGTTAGAATAGTAACTTAGGCTGTGTAGTATATCCTTTTAGCATTCTCAAATTGCATGAACACCTAAAAGTGCAGCACCTCTTAGTTACCTCAAATGGTTAAAAATAAATCCATTACAGTGACTATGTTAGTTTTTTAAAATTAAATTTGTGCAATCCGAAAAAGAAGTAAGTATGGGATGGCATGGACCTAACAATTTTTGGCTGTCAGAAAAGCATGTAAATTTGTTTTCTTACCCTTATTGAATGTAGTGCGAATCTCCCTTTCCTTATTTCCGGGAATTAGTTTTTAGTTGAAGTGTATCACGGTAGTTCCAGGGTTAAATCCCACCTAGAACAAATTTGGTTGTTCTATTATGCTAACATTAGCCTTTTAACCTTCTATCGCATTGATTCTTTATGCATGATTCCCTGGCATATATTTAAACACATTTTAAACTCTAGTAAGCATGACTAGTAACATCTTTCTCATTGCATTTATGTAAAAAGTGCTATTCATATTTGCAATCCTCCAATCGCATTACATATCCTTGGTCTCATGCATTCTGTTACTCTAGCGGTCACTAGGAATTACTTTTTCAGTTACAATGACTGGTAACCGATTTGCTCCCCATTTGTGTTTACCAAAACACCCTTTCGCGTGAGTTTGAAATCCCAACCAAAATATATTTTGTTTATGCCACTCGGCATCAAGCGTGCTGAATTCTACATTGAGCATGCTTGTAGCGGTGGTCTTCCCACCCCTTAAAAGCACTTACCTACAAAATTCTCTTGCTCATGCCTCAAGCATCGGGGGTCCTGTTTTGGTTCTGGCAAATCCTTGTTCATAAAGAGTTACAGATTGCTAGTCCCTCTTTCCTTTTGTTCATTTACAAAATTCGGCGGCCATACTTTGGGCTGAGTTTTAGTACGTAAGTCCTTTTTTCCTTTTTGATGTTTAAAATGATCTGTTGCATTTGTGTTTAGTGTAACATTGATTTGAATTTAAACTTCCGTATTTATCTTGCGCGGCTGATCTGTTACTTATTATTATGTCCAAATTTACAAAAATTAAAGTTAAAGGAGTAACTAATTTTTCACTATGTTTATTAGTATTTTTTTCCTCCCCCCCCCGCAATCTCTTTATATTATGTATACCTAAGACAGTTTCCTGTTGGGAATGGTGCATTATGGTAACTTTAGTTTTCTTCATTGACCATTATTTTCTCACTATATTTTATTAGCATTCTTTTCACAATTTCAGAATGGTGCATTGTGGTACCTGTGGTTTGATGTAAATTTCGCCTCTCTCATCTGTTTCACTTTCATCTGATTAGCAGTTTCGCCCATATATAGGATCTCCCCATGTGTGTATCTGAAGCATATGTTTTAACATTGCAGTATTCAATAATATTTTTCTATGCAACAAATTATAATTGAACAAAATAGAAAACAGGAAAAAAACATTTTTGTAATTAATGAAAACATTTGCAATATTCATAACAAGAGTCCTGTATATTATCATTTTTTTGGTTTTGTTTCTGCTATTTCTCTGCTACTTCTCCAGCATCACAAAAAGTGAATCATTTCATTGTCTGAATTTAATCCATGTTCCAATGTTTGAAAATGACAGATTAATCTGGCTTCTTCTTGCCTTAAGCAAAGTTCTTGATTTCCTCCTCGTTTGCCCATTTTGATTCTTTTCAGTCCAATAAATCTAATGTCTTTTTTATTATGCATTTGGTGTTGGTTTTGCCAATGAACAGATAACGGGAGATTTTTGTCTTGACATCATATGGCTGAAATATGTTCTCTAATTCTAGTTCTTAACTCCCGAATGGTGCTCCCAATGTAGAGCAGATTACAGACACATATCACTGCGTAGACCACATGTTTGGATCTACAATTAATTTGTTCCCTAATCTTTGTTTTGACACCTTCTTGGTTCGTAAAAGTAACTGTTTCTTGTAGTGCATAGTGGCACATCGAACAGAAGCCACATTTCCTGAAACCTGACTGTGGTTGTCGTAACCATGTTTGTGATCTTGTTTCTTCTTCTTCCTCTTCGGACATCATAGAATGACTCAACATGTTTTTCAGAGTTCTGGCTTTCCTATAAATTATTGTTGGATAATCTTGTATGTGTTTCTCGATATGTGGGTCTAGTTTTAATAGATACCAGTTCTTTTTTAGGACTTTTTAAATTTCTTTGTTGTTTGCACAATATGCCGTAATAAAATGAATAGTATCATCTGGTTGTGTACTTTTGCTGCTTTGAGATAATGTGATTGTCTGGTCATGTTTTTGGCTTTCATTTTTGCAGTTTTAATTGATTTTTGTGAGTTTCCTCTGGCCTTAAATCTGTCTGATAACAGTTGACATTCACTCTCAAAATCTGATAATTCTGTGCAATTACGTCGTGCTCTAATGAACTCTCCTTTCGGAATGTTGTAGATAACCGGTTTATGGTGGCAGCTAGTCGCATACAATGTTGAATTGACTTCCGTCTCTTTTCTGAATGTTTTTGTGTGTAATTGTCCTGTGGATACAAAGATGGTTAGATCCAAAAAGTTAATTTCCGTTTTGCTGCTTTGCCCAATAAATTCTAGGCCAAATTCATTGTTATTTGCTTGGTTTAGTAAAGACTCCAGTTCTTCCGGTGTACCGTTCCAAATAATTAGTACATCATCGATGTACCTTAGCCATTTGATTATTTTGTTCTTCAACTCAGGTATTTGGTATATGTGTAGGTCTTTGAACATTCCCATTACAATGTTGGCAAGGGCTGGGGCATATTTAACGCCCATTGCGACTCCATGTATTTGTCGAAAAAACTGATTATTGAAAATGAAAACATTATTCTCTAAAGTTGTCATGAGCATTTCTTTAAGCATGCATGCAGAGTTGAAAAATGACGCAGATTTATTTTTGAAAGTATAGTCCATTGCCTCCAGGGCCAATTCGTATTTAATAGATGTATATAGAGCCTTGACGTCCCATGTTGCTAATAAGTATGTATCTTGCCACTGAATGTCTTCTACAATTTTAATGGCATCTGTTGTGTCTTTCAGATATGCCTGTATTTTAGGTACTTCAGGTCTTATTATATTGTCAATATATTCCACTATAGGTTCTGTCGCCCAACCTATGCCACTTACAATAGGCCTTCCTTCTGGGATAGTGTCATTATTCTTGTGAACTTTCGGAAGAAAGTATATGGTTGGAATTGTAGGTTTATTTACCCGTAGGTGTGTCTGCTCTTCATCAGTTATTAGTCCTTGCTGGTGCCAGGCATTAATAAGGCTTGTCAAATCTTGTGTTATTTTCGGTATTGGTTTTCCTATTAATTTCTCATAACATTCTGGATTTTCCAAGTGGTTCATAGCCATCTTTATGTAATCCACTCTATTCATTATTATAATGTTGCCACCTTTGTCCGCTTCCTTGATAACCAATTGATGATTTGATTGTAATTTTCTTATGGCAAGAATTTCATTTGCTGTGAGATTTTTGAGATTAGTCTTGTTTTTTATTTGTGGTCTTTTTCTTAAGTAATATAAATCTTGTGTGACGGCTCTGTAAAATGTGTCCACCATGTTATCTGGTGATAGCTGGGGTGTGAACCTGGATTTGGGTTTCAATTCTTTCATGGAAAAAGGAGTTGGCTGTATTTCTAACTCATGAATGGTTTGATGTATTGGATAGTCTCCTGGTTCTTGTAGGGATCGTAATAGGTGAATACCGCTTAGTTCTTCTATGGTTATATCACTTCTAGTTATGGTTTCAGATGTTTTTTTCCTTTTTTCAACTTGAGTCGCAAAAATTTTTTTAAGTTTTAATTTCCGAACAAATTTGAAAAGATCCACATGTATTTCTATGGGTTCAAACTCAGTTGTCGGGGCGAATGATAGGCCTTTATTCAATACATTAATTTCATCTTCAGTTAGTATTTGGTTCGATATGTTCATCACCAAGTTATTTATTTCTGTTGTTTTTTGGCAGCTTCTTTCGACGCCGCCTGTGTTAATCGTCGATAGGCGTCTGAGCCGTCTGGATTTTCTGGGTCCTCCTGATCCTCTCTTACCTCTTCTCCGACTCGTTTCTGTGAGGTGTCTGGTGCTTTGCTGATCTGAAAACGGACTTGTTTCGTCTGAATGTTTCTGTTTCCTTGTTTGTATCTTTTGATTTGATTTAGAAATCCTTGTCCCTTCGGTTTTGCAGTTCCTAATACTGTTTCCACGTCATTCTCATTTTCGGGTTCTTCCTCTGCCTCTGAACTGGACGGTGAAGTGTTGGGAGTAGTCTCTCTTGATGTTGGTTTGATTTTATTATATTTCTCTTGGAAAGTGTATACTCTATCCTCTTGCTAATCTCTGTCATCTCGATAGAATTTTCTCAATTTTCTCAATTTTATCTCGTCTTGATATTCTTTGAGAATTTCATGCATTTTCAAAAAGTTCTTTTCTTTAGTCACTTCTAAGGCTTTTGCCTCTTTAATTTCCTTTTTTATATTTTCAATTTGATCAGTTATTCGTCTGTGTTCTCTCTGTGCATGCTCAATTAGCATTTCTAACATGTGTTTTGAACATTGATTGAGGTTTGTTTCCCAATTGTTAGCCAAATCTTTATCATCGTCTTTACTGAAATTTGGAAAGATCAAAATGCGAAGTCCTCTTGGGATCTGGTCCTTTGATACATAGTTTTCCGGAGAGATTATTTCCCAATACTTATCAATTTCTTTGCGAGAGGCCCTCTCTAGTTTTACAAATTTATATCTGAGGTCCTCTCTTTTCGGAAAACTTGAAGTGAAAGCATGGGTGTTATTCCCTTTGGCAGAGAAAAGTTTGTTTTCTTCTTCTTCTCTATTCTCCATGTATTCTGCCATTTTTTGAATTCGTTTTCCCAAATTGGTCTGCGTGGTACTGTATCCCCTAGTAACAATCTACTAAGTGAGGAACTTCTTGAGTGGGGATCTCATAAGGTGTACTCTCGCGACCCGTATGTTAGTGCTATTAAGGTTGGCAATGGTTTTCTTATTTTATTATTTTATTCTTATGTCGCAAGGATGTAGGTCAACACGGAGACATAGAGTCCCTCAGCTCCGTTTGTAAAGTAAGCAGTAGTTTGTTTGTGCCTACACCTCTTTGCGCCAAATTTCTGATGTAAATGAATAAAAGTACGTAGTCAAGTTTCTTCAAGTATATTTTCTTAATTTATTTGATATATGTTCTGCCCATATGGATGACACGTGTTTCGGCGTTTCATTGGCGCCTTTTTCAAATCCGGGCTGAATGCAAGCGTAACATGTAATAAAACAAAACACAAAATATAACATATGAAATAGCATTTTAGCATATTTTGTAACACATTTAGTAGTTAGAATAGTAACTTAGGCTGTGTAGTATATCCTTTTAGCATTCTCAAATTGCATGAACACCTAAAAGTGCAGCACCTCTTAGTTACCTCAAATGGTTAAAAATAAATCCATTACAGTGACTATGTTAGTTTTTTAAAATTAAATTTGTGCAATCCGAAAAAGAAGTAAGTATGGGATGGCATGGACCTAACAATTTTTGGCTGTCAGAAAAGCATGTAAATTTGTTTTCTTACCCTTATTGAATGTAGTGCGAATCTCCCTTTCCTTATTTCCGGGAATTAGTTTTTAGTTGAAGTGTATCACGGTAGTTCCAGGGTTAAATCCCACCTAGAACAAATTTGGTTGTTCTATTATGCTAACATTAGCCTTTTAACCTTCTATCGGATTGATTCTTTGTGCATGATTCCCTGGCATATATTTAGACACATTTTAAACTCTAGTAAGCATGACTAGTAACATCTTTCTCATTGCATTTATGTAAAAAGTGCTATTCATATTTGCAATCCTCCAATCGCATTACATATCCTTGGTCTCATGCATTCTGTTACTCTAGCGGTCACTAGGAATTACTTTTTCAGTTACAATGACTGGTAACCGATTTGCTCCCCATTTGTGTTTACCAAAACACCCTTTCGCGTGAGTTTGAAATCCCAACCAAAATATATTTTGTTTATGCCACTCGGCATCAAGCGTGCTGAATTCTACATTGAAAGACCACCGCTACAAGCATGCTCAATGTAGAATTCAGCACGCTTGATGCCGAGTGGCATAAACAGGTGGGATTTAACCCTGGAACTACCGTGATTTACATGCTTTTCTGACAGCCAAAAATTGTTAGGTCCATGCCATCCCATAATTACTTCTTTTTCGGATTGCACAAATTTAATTTTAAAAAACTAACATAGTCACTGTAATGGATTTATTTTTAACCATTTGAGGTAACTAAGAGGTGCTGCACTTTTAGGTGTTCATGCAATTTGAGAATGCTAAAAGGATATACTACACAGCCTAACTTACTATTCTAACTACTAAATGTGTTACAAAATATGCTAAAATGCTATTTCATATGTTATATTTTGTGTTTTGTTTTATTACATGTTACGCTTGCATTCAGCCCGGATTTGAAAAAGGTGCCAATGAAACGCCGAAACACGTGTCATCCATATGGGCAGAACATATATCAAATAAACTAAGAAAATATACTTGAAGAAACTTGACTACGTACTTTTATTCATTTACATCAGAAATTTGGCGCAAAGAGGTGTAGGCACAAACAAACTAATGTCAATAATTTAGTTGCTAATTTCTTGCGCCAGACGTTAGTCACCTGTAACTACTGAGCAAACCTTTTGACCACACAGCGTGTGGGATATATGTGTTTGGCAAAGCACACATTCTTGCAGAATACACCTTTGCTTTATTCCTGCAAATTCTAAAAATCTCAGGCGAGTACACCTACGCAGGTGACATTTGGTCACAGCAACATATATAGTGCCTAGAAGAAGACCACTTAACAGGTTATCATGGCAAGTTCTTTCTAGAGATGGGCACCTGCTACCTTTTTTGGTATTTTTGCAAGGAACTTGGGGTTTGTCACCCTAAGTTACCTGGGGAGCCCAGACATGGACCCCTTGCTCACTGTGCTCAGGGAGGCACAGCTCCACCTCACTGATGAGGCCCAACTAGCCTGCAACACATGTCTGGGGTTGCTGTTGGCACTCTTGTTCAAAGGAGGTTTGGCACGTATTTCAGTGCTGGTCTGCCCTTGTGGACAGACAAAGGGCCTCATCACGAGTTGGGCGGTAACGCCGGTGCTATTAGCGCTGGCGCTAATAGCCCTACCGCCAAACCTCCCGGCGCTATTAGCGCCAGATCACGGGTTTGGCGGAAGGGTTACTGCCCATTCCCCATTGGGCCATTTGGGAATTCCTCATTCCCCATTGGGCCCAATGGGGAAAATGTGCACTATTACTGCCGGCGGATTTACCGCCGGCGGTAATCACACCAGAAATCGTCAATTTTGCTGCAGATTTCCCCCCAGCTCAGAGCTGGGGAGAAATCCGCCAAAGCCATGATCTGGTGGACCCTTAAATGTGGCGGTAATAGCGCTACCGCCGCATTTAAGGGTTACTGCCAGGCTCGTGATGAGGCCCAAAGACTGATATGCAAATGGCTATTCCTCCTTTGTGAAAAGTACAGTGAGGAAAAGCGATGGCTGTGGACTCTCAAAGTGGGTAAAAACCACAGAACAGGTTATCATGCCATGTTCTTTCTAGAGAGGGGCGCCTGCTACATTTTTTGTACATCTGTAAATGTGTTCACTGACGAGCACTAAATATTTCTTGAAGTGAAATTTGTAGAAAGTATAGAATTGTGATTTGCAAATTTCTATTACTTTTAATTTAAATAAATACAAATATACTTCCTGTACGACAGCGGGGTTCTAGGCTCATTGTTAGTTCAGGGAGAAGGATGCAAGAGGCATGATATGTGTCTGAAGTAGGACTGAATAAAATATTCTGCTAAACAGTTTGTTCCATAACACCTTGAGTGGGGAGGGAAGGAACTCCCTGTGTTGAGGGTGGCTTCTCCATAAACTGTTACAGTATGCACAAGCCCATCGAAAATGAGTGCATGTATGTGACAGCATGCAGGTATTTTCATGATTTATATTTTACAAATATTGGATGTTTATAGGCCCTTCCTCAATATTATTTGCGTTATACTTTCACAGATTGTTCCAGAGTGTCTAAGACTGGAGTTTGTCAAACTTTTTATTTCTCTTACTAGTGAACGATTGTTTAGAATGCGTGAAACGTAAGTAAATTCCTTCTCTGCTTGTTACGGCAAATCTTAGTTTAGCGTAGCATCCCGCAGTTGACTAATATAAATCTGATGTAAATTGTGCACTTCGATTTTTGGTGTGTGTATTTAGCTTGAAGCACCTTAATAACTTGAGGTCTTATATAATACATAATGCTGGATTCCTCCTGCTTCCAAAGGCTGCAATGACAAAACTACAGTTATTGTGACATTTGATGGGAGTCAATTTATCAATATTGGAGTTTGAAGAGCTTAGCTGGTCAAGCTAAGGCAGGGATCTGGGACCTTTGGCTCTCCAGATGTGCACTACAACTCCCATCAGCACCTGCCAGCATAGTCAAAGTTGAGGGATAAAGCGAGTCATAGTGCAAAACATCTGGAGAGCCAGAGGTTGCAGACCTCGGAGCTATGGGATTCGAACTTGCAAAACTCAAGCAGGCTTTATGTCTGATAGAAACACGTAACTCATGAGCTATCCACCAGTAACGCTAAGTCATACATTCGGTATCAGGTAATATTATCCCCACCAATACTATTGCCATATATATGGTCATGGGGTAAGGCCATAGGCGATATTATTAGTGGGGATAATTTATGGGGTTATTCAGATCGAGGGTTGCGGGGGTGCCCCCTGCTCCATTAAAGAAATTATAGGGGATTGGGGGGCTGTCCCCCGCAGGTTCCATGGCTTAATATCCCGCATAAATATGGGGATATTTTTGTATGGCGACATTTTTGCGGGGATATTAAAACATGGAACCATACATTATGCTTTTAAAATGGCCTTGCAGGCATTTGTCAATGTTTCCCTTTCCTGTATGTCCGGCATCCCTCTCCTGTGCCTAAGCAGATGCGAGCATGCCTCTGATATGAAGTGCTGTTGCAATCCATCCCGACTGATATGAGGCAACACCATCTGCCTCTCCCCTGAACTTAATGCATCTGGAATAGGAGGCTATTTCCAATCAATCAAAGAACTTTATTTTCGGCACAAAGCCATAAAATAGTTGCACTTCCCCCTGCCCCTTCCCCCTGCACTTTTGCGCTTCCGCACTTGCACAATCTGAATGACACAAGACTTAGTGAGATCGTTTGTCTTGTACTCCATGTGTCTTCCCCCCTTGTCTTGTCTCGCCTAAAAACACTTGTGTACAGTCGCGTTATAAATGACATATATTATATCAATAAAAACATTTCTTAAACAATCAAGTAAAAACATGGCAGCCAGTTGGTACAACTTATGCACAGGCAAAGTTAAAGTGCAATACATACTGTGGTCATTATTCCCAACGACATCTGTTTCAATATCTATTGAAATCTAATCCTAACAAGTTAGCTCTATGCAGAGATTAGTTAAGAAATAATCACATACACTTTAAAATGGGTCAAGAACAATGAAACTGAAAATCTTAAAAATGGGGAGAGTGAACTCGCAGCAGCACAAAGAATACAATTATTTCCCATGTAATAATAACTTTCAAACGCCGTCTCCAGTAACTGGGGCATATTGTTATCCTTGTCACAGAGTTAGGACTGTTGGTACTTTTACAAAATGTTAAGGCATGCGCTGCTGTGCCTATGCCCTCACTTTGTAATAATGGTTTCAAAAGCCGTGCTCTTCCCAATTTCAACGGATCACACAAGAAAAACAGATTTCCAATGTTCACTGCAGTTAGGGTGCTGTAGCTCGCCAGGGTGAAATGTTGGGGTGACTTCATCACAGTGCCTTCGAGAAAGGAGTACATGGGTTGTAAATGGAGGCCGAGAACCTTCTTTTCTCATCTCAGAGCAGAACATTCCAGAATGCTGACGCAGTAAACTTTGCCAGCAGGAGGGCAGTGAAGGGTTTAGCACAGGGCTGATATGATCAAAAGCCAATCTTAAATGCTAACAAAGGCGAAAAAGAATTGTAATGCTTTTGTCTCACATCATAATGGAAAATCAAGCATCGTTAACAGAAGAAGAGGGGGGCCAGGAACACCATCGCAAAAGACAATCATGGCTCAAATCAATATGAATTGCTCAGACACGTTCAGGTTTGATTTCATAATTTAATAAACACTTGAAGAAAAATAATACCTTGACAAAATTAAAGCTTGGTTTACATGAAAATGTTGAAAATTGAATATTTTGCACACTGTGAAAAAGCCGCCTTTCTTTTGGGGTCAGAAATGAAGGGCAAAGCCATTGTATCATTGCTTAAAGCAAACGCTGAGGCACACATCAGGCCAACAACACATTGTGCCCATTCAGAAAGAATCGGGCCTGCTTTAATGTAGGATATTTATAAAGCGCAAATTTAGCTGGGAAGCTATAGAACGCTGTACCCAGGGGGCCTGCTCAGGGGGCTAGAGCAGTGGTCTTCAAACTTTTTTGGCCAGGGCCCCCCTGAGCAAAATTTGGGCAGGTCGGGACCCCCCAGAAATGCCAAATGGACAGTATATATTGCGCGCCGTCACCTGCTCCCATCAAAGTCGCTGGGCTCCCTCATCCCACTCCTACCCAGTCGCTGGTCTCTCCCCACCCCATCACACACCCAGGGCTCTCCCCACTCTGCTCCCATCACTATCCCATGGTTCCCGCCCATTGTGCTCCCACCATAGTCCCTCGGTTCCCCCATCCCGTTCCCAACACAGTCTGAGGGCCAGTGGCGGCTGGTGAATCTTTTTTAAGTGGAGGGGCATTAAGGGGAGGTTCGGGGGGGTTTCCCCCTGTGAATTTTTTTTTAAATAATAGGTTAAAATGTTGCATTGTAGAGCATACTTTTAACAAAAAATGGGTAAATAGCCAAACAGTTTGCAATTGTTGCTGGGAGTCCAGGGGGCAGGCATTGATATTTTATTTCTATCGCGCTCGTACACAAGTGTTTCAGAGCGTGACAAGGCAAGGGAGGGGAACAGAGGAGAATAAAACAGCGATCTTACTAGGCCCAGTGACATTGAGAACGCGCAAGTGTGAGGGGAAAAGTGCATGGAAGGGGGGAGAAGTGGAAAGTGCAAAGCAGAGGAGAAACAGATAAATAACAATAGATAAATAATAAAGTCAACAAACAGTGGTAATGCAGCCAGCAATTTGCAAGTGCTACGTTTAAGGCAGCAGACAGGGTAGGTCTGATAAGTGCAGGAAGAAAGATGGTTCTCCTCAAGTTTTAGAGTGGCAGGGCGCTGTTCCAGAGGGAGGCCCCAGCCGAAGACGGAGATCTACCCCCAGCTCGTTTCTTTGATAAACGACTGACCCTGAGGGAGTTGGAGGTAGAGGAGTGAAGAGCTCGAGAGGGGAGGTATTTGCGGAGGAATAGCTGAAGGTATTTTGGACCGAGGCCCCAGAAAGCCTTGTGGACAAGGCAGAGGGTTTTGAATGATAGATGTCCGGTAAAAAGATACCATCCCTGTCCCCTGGGCCCCACTGGTCCTAACACAATGAACATGATTATGTGTATATGCAAGGCGCTGCACATTCATACAGCAATCACTCTATCATTCACATGAGCATCCATCACCATACACTCACTCATAACGCATCCATACACATGTTTAAATAAAAACAATGAACATAAACGTACCTTCTGCATTGGCCTGTGTGTGGGTGCTGCTCCAGCTGCTCTGTCCGTATGTGCGAGGAGGCGCAGGAGCTCCCCCTCGGACATACAGACATGCAGTGCCCCAGCCAGCATTTCCAATGAGCTATGCAATGCTGGCGAAGCAAAACGCCCCAGCACTTGCATGGCTCAGTGAGCATGTGCGGCTGGGGAACTAAACTGAACTGTCAAAGGGAAACAGTGTTCAGCCAGCCCAGGAGCACTCCATTAGCTGGATAAAGTAGCTGAGGGAGTGCTCACTGTTTCACTGGGCTGGCTCCTTAGCTCCTCCATAATGGGTGAGGGGCCACTATGCAGTTAGTAATGTTGACCATTGTTGCTGACTATATCACAATTTACTTACATTTTAACACAAAGCACCCCTTTGGGTACTATTGAAACAGTGGGCTTCATAACTACTCTGGCGGTAGCTGTGCCGGTAAAACCGGCACGGCTGCCACTGGAGTTGCATCCGGGTCTGGCACCCGCGAATGGGCAATTACTAGGTCATGCCGAGTTAGGCGGACATGATAATTGCCCTTTCGAAGGTGCCGGTAGATCCCCATTCCCATTTGAGCCCCATATGGCTCAAATGGGAAGGGGGAGCTCGGATGCACCGGCACCGTTAATAACGGTGCTGGTGCATCCGACGAGCTGAGGTCAGACCTGGCGGGGGCTGTCAAGCACCCACGAGCACAACTCTTACTATGGCGGAACGGTAGCAACGGTGCCGGTAGCTTACCAGCACCGTTGTTACTGGTCCGCCATAGTAGTAATGAGGCCCAGTCCGTGACTAAAGGAATGAATATCCATTTACAACTGTGGGCCACTTTTTCATTGTTGCCTGAGACAGTTTCATGCTTCAGCCCGCCCATGTGGGCCACCCCTGCCCATTTCTTCCAATCTAAAAAAAAAAAAAAAAAAAAAAAAAAAAAATCTTTTTTCATGCTGAGCTCTCAGGGCCCCCCTGGGATGCACCCGCGGACCCCTAGGGGGTCGCGACCCACAGTTTGAATACCACTGGGCTAGAGGGAGGTTGTGGTTGCAGCAGAGGGTGCCATGACGGATAGAAGGAATGTTACATATATTTCTAAAGCCCACACCCACCTGAGGGTATCATGGCGCTGTAAAAGGAACAATAGAAGGAGTACATTGCAGAGGGGGTGAAGGAGTAATCGTCGATTGGCGAGATGTTCTTTAAAGAGTAGGGTCGTCGGGTCCTTCCTGAGGTATTGCACAAAGGGCTGGAGCATACAATGTGCTGCCCACCCCATTGGAAACATGAGTGTGTAGTGCACATACACAACGCCAATGTGTGAAAAGCTCCCAAACACCCAAGTGGGTAGGATATTTCACCACGATGTGTATCAAAAGGTCATCACAGTGAATTGTTAAGTGCATTCCTGCCTGTCAATGCACAGAAATGCCTTTGTGACTTAAGCAGTTCATACCGTGACTGTCTAGAGATGAAATACATCTGCAGAAAAGTTAGAAATGACCCTTCTAAGCTTTGCACATTCCCTCGTTCTGTTCTGAACATTATACTTCCCAAAATGTATATACTTCCCTGTGTCTGTTCCCCCTTCACCCATTCGCCCTCCCACTCCCCGTAAATTTAAACCTGTCTTATAGGCTCTTTACGTGGCCGATGGCAGATCCTGCCATCTAACCGTCGCACCATGTCATGCTTCTCACACAACATGAATGAAATGACTTCGACTTGACTCTGAGCTCCTCCTTCAAACATCACTACCCGCCTTGCACATTCACTCCTTCAACACATCCTCCCCCACAAACCCTAAATGACTAGATAACTCCTGAGACGCGTTGCCTGAGAAATGACATGTACTTGCATTTGCAGTGATGGTGTGAATCTCACTCCTCTCCTCTCCAGGCAAGGATCCCCTCTCTGACCTCACTATAGTTCTGGATAAAGTCAAGTCCACCTACTTCACTAACCTAATCTCCTCTCTCACCCCTCACCCTCAATCTTTCACCGCTTCCTTGCCAAATTACCATTTTACCAGGCATTTCTCCTCCAGGAGCCATTGAATCCTAAATGCCCTCCTCGCCTGGCACATTTTTCTCACACCTCTCAGCTCTTCACTGGCTCCTTTGCCTAAACCTGTCCATTCTCGGGCATCCTGCGCCCTCATATTGTTAAAGAAAGAGCACCCCCAACCTGCTCCATAGCTCTTATTTCTGGAAACTCTGGCACTCAACTGGGATCTTCCTATCCTTCTTTAAAATTGGCCACCATTCTAACCGCCTCAAGAAGCCCAAAGTTGACCTTAACCTCACAGCCAGCTATCAGCTCCACTTCCCCCATTATTCCAAAATTCTGGAGCATGTGGTCTTCAACAAGATCACACAATACTGTGTCAGGGTGGCTTGTCACCAATAACTACACTGACTTACAAAATAGTTCCACTGATGTTTATTGGGGCAGATAGTTTGGGACAGGGATTCTTTGGGAAAATGATAGGGTCAACTGGAGTCTTAAAAGAAGTTGGCACTAGGGCCGTCTTCTCTGTCTGATTCCAGCCGGTCTCCCCCCTCCCTAGGCCAGGCATCCCTGATGAGAATCCTGCCAGTTGGGGCACCTATTTGTTTGATGTTCACTCTGGTTCTGTTAGTGGCCTCCCTAAAGATATGGCTATCTGACTGCCTAGGGGCCTTCTAGTCTTTCCCTGACCTAGCCCGCTTAGTATTCATGAGAGTTAGGGATGGTGCCTTCTTTCAACCAGTGTCCTCTAAGAGGGGCTATATGCGAGTCTTCTTCTGAGGCAGAGGGAAGATATCCAATGCAAGGGACCTGCTCATGGTTGTTCTTTTTAGTCTTAGCAGGACAGCGATCAACCTGCTGAAAGGAAAGAAGTTGTCATGTTCTTGGCCATCAACACAATCTCTGATTGGCAGAGATGGGTGAAAGCAGAGAAGTAGACATGTCCTGTTTAGTGTACGGCTGTGTCCTGGCTGCACCTCAAACTGTATCTGCCACTTTGAAATGCTCTTTCGTTGCTGCCCATTGTTTTTTTTTATATATCACACATATATTTAAATTTTCCTTTCAGCCCCTCACCAAAGCAAAGCCATTTGTAAGTATTTTTACCCATGAGAACTCTTGGATCCCAGGTTCCTATCCCAGTGACATGTAAACCCCACGCCGCCTCCTCCCCCCCCCACTTAGAAGAGGGACTCCTAGTAAGGCATGTGTATGATGGACACGTACATTTGGCAATTATTTATTTTCAAAGTCTGTTTTGTCTAGAGAAACATTATGGAGAAGATGCATGTGGGGGAACAGCCTAAAGCTAGTCCTTAAATTGACACAACTTGTATGCTTTATTGATGAAAAGCTTTCAGAAAAGCGAAATATCTGCTATGATATGAACTGATCAGTTGGGTGTATTTGTTATGAAGTGTAATGTGAATCTAAAGTGTGTATTGTATTGTGGAGGTTTTGGTCTCTTTGGCAGAGAAGTTCTGTGAGCTGCAAATCTCCAATGTAATCTTCCAACCAAGTCTCATGTACATCTAGTCAACTCTTGGATGTGTTAGGATTGATGTGTATGAGGATGGTATATGAGGGTTTTAAAGAAAGGCGTTTTAACGATGTTGTGATGGTGGTTTACGTAGTTATATTTTTTACTTTGTTGATTTTGAAATTTTCCAAATCGTCTTAAAGGAATAATAGTTCTTATTGTTGAAATGTGCTTAAACGAAAGTATTTTATGTATTTTGTAAATTGCAGCTCTTTGTAAATATTTGTTGTAAACCAGACACAAAAAAATAAAATAAATAAGGCATGTGTATTTGAAACAACTAAAGAACAGAAAAGGGGATGGTACAGACTCGATTCCCCTGGGCTGTACCTGAAATGACGCGTCCCTCCAGCACGTGTGCCGTGCTAGAGACCCTTCAAAAATAAGCAAGGAAGAATGTTGCTTGAGGTGTTGAAGTGGGAATGCCGTGAGACAGTTTGAGCCTGACCTCCAGTACACATGACGGAGCTGGCGTCCTGCTTCCCAGCCCCACTACCTAATGCAAAAATAATTGGTTGATTGTGCCATTTAATTGTGGCACCACATTCCACAAGGGGCTCCGTCGCCACACCACAGCCTGAAGCTGAAACTTTCAATAGCGTGCCAGGAGGGGAGCACCAGACACTGCGTCCACCTGGCCGGAACTGCCAAACATGGAACTTCCATTGTACTAAGGGTTGCTCCTATTGGAGAATAGTTGGACAATTCTTTCTTAGTAGTTAAATATTCACTTAAGTGTATTATTCAGGGTAATCATGAACGTTACAATAGTCAATAGCTGGTACTTAATATGACTTCACAATGATTTTTTGCTGATAGTCAATATCAAAGTACAAGAATACTTATTTAGTTAGCATCACAATAAATGATTCATAGGCGTACAACACAAGATAAAAAAGATTATGCCTATTCACAATGCACAAACATTGTATGTAAGAACAAAGCAAATCAAATAAACAGGAAGCATAGCACAAGGTTGTCATCATTAATATCCAAGACAGTAGAAATAATTGATTAAAGATCGCCAAAGGAGCCATCTACAATAGCATCTCTTTGAATACACATTTCACTTAGTTCCCATTTGTCTTGTTTTTTACAAATTGTTCCTTAATGTCAAATTAAGTGTCCAGTTTTTTACAAACAATCACATATTTTCGCAATGTTCAAATACAGGGTCTATATGTAATTACATTTCGGCATAAGCTTAATAGACCTCCTTCATCAGGACCATTCATTCTTCTGACCCTATATATAGTCAAATCAGATATGAAAATAGGAGTTAGTAACCAATCTAGCCTAAATCAAATGTATAATTGCCATAGAAAGAAGATACACGTATACAGCTCACCATTACCTAGTGTTTTAGGGGACATTGATTGTGGTTGTGATAGGGACATCATTAGTATCCAGGATGTAGTTCAAAGGAATCTAAACATATTTTCAAGTAATCATGGTTAGCTATAAAGAAATAAAACTAATTGTAACATATCTGCGTTAAAATGAATCTACCCAAAGTATGCTAGCCTACCTGGCCAGGCGGCTGAGCAAGCTCACACGTAGTGGCGGTATTTGAAGAGATATATCTTCAAATCTAAAGTGTATGGGAAAGATAGAGGACCCTCATATAGAATGTGTAGGCTTTATGCATGCAAAAATCATATAAGATGTGTTACATGCCATACCTATGTACTCGATGCAGGAAGGCCTGGGGGTCGTAGTATAATACGTGGTTCACGCCGCATCTAAGAGAACTGCGTAAAATTAAGAGAACTGCAGAAGCACATTGGAAAAAGTGCCCTTCAGTAACTAATAAGAATGAGCTAACCCTAGCATCTTCTAACTACAAAGAGGCCATTACACTTGCTAAAAAAGACACTTACAACAAAAGGATCATACAAGCGGAATCAAACACAAAAGAACTCTTTAAGATCCTAAAAGAACTAGAATCCCCTATCGCCCCTATTGACAAATGTATCACAGATACACTATGGTGCACTAACATTCAGAAGGCACTATTAGATAAAATAGCTCTGCTACAATCTAAAATTAATGTGAAAAAATGTTTGCTACTTTCTGATCCTGAATACAAACAACATCCTAATAAGACCTCCACCTTTGAGCCTACCTGTAAACCATTTAGTTTCTCACCCCTCTCAATTTGGGAAGTGGAAAATATCATCAGGAAACTAAAACCATCGAATTGCCAAGGTGACGCCTGCCCTGCTCCGATCATCAAAGCAGCAGCACACGACCATGCCCCATTTATTACTAACCTTATCAATGCCTCCTTCAATACTGGAGTAGTGCCTGATAACTTAAAAGATGCTTGGGTCATTCCTCTAATCAAAAAACCGACCCTTGACCCAGCTAATCTGTCTAACTATAGGCCTAAAACAACTGTACCCTTTTTACTAAAAATATTGGATAGAGCAGCCTACCTGCAAATACAGACGTATCTAGAATCTAACAATCTATTGGGCCTAAGGCAATCCGGTTTCCAACCAAGACACGGCTCGGAAACTGCCTTGATAGATCTCACCACTCAAATTCAAGTTCTAAAAGACAATGGTAAACTAGCACTCCTCTTCCTGCTTGATCTGCCAGCAGCTTTTTATTTGGTCAACCACCAAACGCTCTGCCACCATCTGAAATCTGCAGCACATTTTTCCGACGCAGCCACCTCCTGGATCAGCTCCTTCTTGGCGAACAGAACTATGAGGGTCTTCTCTCCCACTGACTCTGCTGAACCTTCCCTGGTACTTTGTGGGGTCCCGCAAGGTTCCTGTTTGTCCCCAACGCTCTACAATGTCTTCACGAAGCCCCTATTCAATATCATTGACTATCTGGGTGTCACGTATACCAACTATGCGGACGACACCCAGATACTCATTCCTATCTCTGGAGGCAATGCAACTGACAGCAAAACCCTTAACGAAATCTACTCAGTGATACAAGCATGGATGGCGCAACATGGTCTTTGTCTAAATGATAAAAAAACTGAGCTGCTTATCCTTGGTACACGCGCTAAATTAAAAAAAAACAAACACTGCCTTCAAATCCTTTACTATAGATGGCAACCCCCATTACCGTCTCAAACAACACTAAAACTCTTGGCATTTACCTTGATGCCACCTTATCCTTCTCCAAACAAACTAACGCGGTAGCAACATCCTCCGCATATACATGCAAACTAATCACCGCCTGCAGGCCGTTCATTTCCACACCTAATTGCATCATACTTGCTAGAACACTAGTTCTGTCCAAAATCGATTATTGTAACGCCCTCTATTTAGGTACTAGCCACAAAAATATTAACAAGTTACAAGTAATTCAGAATAATGCCATCAGGGCTGCCCTCAACATCCCCAAGAAGTCGCATATCTCTGAGACTAGACACAACCTGTGCTGGCTCCCGGTAGAGCACAGAATATCTCTCAAAACCCTTTCCCTAACACACAAAGCCAGGGCCATCCTCGCTCCTGCCTACCTTAGTAACCAACTGACCTCACATACGTCCTCAAGACCACTTAGAGCAACTCAAGCAAACACAATGTCCATACTGAGATTCAAACTCCATAACTCGGGTGGTGCTAGCTTCCCTGTGCGGGCATCAAAGCTATGGAACACACTCCCTGCTTCCCTCAGATCAGAACCCTCCTTCCACTTATTCAAGCGCAACACTAAGCGCTGGTTTCAGGATCTGGATACAATGACAGCTTAACTATCTTGATCTTAGGCCTGTCGTCTGCCCTACTGTATTTACTGTAAATACTGTACTATATTATTTAACTGTATCTTCTTTTATTTTCTGTACATATCTGTAATACTGATGTATCTGCAACACGTATGTATCGTCATTATCTACTGTATGCAATTGTACAGTTCTGCAACCTGTATTTAAAATGACGCGCCTGGATGCCTACGGGCCTGCCTGCATTTTATAAATAAAATAAATACAAATACAAATACAAATACAATGCAGTGTGTCAGGGAAGTATCACCTGACCTGCAAAATCGGAAAGAAAGAGGATAAGGGACCCTCATTTAGATACCCACATAAATGATGAATAAATCAGAAGCTTCTGTCAATGAACTGACAGTTTAACTCCCCGGCTGCAGATGGGAGTCACCACAGGGACTTCCAGATGGCAGTGACCCATGACAGCAAGCTCTGACGGCTGTCAGCCTGCACACACAAAATCCCAGGCTACACCTGACATTTGTGGCCCAGGCTCGCTCTCTCCTCAGGGCCCCTCCCCCTGTTGCCTCACTATCCAGCCTATCTGTAGCACACACGGCCCAGCGCCGAAGACCCCCTGCGCCCCCCCCCCACACCCACATCAACAAGACGCACCTGATATGCGCAACACAGGTCAATATACTCCGGCTGGCCCCCAGGTGAGACTCATTGATGCCAAATTCCTGTGACGATCACATCCAGGCAGCCGTATTTTCCTTCAATAGACATTTTTTAAATATATAAAGTGCACTCCATAGACTGCAACCGTGTTTAAAGACTATACACAATCGTGAGACCCCTCTACTGAGAAGGAACATGGATGAAAATCACCTGTTCCATGGAATGTGCTCCATTCTGGGAACACACCATGTTCATTCTCAGTGGAGAGTCTCCCATACACCTGCTTATTTACTGTTTTTTATCTTGAAATGCAGCTGCTTAGTTAGGGACATTGTTATAAACAGGGTTACCATGTTTTTTTTAAATATATATGCATGTTCTAACCATTTTTTTTAAATAAAGCATTACAAAATGCCAGTTTACTGGATCAGCTTTGTCACTTTACAAAAAGGGGAAAGCCGGAGACCTCTTTACTTAAGCAACCGTGCATCGGCCTCCTTGTTGTTTATGTATCCTTAAGCCACCCTTTGTGCTATTAAAAGTATAATCGGGTTGCTTTAGGGGTTCAGGTCCTTGCTTCCTGCCTTTCCTCTACTTCACAGGCTTAACCCCCTCCATTTTGGCAGGACCGTGTGCATGTCAAAACCTGCAGGGAGTGCTTAGGCGCTTGAGACATGTAAGAGGTGGGGCAAAGGTGTGTGGAAGAACACAGATATCTGTAATACAGTGTAGCGCCTTGCTCGCTTACGTCTATCTCATGCATTGCGCGCTCACACAACACACACCACACACCACACACCATTACGCATGCAGATGTAAGGGAAAAACGAGATCATTGTTCCCAAACTCGCAGCTCTGGGAAAATGTGGATGAAACCTCTCTCACTTTCCTAACTTACTGCTTTCATATCGCTCAACTACATGTGCAAAGACATCCTGCCTCCAGAAACCCTCAAAGCTTTCGAAGGGTCATTGGATGGTCAGTACTAGCTCCCGTTGCCCTCTGCCATGTCACTTTACTGTCTGGAAGAGTGAGTAGGAAGTAGTTGCATGCGGGCTTTCAATATACACTATTGGTGGACTGGACACCTGACCTGCATGATAATGTCAATTATGAAGATACGTGTATAATAATAACAAGGTTCTTCTTTAATAGGAGATCGCCTTTACATGTGGAGTGAATCTGGGGGAATCCTAACGATCATAGCGAGGTTCCTCAAATTAGAAGGCACTTCCCGACCTGGACCTCAAGCCGATCTCAGACGCCCACAAGCTCCAAAACCTACACGTGCAAAGAACATGTGATATTTTCTCCCTCCTTTGCCTTTACTCAAATATTCTCCCAAAAGGTGAAAAAAAACCATTCATCAATGTATCCATCATGCCATGCTCAGGAGCACATGACATTTAGAGGGTAATTCATAGAATTAAGCGCACAAGTGGCACACGCGGCTGGCGCACAGTGTGCGCGTGCGAATCTCTGCGCCAGCCGCGTGCGCTAAAATCCATTTCCGCGTACAGCGTATTTATGTATTTCAGCTAGCAAAACCAGCCGTGGCGCACAGTGACGCAGCGACCCTGCTGCAGCGCCAGTTACACCCCCCAAGAACGCCCCTTGCGCAGGGAAAAGCCATCAAAATCCCCAATCCAGCGCAAAGGGCTGCGCTAACCCTGTACCAGCACGGCAAGCGGGGTACGTGTATTACTGGGGTTCGCGGGAAGTTTCACACACGATTGGCCCTGTGCGAGTGGGATACGTGTATTTCAGGGGTGCGGGGGAAGTTTCACATGCGATTTCAGCAGGGTACGTGTATTTCAGTGGTGCGCGGGAAGTTTCACACGCAATTTCAGCAGGGTACGTGTATTTCAGGGGTGCGTGGGAAGTTTCACATGCGATTTCAGCAGGGTAAGTGTATTTCAGGGGTGCGCGGGAAGTTTTACACGCAATTGGCCTGGGTATGTGTATTTCAGGGGTGCGCGTGAAGTGTTACATGCAATTTCAGCAGCGTACGTGTATTACAGGGGTGCGCGGGAAGTTTAACACGCAATTTCAGCAGGGTACGTGTATTTCAGGGATGCGCAGGAATTTTCACACGCAATTTCAGCAGGGTACGTGTATTTCAGGGGTGCGTGGGAAGTTTCACATGCGATTTCAGCAGGGTACGTGTATTTCAGGGGTGCGCGGGAACTTTTACATGCAATTGGCCTGGGTACGTGTATTTCAGAGGTGCGCGTGAAGTGTTACACGCGATTTCAGCAGGGTACGTGTATTACAGGGGTGCGCGGGAAGTTTCACACGCGATTTCAGCAGGGTACGTGTATTTCAGGGGTGCGCGGGAGGTTTCACACGCAATTTCAGCAGGGTATGTGTATTTCAGGGGTGCACGGGAAGTTTCACACGTGATTTCAGCAGGGTACGTGTATTTCAGGGGTGCGCGGAGGCTCCACACGCGACGCGCCCTGTGCGACTGGGGTACGTGTATAACTGGGGTTTGCGGGAAGTTTCACCCACGATCTCAGCAGGGTACGTGTATAACTGGGGTTCGCGTGAAGTTTCACACGCAATTGGAGCATGGTACGTGTATTACGGTGTTCGCGTGAAGTTTCACACGCGATTTCAGCAGGGTACGTGTATTTCGGGGGTGCCGGGGAGTCCTACACGTGATTTGGCAGTGTGGGTCCTCCCAGGTGTTCCATGTACACCCTCCACTGCCCCTGCAGGCAGCCCACACCACAGGGGACTATCCTGCACCCCTGGTCATGTCCCGCAGGCAGCCCACCCAACATGGGCATGCCCCCCAGCAAAGCCATATGTCTCCTTGCACTACTGATCACCAACTCATGTCCCCTTGCACCCCTACCCCCCAGCCGTGCAGGGCACCTGCCAGTAGGATCCCACTCATATCCCCTTGCATCCCCCCCCCAGCAGTGCGGGGCACCTGCCAGCAGGCCCCGACTCATGTCCCACTCATGTCCCCTTGCACCCCCGCTCCCCAGCAGTGCGGGGCACCTGCCAGCAGTCCCCCACTCATGTCCCCTTGCACTCCCACCCCCCAGCAGTGCGGGGCACATGCCAGCAGGCCCCCACTCATGTCCTCTTGCACCCCCACCCCCCAGCAGTGCGGGGCACCTGCCAGCAGGCCCCACTCATGTCCCCTTGCACTCCCACCCCCCAGCAGTGCGGGGCACCTGCCAGCAGGCCCCCACTCATGTCCTCTTGCACCCCCACCCCCCAGCAGTGCGGGGCACCTGCCAGCAGGCCCCTACTCATGTTCCCTTGCACCCCCCCATCAGTGTGGGGCACGTGCCAGCAGGCCCCCACTCATGTCCCCTTGCACCCCCACCCCCCAGCAGTGTGGGGCACCTGCCAGCAGGCCCCCACTCATGTCCCACTCATGTCCCCTTGCACCCCCACCTCCCAGCAGTGCGGGGCACCTGCCAGCAGGCCCCCACTCATGTCCCACTCATGTCCCCTTGCACCCCCACCCCCCAGCAGTGTGGGGCACCTGCCAGCAGGCCCCCACTCATGTCCCCCTGCCCCCAGGTCATGATCCTCAATCATGGCCCTTATGGCCAGCCTCCCCAGCCCAAAGACCCAACCAAGTATTGCATCCACCCACATAGAAAAGGCAATTACATGATACAACCCCAATGGCAAGTATGTAAATGAACACATGTCCGTCACACACACACAATGGTTGCAAGTGAATATGAAAACCCATATCATGACATGCATGAAACCAATGAGATAATACCACACATCGAAGTATCAAGAAAAAAATGTATTAAAAGCAACATGAATGGAATTAAAATAAAACAAACAACAATGGGAATAAAAAAAGAAAAGCTGCATGTCCGTAAAATAATGAAAAAGAAGAAATCATAATCCAAAGGAAAGGTGTCCAAAGTCACAGTCCAACAAATCAAATCCAAAGGAAAACCATTGCTCCATGGGGAAATCCAAAAAAAATAGATGAATCCAATAGTGAACTATATACAGATGAACAATCCAGGGTCCATGATCTCAACTGAAGAAATGAAACCTATCAAAAATACTACCTAATGAAAAACTATATACAGAAACGTGGTGCATTGTCCAAGCGCAACCAAAATAAAGAAAAAACCAAAGGACACCTAACACTATCTAACTATTTACAAGGGTAGCGGGCTAGTCTGACAGCTCACTTTTGGATGTCCGGCCAAGGCATCATCGAACTCCTGCTCAATGTCCCGGAGGCGGTCCTCTTACATGGCCCCGAAGGTTCGCAGGGACGACGACATGTTCTCCTCCAACTCCCTGCGAATTGCCTCAAGGCACTCGGCCTGCCTCAGGGCCCTCGGCATGGAGTTCTCCGCCCTGATCATCATGAGCCGTGCCTCTTCTGCCCGCTGCCGCTCTGCATCTATGGCATGGCCTAACCGCTGCCACACGGAAGACACTTCCCGTCCTGGGTCCTCCTGCCCTCTGGCCGATGCCTGCCCCTCCGATGACGAAGACCCCGAGCCATCATGGCTCCCACCTTGTTGCTGCTGCTGCTGTGCCTCTGCCCGTGCCCTGGCTCTTGCTGCCTGCACATCCTCCTCCGGCTGGGGTGCAGTTGTTGAGGTGGCCATCCCTGCTGGACGTCCGACTCCCGACTGTGGCAGGGATGTGTCCTCCACCAGCCTGGCCACAGGGTCAGAGGCAGCTCCACAGGGCACCCAGGTGACACATGGGTGGGAAGATGGGACGGAGTACGACTGGCGCATAGGGGGTTCAGTTGAGGAGGGGGTCGGAACAAGGCCTAGGAAACGGAGGAACCCGGCCCTGGTGACCTGTCCCAGTAGGCTGACATGGTCAACGAGCCATTCGAGACGACATGCAGTCTCCCCATGAAAAGACTGAATTTTGCCTTGCATGGCCCGTTGACGCTACGCCACACCACCCAGGACAGGCTCAACCCGGTCCCGGATAGCCACGTCCGCAGGCAGAGGAAGGCCAGTTGTCGTAAGCTCATCCCCTGCCTGAAAACGAGTCTGGACGTAGGTATCCCTGCTGGTGCAAGATGATGCAGTCTCAGGATCGGGGACAGGATTACACACAGGCACCTCCGCGGCGGTCTGTGCTGCCTCCTGTCCCTGCCCCTGCACTGCACCACTAGCACCAGTGGAATCCCACCTCCAGACCCCGTCTCTGTCCCTTGCACGGCCTCCTCCTCCACCAAACCCCCCACCAACCTTGATGACTCAGTGCCATCTTCCTCCGTCGGGCTCTGTGGGGTCTCAGCTGCCCCTTTTGCTTTCGAGGAGTCCAACTCCGACCTCCGCCTCTTGGACCTCCCCTCGGCAGCTGCGACCTGGGACGCGGCACCGGACTCCTCACTCCCCGGTGAGATGACAACCTGTGAGGGGAGCCGGGCCTTGCGTCTCCGGCTGGTGGTGCGATCCCTGCCGCTGTGCTCCACAGCACCCTCTCCGCCCTCTTCATGAGTTGACGCTGCAGACAGGGAGAGATAGGACACAGGCATCAGGGCACTGTACAATGGACTCATACACACATGACAGTTGCACACAAGTGTCATTGTCAAACTTCAGACATGGCATCACAATCCCCAACACACATGTCATTTCAAATCACATACATGAGCTATTCCACAGCCATATCGCAACAGCCAGCACCATTCATACACATACAACAGCATGAGCAGGCGAAGGTGAGCCAGACATCACATGAGACACAGGGAGTGCACTAGACATGCACACACTCCACCATACTTACATGCATGTGTACACCTCCACCAAGTGTCGCAGTGATGAGATCGGCATCGATGTCACATCTGGCAATCAATCTTCTACATATCAGTCTCACATGCATCCATGTTGCATGACAGTTGCACACTTGTCAGATACACATACATGCACATGTACACAGTGCAGATACATGCAGCTGGAACCAACATCCATGTGTGACACCACAACCTTGACAACTGACATACACAGTTATTCAAACATGTGTGCTCACACATCTGCATTTGGCCTGCATGCTTACCCACAAATACACCATCCATGTGTCTCACACATGAAAGGACTCGCATGTGTCAGCCCCACAGCCCTGTACATACACATCCATACATGGCCCTACAAAACCACATGTGCGACCTGCACACTACTGGCACACCACCACACGCACAGCTTCCAATCAGTATGCATGTACACTTACCGCTCGACTCCAGATGGGTGTGCCTCTCAAGGACCTGGACGTGGAGCGCTGGGCATACGCGTTCCAGGACCCTCATTTGGTCTTCCGACAGGTGGCCCCGGCGCCCCTTAGCATCTGCTGCCTTCAAGAGGCGCCACGCCTTGTTGAGGGTCCTGGACCTGAAGTCCTCCCAGCGCTTCTTGACATGATGGAATTCGCGGACTGCCACCCCCTCCACGTTGATGGCAGTCACGATGTCCGTCCAGATCCTGGTCTGCCCTTCCTTGTCAGCGCGCAACCTTCCGAAGAGGGCATCATACTGCCCCAGGACTTGCTCCACCAGGACACCAACACCGGTGGCAGTGAAGCTGGTGGCCCTCTGCCTCTCTGGCTGGGGGTTGCCAGTGCCGCCAGATGGTGTAGTGCTGGACATGGCAACCCCAGAGGCAGGAGTGGGTGGGCAACTGGGTCCTGGGGCTGGGCTGTGGAGTGATGGAATCCCAGTCGGGAGTCTTCGGTTCCAGCAGGGTTGGTCACAGCAACAGCACCCCTGGCTGATGTGCAGGCAACAAATGGCAGGGCACGTGGGCAGCAGGCAATCAGGCAGCAGCAGATGGCAGGTGGGAGCGTGCTCAGGGCTCTGGGGGGCAGTAATTCGGCCTTCATGGCAGGAGCGTGGTCTTCCGTGTGTTTTCGTGTGGCCTGCTTGATACGGAGTGATTTGGTACGTGAAAAAATTGCACGTCAGCATGTAATTCGAGGAAAGGCCCTTAGCGTGTAAGCGTGTCAGCACACGTACGCGATTTCATTGGACCAAAGGCCCTTAGCGCGTAAGCGCGTCTGTGACGTATCGTGCACAGGCTTTACCCTTTCATGTGTAAAACTTCCAGCAAACCCCAGGAATACACATACCCAGGCCAATCGCGTGTGTAACTTCCCGCGCACCCGTCAAATACACGTACCCTGCTGAAATCGCGTGTGAAACTTCACACGCACCCCTGAAATACACGTACCCAGGCCAATCGTGTGTGAAACTTCACGCGCACCACTGAAATACACGTACCCCACTCAGTATATGCGTGCTTTTTATTTGTGCACACTTTTGTAATGCGCAGGGACACTACCACCTGCCTTCGTGTGGCAGACGTGATTAGGCCTGTGCGTGTCTTTGCCCGTGCGCGGGTTTGCCCTATTCGATTCCATGAATACGTGTGGTTCGCGTGCGTGTGGGCGTTCCGTGTACTTCCCAGCAGTACTTCCTGCGTTACACCTTCTTTTTCACGCGTTATTCCCCATTCCGCCTGTTACGCCCCCTGTTCAGCCTACTTTTGTTGTGTGCGCTGCGCTATGTGCGCTTTCGCTGTGCGCTTAGCGCACGCTGTTTGGAGATGTGTGCGCCAGCGTGCGCCATGCACGGATTTGGCGCACAACCAGTGGGAAAGTAGCGCAGCACCTTCCTTGAATCTCACGCGTGCGCATGCGCTTGCTTTCTCAGGCTTGCGCCTCCTTGCGCCTGCTTGTGCTGGGATTTTCGGCGCACGTTTGTTCCATGAATCGGCCCCTTTAAGCCAAAGTCACAAATTGCTTATAGGTGCACACGCATGTACAATGTTTTGCTGCACATATCTGTGGAAACTCAAAAAGCAGGTGTGTGCATATATAGTCATAGGGGCATATGCCAAGGGGGTGCATAGCTGGGCCGGAGAGGCAAAAGGCAGGGTTACAGCTGCAAAGTAGGGTGGCCTGGGCCAGATGGATGCCAGAGGCGTTCAAGTACCCCATTCATGCTTTACAATAATCTAAATTCAGGGACGAGCTTCGGAGAAGGGTTAAGGTTTTTCCAGACTACAGGTGCAAGAATGCCAACCATTCTTTTTGGCTCTTGGTGCAGGTTGTGTAAAAGGGAATCCGTTGATCCAGTGGACACGGGAGGTCAGAGAAGGAAGCAGAAAATGAAGTAGGTGACAGTCTCTTCTTTGGGCTCACCGGTCATGGACCCTAAGTTTGCAATAGATGCGGCTCTCCTTCCTGGGTCTGGCAGCCTAAACTAGATGAGGTAAGGATCACACCTTGTCAGATGGATAGCCAGGAAGTGAGCTAGATTCAAGTGAAGCAATGACAGGAGAGCAGCATCCAGCCTCCAATGAGGGTAGGGTAATTTGGCCAGATCCTAAAGGCACGGGAGTCGCTTAGTTTGAAGAAAGCAGCTGTTTGTTGCTTAAACAATACAGAAAGATGCTAAAGATGAGAAACAGGATCATATCAGTGATAGTCCTACCACTCCTCTAGATGTAACAGCGCATCTCCATGGGGACAATGGATTGTGTCAATGGCAAGGGAGGTAGATGGATCAACAAGGCCTTCACAAACCAAGCATTCAAATGAGAAGACAGAAATGGTGCGATTCAGCGTATTAGGGAAGAAGGCGATATATATCCTGCCAACATCTCCTGCTGAGTTGATAATCCTGTTACACAATGTATAATGATCCCCTCAGGGAGTAGCATATCAACCTGTGCTGTGTAGTTGTAAGAGGACCAGGTATTTTACTACTTTAAGAAAATCTATCTGAGAATCAACTAATACATTGTTGATATTTATTTTTTCATCACTTTATTTATTGATTTTTAAAATGACCACAGAACAAAGAAACAGTACATCATAAACATGAAAACAGTTGATGCATCTTAATTGCATAGTTCTTATAGCTTAAACAATCTTATTTAAAAGTAAAATCATGTTTACATTATATTATACGTTGATGATATTAACTGCATGATTGAAGGCAAAGCGGGCATTGAGGGTGACATTGTCTATGAGTCTGTGGTGTATCAGGGGAGGAGGTAGGCAATTGGCATCTGGTGATGTGCCATGCCTGATCAAGATGAGGAGATTGTACAGCCCACAGATGGCGCTGATGGGCCTGGTGTTCAGCCACGAGAGGTGCTCTCAGAGACAATGTTGATGGGCTAATGCTGTGATAGAGCTGAGTTCAACAGAGTTTCATGTAAAATATCAAACTGCCCTAGAATCACAATCAGGGGGAGAAGGAGTGGGACCGTCATGCATGCCATAGGTCAAACATTTACAAAATAAATATAAAGACAGACATTGGCTGCCCTCAAAATTCTCCTTATGGAACAACAATACTCTAAGCAAAAACAAAAAACCATAAAGTAAACCAGGTGCGAAAAAAATAAAAAAACAGGTCCAAAGGCGGGAGTAGTTGGGTAAAAAATGAATCCAGGCTTCAAGTGGGTAGTGAACAAACTACAAATGCTGAGTCTGAGCAGCTTGTGCTGGGGCCATCACAAACAAATACAGGGTAAAGGAAGGGTAGGGAAAATCCAAACTAAACAGAAGGTACAGGCATGAAGGGCCCATAAAGAAAAGAACATGATAAAATGATGGCTGCGAAGCGGGAATCATTCATCCTTTGTAGTCGTTTTACACGGGTAACCTTGGCGAGGATAGACGGTGGCTCAGCATGTGGTTGGAATGACGCTGGGCCTACTGCACCGGCGACTGCTATGTGGAGAATGAGATGGCGGATTGGACGCTGGAGAAATAAGAGGTCATCCCATGCTACAGTTTCCACCAGTGTAACAAAGAACTGCTTCTGGTGGGCATGCAGCCCAGTTAAGGTGCCAAGCAACTAACTGATAAGCAGGGTGGCTTCCACCATCTAGCGGCTGAATGAGAATTGGGACCATGGAATGGTGTGAACCGATGCAGGGAGACACAGGAGGCATAGAAGGCTGCCTTACCTCCATGGCTGCCAGTATTTACTTGATGGTTGCTAAAATCATGTCATCCCGGGGGCAGGAAGGAGGTGTAGGAGAGAAGGGAGAGGTCTAAGGCTGTCTGCACCTGGGTAGGGACAGATCTCTGTTTCTCTGCAGTACATCAAACTCACTACCTGGAAGTGGACGAGACAGCTCTACAGGGCAGATGTGCCTCATGGATGTTCATCACATACTGGATGTCACCTTCCATCAGCAGTTCCAGTACTCGTGTGGGAATAGTGACAGTGTCAGTGATCATCATTATGATGGTGTGGCAACTTTTGTCTTGTGAAGGGGAGGGGTTTGTTGGTTATCATAGGTGGTGCCAACTGGTGAGGGTGGATAGCCCGAGCTTTTTTGATTTTCAGTTAACTCTGTTCTAAAAGGAAGGTATGCTAATCAGACATCCTTTTATAATGTGCCATGCCAAAAACCTATTGCAATCATGTGCCTTTGCTTTGACAGTCTCCTGACATCCCCAGCACCGGCCATTCCTTGGCAGCAGGGCATGTTGCAATGTCACATGTGCATTCCTGACAGTTGTAGGAAAAAAATGCACCTCTGATCAAACATAATACATAGTGTACTCTAATCATCCTGGTGGTACATTAAACTGTAAAGAAAAGTTGTGTCATGTTATGACATGGTGGCTACTTGCATCAACCAATTATACAACCTTCTGTTGGATATCCTATTGTGTCAGCTTAGTGAGCAGTGCTTTAACAATGACTCCACAACCGCAATTCGGGAAGATGTTCAGGAAACTTCCTATTTCATACCCTCAGGAAGGCAACACCTACCTCCTGGTGCACAGGATACTTGTATCGGAAGTCCCCGGGGAACCAGCATTTCAAAGGCAATCCTGACATAACAGAGCTATACCTCACAACCGGCTGCTGATCACAGGAGTCCTTTTGAAGAAAGCAGACATGGATTTGGGCTGAATTAAGATTATCCCAGAGGAGGGCGGAGCCCAGAAGAGGTGAACCATCAACTTGGAGTCTGTTAGGGCAGCAAAGATCACTTGTTACAGAAGCCTGAATTGGACCCCGACAACAGGCGTGCTTTCCACCAATCCCCTTCCCTTTGTTGGTTCATCTTCACACTCTCAGAAGAAGTATTCACTGGAACTCTGTTGACAATGCAGTTTATTCCAAAGTCCTCTGCCATAGATGTAAAGAAAAGAGCTCCAAGGCAGAGGAAAGCTCTACCCTCTTACAATCCTCAGGGAACTTTTGGGAGACACTGCTGTGGACTAAGGCTTCTCTTCTTCATGTGTACGGGAACCAATCCTGCTCATTAAAGGTGAAGGACCCCCTGCAGGTGCCAGACAAACTTCTTGGAGTGAACGTGCAGCACTGAGCACTCAACCTGGTTTTTGGAGACCCCTGTTTGGGCCTACCAGCAATCCAGAAATCCAGAGTGTGATTGGAACACTGTTTACCATCTCAAGACATTTTGGAGATGGCTCTCTCACACTCGACCCAGGTGAAGCTGCTACAGAACCCATGGTGCTCCGTTTGATACTGTAAGGATTTCCAGCTACTTACCTGCTTCTTCAAGCTGTCTCAAGGCAGACTCAACCCAGTGAACCGTCACTGTGGAAGCATCTGAGCACCGACTTGACTCGCCCATCTCGAGTGATGACTGAACCTAGTGGACAAATCATTTCGACCTGACTCAACCACATAACCAAAGCTTTTGGAAACCATTGACTTAATCCACAGAGAGCCCCATCTCATAGCCGACTCAAAGTTGATCCGCCACTGGATGAACAAGACTTGACCATCTTGACACCGGCTCGATGGCACAAAATAACTCAGAATACCAGTTTCACACTGTCGATCACCCAAGAAAAATAAATAAAGGTATTTGTTTTGTAGTAGCCCTGTTCCAGTGGTCCACATTAAAGAACCACAGTGAATTTGAAGCCTCCTGTTTTACCTTTTAAAGACATATCCCTGAAGATTGGCAATGTTGCTGGCATGTATTGCCTTAGAACTCCTGCCTATCAATCCAGAGTCCTTTATTCTCAAAGTCTGCATGTATTTTCTGTGTTTCTTTTACTGCTGCATCTTTAATGTTTTTAATCAGTAGGAAGCATTGTTAGTTTTTATTAAAGTTCTTATTTTTCTGGAACCTTGTTTTGGACGTTCTTTTATTTTGGTATCAGGTAACAGGTAACACACCTTCCTTTCAAAGGAGGAAAGGAAGCCTTCATGTTGGGATGTGCCTGTTTAACCTTCATGATTGGGATCTCCCTCCGGTGGTGTAACAGTAGTGCGGGCCAGTAGTGCGGGCCTGGGCACTATGCATACCTATACACCTGCAGAGCAGTCGCCATTTCATCAGAGTGGATTCCAAAGCCAAGGAGCACGTTTCTCCTCTCGGGAGGATGGGCCAAGCTGACTTGCTACCTCAGTGGGGTCCTCATCCCCATTGTCCTCATACTGTCATCCGGGTCTCCTGTAAATCAGGGTACCATGTTACTTGGCATGTCAGATGGGAAACATTGTCCAAGCAATTCATTGCCCCCGCTTATGTGGAAGACAGATCTATCTGCACTATCACTCGCCCACCCCCCCCAGTACTCTGCAGAGTACAGCAAGTGTGATCCACAGAAATAACGACAACAGACTAGTGCGTCCTTTGGAATACTTGGCTCTACTGATTATGGCACTAAAGTGCTGTCATACATTTTCCCAAATGCAAACAGAGATCGTCCACATGAAAATGGTGTTCCGTTTACAACGGGGGCAGATGAGGCGCCACACCTTGCACGGCCAGTGTCCTATGGCCAATAGTTTGCCAGTTCTGTGGATTATGATGCTTCCTTAGATGCGCGCACCCATGTGCTGCTGACATCAATGACGCCGCCATCTCGATTTTGGATAACACAGTAAATGCCCTCCCTGGGCAGATGCCAGCATGACACAATGTATCAAACAGTGTCTGTTCCACCTTGTAGGGTGGTGTATTTTAATGCTCTAGCTTGCTTTCGCATGATGACACAGACTCCCTCATACATGACACCACTGCAATCGTTATTCTGAGAGACAATTCTCTAGATGGGATCTGACACTGGGTAACACCATCAGTGAAACACATTTGATTAGATTAGTAACAGCAGTTTCTGCGTCAGGGACGGTATCTGGTCAATCACAGGTGTTGGTCCCTCTATTGCCTGTACACATGGTACATGATTGATTCCCGACATGAAAGCTGATGAAAACAAATACTGTGGCCATATTTGACACACACGTTCATTGTTTCCCCTCCTCTGTGTTCACCAGGTAGACAGATGATGGACATCCTTTTTCCTTCCCAATCCCCTTTCCACCCCAAGCTTTGAGCCGCAAACCTTACTGTTCAACCGGGCCGGTCAATGTTCATGGCAATTTATTTGTAGGGAAGAAGGGAAACTATGCTTCACACCCGAACTTGACTGCCTTCTGCTGCCTGTAAGGAGAACGTGCATTGGCCAGGTAAGTTCCGGCATGAGTTTGCTATATTGACATCCTGGCATTGTAAGTGATTGCTCTCCCCCATCTGTGCATGCACACTCAAATGGTGATTGGAGAATGCATCCTACATTTGAGGCATACATATCCTCTTTGCACGCGGCGAGTCACCTGCAGGGTACAATGGAATCCCTGCGTCTACAATATGTTGTGGCTCGCAGAGAGGCAGTTACACACCCTGACCATGTCACGTTTGCTAAGGGTACAGTGTCACTTGGGGCACTGTCTTTCTAACAGAGCCCTTCCTGTAATTTGAGTTTACTTAAGCTCCCTTTGATCCACCTATTACACAAAACACTATAAATACTTTGGTGCAGCAGGAGGATGTCTTTGGACTAGGGGTATCATCTGGCGCCCCCATTGACATGAAAAACAAAATAGGTGATGGCTGGGAGGTTTAGAATTAGTGTTAACCTCTTTTTTATTTTTTTATTTGTGTTTGGTTTGTAACAAACCTTTACAAAATTACATTTCACATAATCACAACAATTCATACATAAAAGTATTTTTTAAAATATCACAACAATGCTAAAATCCATAGATATAACAAACATTAAACAGTTTGGACAATCCGCATAGAAAAATATACATTTTATATCAAATCAATCAGGTTGTCTCTCTCTCTATCTCTTCTCTTATTATGCCGTTTCTGAATTACAATTCTATTTACTTGAACACATATTGCATGAATTTCTATGTAAACATAAATTACTGGAATTTGATAGGTCATTGTTCAAATATCACAGCAACGATATTAATGAGATTAATTTCCTTTTTGATCATTTCATGTCTGATAATCTTCTCTTTAGTCAGTGGAAAGTTCACATTTATAACATTCATTACCTCTAATACACTCCATAAAAATAGTATACTTGCTTTACCTGGTACATTTACTGCATCATTTCAATTAATTTCTCTTCTATTAAGACCAACAAATTTATCAAATTTAAAACAAGAATTTGGCTATTTCCCCACATACATCTTCTCCATACATTTTCCCTCGAAAGTTCAGTTTTAGTTATCAGATGATTATCAAATATTCTGGTTCTCATATTTTCAAAATATGAGAATACAACCAGATGTTTTAAGGTTTCCAGCACTCCAATCATGTTACAAAAGCGACATTGACCCGTTTCACTATTCACAATTTCGTTATACCAGTATTGTACTCTTTCAATAGTTGGAAATTGATTCAACTTACAACACATGTAAACCTTTCTTAATTTATCACATGCAAATATCAATATGTACATTGGTCTTTCTCCCCATTTCCTCACAAATTTCCCATATTCATAGTAGAACTAGTAGCCAGAACGTTTCTCTACAAGCATACACCATTCATACACTTGATGTTTATGTTTGCAACTCAGAGGTTGTGTACATAGGTTGTCTTGTATTACATTAATCTTGGTTAATAAGGTATTTTTTTTTTATTATTTTTTTTATTATTATTGTTTGATCAAAATGTGATTTTACAATACTGAAGCTTTGTAGTAAACTACAATGAACTCGTCTTTGTGTTTTCTGTTTTGAAGGAAGAAGACGGAGGCTTATTCTTTACGGCTCGCTGTTAACATTTAGTAGATTCGTGTCAATGGGCCTCATTACGACCCAGGCGGTAAGGGGTTTACGGCAGCGTTAACAGCGCCGGCCCTTACCGCCTGATTACGAGGTCCCCTAGCGCCATGGTGCTTTTAACACCTGCTTTTAGCAGGTGTTAAAATCCATGGCGCTAAGGGACCATGGAGTTAATTACGCCACCGTAATTTACGGTGGCGTAATTAACGCCTTCCCTACTCCCATTATGCCCTATGGGGCAAAAATGGGAATGGGGAAGGGTAAATGGGGATTGGGGACTTACCGCCCCGCCAAGGTCGGAATGGGGCGGTATGTCCGCCAACCACCATGGCGTAAACGCAGTTTACGCCATGGTGGTAAAGTCACGGCCCAGGCGGTAACTTACCGCCTGGGTCGTAATGAGGCCCAATGTATTCTAGCATTTTTGCAGTTGCTATTTGCCACGTTGTTTTATCTCCCCCAATGAGTCTGCACCACCACAATTGCTCTTCTGGCAGTGTGCTGAAACCCGGTATCATTGGCAGATAGCACTGTCTAAGTGCAGCAGTCGCTGTACATGCCATGAGTAGATGTCTTATCGTCTCCTTTGGAGGTTGTATGTCGTTGGAACAGAATCTGCAGATGTTTGACTGTGCTTGTCCTCGAACATGTCTTATTTCATTTGTTTTGAACAGGTTGAGCCTAGCTCGTAGAATTAGGTTCTGTGCTTGCCTGTTTGGAAATTGCTTTATGTAATTTTGCAGTTCATTTCTTTTTACAGTAAAACTTGGTAAATGAGCGATGAGTTTTAATGTTGCGGTATCGTCAATCGTTTTGGCCCAGTCCATATCTTTTATTTTCTTTAGCACTTTACATGGATTTGTGATAAGGTATTTATCTTTTCCGTAAACTTGACAATCGAGGGTAATTTTGCATCGATAACCATTTGACCTAAGTCCTCATACAGCGAGTTTCTGGGCGGAGTTAACATTTTGGCATAATTATTCATCATGCGCCAATGCCATTTAGTTGAAAGTGGTAAGAGTCCAATCTCGTGACATATAACAGAGTTTGGTACAGATAACGCTAGGCCCAATGTAGTTTTCCAGAGTTTACCCTGAAGCTTATCAAGAAGCGTCTCAATCTCAGTTAGACATATATCCAGGCTATAAAGTATTATGGGCTGGACCTTTAACAAATAAAATTGAATAAGAGGGAGCAGGGAATATTTACAATATTCCTGGTAAATGATCTTCATTTGAGATGTCAAGGGGTTGATTTTAGGCTTCAAATTCTCTTTCCACATCGCTAGCGAGTACTTATCTGTAACGGTATATCCCAAATAGCGCAAAGTGGGAGTCTGCTCAATATGGATATCATCAAGCGACCATGCAAACCTAGTCGTTCTCAGTTTTCCTTCAGAAAAGATTACAATATATGACTTGGTCGGATTGGCCTAAGATTGTGATTCTGGGCAAAACATGAAAACAAATTCAATTTGGTTTGCAGGCCAAAGGGAGTCCTGTTAAAAATAAAAGCAGATCATCTGAAAATGCGATCCCAATCTGTGCCAATTGGCCCAATTTAACAGGAAAGATGTTAGCTTGCTTCCATGTTTCATCCAAGTCACATATATAGAGATTAAAGAGAACTGCTGCTAAATTGCAGCTCTGTTTGAGTCCAATCTCAGTTGGAATAGGATCGGTGAGCACCCCCTTCTGTTGAGCCTAATTCTATAGTTTGTATTGGAATTAAGCATTGCAATAATGGCCACTAGATGCATGGGGAATCCAAACTTAAGATTTTTTTTCCATAAAAAGTTTCTTATGACTGTGTCGAAGGCCGCCGTCATATCTAGTGCTGCCATATAGACGGGCCCAGACATTGAATGTTTCGTTTGGTATTGCGGATGTGCTATTATCGTTGCATTTAAAGGGCAGCCCATATTCTTACGGAAACTCACCTGGAAGCGTGAAAGAATGTCATACCGAGCAACATGCCTTTAATGTTAACCTCTGCCATTGATCGTTCTTCAGCCTGCAAAGTCATTACAAAAGGGGAACGACTGCATGCAAATCAGGCTTGGTCCCACCCCAAAAGGGGAAGTCCAGCCCGAACTGCTTGGTCACATCCATTCTGCACGAGACCACAAGTATCCCCAAACATGTTTCGGCCTTGTTGGGCGTCATCAGTAAGGAGTAGCTTGTGTCTCTAGGCTCAACAGAAACGGGACCCACGTTTGGGCATACCTGTCCCACTCGGGGTGACTACAGCAAAACAAAAGAGGTGATGGCTGGAAGGTTTAGAAGAACGAATCTTAAACTCTGGCATTGCTCTGTGCAACCCACCAGACCATCGTTCTGTGCCTACCAAGCCATTACAAAAAGGGGAAAGACCATATGCAAATCAGGCTTGGGGTAGCCCTGCCTGAACTGCTAGGTCACATCCCCTCTGCACAAGGCCACAAATAACCCCGAAATGTGTACCCTCACTAGCCATCATAGGCAAGCGGTAGCTTGGGTCTCTAGGCCCAGCAGGTTTGGACCCATGTTTGGATGGGTATTCCTGTGTCCCATTCGGTATAACTACAGCAAAAGAAAAAGCAGTGATGGCTGCAACGATGGTCTGGAGTGTTGCCCATAGCCATGCCAGAGGTTAAGATTAACCCTAAACCTTCCAGCCAACATCTTTTTTGTTTTCCTATTGACATGGAGCCATCAGATGGCCATATGCAAGAGCAAATATCTAGACATAATTCCCATCATGTGAGGAGGGACAAGCAGATTATGTTTCAAAGGTGGGGAAAGTGTTGGCATCAAAAGTCATTTGGTGTTGGCACATGAGTTAGTGAGACAGTCTTTTAGTACCTTTGTGCCATCGAAGAAAAGATACACGGAGCTGTCCACGTGCACAAACGCCAACTCATTGTATTAATTTATGTGTAAGCATTTGGGTAACTCACCTTCTAATCCAGCTGTGTTCCCTCAAACTCCCTCAAGAGCCAACAGCCAATGACTGTCATGGCCGGGCGCAGCTCCAGAGGTGGCGTGTGGAGCCTGGGGTGAGGGGCCACCCTGCGGTGTGCAGTGACCAACTTCCTATTATATAATCTGCATACATGCATGCCTGACTGAGAAAGGATGAGAGATGCCACAGATGGCAGATGTATGAAACTTTTCGAGTGCAATTCAATTTTTGGGGTTCGCTTTTTGAATTTGAATTTTGTGAGCCCCCTACATGTTTTACTGGCTTTCTTGGATCTTGGACTTTCTTGAGAGAGCCATCTACTGGAGTTCCTGCAGCTCATTTTGGTTGTGCGACCTTGGTACCAAGTGGCCGATTGACTCCCAGGCGGCCCACAGCCCAGAGCCATGACACGCTGGACTGAAACATTTTGCCTTGTTAACCTGAATAGCGGGAACAGCAGCCTGCCTTGCCCCAAGATTAGAAAAAAAACAGGGACTGCCAGCATGCCCTTGTTTCAGTGGAGTAATTACTGTTATAACCTAGTCTGACGTCATTCAATTCCCCCCTAAGTAATCGAACGGTTGAACTCTAATCAATGTCCCTCTTTATTAAAGGAAAGAGTACTCAGTAGTGAGCCTTCACAATGCCATAGGGATTCTACACACCAGAAAGGGGCATGGTCAAACACGAACACTTGTACCAATCTACCACAGAAAGATGTGGCATCGGCACCTATATCCACACGATGCATATTCAGCCCATTTAAATATGAATTGGAAGGGTGATACAGCTCTGTTGTACTGCACGAACAATGCAAACAGAATGACTTTACTGGCCATGCCCACAAGGGTGCAGTACTGCTGGCCATGCCCACAAGGGTAGAGTGCCGCAATATAGTTGAGCTATAACACTTATACCCATATCCAGCAAAGCTGACCAGTTTCCTTGGCCCACATGTTGGGGCGTGGATGTCATTACTGCACTAGGGCAGGGAGGTTTCAGTCAATGTTTACATGTTTTCCTTCGTCAATGTTGGTTCTTTTCTTATAATGCAGACTGTGTTAGAACATTTCAGTTCTATTTTCTGACTACTTTCCCTTTAGGTTGGCATTAGGTGTGTTCTTCTCTTGCTGGCATTGGCCTTTCTGCAGAGCTCGCTCTTCAGTTTTTCAAGTTCTTTTGCTTGGGATACCAGTGATATGAACCATTCTTGAGATACGCTTATCAGGTTTGTTAGGACAGTTGATTTGGTTTCTCTGTCCGACCTTAATCGATGACTGGACAATCTTGGAGATAGTCTGAGGATAGAGAATGGCCATGGTGATAAAGAGGGTGCCACATTACCCCCTAAATGTGGAGATTTCTCTACTTGGTATTTGCTCTTGCTGGAAGGTCCACTTTGTTGTTTCCAGAGTGATAGTGTTCTCTCATACGCCATCCTCTCTCAGACACTCAGTCCGTTTGAAGTACATACTTCTTTAGTCCATCTTTTGGAGGCACTTACCTCTTATTGGTTTAATCAAGCATCAGTTGGAGTCTTTACTTACACTTCTTAAAAAGGGAAGCACAGAAGCCTGGGACTCACTGTGGCATATGTGTGTGTGTGTGTCTCTCTCTCTCTCCATAACCCCCCTCTGTCTCCCAATTCCTCTCCCTCACTTTATCTCTCGATCTCCTTCTCTCTCTCTCTCTCTCTCTCTCTCTCTCTCACTATCTATCTCTCTGTTTCGCTCTCTTTTTCTCCTCCTGTTTGCCCTGTTAGTGCAAACATGGTGAAAGGTAAGTCAACGCAGGGAGCTGGTGAGACACTGTAAACTGCCACTGTTAGCATCTGGCGTGCTGTGTAACTACTGCTCTGTCTGCTCGACTCTATGATCTGTGGTGTTGGCGTGCTGTGTAACTACTGCTCTGTCTGCTCGACTCCATGATCTGTGGTGTTGGCGTGCTGTGTAACTACTAGTCTGTCGGCTCGACTCTATGATCTGCGGTGTTGGTGTGCTCTGTACCTACTACTCTGTCGGCTCGACTCTATGATCTGTGGTGTTGGCATGCTGTGTACCTACTACTCTGTCTGCTCGACTCCATGATCTGTGGTGTTGGCGTGCTGTGTAACTACTGCTCTGTCTGCTCGACTCCATGATTTGTGGTGTTGGCGTGCTATGTACCTACTACTCTGTCGACTCGACTCCATGATCTATGGTGTTGGCGTGCTGTGTAACTACTACTCTGTCTGCTCGACTCCATGACCTCTGGTGTCCTCAGGGATTCAGAAATTGAGTATATAATGGATCTCTTGAGACACAGTAACTCTGTGATACTTCTCTGGCATGGGACATAGAACCTCCTACCTTGGACTTCATTAATAAGAAAGATTGGGGATTACAGCGGGCGGGATGGGAATTTTGACAGCTTTTTCCACCATTTGTGCTGCGCTTCTTGGGATATCGCTGGCATTTAACACCAATAATTTTGAGGTGACTGAAAGGGTGGGGATGAGGGAAGTATGTGTGCTTATGTGACAGCTCGGGTCTGCAGCAAGCTGCCATGTGCCCCGGGGGCTGCAATCTACAAGCAATCTAAATTGATCCTCAGGGAGGGGAAGTATAACTGATCCGTGATGGCAGTGCTTAATGATATAAAAGTGGCAATGAATTCAGCAGACACAGTTTGTGAACCGTGTAAAACCAGTTGTGTGTCTCCAGATTCTCAATCAGCAGTGTGGCAGAGTGAACGGGCAGGTGAGAAGGCCAACTGCCAAAGAAAACAACCAACAGGGATTACAGTCTCACACTGCACCCAATATTCCTCCCTGAGATGCTTGCAACCAGCCTGCAGTCCCCTGCCCTCTGCTCCATGACGTACGTCTCTGGCTACGTCGTAAATGTAAAATATACCCATGAGGCATTTGGCCTATTGACTTCTGAGCAAACTTCAAAGCAACTTCCATACTGTCTACCCCCAACATTCTGCTTATTCCCCGGGCCAATTTGGTTCCTGGCTTAGGGCCTCCATGTCTGGCCGACAAATGAGCCAGAGGGGAAAACGAATAGACTGGCACCTGACGTTTGTGTCACAGATGGCAGCCTTAGCCCATATTTGCATCACAGGAAGGACCAGAGAAAACCCTCAAAAGACCATTGGACTGCACATTACAGGTGAGGAGGTGTCAACATAGGAAGACAAACCCCCCCCACCCAACAAGCATGGCTGAGAGACCTAATATACATACATGAAACTGAAGAAACATATACTCAAAGTGTTGTGCCCACCTGCAGACCAAAGGACATATGGGCCCCCATGAGGAGATACCTGGAGACATCACCCGATATATCAGAAAACGGATCGACCTGTTCTGCCAATGACTAGACTGACAGGCCTACATGAACACCACAGGGAACCTACAGTGAGCACATCAACCACCACCTACTCGAACAATGCTGACGGGACCCTAGCTCGACGATGAGCTCTATGTTATAATGTGAATTTGTAAACGTTACGTACATTTCATGCAACTGTAATGCACTTGTCAAATCTTAAAATAAAGGTTTTTAAAAAAACATAGGAACTGGTGCTGGGATAAGAGAGGGAGGATCACAAAGGACACGCAGTTGCCTCGGTAGGCTCTCCCGCATTCCATCTGGCAATCAATGGCCACGCCTCTCTCCCATCCTTATTTTGAGAAGTGAAAAAACTATCACTCTATCATGTACTCCTTTGGAATTCCCTGAACTAGCTTTCAGTGTCTGCTTCGGGCCCTCTGAATATGCAGTGAGTGTCACACATAGCACATTCGTCCTCTCATTGCTATATTCCTGTGGCTTGGCATACCTACCTCGAGCTTCTGCACCAGGCCTCACTGGGTCTTCATCCCTAGTTGGGTCTTGCCCCAACAGCCAAGAGCCTCTCTTCTCCTCACAGTTGCCATCTGGTGTCCTGCCACTCTGAGGAGATCTGCACAAAGGTTAACTTTCTCTTACAGGCAGCACTGCCACTTGTAGCTCTACACATACCCCATGAGCACAAACCGAGCCTTTGATGGCTTTGCTTAAGCGGATGCAGATTTGGGGAATCCCCACTTCACTTCAAACGACAGTGTCGGGGTAATTTTCCGTGGGTTGGCAGGGCCGTCCGCGGACCTCTGGGGTTGGGGAGGCCCCAACTCCTCCCGCGTCCCAAGGGAGTATGAGACACACACAAGAGCAAAGTGTTACTGCCGTTTATTTGCACAAACAGACAGGGATCGGTTCCAGGATCACAGGTAACCCAGGGACATGTCAGCAAGAGTGGAAGAGTGGGATGCAGGCCCTTTTTCTGCCTGTATGACGCCACATCGTGCGTCACCTGGAAAACGTCCCCCAAAACCTACCGCCACCTCGGGTTGGCTCCCCGAGTGGTATGGTCAGTATAGATACATATAGAGAGGTTAGTAATTGGTAGAGAAGGGGTCAGGTGGTATGCTTGGGTTGACCCTAAATTTCGCTACACCGAAATAGTTGCTTAGTGAGGGTTAGTGATTGGCTAAGTTGTGCTGCCGTCAGTGGTTAGCCCCCCATGTACTGATTGGTCCGTCCGCGAGCCCCCAAGGCTAGGACCATCGTCGTTCCCAGCTCGCGGTGTACCTGGTGTTAGAAACAATGTATGACTATGTGTCAGTGGTAGACAATGGACAGGTCTGACTATTTAGCTGGAGTGTGAGTCTGTCCCATCGCTGTCAGTGTCTAATTTGTCACTTCATTGTTGCAGTCTGTTTCCCAGACGTGAGACCCCAGCGCTTCTCTGGTCCATGGGGTTTGGCATCGTATCAGGTTGGCTTGGTCATGGGTTGTGAGACCGTGGCTGTTGCAGAATGAAGAGCATTTGATTTGTATTTCAGCTCCGAGGAGCATCTAGTAGTGGCTGGTGTAACCTTGGTGCGGGGAGCGCGGCATGTAGATCGTAACAGTGCGGCCTTGGCTGGGGGGATCTCATGAGGGTTTGTTCTGCACGGTCAGCTTTCTGCAGCTTCGTCTGAGCTGCTCTGGCCTGGGGACCATGGTTTGCGGCCTACCTTGGCCTGGCTCATGGGCAAGGGTACATAGTTCATGTTATGGGGGTCGCGAGAGGCGACGGAGACTCACGTGCATGAGTCCATATACAGGGTTACATCTTCATGCGTTTAGTGATGAGAAAGCGTCTACAAGCATGTACATGAGTTCTTCTGGCATCTTGCATTTCTGCAGTGCTGTAGGTGGCCTATGTGAAACATAACAACGATGCATGCGTGGGTGTAAGTGGTCCTCTATGTCATAGCACTGAGTGTGTTCTTCGTGTGGGTTGGTGTGTGGGTGACCAATGTGCATGGTGGCACGTGTGTTCTTGTCTGTTGGCTATGTCGTCATGGCATCTCTAACGATGGTGGTATGTTGTGGGCGTTGACTTAGTCGAGTTGATCCATATGGTTGAGGTCGGCTTCACCTGGGGTTCCTGCACGTGGTTTCATTAACGGGCAGGCTCCCTGGCTGTGTGGGGCATGGCCACAGTGGATCCTGACATCTGGTGCGGCAGTGAGCGAGTTGAATTCCTCTCGCTGGGGGGTGTTGGGGTCGTGACGTCCTGGGCCATGGTCTGGATGAGAATCGGGGGAAGGGGTTCTCCCATTTTCCCTCTTCAGTCCCCCCTCCGGTTGAATTGTCGTCCACAAAATTATCCACTCTCTTGTCTCCACGTACTCGCCATACCTCCGTTATTCCTGCTAAGTGTCCGTACTGATTCACGTGATCTTCAAATGACCAGTACATATAGACACATCGCCACCGGGTTTGCAATAAACCCACTTTCTGACGAAGCTTTTCGGGTTCCTTGGGTTCTCGACCTTCACTGATGGTGGGTACAAGTCTGCTTCTACTATCTGCTGGCGCAGCCGTTCACGTTCCTTAATGATGATGTCTGTGTTCTTATCATCTTCAGCTGGCATTAGGACGTGCATACCTATCATTTCTTCAGAAGTACGGGCTGATCTTGTCTTCCATACCTTCATCCCCATCAGGACGGCCATTCCTAAAATTATGCATCCTGCCACAATCTTGAGACCTTCTGAGAGCCATGACGGCCTCCAGGACCAGATGTAAGAAAACCAGCTAGCGTCCTTTTTCACCCCCTTCGTTTCTTCTTCCATTTTGGCGTCCAGTTGTGATACTGTCTCAGACAGTGTGCCATTGTCCTCGTCGTTGGCAGGAATGGACGTACAGCAAGAGCTCCCAATTTTTGCGCAAACTCCTCCTTCCATTGCTGTTAGTAGGTCCAGCACATATCTGTTCTGCAGGGCCACCATCCTTATTGCCCTCAGTTCTTCCTTTATCGCGTTGAATCCGTTAACTGTGGAGTTTATTGTCATCATTAGCTCCCACCTTGTAATTTGGAGCCACTTCGCATTTGCATATGCCTGCACACCTGGATGTATGATGGATGAAAAGAACATTGCCGCTCTGCTAAATAGTCTGTGTGCTGGTAGAATGTCACTCAGAGCTGTTTCTGACCTTCCCCACAGGTAGTTTCCTGTCAGCGGTTCTCCTTGTCTTTTCACTCTGGACAGGTGGGTAGTGTCTTTCTTTTGTTTGTTTCTTCCCATCTTCATGGACCTTTTCTCTCTTTTATTCCCTTTGTCCATCTTGGGGAGGTTCTCCATGTTGACGTGCTTTTGTGGCACTACCAGGGACGGTACGTTGATGTGTACCATAGTGCACACTCCATTCCACGACGGTGGCAAGCTGTTGTATGCCTTCACTCCTCAGGCCCAATAGTGGTCCAACAGAACCACTGTTCCTGCACCCCCCTCAGGAATCTTTATCGTTCTCTTGCACCCTTCATTTTGTCCCACATCTACTTCTCCATCATGCTGGTAACATAGTGTAGGTGCTGTGAGTGGAAGTATTGTTATTGGTTCCTCTTCCTTGTCTAGCCACATCACCAGTGCTGCACTCTTTGTCCATTCCTTGTAGCATTTGCCGTTTTCTTCTTGTACTGTCGTCACCTGTGACTTTGCTAAAGTCACCATCCTGCTCCACACAACTCCAACCATCCATCCGTCTTTCGTATATACCTTCCCATATATTAATATTAGTGGCCTTTCCCAGCATCCTGGTTCGCCTGCAACTTCTTTTGCATACCACTCGCATGGCAGGTAATTCAGTGTCACTTCTTCTGTCTCTCCCTTGTTGGGTCCCCCTGTTATGTATTTGAGCCCTTTCGTCTGCTGCCACGAGTCGTCATACATTGGGAGTGTTTTGATGAAATTATCTTCGTATGGGTACGTTGATTTTGATTTCCATCGTAGTGTTGCTCTTTTCCCTTGGAATCGTCCCCGAGTTTGGAAAAAATGGGTACACCAAACATTCAGCAGTTGTTGCAGGTACTTCAGTTGCCACTAACGTTCTCGAGGCGCTCATGGCATATGGGATCAGGGAGCACACATAGCAGTTGTCCTTTGTTGTATCCTTACCAATTTTGGACATGTGCTTATACCACATATTGTTGGTGATGTGTGCGGATTCGGTGAGATATGTGTCCACCCCATGTACATAAATAGAGACACTACGTTTATCCTTCTTTACCATTTGTCCCGTGCTAGTGGTACCACCTGACACAGAGCTCCTTGCAGGCATGGTGGGGGAGATATTAGTAGTGGGAGTTGCACCCTCATAGAAAGAAGAGTAGGCCTGCCAAACAGCGGCAGTAATTAGACCATTGGTGAAAAATATCCCTATCATTTTTATTACAGTTGCTAGTACCACTGGCATGCCCCTCTTACCTTTGCTGCGGTCCTGCAGCTACTTTACTTTAGATGATATAGGTGCCCGCCTGAAAATCTCTCAAGATATGCGTTATGTTGCTAGTATCTTTTAGTTAAGCCCTGCTTACCAAGTAATCAGTCAATGCCCAGGCGAAAAGTTCTTCCCACGCTTTCCTTACCGTCCTATCCCTTAGGGCGGGTAATGCGGTGTGAAGATGTGGGAATGATTGAACTATTATCATAAGGAACGTGTTATAATATACACGTATTCTTCTTCTCTTTTTATAACGTATACGAACTGGTGTGAAAGTGCTTCTGGGGTGTTATCGTCCGCGGGCAGCATTTACCCCTGGGCAATGACATATTTTTCAATGATTGTTCCCTTCCCTTTTATTATATATACACAACAGTAATATGCAACGCCTGCATGTGCGAGACCAAAAAAGAAGAGAGCATGCACGTGTCTACACAGTGTGGTGTATATCACAGATTCCTTTGACAATGTTCTTTATTAGCTGGTGGCTAGGGAGTGTTAATTCATGCTAATTGTTTATTTTGCTGGTACCTCGTGATCATGGGGTGGCCTATGGGTGGCTGACTGGTTGGGTCTTTTGGGGTGCTTTGATCTTGCGCTGTGTCATTGTCGTTCGCTATTGCTGAAGCGTTGGCCCCTTTGCTGAGGTGAAGGTGGGTCTGTGCTTTGTAGGGCTTGATGTCGTAGATGTGAGTCCACACCTCTTTGCCCCTGTGCTTCACTGCTCTGGGGGCTACTTTGTCCACTAGGTAGGGTCCTGTGAACCTAGGGTTATTCCAAGTCCTGCGAAAGTTTCTTAAAAGCACCTGATCGCCCTCTTTCACTGTCCACAGTGCAGTTCGTTCCAGTTCCTCGTTGGTCACTTCTCCTTGCTGGTGGTTCTTCGACCCACCCTGTGTCCGTTCGATCTGTTGAGAGATAAAAGCGGCACTAGTAACCAAAGAAGAGACATATTCATGCATTTCTTCACCAAAAACAGTACTTGTGGCATGACAATCAGTTGTGGCGCTTGATGGTGGCGTGAGTGGGAGCTGCATCTGTGGGGTGTGAGGTGGTGATCCGAGCCTGGCCTATTCCTCAACTCAATAAGGCTAAAGGGAGGCAATATAGCCAACTTTTCTTGGTCGTTTGTTATATTTTTGCTATCTGTCCTTTTTGGAGGCTGTTGAGGCATTCGCAGACGCTGTTTGCTTGGGGGTGATATGCACATGCAAACTTGTGTTTTATTCCCAAGAGTGTGGTTACGTGTTGGAACAGTTCATTGCCAAAGTGGGGGCCATTGTCTGACCGCAGCACTTCGCATACTCCCCACCTTGGGAACACCTCCCTCACTAGGAATGTGGCTGCTCTGAACGCATCTGCATGGGAGCATGGACCAGCCTTGATCCACCTTGAGAATGGGCACACTACTACAATCATCTATCTAGAGCCTTGACATACATTGATCATGTCAACGTAGTCGATGTGAAGGTGCAGGAAGGGTCCTTCAGGCCGGGGTATGGTACCTTTGATCACTTGCAGCGTGTGAACGGCCATAAATTGTTGACATGTAAGGCAATTGCTAATGAAATTTGCAACATGGGAGTTTAGCTCGGGGCAGAACCACGATTCTTTTATCTGTGCAGCAATTACTTCTTTTCCTGTATGGGTGGGACAGTGTAACTGGGTCAGAGCTATTTTCAATAGGGCCAGGGGCATGACAACTTTCCCTGTATTATTCTGCCGCCATAATGCATCTGTGGGGGACATGGTGCATCCTCTTTTGAGTCATAATTCCTTCTCTGCCATTGGTGCTGCAGCCTGTAATTTCATTATCTGCGTCTCTGGGATGTGCGTGTACCTATCCTTCATCAACATCTGGCTGACCCCCCCTTATCTTTTTGTTTTTCTTGGAGGGTCCATGTCTCGCCAAAATACACAGCATGTTTTGCGTGTGCATCTGCTGTTTCATTACCTCTTGATATTGGGTCATCCCCATTAGTGTGGGCCTGACACTTTACCAGTGCTACCTGTTCCGGGTAATTAATTACTTCAATCAGTTCAGCCAGTAGAAGAGCGTGTTGTACCGGGGTACCGTCTACTCTTCTAAACCCTCTCCTTTGCCATTTTATTAGTCCGGAGTGTACTGTTGATGTGACATATGCACTGTCTGAGTATATACTTGCTTTTTTTCTCATTGCTTTCTTCTAAGGCCAAAATGAGTGCTACTAGCTCTGCTGCTTGCGCTGAATAATTTTGTGGTAACCGTACACATTTCACTGGAATGTAAGTCCAGTCTTCCCTCAGTCGTACTACTGCCGCTCCTGTCCTTCTTATCCCATCACTTTGGTCAATTGTTGATGACCCATCTATGTACATAATCTCCCCCCCCCTAGGGAATTTTCCTCCACCTTCCTGGTGCTCGAGTAAACATCAATTGCCTGTGTGCAGTCATGTGCATACTCTCCATTTTCCATTACTTCTGCTATGAATTGTGATGGGTTAACATTAATGCACCTTACTATTTTGAGCTCTGGTCTGGACAGTATAATCTCGTAACCTGTAGCTCTTTGAGTGGTCAGTGTTGATTTTAGCTTGTTCAGTATTGCAAAGAGAGCGTGCTCCACGTACAGCGTGGTGGGGCATCTCATTGTTATTGAGGAGGATTTTTCTACTGCAAATTCTGATGCAGCTAGGCTCTGTTCGCACGGCAAGTGTCCCATCATTACAGGATCCAAATGACCACTGTAAAATGCCACCGGCTTGTGTCCCATGCTTGTTTTTTGTGTCAGTACTGCTTTCATTACTGCTGTATCACAATGTGAGAATATGTAGAATTGCTCTTCATAATTGGGGTGGCTAGTACTGGTGCAGTTGAGATGGCATGTTTCAATTCATTGAATGCCTCTGTCATTTCTCTTGTCATCCCAACTTCCTTTCCCCCCTCTGTGCTTCTCTAGAGCCTCGAGCAGTGGTCCTATGTATGAGCTGTAGTGAAAGACCCATGCCCTACAGTAGTTGCACAGGCCCAATAATTGCTGCAATTCTCTTACTGTCTGTGGCTGTGGTGTGTTCGTAATTGTTTGTGCCCTTTGTGGTGCAATATTCCTTCCCTTTTGTGAAATCATCTGCCCGATATAGAGCACCTGTTCTTGGCAGTACTGCAGCTTCCCTTTGTCAACCTTGTATCCTTTCTCAGCTAGCACTGTGAACATCTTTACAGAGTCTCTTCTGTCATGACCTACAGAACGCGCCCCTTTTGGACTTCCTGGTCCTTGTCTCAGCGGGGCTTACACTCCCTGGTACTCCCAACATGGCTGTCCAGCCTGAAACACCTTCCTCGCTCCACATGTTGGACGTAGCGTATTCTATTAATAGACCATGCCCCCCGCGGCTCCGCGCGTCTCAATGCTATTGCGAAGTAGTGACCAGACGTGTGCTCCCTAGCTCGCGGTATTGTTTTCCCTGATTCTGCCCCTTATAAACTCCATTCCTAGTCCCTCTCCTTTCCTTCTTTTTCCTGGACTTGTGTGCTGTGTAGTGCACCCTCTTACTTTCCCGGGTTCCTGGATCGTTGCATCCCGGAACTTTGAACGCACGCTGGAGTCGGAAGAAACTCGTGCAGCCTTATTCAAGACCCGATCCATCCGCAAGAAGGCATCGACCAAGAAATCCAGCAAAGATCGGACTCAGGTGAGAAGGGGGGAACTCCTTGACAGTTTGAGATGCCACCCGACCCAACTGGATATGGACATAGAAGCGGCCGTTCAGGACCTGATGCGTGGCATGCAAGAACTATCAACCGAGGTATAGAATCTCAAAGCGGAAAACGCTGCTCTTAAACAATTGGTTCTATCCCGTGATTCTGCCACAAAAGAAAGTGTGTTGCTGGGCGGCATAGTTCACAAATACGATGGGTCAGCAAAAACCCTTCGTGGATTCCTGGATTCATGTTTGGTCCACTTTACCTTTAAGCCTTACTACTTTTCGACTCTCAGAGCTAAAGTGGGTTTCATAATTTCTCACCTTTCAGGAAATGCATTAACCTGGGCTACGCCCCTCGTTAATTCCGGCGATGCCCTCCTAGATGACTATGATGGGTTCATACAGGCCCTTAAAACCATGTTTGATCGCCCAGAGCAGGTCTATAGTGCCCAGGAACGCCTGTTAGACGTCCAGCAGGGATCCCAGGATATGCTCACCTTTGTAACCTGATTCAAGCAATTAGGCAAGGAAGCTGATTGGTCCCCTGAGGCGAGTTTTACCCTTTTCAGAAGAGGACTGAATGAGGAGATTAAGGATGAGTTGGCCCGAGTGGCTCGCCCAAACTCATTCCAGGCACTAATGGACCTTGCCATGCAAATAGACTTTCGAATCCAGGAAAGGAAGGCAGAGAAGAAGAAATCCAGAGGAAATCCTCCTAAAGTGTCCTTTGAGAGTACCACCAAGACAGACACAAACCCAGGCTCAGTCACTGAACCAGAACCCATGCAGATAGGAGCCTTCCGTGGACCTATATCCCTGCAAGAAAGGATGAGAAGGATCCATACGGGGTTGTGCATGTATTGTGACTCAGAAAAACACTTGGTTAGGGAGTGTCCTCTAACCCCTCCTCGGCGTTCGGGAAACGCCAGCTCCCGATCCTAGATGGAGCAGAGCTTCGGGAGAGAGATGTTTGCTCCACATCAATTCCATCCTTGAACTCTCCTGGACAAAACAATTTGGTGATACTGCAGGCCTTCCTATCCCCCTCCAAGAATAAGACCTATTCCATCTTGGCCTTGGTAGACTGCGGAGCTATGGGAATTTTCATTGATCAAGATTGGGTTGTTAGTCATCATATTCCATACGAGACACAAAGCACCATGCAGCCGGTGGAAGCATCGATGGAAGACCCCTCACTTCAGGGCCCATAAGCCTGCAGACTAAAGAGGTTCAGCTTTCTATAAACCATCATCAAGAGCGGATCAGATTTGACATCATTAAGTGAGCTCATAACCCATGGTATTGGGTATGCCCTGGTTACAGAAGCCAATCCGTATATCAACTGGACAGCAGGATCACTATTCCTAGGCTCCAGGTTTTGTATGTCTCACTGTCCGTTCCTGGATCCCTCCTTGACACCCCCTAAAGAACCACCAGGAGACCAGCAAACACCACTCATGTTTTCCAATATCATACAAGTCCCTGAGGCCTATCAAGGATATGCTGATGTATTTTCAACTGCCATAGTCCAGGCCTTACCCCCTCACAGACCTGAAGACTGCGCCATAGATACAGATCCCTTAGCAGTGATTCCCTTCGGCAGAATGTTCATCCTTTCTGAATCTGAAAAGAAGGCCCTCCGAGAATACCTGGATACCAACCTCGAAAATGACACCATAAGACCTTCTAAATCTCCAGCGGGTGCTTCATTGTTCTTTGTTCCCAAGAAGGACACCAAGAAACTCAGACCTTGCCTCGACTATCGTGGCTTAAATCAATGCACCCTCAAAGACCGGTACCCATTTCCCTTGATCTCGGATATCCTGGAAGCTGTGATAGGCGCCGTAATATTCACGAAGTTGGATCTCCGGGGTGCCTACCATTAGATCCGTGTCAGGGAAGGAGACGAATGGAAAACAGCCTTTAGAACAACCTTTGGTCACTATGAATATCTAGTCATGCCATTTGGACTAGCTAATGCCCCCGCAGTTTATCAACGTTTCATGGATAGGGTGTTCTCAGACATGTTATTCCTCTTCGTCATTGTCTATCTGGACGACATATTGACCTTTTCCAAGGACCTTCTAAAGCATGAAGAACACGTAAAGGCAGTATTGCAACGTCTCCGTGAACACAAACCTTTAGCCAAACCCGAAAAATGCTTGTTTCACCTTACTTCTGTTCACTACCTAGGATTCATCCTTAGCCCAGAAGGAATTGGTATGGACCCTTCAAAGGTAAAGGCCATACTGGGATGGCCCGCTCCCACGTCTGTGAAAGAAGTTCAGTCCTTCCTGGGGCTTGCCAATTTCTATCGAAGTTCATATCCACCTTTTCCGAGATCGTTCAGCCGATCGTTGCTCTCTTGAAGAAAGACACCCCCTTTATCTGGTCTACACCGCAAGATAAGGCATTCCAACATTTAAAGGCAGAGTTTACGCAAGCCCCCATCTTAGCCGAACCCAACATAAATCGACCATTCCTAGTGGAAACGGATGCCTCTAATTATGCCATAGGAGCGGTGTTGATGCAGGAATTTGAGGATAAACTGGAGCACCCCATTGCTTACCTTTCACGAATCCTGACTCCCAGTGAGACACACTACTCCGTCCTGGAAAAGGAACTGTTAGCCATCCGCCAAGCCTTCACTGAATTGCGACATCTACTTCTGGGTGCTAGACATCCAGTTCAGGTCCGCACGGACCATCGGAATCTTCCAATTCTACAATCATTGGAGTGTAGGAACAGTCGTCAGGCGTGTTGGGCCTACTTCTTTGCCCAGTACCAGTTCCACATCACTCATGTTCCCGGATCACAAAACCTGATTGCTGATGCCTTATCTCGACGTACTGACTATGTAACTACTGAAGATAGGGCCTACCCTAAGATGTTTCCCCACACGATCTTTGTAGCTCAAGCAGTCAATCTCCTGGAAGAAATTCGAGTACAAACCCAATCCTCTGATCTGTGGAAGGATATTTCAAGGAGGAATCAATGGAATCTAAGAGTCAAGGAAGGATATTTATTTAAGGACAATGCACTGGTAATTCCCACACAGAAATGACAACAAAGAATAATAAACCTCTGTCATGATACCCTTCACTCCGGACATCGTGGCATAACCAACACCCTCCGCCTCATACAAAGACAGTTTTGGTGGCCTGGAATGAAGACCGACATACAGCAGTACGTCCAAGTTTGTGCTATCTGTAGTCAAAATAAACATGATAACAAGAGACCAGCGGGTCTTCTACTGCAACCTACACTGCCAACAAGGCCATGGGAATTCATTGCTACAGACTTCATTGTGGAATTACCACCTTCCCGAGGATACACGACCATCATGGTTACCATTGACTTGTTCACTCATATGGCTCATTTTACACCCCTGTGTAAGTTACCATCCTCGTCCGAACTTGCTGGAATCTTTCTGGAACACATATTCCGTCTGCATGGACTGCCTTCCAAGATCATTTCTGATCGAGGACCTCAATACGTCACACAATTCTGGAGACATCTTTGTCGCATTTTGGGAATCCAACGCACCCTCTCATCAGGTTATTATCCCCAAACCAACGGGGCCACAGAACGTGCTAATCAGACCCTGGAACAGTATCTTCGATGTTTCTCCACCAAGGTTCAGGATGACTGGTCACTCCTGATACCCGTAGCTGAATTCGCCTACAACAATTCCGATCATTCAGCACTTAAGACCAGTCCTTTTTATTGTAGCCAAGGTTTCCATCCATCGGTTCTATCCTCTGTTCTCCCTCATCCCACGCCGGTACCTACTGTCGACTCCTGGATCGAAACCCTCATCAACGTACACCAGGAGGCCAAAGAAAAATTAGAGAAGACCAGGGCCTTCTTATGCAATTGGTGATCAAGTCTGGTTGTCCTCGAAATTACTACCCCGACATCTACGGCCAAACAAATTGGCCCCTCGGTACAATAGTCCATTTCCCATCAAAGAAAATATAAATCCAGTCTCATACTGGATCAAACTACCAGACTTCTCGAAGAAAATTCACCCAGTTTTTCACACATCCTTATTAAAACCCTACATCCAATCCTCCCGGAAATCCTGCAGACCCCCTTCTCTACTGGTCGACAACCAACTGGAATATGAAGTCTGCAGAATATGCGACTCCAGGTATAAACGGGGTCAGCTTCAATACTTGGTTGAATGGAAGGGATATCCTCCTAGTGAAAGAACCTGGGAACCACTTTCTAATCTCAAGACCCCTCAACTGCTCAGAAAATTTCACCTCATACACCCGGGCAAACCTGGAGGAACGGGTCTTCGAAGGAGGCATGCTGTCATGACCTACAGAACGCGCCCCTTTTGGACTTCCTGGTCCTTGTCTCAGTGGGGCTTATACTCCCTGGTACTCCCAACATGGCCGTCCAGCGTGAAACACCTTCCTCGCTCCACACGTTGGACGTAGCGTATTCTATTAATAGACCATGCCCCCGCGGCTCCGCGCGTCTCAATGCTATTGCGAAGTAACGACCAGACGTGTGCTCCATAGCTTGCGGTATTGTTTTCCCTGATGCTGCCCCTTCTAAACTCCATTCCTAGTCCCTCTCCTTTCCTTCTTCTTCCTGGATTTGTGTGCTGTGTAGTGCACCCTCTTACTTTCCCGGATTCCTGGATTGTTACATCCCGGAACTTTGAACGCACGCTGGAGTCGGAAGAGACTCGTGCAGCCTTATTCAAGACCCGATCCGTCCGCAAGAAGGCATCGACCAAGAAATCCAGCAAAGATCGGACTCAGGTGAGAAGGGGGGAACTCCTTGACACCTTCTGTAGTTCTCCTCGGTGGTGCTGCAAATGATAATGTCATCTACATATTGCAGCACTGTACTTTCCAGCTCTATGTTTCCCAAATCCATTTGTATTACCCTGTTAAAGATGGATGGTGACTCGCAGTACCCTTGTGGTAACCTAGTGTGTTTCCACTTTGTGTTGCGGGATGTGAAACTTGTTAAGTCTTGTGAATCAGGGTAGAAAGGAATTGAAAAGAAAGCATTTTTAAGGTCGATCACAGTAAATCGTGACGCCTCTGCTGGTGTTCCACACAGTATCATTGCTGGGTTAGCTGCTATTGGGTACTCCGCCTCTACAATGTTGTTGAGGGGCCTGAGATCTTGTATGAAATGCCAAGACCCTCCCTTTGCCCTGCGCGCCGGATACACCGCAGTGTTGCACGTTGATGCTGATGGTATCAGTATTCCTCTATTCACTAGGGCAGTTATTGTTTCATAAATCCCCTCATCAGCTTCTTTGGATAGTGGGTACTGTTTCACTCGGGGCAGCATTGCACCTTTCTTTAGCTTAATTTTCACTCCTCCAATGCTCTTTATGCAGCCTACATCATGTGGACTAGTAGTCCATAGAGAGGCGGGCACTGCTGCTAAGTCTTCTTCGTAGAATGGTACCTGGGTAGGGGTTGGTGCTTCTAGTGCCATTGCCATTTTATGTGCTGCCTCTTTGTATGTTACTCTTAACCAAATATAGATATTCATTTGGAACACCATCTCCCCATCCCCTGCTTCATCTGAAAATAGTTCCTCATCTGACATCTGTGTCAGCATGCATCCTTCTGCCAGTGCTATTACTGCACTCCACGCTTTCCCCTCCCCATCTTGCGCGTGTACTGCTATGTAGTCGGGGGCTGCCACAATACTCTCAATGTCCACTGATATTATCGCCCCCTGTTCTTCGCTAGTGGGTGTCTCCGGTCGGAAAACGTATGCTGCTGGTCTTCTCCACACCTTGCCCTCAATCCCTGGTAGCCAAGCTATTGCCATGTAAGTTCCATATTGGAAGAGGTCCCCATCACAGGTTCTGCCCTCACCACCTTTTTTGCCACAGTAAGCCTGAAGTATGTGTCGCACTGTGAGCATGTTGATGCCTGGTGTGGAACATACTAGTCCCATATCAGTGAAGGATATAGTCATGTTCAACCTCCTCATGATGTCTCTCCCTAGTATATTTACTGGTGATTGTTTTGAGTATAGCAGTGGAAAAGACATGTTGTGATCTCCAACAGAGAAGGAGATGTTATTAGTAAATGGACCCAGCCCTCGAGCCCCAGAGAATCCTTGAGTGTGCATGGCTTTGCCTGACAAATTAAACTTCCCCTCTCTGATGCAAGACCTAGTGGCCCCTGTGTCAACTAGGAAGGAGAATATCTTGTCACCTATCGCCACCTTTATGCGTGGTTCCTCCGCAGGGTTAGGTGTTACTGATAGGATGGGACACATCAGGGACATCTGTGGGCTGTCCGATTGTGGGTACAGTGACTGTCCGCTCCCTGTGTATGGGTTGTAACCTAATATTGTCACCCTCTCCAATTCTGGCAAACTTTTACCTCGGACAAAGACGATACATCCGAGAAAAAATACCAGGAATTTAATGTTTGCATTCTCTACCCAGACCTTACATTGGGAAGAACTAGGAATCACTTCCCAACCACAGCAGCCGAATTTATGTTGATCTTATGGATCTGTTCCTAATTTAGAGCAAGGACAGGCAAACATACTCCTGTCTTTACTTTGCTGCTTTTGTCAACTACATGTTCTCTTTTTCCTTACTTCTGCCTATCAATCCTCCTCCTTATCTGCATGTTTTTCTGTTTTATCCAACACCACCACTTGGATTTAAACTTACTTTGTCTGTGAATATAGAACAGGAAAGTATCAGGTGTGTGTTACAGCCATTGCAACTTATACTTTGTTGCAATTTTTATTCTTATTTTTGTTGTCTATGTTTTTCCAATGAGTTCGACTTAATAGGTTGTGCTTTTTTATTATCACACTCCATGTTTTGATGTTTTGATGTTATCACGGACATGGGTTGCAGACTCTCATGTCTGGGATGATAGCCACCTCACAAATAGTGATACCCACAAATCTGTGTGAGTAATCAAATACAGAATTGTCCTACTTCAACAATGACTTGTGTTTTGTTGTCTGCTTGATTTCTTGTTTCTTCATCATTATATTTGCCTTATTTTTGTGTCTCACTTATTCAGTTAAGTGGATTAGATTTAATATACTGCACAGCATTCATTGCATCAATATTGGGTTAACAATGGGAGCCTAAGGAATAAAAGTAACCCCCGTTTGCCTTACAAACCCAACGGCACAGCAGCACCCCCTATCCCATGATTTACACCCTCCCCAATTGTGTCTGTTGTATTTGTGTGTCCGCGAATAGTTGTTTGCTGTCCTGTATTTGTGTGAGCTGTTGTACTGTCTGGATGTGTTGTTGTGCTGTTACCACTTGCTGTAGTGCTTGATGTTGTGGTTGTTGACACTGTACTTGTGGTTGTTGTGTTGTGTACGTTTGTAATTGTTGTTGAGGATGTGGCATTGGTGCTTGCTGTTGTATGTGAGGCAGTGCTTGCTGCTGTATTAGAGGTGTTGCCTGCTGCTGTATTAGAGGTGGTGCCTACTGCTGTTGTTGCTGTTGGTAAAATTGTTGTCCCTCATTGTAACCTTGTTGCCCTTGTTCCCCCCAGCCTGCCTGTGCCTGTCTTGCTCTGCATGTGCGTGACATGTGTCCTATCAGCCCACATGTCCAACACGTTGGTGGTTCCATGGGTACCCTCCCATGATGTCTGAATACCTCTGTGGCCCATATTGGTTTGGTCCCCAAAACCCTCCCCTTTGCTGTGGTGCTGCTGGCCCCCATCCCTTCCTCTCATGTGCCCACCCCTCCCCTGATGGTTGTTTGTGTATCCACTCCCCATTTGATAGTATCCAACCCCCATCTGTGTTGTGTATTGTGATGTGTATGGTGGAGGTGGTGGCATTTGTTGTGCCGTCACCTGTGCTTGTGGCAGTTGTGCGGGTTGTTGTTGTGTATTGTCTGGTGTCGGTGGGGCCTGGGTGGGGGCTGTTATCAGGGGGTGGGGCCTGTTATCAGTGCGCTTTCCATGGCATACTTGGACAGTTTCTTTTGGACCAATTTCACTTCTTCTGCCTTTCTGTCTTCTTCTTTCTGTTTCATCTTTTCTTGCCATAGTCTACAATGGTGTACTATTGTTGGCTGTATCTCGGGCCATGCCTTCGCTTCCATCCCTACCAATTTCTTTAATTGTCTCTGTACTGGTTCTGGGAGCCCTTGGATTAGTATGTGATAAAAGATTGCTGGTGTTTTGTCCCCTGGTTCTCACGTTTCCAGGTCCCATTTCTCTTGAATTTCCGGGATGTAATCAACAGGATCTTCGTTCTCACGCATTTTGTGCGACGTTATTGCTCCTATGTCTGAAGTGTCTGGGTACTGCACCCTCAGTGCCTGCCACAGCTTGTGTCTACAATTTGCAAATGGCGCTCCATCATGTGAGGTGTCGCTTATTGTTACCCCTGGAAATCCCGCCCTCTTCCAAATGTCATCTGCAGCTTCACCTAGTATTGATATTAACAACCCCTTTATGTCACCCACCACTAGTTTTTGCCCTGCAGTGTGTTTTTCCATTTCATATATCCCTTTCCCGGCCCCTCTGCTCAGTGATGGGAGTCTGCATTTGATATTTTCCTTGTCTGCATGTTTCCATGGGACATATTGTGGCCTTGCTCCCCTCTCTCCAATAATGGCATTAACGTGCATTCCTTCACTTCCCCTGGCGTTTGTCTGTACGGGGATGTGTGAGTGTATTCGTTGTCCTCTTCCATGTCAGAAAGTTCCTCAATGAAGTCAGTAATGTGTTGTGTTACTCTATCGCCCCTTATGCTCTTGCTCCCCCTATTTTTTCCCACTTTGCTCTTCTTGTGTGTATCGGCGGACTCTTCCATTCTGCGTCCTGGGAGGTCTCTGAGTCGGCTAACATATGGCGTGTGTTGTGCTGTCGGTGTCGGTGGCCGTGGCGTTCTTCCTCGTGTTTGCCTTTTCTACTCTTTCTCTGTGTCTTCCTCTTCCCGCATCTCGCACTCCCACGATGACCTGCAGTCTGTGCGTGTTATGTAAAATTGACTTAACCCCTCCCCGCTTCCATCACTCCGTCCTGCACACAATTCCTCCTCCTCCTCACTGCAGAATCCATCTGAAAATGTCAATCCTGTGCCTGGGCGTCTTCCCCCCACTGTAACTGTTCCTATGTCGGTGTACTCACCTTTCTTCTCCGTGTTCTCCTCCTGTGGTGTTGTCGCTACCTCTCTATTACTACACGGGTTCATTACTTCCTCCTTATTGCTACACGTGTATGTCTTGGCCCTGCGCTCCTTGCGCTCTTCTCCTTGTGCTGCGTTGCTTTGCTTGCCCACCCCACCACCTATCTCTGTTCGTACTCTACAAAGCCCATTATTGCGTCATTTACCTTTTCTAACATCCTTTCTTCTTCCTCTTTGGTGCCCGATACTCCGCCCTCCTTTGCCAGTATACTGTCTATAACCTTCCCCTCTTCGTATTTTTGTGTGCTTTCCGATATGATCTTTTTCTTCCACAGTTCCATTTGTCTGTCATTTTCTTCTCATTCCTCCTCTCTTTTCCTAGCCTCCCGCTGCTCCATCCATGCCACCCTTTCTGCGATGGCGCTTATCCGGTCCTCTTCTCGTTTCCTCTCTTCTTCCTCTTGTCTTTTTAACCCCACCTTGTCCCCCTTACCTCCCTTCATTGTCTCCTTCCTCTCCCGCTCTTCCTGTTCGAACTGTTTGATCAGTGCGCTCCGTGCTTCCCTCAATTCTGCTAGCCTTACTGCTAACATCTCCTCTTCCTCCCGTGTCATTCACCCTTCGTCCTCTCTACTTACCTCGTTCCCTTTCTGTGTGTATTCTGTCTCTTCTTTACTTCCCTTCTTCACCGCCTCTTCCTCTTCCCCTGTTAATGCCCCTCGAAGCTTCAACAGCACCTGTGCTGCTATGCATTTGTCTGGTCCTATGCTTGCTAAGTCCAATTGCGCCCTTTTCCCACTCCCCGTGCTTACCTGTGTTTGTTTCGCCTCTGTTGCACTCCTCGCGCCCACCCTCTTTTGGTAGCTGTCTGCCGGCGCGTATGGTGGTGGGCTGTACGTGGGGTTAGAATATCCCTCGGCAGCCGTTAACGGTGGCCGGGCAGCTTCCCTCAATTCCCTCATTGGGTACAGCCCGTCTGCCTCCTTCTTCACTTCTTTAGTTATGGGTACCTCTCCTTCATTTTCCTTCTTTACCTCTGCAACTGTGAACGATCCTTCATATTCTTCCTCACTGTCCTCAGTACTATGTGTATTCTGGGGTGCTTTGCACCTGCCCTCTCCGCTCACCTTTACTTCTTTTACCCCCTGCACTGTAAACCTTCCTGGTACTCCGGGTGCGCACCCCTGGAACATTTTCCAGAGGTCGAAAATTTCCCGGTGACCTGCTAATTTCTTCCCCTTGTATGTGTTATGTAGATATGCTAACAGCGAGTGCTTGGTGCACATATCAAAACTGCTGTTGGGTGGCCATGGTATCCTTATTTTGTTGTCTGTACCTTGTGTCCATTCAATGCTATACTTTACTATTTTGTCTCTATGTGGTATTAGTGTTGCGCAGATGTGCTGGAGTGGTGTTGTTAAGGCGCTGGCCCTGAGCTCCAGCCCTGCTCCTGCCCCTATCCCGTAGTATGTAGACATTTTATAACTTCAATTTCTTAGTACCACCGTTACCTGGCCTCGTAAATTGGGGTTTTCCGACCTTCTGCTGCAAGGAAAAGCAATTTTGTTACAATTACTCGTGCTCAATGCCACCGGCCCCCTCTGATCTTTACCACTGTGTCTCTGTCTTTTGTGTTTCTCCTTCTGGAGCTAGGGCCCCTTTCGACCCGTGGTGCCCGGAGCCCCCTGTGGCTGCGTGTCCCGTGAGGCGTGCTTTAAGCTGCCCCACCTTTTCTGTGCCGCCACTACTTGGCGCACTTGCAATGTACTTCTAGCTCCTCCTCCCTCTCCCTTGCCCTCACTGCCTGTGCAGTGTAGGCCCTTCTGATCCCCCCACACCTGCTTCATCACCTCCTTGTTCATCCCCCGTTATAGAGTGTGTGCCAGCGTTCTCCGTGCGTGGCCGCCTGTCCCCCTTCACCCCTCTCTTACCGTCGGTTCCCGCTCCCCCGTACTCTCTGAGAAAAGAAAAAGAAAGACCGCAGCGTCCTATGCAAGTCCTACGGGTGACGTCACCAACCGTTACAGAACTTTTACCGGTACGTACAATTTCAGCAAATAAACAATGCGCGCCACATGTAACAATCTTGTTCCCTGTTAACCCTACAGCTGTCGTCCCACCACATCTGGAGTGGAGTATTCATCCATTACTTCGTTATTATAATCAAACTGCGCACACTGCGTCGCTTCGCGTGCGATATGCCCCCTCCCTAGGGGAGCTTAACCAGCCAACTGTCTTCCACACTGAGAAACAATCTAGCTACCTCCTGCGGGAATACATCATCTATTCACAGAGCTAAAACACTCAATCAATAGGAATCCTCATCTCTTCATTGATCTACATCAACTCATACGAATGCCACAACCCCTTATAGAGGTGTCTGCGATCTCGACCAATCAGCGCGATCTGCCAGTCACACATAGGTGCGTGAAGCCCCACCCAATCTTCTCTATAACACTAGCGGGGATGGCCCTCGTGCCAGTCCCTGCTACACCTTACACACTGATCGCCGTCCAATTACCGAAATCTTTTTTAACACCCCGTTAAAGCCACCCGCCACCCTAACTACAATTCCTCCCACCTCCCGCACAACATTGCATTGCTGGTTGTGTGTGCCATACTCACATCGAGCTCTCGCCAGCCGGTGCCACTCGACTGCGGGCACCCCTCCCAATTAGCTCGTCACCTCCTCTCGTCTGAACCACGCCTGGACACTAGCCAACCGCAGGCGGGATACTTCTAAATTCGGCTCCCGACGGCCAATCTCTGGATTGCGCTGTCCGGTCGTTTCGCAGTTCCGCGATGGTCGTCTAGTCCTTCAAAAGAGGGCAACGGCGGAGGGGGACGCGTTGCCGGGCCACCTTGACGCAAGCGGCCTTGCTGCAATCACACTCGACTTCAGCAGATCTCAGCAGTGCCTCCAACTTGTCGGGGTAATTTTCCAGGGGTCAGCAGGGCCGTCCGTGGACCCTTGGGGTTGGGGAGGCCCCAACTCCACCTGCAACCCAAAGGAGTATGAGACACACACAAGAGCAAAGTGTTACTGCCGTTTATTTGCACAAACAGACAGGGATCGGTTCCGAGATCACAGGTAACCCAGGGACATCTCAGCAAGAGTGGGCTCGCAGGCCCTTTTTCTGCCTGTATGACGCCACATCGTGCGTTACCTGGAAATCTTGCCCCAAAACCTACCGCCACCTCGGGTTGGCTCCCCGAGTGATATGATCAGTATAGATACATATAGAGAGGTTAGTAATTGGTAGAGAAGGGGTCAGGTTGGGTTGTCCCTGAATTTCGCTACACTGAAATAGTTACATAGTGAGGGTTAGTGATTGGCTGAGTTTGATGCCGTCAGTGGTTAGCCCCCTGTGTCCTGATTGGTCCGTCCACGAGCCCCCAAGCCTGGGACCATCGTCGTTCCCAGCTCGCGGTGTACCTGGTGTTACAAACAATGTATGACTATGTGTGAGTGGTAGACAATGGACAGGTCTGACTATTTAGCTGGAGTGCAAGACTTTCCCATCGCTGTCGGTGTCCAATTTGTCGCTTCATTGTTGCAGTCTGTGTCACAGACGTGAGACCCCAGCGCTTCTCTGGTCCATGGGGTTTGGCATTGTATCAGGTCGGCTCGGTCACGTGTTGTGAGTCGCCTGCACTACCTCTCCCAAGGGTGGGATGCAGAGCCGCCAAACAGCACCCGCAAGGGATGGAATCTTGACCCACGCACAGTATCATTGATAAATGGCTCAGGGCGGTGTCAATTCTGCTGCTTTGGCGATCCAGAATTATTTGTTGCTGCTCTCGGACTGTAATGCGAATGGGTAGGCCCACCGGTTATCTGATACCTCTGTCCATCAGCCATTGCATGAGACAGCAACAGCGCCGTCTCCTGGACAGGGTAAGACCCGACAGATCTTGGTAGAGCCTGACCTTTCCTCCATCATATTCAGTCTCTTTTGTCAGACACGCTTTTTCCAGTGCCTCCATTTTTGACTGGTAGCGGTGGAATCGCACACTTATGGACCTCGGGCCGCCACTATATGCCTTTCTTGCCTTATGTGCTCTCTCAGTTTGCACAGCTTTACCACCTTCCGCTTCGAAAAAGGAAGTTAATGACGTCTTGCACTTACCATTCCACGTCAAGGAGCGACTCTCCATCTCCATCTTTCACTCTGATGACCATGATATTAATTCTGCACTTGAGATTTTCCAGGTCCTCAAGGTTGTGGAGCACTCCTTCTTCCCTTGATTCGATATTTCGGCAGCCTAGCATCAAGCCTCATTTTAACTAGATCTGCATTCAGTTGATTGCTCTCTAACTCTTCCATTTTGTCTTCCATGGTCTCCACTCTACCTCGCTGGTCTGCTATGGATGACTGGATGTCACTCTGCAATGCCTTGATCTCTGGTAGAATTTCCCCAATGTCCTCTTTAGTAGCCAAATTAGTTTATGCAGCCTTCACAGGCAAGGTTCCCTCTCCTGCTATCTGTGTGTCTCCTATATTTTTGGAGGGTTGCAATTGCTGACATTGTCATTGATATCTCTCTTTTCACCGGCGCCTTCAAACATCCCTCCAGCTCTGCCAAATCTCTCTCCCCTTCTCTCACCCAGAACAGGACTGTGTAAAGCGCACCCATCTACTTTGTCCAATTAGTGGAATTCAGAAGGCTCTGCAGTGTACATGCCTGAACTGTGTTCTCAGTGGCTGTATGCTCTCACCATCGGTGCAATTCAGGGATATCTACGTTGCCTCTCCCGCTGTAAGGTGCTTCGATGTCCCCTTAACTCTCCTCCTTGCGTCATTCTCTGGTGGGCCCTTCACCTAGTCCACTTCTCTGAACTGCCTTGGATGCCAACCTTACACGCACTGTTGTTTCAACATACCACTGTAACACGGCCTTGTTTATTGGAGCTCCGGGGTTGGCCTGGACCAAGATTCAACACTGCTGCTCTGTTCTGCATCTTAATGCATCACATCCTCATTGGGGTGCAGGATCGCTCTACCACTGGGGGGGCATCCCAATTGCCTCCGTTACACAACATTCCTAATCTCCATGCACCATCACAGTACTATTTTCCCCATTGCAGTACCTGCTCCGTACACGCTGATCTCCTCTCATGGCCTTTTCGGGCTCAGAGTTTCAGAGAGAGCAGTGCCGACCTTTGAGCACCCCCCCACTGTCTCCGTTTCTGGTTTTCCAGCAACCTCTCCCCTAGGCTGCCACATGTGTGCTTCAAGGAAGCCGGGGACCGCTATCTGCCATTTCCCTTCTATATAGCGTTGCCTTCTATGTAGGCGGTATACCTTTTCTGCGTCCCTCCTCCGTAGCTCTGTAGCACCTTGTGCAGTCTGGATGGCATCGGGGTACGATCACTCATGGTGACCTGTGTCGCTGTTCATTGGAGGCCCTGGCTCGCCCTAGATCCTGTCCTCTAGTCGGCCTCTATAACACCTGCTCCTCTTACTGAAGTGGGGAAGCCCTATGGTTCCCGTTCCGCGGCACCTGACGTCCTCTCATCATTCAGTCTCTTAATTCTCTATCTTCTCCATTGGCAACGTTTAACGATATCCTCTCTTATTGTCGGATGGCGTGGGAGCCGTGGTCTTAGGCGGCCATTATCTTCCGCTCCCCCTAGTCGTCTCTCCAAATTGTGTATTTTAATGAGTGCTTGTTCAGTAGCACTGGTCAAAAATACTAGCTGCACAGTAAAGTAACTCATCAGTGGCCGACTTTGGCCAAAAATGTAGCCCAATTTGACCACAAAAAGGGGCCCACACTAGAATGTTGGGCCTGCACCTCGGGCATTGCCCTATTGCCCCATTGACCAGTCCGCACCTGGTTCGTGGTGGCTGCAAATCTATGGTAAACTGCTTGCCCATGTAGCAGTGAACTGGGAAGGGGCCCTGGAAATGATCTTCAAAGTGGCCCCATCTTACGCCATGCAAGCAAAGCCCAAGAAGGGCTTGGAGTGTTCTCTGCCCAAGACAATTTGAACAAAATGGGTCCAAATTGTGAATTATTGAATGCATATACCCCTATATAGGGATTAACAAGTAGACATACAAAAAACGGACATAAAAATATTTGTGAGGAAGAACTTACTGAATGCTTTTTGACAAATTCTTTGCTTCAAAAGTATGTGTGGAATAGGGGGGACATGGAAAGAAGGGGATGGGGTGACTGATAGAGAAGCCCCAAAGCAAACCACCCCACAAAGTAGGCCCATGAAGCAGCGGCCCACTGGGAAATCTCCAGAGTTCCATGTAGGCCAGTCACCACTGGCTCCGAGGCTGTCTTTCCGGGGCTCTTGCGTTCCTCTTGTCCCCTACATCTTCTTCACCACGCATTTCTTATTCATGCTGCGTAGTTCCTTGGTGTTTCTTTTGCCTAATACTCGCAGGGGTGCAAAGGCACCTGAGAATACTGTCCCTCAAACAGAGTCAAGGCGCCAGACACAGAAGTCCCTGATGCAAATGAAGGTTCCCAACATTCATTGCGCTTTAACGCCTACAACACGTTCGACTGCTGCTGCCAATGTACAACCAACTCTCGTGCCATCATTAGCCAGCCTGTCCCTTGTCAAGCTTTGTTCATCCTTTCCTCCCTCCACCCACTCTCTAAAACTGTACCTTGCCTTTCGAAATAAGCGGCCTGTGTATTGTATGGCTGAATTAATGATCACAATTGTATTATAAAGAATAATGACTATCCACTTATGAAACACACCATAGAAATTAGCTTTTCGATCACAATTGTATATTGCAATTACCGCCCAAGTGTTGTAGAGCAGAACAATAGGAAGAGCTCTTTTATTAATGGCTAATAACAGGACAATTTAAAATGCTCAAGTTTCTTTAATAAGGTAGCGTATGAAATGTTACCTAATTTGACAAGATTAATTATACAATTAATTTAAAACGACTCTCAATTAAAACTGTACAAATTCCTTGGCTAACTGCTTTTTTTTAAAAATACAAAATACCCGAATGTAACGTGAAGTTAGGCACCCATTAACTGTGATATTAATTAGACTGCAATGAAATAATGACTGTTTTGTTCTTATAAAGGGCACCCGTGAAGAGTGGGTAAAGATGCGCTCTTTCATTTCTTAAACAAAAGACTAGACTGGCCACAAAACACTCGGAAGCGTCTTGTGAAACTTTCAATAATGGAATGCAAAGCAGGGTTTTAGGTGCAGTCGCTTGCAATCAGATTTATTGTAAATCTTTCCCAAGGTATATCCGAGTTCAAGGCTTTTATCAACTATCACAAAAGACTCTTCTTTTTTCTTGTTTTGTTTCTCACAATTACGGCACGGGGAGTACCAAAGCGTTAGAGAACGGAAGCAAGGAAAGGCTGATTTTATATGCAAACAAATCATAAACAAGCATTGGCCACGCCAACAGGTGGGGCTGTTGTTTGCTGTAAAAAGCCATTGTTTGTTGCGCGTGAAGACATGTATACGTGTTTGCTAGATTATGTGTAAAGAGGATACTGGACTGTGCTGATGCCTGAGTAAAAGGTAAGGATTGGATGGCTATTGGGCGCCACTTTCCTGCACTTGTGGGGAATGTTAGAGGTTACAAACTTCACAAGAGGCCCAAGGTTTCTTTTTTTAAATTCCAAACTTTATTACATTTGAATAAATACAGAAAGATGCTTCAAAGCACGTTGATAAACCTTTCTCAAACACAAACATCATCTTTCAATTAAACCCTCCCCCATATGGAACAGAAACACTATAATACAAATGGTATTGCCACTTGTAGCACATTTTTGCAAGAGGACCTGCACCCACCGCACCTTCCTGAGGCAGGCAATACATGTTGACCAATCAACATCACCATCCAGCACGGACAACTTCCCCGGGGATCGGGTGACACACTTCCACCCTCAACCTTCCCACCGTTTAAAACGCCCACAGAACAACATTCATTCCCCTTCTCGGGACTGAGTGCCACCACACTTCATGCGGAACCCCAACCACCGCATTTTCATGCCTGCATTTTTCTCATGCAACACACCCGTTAGCCTTTCCATCAAAATACTTCCTTGGCTTTCCTACACCACTCCAACATAGTCAGCAATTGAGCTCTTTTCCAGGAAATCGCCGAACAGCCCCAAGCTGCTAACAGCAGGAAATGGGCCATGTGAGGAAGGGACCTCCACTCACCCTCCACCACCACCAACCCAAACAACATCAGCATGGGGTCCAAACCCATCAGCAACCCCTCAACCTGTTTGACCCAGCCCAGAAGTTTGGACCAGTACACCTGGACTTCCCTTCACAACCACCATATGTGCCAGTATGTGGGCTGCTCCCCGCACCCACGCCAGCAAAGCAGACTAACCCCTATGAACATCTTAGACAGCTGGACCAAGTTGTATTGCCAACGGTGTATCAACTTAATACTGTGCAAATTATTGTTGGGGTAGTTTTCCCAGGTATACCAGAGGATGGCTGGGGGTGCGCCTGACTCTCAAGGGCCCAACTCCCTTCCCCAGAGTAAACGGAGCACTCAGCCAACGGCAAGTTATAACTGTGGTTTATTGCAAAAACCAAAAGGGATCATAGAAGACAATCAAGATTCTCCAGTACTTCTCAGCTCTCCATGGTGTCCGCTCCAGTTTTGTATAAGTATTGCGTCATCACCTGGGTCCTTCCCCGAAAAACCAATCATCATAGAGGATTGGGTATCGAGAGTAATCATACCTATGGAGGTACCCTATAGAGGTTATTCAACTGGTCCGCGCACGTCAGGTGGCTGGCCTGTCCCGTCCCCAAGAAACTATCTATTACATTGTTGCAGAGTACCAGGCTTACCATTGGTTCTTGCCCCTTGCCATCCACCCTGGATTTTCTATGCTCTGATTGATTAGAGCTGATCTCCCCAGGCCTGGGACTCGATTTGGTTCTTAGCCTTCTGTGCACCTCTTTAAGGTGATGTGAATGATTATGTGTCTGTATTGTAACTTGTAGTGTACCACCTTTGCCTATGAGAGTACGTTCAGATGTTGCAACACTTGTTGCTTCCTTCGTCTGGCTTCGCTGGCACTGGCTCTGCTTTTCCACCACGCGTGAATGCCCATTGTTTTGTTCGGCTGCATCATATGCTTAGAGACGACAAAATGGAGCTCTTGGGTCTCCATTTATGAGGATTTATTCCCTTTCTCTGCAGCTGGTCACCTTGTCATCTGAAGATTGGAATGCAACCGTGCACCTCTGACCTTGGCAGTGAGCCTGCTTTGCGCTCTGTGCAGCCTGCATCAGCTCTTCTCGTCTCAGGCTCTGTGGCTTACGGTCTTCTGTAATTTTCCTTAAACTTCATAATATGATTTCTACATGCTCATGTTATACTATGTAACTTATGAGTTAGTCACACATGATCCTACCAGGCTCCATATATACTCCTGTTGTCCCATAGGGTTATTCGCACTAAGCATCTGCCAGCATGCTCAGGATCTCTTCTTTGCCTTGCGTTTCTGCCTTACTGCATTTGGCTAATGAGAAAAATAATGAAAGCTTTGACAGTATGTATATGTATCTGTCCTCTAGCTATAGAACTGTGCAAGCATGTTCTTCGTATATGCAAGTTTGTGTTTGTGTAATGCGATGCAGGACTGAGAGTGTGCTTCATGACTAACACAGCTACGTGGTGGTGTCACTAGTGACGTCAGCATCGTGGGTTCATGGTGCTTTAATGGAGACTGTCCATTAGGGTGTTCCCATCTACAATCTCCATGATTTCCCGTATACCTGTAAGGACATGTGCTGGATTGGGTCTGTATGGTTGGATGAGAGGATATCTCTCCATGTACATGTCAGCAAACGGTGCACTTGGGTTTTGTCAGAAATAAGGTGGGTGGCTGCGAGCCTTCCTGGCTCTTCGCCCTGCCATGAATCTGGGAGTGAGGAGGGGCATTCTCAGGACCCTCTCTTCATTATACTGGCATGCCACAGACGTCGGTGTGCTCTAGTACACATAAGGTCCCATAGTTGTGGTTTTACTTCCCTCCTCAGGTCGCTCTCCCGTTTAGCACTTAGTCCCTAAGTAGTCCCCGCTGTTGCCTCCACCAACGCTGCAAACAGCACTGAGATAAGGCCCTTCATCCCATTCTGTAAGTCTAGTATCTTCTCTGTTCTCGTAAGCTCCTGCTGCAACAAATCCATCCATTTATCGGTTGTCACAACCCCCTTTAATTGCAGGTAGGAGAACACTGAAAGAGGACCAATTAGCAATGCCACTTCGAGCTCCTGCAAAGAAATACATTTACACTTCGCCCATAACTGCCCCACTCTGACCAGTTCCGACCTTGAACCAGTCCTAGAATCATGACAGACACGGGATGTCACCACGTATCACTGGCATTCATAAATGACTGAGTGGCAATGGCCACGTGGTTACCGTCCGCATCCCTGGGCCCCCCCACCTGATACTGAAAAGGACACCCAATATAGGGTAATCTCTTACCTGCCTCGGCAATTGCTCCCAGAGAACCCACAACCACTCCCCAACAGGTCGCAAATTACAATTTTCAAGGTAAGCCCATTACTTATCGACCTTCGCCCTCAGATGTGGCACCAGCACTCTTAGCTGGGCTGCCTTATACTTTAGACCCAAATCGGGAAGACCTACACCTTCTCTCTCCTCCAGCAATTGCCAGACCCTTATAGCTATGTGCTGTTTCCTCCCCTGCCATAGGAAGCACAACATCCTTCCCCTATTGTCCACAAAGAATGAATCTGGCATTTGTATGGCCAGAGCATATGAAATAGATAAAGTAGCCACGGAAGGAAATTCATTTTAAGGGCATTGAGCCTTCACATCCAGGAAATCATTTGATCACTCCACCTGGGCATCTCTGCGTGCAACTTCTCGAGCAGCGGCGGGAAATGAGCTCTGTACAAATCCTTAATATCCCTGGTGATCCTTACTCCCCAACTGCCTTGTTCCCACCAGCTCTTACACCATCCCCAGATCCTGAAGGGGCCCCACCTCCCTCCTGGCATTCACCTCAAAGGGAAACACCACAGATTTCTTCTTATTCACCTTAAAGCCCGAAAAGGCCCCATATTCCTCAATGACCTACATCGCCAATGATACTGAAACCTGTGGGTGGACCAGGTGCAGCATACATCATAAGCATACAACCCTAGCTCAAATCCCCACTCTCCTACCCTTATTCCCATGACCTGAGGGACTCCCCACAGTCACTCTGCCAACGTTTCCAAAGACAACACAAACAAAAGAGGTGAGAGTGGACACCCCTGCCTCACCCCCTCCTCAGTGCCAGCTCTCTCGAAATGAAATATTCCCATTAACCACCACCCTCGCACCTGGCTTGTCATACATCACCCTGATCTCATTGAGAATGGTCTGCCCAAACCCATATTTTTGAAACAATGCATAGAGGAAGTTCCAATGCACTCTATCAAATGCCTTCTTGGCATCTGAAGATAGGAGCGTCGGATTTCCACTCTTGCCTCGCACTGCATCCCTTAGAAGCAGAGTCTTTCTCACAGTGTCTGCGCCCAGTTTCCCTAATATAAACCCTATTTGGTCAAAATGAACAAACCGGGCATTGACTCCTCCAGGCCGGATGCCAACACCCTTATGAAAACCTTAGCATCTATGTTGAAAAGGGATATCAGTCTATATGATTTAGACAATCTGGGGTCCTTCCCTTCCTTCGGTATCATGACCATCAGGGTCTGACAGAACGACTAGGGTGCCCTCTCTGTCTCGAAAGTTTGACCAGATGATGAACCACATCTCTGTGAACTGTTTATAAAACCCTACCATGAACCGTCCTCCCCCTGTGCTCTTCCCCCTTACATCTGCCGAATGGCCGCCAATAACTCCTCCTCCGTAAAACGGGTATCCATCAGCTCGGCCTCCTCCCCTGACAGTCTCGGAAGCATTGTCCCCTCCAAATATCCCACCAATTCTGGCACCATCCTCACCTTCTCTTCCCCATAGAGATTCTCGTAGAACATCGCAAATTGGTTAACTATCTCATCCGGGATGGTGTTATAATTCCCCCCCTCATCCAAGATCCCATCCAACCACCTCTCTAACATCTGCGCCCTCAATCTCGCCACCAGCAAGGATGCCTTGTCCCCCCACTTATAGTATTTCTGATGCCAAAATTGCAATTTACACACCACCTTGTCCATTTCCAAGGTCCTCAACTCCTCCAGCTTATCCCTCACCCGTCCCCCCATCCAAGAACCAACCCTCTGCAATTCCACCTCCAAGGCCATAATCTCCAATCCTAGCTTGTTTTCCAAGAGACCCTCACCCTTTTCCTTCTGGAGCCCTCCCTAATCAGCGCAGTTCTCCATGTCGCCCTCACCGCCTCCCACACCATACAAATATCTACTTCCCCAAAACTTTCACCTCAAAGTAATTCGTAATTGCTTCGCGCATCTCCCCCTGGAACACGGCCAATTGACCGGCACCATGTCGCAAGACAGAATTGTGCTCAACATCTCCCTTTGAACACATTAATAATCAATAAATGTGTAGGTAACATGTGGCTGCGAGAAAAGGGTGAATACTCTCACCCCCGGGTGGAGCTGTCACCACACATCAGAGACCCCAAGTGAAATCAGGTATTCCTGTAACCCCCATCCCCTTAGAAATTAGGTGAATCTCCCCCCCAGTGCTCTTCGATCCATCCCCCAGTCCGCTCACAAGTTGAAGTCCCCCCCAACAACAGTGCCCCCCTGGTCTCCCGCAAAATACTGTGCAAAGTGCTCTCAAGGAAACCCATTTGACCATGGTTGGGGCAGCGCGAATCAACTGAGATCACCACCTGCCTACCTCCCCTGAAACCAAAAGCGCCTTGCCCGGGCCCCTTCCAAACACATGGATCTCTCATCCGCAGTCTTTTGTGGAGCAGGATCCCAACTCCCCCCATTTTCACTGAACCAGAGGCCCAAGAAAAATACCAATATGACCATAGAGAATGTGACGCGCCTACCCCCTATCAACTGTGTCTCCTGGATCAGTAGGCATCGAAATTCAACCTTCTACACTCCTGTGCAATAAGGGACCGCTTAGTAGGTGCATTAATTCCCTTCACATTTAACGTCCCCACCAGCAATTGATCCGCCACCCCTCCAGCGTCGCCCTCGCCTCAGCTATGGCCCCGTGTCCATCTCACTCCGCCCAACCCTCAAGTTGTAACCACCTTTCCTGTGCTCCTCCTGCAGTGCCAAACACCCATACGGACCCCTAGTCCCCCCAACCCCCACTCAAAAAATCTTGAGATGTCCATTGAAAAATGGGCCACCAAAAGAGACTTACCCCAAGCCCCACTCATCACACATACAACTCCACAGAAGAAATGTGCCTAAACCCAAAATTAGCATGAAAAAATACCCTGCGCCAGGACACCACCTATTGAACACACTGCCCCTTCAAGTCCCCTTCATTTCACTGGCGATGGCGTGTTGAGCCTCTTGAGTTTCCTTCCTTCAGGGATTCTCCAGTAATGTTCTCTGCCCTTTGCGCCCCTGTCCAGTGGCTGTGACCCCAGGCTCCCCTCTCCTGCAGCCTGAGGGTCCCCTCCCTATCAGTCACTCTGTAGTCTTCATCGCTCACCTCAAACACCAAAGCAAATGGATATGTCCACCTATACCGAATTCCTCTCTCTGAGAGCCGTGAGGTCATAGGGGGGCAATCCCTTCATCTGGACAGGGTGAAATACGAGAGGTCTTGATAAATCTGAACTCAGACCAATTTAAACTAAATTGATTGTTGCTGTTTCACACTCTCCAACACCGCTGCCTTACCCACAGAGCGTTAAAACTTTACAACCACAGATCTCAGGCCCTTGCCACGCATCATGCCCCCCTTGTGAGCCCTCTCCAACTTCACCTCCTTCCCACCTTGATCGAGGAACAGTGTGTTGATGATGCCCTTCACCTTCCTCCGCACCTCAATCAGATTCTCTCACTTTTCCTTCTTCTGCCCAAAAATACATTGGCTATTCCTTCGCTCCCCGTTCTCCAGGTTGTCCACATTGAACGGTACCTCCTCCTCCCTAGACTCCAGGTCCATCATTCGTGCCTCATATTTCATTTTAAACAAATCGGCATTCAGGCAGTTACTTTCCATACCCTTTACCTTGTATTCCAACACTTCCACAATGCCCCGCGAGTCTGTGATCGCGGCATGGATATCCCCCTCACCTTGCATGTCCAACTACCCCCTCCAGTCCAGGGGTAGTCTCCGACTTCTATGGGGCATGGGCCAGACGAGACCACAGCCATCCCCTTGATTCCACGTAGTCTCTTCCTGCAGCAGGTGCCCCAAACCGTCAAAGCACACCTTTGTTACGGGAAAGAATTTGCAGAAGACTCTTAGCCTCTCTCCAACTGGGAAGGGACCACACCTCTTCTGCGCCACAGTTCTCCGCCACTCGTGAGGGTTCCCCCCAGCACTCACTGACTCCTCGGGGCATCCCTGGGCTCACCATCTGGATCTGAAGCGCACGCCCCCACCGGCGAGACTACACTTATACTATTGTCAGAATGAGATCAAACCTTCTGGGCCTCCCAGCCCACGCATCGCCGCTTAACCAGGCACCGCTGCTCTCCACAGGCTCCCCCTTCTCTGAGGCCTTGACTGGGCTCAGCCTGGCTGCAAACAGTCATCAGTGGCCTATCTCCAATGATGATGGGGAGCGACAGTGCACCCGGTGTCAGTGGGCGACTACTGCGAAACACTGCCACTCACGGCAACACCTGTGTGGTCCCAGCCGGGTCCCCCGCAGCTTCTCGCCTGTCTCCTCCAGATGGGGGCTGACACCTCCATGCCATCCACCATCACAATCCAAAACGGTAGACCGGTACTTTGTGGGCACCACCTGCTGACCATCTCTGCTTTCCTCAGGGATCGCGGGGCTCAGACGGGTCCCCCGCAGCCTCGAGCAAGATGCCTCCAAGGGGGCCCGGCACCTCCCCACCAAGGACCGCAACAACAGACTGGGATTTAGCGAGCACTGTCCGCGTGCTTCCTCTGCATCCCACAGCCGTCACCAGGGCCCAACTGGGCCCACCCGCCGCCTCCACCAGATCACATCCAAGGGGGCTAACCCCCACTTCCCAATCCACAGTAGCAGTCCTCACCGGCAGACTGGGACTTGGCTGGCACCGTCCGCACACCACCTCCGATCTCTGCCACTCATGAGGGGACCTGGCCGAGTCTCCTGCAGCTTCACGCCTCCTCTCTACCACCTCTGTTTTCTGCAGTATCAGACACAGGATCAGTGGGTACAACCCATGCACAGCTGCAGTTGTCATGGCTGCAGAGGACTGGGGTTCCCCGGAGGTTATCCCACCACAGACCCCACCACACGGCTTACACCGCGGCAGGTGCCGCCACACCTCCGGGCATGCACTTCTCCCCGATGCTCTCCAGGGGGCATAAAACAAACTCTGCACTTGGCAGCATCATCCCCAAGCTTATACTCAGGGTCACAGATTTGGCAAAACGATGTATTTCAGGTCAGGTATAGTAATTTAACTCTATATCAGAGTGGGGAAACTCAGAGTGTGTCTTTCACATGGCCATCTTGGTCAGCGCCCCCAAGTGGTACGCCGGCCCAGGGTTTTTAATGCGATTTTACCAACAATGGGCTGATATGCCTTTACTTGGAGAATACAGCACTTGGACTTCCCAGTACAGCTACTGTGTATTTATTGATCAGTCACCAGAAAATAGATGCAATGCCACAAACACTTCTCAATGCACTGTTATCACTTTGTCTATGCCTTTTCATTTGGGTTGTGTTGGCAGCCAGCAGGTAAACCAGAGCATAAGGGAATGTACAACTCAACAGGTTCTTGCATCACTCGACACTTGTCCACCTAAGACCCGATGTCTCCATTCTCCCTTTGAAGACCCCCATCTCTGCAATCAAGATATCTCTGTGTCCTTTGACAAGGTGCCAGGGCTTTTCTGCTGGCTACGTTCCCTCTGGGCACTATTGTTAATGTTAAAGGACATTTGTACCGCGCACTATCACCATCGGAGTTGTCCCCTGGCGCTCTGGCGGCTCTGAAAGAGGAGGGGAAGTTGAGTTAGTGGGAGGAGGCAGGAAAAGTGCAAGGGAGCAGTGATGTGCTGTTGGCGGCCTCAGCCCGGTGGGTCCGTTGGCTGGGCCTGGGGTGTTTGTGGCTGGTAGTCGTTGTGTAATGTTGTGCAAGACTATGGGCCTCATTACGACCCAGGCGGTAAGTTACCGCCTGGGCCATGACTTTACCACCATGGCGTAAACTATGTTTACGCCATGGTGGTTGGCAGATTTACCGCCCCATTCCAACCGTGGCAGGGCGGTAAATCCCCATTTTCCCATTTTCCCTTCCCCATTTTGCCCCATAGGGCATAATGGGAGTGGGGAAGGCGTTAATTACGCCACCGTAAATTACGGTGGCGTAATTAACTCCATGGTCCCTTAGCGCCATGGATTTTAACACCTGCTAAAAGCAGGTGTTAAAACCTCCATGGCGCTAAGGGACCTCGTACTCAGGCGGTAAGGGTCGGCGCTGTTTACGCCGCCGTAAACCCCTTACCGCCTGAGTTGTAATGATGCCCTATGCGTGTTTTTGTTTTGTTGTTGCAATTTAGTGAAGTTTGTGCGGTTTGTTGTGCTGTAGATTTTGGTTGTGTTTGGTTTGGAGTTTGAGAGGTGTATGCAGAAGGGAAATTGTTAGTAGGGTTGGTTAGTTTGCGTCTCTATGCTGAATTCAGGCGCTCGGCTTGCGCAGTCTCCCCTGGTCCTGATCTGGGTCCGACTGGCATACAAGGTTCCTTACTCCTCTGGCCCCCTCTTCTAACATGCTCTCTCATAGCTCCCCTTATCCTCCCTTCACACTCCTGTGGCCAGTGCACCTGCCAATGTCAACCTCTCAGGTAGAGTGGTGATTGCCAATATCTCGACAATTCCACACCATTGTGGTACCTGGCAGTAACTAAGGGACGGGCGAAAGTGTTGGTGGGATTGTCTGGGGGAGTCTTCGTGCGTGCCGCCTGTGTTCCAGTCTATCCAGTGTCACCCGTCCAGGTGCCGTGGGAGCTACCCTCTCGGGTCGTGGATGTCCGTGTCCTTTCCGGATTAGTCATCTTTTTTCCAGTTTCGGTTTCCAGATTTAATCTGCGGTGTTGAAGAGCCAGGTTTTTAGTGATTTCCTGAATTTTAGGTGATCTTCAGTGTTTCTTATTTCTTTTGGAATGTGTTCCAGGTTTTTGTGGCTAAGTAGTAGAAGGAGGTGCCTCCAAGTTTTTTCTTAAGGTATGGTTTGAGTTCCAGGCGGATTTCGTTGCTTGTTCGGAGGGGTCTCGTTGGGTTGTAGACTGTTATTTTCTTTTGTAGGAATTCTGCTCCTTGTCCGCTGATTGCCCTGTGCGTTATGCACATTGTTTTGAAGGTGATGCGAAGTTTTACTGGGAGCCAGTGTAGTGTTTTTAGGGCTGGAGTGATGTGGTCTCTTCTGGATAGTTTGAGGAGTAGAAGGAATGGAATGTTTAAAGGTAACACATAAATGGGTTTTAAAGGGTTGGGTTGAAATGAAAAAAATTGACGATAGAGACACTTATTTTTCAAAGGAAACTCATTCAGTTTTATATTACAGGCGGGGAGAAAGAGAACCCTATATATACGCGGAGAATTGGCGGCACTCGAACATATGAGCAGAGGGAAGGGTCAAGGGACCTAACCAGATGCCTATACACAAATGTGTCTGCTGTGCAGTTTTGACAGTGGACAAACTCCTGTGAAAACTCCCATATCGTTGAATGGACTAAGTGGCCTATGCAGTGAAAGTCCCAGGAACTTGCTGCAAAGCATGCCTAAAAAGAGGACAAATACGACCAGACAGACGATCTATTGAGTCCAAACCAAGATGATTCGGGTGGAAGAAATCAACGTGTAAAAATACAAAGGGGGAACCAGGAAATGTTATGGGATGGGAGCGATGGAACAAATGTGGAGTATAAGCCACACGTGAATAAAGTGTGACAAACGGGCTGGTGGGTTACCTCAAAGCGTGATCTTATTTCAAATTCTCATAGTGGCTGTAATATGATCTGAGGCATATAGTTAGTTTAAAGTTAACCTGGGTAATAGTGGTGGGATTTAGATAAAAGTAAACAAAGGTATTCTTTAGGGACACATACATGATTAGACTAGGAGAATATTATGTGTTAGTACTGACATTGTAGAAATGTTGTTGGATACCTCCCATATTAAAATAAATTATATCACAGAAAAGGGTGATTAGGTGATTATATTTTTATAATATAAAAAAGATAAAAAAACAAAACATAACATTTGTACGTTCAATTACAAATTACAAATGCATATGTCATCCATCATAAAAGTAAGAAAAATGACACCTCACAACAAAATACAGTGATTCCAATGCATTTGTGTTTGATATCTGAACACCATGATTACAAGCTATTTCCTTAAACTGTATAAAGTATAAGACAGAGCACATCATTTCCCATCTGCAGCAGATCATGCCATTTTTTCCAATTTCAAAATTTCTAACATAACATACTGATAGTTGTTTGGATCAATTCCACTGGAAGCCCATGATTTCAACTTAGTGGATCTTGCACATGTATAGGGAAAATGCAAATTATATCTACTTCAGTTCTAGTTCATTGATGTTCTCCAAGGCCAGAGCCATCAAGAAGTTTGCAGTTGCAATTCTAATGCTGATGGAAGGTTAGGCACGCCTCAAATGGAGGAAGCCTGAATGGTGTTGTCTTTTCCAAGACACAAGTAAATTGGGTGTTGCATGAATCGAGAGTCTATGGGTCACTTTGTAGGAAAGATGGGCATTTCAGGAAATCACTCGATTTCCCAATATTTTTTTTCTTTGTATGATACAAAGCAAAGCAAGGCTGAAGGCAGAGGGCTGGCTTTGAAGGGCATTTGGGACAGTACACCCGAGTATCCCTCCTCCTTCCTTGTTTTGTACACACCTTACATCTTCTGTATGGTTGTGTCTTCCTGGGGGTGGCAGGCACATAATCAGCAAAGTGTTGTTCTTGCAATCTGGCTACATCCTCTACTTCTGCAAAGTTGGGAGTTCATACATGCACAACGGTCAGCGAAGTTAAAACTGCTAATTCAAACTTCAAAAATGTCAGTTTGTTTTCCAAAGCGGCTGCACGATATACAACATATGCATTGTATGTAGCTAGATGCATAAGGTAAACTGCCAACTTCTTGTACCACATGCAAGTCTTACGCTCTACATGGTATAACTCAAGTAATTGGTCTATTTTGTCTACTCCTCCCATGTACCTGTTGTAGTCCAGAATACACTTGGATTTTAGCAATTGCTGAGCCTGCCCGCGTACAGTGACAAGGGAAGTACTTTCATCATGAATAGAACTCAGCATGTGCACATCCCTTCGGTGGCAGAATTTTAGTGCCAACAGTTCATCATGCTGCAATGCCATACATGCTCGCTTGTCCAGCTTCTTACACACAAGTTGTCTGGGGAAGCCTTTTCGGTTATTGCGGATTTTACCGCATGCCAGTGTGCCCACGTTGTACAATTCCTTGAACAGTGGTATTCCGGTGTAGAAATTGTCCACATACAGTTGGTGACCCTTGTGGAACTATGATGTGGCAAGATCCCACACAATCCTCTCACTGGTCCCTAAATGGGCTGGGCAGCCGGGAGGGTTTATGCTCAAGTCTTTTCCAGTGTAGACTTTCATGTTGTAGGCATACCCAGTAGTACATTCACACAACATATAAACCTTGATTCCATATTGTGCTCTCTTTCTTGAAATATAGTGCTTGAGCAGTAACTGGTTTTTGAACAATACCAAAGGTTTATCAATGAACATGTTCTGGCTAGGAACATACACCGCAGACAATCACTCTGCAAAGTGCTTCAGTAATGGCTGAATTTTGAATAACCTATCACAATTTGGGTCAGTTCTTGGCAGTTCTGCAGAGTTGTCCTTGGAATGCAGCATACGTTCTAGTGCCAGGAAGCGATCTTTACTCATTGTTGCTGAAAAAAAGGGCTTGCAAATACAGGTTCAGTAGACCATTACAGAGAAATAGATGGCATCCTTGTTTGTCCCAAGAGCAGAGTGAGACCCCAAAATGTTCTCATCTCAACACTCGTAGTTGGAACCCAAAGGTCTGCTCGGGAATGGGGTTTCAGATTGGCACCTCTTTCCCTCAAGATCTCTTCAGCATACAGATTGGTTTGCTCAACCATATCTGAAATGAACCCATCATCCACAAAAAGGGTGAAAAAGTCAATAGGCTCAAAACCATCTGTATTTTCTGTGCATCCTGATACTCCAGTGAAAGGTGGCACAACAGGCTGAGCCATTGCTGGAGGCACCCAGTCAGACTCATCAGCCATGTGATGAACTGGTATATTCCTTGCATGTTCCCTCAACCTTGCAGGTGAACTTTGTGTGGGAAGTGCCACACGAGGTGCATGTACCCCTCCGTTCCCTTCCTCATCAGATGAGGAGGTTGAACTAGCCTCAACAGAAAACTCACTTCCCGAATCTACTTCATGCTCACCCTCAGAAGAAGATTCTGTTTCAGATTCTGCTTCTGGTTCTGTGCCTTGTTCCGTGTCAGACTGCATCAGTAAGTCGAGAGTCTCCTCACCAGACATCTGACGTGAAACCATGACAAAATGTTTACTGCTCAAAGAACAGATACAGACTGAAACACCAAACCAATGAACTTTGCTTTTGAAAGTAAGGGAACGTGTGTAGTAATTGGTCTTCAATGAAATAGACCAAGACCACACAATTATGCCAAATACTCCCAAATCTTCTTACAAAATCTATCAGCGCTGTAAAATATAATCTACTCTCAACACGACAAATAAAGAGGAGTACTACTTGGCTGGCACTCACATGAAAAACAAAAACATGGCTCACTGCTTACTTATAAGTGGCTCACTGCTTACTCACTATTGGCCACATGTCCACCGTAGACCCGATGTCTCTGCAATCCCCTTTGAAGAAACGTCCCTGCAAACAAGATATGTTTGTCCCCATTCATGAGACCCTGGACCTTTTCCGCTTAATTCATGCTTATTTGCCCCCTCACTTACCAATGGCATTTTTCACTTGGGCCATGTGCACGCAATGGTTGTTGATATGTGCCCATGCTGCTTTTACGAAATATGACTTCATCAATCCTTTACCTTCCTCAATCTATATATATATATACCCAAATATGGCTGTCACGATAGTATTTCACATCCACAAAAAAAGGCCTATGAAATTTAAAGGCAATCATTCCACGCAAGAAATTCAAATGCACACCCACATTTCAAAGTGTTTATAAAGGCCCTCAAATCCTTAGCAAGAAAACGTCTCTGCATTCTACTACGGATATCATCACTGCACAGCTTGTTATCTTCGTTGCAGAATCTCCTTGCAATATTTTCCCAACTACAGATAATTGAACTTTTGGTTAATACAGTGTTCTCATTTTCAACTTTGTACATTTAAAGTGTGTTTTAGCCAACTTGAATTCAAATGTTCTTTTCATATATCTCAATTGCTTCTCCATATCAACCTTTCAATGTATTGTTATATCTTGAAGTACTACATTACATGATAGGGTGTTTTTTGAATATGCAATGTGCTGTCATCGCTCTTATCTTTTTGTGGCAACATGGATGATCAAAGTACCTAAAATACTTTTCTTTGTGTGACAGACCATTGACACATAATCCTGGTGGGTCAGACTTGTTTACAGCGCAGTTACCAACGTCTAAAGTGCTTTGTATTTTAAAGGATTTTATTGTTGTTTAAATCACTGCCATACTTTAATAATGATTTTTTTAAATTTTAGTTTTGTATTAGATGTTCCTGATCATAAATCAATGCCTTCATGTGTTGTCATGGGTTGCCCCAATATCAGCCATTATAAGACTCCTGTTACAGTGATGCACATTTTGCCTGAGGATATGTCGTTGATAGAAACATAGTTGCTCAACTGTATCTTTCCAGTATCCGAGATTGCTAAACTGCTGTCTGCGGCTCACGCTAGTAGGAGGGAAAGAACAGATAATTTCATTTTCCCTTTTGCAGTAGAGAAAAATGGAAACGAGATGGCAGAACCAATCAGAATCAATATATAAATGGGCAGGAGGCAGGATTGTCGGGTACACCCATGGAGGAGACTAGCGAACAAATCATCCCTTCATGCAGTTCTGCAGTGGGTGCCTTGTATTGTGAGCACAGTACGGAGCTGTGCTATGTACGGGCAACCATTCTGAAAGCAGGGATCATAAGCAAGTGTGAGGCTGAGGTAGCACTAAACTCTAAATACTTGGTGGATTGTAAGAGCATGTCATCCAAGAGTGCACACCAAACTAATCAGACAAGCATTTCTCACCTGGCAAGGCACCGTAGATTCCTTTCACTGTTTCCTATACTCTCTTAATAATTTACTTTCGACTATCAAATTCACACATTCGTTCGGCCAGCAGGGAAATCATTTTCTTGCCACTAACATCAAATTACGTTTCAATAAACCCATTTTCAACATTGTCACGAAACCTACAGGTATGCACAATTACATGCACGCATTGTCTCAAAATCCCCATTCTTTGGTAGAAGGCTTTCCGTCTTCTCAAATTGTGATAGCAGCAGAATCTCTTCAGAGAAAAGTCAGTTTCAAAATACTTTGACACAGATGTCCTCGCATTTTTCCAAACGAGGTTATTCAGATATGACATTAATACCATCATTAGACAAAGTATGTCAAATTCCAAACTATGGAACATCAATTAAAAAACCTATTCCTCCAAAAGCAGACCATATCATTTGTGTATTAACGCATGACCCTTGGGCAAACACAGTGGAGAAAACCATTAGCAAATATTGACCTATATAAAAGCAGGATACCATTATGTCTGCATCTATTAAAGAATTGCTAGTGTTTGCCATGAAACAACGTCGGAACATCATTGGCAAATGCATGCATGCCGGCAAGCCGGGAGGCAGAGAGCCCAAAACATTTCTTAGTGCAAAATACATGGATATACCTGTCTGGAAGGTTCGTGTTGCAGTAATGTTTCAAAGGGCCACTTCTTACATCCTACTGCCGCTGAAAAGGTCACCTTGAAACATTACACAACTTAATTGTCTTATCATCTAATATATTTATTGAAATGTCCTTGTGGCGAAAATGATGTGGGTTAGACATAATTTCTGATGAAAGATTGCTTGAGTGAATACAAATCAGTCATTAAACCAAACATTTCTAAATCAACAGCTGCTCAACACTCCACAGAAAGGGTAGTAATGTATGTATTTTCATTCCAGAGTATTTTTCGCCTCACGCACAATATAACACAGGCATTGTTCCTGGCATGAATCTAACTGTACATATTTCAAATGTACATGTTTGAGCCCAGCAAATCAATCGTAGTAAAATTCAGTAGGCATTTTGGGTAAGAAATCTACAATTTTTTTCTTACATACCTATATTTGAATCAATTAATTTCTTCATGTTTAGTGCTTTTCAAATGCAATGTACCTCAATTTTATCGTTTCTTCATGATTACATATCAAAATTACAAAACAACACAAATCACAATACCACACCAATCCATAATAAACATGGCAATAGCGTATAGAATAAACTGCAAGGTTTAATTCACACAGCTAGTCCGTAGTGCAAAGTTTGAAAAAGTGCAAAACCAGTATCTAGTTTATAACTCTGGGCATGCACTTTTTTTTATCCCATTGGGCCCTCTAATCGCCCTGTCTTGATCACGTGGTGGTACTATTTTTTTATTTTCTTGCCACTTAATTCATATTCCTGTTGCCCCTAGAATATGTGCTATCCGGTCAACGTCGCCTCCTGAGTGGGCTAGAATGTAGCAACTAACATTCTACAAAATGGATGTTTCGGCAGTACTTCTATTCCACCTCCTTCGACAGGAACATTAATGGATCCTGTGGTAAGACAACCAAATGGAAATCGTCTTACTGTATATTCAAATTACTTAAAAACTGCCCTAATCTTAATGAATGCTTAATCTCTATAAACAACCTTATTAATCCATCCCTTTTAGATCACGTGCCCACTTGCTCGTGTATGCTCATATGCACTGAACTAGAGGCTGCGATGTAGCATCTGTGGGGACATATGTCTGAACATACTGAAATTATCCTATTTTTAATAGTATCTTAATGGACTTTCCTATAAAAGAAAGAGAAGTTTACTCCTACCTCAAATGCAGAACAGTAATGATTTGTCTGTCTGGTTCGCTTTGAGATGTCGAGAAGTTCAATGTTCTTCTTTGTGAAAGGGGTGAGGACAATTTCCTTTATCAATTCATGGATGTTGCAACAAAATGTACGGGTAATTATGCATTACCGTAAATTAGTATTACATAGCCAGTAAGTACCCACCTCATGAGCTCTGGTATGGGTAATCGTCACTGGGCGTAAAGGCTTGCTCCAATTAGTTGGACTTTGAGTGAGCTTGTGCTGCCATAGGTACGTGCCCCCTATATGTGAGAAACAGAACCAATCGTAATGTCATTTCTGAATAATTGTACTAAGAACCGCATAACACATAAACACATGATCTGAGAAGTGCACTTCTACGCAGATACCTGCACCTACCTCGCGAAGTACAGCTATTTAGTGACGCTCACCTCACAATGCAAGCTTCACCAACAATAAATACTCCATTGTTAAGTAACCTTGATGTTTTGTTTTCGGTCAGCATTGAACAGTTTTGGCAGATTCTGTTAGTATTTTTTCTATGTCAATTATTGTAGGTTGTATTTCTTCTCTGTCTGTCACACTCACTCACCTGTTGGTGGGGAGCACACATACCAGATCAGTTACCACTTGGAATTCATGGCTTCATGGAATAACAATTCTGGCAATTCTTTTTTCATGTTTCACATAGTGGGCCAATTTGGGATAATTTGCATACCCACAATGCTTTTGCAAATGGATTGCTGGGGGTCGGAAATATGGTGCGTCGAGTTAGGTTTTTGTGGGCGAGGAAATGTGACACACTTAGATGTATTTTTGGGGGTAGGAATCGTGACACATGACATGACATAATAGGTTATTTGTAACACGCTTAATACCCAGAGGTTTCTAAGCACAGACTCGGGGATCGAACCTGTGTTGCTCCATGTCGTCTTGTTTCCAAGGCGAGCACGTTGCTCCTGAGATATCCTCCCGAGACTATGCATTAGACTCAGATGTATTTTGGGGTTAAGAATTGTGAAGCACTTAGATGGTTTTTGGGGTTAGGTACCTTGGCGCATGGACATGGATTGTTGGTGGTAGGAAATGTGACACACTTAGATTTATTGTTTACCTCTGGCTCTGCTTCTGCTTAGCATTCAACTCTGTTTGAGACATCTATCCGTCTCCAATCCAGAGTCAAGCTGTCCAACGCTTTAAGCATCTGACCATTTTCTGGAGCCCCATTCCTGCTGTGTTTGTCAAGCCTGCCCCTAGAACCAAGCCAGACATAATTTTTTAAGTCATCCCTGCTGATAAAGCCTTTCTGAGCCTCTGACCACTCCAAGGTTTCTTGTCAAAATTGTTCCCTTCTGCTACATATAGAAGCATCAAGAATATCCTTATAAAGATATTAATGTAGTGAAATGGGGGACTAGATAGCCTTTCTCAGGAAACATCAGTGCTTTGACCCTTGGCTTTTATTTTGGGCCATAGAGATTGGTTAGATCCCCTTTTCTACTTAACCCCTGACATTTTACATAGCATTTTGTACGTTTCTCTTTTTTACATATTGTTGCCTCGTTTTCCGTTCTGTAGTATAATTCTCTGAGTACTCAACCCATATGGATCTATGTGATCCGACTGCGGCTAATTTTGCTGCGGCCGAAACGTTTGCATGTGAAATGTACGAACCACAAAAGGTTTGTACATTTTCCATGCAAACACATGTACAAAACCCCTACATACCCACACCCACACCCACGACACACCTCCCACCCACACCCTCAACACACCCCCACACACACCCCCAACATAAACAAACCCAACTTACCTTTTCTTCACGCTGTTTCCCTGCAGCACCAGTTCCCTTTCACTTCTGTGATCAGGAACCGGCGCTGCTGGGTCCCTTTCCTTTTTTTTTTCGGGTGTGCTGCGGGGGTGTCCCCTGCAACACCCCGCTCACTATACCACACAGTATAGTGAGCGGGTGTTGCGGGGGACCCCACCGCAGACCCCGCAGTCTTTTTTTTATACTTCCCTACAATGCTACCACAAAAGGTTCGAACTTTTGGTGTTCAAACCTTTGGTGGTAGCATTTTCTGGGTTTTTTGTACATGCAAGCTTTTGAATATGGTAACATCATATAATACCCACCCATATATCTCTGTTTAGCTTGCATTAGCTGTCTGCCACAAAACGTCAGTAATGTGTTTGTGCGCGTTTTGTTTTCCACTGAACATACTTTAACTATCAACACAGTTCACAAACGGGGAATGTTTTTCTGAACAACTGTATATTGTAACATTTATGACATGACTTAGCACCGTGCTACGCCTTTACAATAAAGTGTGGCCTACCGACCTGACATAATCTCTGCCTGTGGCGGATCAACCATCGTAAGTAGCGAGCCACGGTCTTGGGACCAACAGCCACTTATTCCTGTTCTCAGGCAAGAATGCCTCTCCCTTGTGTATGTCATGCGTCACTCGGGGGCCCCAATGTCCAGAGACGAGACTAACATTTCAGCTTCCCAGCTTTCTGGGTTTCCTAGATCTCTGCCAAACAATTATGGTTTCTCACACCACATGTGTAATCACTAATCATGGGTGTGGTGGTGCTCTACCCATTATAGCTGTTGTTTGCTCCCCCTTCGGGGGTTCGCCTGCGCTGGGGCCAACGCACCAAATAATACGCAGGAGCCTGATGTGCCAACAACCTTCTTTATTAACATGCAGTCAGCAACTGCCGCAACCTTCCCACGTCCCTCCCCTTCCCCTGACGTCACGTCCTGGACGTCGTGTCCTAGGGCCGCAACGGCGGCCCGACCACACAACGATGTGGGCTATCTGACATCTCCCCCCTTTTTAGCATGTGAGTCCCCTGATTTTTTCCTCACCCCATTTCCTCTATGAGGCGAAGTGGTTTCATGCGGCTCCTCTGGGGACGCCTCGCCTTGCTTGGGGTTAGTCTCTCCGCTGCGGGTGGTGGGGTGCTTGCTTCCCCTCCTGACTTTTCCCCGTCTCCTTGGTAGGCTGCTTCTTGTAGTCTGTCATCCTCGCTGTCTCTGTCCATTGCCCGCTGGCCTCCTTGAGTCGGTATGACACGTTTGTAATGCGAGCTGTTCCTGGTCACTGCCGAGCAGTCACTCCTTTGTGCAGTGACCATGGTGTCTTTCTTATGAGTTATGATGAGAGGGGTGGATGCAAAGGTTGCTTCCTCCTTTCGATTCGTGGGTTGCCTAAGCCATACTTCGTCACGAGGTTGCATTATGTTTTCACGAGCTCTTCTTTTCCTGTCAGTGACTTCTTTTGTCTTTGCCTTCCTCGCGGTATCGTTTGCCTTCGCCTCTTGTTCCAGGGGCATCAGTTCTTGCGGCCTTAGGTCTTCTGGTAACCTCGTGGTGATCGGCCTCCTGAACAGCAAGTCTGCGGGGCATACTCCCTTCGTGCTATGAGGCGTGTGACTATATTCCCTGAGCAATTGGTTGAGAGCCTGCTCGAAAGGCTTGTTTTGGACATGGGCGATTTGTAGTGTTCTCTTGATATTGGCCATAAACCTTTCGACCATGCCATTGGCCTGGGGCCATCGGGGGTTATTCGTCGATGTTGGAACCCCATGTAATTTGCAAAATTATGGAAGTCGTGGCTTATGAATGTAGGACCATTATCCGACTTTATGACCTTGGGAATGCCATAAACTGAGAGCATTCTGTCGAGTGCTGGGATGACGCTTGATGTTGCGCTGCTTTCCACGATCTGGGCATCCGGGTATGTCGAATGTTCATCCATGAGTACGACCACGTGTGTCCCGTTGTTCAGTGGTCCAAACAAATTTACTGCTAACTCCTCCCACACTTTGTTCGGCAACGGTGACGTCTGTAAGGGGTTTGGATGTGGCGGTGACGCCACTTGGGCACAGATGTGGCAGCTCCCTGCGATGGTTTCTACCAGGCGGTCGAGCTTCATGAACCTCCCTTTTTGGTGAAGGAGGCGCTTTGTGGCGACCCCGCCTCGGTGTCCTTCGTGGGCCAGGTGTACTATCCTCTCACGGAGGGTTCTCGGGATGATGACTTTGCAGCCCTTTAATAATATGTTGTTCTCTACCACCGTTAGTTCTTCCCGGACTTGGTGAAGCCACTTGACATCCTCCCGTGTTGTCTCTGATTCTCCTCTGGCCTGTTGTCTCATGAGGGTCATCTTGTCGGTTTGCAAGCAGTGCCTTGCGATACGGAGTGCTGGGTCCAGCTCCGACTGCACCAACAGCTCTGTCCATCCGACTGGCAGCGGTTGTAGATGATGTATGATGTAGTTTATGTATGCGTCCGCTATGGATGGCTGGGGCGCGGTCATGGTTACTGGATGGGGGGAGAGGTAATCTGCGGGGTTCTCCTCTTTCCCCGGTCAGTGTAAAATTGTGAATCTGTAGTCCTGTAAGCGCAGACCCCACCTGGCTATTCTCGGCGGCATTCTGGCTTTCGGGCTTCCATATATGGTGAGCAGTGCCTGGTGGTCGGTGATAATAGTGAATTCATTGCCGAACAGGAAGAGATGGAAATATTCACAGGCCCAGACTACCGCCAGGCTTTCTTTTTCCGCCTGTGAGTATGCCTGTTCTGTGGTTGTCAAGCTTCTGCTGGCATAAGCCACTATGTGGGTGTTGTGTGGTTCTTTACTGTCTTTTTGTGTCAGTATGGCGCCGAGTCCTACCGGGCTGGCATCCACGATCAGTTCGGTGTCGCGGCTGGCATCGAAGTATGCCATGTCTTCAGCTTGTGATATGGCTTCTCGTATTGCCTCAAATGCCTCTTGGCACTCTTTTGACCAGACGAATGGTGTGTCCTTGAGTGTGAGCAGGCGTAGCGGGTTACTGATGGTGGCGTAGTCTTTCAAGTATCTGGAGCAGTAACTGGCTAGGCCCAGAAGTGATCTCAAGTCCGTGGTGTTCACGGGGGGGGGTGGCTGAATTGAGGGCTTTGACTTTTTCCGGATCTGGTCCGAGAAAATGTGGCCAAAGAATCTCAGAGATCCTTTCGAGAACTCGCACTTCGATTTGTTCAACGTTAGTCCTGTTTCATATAGTGCCTGACACACTCTGTGGAGTGCCAAGTGGTGTTCCTCTTGTGACTTGCCATACACTAAAACATTGTCTGAATAGTTCAAGTAGTTTGGGACGTGTCTTATCACCTTGTGAATCTCTTCTTGAAAAATTTTGGCAGCGGAGGAGATGCCAAAACGGAGTCTTTTATACTGAAAAAGACCGAGGTGGGTAACAAACGTGGCAATATATCAGGATTCCGGCGCGATTTCAATCTGGTGATAGCCTTTTGTAAGGTCTAGCTTTGAGAAGATTCTTGCGCTGTGAAGGAGATGGATCATTTCAGTGATCCTGGGTGCCTGGTGTCTTTCTTTTTTGATGGCTATGTTGGCTCTGCGCATGTCCACGCACAGGCGTATGGACCCATCCGGTGACTTCTTGGGGACAGGGACGATGGGTGATACCCATGGTGTGGGACCCGACACGGGTTCAATGACGTTCATTTTGATGAGTTTATCCAGTTCCTCTTCCACCTGCCTCTGAATATTGAACGGAATCCCTAGATAATGCTGGGCAACCGGTTTGATGTGAGGATTTATGTGAAGGTGTACCTTCCTGTTTTTCAACTTGCCTAGGCCAGTCAATAGCTTTGGGAAAGATTGTTCGATTGCGTCGGGTTTGGCAAAGTATTTATGTGCCATCAGCTGGTATAAGACATGCACCAGTCCCATGTCTACAGCAGTCCGGAAGCTTAAGATGCATCCGCTGTTAACTTCAGTTTTCAAAATGTGTAGGGGGACTTTCGCCGTGTGTTCCTTATGAGTGCACCAGGCTGAGATCATGCGTTTACAGGGCAGAGGGGTCGTGGAGCCGTAGGGATAAATGTCTACTGCGGCTTTCTTGATCTTGGGCTGCAGTGTCAATGATTCATACACTTGTTCGCTGATGATGTTAACTGTCGCTCCGGTGTCTATCAGAAATTTTAGCGGGGTATCATTCACATGGAGTGTTAATATGGGACTGTTTTGGGTGGCTGTGGTATTGTCTTTCATGGCCCATACGTAGCCTTTCCTTCTTTGATCTTCCTCTGATGACGGGGTGTCACTGCTGGTGGGTGAACGGGTCTCAACGCATCTTATGAATCGTCTTCTGTGTGAGCGTCTCGTGTCTTCCGACGAGCGTCTGTCCTCACAAGTGTATCGGCTTTTACGGTCACCGTCCTCTCTTCTCGTGGGTTTCCTATCACTTTCTCCCCGGGACCTGGGTGGACTCTGGGGGATGTATCGGCGCCTGTCTTGATTCCGGTGTTTGTTTGGCGTGTGTGTCGGTGCGTTTTTGCACATTGCCCGGTAATGATCCATTCCTCCACATGCGGCACATTGTTGTCCTATGGCTGGGCATTCCCCCGTGTGAAGGTATTGGTATCCGCATTTGTAGCACGTGGCTTTGGGATGTTTATTTCCGTGAGTGGGGTTTGAGTACAGTTTATTGACTGATTTCACTGTGCTGTTGTAGGGACACTTTCCCCAGATTGTCCAGTTGTGAGTCCACTGCCGCTTCCATGCGGGCCAGTGCTAGGATTTCCTCCAGGGACCTCTGCTTCTGTAGGAGTTGTTTGCAAAAGGGTTGTGAAAGGCATCCTGCACTCACTTGTGACCTGAGCGCCTCTTCATTGGAGTATCTGTGGAATTCACAATGTTTCAGTTTGATGCGGAGACGCATTACAAAATTGTCTATTGATTCACCCTTCTCTTGTCCGGTCGTATGAAACATGTGGGATTCATAATCAACATTGGTGTGTGGTGCGAAATAGTCTGATAGTTTGGCATGCAGTTCTCCATATGTGACAGTGTCTATGTTAAGTAATTCCCCTGCAATGTCTCTTACTGCTGGTCCTACTGCCATGAATAGTGTATTTTTCAGTTCTGTGTCGTCTGTTAACCCTATGGCACCGGTGTAGAACCTGAAATCCCAGAGCCATATGGTCCAGAGGGGACCTAGATTTGACGTATTTCGTATCTCAAATGGGTTTGGCATGTGCATGACTTGGGATGCACCTCCCTCATTTTGCGTGTGTTGTTTGTTGTCTTGTGCTGCATCTATTCCTCCCGATGACGCTGTTGCCGCCGCTCCCGCCCCTCCTGAGGACGAGGCAGTGGTGCTCGCCGAGTCCGACATGTCAGACGGTATGTAGGGGTCCTGTGTGCAGGTGATCGATTGTAACGCTGGAGGCATGTACCTTTGGGGCGTGCGTTGAGGCCCTTGTTGCCTGAAGTGTGCTTTTCCACCTCAGCCCACACGTGGGGTGGAATGCCTGAGGCGTGTTCCTGTGGGGCGTGTGTCAGGTCTCTTGGCGCCTGAGGTTTATGTTTCACCTCAATCCACACATGGGGCGAAATGCCTTCTGCTTGTGAGCAGTAAACGCTCGTGATTTTGGTGCCTCGAATGAGCACCAGGCAGGGGTGGTGCTTACCCTTGCACTGCCGTGCTGTGCTCATAGTCCTGTTAGGCCCCCCTGTTCTGCGACCTGCAGGGCACCATGTCTCCTCATTGTGGAGTTGCGGGCTGGATTCTCCAAAAGCTCCTCCCCCGGGCTCTGTGGGCCACACTATCTTCACCGGGTGTGGGGGCGTCTTATTCACTGTCGGGAGAGGCGGGCGCGAGTCGCCTGGGCTTCTTACCCAGGGTCCGCTGTCTATCGAGAGGCGGCGCCAGGCTCTTTCCGCTGGGGCCGTGCCCGAGGCGCTCCGACGCGCTACACTGCTTGGCTGCAGACCTCGGCACAGTAGTAGTGGGACACGTACCCGCTCGTCGCCATTGTTTGCTCCCCCTTTGGGGGTTCGCCTGCGCTGGGGCCAATTTTTATTTATTTCTATCACACTCCACTATTTTTCTGTCACTCATTATTCTGAGCCTCTGACTGAGCCTTTATTTTCTGTCCCTGCCTGAACAGATTAATTTCTAAAATAAATTATGTAAACATGCTAGATTTTGTATTGTATTGTTAATGTGTATTTGTATTATAGAAGTTTTTGATTTTCATAATAGGTGTGGTATCCTCACTATCTCACTTTTTTACGTGGAGATTGTGTGCTCTATGCTACCTATCAAAGCATCTTTTTGGTATTGTCAGGGCAGCCACTTCAGACAACAGAAAGGCAGGACACAAAAACATGTATTTCTAGTATTTTATTTAAAAAACACAACAGAAAGGCTGCCTTCTAACCAGAGCAAAACAACAGACACAATAATGCAGTAGGGCTCCAATTGGGACTCTCCGGAGTGAAGCACCTTGAGCTGTGGGTTTATTTATTTATTTGTTATTTATTGTTCATTTGTAATGTGCCTCCATACAAGCGTTTCGCAACACAGCAAGGATGGGGGGGGGGGGAGATAGGCGAAAAGTAGCGATCCTAATAGGCCTTACGACATTCGGAACGTGCAAGTACAGTAAAAAGAAGTGCATGGGGGGGAGTGGGGAAGTGCTGGAGCTCGTTTGGAGGGCTCATGAGAAAGGAGAGTGCCAGGGAGGCCGGGTGGAAGGGCCAGTGGGAAGCAGAGAGTGTAGGGGGTTCCACAAGTAGGTGCAGTTAAGGTGCTGAAATTGCTCCAGGGATTCAAGCCCATCAAGCAATAATAGGCAGGGGAGCCCAAGAGGAAAGTGGAGGATGGAGACAGAGTTATGGGAGGACAAGTGCAGAGGTAAACTGGGCAGGGGAGGTCCTGGTGCCCGGAATGACTCTGAAGGAGCCTGGTCACCAGTTTTAGGCAGGGGGGCAATAGCAGGGGAGGGGAAGGGAGAAGGAGGAGGAGAAAAGGAAAGTCTTGAGGAGCTTCTGGAACTTAAGAAGATATGGCTCAAGTCTGAAAGGGGCAGGTAGGCCATTCCAGTGGGAGGCACCTACAGAGGAGAGAGATCTAACCCCATTCTCTGCTTGGAAAAATGTCTGATTTGCATTGAGTCAGAGCTAGAGGAGCAAAGGGCTCTAGTAGGAAGGTATTTGGGGAGAGAGAGTTGGATATAGCATGGTCCCAGGCCCCAGAAAGCCTTGTGGATGATGCAGAGGGTCTTGAATTTGATACTCGCAGCAACCAGGAGCCAGTTGAGAGATTTAAGGGCTGGTGAGATGCAGTCCCCGGGCTTGAGGCCAAGGATATGTCTTGCAGTCCTATTCTGGATTAGTTGAAGGGTGCCAAGGAAGGAATTAGGAAGATTGAGGAAGAGGCTCTTGCAGTAATCCACCCTGGAGATAACCAGAGCTCTGGAGACATTGAGTTTCTAGGGGAACGTGAAGAAGGGCAGAATGCCTCTAAGGAGATGATCTCCATCTAGTAAGACAGAGATCCTCCTCATCGGCACACCTGCACCTTTTAAGTCTGCCTGATTCTACTCTTTGTCCTCTACAACCCATCCCAAACAGGACTGCAAGATTTGTCCTTGGCCTCAAGCCCAGGGATCATATCTCTCCAGCCCTAAAATCTCTCCATTGGCTCCCAGTGACTGCAAGGATCAAGTTCAATACCCTTTGCATTGTCCACAAGGCCTTCTGGGCCCTGGGACCGCAATACCTCCAACTGTCTCTTCGAAAATATCTTCCTACTCAAGCTCTTCACTCCTCCAGCCCCAACTCCCTGAGGGTCAGGTGCTTCCGCAAGCAACAAGTTGGTGGCAGATCTCCGTCTTCGGCTGGCACCTCCCTCTGGAACAGCCTCCCCACCTATCTGACACCTGAGCAGAACCATCTCCGGTTTCAGGAAGCATCTCAATACTTTTCTCTTTGCTCCTGCCTTCTCTCTTCCTCTTCCCTGCTGATCTCCCATCTGATACTGCACTGGTCATCTGGCTACCCTCTGAACTTCGGGCCCAGGTCCCTACCTGCCCAGTTGCACACCTGCACTACCTTCTGACAACCCTTGCACTTGAGTCTGTATCTGCAACCCTACAGCCCCTTTACCTGCACTTATCAGACACTTGTATGCACTTAACCCTTGCACTGCCATCTGCTGGCCGCACTACTTGTTTTTGATCCTGTGTTCTGTGCTTGCTCCTCCTCCTCTTCCCCTGGCATTTTTCCCCTTCCCTCTCCCCTGCACTTGCACAATCTCAATGTCACTTGGCCTAGTAAGATCGTTGTCTTGTCCTCCCTTTGTTTCCCCTCCCTTACCTCATCGCGCCTTGAAACACTTTTGTATAGGCATGTTATAGATGTCATATCATATCATATCATAAAGAGGTGTAGCTGAAAGTGGGCCTTCTTGTACAGGTCAGTGATGTGGGGAGAGGAGAGGGAGGAGTCGAAGATGACACCAAGGTTTTTTGCTGCACACGAGGGTGGGGGGAGGTAGCCCAAGGAGGGTGGCCAGAGTGTGGAAGAGAAAGAGGGAGCCAGGGTCCCAATGAGAAGGAACTCTGTTTTACTGGCATTAAGGAAGCGATTGTTAGTAGTGCACCATGCCTGGATAGCAGACGGGCAGTCAGGAATGAGAGAGGAAGAAGAGGAGGTGGAAGAGGGTAGCTTGAAGGAGAGCTGCGTATCATCAGCATAACACTGAAAATTAGGGAAGAAGGTGGAGATCAGATGGTCTAGAACGGTCAGGTAGACATTGAAGAGCCAGGGTGAGAGGATAGAGCCCTGAGGGACAGCACAGGTGGAGAGTGAGATGGCGGAGAGGAAAGGGCCCAGTTGAACCTTGGAGGGTCGGTCAGAGAGGAAGGTGGTCAACCAATTCAGAGCAAGGTCCGTGATACCAATGGAGTTACTGAGCTGTTTTATCAGGGTGGCGTGATTGACCGTGTCAAAGGCAGAGGAGAGGTCAAGAAGGATGAGAATGGAAGAAGAGCTAGAATCGAGGTTAGTGAGCAAGTCTTTACGGGTGTTCATGAGAGCAGTTTCAGTGCCTATGGCAGCACTAAAGCCAGACTGGCGGTCATGGAGGTGATCAGCAGATTCAGTGTGGGCGACAAGCTTGGAGATGGCAAGGTTCTCCAAGAGTTTCCCCAACAAGAGAGTACTAGAGATGGGGTGGTAGTTGGCAGGACAGGAAGGATCAGAAGAAGGTTTTTTGAGGAGAGGGTGCACAAGGCAGTGCTTGCGGAGTGAGGGGAAGGATCCAGTTGCAAATGATTGATTGCAGAAATCGGCCAAGGCTGGAGCAAGGGAGATAATGTTGTCCTTGACATTTCTGGAGGAGCAGGGGTGCACCTGTTCGGAAGAGACTTTCACTTTTCAAAATCATCGAACTTGAAGAAAATAATTGCCTGATCAGCCCAAAAGTATTAGAAATTGGGCTGCACTGCTTAAATGTAAACTTGTACGTGGCTAAGCCGAGTGTGCTATTGTTAACATCCATAGTATGTAACTCTCCATCATGGCCACCACAGCAGGATGCACTGGAGTGCCTGTCCTGATCCGGCTCTGATTGGCCCAGCTTGCATCTTCAGAACCTATCCAGGGGGCCAGCAGTCGAAAGCCGGCCCCTTGTCCAAGGTCCTCCTGTAAGCACCCTGTCCTGCCCTGCACGAAGCTGGAGGGAGCTGGAGGGATCACCTCCCCTTGCGGGAACTTCCTTGTTTCTTTGCCTCTCAGCAACGCTTTGGCCACATACAAAATTCTCGACTTTTCAACTGCCTTGGTAAGCAACATGGATCACATTGCTCTGGTCCACACTCCTCCCTTGGAAACTCTGATTAGTTTGGATCTTTCCTGCTCCTTTTCCTACCTGCCTAATCTATAACCTCTAATCTCTGGGCCAATTGAAATATTCAACGTGTTGTGCCTCCCACTGAATGGTCTCTATTGCTTTCTTAAAGCCCTGCTTGAAAAATAAAATTATAATAATTTCAAACACTTTCTCTATTCTCAGATGTGCTTCCAACTGTGCACTCACCTTTTTGTACTGCCTTTTAGTGCTTCCTAGCATAATTCGAATTTAGATGTGTTTCTAACTGTGCATCCTCCCTTTTTGGAGTACCTTGACTTGTCTGTAGATAGTGTGTACCCTCCCTTGCACCAAACATTCTTTTCAAAATCTAAATCATGTTGATGCATTTTATCAAGTGCATCGTAAGTAGAATAAGGAGGTGCAAGCGGTTGCACTTGAGTTTAGAGAAATAGTTTATAGCCAAGGGAACAGGAGCAGGACCACCCCACTAGCCGCTTCACTTGATGGGCAGCACACTTGACTTCACCAACTGTCATTAGGAACCCTTAGTCATGCACCAATACAAACGCATAATGTGAATCTGTATAAACTATCATGCTCTTGCCCTCATCTAAAGAACATGCTCTTGTTAGTGCAATTTGGTCAGAAAACACTTCTGGAAAGTGTGTACTTTCAATCACTTAATGTACAGTACATGTCACATACCCATGCTTCAATTACACTTTTTCATCTCTGAAATATGTCCTATCCACAGAGTACTCCACCTCTCGATTCGGTTGTGGGGCATTGAACGCATCTGTTTTTGGTTTTGTAAGCATGCCTGTTACCAAACTGCAATCATGGGGCCTCATTACGAGAATGGAGGCAGCCATGGAGCTATTAGCTCCATGGCTGCCTCCATTCCATGCTCCATTAACGGGTTCCTGCAATAGGGACTTACAGGGTTACTCCGATATAGGAGGACCTGGTAAGTCCTCCTTGCAAGAACCCATCCCCATTCCCATTTGAGCCCCCATAGGGCTCAATTGGAATGGGGCGAAAGGTAATAACGGGCAGATTACATCTGGCCCGTTATTGCCTCCCTCTTCCCCTCGCGGGACCCGGAAAGCACGCCTGGTTTTACCAGGCATGCAATCCGGGTTCCACGATGGGAAGCTCGTAATCAGCGCTCCCGTAATGAAGCGGGCCGGTCCCGTACCGGCCCCCTTCATTACAGGAGCGCCAGCCTTATAATGAGGCCCATGGACTTCCGAGCTCGGCAGGGGTGAAGCAGGGTTTAATACTGAATACTTTAATGACGATGTTAGAGTGGAGAATTCTACAATTATTTAGAAGCTTTCTGTTGCCCAGGGCTAGATCTCTTTTTGTAGAGATACATGGTGTGCTATCTCCAGGTAGTTGTAAAGCTTTGCAATTATGGACAGAAAATTGTGCTAAAATGATGGTGCAGGGTGGAATAACCGAGGAAAGGCTGTTGTGTAGACCAAACATGGAAGACTGGTCAGAACGTAGGCTTTGCTTAATTGTTTATAGAGTCTTTGATCATTACATTTATGATATAAGACCTGTGGGCTCCATGAATGTAATACTGCAAAAGACATACTTCTTTGAAACTAAGGCGACCTTGGCTGTACTTAAAACTGAATCTGTTTATAACACTGGAAGTGAAAGGGGCACGTGAAAACATGCCCCTTAGAGAACCGTTGTGCCATCTTTGTTCCACTGAAGTTGAATCTTTACACCACCTGGTAGCAGTTTGCCCCCAGCTTTCTAGTTTACAGTTCAAAACTCTGGCTAAATATCTACCAAGTGAAACGCTTGTATTGCCCGATAGAATTTTGCACACGCTACTTGGAGATCCCCCAATATCCATGATGATTGCTGCTATGAGCTTTTTATATGAGATATTCCCCGATCAACTATGCTGCTATAGTAAAATGATGTGAGAATGGACAAGGATTTTCTATTTGTTTTTAATGGTTGGGAAATATATGCTCAATTTTTCATTTTTTAATAACAATTAAATCTAGGAGGATTTTTAGATAGGGCTAATGTAATTTGTGAGGGAAAACTACTGGTGAACACTGTTCTGATGTATGCTAATGTTAATGTGCTCCTTCTTTTCATTCTTCTTTTCTCTTTTTTCCTTTTTTCATAGAATATGCCCTTGTTACCCTCCCACTTTTAAGCTTGTTGGGTGATAATAACGATGAATAATCTTTTTGCTATTTCTATAATTCTTGATTTTTTGATGCTGTTTGTGTTAATTTGTCTTTTGTTTATTGCTTGTTTTTGTATGAAAAGTTTGACTTTAAACTATAACACACAATAAAATAACTAAAAATAATGCTGTCGTTTCATGTGGTCCTGCTGCAATAAGGGGCAATGCTAACGCCAAGGGCCTAAGTCACAGACACGTTTTATAATGGCAAAACCCCATTGGAAAATGTTCTGTGAATTAGGCCCCAAATGTTCTGAAGACTGTGCAGCTAAGGCAGATGCTGCAACAGACCACAGACAAGGTAAAAGTTCAGCTGAAAATGGATCAAGTGAAGTGATTTAATTACCAATAAGATAGTGCTTGTCAACATGCCTCTGTGTTAGTACCACTTGGGTTTAGCCACACATCTCATAACAGTATAAAGGAAATCACTTTTTGTAATTGGGTAAACCCAGGGTTGAGGGCACTAGCAAGTGTTTGTTTAGCTCTAGAAAGGTTTTTTCTTTCTGCTACCGGTGTCTATGGCAAGGGCTCTGGCGTGTGTGAATGTGTGATTATCTGTACGAGGCTCACCAGGGCACCCTTCTCCCTAACACATTTATTAGAAAATCACCTATTATGTAAACTCTCAAACTATGAGCAAAGTCTCTAGACCTGATTGCTGGCTCCATCTTCGCCGATCCCCAGTCACGGGGCAGTTGGATCGCTGACTGCTTGGCGGCAGTCTGACTGCACTGTGTTCATCACGCAGACTGCTGGGCATGATGAACATAGTGCTGTTTTCTCTTTCCATGGGTGTTGGGGTGGGGTTGTGGTTGGGGGCAAGGGATGGGCTTGGTTGCAGGGTGGTGGGCATGTGCATTGAGCCTCCCATTGAGGGCAAAGATTAGAGTGAATCAGAAAGGTACAGGGGTGAAACGTCCATTAGAAAGCAGAGTGGGGGCTAGCGGTCAGGGAAAAGAAGATTTGAGGAAATAGTATTTGGTGGGAGGGACCACATGAAAGGTCCTTTTGGATGAGATTCAGTGAATGGAATTCAGAGGGTGAGGAATTCAGGAGAGCAGTAGTCAGCACGAACAAATAGATCCATTCTCCACACATCACACAGGCCCAGCTCCCTAACTGTATGCATGAAAGCTTTGTGGGTTTTATCCTTTTAGAGAAAAACCGTGTCCCAGCATAAGTCCTTTGTCCAGTTACAATTGTCTGCTACGGTGAGATTGGAGAACTGGTACCCAATATCCTTATTTTTGTCAACATTTCAGAAAGAAGGGTTACACCAAGTAGGAAAAACACAGAATTGGAAGTGGTAAGGACACCATCCAGCAGCAAGTTAGCCTTAATCCACCTTTCTTAGCCATCAGATTCACAATTAACCACAAATACTATTACCCCCTTTTTTTAAAATATGTATAACAAACCCTTCTTTTTGATAGAGGTTGGAGAGTCGATTAGCTCAGCAACCGAAGTGTTTAATTCTTTTACTTATTCTTTTGCATCTAGATGGTTTCTTACAATAACGCTATCAAAGCATTTAGTTTGTTCAAATGTATGAGGATGTTCTGATATTTGTCGTGGTGTTTGATTCCCTGTCACTCCAAGACTCAATGAAAATCAGTACTTCTGTGTAAACCCACAGAAACACCAAGTCACTTTGAGAGTAATATAACAAAAGCAACTGTGTGAGTTCTATATTATAGCTGATACAGAAGAGAAGATAGATCAATCAAGAACAAGAAGAGGGGGTATAGAAGGAGAAGAGATAGGAAGACTAGGGAGGACAAAAAAGCACTGAAGCAGTCTGAGGTGTTAACATAGCATAAAGAAGCTAAGAACAATTGTCAAAAAAGATATATAGGGGCCAGGAGCAGCCGCGTTTCCCTGCCCACTAGCACTTCGTGCCACTACTCCAATATACATGTGGTGTTTAAATGTAATCAATAACTAGGAGAGGCTACATTATTTAACTGGTAAAGGGCATTGCTTAAGATCCATATCTGGGACCAACCAACTGCAGTCTTCACCCAGCAGAAGCATGAGATGCTTTCAACTTATACTTGGTCAGCATCACCAAAGAAAGAAACGCTAAGACTTGTATGATATGATATGGCATTTGTAACTCGCCTATACACAAGTGTTTCAAGGCGCAACGAGGCCGGGAGGGGGGGGGACAAGGGGAAGACAGACAGCGATCCTACTAGGCCAGGTGTCATTCAGATCGCGCAAGTGCATGGGTGGAGGGAAAGGGAAAAGTGCAAGGGGAAAGGGAGGGGGGAAAGTGCAGTACAGGGTAAGTAGAACAACAAATAAATACTAGGGCCAGCTGGTGGCAAGGGCAAGGTAAGTGCAGACAAGTGCTGGGAAGGGGGGCTGTAGGGATACAGAGACAGTCCCGCAGTGCAGGGGTTTCCAGGGAGACAGAGCAAGTGGAGAGTGGCTGGGCCAAGGACCGAGATCAGTGAGAGTGGCCCAGTTGCTGATTCAGTGCAGTTTCAGGCAAGAATTTAGCAGGGGAGAGGGGGAGAGAAAGCAGAAGCAAAGAGGAAGGTTTTGAGGTGCTTCCGGAACCGGAGATGGTTCTCTTCAATTTTCAGGGAGGCAGGAAGGCTGTTCCAGAGGGAGGCCCCTCCGCGGAGAGAGATCTACCCTCAACTCGTTGCTTGGAGAAGCGGCTGACCCTGAGGGAGTTGGAGACGGATGAGCGAAGAGCTCGAGAAGGAAGATATTTAGGAAGAGAGAGTTGAAGGTATTTAGGCCCCAGAAGGCCTTGTGGACAATGCAGAGGGTTTTGAACTTAATCCTCGCAGCCACTGGGAGCCAGTGTAGAGATTTCAGTCCTGGAGAGATACGGCCCCTGAGGCCAAGGACAAGTCTCGCAGTCCTGTTCTGGATAAGTTGCAGAGGGCGGAGAGTAGAGGCAGGCAGATTAAGATAGAGGTTGTTACAGTAGTCCAGCTTCGAAAGAACCAGGGCTCGGGAGACAGTGAGCTTCTGGGGGAAGTAGAGGAAAGGAAGAATACCTCTGAGGAGGTGCAGGTGGTAGTGTGACTTCTTAGAGATGTCAGATATGTGAGGAGAGAAGGAGAGTGTGGAGTCGAAGATGACCCCAAGGTTTTTGCCTTGCAGGTAGGAGCAGGAAGAGGGCCAAGAGAGGCCGGTCAGAGAGCTGCAGGGAAGGAGGGAGTGGGTGTGCCGATGAGTAGAATCTCAGTCTTACTGGCATTAAGGCAGAGGTCATTGGCGGCACACCATTCCTGGATAGCAGACAGACAGTCAGAGATGAGGGAAGGAGAGGAGGAGGCCGAGGGTAGCCTGAACATGAGCTGGGTATCATCCGCATAGCACTGAAAGTTGGGGCAGAGAGCGGCGATGCAATGGGCAAGGAGTGCCAGATACTGGTTAACAGCCAGGGGGAGAGGTTAGATCCCTGGGGGACACCACAGGTAGAGAAAAAGATGTCAGAGAGGAAGGACCCCAGTTGGATCTGGGAGGGTTGATTGGAGAGGAAAGAGGTCAGCCAAGCCAGAGCCTGACCAGTGATACCCAGGTTATCACGGAGACGGTTGAGCAGGATGGCATAAGGCAGAAGGGAGATAGAGCAAAATGAGAACACACAGAGTGTTGGAGTCAAGGTTCGAGAGCAGGTCCTCACGGATGTTCAGGAGAGCAGTTTCCGTGCTTCTGGCAGCTCTGAAGCCAGACTGATGGTCATGAAGACTACCAACAGATTCAGCATGGTGATTAAACTGGGAGATGGCCAGTTTCTCCAGGAGCTTGCCCAGGAAGGGCGTGATGGAGATTGGGCGATAGTATAACATGGATCATGTTGAAATTGGAGAGCCAATCAGTATGTGAAAATAAAGTTCATATAGGTCTGATCACTATTAAGTTGTACTTAAAGCACCAGTGCACGTTTATGATAAAATGTTACAATACCATTGTTTGGTACAAATTGTTAGCCATGGGAAAACAAGTGTATTCAGCTCAACTTCCTGTGTTGGAGACTTCCGGTTTCTGGAACATTTGTTCTCAAAATGTCACGGATGAGATACTGCTGCTTACTTTTCCTCGTGCGTTCCTTATGTGTTCATAAGCAGTGATCTAGTTTTTATATGTAACTCTCAAAATACAGGAATGGAGCAAACACAAACTAATGTTGCGCGGCTGTAATGTCGGGCCTAGCGAGAGGGGCTACCACTACATTTGGCTGTGGCTCTTCAAGCAACTTAAACCTATAACAGCTTCTTGACATTCCTTGTCGTGTTCCCTCTTTTGCACAGGTATTTCTCGCAGGAGCGTATTCTTGTAAACCCATAATAAATCCTTTGTTTCTTGGCTGAGCAGAAGGGTTGTGTGTGTCTGGAAGGGCTGAACTCATATGATGCACAATCGGAATATGCAGGGCCGTTGTATCTTTGAAACGTGGCAACTATGGCAGGAAAGCGGATAAGGAAGAGGCCACATCTTGAGCTTTGGACGCCCTGGACATGTCATGAAGCTGCTTCTAGAGTTCTTGGAGGACTTTCTTGGCCTTATGGATGGATTTATTTATTTATTTATTTATTTATTTATTTATTTATAACATTATGTAACAACCAAACCCAGGGGAATCACAGCATTTGTACAGAATGAACAGATCAGGACATAATCACAATTAAATGGTGTCAGCAGAGGAAGTGGAGGGGGGTGGAGAAATGGGGGAAAGTGTCATTATTCATATTTTTTAAAGAGCCCGTTTTTCAACAGCTTCTTGAAGATGGTGTAGGATGTAACATCTCTGATGCTTGGGGGATGCATTGGGTTAGACTCTGAAACAATGGCGTTTTCTGTTTAATTTCTTTCCTCTACGGGTTGCAGTCTGTCATTTGTGGTCTGCAGAAAAAGTTGAGGCGCCTAATTGTTTTCCAAAAGTCTCTCAAGGGCTGAATCTGCAGATACTTTGTTTGGAGAAGTGGGGACTTCTTGGCCCTTTTGAGAGAATCTGTTTTTAAAGTGTGTGCAATGGATCTGTAGACTGGGGGGATTGGGAATGTTAGAAGATGAACTGTCAAAGAAGTCACTAGTAAAAGGGTTTGCTGAATTCCCTGTCTGTTATGCCAAAGTGGCTACATTGCTATAGGCTATGAGTCTGGGTCTGCAGGGAGAGGGAAAGGATAGATTGTTAAGGTGCAGTTGCCATGTCGTAGGACATGGGGGGATAGGTGGGACAAATCCTCCCACAATTTTAAGTGGGGGGGATACAATGGCATTTATCCCCCCCAGTTTGTGTGTCTCTCTGCTGCACCAGTTTGTGTGTCTGTAGCGTGTCCTTGTGCAGTGAAGTTTGCACGCAGTTCAGACACTGGCGTAACAGGGCCCCCCTCAGCCCCTGCAGTGGCCCTGCTAGCACATGTCCTAGGAGATGCCCCCCCCCCTGGAGAAAAAATGAAAAAATATATTTCTTCAATTTTTTTTAAATGTTTATTTTTGTAGTCACTCTGCATTCATAAAGAAATTATTTCTGTAACAGAAATAATTTCTTCCCTCGTCCCTGTACTTGTGTGTGAGGCAGTACGTGTGTATGAGGCATTCTGCCTCATACACAAGTACTGGATCAGGTAGAGGTACATGGAGGTAATGCCTGACTTAGCTACCAGTAATCTTCATTACTCCTAGTCCCACTCTTCCTCATCCCAATACTTGCCTTTGAGGCAAGGAGCCTCGTACGTAAGCTCTGGGACAAGGAAGAGAGACGTGAAGGTAATTCTGGGCCAATGAGCTGATTTTGGAGGATGGGGTAGGAGGTGGGAGAGAGAGGGGAATGTGTGGGTGGTCGGGATTGTGCGATAAATCCTAATGGTTGTCCATTGCCAGGCTAAGCAGGCATGATATGTGCTATTAGTGCCAAAAGAGGCATTTTGGTACAGCGAGTCTAGTCATTCCTCAGTTTAGAATGACTTTTTTTTTAACTGCGCATTTCTGATAAAACAGATCTGCTAAGTGTAATTACCTGGCTAGACTGGCATTTGGGTGCTTCCAGTCTAGCCGTTTTTTACTGTGGCATTGTATATTTTTCTGGACATCTGTGATGAAATGATATAATATGATATGTCATTTATAAGAGGCCTGTACACAAGTGTTTCTAGGCACGAGCAGACAAGGGAGGGAAGACAGAGGGAGAACAAGACAAACAATCTTACTAGGCCTTGTGTCATTCAGATCGTGCAAGTGTGAGAATGAGAAATGGGAGGGGGAGTGCAAGGAAGAGTGGAGGGGGAAACCCGGCAGGTATGCTCTGAGTGGGTGCAACCAGGGCAGGGCGGCTCTGGGTAGTGCAAGGAGAACAAGGGACTGCAGGGTTACAGTTACAGCCCCTTTGTGCGTGGTAGGCCTGGAGGCAGTGCAAGGGTGACTGATCAAGAAAGAGCCTGGACTAGGTGATACTCTGAGGGTAGCTAAGCAACCAGTTGGTACAGCTGACAGGTAGGTCAGGTAGGTCAGTAGGGGAGGGAGAGAGAGAAAGCAGAGGAGAAGAGGAATGTTTTGAGCTGCTTCCGGAACTTCAGGTGGTCGGCTCAAGTTTGAGAGGGGCAGGGAGGCCATTGCAGAGGGAGGCACCTGCAAACGAGAGAGATCTATCCCCCACTCTCTGCCTGGAGAAGCGTCTAACCCTTAGAGAGTTGGAGGTATCTGGGGGAAGGGCTCGAGAAGGAAGGTATTTTTGAAGAGAGCTTTGGATGTAGTGTGGGCCCCGGCCCCAGAAAGCCTTGTGGACAATGCAAAGGGTCTTGAACTTGATCCTTGCAGCCACCAGGAGCCAGTGGAGAGATTTCAGGGCTGGAGAGATACAATCCCACAGCTTGAGGCCAAGGATAAGTCTCTCAGTCCTGTTATGGATTAGTTGCAGAGGGCGGAGAGTAGAGGAAGGCAGATTGAGAAAGAGGTTGTTTCAGTAGTCCAGCCTAGAGCGAAACAGGGCTCTGGAGACAGTGAGCATCTTGGGGAAAGTGAGAAAGGGAAGATTCCCTTTGAGGAGGAGGAGCTGGTAGTGGGACTTCTTGGCGACGTCAGAGATGTGAGGAGAGAAAGAGAGAGGTTTTTTGCCTCGAAGGAAGGTAAAGGAAGGGGGACCAAGGTGGGCGTCCAGAGTGAGAGAGGGAAAGCAGGGGCAGGGGTCCCAATGAGAATGATCTCCGTCTTACTGGCATTAAGGCAAAGATCGTTGGACCAATCCTGAATCGCGGATAGACAGTCAGGAATGAGCGAGAGAGGAGAGGAGCCTGAAGGAAAGCTGAGTGTCAACCATATAACACTAAAAGTTAGAGAAGGTAGATATTAGGTGGGCCAATGGGGCCATGTAGAGGTTGAAAAACCCAGATGAGAGGATAGAGCCCGAGGAATGCCACAGGTAGAGCGAGAGGTGGCAGGTAGAAAGGGACCAAGTTGGACCTGGAGGGGCAGTCCATAAGGAAGGAGGTCGGCCACTCCAAGGCCTTATCCGTGATGCCGAGGTTCTCACATAGTTGAATGATCAGGATGGCGTGGTTGACTGTGTCGAAAGTACAGGAAAGATCAAGGAGTATTAGGACAGAAGGAATGCTGGAATCAAGGTTAGAGAGCAGATCTTCACGGGTGTTCAGCAGACCAGTTTCCGTGCCTCCGGCAGCTCTAAAGCCAGACTGATGGTCATGGAGACAACCAACAGATTCAGTGTGGAGAGTAAACTGGGAGGTGGCCAGCTTTTCCAAGAGTTTGCCCAGGAAAGGGGTGATGGAGATAGGGCAATAGTTTGCTGGGCAGATAGGATCAGCAGAAGGCTTCTTAAGGAGGGGGTGCATAAGGGAGTTCTTAACAGGAGAGGGGAATGTTCCGGTGGCAAACAAGTGATTTCAGAAATCGGCCAAGGCTGGAGCGAGGGTGTCAATATGGTCCTTGATGGTTCTAGAGGAGAAGGGGAGCACCTGTTTCAACAACACTTTCATAGATCGGACTTGTCTAGAAACCTTGTCAGGTGTTGTCAGAGAGAAAGAGGAGAAAGGTGGAGGAGAGGTAGAGATGGCCAAAGGGGGGCAGAGAGAAGAGGGAGAGGAAGAGGAGGAGGACAGCATGTCCTGAGTTTTAGCAGCGACGTGAGAGGCCAGAGCCACACAGAGTGCCTGGGAGGGAACAGGAGGGGCGGAGACTGCAACAGGATTGTCCAGTTCCTTGCAGATTTTATAGGGTTTGACTGTGTTGTTAGAGGTGCCGTGTCCCAGGCTTGAATGTGTTCTCTCTTCTTGATGAGTGTTATTGCTTCGACTGGCATTTTGGTGCAACCAGTCTAGGTTTGTCTAAATGTGGCCTGGCATTCTTTACTGTAATGTTGTTGTGTGTCTACATTGTGCAGCCAGTGGGATATGTTTTCAATGTGGCATGGAATTTTTAATAGCAAATCATTAATGTTCAAGTGCACTGTGGGTGACTTGCATGTATTGGATTGGCATTACCCTACAAACCAATTGCAAACACAGACTTTTTTGCCAATTTTTCTTAGAAAGTGTGCTGTATATTGCATAAAAACACATATTTATATATTTTTCCTAGTAGAGAGTGCGGCATACCCCTTCAGTAGCACATTTGTGCGTATTGTGCAAACGTGATAATCTAGGCCAGCTCAGAATGTGGCACGACCCGTGATTTATTGCCAAGATGGGGGGCCAATTCAACATGGCTCGCAGGGGGGCACCCACATTTTGTGTTATGCCACTGAGTTCAGACAGCAGCAGCGCCACAGCCCGGATTTTGGTAATGGCAAACAAACAAGATTGTAAACTCTGCTGCGTGTTACGCAGCTCGCTCATGCGTTCCCCCTCCCCGTCCCCCCGCGCCTGTGCATTTGGAGCGTCACGTAACCAGGCTGGCATACTACACGTGCCCCTGTGAGTGCGCAGCCTCAGCTTTAGAAGCCCCTAGCCAGCAGCAACACGTGCTCCTGACTACTGACAGCGTGAGAGAAGTGCGACCTCCTGGAGACTGGAGTCCTGAGCAGAGACCTCACACTTACTCAGCCTACTAAGTAAGGTAAGTCAAGTCAAAGTGGCCCCAGGCAGGTGTGTTTTCATGCAGTGGTGCACAGCGATGCAACTCTGCCGGTTTAGTCAATGTTTAGAATTCAGGAAAAGCCAGCAAGCCCCTTAATTCGTCCCACTTGTTATTTAATTTGCATGCGATAAATTGTAACACTTCCCTGGCTTTCCTGTCTGACACCTTTAAAGCTGCATAAGCTGCTGATGGCGCCGAGCGGGAGGCGAGGAGGGGTTTGTGCGGCACGGTTTCTCACCACACAAACAGGTGCTGCTCGTTCACACACCGTGAGTCTAAGCAAAACATTTTGCACAGCTGTGAAGTGCCCCCCTTACCCCCCTCCACCCCCATGTCCTGTCTGACACCCTGGGAAGTGCAGTGCAGGCCGCGCCAGCATCAGGTGTTGGGGGAGGAGGATTTAATTAGAGGGAACGAACGAGCGACCGTCATATTTAACACGCCATGCGTGTTAACTGTATAAATATTATATTTATACAGTTAACATGCTCTGCGCGTTGAAGTTGAAGGAGCTGCTAGTGCTTTCCCAGTGTGGGCCCGCCCCATGCAGCCTTGCATGCCCCCCGAGGGCAGGCGGCATATTTGCCAGCATTCTGTGACCAAAAAGTCTAAGATGTAGGATTTTTCAAGTTTCAAAAATAATACTTAGCATAACAATGACATCATGGGAAATTACAAACCATACATTGTTGGCACCACTCGAGCATTCTAAAATGCACAACCCATCAAACAGCACAACATGGAGAGATGTTGAAATGTTTACAATGTATAATTTTGAATGGTAAGTTAACACTAAATTGAATTACCCACCATCCCAGAAGGTAATCACACAGAGCTGGTAGACAACGTTTGCCACTCCTCTATAGCATCAGCCCGGGTAGTACATATTTATTACTGCAGTGCAGGTGGAACACTGAACAACATGGAGACTGATACCCTCTGATAGGCAGACACTGTGTGATGGTGGTACGCTCTGCAACTTGCCTTTACTGGTGGTTAAAGTAAGGTCTGCCCCTGCAAGAGTGCCAAGAGCGCCAAGAGAGTCATGTAGCTGTCAGGTCAGTGGATTGATCTGAGCCCATCAATCAAATGTTTCACTTATCCACCCACCGCACAGATAGATTAATTGCCTTAGAATCACATAAATTACCTGCCTTTGTAAAAAGCAGTGGGATCTGTCACCCAAATCTGTAGGCAGTAGGACTGGCTAAAAAGCTGTAGCCCGCCTAATGCCTAAATCGGTAGGGTTGGCAAGTATGAGGCGGTACGCAGGTCCAAAACTGCTGTCAGTCTGGAGCCATGCTGTTTGCGCAAAAGTTGAGGGGCAGCCATTCCAGACCTCTTATACACTGCTGTTCTCCAAAGAACAAAATTATGCTATCTTTGTCTTGCCCTTTAGGCACTGTTCAGAAAAACAAACATGTTTCTGCGCAGGGCAGGACCTGCCCCTACATGACCCCACAAGCATTGTACTGCCTGGCAATCAGCTGCATCTTGCTAGCTTCATGTCCCTGACTGTCTCTGGTTGTAGCATTACTGCACTTCTTGCTAGGTACGTTTACAAGGGGGCAGTGTCTTTGCCCCCAAACACACAGCCACCACTGTTATATCTATCCATGGAGACATGGGCATACAAGCTTCTTCACAAAATCACCCCAACCCTCCTCTCCCTGCACCGCCTCCAGGGAAGAACATCTTTCTCCCCAATCCAACAATATCAACCTAATAATGTGCACCCAACAGGTATTAACCCCCACACACTCAAAAATAAATACTAGCAAATATTGTAATTTTAAGCTGAGGTCCCAAAAATAGGCTGCCCACACGTTAAACCAGAACATTGCACTCAAACTGTGCGTCATAAAGGGTATCTATCACCCCATCACTGCGCATCCCAAAATGCTGAATTTCCACAGCCCCATTTCACTGCATATATATATGGGGGGTGGGTAAAGTTAATAATAAATGTGAGCGGTTATGGGGGGGAAGGCTGCACAGGGTCTCCTCCACATATATATGCAGTGAAATGGGGTAAAACAAAAACTTCTGCATTTTGGTGATGCACAGTAAAAAATGTGTGTGATCACATAACGTGAAGGACGTAAATAGACATTTCTGGTAGAATGCACCACTTAGTTGATAACTTTTAAGTTACTAACCTTCATGCAATGTGTCTAATACATCAAATATATTTCAAAAAATATTCTTGAACCACACATTTCTGTCCCAAAAAATAGTATGGTACTACAGTTAGTCTTTTTTGGGACACATTTTAAGTAACTCAAAGGTTATCAATAAAGCGGTGCATTCAGCCTGAAATTTCCACTTACATACATGGATAACGCACCCAATGTGATACAATAAAGGAAATGCTGTGCAGTTTGAGTGTTCCATGTATGTCCAACAACAATCAGTAGTACTACAGTGCTAATACTAACAAGGGAGACAGTGACCGTGACCTGGCCAGTATGAGTAGCAACCACCTCTGCCTTCTCTCTCATGAGTGGGGTATTATTTCACCCTCTGTCGTCAGGTAAGGGTCAGCATTGATGGGCAACAGTAGTTTGTTACCCTTCTACACCAACTTTTGCTTGGTGAGTCGCTTGGTGACTCAGGAGAACTTTAATCTAATTTCTGTTGTTCATACATTTCATTAAGTCAATTACTTTTGCAACAGTGCAGCCCTTCTCAGCTTCTAGCCCACTATGCAGGTGCATTGAATCACGAAAGGCCTAATCAGGGGTATTGCTTGTAGATCCCATTTGGATGACTCTTATTCTGCTGATGCTTCATGTTGGTGCTTTCCTGTCCTGTGTCACGTTCTTATGCCTCAATTCTTTCAGCAACAGCAATCCAGTGAACCCTAACCCTCTTTTCTGGGCAGGTTGCGGATGGTTCCCTGTTTAGAATTAAAGTGCAGGTGCCAAGACCTTACGGGAGGTAGGAGTTTGTGCCACCTCTGCGCAAGACCCACAGGAGATCCTGACAGCAAGGCTCTCATCATCTCGCCCATAGAATAAGACAACACATTCCTCTCTGCTCCTCTCTACCCCCTTTGAAAGAACTTTATGTGGCAGCTTGCGTAATCGCATGCTCTTCTCAATACAATCACACATCACAGTGCCACCACACTGGTCGTTTTTCACAGGCTTTCACTCCCAACTCACCTTCTCTACACAATAATCTACATCATAATTAAGGCCCTCCCCACCAAGAAGACATCGCCAATAGCCTAACAGTCTAACTGTGCTATGAGGCTACCATTCCACTGAAAGCTATGCCAAAGTCAGGCTGGAAATCTCTAGGTGTAAGAAAGAGAAGACACGCAAAGCCCGTCTTGACTGTATGACCAAGGATTAAGCGTGCTCTCCCCAGTTCTGTCAGACAGTGGGACTGCAAAGTAAAAAAAGGGTAGAAAGGGTGCAGAGGACAGAAAAAGAGAGAAGCAAGGGAGGGGTGAGATGGGAACAAGAACAGCGTGCAGATGAAAAGATATGAATGGTTTGCAGCACGAGGTGACCAGTGTGTGCAGGGGAGAGATGGGTGCAGGAAAGACCAGGACACAGGACAAGCCAAGAATGGTGGGTGGACACCAAATCTTTTTGGGACGAGCTGTGCTCAGGCCAAGAAAGCCTTTGACATGGGAAGTGGTAACCTTTTTACGTGAACTGAGCCTTCTGAAGTGAGACACCAAATTGAAGGATTTTGTACTCTGAACTGCTTTTCTTTTTCTTAATTTTCTTCTGTTTTCTTTTCTTCTTTTCTCTTGTTTTATATAGTGATGATATATATGATTTAATACATACTGCTATTTTAATTTTGGGAAAAGTCGAGTTCTCTGACTAAAACACAATAAATAAATAAAAAAAACAAAGTCCCAAGGTGTACCCTGTTCCCCCCCAGATTTTATGGATCTCCTACGCCCCTGGTAATTGCTGCCAGTAAAAGTGCAACCCATGTTGAGATTCACTGTAATGAGGGACAACGCTTGCATAACTTAGGTTTGAAAGGTATTCTGGGTAGCACCAAGGGCTGATAAGCCAACATGGTACTTAAAATCTTTTTGAGAAGCCAGACAACTGTTACTAGCTGACATATCCTTTATATTGTCTATTTTATCTTTGCTAATGATCTGGTTCAATGCACTCACTGTGCACTGCCACTTCTGCAAGCTGCTGCATGAGTCATGATTGGAAAGCACGAGCGGAAAAAAGGGGAGTGTATCTCTGTACATCCTGCCATGTTTGATGTTGATCCCCATTTCCAGAGACTATTGCTTCCCCCTAATCTGCAGTTTTCTGAACCATTCCATAGTCACATCAACAGTGTTTGACCACCTCAATAGAGAATTGGTGTTGTGCGTGATGAAGTCCCCTGCCTGACCATGTCGGTGAATGGTGGAATCGACAAGAGGGCCAGGTGCTGTCACAAATCAGGTGATGCTGGGTGAAGTTGGGGTAGACCCACAGAGCCAGCAGTGACTGCACACTTGCCTCTCAATTCAAAGGTGCATAAAAAATATCCACAGGGGGAAGGAGCAGGGCAAAAATTGAGAGTCAAAACATCAGCAGTTAACGAGTCATCTCATAATATCATACCACACATAAACCTAAGGCCGGTTAGGCTAAGGGAGTCCTCCCGAAAGCAGGGCCAGGGTATGGAAAGTAGAGAGAGGCTCACCCATGGGGAGGGAATGACCAAACCCAAGTCCCTCATCAAACTTGCAATCCATCCCCAGGGCCATTCTTGTATCAGTTAGATAAAGAGACACAACTGAGTTTTCATATGCCAGAGAGAGGCTGGGATGCAGGTTATGGCCTGATAAAAGTAAATGTCTATGGAAGAAGCCAGTGTGAGTCAGGTGAAAGATGCTAATTTGGAGAGGACTGGCGAAGTGAAAATGTTAGAGGAGGAGACAGGGCCATAGGAGAGACCTAGGTGGCTGGGGTATGGAGGCGATAGGATGCTGGAGGAGAGGCCCAGGGAGATGAAGTTACAGGATAGGGAAGGAGGTGCTGAGGGAAATTATGAAGAATGGGTTGAGGAAAATCACAAACGAGGGTGTAAAGAAGCCAACCTTTAATACAGAGGTGCCAAGGAAGAGGTGCCAAAAGAGAACATGGTAAATAGCGAGTAGACAGTTAAAGAGAAGGGTGATCAGAGTAGAGAGGTAGGGGAGAGGAGGAAAGAAATGTCAGCAAGGGAATAAGAGAAGAAGAGGAGGGGATGGAAGGAAGATACAAAGAATAAGCCTGGGATGGGTGTTACATTTCCTCCGCGAAACGCCGGGGATAACTCCCCCGCGGCTTCCCTCCGAAGGAAAGCGCACTCACGGGCTCCTTTCTGGAACCGATACAGGGTGCCATGGCGTTTGTTTACACGCCGGCGTGTACCATGTCAGCTGACACCTTGCAGGCGTGAGGAGTGTGTACCTAAACCACGCCCCCCTGTACTTTAAAAGCAATGCTACTCATACAGCTCATTGCTGCTAATTGTAGTGTTACTTTCCTTGCGGTTACGCTCCGTATTCCTTCTGACATCCTGTCAGTACTTAATTGATCTCCTGGTTCCCGACACTTCGTCTATCTTCCTGGACTGCATTTCGGATACCCCTTTGGCTTTTTCTACACTCGCTCCATTATTGACCCGGACTCCTTCACGGACTGCCTGTCTTTTTCCCCAGTGACCTCCTGCTGCAACGGCTTACTAGGTATGCTATTGGTTGTCCTCTGCCTTCAACCACTGTCTCCTTGTTGTGATTTGAGCTCACTCCAGAACACCTCAGCTGCTCAAGCACTTGCCTTCAGTAACTTATCCCAATAGCTCATTTGGGAATTTCCTGTCAACGCCCCTTAGCTGAACTGATTCAGGCAGAGATCACTTCTCTGCTGGGGTACCAACTTTATTTTCTACTTCCTGTCGGAGTTGACTGGTGCATCCTCTGGGAATATGGTATTCTTTAGTAAACCACACTCCAAGTGCATATATTGACGCTTTCCTGTTCATGCACCAACCGGTCACTAGTGCGACCCTCGTGCCGCCCGGGTTTATCTTCCTGTACTAACCTGCCTTTTTTTTATTTTAGCCTTTCGTTCCCCTTCACTTGGATTACATCAACTCCTGTCAACTCTCCCTTCAGGTCTGTGTCTGATTTACTTATCCATTTGGCAAGGTCTAGCTAACTACATTGATGTGTAGGGTAACAGTGTAACAGTGTTATAGGTGCATCCCTATAGCAGATTCCACTCCAATCCCTGCCTAGGTACTCTTCTAACCACCTTTGCATTTCCTTGCAGCATTGGTTTGGCGGTGTGTGTTCTCCCCGCTCTTTTAGGTGATTGGCAACTCTGTCTGTTCTGGGTGAAACAGCAGAGAGGCACATCGTAGAAAAGAGCCCCTCTTTTGAGGAAGCTGAATCTTAGAATTCAGGGGTGTCGGGATACCAGAGGCTGTCTCGTGAATCTGTAGAAACTGCCGTCTCCAAGGTCGCCTATCTACAGGCAGTGATCGATTTACAGAGCGGTGAGTAACAGAATTAGCAACCTTAATATGTCCACAGAGGCTAGCAACGCCTTGACACAAATCATGCAAATGGTCACGGATCTGAGAACCGAACTGACCAATGCACAAGAGGCATTACGCCAGCGCATGGATGCTATTCAGGCCTTGGTGACTACTTCGTCCTCGCAGGCAACCGGCGCTGGGGCTATGGCTTTGGGGTCTGGTTTTCCAGCTCCCACTCAGGAATCGACACCCATCATGCTTACCATCCAATTTCCTCTGGCACCCCCAGAATGCTTCTTGGGGGATCCTAAACAATATAGGACTTTCATCAACCAGAGTAAACTGCACTTCTTGTGTTGTCCTGCTTCTTTTCCCACTTCCACCACTAAGGCTGCTTTTGTCTTGTCACATTTGGGTGGCACCGCGGCCGCCTGGGCAAATCCATTGTTAGAATCTAACAGCCATGTTCTTTATAATTGCAATGCTCTTCTTGCAATGATGAGTAAAGTATTTGACACAAGATACACTACTCAAGCTACCGACTTAGAGTTACTAAAGCACAGACAAGGGAACAATTCCCTGTTGGTTTGTTTAGCCCGCTTTAATCAGCTGGCGGCTGAGACAGATTGGCCTGAAGAGAAGAAGACAGCAGTCTTTTATCAGGGTCTCTATGACGAATTAAAGGATATAATCTCTACTGTTCCGATCATTCCCACAGCCTTTGGAGAGTTACTTGATTTAGTCCTTCAAATTGATGCTCGCAAAGCTGAACAACGTGGCGAGAAGAAACCTGCTCTATTCGCCTCAACGCCTGTGGAAACCTCTTCCACTACACTACCTGCTCCTGAACCTATGCAGATCGGTGTTGTCAGGGGTCCGCTCACACCCGCTCAACGTGACCATCGCAGGTCACATAACCTGTGCATGTATTGTGGGGCCTCTGATCATTTGTTGCCCGAATGTCCTAAAAAACCCAAAAGAAAGGCAGCAAACATCAAATCCTGACAGTAGATCGAGTCCCTACGTCGGGAAGAGCAACTCTGGACTCCCCTTTGTCAAATCCTACTCAATTGATTCAGCTTCCGGTCCATTTTTCTGTGAACCACGGAGGGACATTCAAAGCAATTGCAGTGATAGATTTGGGAGCAACGGGTAATTATGTTGACCAATGCTTTGCTTCTATGTCAGGAATACCACTAATTCGCAAACATACTCCTGAACTGGTTAATGCAGTAGACGGGTCAGTTCTTGTCTCCGGTATGGTTACACATCAGACAGTTCCGTTGGTCATGAGCACCGGTGAAGGCCATACAGAAGAGATATCTTTTGACGTCATTAAAGCCCCTGCCTACAAGGTTATTCTTGGTGTCCCGTGGTTGCGCTTCCACAACCCTGCCATTGATTGGTCAACCCATCTGATCCAGTTTCCTTCCAACGTCTGCAATACCTGCTGCACTTCACTGCTTGGAATTAGCCAGGACAGCCCCACTAGAGCACTAGTGTCCTCCACTATGCACGTTGGGGCCGTTTCTAACACGGTTATATCTGCGGTCCCTCCTCAATATGCAGAATACGCAGACGTGTTTGACAAGGGGATGGCGGTGGTCCTACCTCCGCATCGGATCTATGATTGTCCAATAGATCTAGTACCAGGGATGACGATACCCGCTGGAAGAGTGTACTCACTCACCCTCAAGGAGGACTCCGTACTCAAAGAGTACATTGACAAGGCACTTACGATGGGGTTTATCCGCCCCTCGAAGTCTCCAATGGCGTCTCCACTCTTTCTTGTCCCAAAAAAAGAAGGGGATTTACGTCCCTGTATAGACTATCGTGCATTGAATGCAGCTACCATAAAAAATCAGTATTCCCTTCCTCTGATTTCGGTCCTCCTCGATCAACTGGGCTCGTCTAAAATCTTCACTAAGTTAGACCTCCGAGGGGCCTACAACTTGGTACGCATGAGAGAGGGGGACGAATGGAAAACTGCATTCAAGACACGCTACGGTCTATTTGAATACCTGGTGATGCCTTTTGGACTCTGTAACGCCCGGGCTACCTTCCAGGCATTTTTTAATGACTTATTTTGCGACATCCTAGATCAATATGTCGTCATTTACCTGGATGACATACTGATTTATTGACAGAACCTAATGGATCACGTCCAACATGTCAAAACAGTTCTTTAGCGTTTAAGAGACCACCATTTATTTGTAAAGACAGAAAAATGCATTTTCCATGCATCAGAAGTAGAGTTTCTGGGATATGACCTTACTGACCAAGGAGTCCGCATAAGTCAGTCTAAAATCAAAGCTATCCTGGAGTGGCCGGTGCCCTAGTCTATCAAAACATTGCAATCATTTCTAGGATTCGCCAAATTTTATCGTTTTATCTACGGTTTCTCTGACATCTCTGCGCCCCTTACCTCCTTGACAAGTGCTAAGGTGTCGTATGTCTGGTCACCGGAGGCCCAAAAAGCATTGACCAGCTGAAATCTGCCTTTACTACTGCTCCGGTTCTTAAGCATCCCGATCTGGATTCCCCTTTCTTTGCGGAAGCGGACGCCTCGGGATATGCGGTCGGTGCTGTCTTATCACAACAATGCCCACACTCTGGCGAAATTCATCCCATCGCCTATTTTTCCCACAAGCTGACGCCCTGTGAGAGAAACTATTTTATCACGGAACGTGAACTCCTAGCCATTAGAGATGCATTCCTGGAATGGAGACACCAGCTTCTTCAAACCGGTCAAGTGGCACAGCGAGTAGAGCGCTCGCTTTGACATCTATGCAGAGCCTGCTAACGCAGGTTCGAATCCCGGCGGGGTCAAACTCAGCCTTTCATCCTTCCGAGGTCGATAAATGAGCACCACACACCGTGGTTAATAATAAGCAGCGCTCAGATACCTGAGGGTTTGTAGCGCTATATAAGTGCCCAATTAATATTATTATTATTAAACACCCTGTTACGGTCTACTCTGATCACAGGAGTCTGCTGGCCTTCAAATCAATGAAGTGCATCACTGCCAGACAAGCGCGTTGGCACTTGTTTTTTTCACAATATCGGGCTGGGCTTGCAACAGTGAAACATGATATCAAGACCCTGGGAGATGGAGGGGATAAAAGGCAGAGAGAGCACCCTATAAAGACCTTGCACCTTCATTCAATAATCAGTGTCCCAAAATGGTCTCCAAACACCTGACAGCATCAGCACCTGGACTGTGGGAGGAAAATCAAAGGACATACCATTGGGTGTAGCTGGTGTGATCTTGAAGACTCCCAAAAACTGCCGGTAATCAAAAGTATTGGAGAAAGAAAAGCAAAGAAGGGATGGACAGTAGGTAAGAAAGACAACAAGAATCCTACATAAATATTAACATGTTTCTTCTATGCCTGAAAAAATAGAACCCTCTTGTCTATTCCATTAGCACCGGATTCGGGGGGGGGCAGCCAATCAGGTTCCGTGGATCATGTGCTGAAACCTGCAATCTCAACCGGAACCCGCAGACTACATCCCCCACCGCGTGCTGCCATCTTTCGCCCCACCCTCCCTCTCGTAACAATTTCTTTTAAAAATCCCAACACCCCTCCCCAGAACTCATAGTTTGTCGGTCCGGTAACAACGGTGCCGGTATCTTATGTTACCGGACTGGCAAACTTGCAATGAGGCCAATTGTCCTATGAGCAGGCCCTCTTCTAACACAACTATGTCCACAATTTCCTCACCTATAACTACTTGCCGAACTCTTTCAAGTCCAGCCTCAGAACAGTCCTGGAACCTGGGTGGGTCCGGTATGTCATCCTGGATTGGGGGGGCCCATATATGTATCATTGGAGATGTCCATGTTATAACCCCTGAAAAGAAAAAGTACTCAGTGAAACATTCACTGAGCCTAGAGACGCCTATTATGTAGTAAAAACTATGTCAGAAAATGTCAATTGTTGAATTTGTAGAGTTCAATTGTCAAAAGAAATTCAGTAGTCCTTTGAGTATATTGTAATCTAATATTCTGCTTTTTAATTTTCAATTAGTTTAGTGCAGAAGCCAAAGCCGATGCATTTCGGACTCATGGTCCTTCTGCAGGGCAGGCTCTGCTGGAGTCCGGCTCCGCTCTAATCCATTGGAATCTGTGGTTGAGCAGACTAAGGATCCGGGTTGCTCCTCTCCTCCTCCTGCTGCAGCATTGTCGTAACCCCTACCATGTCCATTTTTTCTCTCCATAATGACCACAGCACGCCTAGAATCCTGTGCTGATAGACTTTACAAGGAATCACTGTCGGTGACACCCATAACCATTCTCCCAATGATACTGGTCACAACAAATTAATTCTCTGTTTGTACCCATTGTTTCTGTTTGTCCACTCTTAAATGGGGGACTAGTGCCCTAAACTGCGCCGCCATATAGTACATGAGCATGCCGGTAGTCCAACCCCCCTTTCTCCATTGATTGCATCAATACTATTAATCCTGCGCTTCAGATCTGCAAAGTGGATGAATTGTGTCTGTTTAATGTAATAGCATCAATTTTAAAAAGATGTTTACAATTTTGATTGTCTGAGATATCCAGTTGAAATGAGGAAGACTCAGAGATTATATTCTGACACACACAAACAGGTTCCTGACAGCATGGGGGGAGACATGCCCGGACAAAGGGGCAAGAAATAAACTGGATTTCAGAAGGACTGGTGACTGTGCAGTGTGCACCTTAGACGGGACAATGACCAAATGCCAGTAGAAGGGGCAGTGTCAGGCCAATGCATGTCAGAGATTGTCAAAACACAACAGGATGCTTATGGGGCATGTGCACCAGAGAAGGACATTGATAGGCCTACATATAAAGAAGGTGGTCATTGTCAGTGTGACTCACTAGTGTTTTGGGAGGGCACATTGTGGTAAATTACAATAAGTGGTGTTGGCTCTAAGAAGAAAAAAGATAATTCCCTCTCAGCGAGAGTGGCCCATGAAACCTGACAATAGCCTACAGCCACTGTTAATGGCATCCATGGAAGATAAGGAGTGGCATGTGGCGGAGGGCTCACAGCTAGAAGTGATGAATATTATCCTACAGTAGAGCAAGAAGGATGGTCAAAGGAAATGCGAGCTGCTCCTGGCTGATCGGAAAGGGGAGGATGAACAAATGATGCCATTTATCAATGCAGAGAAAGAGCTAGACAATGGGCCTCATTACACGGATGGCGGTAAGGATTTACCGGTACCGGTAAAATACCGGTACCGGTAAATCCTTACCGCCTTACTACGAGGTCCCTCTGCGGGTTGGGGGATTTAACGCCTGCTTTTTGTAGGCGTTAAAAACCAACCCGCAAAGGGACCCAGGGAGCTAATTACGGTACCGCAATTTGCGGTAACGTAATTAGCGCCTTCTTTTTTTTTTTTTTTTTTTTATTGTTGTATGATTAGTTTACATAAAACCTTATACAACATAAAGTGCATTACAAACAAATAAGAAAAATACATTTCATTTTATGAACAGATATACAAATATACAAATATCTATATATAAAAAGATTTCAACGCATTTATCAGCCTTTAAAATCGTTCCCAGACATAAAATCAAATTCCATACGTATTATGTACAGTTTACATTTCATATACCGTAGATCATTTCATATACCATAGATCCACTCTAGTCTCTACGCATTGAATTCCTTATTTTTTACTTCCAGTTCCTCCTGTATATTAAGTAGGAGTGAATTCAATGCGAGGATTAGGGAGATATTTACACGCCACATGCAGCGACTCCAGAACAGATTCTTCGACATTTCCCAATCCCCATCAAATCTATCTGTAAAGTAGAGAGATCGTTTAGTCCCAAAATGGGTGCATGTAAGGAGAAGGTGCCTAAGTGTTTCTGTCATGTCAGTCGCTCCACAAAATCGACATGAGAGACTTTTAGAATTTTCATTCGACCCTTTTTCTTTATGGGTCCAATGGTAAATTCTTTCTAGGGTGGGCATCTGGTTAAGTCTGAAACGCATAAATGTGGTTCTCACCCTCTGGCAAGGAAATCTTTGAATATATAGAGGAATCGATTCCCTTGCATGCAAAAATTTAGCATACTCCTTGTAGGTTACATGGGACTCTATATCATTTACTGTGTCTACCCAGTCTGACCTAAATACATTTTTTTTAACTAATCCCGGTCGTTGAATCAGATCATCTAAGCAAAGTCCCAGCGATTCCAACAGAGAAAACATTCTATCGCTAAAACTCTTGATAGATAGTACAGCCCCCGATTTGACTACCTTATTCACCAGCTCATATAAGGTGTTTATCGGAGGATCATGTATTTTTCTAAAAGAAGAGAGTTGCCTCCACAAGTATCTGGCTTTAAGTGATATGAGACATAACTCGTGCCGAATAATGGAATTGGGGACTGCCCTAGAAAGGCCCATTACTTCCTTCCACAGTTTCCCCTGGATCACATTTAAATAGGAACTCAAGTCCTTTGTACAAATGTCCAAACCGTACAAAAGAACCGGTTCACATTTCGCAAGTTAGAAACGTCTAATAGGCAGGAGCGAGAATTTACATACTTTTGCCCTCAGAAATTTCATCTGAATCTTTAGTTTAGCTGCTTTATCCCCAAGATTCAATTTCCACATCTTTAGGCTTGATTGGTTGGAAAAATTATAACCTAGATAGGTTATGGCCTGAACCTGTTCCACCGAATTATCTCCCATCTTCCAGATACATGGTTTGACAACTCTCTTCCTAGAAATTACAATCGTTCGGGATTTCGAAGCGTTGGGGGAAAGATTATTCGCCAGTGCATATTGGTAAAAAATATCCATCCTTCTGCGAAGGCCTCTCGGGGTACGATCAAAAAGGATAAAGTCATCTGCAAAGGCCATCCACTCGATAGCCAAGCTACCCAACCTGACCGGAGCAATGGAAGGGCCCTGCCACATGTCCTCCGCATCACTAACGTACAGGTTAAAGAGCCTGGGTGCAAGGGAGCAGCCCTGCTTGACCCCAACCTCAGTATCAACAGCATCAGATAGGGAACCTTCTTGTGATAAACGTACCCTGACGGAGGTATTCCTATGTAAAAGAGCCAAGATTTGGACAATCTTGCGTGGAACATTCATAGCTAACATTTTTGTCCACAATCTTGCTCTAATAACCCTATCAAAGGCATTAGAGAGGTCCAGGGAAGCCATATATACATCTCCCATTTTAGTTTGATGAACTGTATCTCTTAAATGAGCCAAAATCATCCCATTCAGGTCGGTTCCCAGGCCCTCTCTGAAACCAACCTGGAATTTACTATAGCAAGCCTTCCCTCTAATAACCTTGTTAAGGTCCCTCAAAAGCAAAATACCAAAGACTTTGCTCGCTGCATCTAACAGTGCTATAGGCCTGTAATTCTGTGGATTAAGGGCGTCCCCTTTTTTATAGATAGGGATTATGATGCTCTGCGACCATGTTTTAGGGATGGTATGATATTTAAATACATCATCGAATATGGGTTTGAGTAACTTAGCCCACATTTCCGGGGCCGACTTTATAACGAAAGGGGGAATGCCATCAGGGCCCGGTGCTCTAGAAGATTTAAGCTTGTTGATGGCCCATTTAATATCCTCTATATCCCACAGACACTCACCTACAACCGGAGGGCCTAAGTTCACATCCTGTTCCCTGGAGAGATTAGAGGGTAGAGCGAACTTTTCCTTATAGAAGAGAGTCCACACATCCGCTTGAATGGGGCAGTCTAATTTATCTTTAGCAGGCGTGAGTATAGAGTTAATGGTAGACCAAAATTTGACATCTCTGCCCTTGCATAGATTATACATCATCAGTTGGTGTGTTTCGTGATAATGATCCATTCTCAGAGACTTGATAAAGTGTTTGTGTTTCTGAATTATTTTTTTCTTTCTCAGCCTAAGTTCCGAGAAAGGAATGGACACTTTGTTCAAGGCTTTGATTTCCCTATATTTAGTACGCTTGGCGTTTTGAATTCTGGGATCAGCCGCCCGCACCCTTGGTTTCGGCACCCCCAGATCTCTGGCCATACTAATTTTATAGACACATGACAATATAATATTATAGTAGGAACCTCCCAACTCAATGTCATCTCCCCTAATAATTTGAAGCTGCACCTTGGACAAATTTTCCAACACCAAGGTATTAAATTTCTTAATTATTTTCTTATTCCAAGTAACCCTTCTCCCATTGTTTCCCACCTCTAAACCCTGCAACATGGGATTGATATAAATACCCATGTCGGGGATGGAGAGAGAAAAACATAAGGGAACATGATCACTGAACTCGACCTCCATAAGTGACAGTTTTCCACAAGCTTGCTTCCAGCCATTAGATACATAGAAGAAGTCAATTCTAGAGCTATTACTTCCTCTTTTCCAAGTATTTTTAGGAAGATTCCAATCTAGGGCATGGTCTAAAAGACCCAAATCCCAATTGTCCAAATAATTATCCCACCTTATACCTCTTTTAATAGTCGTACTGAGAAGTCTTGGTAATACCCCTCTTTCGTTGAGCACCGCACCGTCGGCACAAGCTGAATTAAAATCCCCTCCCAAGATAATGCGATTTCCAAACCCTTTCTCAAACCAACTTCCCAGGATCATATCTAGAGAGTCCTCCACTTCCTCAATGTCTACTTTTAGCGGATTCCAATAGAGATTCAAGAGGAGTATCGGCTCTACATTATTCTCCATTGAGAGCATAATAGCCAGAAGCCAGTTACTCCTAAAGATCACCTCACCTAGGAACCCCAAGTTACGATCAATGGCAATAATCAGACCTCCACTAGGTCTGCCCAACTGACCCCTAATAGCTACTGAAGAAAAAGTATAGAAGCCTTCTATGTGCATATCCGACAGCATCATAGTTTCCTGTAAGAAATAGATACGGGGGCGTACATAATTTTCCCTTTTATTCAGAAACGTGTTGAGATGGGTTCCCCCACAAGAATTCCAAGAGATCACCTCAATCTCTATATAGTTAGGAACACCCCTTATCCTGTCTAAATGTTTCCAAGGTTTTGAGTGCCGGTTGTAGCCATGACCAATCCTGATTATTATTCAGGAGGCTTAAAATAAGTGCCAATCCTGGACCCAAATTTTCTAATTTATTATTATCAAATTGAGTAGTTTGTTTATTTTGAATATTATTCGGTTCCTTATATTCAAGAAAGTTGTTGGCCTCTTTATTATCTACTAATGAGAATAGATCGTAGCCCAAAGAATTAAGATTTTTTTCTTGGGCACGCACCATATCTGCTACCATCACCGAATGAAAACAATTTACCATTCTGTGATTATTACAGTTAGGAAGAGATATGGCATCTATATCCTCTGTTGTTATAGCTTGTAACACGGGGATCTTTTTAAACAGATTTAAGAGATGAGTTCTGTTCAAGCTAACCTGTGAGTCTGTTATATTATTGTTAATCCAACCCACAATTTTCCCTGTACAGAGCTTAATAGGGGCCTGAATCACAGTAGATTGCTTCTTTGTGTGCTCTACTCCAGAAGTGATCATAACATTACCTTCCGGATCTTGTAGTTTGGAAGGTTGTATATTTTGGGGATTTCTTCCCATAATATTGATGGTAGAGCCACTATCCCTCCCAAACAATTCAGTCGGCCCCTTAACGGGATGGGTAGTATTACTTATAGCTGGCAGTGTTTCTTGGGAAACCGTAGGGAATTTGACTTGTTGTGTGCCTACCGATGTTCTGGCGTGTTTGGTACTAATTATTGTGCCAAAAGCTGTCATCTTTGTTTGTTTGGTTTGAGTGAGCTCAAGGCCACATTTCAGCAAGTTATTCTTTTCCTTATTTGAGTCTATAGTAGTTTCCCCACTAGCCACAAGGCCTTTATTATTCAACTCGCCCTGGACTGGACTCTCTTCCTTATGAGCATCCTTGGGACCCCCCCTAACTTCCCGCTCTTCCTGGAGCGGGATGTTTCTAATTCCTTTAAGGTTGGCATTTCTACCTTTAATTTTTGTGTTGGGCATGTTTTTGCTTTTTTTAAGTATCCTACCCTGCTTTTTTGATTTTTTGCGTCTACCAACTGGGGATTGGGGCACCTCATTTATATTATGGTCGGAAATATTCACAGGGACTTTTCCATCATTGTTACTCTTTGCCTCTAATTCCAGATCTTGATTTACTGATTTTTTCTCTCTATGTTTGGTCTTATGTTTACATTTTAGCCCTTTTATTGGTGTAGTGTGTTGAGGAGATCTTGTATCTTCACTACTGATGTTCAAGGGTTCTTCGTCATTAAGAGATACTCTCGCGTGCGTCTGTGCACTGAGGTTATCCAACTCCTGTTCTTCGGAGCACCCTTCAGTTGCCATCATTATGACATCTAAGAGGGTAGAAGGACTATTGGGAGAAGCCATTTTCTTTCCGTAGTTATTATTGTTGTCCTCATTATCTCTTTGGCCCTGGGAATCAAGTTCCCCTAGCTCTCTCTTAGATGAAGTAGGACGGTCTCCTGTAAGCATAACTTCCAACAAGGTGGTAATTTTTGCATCCATGGTAGTTAACCTTATATCTTGATCCTTTCTAAATTTGTCACATCGACTCTGTTCTTTAATAATCTGTTCATTCATGGTCTTGCCCTCTACTATTCCCTCCAAAAATGCCAGACGAGTCACCAGCTGATTGAAAGCCGCTTGTTGCCCTATCATAGAGCCAACAATAGTCTCTTGAGACTCCCCCAGAGTTTTCAAGGCCAAATTTAGACTAATATGTAAGTTGGATAGGAGTGGTAACAAATAATCACCTCTCTCCTTCCTACTTAAACCAGATGTTTCTTGTTTATCTTCCTCTACTACATGGTTTTCTCGTAGAAATTGCTGAGGATCCGTTGCTTTGTCCTCCATTTCCACTATATAATCCTCCCATTTGTCAGTTTGAGTAGAGGCTATTTTATTGTGTGTAGACGAGTTGTCTGTTTCTATAATCAGTTTAACCAGAGATTGTTGCATACCCACTAGTTGATTCCCAGTTATGTAGTTGTTTTCATCACATGGGTGTAAGTTAGAAGGCGCACCCTCTGATAGACTCCTTGCCCCCTTTCCATTACGCACAGATCTACATGCTGGTATCTCTAAATCCACAATTTCTTTAAGCAAAACACCCGTAGCATCTGCCATAGTAAAAAAAGAGTCATCTAAATCGCTTTCCCCAATAGGTTGATTGGGGTTATACTTAGGGCCACTAGAAGTCCCTTTAGAATGAACCCCCCCATCATTTTGCTTAAGGGTTTCTAACCTTGGAGAATCTAGAGAAGACTGCACATTATCCTTATTCTCCTTTCCAAAAATGAATGTAGCTGGCGAAATATGCGAAAATTGCATGAATCCGGATGGGTTTATTCCCTTCCAAGTTAACGATTCTAAACCTTCTCCAGCTTGTATTTTACCATTCAAAATCCTCCTCTGAAGAGGGGTGGAAGCGTGGTAGCGAACTACCCTTTTAGTACCAATAAAACTTTGTTGGAGGCATTCTTCATCTGTAAGGTCCTGTCTAAAGTCTGGAATATCCCTATGAACCCCATTAGAATCAGAATCTGCTAACTCCATATCCCCATTACTAGGAGCTACAACATCGGACACTACGGGGTCGGTAAAAGAGGAACCCCTCTGACCCCATTCAGCACTAAAAATGGAATTTTCTTTAGTCTTACCCACAGCTAAAATAGGGTTAGGCATATTTCCAGTAGAATTTATGTACACAGGTGCCTCACTCTGCATCCCGGAGCCAGGATGAACCTCTACTATTATAGGTGCTTGATTCTCAACAGTTTCAAACCCACTTCTAAGTGCGGGCATGTTAAAAGTAAAAGCACAGATACTATGTTACTTACAGAGGGGAGAACAGCTTGCAGCCTCTAGGTATTAATGATAATATCTCCGAAATGGCTATTAGCAAAATCAATGAAAATAATAGCTGGGAACAAAAGATATGCGGTTAAAAGAGTATATAGTGCTTATCAATTGTTTTTAAAATCACTGTCAAATATACTTTTTTTTTTATGAGAATGAATTTATATGTAGTATAATAGCATCACCTTGGGAACGCCCGATGGCTTGAGGAGCAGCCAGAGTCCGTCTCTCCTCCCCAGTGTCCAGCTAAGAGCAACAGTTGACCCCTGTTGTTTCTCCTTAGTGAGCAAGACCCAGCAGGACTTCCTGCGCCACCCAGAGCCAAACAGCAGCAAAACAGTGCAGCTAAAGATGGACTGCACCGCCCTTTACTCCGCAGACGGGCTTAACGCCGCAAGGGTGGTTTGGGCTGCTCTATGAGGCTGCACAAAGTCACGTGATTGCCCACGTGATCGCCGGTTGGCTCTGCCTCCTCCCGGAAGCGAGCGTGCCTCGGCAAGAGCCCTCCGTGGCTCGCAGTGCCAAGGAAAATGTTTCAACAAATGGACGTTCTTTCAGGAAAAGCAGCTCTCTCCTCCAGCAACAGAATACACCGCTCAGGCGGTTTGGGCTGCTCTATGAGGCTGCACAAAGTCACGTGATTGCCCACGTGATCGCCGGTTGGCTCCGCCTCCTCCCGGAAGCGAGCGTGCCTCGGCAAGAGCCCTCCGTGGCTCGCAGTGCCAAGGAAAATGTTTCAACAAATGGACGTTCTTTCAGGAAAAGCAGCTCTCTCCTCCAGCAACAGAATACACCGCTCAGGCGGTTTGGGCTGCTCTATGAGGCTGCACAAAGTCACGTGATTGCCCACGTGATCGCCGGTTGGCTCCGCCTCCTTCCGGAAGCGAGCGTGCCTCGGCAAGAGCCCTCCGTGGCTCGCAGTGCCAAGGAAAATGTTTCAACAAATGAACGTTCTTTCAGGAAAAGCAGCTCTCTCCTCCAGCAACAGAATACACCGCTCAGGCGATTTGGGCTGCTCTATGAGGCTGCACAAAGTCACGTGATTGCCCACGTGATCACCGGTTGGCTCCGCCTCCTCCCGGAAGCGAGCGTGCCTCGGCAAGAGCCCTCCGTGGCTCGCAGTGCCAAGGAAAATGTTTCAACAAATGAACGTTCTTTCAGGAAAAGCAGCTCTCTCCTCCATCAACAGAATAAATGTGGGCATGAACTCACTGCAGAAGCTGTCCTCCCCGCTGGGCTCCCTTGAGCCCTATGGGGCAAAAATGGGAATGGGGAAGGGCAATGGCAGAAGGGGGAAATACCGCCCCGCCAACCTTGGAATGGGGCGGTAATTCCCCTTTCCGCCATCCGTGTAATGAGGCCCAATGTGTTTTAGTGCCCGACAGAGATGGTTTGGTGGCCCACAGCAAAAGAAGGCTGGCAAGAGCACGTGGACATTAGTGTGACTTGTTGGAAGAAAAAACAGAAAGAGGAGCCAAAGAAGGAGCCATTCAAGCAGATGCATGAGAAAGGCACACAGTGGGAAGACTGGCTCTCATTTGTTCTCCATGGCCTACACGTGGGAGAGCGGTCATCAGCAAGTGGGTGTTCACCATGCAAGATGCTATTTGGGAGAAATATGACAAGCACTGACAAGTTGTTGCTGACACTGACTGTGGGGGCAACTAGGGACTGGGAGGTAGTAGAGACTCACTATATACTGGAAAGTAAGGGAAACATTGACTTTGACTTGGAGAGTGCACACAAACATGACAGACCCATGAAAGGGGTGGTGCTGGATGTTAGAGTGACAGGGATTCTCAGAGCTAGAAAGGGAGGGAAATGTAGTTATTCTGTTTTTGTTCTTTTAGATGCTCCCTAGTTTATGGCTGATGCTAATGAAGTGGGGGAGTGTTTATTCAGTGCAATGCAGGAATCAATGGTTTTACCTTGGATTGATGGTCATTTTTTTCTATTTTTTGCTTCCTTATTGAGTATGTATGTAACAGAATAGTTGTATTGCAACGTGCTTTATGTCAAAGAAGTCCAAGGTTTTGGACAGCTATTATAGTGATTCATTGATCAAATTAGAAGAGAACAATTTGGGCACATGTTACAATTTCTGATTCTACACTTTCGTTTGGTTCCTTTGAGATTCATCAGATGCAAATTGAATGGCTTACAGACTTGCCTAAAAGACTGGCCTAACATCAAAACACCCATGCCAAGTGATGTTGCAGAACAGTGCAAAGCAAAGCACAGCTGAGCTGTGGAATGCTGTGATGCGTCAGACTGCCGGGCATGAAGCGCCCTTCCTGAGAAGTACACAGCGATGAAGCTGCTGGTTCAAATCCCAAGGCTGCCAGAGCCTGCCTCACAGAAAAGAGCCTACAGTTTTGAAATGTACTTTCTTCCGCCTGCTCTGCAAAATAACCTGTTTGTTATCATACGTGCATTATACGTGCTGGTTTATGGGTGGAGAATAGATGTAGCTACTCAATTGTACGTAAGGATGAGCCAGGCTTGGGAGGGGCAGAGCACAATGCAGCACTCCTATGCACTGGTGTGTGTTTGCATTAGAGCCTATTTCTCTCTAATTTGAGTCTCCGGTGTATTATTTTTGTCCAAGTGCTGAGTGCCTGCTGTGCCTAAGGTAGCATGGGGGAGCTGGATGAGCGCTTGTGTCATGGGGAGTAGGATGAACCTGTAACACTCAGATTGATAAAAATTATATCTAAAGATTGAAACACAGTTATTGTGGTGTCACGTGCCCTTACGCAGAGGGTCACGTGACGCGGATAATAAAGGAACCACCGGAACTGGCGTAATAACGCCAGTCCGGGTTTAAGAACAACACAAACGAGTCGTGTCTTTCTTGCGCTGCGGCCTTCCCCGCGCAGCGCCACCAGGCAGGCCCGCTCACGCACACCAGCTGATGCTGGGCCACAGCAGCAACATCACACTGGCGACTAAGCCGGTTTCGAACCCAACGCGGACCCGCGCCTCCTCCACACGCAGAGCTGCGCACCAACGCCCGCACCGGCGCCACACCTCCGACACAGCCACACGCCGCGGACGTCACTTGGCTGTGTATAACATCTGCACAAGTTGGTTGAAGCCCCGCAAATACTCAGGACAGGGGCTCCCACACGCTGCAAGGAAAGTCATTCAACACTCCTCCTGCACCTCCTGGAGAAGTCTGGCGGATCAAAGCAGGTACTACGCAGCTGAACACATGCCGGTTGCACCGCCCCCTACGGTGTTGAAGTGACACCTCTAGCACCGCCACCCAAGGCCTGCGCCCCAACTCTAGAAGGAACACGCAGAGAACTGACATGTCCAGCCCAAGCACCAGCCCCGTAGGACTAGCATGAGTTCATCCTCCAGGAGGAGCCTCTCCAATGAACATCCCGATCCAACACAGACAACATTCATGCCGCCGTTCGACCCATTCACCACGGGTGCTGCTATCAGGTGGGAAATCTGGCTTCAACGATTTGAGATGCACCTCGAAGCCAGAGACATCACCATGCCGAAGAAGATGCGCACTTTCCTCCTACTCAACATCGGAGCAGCGGCCCTGCGCCTCTTCAACGCCACACCGAACCGCGGTAACGTAGACAACTATGACGCAGCGAGATCAGCACTCACTAACATGTTCAAACCTGATCTCAACCCAGACTATGAACGTTTCCACTTTTGCATGGCGAGGCAGCGGGAGAAAGAGACAGTGGACAAATTTCACGCTCGCCTTCGCGAAATGGCAGTAGGCTGTGAGTTCCCAGACGAAGAATTCGCCATCCGTCTCCAGATCATCAACGGGATATCCTCTGAAAAATTGAGAAGGGCCGTACTGTCTGAAAGGAACATACGCCTGTCACGCATCCTCGAAATGGCGCGCCTCCGCGAGCAGACGGAAGACCAGGTAGCGTTAATGGAAGCAGCAATCCAGAGACTACCACTAGACAACCCTGGACCCGCGGAAGACGTAGCGGCCATCTCCAGACACCAGAACATTCGCACGAAGCAGGGTCTGAGGCCCCACCCATCACAGGGGCGGGACAAGAGCTGCAAATGGTGCGGAGGCCCGTGGCACAAAGGCGATTCCTGCCCCGCATGGGGATCCACATGCAGGAAATGCAATCGCCTCAACCACTTTGCCGCGGTCTGCCTGAACCCGCCTGACAAAGACTCAGCCCCACGCCAGACGCAAGAACGCCGGAAGAAGTTTGCGCCCAGAGAATCCTCCCACCAACAAGCACGTAAAGGAAAAGCCAGAGCCGTCGACGAATCCCAAAGGTCCCCAGACTCAAGCGACAGCGACGACAGCGACATCAGTACATCCCCTGAAAGGAGAGACAAAGGAAGACGGAAAAAGGGAAGCAGACAAGTACATCGCATACACCTAATATCTGCAGTAGAACCACATCGGTCACGACAGAGGAAAAGACCGTCGTGCACTGTTCTCTCCAATGGAGAACCACTAAAAGTGGTCATTGATACTGGTGCAACAGTGAACGTCATGCCAGTGGCGGCATTCAACAGACTTCACCCGAAACCCAACCTTCACCGGAAGAAGGTCAGGCTGTATGCCTACGGATGTAAGAAACCCCTCCCCGTGCGAGGGTCGTTCAAGTCAGACTTTGCCCACGAGAACACCAACTGCCGTGCACGCATATATGTAGTGGACGCCGGCTGCGAGGCGCTACTGAGCTGCAAAACGGCAGAGAAGCTGAAGCTAATACATTTTGCTTTCGGCCTCCAACACGACGAACTCAGCAACCTACTAAGACGACACAGAAAGCTATTCCAGGGCATCGGGTGCCTCAAGGGGAGAACCATCAAGCTTCATATAGACCCCACTATTGAACCGAAAGCAGTTCGACACAGACGGATTCCATTCCACCTGAGAGGCGCAGTAGAAAAGGAACTGGCCAAGCTCGAAGAAGAAGGGATCATTGAGAAAACATCCAGACCGACTCCGTGGGTCTCACCCATGGTAGTAGCTCAAAAACCCAAACAGCCGAACGCAGTAAGAATATGCATAGATATGAGGCTTCCCAACGTAGCGATTGGGAGGGAACGCCATGTAACCCCCACGATTGACAAACTCATCATAGACCTCACCGGAGCAACAGTCTTCAGTAAACTTGACCTCAGATCAGGCTATCACCAGCTAAAACTATCCAAGGAGTCAAGATACATTACCACTTTTTCGTCTCACCTCGGCCTGATGAGGTACAAACGGCTCAATTTTGGGATATCATCTGCCGCAGAAGTGTTCCAACACGAAATCCGCAAGGTCATCACAGGATTAGAAGGAACCACCAACATCAGTGATGATATCCTTGTATACGCCCCAAACAAAAGTGAGCACCATCGACGTCTAGCGGCAGTCCTGAAAAGGCTCGAAGAAGCAGGCCTGACACTCAACGCAGAGAAGTGCGAATTCAGCAGAAGTGAACTATGCTTCTTTGGCTACATTTTCACCGTGGAAGGCGTGTCCCCTGACCCGTCTAAAGTGCGAGACATAAAGGACTCCAAAGCACCACAATCAGCCTCTGAAGTGAGAAGCTTCATGGGGATGGCAACCTACTGCGCACGTTTCATCCCCGACCTCGCAAGCATCGCGAGCCCGCTCAGGGAGCTGACAATGAAAGACCAGAAGTGGGATTGGACCGCAGCTCATTAACAAGCATTTCAACAAGTCAAGGACACTCTATCTGCCTCCACCACCATGGCTATCTTCAACATAGAAAGGCAGACTGAACTCCTCGTTGATGCCAGCCCAGTTGGCCTAGGGGCGGTGTTAACCCAAACGGATAACGAAGGTAAAGTGTTCCCCATCGCGTTTGCCAGCAGAGCACTCACAAAACCCGAACAGAACTACGCACACATAGAGAAGGAGGCCCTAGCCATCTTGTGGGGATGCCACCATTTCAAAGTGTACCTGCTAGGCAAGCAGGCGAAAGTTTTCACTGATCATAAACCCTTGATCCCGATCTTCTGAGGCTCTGCCCCGCACCCGCCTGCACGCATAGAGAAATGGATGCTGCAGCTACAGCCATACAACATCGAGGTGGAGTATCGCCCAGGATCGGACAACCCGGCAGACTACCTGTCCCGCCACCCGAGGCTGGCTACCGACAGCGAACAACACCATGCGAAGGAGACCGATGAGCATGTCTGTCACGTAGTTGCCTGCGCAAGACCGCGAGCCCTGACACTGCAGGAAGTGGTGCGAGAGACAGAGGAGGACACCATCCTACAGCACACGACCGCGGCTATCCATTCTGGGAATTGGAAAAACTACCTCATGTCAATAGCCCAACGCACAGCATCGGCACAGATCAAACTCAGAGCGCTGTTCGGGATCAGACACAAACTCTCAATAGCCCCGGAAGGGGTGCTGTTAAAAGGGCACCGAATCATATTGCCAGAGTCTCTGGAGGAAAGAGCTCTCAAGTTAGCCCACAGTGGACACCAAGGCATCGTAAAGTCAACAGCATACCTCAAATCCAGGATGTGGATGCCGAACATGCAGCAAAGAGTAGTGGAGCTGGTAGAATCCTGCGCGGCCTGCCAAGCATCCAGGAGGCCTGAAAACCCTGAACCGATCAGCAGTGTCCCAAGAAGCTGCAAATGCTGGGACGCAGTCAGCATGGACCACTGCACCATCGCCAGCGAAGTTTACCTGCTCGTGATAATCGACGAGTTTAGCAGATATCCTGAAGTAGAGCACGTAGCCTCTACTAACGCCGAAGCCACCATCCTCGCGCTGGAAAAGATATTTGCTACTCATGGAATTCCGAGGAAAGTAAAAAGCGACAACGGGCCATCCTTTACCAGTCAGGAGCTACGCGAATACTTTAAAGAAGTGAAAGTCAAACACCAGCGGATCACCCCGAGATGGCCCCAAGCAAATGGCGATGCTGAACGATTCATGGGGTCGCTCAACAAGGTCATCAGAATTGCCAAGGAACAAGGGCACCCATGGCTGAAGACAGTATATCGGTTCTTGAGAACACACAGACAAACCCCGCACTCAGCCACCGGGATCAGCCCCGCCGCCCTCATGTTCAGGGTACCCATACAAGCGGAACTTCCCATACACCCGCACTGGACAGCCCCAGAATCTGACATCCCAGCAATAGACGCCAAACGGCTAAGGCGAAATGAACAAGAAAGCATCACCAGGCGAGCCTGCCACCGAGAACTGACCCCAGGAGACACCGTCATTGTCAAGAACCGTGCACCGCCCAAGAAAATGTCCCTCAACTTCGAGGTTCGACCATGGACAGTCAGTACAACCAACCATAGCATGGTCACCGCCACCCGAGGGGGAGAGAGCGTGACAAGAAACGTGTCACACTTCAGGAAAGTACCCCCGGAGATGTGGGAAGAACCGTCAACGCCCCCGAGAGGGGAAGAAGGAAGAGCGCCGCATACACCTCAAGGACCGACACCACTGGGTGGTCTGGCCACACCAGGAGATCCAGACAGACCACACCTGCCAGATGAGAGAACCGAAGCGGAAGCCACCAAGGAAGACACGCCCAAGGAAAGAAGCACCCGCTACCGTCTGAGAGAAAGACCCAAACCGTCGTCCCGCCTCCAGGGATATGTAGTAGACGGAGTCTATCGTCAGACACCCACGCCAAGATGAACCCTGAAAGCAGTGAATAAGAGCAGGTGCATTACGATTGTGTATTATTTTATATGTTATATCAGTTCACAATAGTTTGCTGTTAACAGCCGTATAAATACCTCCAAGTTGGGGAGGAATGTGGTGTCACGTGCCCTTACGCAGAGGGTCACGTGACGTGGATAATAAAGGAACCACCGGAACTGGCGTAATAACGCCAGTCCGGGTTTAAGCACAACACGAATGAGTCGTGTCTTTCTTGCGCTGCAGCCTTCCCCGCGCAGCGCCACCAGGCAGGCCCGCTCACGCACACCAGCTGATGCTGGGCCGCAGCAGCAACATCACAGTTATAGCTATTTGTTATTCTTATAAGGCAAATAATAATATAACTGATAATCACACAGTCACAGTAACAAATAATACACTAACCTGTTCCTGAGACTTGAATTTGAAGAGTGGAGAATTCTCCTAACCTTCCCTCACCGCCCAAATCAAAGTCAGGGAAGTGAGAGGCGACCAGGGAAACCCTCTTGGGGAAGAAAACCCGGGATGGATTGTGTTCGTGGAAAATGTTCCCTGAAACGCCTTCGGTTTCATCTCAATCTTCTTTCCGAAATGGAAGTTCTGTCACTTCCGTAATGGAACTAAAAAGAAAAGAAGATGTTAAGCCTGAATCCCTAGAAGTTTAACTTGATCGTATTGAAACAGTAATTACCATTTAGCTGAAATTAGTAAGAAGCAGAAGTCCAAGGGGAGGAGTCCTGACCGTATACGTGTCGGATCTTGCTTTAATACTGCAAAATGGAATGCTAATATTAATGGAAAATAGAGAATGAAAATAAAGTGGAGCTGTGGAAATCATATGTGAATGTGCCTACCAGTCGTCGGGAAGTAATCTGCCTCCTAATCTCAACAGAAAGAAAGGATCTGTTGTTCTGCTACAAGGTGCTATGGGAATGGTAGTTCTTGTGAGTGCCTCGAGGAAGCTTCTGTGAAAACGGAAGAATAAATAGAATAGAATCCTTTGTCCAATACTAATACAGAAAAAGGGGTATGAGGCTGACAACATACTGCTTGGAGAATGCTTGTGTAAATGAGGGTGAGGCTTGTTATGGTGAAAGTGCCGGCACGGCCATAGAGAAGCCTTCGCATCTGGGAGCGGAAGGAAAGAAACAGGGAATGATTGAGAGCAGTAGCAAAAGTATAGATCGCAAGAAAGGTAGAATCCTATGGATGTACCGATACTCACTTAGTGTGGCAACTGTAAGAGTAGCAACGCGCTGTTGTAAAGGACTGGGTTCCTGAAATACTGTTACTTCCTGAAGGGGCGGAGCCAACCCCGTAGCGGTCTGTGAAAAGACTGTACCGTAACTTCAAGGAATCACTGCCATCTTGCTAGAACAGTGTTGTACGGATCGCACTCGTCGCCAGCGATGCCACACAGACCATCAACGACAGCTATAACACTATTCAATTCTTATTCAATTCTTATATAATCTGTGTGAAAACCGCCAATAAAATCCACACGATAGCCTCAGTAACAGAGTCAGCTTTATTCCTTTACAGTTGTAGAGAAACAGACAGGGAAAACAGTAGAATATCCTGTCCCAAAAGTATGGCTCCCAATTACAGATTTCTCTTTTTTTTAAATAGGTTTTTTTTTACACAACGAGAATCAAACAAAAGACAGTAAGATACATTTATTCAGTTAAATTTAATCAATGTACTTTCTGACAGAACATCTTCATACCTTGAGGGGCATCGCTAACCACACCATGTTTTCCTGTACTATTCTGTTCTTCATACTCATGTGGCACTGTCTGCACCTGAAGCAGAGTGTTGTATCGTACGTCAGGAGTCACAGCCTGGTAACGGATACCTATGTGACATTCATTCTGGTTCTCAGTCCAGGACAAGCCTCACCTTCATGTGTAACATGACACTCGATTGTTGCTTGCCGGGGCTGCCTATATCCCAAGCAGTCTTGTCAACCAATCATGATGTCATATCATGGCTGCAGTGTGTTTCTGCTCAGTAGAGCTGCAGGCTCAATGCTCATGAGAAACTATAAAATATTGTCAGCACCGACATCTGCTTACCTAGTTAAAGGGCAAGCAGCTATCTTATTTAATAAATCCATTCCTGCCAATGCTCTGAATTTCTAGAATGAATGCACTGGAAAATATGTCTAACCTAAAGTTAAGTTAAGGGCACTATTTTTAACCAAATTGGTATATCCTTAGATGAACCTAATTTTTGAAGTGATATTACAGTGAATGTGCTGATTACTGGCCAGGTGCCTTAGGTTATTGGGGATAATTTTAATTCACTGGTTGATATATTATTTCATAGATTATCACAGTATGTGTATTGACCTCCAAGAGCTCAATCTGCACTCAGATTGCTCCTTAAATGAACTAAATTGTCTGATCCTGGGAAGACTAAACAATTCTCCTTCTTTTCCTTTCACATGTCACAGTCTAAGTTAGACCACATTTTAATATCTAGAAATTTGACTAATAACATACAGAATCCTACAATTGAGGAATGTGTGTCGCAAATCATATGGCTGTGACTTTAGAGTAATCCACCTATTTTACTGAGAAATAAAAATATAAATATTGGGAATTATTTCAGTTACATGGCTTTCTTCACAAACAGTTGCACTGGAGGAAATTCAGGAGAGTCTCATTGGTAGCTCTGATTTGCAACTGATACTTGAGGTTAATTTACAAAGCCCGAAACTACAGAAAATCTGGAGATGTCTATGACCTTGAGCACATATTTGTGATTCACATTTGCACTTGAGCATCTCAATGATAGTTCAGGCCTCTCAATATTTGCTCCAATTGTAGGTTTCTGAATCAGGTGTAAGGGTAAACATTCAAATCAGAGATGCTCACAGTCACATCCCCGGACTAGCACATGTGCATAGTTTTGTGAATTAGGCACATAGCGCCTCATTATGAGTTTGATGGTAATTCAGTGGCAAACCAGTCAAATTACTACAAAACTCAATTACTGTTACCGCCAACTGGTCTCGTGGGTTTACCATTGGATTACACGTGGTGGTAATTCCCAATTTTCGGAGTCCACAGTTGTTCATGGGAATTTTCGATGGATTTACCGCTGGTGCAATTACTGCATGGTAATCCACCGATTGTTGGGTGTAAAGTGGCAGATTCATCTCTAGCTTCTTGCTGGAGGTAAATTGTCCACTTCACCTCCAATGTTACAATTCTGTGATGAGGGAGGAATGGCAGCAATTCCATTACTGCCAAAAAAGTGGCAGTAATGGAATTAGCCCCACTTTTTCTTCAGCACAGTACTAATGAGGCCCATAGACCTTAATCCAGAAAATCTCCTGCAAGTAACAAAAGCAGTAATAGAGATTTATTTTAATTTATCATGCCTCTCGAAAACACAATTAATTATTACTTTTATTTTCAACTATAACCAGTGGAAATAAAACTCTTAATACTTAACCTTTTGGGAGAAGAAATGACAAGACTTGCAAATCACTATATTACTTTTAAATGTAATAAGTATCAGCAAGAGCATCAAAACACTGTAATGAATTTGAAAAAAGTGGGAGATTGCTCATATATCTAGTAAAACATAAGGTTATTTTATTAGACCACACTCAATGGGGTCTTCAGCATCTTCCAATGGCTACTCATGCGTATGCAGAGAAAAATTACATAATATTTAACCCAAATAAAACAAAAATGAATACGTTTTGCTAGAAACACTAGGCAACCACAAAACTTTAATTGGACTATCCATACCACAGGATTTTCCTGGCCACCCACCAAATTAATTTGGGGTTCAATTTTGATGTGACTCCACACATAAACGTACTGCCACAAGGGGAAGGAATAAAGTGATCTCTTTTGTTGTTTAAATAAGGAAAATCCATAAAAGTGCATTGGAGATTCTCTTTAATTCCGCTCCTTAATTATTACAAGTCGAAGCTAATGCGACCCCTGCTTTGTGGACATGAGATAAGCCATTTTGGTCTGGATACTTCACTGGAAAAAAATGGAGAGGATTTCATGGAACAAAACATTGTCCCTCCCTAATTGCACACAGATGGAGGCTGTTCATTACGAATTTGACTTGATTTTTCATAAATGGCTGGTTAGATTTGATAATTCAGATATTTTACAAATCACCTCTAAATCCGCCACAAAACTCGATCTTTGAGGACCTGACTAAAGTTATGATAGAGCGATTATCAATTCCAATTCTCAGATATACTTGAAAAAGTGGAACTACATTGGTGAATAGTCAGCCTGAAGATTAAATTAACAATCCATTGCAAGCTGAAAGAACTCTATTCTTGAAAGACTGGTCCGATAGTTTTGACAAAATCCAACACTATTCACTATATAAAAGCTTTTTCCAGAGTTGAGAAACCACTGGGATCTTTGCTTCGCTACTTGAGAACATTGCATGATACATATTGGAGGATGCAATTTTTACTATTTAGATTGAATGTCATTCCTAAAGGCAAAATTCTTTATTTGCGTTCTAAAAAGAACGCGATTACAAATTGTTGTTCATTCTGTAATCTAACCACCGAACCTGCAAAATTTAAGAGAGCTAATGTTTAGTAAATTTGTAGATGAGGAACCTTGGCTTTTAATTCACAAATTCAGGGTGCGGATTTCAAGTGACAATGAAGTATCACTGACAATAGCCATACTTACATTTTGATAACAAATTAACTCGGACTCCATTACATGGTCAAATATTGGTGTTTTTATATCAGAGGAATTTTGGAATCTATTAAGTAATGCAAGAATTTGTATGATCTCAGACAGGACACGAAACCAAAATATATATATATATATATATATATATATATATATATATATATATATATATATATATATATGCAATGAACACTTTATTAGTAGTAATTATTATGTTTAAATGATGGATTGTGGATATGTGATTTTATATTGCTCATTCTCAAGTATGCTTCTCTATTGAATGTATTTTCTTTTTGTATTGTGTCATTATTGTGAATTATTGTAAAATTGCCTGTTGCAGGTTGATACACTGATTTAATATGAATGCTTATTGATTTTATATGTGTAAGGTTCCCTATGATAAAATAAATAACAATAAAAAATAAATAACTTTAGGAAATGATCTTAGAGGTGAAGCTTATGAAAATTGATGTAATCCAATTTTAAAAATTCTGCAAATGATATTGTTACCTAACTTATCAAATGTAATCATTAATAATATTTAAAATGTAGCTAATCTTTGTCTATGATGATTAAATAATTTCTTGACAAATGCAATCTGCCTCAGAAGCCTTTGGATTTTGAAAAAATCAGGAAGATTAACCTCTACTCAGAATACTAAATTGGCCAAAGAATAACATGAAAAATGGGAAGCTTAAGTGCTGGGTGGAATGGTTGCTGATTTTTATACATTTAGAAGAAGGGAAACATGGAACAAAGGTGCCAAGTCATGTAACTTGGATCTGCCTCCCTCCTGCTCATTAGTTACATCAGCAACTCCACTCGGCTCGGGCAGTGATATCAGGATCACAGAAGCCTCCTCTGTCTCTCTCTATATCGAAGGAAGATGCCAAGTTATGTAATGTGGGTGGGTCTTCCTCCTTCCTGAGCACCAGCCTCATCAATAACTCCTCCGGCCTTTGGGGAGTGATAGCAGGATAACTATGGCCTCCTCAGTCACTCTAGCTGGAAAGTGGGCATCAAGTCATGTGACTTGGGTTTGCTTCCCTCCCATCCATCAGCTACATTACCAATTCCCCTCACCTCATTGAGTGATATCAGGATCCGAACAACCTCCTCTCCCACTCTCTACATGGAAGGAAAGCACCAGGTCTGCCCCTCTCTTGCCAACCAGTTACATCAGTAGCTTCATCCACCTTGTGGAAAAGATATCAGGATCACAGCAGCCTTCTTGGACACCCTATACACAGCAGGAACCCTCCAAGTAATGTGACTTTGGCGAGATTGCCCCTTTCCAGCACAGCAGCTACAACAGTAGCTCTCCCCACCCGTTGGGAGTGATACCAGGGTCTGGATAGCCTCGTTGGCTTCTTTTTACTGGGAAGGAAGGTGCCAAGTCAACTGACATGTGGCTGCCTCCCTGCATCTGGCAGACCAGCTACTTCAGTAAGTCTGCCCATGTTGAAGGAGTGAAATCAGGATTGCAGAGGACTCCTCTGCCACTCTCGTCAAGGAAGCAAGTTGCCAAGCAAAATTAAATGCATCTGTCATGCTCACCAGCTACATCAGTATCTCTGCTCACCTCGGGGGGAGTGATCAGGATCACACAGCCTCCTTGGCAATTCCTTAGAGCAAGGAAAGGAGCCAAATCACATAACTTGGGCCTCCCTCCTGTCTACATCAGTAACTCTGCCCAGCTTGGGTGTGTAGGATGTCTCTGATCTTATTGGTCAATGTATGTGATTGGATAGGGTTCCAAAAGTGACATCACACTAGACCACCACTTCTTACTCATTGGGCATTTTAAGGGATAGGGCAATATAATGGGAGTGACTTCTACACTCAGTTTCCCTCCCATTTGATCTGATGTCATCTTAGAGATTTTGACAACAAACATTTGTAACTTTCTAAAAGATCATATTTCACACTTGTAATCATATTACTAATCGGTACATCACATTAGTCTCAGGCAAATCAAATAATATTGATTATCATCTCAGCACGATGTGGGATGGGTGTGTTACACATTTTCTTGTTTTATACAAAAATGTCATTCCAATCTCAGAATAACAGGCTCACTGGAGGAACACTAGGATATGTGGCTCATTGACAGGCACTGTTTCTGTGAGAAGATATCCACAGTAGCCTAATTTACATGATGAACATAATATCACAAAAATATAGTTTTACATCCAGCTGATTGAGCTTTTCACTATGCAAATTAAAAATAATTAACTCTCTAGGACAGAGGTATTAAACAACATGTTATGCTGAGCCCCCATTGAGGAAAACTGTTGTTGCCAAGCCCCACCCACCCATGAGAAGAACTATTGCTACTAGGCACTCCTAGATGTAATTTCTGCTTATTTTTTAAATTATAATCAGTCACTGTATGGTCTTTTGGGCAAGCGTTGCAGCCCCCACTGGTCACTCTTCGGGCCCCCCGAGGGAGGCCAGCCCCGCAGTTTGAAGACCACTGCTCTAGGACCTTCATTCAGAGGTAACAAGTGAAACTATGATTCCATATGTAGATTTCGCATAGTGCATTATTTTATATAATGGGATGAATAACAATTTGAGATGGCATACCAGTTCCTGGCTTGCACAGCCAAATGGTGTCAGTTACTCTTGGAGCTGAGGGCTGGAGAATTTATGACTCCTGTAAATGCTGTTCTCATGGTGCAAGTTCTTTGAAGTTAGGCTGCGGCAAGGCCATTTATAACTTCAGTTCTGCAGCCTTGAGTGATCCCAGGATCTGCTTGCCCCTTTTGTCAGACGTCGAGTCTCCAAAGGTGTGACATTTCTTTCTCTTGGCTGATGGGGGATCAGATTAGTCTTCGGGGGTACCGGTGCTGAGGGCCTATTTCTTTATTTTTTATGGGCGGGCAAAATGGACACTTGCCCTGGGCGCTCACCTTGGAAGTGGGTCCCACAATGCTGCCTAATCTAAATAAGTCGATTTCCATTCTTTATCTAATTTAAATAGCACGTCAGACTATTTTATTTTATGGCATGCTGCTGAGGCATTAATCCTAGTCTCTATCTGTTGTTGAAAAGTACAACAAGTATGACAAGTAAAAGGACAGAGCAGCCTACTTACAAATACAGGCCTACTTAGAATCAAACAATCTCTTAGGACTTAGGCAATCAGGTTTCCGACCTAGACACGGTACGGAAACTGCTTTAATAGACCTCACGACTCAGATCCAAATTCTAAAAGACAATGGCAAACTAGCACTCCTTTTACTGCTTGACCTGTCAGCAGCTTTCGACTTGGTCAATCACCAAACACTCTGTCACCACTTGAAAACTGCAGCACACTTCTCAGACTCAGCCACAGCTTGGATCAGTTCCTTCTTGGCGAACAGAACCATGAGGGTCTTCTCTCCCACTGACTTTGCTGAACCCTCGCCTGTACCCTGTGGAGTCCCGCAAAGCTCTTGTGTGTCCCCGACACTTTATAATATATTCACAAAGCCCCTCTTTGATATCCTTGACTATCTGGGTGTCACATATACCAACTACGCGGATGACACCCAGATACTCATTCCTATCTCGGGCAACTATGAAACAGACAGCAAAAACCTTAATGATATATACTCAGTAATACAAGCATGGATGGCACAACACAGTCTCTGCCTCAATGACGAAAAAACTGAGCTGATCATCCTTGGCACCCACGCCAAACTCAAAAATCTTAATCATGCATTCAAATCCTTCACCATAGATGGCAATCTCATCCCCGTGTCAAATAATACCAAAACCCTTGGTATCCACATAGATGCTACCTTATCCTTCTCCAAACAAACTAATGCAGTAGCATCATCAGCCGCTTACACCTGTAAGCTGATCACTGCATGTAGGCCGTTTATCTCCCCACCTAATTGCATTACTCTTGCTAGAGCATTAGTCCTATCCAAAATAGACTATTGTAATGCCCTTTACTTAGGCACTAGCCACAAAAACATCAACAAACTTCAAGTAATTCAAAATAATGCCATCAGGGCCGCCCTCAACATTCCCAAAAAGGCGCACATCTCTGAGACTAGACGCAAACTACGCTGGCTCCCAGTCGAGCATAGAATATCCCTCAAAACTCTGGCCCTTACACACAAAGCCAGAGCCAACTTGGCACCAGCATACCTTACCAACCAATTTACGCCTCACACCTTCTCAAGACCACTTAGAGCAGCACAAGCTAACACTATGTCCATACCGAGATTCAAACTTCATAACTCGGGAGGAGCTAGCTTCCCTGTACAAGCTTCTAAATTATGGAACACAATCCCAGCGCTTTTGCGAGCAGAACCGTCATTTAACCGCTTCAAACATAACACGAAGTGTTGGCTTCACAACATGGCCTCTATGACAGCCTAACTTACTGCTCCTATTGTGATTGTCCGCTGATTGTACACTATGTATGTATGACATCTTTGATCATGTTTATATGCACCTGCAACACTAAATATGTACTTACCTGTAACTGTAACATAACCCTTGTTGACTGCTTTTAATTGTAACTGTAACCAGATCTAATTTACGCGCCCGTATGCCCCCGGGCCTGGCTGCGCTTTATAAATAAATAAATACAAAATAAATACAAATACATTCTGTCCTGATCAATTAATCCTGTAATGTGTTGTGTTAACTGTGGTATTCGTAGTTTGTTCACTAAAACACAATTCCTGTAGCATTATCACCTTTCCATGGGGAGTATATTGATCATGTGCAATAGCCAAAGTTGAAATGCTTTTTGATAAATTTGAGTGTGGCAATGGTTCAAAAGATAGCTCCTTGCAGAGATCTGAGTTGATAGGTAAGATTACAATACCAAATTCCAGCCAGGCCTACTCTGCATTTCCTATTTGAAGCTGATAACATTGATATATATGTACTTTGCTTTGTAGCACAACAGGTGCTATTATCAGCGATGTACCTTCACCAGATAGTGGTTGCTAGAAAAACAAAACATCAATGTGGCAAAGGTCTAGAAATTGTTAATATTCAGATGGGGAATTGTAAAACCTAGGCATCCACTCCCAATGCTGAGCATAAAGTATTAGTCCAAGAGGTAATTAAGTATCTATATTCAAGACCGTGGAACTCAAGCGTTCATGCTAGTATCTTGGCTTTGCCAGCAGACAATACAGTGATCCTGGACAAATAATCTTTTATCGCTGTTATTACTGTGATTTCTTCTCGGAAAAGGATTCCCTTCTCACGTGCTGGTGGCATTGTTTAGCACATTACCTAATCATCCTTTTATGTAGGCCATTTGACTTGAAGGGGTTGTAGACAGAAGAGAGCGGACCAGATATTGCATATTTTAAGGTCTGCTCATTTGACACAAAAAATTGTTAGTTTTTTTGGCCAACTCAAAGGATCTGTGCGTATTTATAAATAACAATTTCACACGTCTTTGTTTTGAGGGTATTTAAAGCTTTAAAATACAAAAGAGAAACTCAGATAAATTCTATTAAAATCACATGAATTTAGTTGTTACTTATAAACTTCCCTTGATGATGGAGACAATAAAAAAACAATCATTCCCATTTTCCATAATACACTTCCATAACATTTTGTTTTCAAACATTTCCAAGTCCATTTTTATAAAATGGGATTATTGTAATTCATTGTAAGCACTAGAAAATCAAGTGGTAACGTGTAGAAATTGCAGAGTAGGTGCAAATCCCAGCTTCACCTCTTAATTAATGTGTTATCCTGGGCATCTCATTTAACCTTATATTGCCAAACCTATCAAAATTGCCAGTCTCTAAACATTTCAAAATTGTCACCCTTCAGAGTGATTTTGTTCTCGGGGTATGATCTTCAAAACAGCCTCACTCATGCTTTTCAGTGGCTATAGTGTTGCTTCCTCTTCTATGATAGTGAGCATTGATATACTGCATACCAGAGCCGTGTGTTTCTTTGCTCTCTAATGACAATACTACTTGAAAATCATGTCCTTCTGTTAATCTCAGTCTGTCTGGATACAAACACCAGCCTGCTAGCTTCTAATCTTCATCCGCTATCTATGCTTTAGTATGTGTAGCTTTCTCCTTGCTTCCCATTGGTCTCTTGTATCCATGTTTAAGCACGTTTGCATTCTCTGAGCCAGCTAAACTGAGTCGTCTATCTATTCTGGATTATGTGCACCTTTTTCATACAGTCGGTGTCCTGCGTTTATGCTGTGGCCTGTATACCTTCCTTGTGGCTGCTATTGATGAAAATTGTCCTGTACCTATACTAGAACATACGTACCCTCATCGTGGACAGCCTTGAAATGCTACGTCCTTATTGTGATTACAGCAAGAATGAAGAGTGGAAAGGGACTGCAAGGGAGTACCCTTGCCCATATTGATGAGCCAGTGAGGCAGCATATCAACCTATGTGTTTTGATTGCGACAAGGGTGGTGTGACCAGATATCTGGATCCCTTCATTTCTTTGGTTCAGTGGATGGGGGCCCCAATGGTGTCCGTGCCCCAGGCCCCCAAAGTGCTAAAGGTGGCCCTGAGCCTTTACAGTCATTTCTTTTCCATATGGTGGCCACATTTTAAAGACAACAGAATAACATATTTTTGACAATCAAACACCTTTGACAACCTATTTTTGATATCCCTGTATGTTTCTTGATATAAAGCTGATTTTCACTCCTGTAAGGGAAAATATACACATTGCAAGGCGCACATTCGGTGTTGCCACTCCTGTGACATTCTGTGCTTTTCATCTCAGATTGGACAGTTGTCTGTTTTAATATAAGTTTGCTGGATTCTTCAATGTAACACAACAATTCCTTTTTGTGTCTTGTCAAATAATGTTGGACAAATACTTTTATTGTAGATTGGCTGCGGAAACGGCACATTTTACTTGCATGTGGCATTTTTTTAGATTATGTGCGCAGGCTGCAGCTAACATGTTACTTTTTAAATTGACGCATTTCTTTCTTTACATTCTTTTCTTTTGCATATATTTTCCTACACTCCCTCCTCTCCACAGCTACAAAGTAAAACCACCCACCTCAGGGAAGTGATATCTGGTTCACAGCAGTCTCTTCAGACACAGCTTACATGGAAGGAAGGCGCCAAGTCATGTGACTTGGGTTTTCTACCCCCCCCTCCACTTACATCATGTCTCCACCCACCTTGGGGAAATTATATCAGGATAATAGCTACTTATCTGGCCCTTTTTAGGCATCCTCGGAAAAGGAGAGACAGAGATAAGGACATTGCTTGTTGGTGCTTTCTGGGTCCTGGAAGGCCCTTTGCCCCCATTGTTACCAGTAAGACATAACCACATGTTTCTTACAACATCAGTCCAAAACTATGCTTTTCAGGGAGTGCCTGGGCAAATGCCCTGATCACCACTGGACACCTAATCCTGCCAATCTCCTCGTCCTTCACCTGCACTCAACTAATGCTCTTTATTGCATATTAATGTCTCCTCCGCCGTTGTACACATAGCACACATTGCAGATCTGATGAACACGCTTTACTTTTACTTTAATACATTTGTTTCGTGCACCAAGCGCCTCGAGGCATAAGGGCACTAGAAAAACAAAAAGACAGACACAAAACAACAAAAAAATGATCTCAACTGTAGAACACATCGATCTAAGGCGGATATACTCACAATGAACTAGGAGTAATTATCTGAAAATCAGTGTTTTTAACTCTCAGATCATAGGGTATAGTGTTCCAGGCTTTCAGTGCTCCTGCAAAAAGTCTCATCTTTCTACCTTTGTGAGTTTGCATCTATGCACCTTCAATACATTGAGATAATTGGACCTAATATCTTCTGTAGATGGTTTACTCTCTAGAGTCTAGAGCTCCAGCCCGATAAACAGGGCTGGACGCCGCCAGACATTTGTGAGTAATCACGAGGCATCGGAAATCAATCCGGGACCCAATATGGAGCCAATGCAATCCTCTCCTTGCATCGGATACATGGTACCTCTATTTAACCCAGCCGTGATCTTTACTGCACTATTCTGTATTATTTGTAGCCTAGCACAGTCACCTTTACAGATTCCCACCAGCAAACTACTACTGTAGTCTATTTTAGCACTGATAGTGGCCCTTGCCACCGTTGCACAATTTTTTTGAGATATATGGTCGTAGCAGTGCCAACAACTTAATAACACACACAAACTTGACACCAATTACTGAATCATTGTTCTACCTGACTTCCTCTCATGTCTTGGATGTCCATGTCCCAGCCAGATTTAGCATCCGACATAACGATCCGTCACACAAATTAGGGGGAGGAGTGGCAGTCATTCATAAAAGTGACTGGTCTTGCACAGTATGCAGCAAAACACCATTCTACTCAATGGAACTCCTCACCTGTCAATTATCATTATGACACAAGGACTTAGACATATTTTACTCCATCTACAGACCACCTGACAGGTGTGATACCTATCTTTGGGATATTTATGACCCTCTCCCTTCAGCATCAGTCACTCACTCACAAACATCTTCCTCAGGGAGTTTAACCTACCTCACTCCCCCCTCTTAAGATGTTGAGAGCCCATTGAGCTTGACTGATCAGACCATCCTGCCTTTCCATTCTCCCTCTCACAAGCCCTTACAATGCATAAAGGTCAAGGCAAATGTACCCTGATGGGCAGGTGCTTCTTTAACATTTTTCCAGTGGATATGCATTCACCAACCTCCCCACCACTGCACATTACACCTCTCTTCTTGGAACATTCACCAAACCTCTAAATCTTCAAAGAGTTGGTTGATACCTTTGCTCTTCTAAAAAGGGGTCATGCCAGTATCAAACCTTCCGCCCCTTGATACACTACGAAGCTCTATGAAAAAAACACTCCATTAGAGCACTTGAAAAAATCTTTTGCAAGTCACCCCAACCAGAGGACTTTCTCCAACTCAAGGCATTATGGAGAAAATGCTGGGCTCTAATTATCGAAACTAAAGTTACTTCCTACACTTAGGGCATCACGGCAGTCTCCAAATGGAGCAACATCCTATTTGTAAGGGTTAAACACGGTTCAAACCCCCTTATCAGGCCCAAAGTACCAGAATTCCAAGAGAAATGCGAGATCGTAAATAACGTTGTCACTAAGAAGATTAATATGATCAACCAAAACAACAAGGTCCTCTACCCCATGCTCCTACGTCCCATCTCAGGCCATTCAACCCTGGACTGACTTCTTTCCACTCTCACCTGTCGACCTTCCCAACATGCTTGCATCTTTAAAACTGAGTTCCTAAACTGCAGACATCCTCCCTTCCACCATCGTGAAAAAGCGTTCCTGAAAAAAGATCCTGCCCTAAATAGAACTTCTCAAAATAGTTAATGAGCCTCATTACAAGGTTGGCGGTCTGGAAATAAACATGCCGATAGCAATGTACAGGCACCCTTTCCGGACCGCCAAACTATGATTCCTATGGGACTCCATGGGAATGGGAAATAACTGCACCATCACTGCCTGTGATATCTGGTAGCACCGGGATGTCAGGCGTCGGTAACAGTGTTACCGGGTTGCTGGCAACCCGCCGCCTACCGGCGGGTCCTACTGGCAACCCTGTAATGAGGGCTAATATCTCCGTCAGCAAGGACACTTTCTCAGGTTGCCTAAACACAGGGATCATTCAACTACTCCTAAAAAACACACTGGAATTGGAGGACCTTAGGAATTGCCAACTGATCATCAGATTCCCATTTATTGGCAAGGTCATTTAGAATCAAGTAGCTTATCAAATAGATGTGCCAATCCACCAACTCTACCAACTCTGCCAAGATCAAGGATTACCACACCTGCTTCCATTATAAATGCAGCAGTGAAACAGCCATCTTCCAGATCATTGATGACACCTGCGAGATTATCATTAAAGGAAAGGGGACCCTTGACTTCTGGTTGTTCTGGACCTTGCTGCTGTGTTTCACATGGTCGTCCATCACATCCTACTAACCCTCCATGCACAAAGGATCGGGTTATCGGCCACTGTCCTGAAATGGTTTTTCTTGTACCTGTCAAGAAGACAACAAGACATACATATATGCTCCCTCAGGTCTGAATGTTGCCCATTTAAATGCAGACTTTCAATGGGCAACAATCTACAACCTGTAAATGAAACAGCAGCGATCACTCCACAATGACCTGAGCATCTTGCTACACTAGAATGTGCATGATAGGCAGTTGTACCTGAAGGTCCATGACCCATATGACATAGCTCACCTCCACAGGTGCCTAGCAACCATTCAAACATGTGAACTGGAGTCTTCCAGCCCTTTAAGATGAGGTTGCAATACCCTTGAGATGGATGGGGATGCAGAAGTTACTCAAATATCAATATTCGAAACGGCTCTGGTAGTTGGCAAAGAATAACTGTTTTAATATCAGTTATCTAAAACAGGGAGTACAACGGACATCTACGGACATCTCAGTGTAAGATCTCTCAATGCATCTTAAAAAAAGCATTCTTTTATAGCAAAAAAGTCAGCATAGGTGACTTCAACCTATGTATTACTAATGTCATCCTACGTGGCATACTACAAAAACCTAGTGAAGAAAGTGATTGGTTCTTAAGGAACCTCTAAGTATACGATCCATACTCGTCTACAGGAGTGAAAAATAGTGTTAGGCTTCTTAACATCAGGTGGGGCAACTAAGCCCTCCCCTTAAACAGGTCACAATGAACGTCACTAAATACACAACGTTCCATTGACTACACAAACTATAGGACCCTTAACCACACGCCCCCCTACCATTGGTTGGCACTCTAACCTCTGACAGTACTTTTCCACCTATGTTAGCAGTACGCAGACTGGGCTTCCAGGTGCTGGTGAGCTAGTCTCCAACCATAGCTTCCCACCAATTAGCATATTCCTCTATCATCTCCTCAGTGGTCTGCTGTCAATTAGGGCTTTAAACTTGTCCTTGGGAGTGTCCTTAGCTCTGGAGAATACAGGGGGGTGAAGGCACACCCTGCCCTTATGGGTAGGTGTGAACATCATGTTCGTCCAACTTCATCCTTCCACGTGACTGAAGACCACAAAATGGAGCCCTAGTGTATTTAAAATACTATTTTCTAATAGACCTCTGAAGTCTTTCTTGTTTTTGTCTATGCCTTCTGAACAGGAGCACTGTTCTTTCACACGATTTGTATCCAATATCTGCTCACTCCAGCCTAATAAGACCATGGCTTCTTGGCTCATCCAGTCTCGCCTTTCTGACATTCGCTTTGTAATTTACTTGTTTTCTAACTGCGACAAACTGGAAAAGATGCCTTCCTTCTTTAGCCAGGTTCTGCTATATTACGTAGTGGAAACATCCATTCTTTACTCACTTATGTATATATATATATATGTATATGTTGGCGCATGCCGCAATCTATTCACTACTTAGCTAGCCTCAAGGATACTTCATCTACTTGCATTTCTTTGCATCTGAAACCTTGTAAACTGACTTGGTATCTTCATCAGTTCTGTAACATAAGTTTCTTCATCTTGATCCCAAGATGTCATTTATCATCAATACTTTCTTGATGCCTTATAGAATATCTGCATCCTCTAGTCTCTGCATCTCTTCCATATGCGTTAGCTCGGCTCTGCATGAAGTCACCATTCTTCTTTGCCATTCATTGTTCCTGCTTCTTCCGGGATTTCATTCAAATGGCCATCATGCTGTCTCGTATGCAAGTATGCTTTCCTCAATGGGAACCTTGCCTCCAGGATTCTCCTCTGTATCAGTATTTTCACTGGTACCGCACGTACATCACACTCTGGTTCCCAACATACCAGCAATATGGGTGAAGTGGTTGAGGTGGGGGTATCTAGCTCCTTCTCTACACATGGATGACACGTGCATATCTAAAACTAAACCCAATCAACACCACATTCACACTATTGGGTCACCTCTCTAAATAGCAAACCACCTGACATCGGCTGAATGAAATACTTTTAGATGGGCTATTCCTCAACTTGCCCTGTTGGCAAAATCTCTCAGTTTTAACATGGCCACAGTCTATCCTCCCAACACCACATCTAAAATGCTCCACAACTCCTCCTGCTCGCCACTGCTGCCACTTCTCCACTCTCTTCCGACTCTCTACTCTGCTTCTTCCACTCCTCTGCAGTCTCCAGTTTTCTCCAAACATGAGCTTCTTGCAATTCACACTGAGCAAATGAAGACGCATATTTTTATACTGTGTTCTTTCCTCCCCCTGGTTGCCTGGTTGGGACTTGCAGTGAGGTCCAAGGATGTCATTTGGGGGTCGAAATGGGTCGCAACTGTGACCCCTGGGGCTGCAGTTGCTACCTCTGTGATCTTTCCTGCAATTAAAATGTAAAAACAAATGTCTTTTTTTTCAAAACCTGAAGCTGAGATCGGCTGCAGTCAGTGGCGATGGCATAGCAGGTAGAGGTGGGGGAGCCAGAGATTTAATGGGTAGAGCTGAGCCACGGCCGAGCCTGGGGGTCAGACCTGGCTCTAGGAGCCCACCACGGGCCGAGTCTGGGAAATGGTTGCCAAAATGCTTTTGCCAAAGCACTGTATATACAGTGTAACTTGCATGTTGATAAATGTGCACCGTAGTTGGTACCCATTTATCTACCTGGAAGAATGAAACGCTGAGTTTATCTTGCCGGGATGAGAATCTGCAACCCACATATCACACACAGATTGTAGCAGTGAGTGCTCAACCTGCTGAGCTATTTTACCAGCTATGGTGCACAGCTGAAAATGCTGTTACAGCAGATCACCGCCTTTTATTCCTCAAAAAACACCTTGGCCCATCCCTTTTGGTCTTCAGGCGGCCGCTCTTGCTAGCAGCCCGAAACCGTCCACTGTCGCCCCCACCTTCAAACCCCCATGTTCCTTCCTGGGGGTTTCCTACTTGTCATGCTTATGCAGCTCCCTTTTGGTGCCTGGGTCCCCCTGATTGGGTGTTGCCGGCAAATGATCGGCTGTGGAGCTGATGCGCATTCTGTGGCCCAAAATGGGCTAATGGCCCCCCTTTGTCCAGTATCCACTGCAGACACCTTAGTGGCACCTGAGTTTTCCCTGCAAGTTTCCCTCATGCTTATTGCCTTGGACCCCTGACTGCATGACATATTGCCCATTGCGGATCCAAGGACACATTTATTTTTCAGACCCTTTCATAAGCATGAGGGAACATTTCCAACTCAAAGAGCTCACAAAGCACCAGTTACTTTGCAAATCTGTGCCGGTTAAAGGGAGCAACATAAGCGCCCATTTCAAGATGTGTTGGTATCCATGATGTCTACTATCGTGATATGCAAAACAATAATTTACTTTAAGTCACTAATTAAATGTTTTCAACATAATGAATAACCTATGAAAAAAGGACAGACAATGTGAGCTGTTGGGTTCAGGAAGCGGTGGAGAAGGACAGCTCTCCTTGGCAGGGTAAGTTCGGATCAGGCAGATGCGAGCGCTTTATTATTATTTTTTTTAAATGGAAGAAATGTGTGAACACCTGGTGGGGCTCGTGGCCGGCCCCTGCTTTGGGCAGGCACCGGCCTGAGAGGGGAGTCTGCCCAGCCCCATCCCTTCTGGGCTCGCCCAGCTCTCGAAGTGGGTGTTTAGGTGTTGTGACTAAGAGCCTGTGCCACTGTGCTCGTGCCTGGTCACATTTGATGGGTCACATGATCCCCAATGTGACCTTAAATAGCCGCAGTATCTTCCAGCTCTCCAGTCTCGAGTCGGCCATCTCTTATGTCTGCTGATGTGGGCAAGATGGTAAGCGTAATGGTGTTGTTGCTGCCAAGTCTTGTTTCATTTCTTATAGCCAAAATGGCTTTGCAATCCGTGGTTTGGCTGGCGGGACATGCATATGAAAGGAGGAAGTGCAAACGCCAGTATGGAAAAAGATGTTCTGCTGAAAAACCGGTACTGGCTGAAATTTCCAGTGCCAGAGATAGCAGGAGGGCACTTGGCAACTATGGGGGACTTAAGACATACTCCCAACTTCGAACACTGTTTACATCAGTCAACATATGTTCAACATAAGAACACATCTGGCTGAGTGGTACCTCTGTAATGTAAATCAAACATCCCCTTTCACAGCCGTGCTGGCAGAGAATGTAATTAAATTAAAAGGCATCCATGTAATTATTATAGACCTCATGCTCCTAACAACGCACCACATGTTTGGCGCTAACTAAGCCTGCAGGGAAAACCCATTCCTCTGAAGCGTTGCTGTGTAGTGATTGCAGCTTATTTCTCCCTGCCTCTGATCTGGCGCATTGCATTCACACGGGGGGAGGCCATGCATGTTTATCTCACCCACATTACGCTCACCACCCCAGTGTCCTGTCTGCTCATGGACAACTGTCATTGCCCCCCGCCTCCCCTCCCATTTGAACCTTGCATCCCAGGTGAGCAGGAAACAAATACATGCTTCTCTGCAGGTGCAACACAACAAATTCTCCCGCATCTGAGGGTAAACGTTCCTTACCTTCAGCAGCCACTATCTCAACGCAGCTAGTGTCTGTGCTCCACACATTGCAAGAAAGGTTTTTACATTCCACATACCTGGAGAATATATCAGCACTACTACACTTTGGATGTGGCCTTACAGACCCTTAAAGACCGTTAGTTCTGGTTCACACTGCTCTTATCATCAGCGCCTTCCAAAGAAATTACATTTAAGAGAAGCATTGATGAAAAAATCCAGTGCTTGAACATTGAGGTCAATTAACTCAAACCAGCTACACATTTCCAAATGCAATCTTACCCAGGTCATTAAATGTGTATTCTTTATGGCAGCTCCTAAAGCATGGAACAATATCCCACCCGGCCTTAGAGGTATTGCTTCAATAGCAATATTTAGGAACAGGATCAAGACATTGCTTTACAAATAAAGTTGTTTACTGCTAGTTGTCTCTGTTCTGAGCATGATCTTTGTTTTTTTGTTGCATCCTCACGCCTCTAGGTTTTATGGTGCACTATACAAGTGAATAAAGTAGAGTAAAGTAAAGTGAAACCATTTAATTTATCGAAACACGTTTATGTTTCTTATGCTTCATTTAATATGACTACATTTTGACAAGTATTGAAATGCATGGCACGCTTTAATGATAGCCTTCCGCAGTGTTCATGTCTTAGTGTTATTGTCTCATGATGAAGGCAGAGTGCCATTGGTCGGAGCACTGATTGTCTCATTTTCTTGTCCAGTCACCCTGTTTGCAATCTCTTCACATCATACTGACTGCATGGTCCATCCAATAAACTGGGCCCAATAAACTGCCCCATCATTCTCAGTTTCTCCTTTGTTAATGATATGTTTAACTTCTTGGTGATGTTTGGTGAAGCAAAACATTTTCCCATGTGTGCTATATGGTTTCCCAACTCACTTAAACTTGGGCCAGCGTGGATCCTGACAAGCAAAGACTAGAGAGAGTAGCCAGCTGCAGTGCTCACAAAACAAGAAGTGGTACTGCCTCTGATTGTCTTCTGGTTGGACTTGTGTTGGTCAGTTGCTGTTTTCAGTCTGTGTACAGGCACTTGGCGGGCACTGGATGTCTGCACCTTGGGGTTTAGGCCTCTTCGAGATGCTCTATCTGTTCACAGTTTAGCCCAAGTGATGTACAATAGTCCAGGTTGTTGTGTTGGACGTCTGCTTACCTTCACTGTAATTTAATAATATGGGCCTACAGACACTGATGTTAACACTACACATGATGATCCATTCTTGAATGAAATGTCTATCGTATAACAGTAATATCGTACCCACATTTTTCCTAGTGTACTGAGGTCCAATGCTATGTGGTGCTCGTTCCTGTTTTGTCAGGGGGTGAAAGGTGGCGTGCCATCACTTCCCATGATGTCACTTGGGGGTGGCATCAAATGACATCACTTCCTGTGACGTCATCAGAATGCAAGGGGCATGTGATGTCACTTACACTACCCCTAGAATTTGGGTGCAATTAGGTCCCTCTGAGAGTCTCCACATGTGGTTTGAAATTAGGTAAATCTGGGGATGATTGCTGGCTCTCAGTGCATCTGGGGCTGATTTGTACTCAAGGGTCTTGACCAACCCTATAAATGACCTGTCTGCTATCCTGGATGCTAGTTTCCCTCTTCTAACCTTCCCTGGTTATGCCTGTGCTGAGCTTAGGTCTCTTGTGTTTCAGCATGTGAATTAGAGACTGGAAACACGCTTGGTAATCTTTGGAAACACTTTTCTTTCTCCATTTTACAATGTGCCCGCAGTAACATTGAAACATTGTATACCTGGTGTGAGAATCTCTTGCCTGGGAACAATGCTTTTGTAACTCAGCATTTGGGAAGTCACAGACTGGCAACATTCTATTCACGAGTTTAAAAGTGTGTTGCGAGCTCCTCATACTATGTGACAATACTCCTTTGTTATCCCATATTAAATTCCAATTGCATCTATTCACATAGTACCATTCCAGAGTTAAGGGAAGTAAAGCTGTCCTTTTCTATGTTGGAACATTGTTGGAACATTGTGTCGCTCAGAGTGAGCCTCAGGCTCTCTCATTTCAAAATAATGTGCACTCTAATATTCATGCAAGGTCCCACTAGGGTTATGGGCAGTGTCAGGGCTTTTGGAGCTCTCCTGTCCTAAGAGACTGAAAGATGGGGAGATGTCCAGGACTCCTCCGTTGAGTGGCACTGTGAATGTCCACAGCAATTTGTCGGGGACTGAGATAAGGTGACCAGGGTATCCTCCCCATACAGTCCCGGGCCTAACATCGAATGGCTTGGGTAGCACCCAGCATCTCACTACCTTGTTTTTCCTGCACCTAGACAAGGGACTTTAACACACTTTGTCATTCGATGGGTAGTAGGCCAACTATTGTGTGCGGCATCATAATTAAGGAATACACTGCCACATTTCAGAAGTGGTCATCTCTTCAAGAATCCATAGCTTGCTATTAGGCTTTCCCTTGGTTATTATTAATCATTTATCGCATAAGCGGCAGAAGCTAAGGGGAATTACGTCCCGTATTTTGCGTGTTTGGACAAAAAAGGCGACCTGGGATTATTGTATTTCTGGCTGAACTATCTCCCTCTAGCTCTGCTCCAGGTCACTCAACACTGGAAAGATAGGGCTCCGCCTCTGCCTTCAGAATAGTGTTCTGATCTATCGATATGTCAACCTATGAATAAAATAACAGAGCCCTGCTTAGGAGTTGCCATAAGGGACTTCACAAACTAAAAAAGAGTATCCTAAAGTTAAGGATACTCTCATCCCCTGCAATCCAATACACTGTCATCAGTCAAAGTTTGACAGTTCTCGACATTCCATCAAAAGTATAAGAAACAAAACAGTTAAATCACTGTTCAATAACATCCTTAGCTCAACATGTTACGGGACAGAATCAGGAGCTTTGTTTCAAAATCTGTTGAGAAGAAGAAGTAAAAAATGATGTAAATATACACCCCAATAGCAAAGCAAATCATAAAAAAAGCCTTTTATATAATATTAAATTAATAATTAATCAATAGCACGATACCTTGTACTATTTGCAAAAGTCACCAATCAGTTTCCTTAACTAGGTAGAAAAAGGTTAGGAGAACAATGTGACGCATGGTGATGGTATAAGAAAGAAGATAACAAATAAAATGTAAGTAGAAATTACGTTCTGATACTGATGTAATAAATCATTTGCAATAATGCAATAGGATTCACAATGAAATCTGGAATAGGGAAGGAAAATCTATGATGAGGATAAAGAAGGTGTTCGGACAAAGGATAAAGTTGTCACATAATAGAAATACAAAATCAAAGGTATATCAAATTTGAATATTTGGAATTCTTATGTGGTGTAGTTTATCTCTGTTCCATAACTGTAAAAAATCAGGTAAAAAACCACAGTAAACCTCACTGTCTCTATGCGCGTTAGATGGACGTAATGCCGGTTATAAGAAGGATTCTGAAAACTATAATGGTAACTTGCTCGAAATATTAGTAGAGTGAATCCGTGCTGTGGTATCAATCTCTCGTGGATTAGTGAGAGATTAAGATGCCAAAAGTTGGTCAAAGAAAATTGGAGTTTTTAAACTTGTGCCTCATCACGTAACAAACGTGATGACATCATAGGTTTCCCCTGTGTAAGCAACCGTTGGAAACCTATATGGTAATATATTTACAGGCCGATTCATGGAATAATTAGCGCGGCGCAAGTGGGCAAAAACGTGCGAATCGCAGTGGAATAGCGAAAATCGCAGTGCAAGTGCGAAAATCGCACGAAAAGCAGCGCACGTCGATTCATGGAAGGCCGTGCGCGAGAAAACCAGCGGATGTGCGATAAAAAAGTGCGCGGCGCACGTTGGCGCACAGGCCATCTAACAGCGTGCGCCAGGTCACAGCGAAAATCGCACAGGCCACAGCGAAATTCGCACATAGTGCGGCGCACGCAACAAAAGTAGGCGGAACACGGGTGTAACACTCGGAATGGGGAACAACTTGCCAAAACGTGGGCGTCACGGGGGAAGTACAGGGCACAAGTGCGCGGAACGCCCACACGCTCGCCTACAACACGTATTCATGGAATAGAATAGGGCAAAAAAGCGCACGCTCAAACCAGCGCACAGGCACAAACACGACCGCCACAAGAAAGCAGGCGGTAGCGTCTCTGCGGCTGTAAGAAATGTGCGCCAAAAGGTGCGCCAACAAATAGCACCTATATACTGCCATGATGAATGTCCCATACTGTGGCCCTCCAGGAAAAATGACGTGCAAAGGGGTACCCACAAACACGGACACCCGCTGACAAAAAATACGTGTGCGTGTATACCGGGGTGCGCGGGAAGTCTAACACGCGATTTCAGCAAGGTACGTGCATCACAGGGGTTCGCGTGAAGTTATTCACGCGATCGGGCCTGGGGGAGCGGGCTACGTGTATTTCAGGGGTTCGCGTGAAGTTTCACACGCGATCGGGTCTGGGGGAGCGGGCTACGTGTATTACAGGGGTTCGCGTGAAGTTCCTCACGCGATCGGGCCTGGGGGAGCGTGCTACGTGTATATCAGGGGTTCGCGTGAAGTTTCACACGCGATCGGGCCTGGGGGAGCGGGCTACGTGTATTACAGGGGTTCGCGTGAAGTTCCTCACGCGATCGGGCCTGGGGTAGCGGGCTACGTGTATTCCAGGTGTGCGCGGGAAGTTCCACACGCAAATAGCCTGGGGGCGCGTGTATTCCAGGGGTGCGTGTGAAGTTCCACACGCGAATAGCCTGGGCGCGTGTATTTCAGGGGTGCGCGGGAAGTTCCACACGCGAATAGCCTGGGCGCGTGTATTTCAGGGGTGCGCGGGAAGTCCCACACGCGATTACAGCAGGGTACGTGTATTTCAGGGGTGCGCCGGAATTTCCACACGCGAATAGCCTGGGCGCGTGTATTTCAGGGGTGCGCAGGAAGTCCCACACGCAATTACAGCAGGGTACGTGTATTTCAGGGGTGCGCGGGAATTTCCACACGCGAATAGCCTGGGCGCATGTATTTCAGGGGTGCGCGGGAAGTTCCACACGCGAATAGCCTGGGCACGTGTATTTCAGGGGTGCGCGGGAAGTTCCACACGCGAATAGCCTGGGCGCGTGTATTTCAGGGGTGCGCGGGAAGTTCCACACGCGTATAGCCTGGGCGCGTGTATTTCAGGGGTGCGCGGGAAGTTCCACACGCTAATAGCCTGGGGGCGCGTGTATTTCAGGGGTGCGCGGGAAGTTCCACACGCGAATAGCCTGGGCGCGTGTATATCAGGGGTGCGCGGGAAGTTCCACATGTGATTTGACAGTGTGGGTCCTCCCAGGTGTACCCTGTACACCCTCCACGGCCCCTGCAGGCAGCCCACACCACAGGGGACTACCCTGCATCCCTGGTCATGTCCCGCAGGCAGCCCACCCACCATGGGCATGCCCCCCAGCAAAGGCACATGTCTCCTTGAACTAATGAACACCAACTCATGTCCCCTTGCACCCCCACCCCCCAGCACTGTGGGGCACCTGCCAGCAGGCCCCCACCCATGTCCAACTCATGTCCCCCACCACCCCCACCCCCCAGCACTGTGGGGCACCTGCCAGCAGGCCCCCACCCATGTCCAACTCATGTCTCCCACCACCCCCACCCCCCAGCCACCAGGGTCACCCTCCACCAGGCCCCCACTCATGTCTCCCACCACCCCCACCCCCCAGCCACCAGGGGCACCCTCCACCAGGCCCCCAGTCATGTCTCCCATTGCCCCCACACCCCAGCAGTGCAGGGTCACCCTCCACCAGGCCCCCACTCATGTCTCCCACCACCCCCACCCCCCAGCAGTGCAGGGTCACCCTCCACCAGGCCCCCACTCATGTCTCCCACCACCCCCACACCCCAGCAGTGCAGGGTCACCCTCCACCAGGCCCCCACTCATGTCACCCACCACCCCCACCCCCCAGCCACCAGGGGCACCCTCCACCAGGCCCCCACTCATGTCTCCCACCACCCCCACACCCCAGCAGTGCAGGGTCACCCTCCACCATGCCCCCGCTCATGTCACCCACCACCCCCACACCCCAGCAGTGCAGGGTCACCCTCCACCAGGCCCCCACTCATGTCTCCCACCACCCCCACCCCCCAGCCACCAGGGTCACCCTCCACCAGGCCCCCACTCATGTCTCCCACCACCCCCACACCCCAGCAGTGCAGGGTCACCCTCCACCAGGCCCCCACTCATGTCACCCACCACCCCCACACCCCAGCAGTGCAGGGTCACCCTCCACCAGGCCCCCACTCATGTCTCCCACCACCCCCACGCCCCAGCCACCAGGGTCACCCTCCACCAGGCCCCCACTCATGTCTCCCACCACCCCCACACCACAGCAGTGCAGGGTCACCCTCCAGCAGGCCCCCACTCATGTCACCCACCACCCCCACACCCCAGCAGTGCAGGGTCACCCTCCACCAGGCCCCCACTCATGTCACCCACCACCCCCACCCCCCAGCCACCAGGGGCACCCTCCACCAGGCCCCCACTCATGTCTCCCACCACCCCCACACCCCAGCAGTGCAGGGTCACCCTCCACCAGGCCCCCACTCATGTCTCCCACCACCCCCACACCCCAGCAGTGCAGGGTCACCCTCCACCAGGCCCCCACTCATGTCTCCCACCACCCCCACACCCCAGCAGTGCAGGGTCACCCTCCACCAGGCCCCCACTCATGTCTCCCACCACCCCCACACCCCAGCAGTGCAGGGTCACCCTCCACCAGGCCCCCACTCATGTCTCCCACTACCCCCACCCCCCCAGCACTGTGGGGCACCTGCCAGCAGGCCCCCACCCATGTCCAATCCATGCCCCCCTGCACCTGGGTCCCAACATTCCCCAATCATGTCCGTAATGCCCATCCTCCCCTGCCAAAAGGCCCAACCAACTATCACACCCACCCACATATCAAAGGCAATTACATGTTACACCCCCAATTTAAATAATGCAATTGAACACATGTCTGTCACACACAATGGCTGCAAGTGAATGACAAAACACCCAACATGACATGCCTGAAAGCAATGAGATGATACGACACATTGAAGATTAAAAAAATAATATGTATTGAACAGCAAGTAGAATGGAAATGAAATAAGAAAAAACACAAAGCAAATCAAACAAAACAAGATGAATGTCCAAGAAAATAATCTGAAAAATTAAAATAAGCCAATGAAGAACCATGAAGAAGATCATCCTGGGTCCATGAGCCCAACCAAATTAAACCTAACTATGACTACTAACTAAAAACTGAACTATATACAAAAAAGTGGTGCATTGTCCAATCGCAACCAAAAAAATATCAAAAAAACAAAGGAAACCTAACCCTAACTATACAACTATATACAAAGGCAGCGGGCTATTCGGACGGCTCACTGGTTGTTGTCATGGGCCAGGGCATCATCGAACTCCTGGTCAATGGCTTGGAGGCGGGCATGTTCCCTGGCCCCGAGGTCCCACAGGGATAACGCAGTGTCAAGCTCAAACCCCCTGCGAAGACCCTCGAGGCACTCAGCCCGCCTCAGCGCCCTCCGCATGGAGTCCTCCGCCCTGACCATCGTGAGCCGTTCCTCCTCTGCCCGCTGCCGCTCCGCACCTATCCGCTGGCACAACCGCTCCCACACGGAAGCCACTCCCATTCCAGGGTTCTCCTGCCCTCCGGCCGATGCCTGCACCCCTGATGTTGATGGCCCCGAGCCATGATGCCTCCCACGTTGAGCCTGCTGCTGCCTCCGACGCAACTGCCTGTGCCAGCACGACGGCATCCAGGCTGATGGAAACCACTGACGCCGTCGTGCACGTGCCCTGCCCGATGATGCCGTCACATCCTCCATCTGCTGGGGTCCAGTTGCTCTGGTGTCCACCCCTGCTGGATCTCTGACTCCCGACTGTGGCAGGGATGGGATCCCCACTGAGCTGGCTGCATTGGTCGGGGCAGGTCCACAGGGGGCCCTGGTGGCATCTGGGCTGGAGGACGGCAAGGAGAACGACTGGTGGATAGCCTGCACAGAGGAGGAGAGGGCCGCCACATTGGCCAACACATGCAGGAAACCCCCGAACATGGCTGATCCCAATTGGGCCACGTCGGCACGGTGCACTTCGTGATGACGTGCGTGCTCCTCCCGGGAAGCACGCACGGCATCACGAATCACAGCCGTGCGCATCGCGACCCCAATCAGGACCTTCTCCGCACGGCCAGGGGTTCCCACGTCCGCAGGTGGAGGGGAGTCAGGTGACATGGACATCCCCTCTACCTGCGGACAGGCCTGGGACGGGGCATCCCTGCTGGTGCATGGTGGTGCACTCACAGGGTCAGGGACAGCGACATGCACAGGCCCCTCCACGGTGACCTGTGCTGCCTCCTGCCCCTGGCCCTGGACTGCACCACTTGCACCAGCAGGGATGCCCCCACCAGGCCCCATGTGTGCCCCAGTGGCGGCCTCCTCCTCCTCTGTGCAAACCACCAACCTGGATGGCTCCTCACCGTCTCCCACCGTAGCAGGCCCCTGTGTGGGCTCACCCACCCCTTCCGCTGCAGCCGTGGGGGCATCCCCGCCGCCTTGCTCCACAGCGCCGTCTCCGCCCTCTTCTTCACTAGCCGCTGCGTAGAGGGAGACAAAGAACACAAGCATCAGGGCACTGTACAATGGTCCCCTAGACAGGAAGCAATAGCAGATGAGCACCACAGTCAAAGTACACTTCCATCATGTCCCTCCACAACACATGGGTCAGTCCAGGCAAAACACACACAGTAACAGGCATGGTGCATGCCATGGTCATTTCCATGCATGTCCAATGGACTCTTGAAACATTCAATGATATGTAACTCACATGCATCATGGCTCATGCCCATCACATGCACACACTTCACCTCAGTCACATCCATCTGGCCCCAAACACACCAAACACAGCGGATACAAGGGTAATTTGGCTGCTTTACTGAATCTGTGCATTGTCACACACATGTGTCATGCATCCATGGCATGCACAAGTCACAGACACGCAGGTCAGGCACACAGACATGGCTACCATATATGTACCTGGCATCAGCACCCATCCCTCACCCCCACCCATGTCCAGGTACAGAGACTGGCATGCTCTCATGTTCAAAATCTGCATAGGGCTCCCCATGCGGCATTTCAACACATGCAACAACCATGTGCATCACACATCACTGGTCGCACATGCATTACCATGATGTCCCTGCACACATACATGCATACATGGCCTATGGCACACATACAGGCAAGTATCATAGAACCAGCACACCGCAACATGCCCTGTCTCACACAGTAATGCATGGACACTTACCGCTCAACTCCAGACGGGCCTCCCTCTCAAGGATCTGGGCGTGGAGCGCTGGGCGTACGCGTTCCAGGACCCTCATCTGGATGGAACTCATGCGGCCCCGGCCCCCCTCCACGAGGCGCCGGGCCTTCACAAGGGTCCTGGACCTCAAGTCCTCCCAGCGCTTCTTGATCTTCAGGACGTCGCGGGTTGCCACCCCCTCCGCGTTGATGGCAACCACACAGTCGGCCCAGATCCTCTGCCGTCCTTCCTTGCTGGCGCGGGACGATCCAAAGAGGGCATCATACTGCCCCAGGACATGCTCCACCAGGACACCAACTTCGGTGACAGTGAAGCTGGTGCCCCTCTGCCCCTCTGGCCTGGGGTTGCCACTGGTGCCAGATGTGGAAGTGCCCGACATGGCAACCCCAGAGGCAGGTGTGGGTGGGCAACTGGGTCCTGGGGCTGGGCTGTGGAGCGATGTAATCCCAGTCGGGAGTCTTCAGTTCCAGCAGGGGTGGACACAGCAACTGGACCCCTGCAGATGTCTGATGTGCAGGCACCAAATGGCAGGGCACGGTGGCAGCAGGCAGGCAGGCAGGCAGGCAGCAGCAGATGGCACGTGGGAGGCTGCTCGGGGCACTGGGGGGCAGTAACTCGGCCTTCTGGGCAGGAGCGTGGTCTTCCGTGTGTTTTCGCGTGGCCAGCTTGATACGGAGTGATTTGGCACGTGAAAATCCTGCACGTCAGCGTGAAATCCGAGGAAAGGCCCTTAGCACGTAAGCGCGTCAGCACGCATACGCGATTCTATTGGACCAGAGCCCCTCAGCGCGTAAGCGCGTCTGTGACGTGACCCGCACGGGTGTTCCCCACTCAGCACGTGATCACGGGGCACACGTGGAGATACTGCACGTCAGAGTGTCATCGCGTGTAATTGGACAAAAGTGCGCGTACACGCGATTGGCCTATGTACGTGTATTTAATGGGTGCGCGGGCACTTACACACGCAAGTACGTCAGCGAACCTGTATCCCGTGGTGCGTGTGAATTTCCACACGCTATTGGACTGGGAACTGGATTCCAGGGGTGCGCGGGTCACACGCTGTATCCCGTGGTGCGTGTGAATTTCCACACGCTATTGGACTGGGAACTGAATTCCAGGGGTGCGCGGGTCACACGCTCGCCTAGAACATGCGCAAAGCATACATTTTCGGACTTTAACAATAACAAGCTCAGACGGCAGGATGAACATACCGTTCCTAGCAGCAGTGGCAGTGGGCTACCAAAGGAGGAGGAGGAGGATAGTCAGGGCCAGAATATTCACACCCAGAACCAGCCTTTTCGGGATGCCTGATGACCAGGTGTATGGGAGGTACAGGTTTCCACCACACATCATACTGGACCTGGTGAGTGAGTGGGAGGATGACCTCACATCACCCACCCTGTGCTCCCAAGCACTCAGCCCCCTGGAGAAGGTCCTCAATGTACTGCACTTCTTAGCCACTGGATCATTTCAGCGGACAAGTGCCATAGTGGGTGGGGTGTCACAGGCCACCCAGTCACGCTGCCTACACCAGGTCTTGAACATCATCACTGCACGCCCATCAGTCCGCAGGCACATATACCTGCCCAGAACACCTGCAGAAAGGCATGCTGCCGCCCTGGATTTTTACGCTGTGGCACGATTCCCCAAAGTGCTAGGTGCCATCGACTGCACCCATGTGGCTCTACGTCCCCCCAGGGCATCTGAGCACATCTATAGGAACCGCAAGCACTGGCATTCCATCAACGTGCAGGTAGCATGTAATGCCAAGGGAATCATCACCTCAGTATATGCCAACTATCCCGGCTCCACCCACGACAGCTTCATTTACCGAATGTCCACCCTAAGCCGGGACCTAGAAGCTGGGCGGCATGGCGATACATGGCTGCTTGGTGAGTATGTATGCCACTGCACATGCATGCATGTTGGATACTGAGCAAGGTCACAACCCCACCAATGATACCAATCACCACCTCCACAGGGGACAGTGCCTACCCTCTCAGCCCCCACATGATGACGCCAATTCGGAACCCCACCACGCCACCCCAGGTAAGATATAACACAGCCCACATTACAACCAGGGGCATAGTGGAGCGCACATTCGGAGTGCTAAAGTCACGCTTTCGCTCCCTTGACCGTTCTGGCGGGCAGCTGTTATACGCTCCCCCAGTAGTGTGCAGGATCATAGTGGCAGCATGTGTCCTGCACAACGTTGCAACACGCCGGGGCCTGGCCGTGGACATGGTGGTGGCCCCACATCCCCAACCACATGCACAGCCGCTGCGCATGGGAGGGGAAAGGGCACGGGGGGAGGCAGCCCGTACACAGCTAGTGGCTAATTACTTCACATAGAAATCACACCCCTGTGGAGTGCACACTGCCCTGGCACATTCCATCTGACAATCAATGATGACTCAACCTGACACTGATCCTGAATGTCTGGAGATTGAACCGGGAATACCATGTCAGCCTGAGATTGTTCACCTGGAAGTGTCACAATGTGTGCATCCCTACCCACACAGACACCACCAATGCAGTTTTGTGAAGTTACACATTGAAGCAGCTAAAATGAATACCCACTTGCAAAATGCAACAAGAGGACAGTGCCATGTCAGCCAACCCAACCCCAGCACCGCCACACGACACACCGTGCCATGTCATGCTAATTGCAGGTAAACAAAGTAATCCCCACAACATGACATCAGTCTCACTATGTACAGTGGCACTATTAGAAACCTGCAACACCTGAAATGCTCACAGCAATGCCGGACCAACAACATACTTGAGCACGTAGTACCATTAACATGACATCACAAATGTTACATATTAGTAGTCTCACCACCTGGAAATGCCTGCACTCCCACCACTACCAACTGTGCAGTGTTGTCGCCATGTAGAGTTGTAGGTGCACTGCTGCCAACATGGTCCCCATCTCCAGACTAGAGGTCCTTGTGTGGACATGAGGAAGGGACCTGCAAATTGGGAGGTAGACACAGAAGAAGAGTTACACATCAATGCAACATGCAGTGTACAACACAACAGCAATATGCACTATGAATGTATACACAGTATTGACTACAGACTGGCCACACAGCTCATGGGAGTCCAACGTCACTGTGTAATTCACTGTCACTTGGGCACACCCTTTGCAAGCCCATGGAAACGGGAAGCAGGAGGGGTGGTTGTGACTCAAACCCAAGCATCTGAACCAAATACATTACAAGCCTGCATGTGCCCAGCCACAATGCAGCGTATGCCCACAGGAACCACGGAAGCCAACAGATCGTCCCAAAAAAATTGGGAATAAAAGAAATCAAAATAAAAATAAAAATAAGAAACAATCAAAAATGGCCATTGATGGGCCCGGGGGGGTTGCGGAGGCCACCCAGGAGGTCCGAGGACAGGATGCACACCAGAACCCACCTGCGTGGATCCTGGGAAGATAAAACACCTCCATGGGCTCATGGCCCACACGGCTACCCTATTGTGGGAGTATCACTGCTGTCGCTATTATCACCCTGTGCAGCTGCATCCGGAGGTGGTTGCACTATGGGAGGCAGCCCACGCAAGGCCCTAGTCTGCTCCTCCATGGCTGCAAGCATGCGGGTGTGGTAGGTCTGGTTCTGGAGGATGAGTGTGCGGAGGTCCCCATGCAACAACTCACGGGATGCCCGGACCTCCGCCCTCGTTGCCTGCATCTCAGCTGAGAGCGTACGGGTGAGACGCTCCAGCTGCTGTTCTGTCCTTTGGTGTGTTGAAGCCTCAAGCTCAACAAGAGTCGTCCTGAGGTGAAGGAGCTCCTGCCTCAGGGCTTCCCTGTGGCCCTGGGACTCAATGGAGATGGCCTCCTGCAGAGTCGCCAGTGCCGCCCGCCTGTCCCTGTTGGACCCCAACATGTCCTCCCTGTGTGACTGGCAGATGGAGTCGGTTGCCTGCTCTAGTCGCTCCATCAGCCTTTCTGGGGGGACAATGGAAGTGGCCACCCTATCCATGGCCTGAGCCATCATCTCGGATGATGCAGCCTGTTGGGTTGCCATACCGTAAATGGATTGCTCCCATGCGGTATTGCCGGGTGGCGTACGGCCACGACGTCGGCGGGCACCACACCTGTCTGGGGCAAGGCGAACTGCGCCTTGCTGTGCCGGCACTGCCTGAGGCTGCAGGACTGCATTCCCCCTCTGATCTGCTGGCCCAGGAACAGGATCAGATGTCGCGGAGTGTAACCCTGCATCCGTAACCACCGAAGGCGTAGCTGCCAACACTGACATCCCCATGGAGGGTCCTGACCCTGGTGCAGGTGGGTGAGACAGAAAAGAATCCCTCCCTGGAACACTCACCTGCGACGGCACGTAGGTCTCATCCGAATCAACACCTGAGTACAGCTCGGGGGAGGTGCAGCCAGAGACACTCCTTGAGAGCACGACCTGCAGCACTTGTGGGTTCTCCCCCACCACCACACCACGTCCCTCACTGGTGGTTGGTCGGCCCTCGGACCCCTCCTGGGTCTGCACCATCTCCACAACCCCAGCAGTATCAGGTGCGTCTTCCCCTGCAAAGACATGAAAACAAAGAAATGGAAACAGGCATTAGCACCATGGCACACAATGAGGGCTGAGAAGCAAGAGAACCAGTACTTGATTGACACATGTCCCACATGACTAAAACCCTCCCATGCATGCACCCTCACTGCGTATGAAGTGCAGGCAAATGGCACACACTGATGACACCAAGATGGAAGATTAACACATTTTCTGCATGCTGCCTGGCAGTGGCATCACACATTGGCCTGTGATTGCCAGGTGAAACACACATGCCATCACACAGATGGCATGTACCATTGCTATTGAGTGAAGATGGAGAGGAGGGCAGCACCTATTCATTCAGTCCAGTTCCCGCATGTAATTGCTTTTCTAATTCTAACAGGTCAGATTTTTCACCTGGAGCTGCCAGTCTGAAATGGTCCAATTGCACAGGGACATGTGTGTACAAATGATATCCAGGTAACAAAGTCACTCCACTTTACCATACCCATGTCAGACATGTGACTAGTGGACAGCGACATGCCTAGTGAAAGTGGTGGAATGCAAACAAACTGACTGAATGAACAGTGAAAAATAAGCAAATATGTTGTGGCAAGGTGACACTTCAAGGGCAACTGGCGTGCAGTTGGGCTAGATGTCTACTGTTGGCAGAAGGGATACTGCTATGGCCAAATGCAGCTGTGCAGGAAGGATTGCATGAAGCACATGGCTGACCCATACGACTCAGGCGCACACACTCTCACCTGGCACACAAACAGAAGCCCTCACACACACACCATGCACATGGATGACACACACATGCATGTGCACTCACCGGACAATGCCTCGTAATCAGCCAGATCTCCCATGCCTTGGATCTGTTCCTCCGTGACGTAGGTCCCAGCGACTGACTCATGTGGAGTGAGTTCCATGTCTACTACTGGAGACCCACCTCCAGTCACTAGAGTTGCGGCATGACTTGAGGCCAGCTTACTCTTTGCCCTGCGCTTTAGGTCATTCCAGCGCTTATAGCAATCATTGGCTGTGCGCCTCACAATTCCAAGGGCACTTACGATGTCCGCAACGGTCTGCCAGTGTGCCTGGCGTTGTGCAGGTGTGGTCTTGGATCCTGCAACAATGACCATCTCGTTGTCATGTCCGGACACATACTCGACAAGTGCATTCAGTTCGTCATCCGTGAAGCTGGGCTTCCTGGACGGGCCGGACTGTGTAGCCGTGTCTGGGGCATCAGCCTGTGCCGGACGAGCACTCTTCCTCTTCCGCTTGGAAGGTGGTGGTGATCCTGAGTGTCCTGCGCCGCTCTGGACACTAGGGGCAGGAGCCCTGGTGGACTCTGTATCAGGAGTGTGGGATTGCACACTCAGCATGGGAGTTGGTGCAGGCATTGGCTCTAGTGTGATGGTGTCAGGGGGAATGTCAGCAGCATGGACTAGGACCGACACTGTCCTGGCTGGGTGTGTGAGGGCTGGGGTGGATGGAGCCGCAGCTGCCCCTGCAGCCTCTCCGCCCTGCCTCCTTGGTGCAGCAGATGACCTTGCTGCCCCAGATCCACGTGGCATGATGGCATCAACGTGCACCAGCGCACGTGTCGTAGCCCTGCTGACCTGGAAGTCAGCCATGGAGTCAGCCAGGTCTGGTGCCACAATGGGCTGGTCCAACAAGGGCTGAGCATGGATGGTGTCAGCCACATCAGCCTCAATGGGAGGGGGGGGAGAGGGGGGGGATTATGGGTGCCCGTGACTGGTCCTCCACACATGGGGGGACAGGCTCACCCTGCAAGTTACGACCACGTCCCCTACCGGATCCACCACGGCCACCACTTGTGGCTCTTCCACCTTTGCCACCCTTACGGAATCCTCGCCTCCCAGCCATGGCACTGATGTTAATGTGCGTATGGGAGTGGAGGTAGACTATTGTCCTGGGCAATTGGGGGTCAAAGGGGTTGGGTACCAGATGGTAATTGTACCCTAGTGCTCTAGCAAGGCTGAATGTAACCCCTGGGGAAAGATGGCGGGTCACACAACGCACAGGAGGCCCAAAAAAGGGAGATGACGTGCACGCAACCCCTCCTAGACCACGTGTGCAGAAAGAAAAACCTGCACTACGCTGTGGCACCCAGAAACACAAGAATGAACGTATGCGTGTCACACGCAGCCTAGAATGACCTCTGAAGGGGTAGGCTACGCACGGGGCAAGCACAGATGTTAGATACGTGCGTGACTCACCGTCTGCCTGGTAAACGAGCGTGTGAAAGGAGCACGTTTGGTTGGCAACACCCCCGCCAAAAGAAGATTTGTACGCTGTCTGAGGAGACAGGACAACAGTAGAAGGGAACACTGTTTGAGGGAACAGGCCCAGGTAAACCAGTAAAAGCGAAAGAAGAGAAAAAGCTGTCAGAGATAACAGGGAATACGAACTTGAAACGCCGTGAAGTAAATCGTGTGTACAGAATTCACCCACTCGCTCTCCACGAAAAGCACGTACAAGGAAGTGGTGTTCTACGCGTACCTTTTATACAGGCCCACACGTCCAGCATCACTTACGCGGCCTGTACGCGCTAGGGCCATTTCCACCAATTACACGCTTTGTCACTTCTGCGTGTAGGGACATTTCCTCCAATTACACACTTTGTCACTTCTGCGTGTAGGGACATTTCCTCCAATTACACGCTTTGTCACTTCTGCGTGTAGGGACATTTCCTCCAATTACACGCTTTGTCACTTCTGCGTGTAGGGCCATTTCCACCAATCACACGCGATGAGACTCTGACGTGCAGTCTTTCCACGTGTGCTCTGTCATCACGTGCTGTGTGGGAAACACCCGTGCGGGTCACGTCACAGACGCGCTTACGCGCTGAGGGCCTTTGGTCCAATAGAATCGCGTATGCGTGCTGACGCGCTTACGCGCTAAGGGCCTTTCCTCGATTTTCACGCTGACGTGCAGGATTTTCACGTGCCAAATCACTCCGTACCAAGCTGGCCACGCGTAAGCACATGGAAGACCACGCTCCTGCCCAGAAGGCCGAACTACTGCCCCCCAGAGCCCCGAGCACGCTCCCACCTACCATCTGCTGCTGCCTGACTGCCTGCTGCCCACGTGCACTGCCATTTGCTGCCTGCACATCAGCCAGGGGTGCTGTTGCTGTGACCACCCCTGCTGGTACCGAAGACTCCCGACTGGAATTCCATCGCTCCACAGCCCAGCCCCAGGACCCAGTTGCCCACCCACTCCTGCCTCTGGGGTTGTCATGTCGGGGCAAACACCATCTGTGACCACTGACAACCCCCGGCCAGAGAGGCAGAGGGGCACCAGCTTCAGTGCCACCGAAGTTGGTGTCCTGGTGGAGCAAGTCCTGGGGCAGTATGATGCCCTCTTCGGAAGTTCCCGCGCCGACAAGGAAGGACGGACTCGGATCTGGACTGACATCGTGACTGCCATCAACGCGGAGGGGGTGGCAGTCCGGGACTTACAACATGTCAGGAAGCGCTGGGAGGACTTCAGGTCCAGGACCCTGAACAAGGCCCAGCGCCTCTTGAAGGCAGCGGATGCCAAGGGGCGCCGGGGCCACTTGTCGGAAGAACAGATGGGGGTCCTGGAACGCATATCCCCAGCGCTCCACGTCCAGGTCCTGGAGAAGCAGACCCGTCTGGAGTCGAGCGGTGAGTGTACATGCATCCTGATTGTGAGCAGTGCGTGTGGTGATTATTCGGTATTGTGCAGGTTGCACATCTGTTTGTATGGGGTCGAGTATGGGTGGGGGTGTACATGGCCGTGGGGCTGACACATGCGAGGGCTGTAATGTGTGAGACATGGATGGTGCTTGTGTGTGTAGGCTTGCATGGCAAATGCAGTTGTGCATGCACACATGTTTGTATGTATGTGTATGTAAGTAGACATGTCCGTGATGTCACGCATGTATGTTGTATTGGGCTGCATGTATGAGCACTGTGTACATGTGCATGTGTGTGTATTTGACAAGGGTGCAACAGTGATGCAACATGGATGCATGTGACTGCAGTATGTGTAAGCCTGATTGGCAGATGTGACATGGATGCCCGTCTGAACAGTGCGACACTTGGCCGAGGTGTACACATGCATGCAAGTGTGGTGGTGTGTGTACATGTGTGGTGCACTTCCTGTGTTGCATATGATGTCTGGGTCACCTTTGGCTGCTCATGCTGTTGTATGTGTATGGATGGTGGTGGCAGTTGCGATATGGCTGTGGTATGGCTCATGTGTGCGAGTTGCAATGACATGTGTGTTGGGGATTGTGATGACATGTCTGAGGTTTGCCAATGCCTCTCATGTGCAACTGTCATGTGTGTATGTGTCCATTGTACAGTGCCCTGATGCCTGTGTTTTGTTTCTCCCTGTCTGCAGCGTCAACTGATGAAGAGGGCGGAGAAGGTGCTGTGGAGCACAGCGGCGGGGATCCGACCGCCAGCCGGAGACGCAAGGCCCGGCTCCCCTGCCGTGTTGTCATCTCGTCGGGGAGTGAGGAGTCCGGTGCCACGTCCCAGGCCGCAGCTGCCGGGGGGAGGTCCAAGAGCCGGAGGTTGGAGTTGGACTCCTCGGCAGCAGAAGGGGCAGCTGGGACCCCACAGGGCCCAACAGGGGAAGATGGCACGGAGTCATCCAGGTTGGTGGGGGGTCTGGTGGAGGAGGAGGCCGTGCAAGCACCAGAGACGGGGTCTGGAGGTGGGGATCCCACTGGTGCTAGTGGTGCAGTCCAGGACCAGGGACAGGAGGCAGCACAGGCCGCCGCGGAGGTGCCTGTGTGCAATCCTGTCCCCGATCCTGTCCCTGCATCATCTTGCACCAGCAGGGATGCCTACGTCCAGACCCGTTTCCAGGCAGGGGATGAGCTGACGTCAACTGGCCTTCCTCTGCCTGCGGACGTGGCTATCCAGGTCCGGGTTGAGCCTGTCCTGGCTGGTGTGGCGTTGCGTCAACGGGCCATGCGAGGTGACCTGCAGTCTTTTCATGGAGAGACTGCACGTCATCTCGAATGGCTCGTTGACCACGTCAGCCTGCTGGGACAGGTCACCCAGGCCGGATTCCTCCGTCTGATGGGGCTTGCTCCGACCCCCTCCTCAACTGGACCCCCTACGCGCCAGTCGTCCTCTGTGCCATCTTCCCACCCATCAGTCACCTGGGTGCCCTGTGGAGCTGCCTCTGACGGTGCGGCCAGGCTGGTGGAGGAGGCATCCCTGCCACAGTCGGGAGTCGATGGTCCAGCAGGGGTGGCCACATCAACAAGTGCACCCCAGCCGGCGGAGGATGTGTAGGCAGCAGGAGGCAGTGCACTGGCAGAGCAGCAGCAGCAGCAACATGGTGGGAGCTATGAAGGCTCGGGGCTTTCGACATCGGAGGGGCAGGCATCGGCCGGAGGGCAGGGGGACCCAGGACAGAGAGTGTCTTCCGTGTGGCAGCGGTTGGCCCACGCCATAGGTGCGCAGCGGCGGCGGGCGGAAGAGGCGCGGCTCACAATGGTCAGGGCGGAGAACTCAATGCGGAGGGCCCTGAGGCGGGCCGAGTGCCTCGAGGCAATCCGCAGGGGGTTGGAGGAGGACACAGCGTCGTCCCTGCGGACCCTCGGGGCCATGGAACTGGACCGCCTCCGGGACATCGAACAGGAGTTCGATGATGCCCTGGCCCGGGACACCACAGAGTGAGCCGCTGGACTTGCCCGCCGCCTTTGTATATAGTTCTTTAGTTTTAGGTTTCCTTTCTTTCGTATTATGATTTGGAGTCGACGGACACTGCTCCACTTTTTGTATATAGTTGATTTTTAGGTAGATTTTTTATTAGGTTTCCTTTGTTCAGTTGGGCTCATGGACCCTTGTTATTTTTGTACATAGTTCTTTATTGCATGGAGATTTTTTTACATTTGACTTTGGACAAAATTTTTTTCTATTTGGATTTCAAGTTTCATTTTTTCATACGGACATGCAGCTTACTTTTTTCTCATTCACATTGTAGTTAGTTTTCTTTCTTTAGCATTCTTATTTTTTTTCAATACAATTTTGTTTGCATACTTCACTGTGTGGTATCATCTCATTGGTTTCATGCATGTCATGTTGTGTGTTTTCCCATTCAATTGCAACCATTGTGTGTGACGGACATGGCTTCATTAGCTTCATGAACATTGGGGGTGTAACATGTGATTTCCATTTCCATGTGGGTGAATGGGTTACTTGGTAGGGCTTTTTGGCTGTGGAGGCTGACCATTACGCACATGATTGGGGATTGTGAGGACCTGGTGGGGGCTGCCCATGGTGGCAGGGCGGTGGGGGGTGGTGGGAGACATGATTGGGGGCCTGGTGGAGGATGCCCCTGGTGGCTGGGGGGTGGGGGTGGTGGGAGACATGAGTGGGGGCCTGGTGGAGGGTGCCCCTGCACTGCTGGGGGGTGGGGGTGCAGGGGACATGAGTGGGGGCCTGGTGGAGGGTGCCCATGCACTGCTGGGGGGTGGGGGTGCAGGGGGACATGGGTGGGGGCCTGGTGGAGGCTGCCCCTGGTGGCTGGGGGGTGGGGGTGGTGGGAGACATGAGTGGGGGCCTGGTGGAGGGTGCCCCTGGTGGCTGGGGGGTGGGGGTGGTGGGAGACATGAGTGGGGGCCTGGTGGAGGGTGCCCCTGCACTGCTGGGGGGTGGGGGTGCAGGGGACATGAGTGGGGGCCTGGTGGAGGGTGCCCCTGGTGGCTGGGGGGTGGGGGTGGTGGGAGACATGAGTGGGGGCCTGGTGGAGGGTGCCCCTGCACTGCTGGGGGGTGGGGGTGCAGGGGGACATGAGTGGGGGCCTGGTGGAGGGTGACCCTGGATGCTGGGGGGTGGGGGTGGTGGGAGACATGAGTGGGGGCCTGGTGGAGGGTGCCCCTGGTGGCTGGGGGTGGGGGTGGTGGGAGACATGAGTGGGGGCCTGGTGGAGGGTGCCCCTGGTGGCTGGGGGGTGGGGGTGGTGGGAGACATGAGTGGGGGCCTGGTGGAGGGTGCCCCTGCACTGCTGGGGGGTGGGGGTGCAGGGGACATGAGTGGGGGCCTGGTGGAGGGTGCCCCTGGTGGCTGGGGGGTGGGGGTGGTGGGAGACATGAGTGGGGGCCTGGTGGAGGGTGCCCCTGCACTGCTGGGGGGTGGGGGTGCAGGGGGACATGAGTGGGGGCCTGGTGAAGGGTGACCCTGGATGTTGGGGGTGGGGGTGGTGGGAGACATGATTGGGGGCCTGGTGGAGGATGCCCCTGGTGGCTGGGGGGTGGGGGTGGTGGGAGACATGAGTGGGGGCCTGGTGGAGGGTGCCCCTGGTGGCTGGGGGGTGGGGGTGGTGGGAGACATGAGTGGGGGCCTGGTGGAGGGTGCCCCTGCACTGCTTGGGGGTGGGGTGGTGGGAGACATGAGTGGGGGCCTGGTGGAGGGTGCCCCTGGTGGCTGGGGGGTGGGGGTGGTGGGAGACATGAGTGGGGGCCTGGTGGAGGGTGCCCATGCACTGCTGGGGGGTGGGGGTGCAGGGGGACATGGGTGGGGGCCTGGTGGAGGCTGCCCCTGGTGGCTGGGGGGTGGGGGTGGTGGGAGACATAAGTGGGGGCCTGGTGGAGGGTGCCCCTGCACTGCTGGGGGGTGGGGGTGCAGGGGGACCTTAGTGGGACCCTGTTGGCTGCTGCCCATGGTGGCTGGGGGGTGGGGGTGGTGGTCGACATGAGTGGGGGCCTGGTGGAGGATGCCCCTGGTGGCTGGGGGGTGGGGGTGGTGGGAGACATGAGTGGGGGCCTGGTGGAGGGTGCCCCTGCACTGCTTGGGGGTGGGGTGGTGGGAGACATGAGTGGGGGCCTGGTGGAGGGTGCTCCTGCACTGCTTGGGGGTGGGGTGGTGGGAGACATGTGTGGGGGCCTGGTGGAGGGTGCCCCTGCACTGCTTGGGGGTGGGGTGGTGGGAGACATGAGTGGGGGCCTGGTGGAGGGTGCCCCTGCACTGCTGGGGGGTGGGGGTGCAGGGGGACATGAGTGGGGGCCTGGTGGGGGCTGCCCATGGTGGCTGGGGGGTGGGGGTGGTGGGAGACATTAGTGGGGGCCTGGTGGAGGGTGCCCCTGGTGGCTGGGTGGTGGGGGTGGTGGGAGACATGAGTGGGGGTCTGGTGGAGGGTGCCCCTGGTGGCTGGGGGGTGGGGGTGGTGGGAGACATGAGTGGGGGCCTGGTGGAGGGTGCCCCTGGTGGCTGGGGGGTGGGGTGGTGGGAGACATGAGTGGGGGCCTGGTGGAGGCTGCCCCTGCACTGCTGGGGGGTGGGGGTGATGGGAGACATGCATTGTTGATCAGTAGTGCAAGGTGACATGTGGGTTGGCTGGGGGCATGCCCATGGTGGATGGGCTGCCTGCGGGACATGAGCAGGGGTGCAGGGTAGTCCCCCGTGGTGTGGGCTGCCTGCAGGGGCCGTGGAGGTTGTGGAGCATACACCTGGGAGGACCCACACGGCCAATTCACGTGTAGTACTCCCCAGAACCCCTGAAATACACATACCCTGCAGAAATCGCATGTGGAACTTCCCGCGCACCCCTGGAATACACATACCCTGCTGAAATCGCGTGTGGAACTTCCCGCGCACCCCTGGAATACACGTACCCTGCTTGCACGGGGCCAATCGCGTGTGGAACTTCCCGCGCACCCCTGGAATACACGTACCCTGCTTGCACGGGGCCAATCACGTGAGAGACTTCACGCGAACCCCTGAAATACACGTAGCCCGCTCCCCCGGCCCGATCGCGTGAGAAAGTTCACGCGAACCCCTGTAATACACGTAGCCCGCTCCCCCAGGCCCGATCGCGTGAGAAACTTCACGCGAACCCCTGAAATACACGTAGCCCGCTCCCCCAGGCCCGATCGCGTGAGAAAGTTCACGCGAACCCCTGTAATACACGTAGCCCGCTCCCCCAGGCCCGATCGCGTGTGGAACTTCCCGCGCACCCCTGAAATACACATACCTTGCTCGCACTGGGCCAATCGCGTGTGGAACTTCCCGCGCACCCCTGAAATACACGTTCCCCGCTTGGCGTTTGCTGTTTGCCAGCCCGGTGAACTGGTCCAGGGTTAGCGCAGCCCTTTGCGATGATTTAGCGATTTTGATGGCTTTTCCTTGCGCGAGGGCGTTCTTCGGGGCGTTACTGGCGCTGCTGCAGGGTCGCTGCGATTCTCTGCGCCACGGCTGGTTTGGGAGCCTAAAATACATGAATACGCTGTGCGCGGAAATCGGTTTTAGCGCACGTGCCTGGCGCAGTCAATCGCACACGGACACTCTGCGCCAGCCGCTTGCGACACTTTTCTGCGAAATTCTATGAATTACCCTCTTAATAGTTTACAACCTAGCAAGGAAATGTATGAATAAACCGTGTCCAGGTCCGGGTTCCCTGAATGGGGAATAACCGGGCCTTTCCGAGTTTGGAGGGCCCAGTAATTCCTCGCTCAGGGAACCCGGGCCCGGACCTTCCCCATTCCCATTAGAGCCCCCATAGGGCTCAATGGGAATGGGCGCAGGAGCTAACAACGGGCCGATTACGACCGGTCCGTTGTTAGCTCCCTGGTCCCCTCGCGGAACCCGGTAAGGAAGTCTGGTAAAACCAGACGTCCACATCGGGTCCCGCGAGGGAACCTCGTAATATTGCAGAATGGGTTTAACAGGTCCACCACCATTAGCGGCACCCGTTAACCCATTCCGCAATACTTATAATGAGGCCCATAGTCTATTAAGCAATGAGCACTAGGAAAGAGCTATCTAAATAAGTAAATGATCCTCTTAGCTATTAATGTAAAGACAAGCAGGAGGATATTCAAAATGTTCTCTCTAGTGCATCAGGACCAATGGAAATTATAATAGCAACGAAGGACAGATTACAAAAAGGCTCCAAGGTAATCCAAGGTAAACCTCTTTATTCATTTCAAGAGTACACATTGAATCTAATCTGGCAACCCAAAACAATTCTCATTGTGTACGTGTGTCAGAGAAATGACCACCTCTGGGTGATTGGTGTACAACCTCCAAGACTATGAACCATAGGTGCATGATCATATGTCTGTAGTCCCTAAAATGTAGGGCAACAGGTGACTTAGGGTTACCTGTTCAGATGTTTTATTTATGCTCTGTCCACCTCTTGCATACTTTCTGTGTTGTTTGGCCTACATAGCATTTGCCAAAAAGGCAACATAAGCCATATTTGCCATTAGCAATGTTGCAAGTCTCAAAATGGTGTCATTTATTTTCTTTCCTGGTATGGAATGTCTTATATGATCACCCTGCTTGGTGTTATTGAAGTAACTGCATCTATGACAGGGATATGTGGCTAGTTTGGATTTTTGTAGGAGGATTTGTGTTTTGGCCTTGATCAGTTGATCACAAATGTTTTCCCACATTTGTAGGCTATTATAAGTGGTTTGGGAAATAGCCATACTAGCTGGGGATCTTTATACTATCAGTTGTTCTTTATGATCCTGGAGATGTGGTGGTTTTGATTGGGTTATTTCATTGTGTGTAGAAATGGAAAGTAGTCTTCTCTGAGTTTGAGTACCAGTTGTTCCTGCCTGGTCTTTTTTGAGGCTTTGACTTTGCACTCAATTACAGGACATGAGTAGCCCCTAGATTTCAATTGATATGACATGATTTCATATTCTGTTTTGTAAGTCTCATAATCAAAGACTATTCCTCTTAGACTGATAAAGTGGCTATATGCTAGACTATTTCCTAGGTGCTGTGGATGAAACCCAAATAATAGAGTGTATTATTGAGATCTGTTTGTTTTCGATACATTTGTTGGACATTTGATAATGTTTACAAACATTTCTATATCTAAAACATGTAGGACAGAATTGGCAATATCCAAGGTGAATTTAATGTGTGGATGTGAAGTATTTAAGTATTCCACAAAGTGCTAGATGAAATTGTCCATGTATCTATTGCATGCAAATAACTTGGTTGAACAAAATTCACAGTCAAGTATTCATGTGGCCTCAAAATGGTATACAGAAATGTTGGCACATGCTGGTGCCATGGCAGTTCGCATTGAGGTACTTGCTACCTAAAGGTAATCCGCATTACTGAATCAAAAGAAGTTGTTGTAAAGAATGATTTTTATAAGTTCAATCGTGAAAAAGTAAGGTGCTGGAAAGATGTCTTGTGGTTAAAGTAACCACTCCAGTGCTTCAATTAAAACGTAGTACATTAGCATTACTGCTTTATTTGTTGACTGAAAACACACTGAAGGGTTTCTGTAATTTATTTTACATTTTTAAGGCCTACAATTAGTAAGAGTAGCTTTTCAGAATACATCTATACATAGAAATGATTTCTGTAGATAATTATTATTTACATGCTTATTTTTACCAACAGTCATATTGTGGTTACTATTCTCATACTGTTTAATACTGTCTAGATTGTAAATATGTAATATTATTTTAATTTAGTCCTACACATTTTATCTCAATCACTTTTGCAGTTTGAGTCATATTATTTACAATTAGCGTCACGCATGTCATTTCGGTGACGTCATCCAGTTGCCTGCAGGAATACATTTTGATCATTGTCATCATTCTTTATTTTACCCGTTCGTGTCTTACCCATTTTAAAATGTCCTTTATTCATAAATTTCCTTTCTAGATTTCTAACGGTTGCTTACACAGGGAAACCTATGACTTTGTTGTTACATGATGATGCGCAAGTTTAAAAATGGCCATTTTCTCTGATGAACTTTTGTCGTCTTAGCCTTTAACTATTCTAAGAGAGATTGAGACATCGCATGGATTCACTTTACTTAATGCAGCCTTGGAGATAGATTCGCTCCTTCCCTCCAGGACAACAGCATAAATAGTCCCTCTCTATAAAGTAGGGTGAAGGGAGGAAACTTGGAACTATAGGCCACTATCCTTCCTTGACACTACATGAAAGATTTACCCTAAGACAGTGTTATCACACCTACTGAGTTGGACCATGGAGAACAAAATCATAAATCATTTCCAAGCTGGATTTCGGACGATACATGGCTTAAGCTATATCTTATTGTCTAAAAGAATGCATAACTCAGCAGGGTGAACATTTGTGTATTATTTAGAGACCTAAGAACTGTGTCCGATGGGGGGTCCCAAAGTGTAAGGAAGACTTCCAGGTCAGAAATTGAAAAAAGGGATGTCAGGTGCCAGCATATCCAGGAGGAATTCACCAGAAATATTTTTTACACCAATGCAATATGGCCTTATGTCTAAAGAAATTAAATTCTTCTAGTCATTACACAGGCATTCCCGGATGCCCTGATTTTGGCGGACGGACTTTCTTTGGATCCCCCATTATTCACATTTCATCAAGTGACTTAGTCTGAATTGTCCACCATATTAGAGAGCATGAAAGCTACATCCTGTCTGGGGAATGTATGCCCTGCAAGTATTATTAAGGACTTAGAGGTTCTTTTTCTCTGGATCACCAGGATTATCAATGCCTTGTTTCTTGAATCCCGCATTTCCCTTGTTTGAAAAGAGGCATAGATCACTCCTCTTTCAAAAAAGGACAGTCTTAATCAAGCAATAGCAGGGAATGTTCACCCTATTACGAATGTGCCTTTTTTGTTAAAGATTGTGGACAAAGTGGCATATTTGCAAATGCAAGAGTTTTATAAAACTCACGGGATTCTAGGAATTCATCAATCTGGCTTTAGGTCCGGCGCTAGGACTTGAACAACATGCCGGGACACACTAGAGCTAAAATAGAAGAGTTTTCAGTAAGCGTTGGAATTGCAAATGATTCTCAGTATGCCTATGGGCCACCCGCAGATAATTCCATAATTTACTGGCAGCAAAAGAAAAATCCCAGCCCTCCACCTGCAAAGGAGGAATTTAGGAAAGCAACCAGACAAGCATTAGCGGGGTGGAGACACTGCCTCGGAATGTAAATGTAAGGCAGGAACTTGTCTTGAAGAAAATCTGCTCCCTGATGATAGTACGCCAGGTGGACCAGACAGAGGGATTTAAATGTTATCCTTTTGACCTTTCGCTGCCAGTGAAGAAAACATAATATAGGGCTAATGTGGGAGCCATAAGGAGTAGAGGTGGCAACCCGGGTGGCGAAGTTCTGCAGGAGCTGGCACTAATGTATGAGGCCAGGAGGCTGGGCCATAAACAGGGCATTGCAGTAGTCCAGGCGGCTCGTCACTAGCGAGGGGACTATCGCGAGGTGCAGGTGAATAGGTAAGAAATGTAAGACCTTAATAGGTAAGAAGGTAAGCACCTTAAGCAAGAAGTAACCTGTTTTACAGACTGCACTCCCCTTTTGGAGCCATCGACAGTGACGAAGATAGACTCCCAGCATCTTACTTTGGTACTGAGACGACCCACCTGGCCTTAAATCTAATATTCTGGACATCATTGACTAAGACGACATGGTTGCATTGTTGCTGCTTGACTTACCAGCCACTTTTGACCTGGTAGACCATGCACTGCTTATAAAAATACTGGTTGATATGGGAAGATGTTCTGAGTCAGCCACAAATTGGATAACACCTTTTCAGGGTCAGCATAGAGCTAGAGTGGCAGTTGGTGACTTCCAGTCCCAATAGACACAACTTATCTGTGGTGTGCCAAAAGACTTGTGCCTTTCCCCATACTGTTTAACATCTAGACCAGTCCATTGTTTGACTAACTGGACAGCATGGGGGTCTGCAATATCAAGTATGCAGATGGCACCCAGGTACTTGTTGAGTTGACAGGTGATCATACACTTGATACCATCACCATTAATACAATCTATGCCGCCATTCAGTCTTGGATGGCTTTAAACTCTCTTGCTCTGAATGACGATAAAACAGAGCTGATGATAGTAGGATCTGGCTCTAGGCTCAAGAAATTAGATACTCTATATAGCCACTTTTGCATTTCCGTTTGTTCTATCAAAGTATCTCCTTTTTTGAAGACTCTTGGTGTGTACCTTGATGCCCAGATGATGTTCAATAGACACGTCTCTTATTTACGTTCCTCATGCGCGTATTTCTATAGTCTTCTCAGGCAAATTTGTCCTTATTTGTCCATTGAGAATAGAGCTATCATTGCCTCGTGAGAGGGGTCAGAAATGTGAGACGGACACAGGTATAGCTTTAAAAAATGTTGCCATTTATTTAAAGAAAACGGGGTGAGATAAACTCCTGTCTTCCCCCATCCTACCGAGAATATCCCGACCAAGCAAACTATAATGAAAGAAAGATGCGCTAGTGTCCATAACGTCTCTGACCGACACACTAATACATGCAACAAAAGTGTACAAGGAATATTTGGCTGTCTTCAGTTCAACAAAAAAGTGCAAACGTTCAAACTTATAGTTTTTAGAAAGTACTCTGTGTGACCAGGGTTGGACTCCCTTCCCCTGGATGAATTCAGGAATTCCCTTGGAAAAGTGCTGGATCAGGAAAGTTCTGTTCAGTTCAACACCAAATGTCTTTTCCATCCACTGCTTCCTTCCACTTGGTAAAGTAAATGTCTCTTTCACAAACACTTGTTCAAAAACCAAAGCAATAATTTTCCTCCACACAATGTCTTTCTCAGGATGCACAGCAACTATTAGTATATCACAATTGTTCTTCCAATGGAATACTTTTGTCAGGATAGCACAGCATCTACCTTTGATGATGCAACAGTTTATTAAAATGATAAAGTTACCAATAGCTTTCCACAACACCTTTTTACTACAACCACATTTCTTCAAAGCAAATGTTTCTTTCCTGGCCTACTCACCTGCCAGAACTAACTACAAGTCTTCCCTTTCCCAGTTCACTCTCCTGCCAGGAAGAAAATGCAACTCCTTCTACTACAGTTGGTCTCTTTTGTTAGTGGCAATACAGGTTACAGATTTCCCCAAACGGGTGTCTAAGGAAAGGAGAATGTCAGCGTTGTTGCCCTTTTATCACTTTGTTATAGTCTCTGTGCTGGTGGCAATGTGAGTTACAGGTTTCCGCAAGTTGACATCTCATAAATGTAGACTTGCACCCTTTTTGCACTCTTACTTCTTCTGGATAGACTCTTGGCTGTTGGCAATGTGGGTTGCAGGTTTCCCCAAGTTGTTTCATAATTGGAGAATGTCACCCTTTTTGCACTCTTACTCCTTCTGGATTGCCTCTTGGCTGTTGGCAATGTGGGTTACAGAGTTCCCCAAGTTGACGTTTCATGAATTAGGTCTTTTTGCCTTCTTATTCTACTTGCTCAGTATTCAAAATAGTCTGATTTTAGCAAACATTACACTTGGAGTGCCCCAAGGTTACCTTCCCTTGCAGGCCAACTCACAGGCTCTGTTTGGCATCTCTGTGTTGCTGCCTGCTGCTGCAGCGGGCCCTTGGCAGATCGGAAATCTGATTGACAGCATTTCTGTACCTACCACCACCTGCACAGTCTCTCTTTTGAAACCCGCCAGCCCTGCTGGGTCTCCAGCGTCCTCCAGTTCCTGCCGGGAACTTGTGTCCGGTCAGGAGCATGTCACCCATACAGTTGGGCTTCTCTCACTGCTGCTGGCCACGACTCTGTTTCCTGGTGTGTGTACTCTGCAAAACCACACACCTTCTCTTCCCACATCAGCTTTTGCTGGCATACGCGCTCCTGCTGGAGCTACAACTGCTTCAGGCTTATTCCTGACTGCTTCTGCCTCTGCTGCTCCTTTCCCTCTTCTCCTCAGCAGTGGTCCATTTTCAGATTTAAATGTCCTGCTCAGGTGCCTTGCCTTCAAACAACTAGACTGCATTGCCCCTTCAGTGGCATCTTTGATCCTTATTGACTCTTGGTCCTTCTTCCTCATCCCAGTACCACAGGCATTATGGATCTTGAAGTCCATAATGAGTTTGAGTCATTTATGTCTATTAATTTCTATTTGATTGTTGAACTAGATGCTATAAGAGTCAGGAGATGTTAAATGAGTGATGTGTGACTTAACATTAAAGCTAAGACTTCTACCCAAGACAAAGTCATGGCCATTAGAGGATGTCACATCTAAATCAGAAACTCCCAAGGTATGCAACTTATTCTTTCACAGAAGGTTCCTTGGGTTTCCTAATGAGAGGGACTTGCGCAATGACAGCATGCCATCAGATACTTGGGAATGATAGGACACTCATCCTCACAAGAAGATGAATACTGCTTCTCTCCCAAAGGAGTCATCATTTCCCCTGACTACCATCTTCTCCCATGTGATCCTCCCTCATGCTACCACCCGCAGGGTTAGGATCAGCTAGCATCTGCTTTCCCCTGGCCACATGGGAGGAGATTCTAGGCTGGGTTCAGTGAGGACTCCGCGGGATTCAGCACTCTCGGCTCTGATATCCTCAAGGACAGACTCCAGATTATTCAAAAATTTACTGTCAGATCTGTCCATGGGCTGAAGAAGCAACAACATCTAAGCATGGCTAGGTGCAATCTACACTGGTTAACGGTCTCACAAAGAATTCGGCACAAAGTTGGTACCCTAACCTTTAATGTTGAAATGGACTGGCTCTGATATCCTCAAAGATAGACTATTGTAACAGTGTACACGAGGACCCCAACCCGCCCATAAAGCTGGAGGTTGCCCAATAGCACTTTAAGATGAGTAGCAGCACCCGTGAGATGGATGGGGATGCAGATTAATACTCTTGCATCGAATCAATAATGACAACTCAATAGTTTGGCTAAGGGAGTCCGTTTAATGACAAGTACAAAAAACATGGAGTTCATGAACATCAGCAATCACTCGATCTTCCGTCTCGCTTCACAACTCCAACGAACTTCATAAAAAACAAATCTTTTATACTGAAAACTCTTCATCACTGACATGTAACGCTTAAAATGTTGCATGCAATTCTATTGGTTATAGGAAGGTAACTTTAATATAGGTATTATATCTGTATATGGTAATGAAGTGAGGGGATTGGATAAACAGTGTCAGGTGGGGCATCTGAGCCCTTCCTTCAAAATGGCTGCTGTAGACATCACTAAAAGTATGACGTCTCATTGGTTCTATTAACTATAGGACCCTAGATTACTTGGTCCACTATGATTGGGTTGGCATCAACCCCACTCATACTCTTCCACCAGCCTAGCAGCGTGCAGAATAGCCAGGTGCAGGGAGCTTGTTTGCTCCCCCAGTCTCCCTCCAATTATTGCAAAAATCAATCATCACTCCAGTGGTCACGAGTCAATTATTTCTTTGTATCTTGGCCTCGAGACTGCTTCTTGGTCTGGAAAAGTGAAGGTGCCTGGAGATGGCACAATTCCATGCGTAGGTGTGAAAGTTTCATCCCTTCTGCTGGCTCGGTCACGTGATTCCGACACCGTGAAAGTTGTCTTAATTCGTGTATATGATTGAATTTTTTGCCAGCCATTTGCCTCCTGTGGCTTATCTTGACCTTTCAGAATAGGATACTCTTTTCTTCTCTTAAATGTATCTACTATTGGCCTACTTCAGCTGGTACGACCTTGGCTTCTTGGCATGACTTGCCTTCGTCTGAGTTTCGGTCTGTCCTTAATTCTCGAGTTTCTTGCTGCAAAGCTCTCCTCGTGAGACCTTAAGTAACTTTTGGTCAGTTCTGCTCTTGTGCATAGTGGAAGTATACTTATTATTTTTTTATTTTTTTATTTATTGTGATCTTTAGTTTGTACAAACTTTTTTTTTAGAGACTCTCCTTATGATCACATACGTCAACCACTAACTAAGTTTTCCAAGTCAATTTACTTCTTAGTTTTCAAGGACTTACATTTGAGTCTTCTATAATTCTTTCAGAATTACATCTAAGAAATCAATTATCGCACAGGTTATTTTCATATTGTGACCTGATGTTTCACGCAACCATCATTCCTCGCTATTTCTGTTTATTGGAAAACAAAAGCCCAAATAAAAAGTCCTTTGACTTGAGATTGCGTTGCAATTTATAATCAGATGGTAGAGCGATTCCGTATCTTTTTTACAATGTCTACATAAGTCATTTTTTTAAATCCAGGTTTTTTCTCAGCCATCTCATTTCGTTTGTTTGAAGCGCATTTAATCGCAGTCGCAGAAATTGATCTCTATGGTGGCGAGATGGACATTTAACTAGGTAGTTTGGCTATACATTTAGTGTGTTTAATACAAATCCCAAAGGATTAATAATAATAAGTTTACTTCAGTGCCTACACCTTTAGTAAAACCTGTTTGCCGACAGTCACCAATACTTTCTTGTTTGGCCCATGCTGACAGTTTTTTTTGTAGAAATGAAGCAAATAGTTTACCAATTGTGTCCAGCAAAGCTATAGGATGATAATTTACCAGGTCAGCTAGTGAGCCCTTTTTGTGAATTGGCACAACCACAGCTGTTCGCCAAGAGGAAGGCATTTCGTGGTTAATTGCTATTTTTTCAAATAGTATTGCAATAAACTGTGCCCACCGTTCTGGTTCTTTTTTTATTTTTTAAGCATCACATTTGAGATGTTATCATGGCCTGGAGCTCTTGAGATTTTCAACTGCATGATTGCATTCAGGATGTCAGCATGAGATTCTGCTACATTCCATCGTTCAGCTGGTGTTCGATGATTGGGTTCCTTCTCACTGTCACCGTCATTGAATAAGTCAAGGAAGTATGTTTCCCATAACTGCAGAGCTACTTCGTTGATTAATGCTTGGTTGCTTTTAGTATTACCGGAGTTCAAGATGGCCCAGATTTCTCGCGAATTATATTTTTGAAATAGTTCTAACATTATTTCTGCCTGTCCTTAATCTCTTTGGGTAGAAAACGATTTAACCCAATTTCGATAGCGTTGTTGGTGTAATTGTTCATCGTGCTTAGGATGGTTTGATTTCTTGATTTTCCTAATGTCTTGCAGAAATGTTTTCTTTTCCTTCGCAAGCTGGCTACTAAATTTATGTTGGTGATGATGGCCAGCTAACCCCTTTGAGGTCGTCTTCACTAAAAATGTGCTTAACAATGGCACGTAGTTTGCATCTTTTGAAACTGTAGATTGACCGAACGTGTCAGTCATCTGACAAATCTGATTCCCGTTGATCCGAAGACGAGTTCCACTTGCATTTGACCAAACATCATTAGGATATTTGATCGGTGGCGACTGTTCGCTCGTTTGCCAGGTCAACTTCAATGGGAAATGATCGCTATTGAGCGCTTGTGTCACATTTAGTTTTGTGACTTTTTTTAGTAAATTATGCGAAATCCAGATATAATCTAGCGTTTTCTTAGTTTGGTTTTGATGACAGGTTGTATTGGCTGGTAAGTCTCCTTGAATCTGTCCGTTCAACATTATACAATTTTGAATCTTCATTGCTGCATGCCACAGTTTGGCCTCTGCTGACAGTTTTTCAAATTTTTTGAGCCTTTGTTTCGACGTAGAATCATCGATCTCGAACCAATTATTATTTAGATCTCCACATATCATAATTTGGAGGTTGTTACCAAGTGTTAAGTAAGTGTCTATCATTGTTGTTACAGATTTGACAAACTTGGCAGGGGTGATCATTTCAGAATTCCAATATGAATTTATGATCAGGATCCAAGTTTTTTTTAACGGATGAGTTGTTTTGCTGTTCAAGTAAAGCTCCTTGCACAAATAAGTTGGGATTTAATGTTTCTTTCACCAGCCAATATGCTGAGTGTTTTATCATCATCAGTAAGCCAGAAAAAGGTCTTCCATTTCTGTTTTTTCTGTCTGGATTTAGTAGGATCGTATAACCATCTCTAGTAGGAGATTCTCGTAGCCATGTTTCTTGTAAACATATAGCAAAGATTCCGTCTAGATTTACTGGAAAGGTGTTTAGTAGATGTGCAAATCCTCTTGTATTCCAAGAAATTAGGTTCTGCTCCTGGTCTTGGCATTCGATCCTTAGCTAATTCCGAGTGATGATACGATATTTTCTTCTTGTTTCTTGGTGTTCTGATGGCATGTTCGATTTGTCTTGACTTGACTTGGATAGGTGGCACCTCAATTGTTCTCTTCTTTGTTGCATTCATGTTGCTGGGACTAACTTTCCTTTAAATGCATGGTCAACTTTAGTGATAGCCTGTGGTTCAAGGGAAAGATCAAATCCATATAATAGGAGATTGTCTTTTGCATCTAGTAGCGTTCTCCTTACAGCCAATGAATTGATGTGAAGCAGCACTTGGTCGGAGGTTCTTTCAGTAGCATATTCTACGATCATTATGTCTTCAGAAGTCACGGTACGCAGCGCTGGTATACATTTGAATAATTTCATGATGTTGCTGTGATTTAAATTTACATCAGCATCGTCTGAATGAATATTTTGTGGTCGTTATTTTATTTGTGTGCAGTCTTTTGAGGGCTCTCGCCTGTGTGGCGGCTTTGGTTTTTGAGTAGAGTCTTTCTGTTGTTGTAGTCATGTAAATTTGGGATTTAATTTGCAACTCGAGTTAAATTTACCGTTGTTCTGCTGTGAGGGTTGCTTAGCTCTTTTCGCATCCGGCGAAGGGGTTAATCCTGAAAAAATGTGGGGTTTTTTAGGTGTTTCTGCGATGACCACCTTTGTTCTTGTTTCTTTTTTAATCAAATTGATTTCGATCTCAGGTGGGTTTGTTACCTCAGCAATCTGATCGTCTGAATATGTTGAGAGATCGCATAAGTCAGTTGACGAGGTAAAACAGGAACTTGCCTGACTTTCAGAATCTACTCTCCGGCGTTTTTTTTGGTTTGTGTTTTTGGTTGAAGCTAAACCACCAGAAGTCTTTTCTTTTACTGCGAGCACTTCTTGGGAGGCAGTAACTTTGACTTGTGGCTTTGTGCGTTCAAACAGCGCTAACTTATTTGGGGTTGTAAGATTTCGGATAAAAGATTTTGCTGATTGACGCGGGGGCTTCCTTAAATTGCTTTATGCACGGTCGTTGGTGGCTTCTTTTTTGGGATTACAGTCCCACTTGTTGTTCCTTTCACGTTCCAATTCCCTGCTTTTGCAGAGCTGGAAAAAATTCCAAAAGAGGATAAGGTGTTTGTTTGGTCATTTTCCACTGAGATATCGTCCTCGTTGTTTTTGAGTTTTGCCAAAACTGGTCGGCCATCTTGCGTTATCCCTTTGCCTTCTTCCGTTTGAATTATTTCTTGTGAAGGAACACTTAATGTTTTTTTGAAGTTTTGATTGTCAGCTAGTTTGATTGTCTCTAACGTATTTGCTGGTTTATTTTGTGTGCAGCCATTGAGCACGCACTGAACGGTGTTATTTGTCTTGTTTGTTGCTATAGTAACAGTCGGATATAGACCTGCTAACGGTCTCTGAACTAGGTCAGAGTTTTCGTTTGGATCTGCAACATATTTTGGAATTGGTAGTTGTTCTCTGCAAACTAGGTTCAAACTATGGCATGAGGCTTGAGAGTCTTTTCTGATTTCATTTTGATGCATCCATTTTATGGATTCAAGTAGTGCTGCCATGAGGTCGTCTTTAGAAGATTAGTCTTTTAGCATCTGCTCTTTCTGTATTGACTGCCACTGCGTTGATTGTTCTGCTTCATTGTCGAACCTACAATGAAGAAATTTTGTACATTCGTCAATTGCTGTTATTTTTGAAAGCAAGTTTGTCATCATGATCGTTTGGTTGTTCAGGGTTTCATGAAGAGACTGATAGAGATTGGTGAACGGGCATAACGCTAGAGTCGTGGATGCCAAAATGTTATTGTGAATTTGAATTGCCGCTGCCGTTGAAAGATTAGGTTTAGCTCCTGACTCGCGGTTATTTTGGGTTTCATTTTCATGCATTTTGCATCTATTTTGAACGTGTTTGGATTCATTCTCGTCTTTTGCGTAGTGCACTTTAGTGGCCACAGTAGACACATTTAACGCAGTATCCCAATGTTCTGTTGATTTCGATTTGAAGTTTTTCAGCTCGTGTGGTTTTGTTATTGGGGTACTGGTGGTGGCTTGGCATCTAACTTCCGACACGTGGAGTGGTTTTGTCAAATCAGACAGTCTTTTTTCTTCTTTCATTTTGTTTGCTTCGTTTTGAAAACTTTCTGTTAATTTAGCTTTGACAGCGAGAAAGTCAACTTTTAATTTTTCAGTCAGCCGATTGTCTCGGGCCTCTTGGACAGTCTCAGTCTGAGATTTCATTTTATGTAGGATTTCTCTCTGCTTACCAAGGCCAGGGGGAGAGCTTAGCATTATAGGCTTGTTTCTAAGTTGAGCTCTACTATGCTTTAGCTGATTCTCTACTTTTGTTAAGTCGTTTGTGTTGAAAATGCTAATCTCTGAGTTAGTTTTCATTAAAGGCTCCACTTGGGGAGCTGTAGATTCTGAGGTCGTGGTACTGGTCTTGGCTTCGCTGCACTGGGCCTTGATGGTAGCTGGGGTGTTGTCGATAGTAAGATTGAATCCAGACAGCTTACTAGTTGGCTAGTTGCATTCAAAAGTTCAAGATCAGTTACTTCGAATGGGGATTGAAACAGTGCCGAGTTTATTTCTACAGCATCAATGTTTAGTGGAGAATATTCCGAATGACAGGAATCTGTATCTAGTTTCCCAATCTGTGAAGGTAACGTGAGTAGTTTGTATACTTGTTTCAAATTGGCTCGACCTGGGCGTTTCACCTTTTCTTCACATAGCCCAGGTGCTTTTACCGCTACGGTATAAAGAGAGGGTAACTGTGTGTTTGGTTGAATGCTCGCACGGTTAGCAGGGAGGGCTTCTGTTTTATGCAGAGTATTAAATATGTCGTTATCTACATGACTAACATTCCCACTCTTGGTTTGTTGGCTTACCTTCCCAATTCGTCCGCAAGGTATGGCCAGCGTCCAGGGATTCAGGAGATGTCTTTGTTGCAATGTCTTTACCCGTGTTTGTGGGCCGGCATCGAGTTGCTCCGGCGCGTGTGGACAGGTGAGCGCGGATGTCTTCATTATGGAAGTGGCGATCACTCGCACCCTTTACTGACGCGGGCTTCACGCCACAAGGGCTGTCGGGTAGCAGGCTTTGAAGTGTCTCCTTCAAGGGGGCGTGTCCAAAGTCCTCGAGCCGGCGAGATGATTGAACAGCTGAGATCAGCTGTAACAGGCACCGGCGTGTGAGTCTCCTAGGCACGCTTGGCTTCTGATTCAGTTGCTTCGCTGAATAATGCTGTGAAAGGCAGCCGAACAGAGAGCTGGAAACGTTCTCAGCACAGCACAGCAAACAGTCTTTCACTCGCGCCCTTTACTGACGCGGGCTTCACGCCACAAGGGCATCGGGTAGCACCCTTTGAAGTATACTTATATACGGTTCTTTTCTTGAGGTAGATATGTATAGGTGGTGCTTGCTGCACTCTATTTTACTACTAAGCTTTAGCAAGCCTCACGATTTTCTTAGCTTCTTGCGGTTCCTTGCATATGTACACGTGTAAGCTAGCTGAATGTCTGCATCATGCTCATGGCATAAGCATCTAACATTTGACATGGTTATTTCGCTTTAAACTCAGGATGTCACTTATCCATAGTGTTTCGTCTCTTTTCATCATTCATAGGTCGTCATATCTTTTATATGTGAGTGAGTCCGGGTTCTTGTGACGTCACCATTCATCTTCTTTTAGGACTTTCTTGGCTTCTTCTGGTATTGCATTTTGACAATCATCATTCTGTCTCGCTTGTCGTTATGGTTTTCTCAATGGGTACCTTACTGTCCAAGGTTTCTTAGGTGCGGGTACTTCTATAGGTGCTGTCAGTTTGATAGGTACTGGGCAGAGCCAATCTGCGGCTCTCTTCTGGTTTATTTGCTCATCATACGTCACATATTTCGGCGTGGACATTCCTGGCACCTCAAAATGGGCGGTACGGGTGCAAATCATGTTTGGGACCTCCTCTACACTCCCCCCTCTCGGCGATTCATCGACCACTTTCACTTCTTCTTTTATGTCCATCTTTCCTGGATCCTCTGTATTCACTTTCACTTCATCTTCTGGATCCATCTTTACTTCGTCTTCTGGGTCCACACATGAAGGTCTGAAGAAATGTCTCTTTGGAGTCCATATTTTTATGACTCCCTTCAGGCTCCCTGCTGTTCTCACGTGCTGGTCCTTTTTCCATGTCATAAGTTGAAATTGTCCATTTGGACTGCAATAAATCCCTCTTCCCACGTAGTTTCTGTGTTTCCTTGGATACAGAAACTTGGTTCCTTCTGGTGCATGAATTCCTAGCTTTCACAAAGTGTCTTATTTCTTCATCAGTCAGGTCTTTGGGCTTCCATCATGGTTCAATATCGATCATGATCTTCATCCCTATGGCCTTTTTCGCAGTTTTCTGGCACTAAGAGATTATTATCTTGATAACACAGAATCTGAGTAATATCATCACTAGGAACTTGAATACATCTGCCATCCATTGCAAAACCCAGGAAAATAGTGATCAAAACCAGCTGTCCTCGTCTACTTCATCAGCTTCATCGATCATCTGATACTGTAATTTCATCAACATACCTATGGCCTCTGTTAAAGTTCCATTTTCTTCATCGTGAGATGGTATGAATGTGCAACATTTTCTGTATTCCAAATTAAGGCACTTGAGTTCAGCAAATCCTTTTTTTACTGTACATGTTCAAAATACACAAGCTCCCAGTCGATTCTTCTTACCTGTTTCACTCCGAAAGACATGTCAGATCCATGGCAGTATAAACAAGAGTTTTCTGGCAACACTTCTCGATCTGTCCCTCGGCGGAAAGTTTTACTACGTTGGGCAACTTCCTTATTGTCTTTTTGTTTTCAGGGTCTTGAAGAAATTCAGTGATGCTAGTGAGCCTTCCCACTAGTGACGGGTATGACCTCTAGACTAGGTCAAAATAATTCAGAACATCTTTAGTGATGTCGCTACTGTGGGACACCATAAGTGAGTCCAAATAATGCTTCTGTCTGGAACGAGTCCGGATATTGGATTAAAGCGCTGTGTACACCGAATAAACATAAACATAAACATATTGTATTTTCTTCCAATTTGTGTGTCCTCGACACATTTGGCATATCCTTTTCTTATCAAGGCTTCAACATGCCTCAGTCCAAAGTTCAAAGCCAACAGAATAGGTTGTGACTTATACGTGCAATTCTCTTCTTCACCCTGCAACTAGGATGCACAGAGTGTCCGTATTTTTATGTCCTTATCCCCTTTTTTGCTCAGAGGAAATGTCCAATTTTAAGCCACAATTTGCATAAGAGTTTCTCATCTTTGTTTTGCTGGTCATGCGTCCTTCTTCCTCATCATGGATCTCGTCTGCACGTGCTGTGGTTCTTCCCGTCGTCTGTAGTCTCTACGCGTTGGGGTGCGGGCAGGGGTCCTTCTCCGATGTATGGTTTGATATCACCCAGAAAGAGCCAAGCTCTTCTTCCTTCTAGCTTGACTGCAGAGGCAGTAACGTTCTCCACTCTGAATGGACGGTTGAACCTTGGCTCGTCCCACTTCTTTCTCGAGTGGTTTCTCACCAGGATTGTGTCTCCAGGAAAAGATTGGTGGTAGACGTAGTCCTTGAATTGGGTCAGTTGTAGAATCTGCTTCTGATTTCTGTGCTGTCCCACACCCTTTTTGTCGTCGCTGCAGCTGTCCTGAAATTACAGTAAGCCAAGATGTCATGCAGTTCAAGTAATTTTGCATTTCAGACCCTAAGATTTCTCCTGTTGGCTGGGCATCACATCTAGCTCTAGCTTGGGGTGTCCATGGAGTATGCATCCTTCTGCCTGTTGCTATTTCGTGCTATGTAAAATGATGGTCAGAGCCAGGCTGGTTTCGGAGTGCATACAGTGCCAATGGAAGGCAGTGTAGCCATTCCTTTTATAGAGTAAGCTTCAACTTGGCTATCCTTTCCTTTAACAAGCCATTGAGCTTCTCACAAATTACATTACCTTGCGGGTGATACGCTGAGGAGAACTGGTGCTTTATGCCAAGCAGCAAGCTGATTTGTTCAAATACTGCGTTAACAAAGTGAGGACCATTATCTGACCTCATGACTTCACATACTCCTCACCTAGGAAATACCTCTCTCACCAGAAAATTGGCTGCACAGGTAGAGTCTGGGTGTGTGCATGGACCTGCTTCTATCAATCTAGAAAATGGACACACCAGAACTTTTCGGTACCTGTACCTGTTACATACTTGAATCATATCGACATAATCAACATGCAAGTGCTGAAAAGGTCCATTAGGCCTTGGGATGACTCCTCTAATTACTCTTAGTGTGTGCCCAGCTGTGAACTGTTGGTAGATTATACAGTTCATCATAAAAAATGCAACGTGCTCCGCTAAGTTCGGTATGAACCAATCTTCAGCGATTGTTGCTGCTAGATTCTCTTTTGTCATATGTGCTGGATAATGCAATTGCTCCATTGCTATCTTCAATAGGGCTATAGGCATCACCGGTTTACCATTGCTGTCTTGTCACCACAAGCTTTCGGAGGGGTTTAAAGAACACCCTCGCCACTTCCAGAGGTTTTTCTCCTCCTGTGGTGCTTTCCCTTGGAGTTCCATTGACTGGGTTTGCCCCATTTTACTATAACTGTCAGGTTCACTTTGTTCAACAATCATTCTCTCATGCACATCAGTTGTTTCCACATCCATCACAACTTTGTCTTTGGTGGAGACACGCTTGGCTTCTGTGTGTGCTGCTCGATTTCCACGTGAGATAAAATCTGTCCCTTTTGTGTGGGCGGTGCATTTTATGCCCGCTATGCCCACTGGGAGCCGTAGTACCTTAATGAGTCTATCCAATAGGGCTGCATGCTGCACTGGCCTGCCATCCGCTCGGAGGTAACACCTCCTTTTCCAGCGTGCTAAGCCTGCGTGCACCGTTGATGTCACATAGGCGGAGTCACTGTAAACCGGCACTTCCTGGTCTGCATGATTCTCAATGGTGAGTAACGACACCAATCATTCTGGAGCCTGTGCTGAATAATAAGATGGTAATCGTGCACTAATGAGTACACAAAATTCTCCATTGTGGTGTGCTTCATCACAGTGGCGCCTGTATATCTTTGCCCATCATTTTGATCAATTGTCAAAGAATCGTCAACGAAGACAATTTCTCTTTCTGTCAATGCGTTTTCTTTCACTCTGGGAATCTCATCATAGAATTCTTCATAATTTGCACAGTCATGGATCAGTTCTCCCTCAGTGACTGGCTCTTCTATGACCATAGCTCGGTTCACTATTTTGCATCAAACTATCTTAATCGATGGGTTCGATATGATCACTTCATAAGCAGAAGTTCTCTGAGATGTCAATGTGCCCTTTGGTTTCTCTAGAATGGCAAATAGTGCATGCTCGGCAAACAACGTCATTGAGCACCCCATGACAATGGTTGTAGCCCTCTCTAAGGCAAACGCTGCGGCATCTAAACTTTGTTCGCAAGGGAAATGACCTCTCATCACTGGGTCCAAATTCCCACTGTAGAGTGCCAGGGGCTTGTTCCCCAATGTGGTTCTCTGTGTGAGTACTGCTGTCATAACGCTGCCATTCGTGTGTGAAAACAGGTAGAATTCCTCTGCATAATTGGGAATCCCTAAAACTGGTGCAATGCAAATGGCTTTCTTGAGTTCAATAAAGCCTTCTTCCTTGGTCTCAGACCATTCAATTTTTTCTTTCGTCCACTGTGCCTTCTTCAGGGCTTGTAACAAGGGCTCAATGTATGGGCTGTAGTCCAAGACCCATGCCCTGACATAATTGCAAAGTCCTAAAAATCTCTGCATCTCTTTTATTGTGTGTGGCTTGGCTGTGTTCAATATGGCCTCAGCCCTTTCAGGTGTAACCCTTTTCCCCTCATGCGAGATCAGCTGGCCTATGTACAGCACTTCTTGCTGACAATATTGTAACTTTTCTTTGTCAACTTTATATCCTTTCTCAGCCAATATGGTCAATAGCTGAACAGGATCATGTCTGCATCTCTCCTGTGTTGTGCTGCAAATTAAGATGTCATCCACATATTGTAAGACAACACTCTCTAATGCAATATTGCTTAAGTCTATCTGCGGGACTGTGTTAAAAATCGAAGGAGACTCACAGTACCCCTGGGGTTACCTCATGCTTTTCAGATGCATCTGACTGAATGTAAATGACATCTGATCTTGTGAGTCTTTGTGCAATGGGATTGAGAAAAAGGCATTTTTTAAGTCAATCACAGTGAAATATTGAGCATCAACAGGTATATTACATATTTATTTATTTATATTTATATAGCACGCAAGCAGCCCAGGGGCATAGAGGCGCTGTTACTTGCAATAACTTAGTTACATGGTACACATGATAGCGATTGTTGACACATTATGAATAGTACAAGAAATCATACTGTTGTTACAAATATTGCATTTGGTCGTATATTACAACATATATGATAAGTATTCGTGCTGATGTGTCGGTCCTTATGTGGAGAGGGTAGTATGATTGTGGCCGGGTTAGGGACTAGAGGGAACTCGTCCTCTACAATATCATTTATCGGGCATAAATCTTGAATTAGTCTCCATGACCCTCCCTTTGATTTTTTAATCAGATAAACCACAGTATTGCATGACGACTCTGACATCACTAAGATGCCCTGCTCCATCATAGCAGAAATTGTCTTGAAAAATCCCTTCATCTTCTTCCCTAGACATGGGATATTGTCGTGCTTTTGGCAAAATTGCTCCTGGTTTCAATTTAATCCTTACTTCTCTGACTCCTTTCAATAAGCCTACATCATAGGGGCCTGTGGTCCACACTGATACAGGCACCTGGGCCATGTCGTCATCAAAATATTCGGGACGGTTCTGTGCCAGCAACATTCTCTGGGGCACCTCTCTTTTGATCATCCTCACCCAAAAAATGATATTTACCTCAACTGTTGTTTCGTCAACATCCTTTTGCTCGTCAAACAGATCATCATCAGTGACGTAAGTCAATCTGTACCCTTTCTCAATGGCGATTACTGTGAACCATTGTCTGCCTTCATCATCGCAACCATCGATCAATGCCATCTTTCCTCGCACTATGGCTGTGTGTATTGCCTAGGGAAATACTTGTCCCTTTTCCTCATGCATAGGTATTCTTAATCTAAATAGAAATTCATCTGGGTTCTCGTGGTTTTTTCTGCGAGGCCTGGTAGCCCTGCCATCAGTATGTGTATCTCATACGTGAATATTTCTGGTTCCAATGGGACAGCCCTCATAGCTGTTTGTCCCACGTATGCTCTAATCATTTCTAATCATTTCGCATACATTTAAATAATGCATTCCTGGTGTCGAACCTACTATGCCCTTCTCTGTGAATGAGATTGTCATGTTTAACTTTGTCATTAAGTCTCGGCCCAATATATTTACTTCGGTCTGCCTTGAATATAGCAATGGTACCTTCATGTCACATTCTCCAATAGAGACTGGAAGTTCTTTTGTAAAAGGAAGACGACTTGTTGCTCCTTTGAAGCCCTGAGTATTTATAGCATCGCCGGACAAGGAAAACTTGCCGTCACGTATGCATGAGCGTGTTGCACCGTGTCTACTAGGAAGGAATCTTCTTTATCGCCTATAACAACATCCACCCTTGGATCTTCATGAGGGTTTGGTGTCACTGATTGGATAGAACACATCAGGTTTCCAAGCGAGCTGTCCTAGTCCATATATAACCTTGTCCCATGCTGCGTGAATGGACTTCCTCCATCACCAGTGTTGGCTCTCATTCCAGAGTTTAATGCCTATCATGCACTTGTTGTCTGTGACAGTTGCATCGGCGACTGTTGAGACTGTCCTTGTGGGAAACGTATTAAGTTCTGAGGTTGCAAGCTTTGCTGTGCTCCTGGCACTTGTTGTTGCACTGTGTGATTCTGTGCAACTCCATTTCCACCTTGCTTTAAAAACACAGGTGTAGTCACCATTCCTCTTCTGATTCCTTGGTCTGTTTGCACCATGCCTTGACTTCTGCATGTGAGCACTAGATGCCCTGTCATCCCACACGTCCAACATATTGGCGGTGGTCTGATTAATTGCCCATTTGCCATATCTTGATAGCCACTTTGCATGTTTTGAAAACCTCCCTGATTACTTTGGAAACCTCCCTGATTACTTGGCCATCCTCTTCCTCGAAAGCCTCTCCCTCTGGGGTAGAACCCCTTACTGCCAAGATTAACCTGCTGTTGATTATTAACCTGATGTATGTTTGATCTGTCTGTGCTAGTTATCATTGCCCCTTCAATGGCATATTTTGACAATTTCTTCTGCACTAACATTGCCTCTTCAGCTTTATGTGTAGTCTCTTTCTTGCGATTCTTTTCTTGCAATTGTGAGCTATGGTCAATTGTATCTCAGACAATGGCTTGGCCTCAATTCCTACCAATTCCTTGAGCTGCTTCTGTACCTGATCTGGCAGCTCTTGGCATAATATGTGGTAAAACACGGGTACAGATGTTTTAAGGCAAAGGACAAATATATATATATATATATATATATATATATATATATATACATATATATATATATATATATATATATTAAAAAAAGGATGAAAAGCAAATATCAAAGAATGAGAAAAGTGTAAGTGAGTAGGATAAACAGAAGACGATAATACAGGGAAATATACATTCTGTTGGAACAGCCATAGATAAGAGCAAGACGAGATACTGTGAGCCCAGTTGTGCCCAACTAAGCAAATTGAACAAAAGAAAAAACAGAGACCTTAATATCAAATTAGCAAGTATTGCACTTAGTTGGAAAGAAACAGTAAAAATAAATATGTTTTATTTATCTCTCTGCTTATCAGAGGATTCATGAGAGATTCATGAAGGGTTGAGATTAAATCTGTTTCTACAAGGAGGAGATTTGCCATTTTTGAATTTAGAATAGAAGAGCTGGATGTTTGTAATAGTTGTTGAGGGTTGGAACACGTTGCTGAAGAAATAGTAGCTAGGGATGAAGTGTCCATATCAGGAGATTCAAGTGACTTGACAAGGGTGTATAGTTCATCCAGATCAGAATACTTTTTAGGAATGCCATGGGGAGGAGTGATGATCATTCTTATTGGCTACAGTACACCATATTTAATGTCCACTTTTTTCCGTGCTGGTCTCAGCTCTAGAAACATGTTCATTTCATTTTGGGTGCTCTTTGAGAAATCTGGAGAAAAATGTATCTTATTACCATGGAAAGATAAAGGGGATTGTTTTGTGGCTGTCTTAAGAATCAGACATGCGTGCTGATGGTGCAGAAGACAGGCAATAAAAGGCCTGGGAGAGGGACTGATGTTAGTACGCCGAGGTCTAATTCTGTGCACTGCTTGAAATTCCAGAAGTGGAGTGAAGAAGATGTTTAACACTTCAAGAATCCAATCACATAAGAATGTAATCGGGTCATTCTGCTTAGAACTTTCTGGAATCCCATAAATTCTAAGGCTGTCTCCTCTATTCCTATCTTCTAAATTCGAGAATTATGTCTCCATTTGAAATAGTTTATATTGCATATGTTCAAATCCCTTTAATCTGTCTTCAGTAGTGGATTTGCATTCTTCCACCTCACTCAATCTCCCATTAACCAATTTGATTTAATTTTTAAAAGCACCAAAACCACCCTTTATTACCAGTGATTTGGAGTCTAGTAATGAGATTGAGGATTGGATTGAGGATTGGAGCATAGCGAGTTAATTTACATTTTTCCCATCCCTTTATTAAGGGCATTTAGTTCCATGGAGGAGGCAGGAGGATTTTGTTCACTCATTTTAAAATAATGAAATAAAGCAGAAATACTTTAATGAGTGAGACTTTGTGTTGAGGAAAAAATGATATCAGTACCAGTTGTGAGATGCAGATGATCTTGGAGCCGCATTCTCACGTACCGTGAAGTGCCAAGATCTCCCCTCAGCCGACACAACAACATTCCAGTCAGCTGTTCAAAAGTATGCCGCTGCCGCTCCCTGCCTCCAAAAACTCCTGTCTTCTCTACGGAGTGTCAGAGCTATGAAGCTATGCCGGGGGGAGCAGTTCTCTGGTCAACCACAAGCGCAGCCTGCTATAAAGGGAATTCCAAGCTGCTTGGCCGCCAACACCATCATTGAGCTGAATGCGGGGAAGCTGCAGTATTTAGTAGGTGCCACTCACTCAACACTAAGACATCCTCCAGATTCATCCTCATGGGCAATGTAAATTTGGGCCTTAACGGCCCTACCAATGACAATGCACTTGCACTAGCCAATTCCATTGAAGACTTGGTCTTCACCCAACATATCACATGCCCAACTCATGACAAAGGTTGCATGCTGGACTGGTTGGTAGATGCTAACTGTAATATCCAACGTACCATGTCCTTGGTCTGACCACAGTGTTATCTCTTTTACTATCCCCAAGAATAATCAATTCTGTGCTACTACTCAACCTGCACCATCTTCCTTCTCAAAAAATGCCTGTAAAACCAACACAGCTAACATGCTCCCAATGCTGCAACTTCTAACTAACTACCTACACTCAACCAATGATCCTAACTCCATCATAGACCTATATAACCAAACTCTCCTACTTGCTATCGACAAGGTAGCTCCCATGAGCAAATGTGAACCTAAACCAATAGCTCACCTGAACTCCTGGTACAGCCCAAAGCAGTACGCTTCACAAAGCAAGCAGCCGAGACTACATGGAAAAAGTCTCCTTAGCCGCCAATAAAGAACACTTTACCTCACTGTCCAAACCTACAAATAGGACATTCTCCAAGCAAAAAGCTTGACATACAACACGCGAATAGAAAAGGCTTACTCAGGTATGAGAGAGCTCTTCAGCATCCTGTGAGAACTCGAATCACCAGTTTCCCCCCCAGATAGCTGCCTTAAAGACATCACTTGATGTTCCAATATTCAGAAGGCACTATTGGACAAAATCTCCTTACTCCAAATGAAAATTACGGCAAATAAAAAAACTATTACCAACCGAGGCACCACCAGACCCGTTGCCCCCACCTCCTCACTGCGCTCACCTATTTGAGTTTACCCTGGTCTCTGTTTCAGAAGTTACTGAAAATCATCAAAGGTCTGAAGCCATCCAGATGCCAAGGTACCATCTGCCCAGCTTAATTCATAAAAGACTGTGCATCAGAGTTTGCCCCGTTCATGGCATCGCTCATCAACAACTCCATCTCCTCTGGTAATATACCAGCTAATCTAAAAGACAAATGGGTCCTCCCACTCCTCAAGAAGCCTACACTAGACCCCAGTACCCACACCAAATACCACCCTCAACAGTCCCCTTCCTACTTAAAATACTGGACAGAACAGCATGCCTGGAAATATAAAAGTATCTGGAAACCTACAACCTCCTTGGTCTGCGCCAATCCGGCTTCCGCTCTGGTCACGGAACAGAATCAGCACTCCTGGACTTAAAAATACGAATGGATGAGATCAAAGACAATGGCAATCTTGCCCTCCTCCTATTGCTTGACCTCTCAGTGGCCTTTGATTTGGTGGACCATAACATCCCTCGACTCAACAGACTTTGTCGCTACCAACACTACAGCCTGTATTCCTTTCTATCAAACCGAACAATGAGGGTCTTGTCCACCTCTGCAGCTGCCCCTTTGGTGCTGGTCACCTGTAGAGTTCCCTAAGGTTCTTGTGTCCACCCAATACTTTACAATATTTTCACTAAGCCTCTCTTCGACATCCTTGACTATTTGGCTATCTCCTACACAAACTGTGCGGATGATACCAAGATCCTCCTTCCCATCTCAGGCACTTACAACTCCGACTCCAACGCACTGAGCAAAATCTATCACACCATCCAGACCTGGATGGCTCAACATGCTCTATGCTTAAACAATGAGAAAACGGAGCTACTCCTTATAGGAACACAAACACAATTAAATACACTTAACAGAGACTATAAATCCTCTGTCATTGACGGAAACATTATCCCAGTATCAAAAGAAATAAAAACACTGGGTGTTTACCTGGACTCCTTGCTCTCCCTAACTCTGCGTCAGCATACACGTCTAAACTCATCAACGCCTGCAGACCTTTCCTGACCTCTGAAAGCTGCTTCGCGATTGCCAGAGCACTCATTCTTTTCAGCATAGATTACTGCAATGCCTTCTTCACAGGCTCGACCACTCGTAACATTATAAAACTACAGATCATACAAAATAACGCACTAAGAGCAGCATTGAACATTAAATTAAAAAAAGAGCATATTTCTCCTGCTAGATGGAATGCCCACTGGTTGCCTGTTTCGCGAACGCATTTTGTTCAAAACTCTTTCAATAACACACAAATGTTTTTCAAACACTGCCCTTAGATGCATATCTAGAAAATTTGCAAGATCACAATCCAACAGACCCACCCGCGCCGCCCACTTGCACCACCTCTCCATCCCCAGATTAAAGTTGCAAAAAGCAGGGGGTCGCAGCTTCTCAGTTGTGTCTGCGGAACACTGGAACACCCTCCCGCTAACACTAAGATCAGAATCATCCTGCTGGTCCTTCAAACATGGCTATTCACACCAGAACCTTAATCCTCCAAAGCTACCACGCTCTACTATGTATGTAAAACCCTCATGCACTCAAGTAATAGCACTGTCTGTCTGTATCATGTTTTACTGTAACTAGAGCCCAGTTGCCCTCAGGTTTGGTGCGCCTTACAAAATAAATAAATAAAGAACCTTAGTGCCAGCCTTGCTTCTCCTCCCCAGCACCCTAAATCTCTACAAATACCTTTAAGCTTGTAACTACTTAGATACATCAGTCGGTGAGCGTAGAAGCTTTACCGACACACAAGGGACTTCACTGCACATGATCTATTTGGCTCTGTAATAAAAAACATAAGCATTGACAATGCTACATTTTGTTCCTAGCGATCCGTCTCAGCTACTGATACTCATGATGTTATTCGAGCTCCAGGTGTAGTGTTTGGTGATTGCCAAACAAACCTCTTAGTGAAGTGTTGATACATTTTTGTTTCTCATCTCCCTTTTCTCTACTGAACATGGGTTGTATTTTAGTCGGATTACTATTTTATTTTATTTTATTACTTGATCCTCATATATGTTTTCTCATTTATCTTATTGCTATAGTAGTTCAATATTGCACAATTCTTCCCTCACAACATTATGCATGAATTCTCTGGGGGTAATTCATAGAATTGAGCGCAGATTCAGCACACACGGGCAGCGCAGAGAGAGAGCGTGCACTAGCGTGTGCCAGCCGTGTGCGCCAAATCCCATTTTGCCGCACTGCGTATTCATGGATTTAAACATCCATAACCAGCCGAGGCGCAGAGTGGCGCAGAGACCCTGCAGCAGCGGCAGTTGCGCCCCAAACCCCGCCCTGTGTGCCAAAAATATCCGCACAAATCCCTTACATGGCGCAAAGGCAAGTGGACCAGCATACAGCCCCCCAACAATGAAATCACGCTAAAAATGCCACTCAGCCCTCACGTGACAACCCAATTGCGTGTAAAACTCCCTGCGCACCCCTCGGAATACGTGTACCCCGCTCACACCAGACCAATCGCATGGAAAACTCCACACGCACCCCTCAGAATACACGTACCACGGTCGCGCCAGGCCAATCACTTGTAAAACTCCCCCCGCACCGCTAGGTATATTCGTACCTCGCTCGCGTCAGGTCAATCGCGTGTAAAACTCCCCACACACCTCGGAATACACGTACCCCGCTCGTGCCAGGCCAATCGCGTGGAAAACTCCCCGCGCACCCCTCGGGATATGCGTACTCCGCTCGCTCTAGGCAAATTGCATGGAAAAAGTCCCCCCTGTGGTGTGGGCTGGCTGCGGGGCATGGGGAGGGTGGAGGGGCTGCCTGCGGGGCATGGGGACGGTGGATGGACTGCCTGTGGGGCATGGTCAGGGTGGATGGGCTGCCTGCGGGGCATGGGGACGGGGCATGGGGAGGGTGGATGTGCTGCCTGTGGGGCATGGGGAGGGTAGATGGGCTGCCTGTGGGGCATGGTCAGGGTGGTTGGCTGCCTGCGGGGCATGAGGAGGGTGGATCGGCTGCCTGCGGGGCATGGGGAGGGTGGATGGGCTGCCTGTGGGGCATGGTCAGGGTGGATGTGCTGCCTGTGGGGCATGGCGAGGGTGGATGTGCTGCCTGTGGGGCATGGTCAGGGTGGATGGGCTGCCTGTGGGGCATGGTCAGGGTGGATGGGCTGGCTGTGGGGTATGGGGAGGGTGGATGGGCTGGCTGCAGGGCATGGGGAGGGTGGATGGGCTGCCTGCGGGGCATTGGCAGGGTGGATGGGCTGCCTGCGGGGCATGGTCAGGGTGGATGAGCTGCCTGCGGAGCATGGGGAGGGTGGATGGACTGCCTGTGGGTCATGGGGAGGGTGGATGGGCTGCCTGCATGTATTACGGAGGTGCGCTGGGAGTTTTACACGTGATAGGGCTGGCACAAGCGGGGTACGCGTATTCTGAAGGGTTCGGGGGGAGTTTTACACGCGATAGGGCTGGCGCGAGTGGGGTATGCGTATTCCGAGGGGGGCACGGGGAGTTTCCCATGCGATAGGCCTTGGCCTGGTGCGAGCGGGGTACGCATATACCGATGGGTGCATGGGGAGTTTGACACGCGATTGGCCTGGTGCGAGCGGGGTATGCGTATTCCGAGGGGTGCGTGGGGAGTTTCCCACGCGATTGGCCTGGCGCGGGCAAGGTATGCGTATTCCGAGGGGTGCATGGGGAGTTTTCCATGCGATTGGCCTGGCGCGAGTGGGGTATGCATATACCGAGGGGTGCGCGGGGAGTTTTACACGTGATTTGGCAGTGTGGGCCCTCCCGGGTGTGCCCTCCCCATGCCCCGCAGGAAGCCAACACCACAGGGGACACCCCTACAATCCCTAACCTTGCCCCGCAGGCAGCCCACATGGCACCATGCACATGGGAGCACCAACACATGTCCCTCCCACCCCCAGTGACAGCAACCTGCCAGCAGGCCCCGACTCATGTACCCCCACCCCCAGTGACAGCAACCTGTCAGCAGCCCCCCACACATGCCCCCCCCACCACTGATGGGCACCTGCCAGCAGGCCCCGACACATGTCCCCCCCACCACTGACGGCACCTGCCAGCAGGCCCCAACACATGTCCCCCCCACCACTGACGGGCACCTGCCTGCAGGCCCCGACACATGTCTCCCCAAACACCACATCAGAACAATACAGACCCGTGGCCCTAATGGCAACCCAAATCCCGCCCACCCACCCCCAGGTACTAACACCCAACCATCCACTGCACCCACTCCCTACTAAATTACCCATGCCATGACAGTCTGAAAAGAACCAGCATGCCTATGAATAAATGTCCTACAGAGCCACACAGTGGCAACACATGACTGAGCCAATGCTGATAGAGACATGCACAAAGCCAATCAGAGTAGACCACACCAATAATGAAGATTCATGAAATGTATTAAAAAGAAAACAAAATGACAAAATGAAAAACACACATGCAAATGAGGAAATAATGAAAGCAATATGAAAAAGAAAGTAAAATCCAAGGAAAAATGAAAATCCAAGACATGAAAAAAGAAAAGCGATCCATCCCCAAAGTCCATAGAAATGAATCAAAAATGGGAAAGCATAAAAAACCATTACTCCATGGGATGAAAAAATAAATAAAGTATGTACATGTCCAGAACTATTTACAATGAAAGTCTGAAGGGTCCATGATCCCAAAACCAAGTGAAACCTAGAAAACCCTATGTAAAACACAACTATATACAAAAATGGGAGCAAAGTCCGTGTACTCCAAATAATTTAAAATAAAGAAAACCTAAATAACTATATACAAAGGCGGCGGGATAGTCCGACGGCTCACTTTTTGATGTCCTGGGCCAGGGCATCATCGTACTCCATGTCGATGTCCCGGAGGCGGGCCTGTTCCCTGGCCTGGAGGTCTTGCAGGGATGCAGCCATGTCATCCTCCAACTCCCTGTGAGTTGCCTCAAGGCACTTAACCCGCCTCAAAGCCCGGTGCATGGAATTCTCTGCCCTGACCATTGTGAGCCATGCCCTCTCCACCCGCCGCCGCTCTGCATCTATTTGCTGGCCCAACCGCTGCCACACAGAAGATACTTCCAATCTTGGGTCCTCCTGCCCGCCAGCCGATGCCTGCCCCTGGGATGTTGATGGGCCCGAACCATGATGGCTCCCACCCTGAGCCTGCTGCTGCCGTGCATGTGTCCTGCTTGTTGATGCCTGCACATCCTCCATTTGCTGGGGTCCAGTTGGTGGGGTGGCCTCCCCTGCTGGACCTCCAACTCTCGACTGTGGCAGGGATGTGTCCTCTACCAGTCTGGCTGCTGGCTCTGGGCCAGCTCCACAGGGGCCCAGGTGACACTTGGGTGGGAAGATGGCACGGAGAACGACTGGTGCATAGGGGGTACAGTCGAGGAGGGGGTCACAAGAAGATCCAGAACATCGATGAACCTAGTGCTGACGACCTGCCCAGTAGGTCGACGCGGCCAAACAGGTATTCGTAATGACGTGCATTGTCCAGACAAGAACCCTGCACATCATCCCGAATACCATGTTGGCACAACGCCACACCAGCTAGGACAGGCTCAATCCGGTCACAGATTACCAGGTCCGCAGGGGGAGGAAAGCCAGTTGTTTTTTGCGCATCCCCTCCCTGAAAACAGGTCTGGACGGAGGCATCCCTGCTGGTGCTGGATGATGCAGTCACAGGATCAGGGACAGGATTACACACAGGCACCTCCGTGGCGGCCCGTGCTGCCTCCAGTCCCTGCTCCTGGACTGCACCACTAGCACCAGTGGAATCCCCACTTCCAGGCCCCGTGCGTGGGGCTTCCACGGCCTCCTGCTCAACCAAACACCCCACCAACCTGGATGACTCCATGCCATCTTCCTCCTTAGGCCCCTGTGAGGGCTCAGCTGCCCCTACTGCTGCCGAGGAGTCCACCTCCAACCTGCGCCTCTTGGACCTTCCCTCGGCAGCTGTGGCCATGGATGCGGCACCAGACTCCTCACTTCCGGAAGATATCAGTACCTGAGAGGGGAGCTGGGCGTTGCGTCTCCAGGCTGGCGGTGGTATCTCTGGCGCTGTGCTCCACAGCACCGTCTCCACCCTCTTCATCAGTCAATGCTGCAGACAGGGAGAGACAGAAGACAGGCATCACGGCACTGTACAATGGTCTGATACACACATGACAGTTGCACATGAGTGGCAGTGTCAAACTTTACAGATGGCATCACACTCCCCAACACTCATATCATATGAACCCACACACATGCACAAATTAACAGGAATCGAGCAGCAGGCAGCAGCATCCATACACACACAACTGCATGAACATCCGAAGGTTGGCATGACATCACAAGCAACATGGGGAGTGCCGAACACATGTACACACTCCCCCAGACAGACATGCATCTGTACATCTCCACCATCTGTCACAGTGCAATCATCGGCAACTGTCACATCTGCCAATCGGGTACCTACATCTCTGTGTCACATGCATCCATGGTGTATCACAGTCGCACACATGTCAAACACACACACGCACATGTACACCGTGCACATACATGAAGGTGGAACCAGCATCCATGTGTCTCACCCCAACCATGGCATAGTACATACACAGAAATGCTAACATGTGTGCATCTCCACATGCAGTTGTGCATCATGCTTTGGAACACATACACCATTGATGTGCATCACACATGACTGGACTGACATGCAGCACATACACATCCATACATGGGCCATTTCAGACATATGTCCAAGCTGCACACTCCTGGCACACCTCAACATGCACTGCGTCCAATGAGTACGCATGGACACTTGCTTCTCAACTCCAGACGGATCTGCCTCTCGAGGACCGGAGGTGAATCACTGGGTGAATGCGTTCCTGGACCCTCATCTGGTCGTTGGTAAGGTGGACCTGGCACCCCACTGCATCCGCTGCGCCCAAGAGGTGCCGGGCCTTCCTGAGGTTCCTGGACCTGAAGTCCTCCCAGTGCTTATGGACGTGTTGCAGGTCGCGGGTTGCCACCCCCTCCGCGTTGATGGCACCCACGATGTCCATCCAGATCCTCCTCCATCCATCCCTGTCGGCACATGGTCGTCCGAAGAGGGCATCATAATGCACCAGACTTGTTCCACCAGGATGACAATTTCTCCTGCATTGAAGCTGGCAGCCCTCTGCCTCCCTGCCGGTGGGTCGCCACTGGTCCCAGATGGAGCTTGACCCGACATGGCAACCCCCGAGGAAGGTGTGGGTGGGCAACTGGGTCCTGGTGCTGGGCTGTGGAGTGATGGAACTGCAGTCAGGAGTCTTCTGTTCCAGCAGGGGTGGTCGCAGCAACTTGATGAGTGATTTAGCATATGAAAAAACTGCACGTCAGTGTGTAATCCGAGGAAAGGGCCTTAGCGCATAAGCGCGTAAGTGATGTGACGCGCACAGGCGTTTCCCTCGGCACGGGTGCAGAGTGAATCTGCATGTGCAAAAACAGCACGTCTGCGTGTGAATGCGTGTAATTCGAGGAAAGGGCCTATGCGCGTAAATGATGTGACAGATGCAGGCGTTTTCCAAGGCACGGGTTAAAGGTGAGCACGGCCCAGCAGTTCACTGTACGTGCTTTTCGTGGAGACTGATGCGTGTGTTGCTACTACTTGTTGTTTCACGCGCCATCCCTTCACAGCGATCGAGGATGTACCTCTTCTTTTGGTGGGGGTCTTGCCTACGAGTGATTTTCTTTCCCACGCTAGTCAGATGGTGAGTCGCGCACGCTATTTTTCCCACTGCGGATCCCCCTGTGTATTGCATACCCATTTTCGAGGTCATAGTAGCCTGTGTGTCGTACACGTTTTTTGTGTCCCTAGGTGCCACTGCATACTACGGGAGGTTAATTCTACACACGTGGGCTACCGGGGTTGCGTGCACGGTTTTACTGCAGTTTTGGGGTGCCTGAGCATTGCATGACCCGTCATTTTCTCACCGGGTCACATACAGCCTTGCAGGTGCAGAGGGGAGCTGTTTACATCTAGTACCCCACCCCCTTCACCCCGATTGCCCAGGCCAATTGTCGTGTACACCTCTCATTGATGCTACTACATCTGTGCATTGGTTGGGAGGCCACAAAAGGTGAGGGGCGCTGGGCGTCCTCCACGTGGTGGGCGTATTCAGGGATGTGGCCAGGGAGACCAGGGAGTAGGGGGCAGTCCAGAGTGCCCAGGGCGGCTGTAGAGGGGGAAGAGGCAGGGGTGCGCCACTTCGGCAGGATGTTCTGCCACATGTTGGTGCAGTCATGCCACCACCCCCTGCGGCTCCGAGAGATGCAGCTCTTGCATCTGACACTGGCGCCCATGTGACCCGGCAGTCAGTTTCATCGACTGCCACAGGCCCAATGGGAGTGGTAGCTGCAGCTGTGGCAACCACCACCCAGGCTCAGGGTCGGCCAACGCATGATGCATTGGCATCTGATGACTCCCAGGTGGATTTCCAGGTGGTCAGGAGGCACAAGCCATGTGCACGCTGGGCTGCGCTGACCGAGGCACATGTCCCTGGGGCAGTGTTGTCATCTGCTGACCCGACAAGCCAGGTGTTGGCAACTACATGGGCAGATGCAGCCAACACCACCCCGGCTGTGAGTCTGCCAGCCAGGACAGTCTCGGTCACAGACCTTGGCTTAGCAGCTGTTGCTACGCTGGGACCAGTCAAGAGCACCCAGCAGCCACTGAAGCAAGTCAGGGCTTCTGTCCTTGTTCCACCTGCCACTCCCTTGGTCCAGTCCACCAGCACCACTGCCCCTACTGATCAGGGCGGCATTTGCCAGTCAGGGTCCGTCGAGGAAGAAGCCTTTCGGCAAACAGGAACTGGACTTCCTTGTGGGCTACGTGTTGGAACACGACTGTGATATGCTAGTGGGCCCAAATTGTCATATTACGCCTGCCCAGCGTTGGGACCACTGGAAGCATGTTGCAGAGAGTGTTAGTGCATTTGGACATGAAGTGCGCACAGCTCAGGAGTGCAAAAAGCGTTGGGATGACCTCTGACGCTGTGTTAAGCTAAAGCGTGCCTCCAATTATGCCATGACTCGGGTGACTGGCAGTGGGCCAGCACCTGAGGAGGAAGAATTCACTCCGCACGCGGTGATGGCTGCGGAGTTCATCCCGGCACAATTGGTTGAAGGAGTGGGAGAGATGCTGGATTTTGATGGCCCGTCTGTTGAGTGTTGTTGTGTGTTTGTCCATCCCATGTGTGGTTTGCTTGTGTGATGTGTTGTGCTTGACTGCCACCACATGCAATATGTACATGGTTCTCATGTGCGAGTCATGCAATGCTTCACTAATGCGTGCCTGCTGTGCTGAATGCTGGACACTTAGAGCAGACGGGGACTGTCCTCATCACCACACTTGCACCCTACTCACATGCCAGTCACCCGGCTGCCCCTCCGGTCCATGTCCCAGCTCACCGGCCCTTCTGCATGTAGCCTGGGGTGTCTTTCCAGTCAGCACATGACTGATGTGCATGTGTGTTCTGCCTGCATGTGGGTACTCCAAGCGTGCATGCTCCCTTGCCCCTCCACCCCCCTTCTTCCCAATTTCACCATGGCACTGGTTGGTAACATGTTGGACTACTGCAACGGCCTGTTCCATGCTCCTGTGTACATGCACACTTCCCCCTGCCAAACTGCCAGACACATACTGTGGGGTACATCCTTTGTCCCTGATGCAGGGTGTCTCACTCGGACTGTGCAGATGGCAGATGCTCCCCGGGGACATGAGTGCCCATTCATGCTCCATGTGCATTCCATGCATGCCTCTATGTGTCTTTGGCAGGATGATCATTGTAGTACGTGTCCAGGATGACATACATATAATGGCATTTGTTCATCCATTCCATGCTCACTCTGGCTCAGTCATGCAACACGCACATGTTTAGGGTGTCATAGTCTGTGTGGGACACAGGCCTCCCCCTGATGCAGCCCCCCCTTGACTCTGTTCAACTGGTGTAGTGCCCTCTGCACAAATGGGTGTACTACAGAGGGTTCATCATGTGTCCTGCTTACTGTCCCATTCTCATCTGCTGTGGTGTCAGTTGACTCAGATGATGCAATTGACGCTACACAACACTGTCTGCCTATACACAGTTCTCTGGTCAACCTTTCACTGTCATGCAATGCCTCCCTGCATTTTCACTAAGGTGGGGGGGAGGGTTTTTGCCTGTAGCCAAGCAACCCATTGCATGCACATTGCACATGATTCCGGCACTTGCCCCTACACTGCCTTCATGTTTATTGATTGACATCATAATGTACTTGTTGATGTAGATAATTGGTAACGTACACATGTTCTGCACTGCACCAACCCATTTCTGAGCCATGTTACACCGTTCTACATGCCTACTCACTGCTGCAATGTCAAAGTGACCTGCCATGTATGGTCAGATTGTCATCCCTTCACTGTCATGAAAGGCACGGGCATATGTGCATCCTGTGACACATGTACTCAGTATTGGAACACACTAGCGGGTGCTTAACAAAGTTGATTGGTCAATCTGCAGCCTATACTAACTGGCATAGGCTGCAGATTGATTATAGCCTGCCAATCGGGTTGTAATGACTGTGGAGATGCCTGCACGTGTGTATGTGTACACTTTCACATACATCAAAGCAAGCAGCATTGTAGCTGCTTGCTTTGCTGTATAGGATGCTGTTCATATTCACCATACGGGTGTATATGAACACGGGTGTATTTGAAAACTTTCACATGTACATATGCAAGCAGCTTCCACGTTGTGTAGTGCAACATTGCAGCTACTCACTTATGTGTGTGTGAAAGTGTTTATTTACACCTGTGTTCTCTGCAGATTTTTTGTTGAATGACTGATATGTTGTTAATTAACGTAAATGCTACTGAGATTTCAGCATTGCGCCCGTTATGTTCAACTGGCACAATCCTGAAGGTGCACTGTCGTGCAGTACGTGTACGCCCAGGCCCACTTGGCTAATGTGGTGGGGCCTGGCCATGATGATTTGACACATTGAATAATGTTTTTGGGCACAATCAATGAACAATGTGCTGAATCAGACCCTGAGGGGTGTTCTGTAGGCTTCATGGACCGGCAGCTCGGACCGTACTGGCCGTTATGGCCCCTCATGCCTGGTTGCAGGCCCTCGCTTTGCTTGGGACATTCACTATGTCTACATGGCCCATGACGCCCGGTACGGGCCGAGCTAAAGATGGATGAAGCTATATTGGTGATGATGATTTAGCGATGCATGTGTACATGTATATTACGTGTGTCATGGATGTTTGGATTCACTTGCAGCTGTGGCCATTTGGCTGTTCAGACATGCTTATGGTATGTGCCATTTCTTTGTTGCCATCTGTCATTTCTGCCTATGATATGTGCCTGACAGAGGTGATATACTACATTCAGTACATGTGTAGGCTTCGCTATTTACACACATCCATTTCTGCTTTTGGGATGCGTTTGCATATCAATGCCACAGGATGCATGCCCAAATTTCAGTTGTGTGTCACATGTCTGCTTCATGTGTTGGCTGTCAATGTGATGTCTATGTGTGTGTGGGTTATGTGCCTCTGACATGTGTACTCATGTTTTTTTATTTCACAATACAGACGATGACGCAATGGAGCCAGAGGATGGTGATGTCATTCCAGACACGGGGTTGCTATTACATCAGCAACCCAGCACAAGTGGGCGTTGTGGGGTGGTAGACCACGAGAACCCACTTGTGCTCCAGACCATCGTGTCCAGGGCTGGCAATCAGTCTAGCTCTGAAGATCACTCTGAGCACAATGTTGAGTTGGATGTGCGTCATGTCCATTCATCGACGGTGAGTGATCCTGATGTGGAAGATCTTCTGTCCGTGACACCTGCACTGAGGGGACAGACAGTGTTGGAACCTCTGCCTGTGGTGGATTGGGATGCACGATCCCACTCCACACTAGTTTCTGATGTGCCTGGGGCATCATGTCAACAGAGGGTTGTAGTCCTGCAGCCGCGGGCGGTGCCAATCCAATGAGGACCTTGGGCCCCGCGGGTGTCATGTCCGGCAACGCAGTGGCCGAGCGCCACCGGGGTATACTGAGTGGGACCAATCCATGTATGCCAATTCAGAACAACAGGGGGCAGCTATTGATAAGAGCGCTCAGAGCATGGAACGTGTGGCCCAATCCGTGCTCCTCCCTGCTAGGCAGGTGGAGCTCCAGCAGTGGGCAGCGCAGTCCATGGCCCGCTCACTCAGGCTGGGCATGGTGGCCTCAGACAGGGCACGCCGGGCTGAAATGGTGTCTCTGTGTCAAGCACTTGCTGCTCATGCAGAGGCACACATGGAGGCCCTGAGGGATGACCATGAATCCCTCAGAGCTACTCTGGGTGTGCTCAACATGTCCCAGAGGCAGCGGCCAGAGGAGAGGTTGGAGCAGCTTGAGAATACCATCTCGGCTGAGCTACGTGCATGCCGGGAGGTGCTCCAGATGTCATGCGAGGCCAGGAGGAAGCACACGTATCACGTGAGGTGCTGCATTCTGACCTACGTGCCATCGCCACAGAGGACCGGGCTTACCAGTCCCACAGACTTGCTACCATCGAGGGGCAAGCTGCACATAGGTGTGGTCAGGGAACTGTGCCACCTCCAACTTCTGATTTCCATCCAGAGGGTGAGCAGGACGACGACTTATCTCCCACACAAGTCGGTCTGTGCAGGCGTTGAGCCCATGGAGGTTTTTTTTAAATCTCAACATCATTGCATGTGGGTTTTGAGTTGTACCCTGTACCTCCCCCCTCCTGCGTGCCCCGCCCCCCCGGGTCATATGTGGCCAGTTTTTATTTTTTTAAATAATATTTTTTGTCTATTGTGCATTCATGTGATGGTGTGGTGCTTTGTGGCTTTTGAAAGCATCGACTGTCTGTTCCAGCTGGGCCCATTCAAGCTTGTCTCGTGTATGTGTTTGTGGCGTGTGGTCCAGACACAAATGCCACTCCTGCTTCCCCTTTCCATGGGCTTGCAAGGATGGTTCGGTGTGACAACAATTTACACAAGGGCATTGGACTTTCGTCATATCTGTGGCCTGTCTGCTGCTGTACTACTTGTGTTTACACCCCTAGTGGGGATTATGGATGTTTTCTCCATGGCATGTCTGCAATCAACTTTGGTGAGTACATTTTTGAACTGTCCATTTATTGAAGTTGATTGTTATGTTTTTCATTTCTTGCCTGTATACGTGCTTGATGCACTTCATGCTGTAGACGGTAGCATGCACCCTTTAGCTGTCAAAGTCACACTGATGGTGGGAGGGGGCCAGGTGATGACAATGTCAAGTTGTTACATGTTGAGTTCAGCCCCTGGGGATTGTGGCAAAGAAGGATGCATTAGGAATGTGACCCAAGAAGCACAACTCACGGTCCAGTCCTCACCTGAGATGTCCGCCTATGCTATTTCTCCGCTCCGTTCCGACGGCACGTTGTATCTGTCTTCCCTCTTGGACTTCGCCGCTGCCTGACGGTGCAGTTTTCCTACTGGTCTACAGCTCTTTTACTTGTTTTTCACACTCTGGTGCCTTTAGTCCCTGTTTTTCTTCCTGATACTGTCCTTGTTGCAGATCTGTCCGCCCGTCTCTCGGGCAGTTATTTCCATGTACTCTTACACTGCCTCGGTTTGCATCAGTACACTTCTGTTCCACAGCATCTCTCTTTCGCTCCTCCTGTCTTTCATCTATTACATCCATACCTTTATGTTTACTTTGGCCTTTTACCAATGTTATTCAACTGTTTTGGCTCTTAACTTGCTGTCAGCTGTTTCCGGCTATCTTGCATTCATTGTGCCTTTCCAGACTGTCTCTGTCTTTCTTTGTTCACCCTATCAAGGATTGATTAGGTTTCAGCTCAGCCATCCAGTTGTGCCAGCCTCCTTGGTTATTTTCTACTCAGGTTCCAGCTCTACCCATCAGTTGTGGCATCCTCATTGATTATTGTGTACTCAAATTCCTACCCATCCTGTTGAACCCTTGTTCAACTGTGCAACCTTGGAAGTTATTCTATCATTCAGCTTGGACATGTGCTTGGCCATATTCTGCGACTTCAAGTCATGTACTGGAGACTTTTCCAGGGTTCTTTGGTGCCTAGAGGCTTTTTCTCTGGTTTGGGGGTTTGGCTCCTTGGAGTTCTCTGCGATGTGGCTATTCTCCTCCTTCTGCGGTGTCCCACGATCACTGCTGCAAGAAATGGGAAATTCATCGTAGCTGTAAATACGTGCTTGTTGTTTGCGTGCACTTTTATACTGCGCGGGGACGCTTCTGCCTGCCTTCGTGGGGTGGACGTGTTTATGTCTTTTGGTGTGCGCGGGTTTCTCCTATTCGATTCCATGAATATGTGTTGTTCGCGAGCGTGTGGGAGTTCCGTGTATTTCCCAGCAGTACTTCCTCAGTTACGCCCTCATTTTCATGCGTTGTTCCCCATTCCGCATGTTCCGTCCCCTTTTTGGTGTGTGCACTACACGTTGTGTGCTTTCGCTGTGCACGTCGCGCACGGCGTTCGGGATGTCGCAGTGATGTGTGCGCCCGTGTGCGCCACGCGTGGTTTCGGCTCAGCTCCCTGGAAAAACATGCACACAGGCTTCCATGAATCGCTTGCGTGCCATTCGCACGTGTGCACTGGATTTTTCACGCTTGCGCCACCGAATTCGGCACACAATTGTTCCATGAATCGGCCTCTCTGTGTCTCCCAAAGCCAACCTTTGACCTTCCTAATGCTCACTGTAAGGTTCCAGGCAAACTCTACAACTGGCGTTACTCTGCTATGTTTCAAATTTTTGTTTCTAACCCTTTCTTAGTGTGATTTTGCCATGTTATAATGTTGTTGGGGGGGAAGGGCTGTATCTTGTGTTTTATACAAAAAAACGAGGCGATGACTGGAAGGTTTAGAAATAACCGTAAACCTCTGGCAATTGCTGTGGGAAACCCTCCAGACCATCGTTCTTCACCTGCCAGCTCTGAGCGTCCGCATTTGGCCCGACATAAGCTCGCCGCTTGGATAAACATGACACGCTGCACCCAAAACGTGGCTTGACCCGCTTGCACTGTAGCTTGAAACTTGGTTCAGCACCATCAAACTTCCAAGAGCATCAACAAGCTATTGTTGATTGTTAACTGATTGATTGTTAACTGCCTCCTTGGTCCGTTTTTGAGCCATAGAGACTGGTTAGGTTACTTTGAGCAATTTTTTACCCAAGAACATATTTATGTAAAGAACCTTGTGGTTTTTACTTGCCTTTCTCCTCTTACTCATTTCCCGGAGTGCTGCATCTTGCTATCTTTGCCTATTCTGTGTTCTTTCCTCAGGGGTGGGTTTTGTGTAGTGATTTCTGTTTAGTTATTCTTGCATTAGTGTGTTTGATTAAAGCATATATATTTGTATAGAACCTTGATTGAACACTTCCTTTATTTTGGACTGTTATATTTCCCTGTTTGGGTTGCTACTGAATTACATTCACACCTCTCTTGAGAGTGTAGCCTTCCCTCGGCTCACGTAACCACAAAAGGCAAAGGAGATATACCTTTTCGCTTTGCTTGTTTTACCTTTAAGATTATGATGGCTCTTGGTTCATAGAAGTTTGAGTTGGCGCTTTAGCCTCTGCTCACCTTTGTACTCCCTGGTGCTCGTTATACGTCCTCATTTTGATATCAATCCCAAAACTAAGGCAAGCAAATAAAACCTGTTAGACTTCAATCCCCACCTCACACACCCCGACCGACCTCCACTCTCCCCCTAATGGGTTCTAAGGGATCAAAGGGTATACCAAACAAATTAATGTTGCAGGGAAAATATATACCTTTTACTTCAGCCTGGGCGAATTTCTATGACAAACAAACTGCCTCGTCCTATTTAATTTGCCTTGAAAAGTTGAACTGCAAGTTAGCTGTTTCTTTCTAAACGTCTCCTTCGAGGACATTTTAATGTGGTACTTTCCTGTGGCTTTGTGGGCTATAATGCAGCACATGAGGGTGGAAAATTGATGCAGATAACGAGAAAGGGAGGAGGGGTGCAGAATATGCGTGTATGCCACCAGAAAACACGCAGAACAGTGAACAACTTCAGTGACACTATTGTTGCATTTGCGTTATTTTGTGGTCTCGCTTGGGTTTTACGCATGCAAGACCTGAACCGCGCTCGCCTATGGAGTGATATAGAACCCAAGGAAATAAATAAATAAATACACTTGGCCTGACTAGCCATTTTAAAAAGTACACTGCATTATGTTGTATTGGATTCTAATTAGGGAAAGAGGAAGAAAGATATACAACTAACACATACACCTTCAATTTATTTTCTTGCTGAAAACAAGTTTTAAGAGACACAGCAGAACAAAGAAAGTATTTTCCAAAATATGTGTTAAATAATTCATGAAAACTGTTATTGGAATCAGATGATTGGGAGTATAAATCATGGGGGTTTTCACAGCAGCACAACATTCTTGTACTTTAAGGATTATACAATGCAATAAATGATGGTTACATAGGCTGAACCTTTATTTCACGTCTGACTTTGTGAACTTCAGTACTCCCTCAGAGATAATGTATCGGAAAAAAAGAATAACATGCATTGGTAAAGCCAACAGTTTGGGCGTTTGTGTAGGCATGGCATAAACATTACCAGGCACTGTGCCTCATTACGAGTTGGGCGGTAGTGGTAAAAACTAGCAGTAAAAGAATGACTTCCGCTTTTAGGTCTCTGTAGAATTACACGGTACAGAAACAAGCAGTACATCCTCTGCTGGCAATTAGCACTAAAAAACTGCAGTAATTCCACCAACCTTTATTCCTCCAGCGGAATTACTGCCATAAAATACAACATTAAATGCAATGTATTATAAGGCGAAATACTGCCAAAACTTCTTGTGGGGTGACTGACATGCCCTTAAGACAGTCAGTACTGGGAGACTTTGTTTCCCTTAGTCCTTTCCAATGTTGCAACTTTTCTGCAGTGTACAATGAGCACATCTCTCTGACCAGCACCCTTGTAGAGGCGCATGCCATGAAGGCAAGATTTTACACCATTGCCAAATTCCCCACCGTAATAGCAGCTTTAGACTGCACACACGTGTGTGGTATTGGTGGCACCCCAGGCATCATGGCAGGAGTTTTGCAATAGGAAACTATACAGATCTATGAATGTAAAATGTACATTTTATGCAGACCTCACTGTGACCCAGTGCTGTGCCTGTTTCTCTTGTTCAAGTTATTACACCATGGTACTACAGAGTAGCACCCAGCCTGTGTACATGGACACATCCAGAGGACAGCACCCTTGGATCCTGAATATGTATCCACAAAGATACATTTGGAAGTGAATTGGATATGGACGAGGTTGTGCTGAAGAAACACCATGCACATGTGCCAAGAAGCTTCCTGGGGCATGATCTACATGGCCTCGCTTACACCCCAAGCCATGCCCCTCCACACTGAATCAGTTGGGCTGATGGGACCATATGTCCCAGAATGCATAGGATGACATAACTGGAATTCGATACCACTAGTAGAACACCCCTATCCCACCAGTCAGATTTGATGAATGGCCCAGGTGGTTATCCATGGAAGCTGATATGAATGCCCCCCACTACTCCTAACAGTACACAACTGTCTGGAGATTTACAATATGCTAGTAAAATACACAGCCCTAGGCACACATCAATATGGGGGTGCATTCATATGCTGCAGAGCAGGGTCGCTACAGCATACATTCGGGCATTGCCAAATGCATGGGAAACACACCCCAAAGGCACTTGTGTGAACCCAAATTACATTATGGAAGTCAAACACCTTAATTATTAGCTAGGACAGATGAATATGACCATCACCCATGAGCAAATTACCCAATGTCCCAATGTTGTTTCATTTGCTGGGCGTTCGGTCTACCCCCAACTACCATGGCTTGCGACCCTGATAAGGAACTCTTGGACACCACCAGAGAGTGTCTACAACAAGGCACATACAAGGACCAGTTGCATCGGAGGGACAGGGCCTCTGAATCCTTGTGCGTTATTGCTTTTCATCATGTATTTTGACTTGTTTTCCGCACAGGATTTCACGTGGGACTCCTGGCGGTGCGGCTCTTCCTGTATTTAGTTTGGTGAACAGACCCTTGGGATACCCTTATGGCACCCATGGGTGTGAGTATGACCCTGTACTCCTAGTGTATGTTTTTGGGCACCTGTGTGTAGCACACAGAGAAGGGTGCGGCTGGTGGCAGCTCTGTGCTGAATTGACATGTGCCCTGCGCATACTCCCTTTTTGCATGCCCAGGCCCTGTCATTGGAATCAGTGGATTCCTGATAAGAAACAAGATGGCCCCTGTGGCCTCTTGCTTTCTATTGCCTGTTACCTTTTCCCGAAGTCCCAGGAAGCCCTGACTCTGTCCCTTCCCCCTGACTGGCTGTTGGGTGGAAGTTCCATATATGGTGTGGTGGGGAAGTCCAGGCCAGACTGGCTGGAGCCTTCCCAATGACTGTATGTTGTGGGTACGCCTGTTGGGTGGGACCTGGGTGAATGGAGTGTGTGACGTATACGCAATCTGTGTTAGGGGTGTCTAGTATCTGGTGTTTGACACAATGACTGAGACAGCCCTGCCAGAAACTGGTATGAATGCAGTAGGTAGTTCTGAATGGCAGAGTACTTGTCCGAATCAACATTCTGTGTTGTGAGTGCCTGGATGGAGAAGAATGGCCTGAATTCACTGTGCGTCTGATTGGCTGACTGACTGCCTGAATGCCCTTCTGTGTGATTGGTTGCCTGAGTGTGACCCAGCAGAATGAATGGGAGATCAACTAGTATATCTGTAGGCCTCTCACTGCTAGAAATTGCTCAGAAGCTGAAGTTGATACTTGATGCTTAATCTTGAAGCCGAGCCGGAAGAAGAAGGTGAACCGATGTTCCCTTCTGTGTAATCTGAAAGCTGCTATCTCTTCAAGAACTGATCCAAGAGAGGACCTGGTAAGGAGACCTCTCACCAAGCTACGAGGGACCATCGTGCACCAGCTGATCTTCGCCAAAGCTCCCTGGTAGACAGACCTACAAAAGGCTGTTGACCGGAGAAGGGGACCATGAGGAGAACAAAGAAAAAAAACAGACAGCTGTCCAAGTCAACGACATCTGTCGCCGACCGGAGCCGCCGTGCTCCCGTTTGCCTAAGAACATTTGATCCAAGGACTCCCTTGTTCATCATCGTCAACCGCTTTTGTCCTGCTGGAGAAAGTCAAGGCCGTTGATGACTGAGGAGAACCCGCCGTTGGGTTTCCCGCCACCCGAAGACCTCAGAGACGCTGACAAAGCTACTGAAGCCAGCTGTGGTCATGTCCTGTTCGCCGACGCCAGACACCGACGACCCGACGCCCTTGCTGGGCCAAAGTTCTTCACTAACTCTTTGCGGCAACGCACCATCGTCATCGAGGTGCACGGCATGCCTCTCCTGTTGCAGGACATTGTCCATCACTCATCTACGAGCACCTCAAGGGCTGAAGCTGCTGCATCAACTACAACATTCACCCTTTCTTCATCTCGGATGTTCGACGACCCGTGGCTCCTGCTTGAAAGGGAGTGCACTCAAGAAGGGACCGTCGATTCCCAGACGAAGAACTCTACAACACAAGGTACATTTGGGTTGCAGAACTATAGAAGAAGATAAGACTCTCATAGACAATATATGGACTGGTGTTGTAGTGCATCTTCATTTACATGTTGCCCAGGTGGGGGGATCCTCATACAGAACTGTGCCTGGTGGTAGGGGCTCAATTTTCTGCCAATTGTCTAACCAACTTGTCTTCCTCCTGAGTCTATGGTTGATATCATTTTGCTTGTTGATTCATATGCTATTTGAACTGAGTACAGTTGATGCATTTTAATGGAATCAGAGTAATCATGGTACCACCTAGAACTTTATATATTTACCATTTTAGAACTGTGGGAGCAGAAAGTGTATTATCATGATTGTGTATATAACCTTGAACCATATTTATATAAAGACTGTGTTTTAACTATCACAGTGTGTGGACATTCCTTTGTGGGTGCTTGGAGACTACACTGTACTTAAGAACCAGCCTGCATCATCTCCTGAGAAGCTAGGCCTTGATTGCTCGCCCACGTTTTACCAAATAGAGAATCTTGGCTGGGGTGCTCTGTTCCTCCTCTCCTCTGCCATATAGAGAGCAGGAGTACAGACGCCCCCCACCAGTGTGTTTCTTTACAACCAGTTATGCATTGAGTGTACATTTGGACCCCTGAAAGGAAGGTTCTGGTGCCTCCACTGGACTGAAGGTGCACTTGTTTATAGTTTAGAGAAAGTTGGGAATATATTACTTGTGTGTGTGATGCTGCATAATATGTACATCAGGAGGAATGTACCACTGTCTGCTGAGGAGGACGCGGCAGTGGCTCAGATGAGGAGGAGGATGATGACACATGTGCTGGCAGACCAGTACAGGATTGCACTGCAGAAGGATGGAATGACCATTTGCGGTGTCAGGAACTGATAGAAATTTCTTCTGAACCATAATATGCACACTGCCTAATGTAAATAGAACATTCACTTTAGTAAAATCTAAGGCACGACCAAAAACACTAACAGCTCTTTACTTGTTATGCAAATTCTATTTATGAATTGTGTGACACATGCCGCCCCTCTACCTTCACTCCCAAATCCCATACCCTTCCTCCACCCACACTCCTCTCTACCCTCAAACACAAATCAATGTCCACAGATATTTGCTTCACTTCTTGTTGTGTGTTCCAGGCAAGGGGTTCAGGGTTGGGAAGCGGGTCAGGTACCGGTCAGTTGCGGGCAAGTCATCATGTGGGATGCACCCACCAGTTTGCTGACAATAATGCTGGCGACTGGAGCATTTTCATGGGTTCTCTGTGGGTTGTCAGTAATCAAGTGTGCAGAAAAGGAAGTGCAAGGGAGGGGGAGTGGGACAAGTGCGCCCATTCCAGCAGGGGCCTGGGTTAAGTGCCGAGTGATTGTTTCTCTCATGAGCATATTGCAGTAGTGGCACGCAGAGTGCATAGGCCCAGAGGCAAGTGCAGTACTGGTGGGGGAGCCTGGGACCTGTGAGGCTCTAGAGGTGAACCAGGCGACCAGTCAGACTGCCTTGGTTTCCCAGTTCTTGCCCTGCTATGTTCGACCTGGCCCTGCACCTTGACCATAGACAGGCAGAGAGATGGGGCAACAGAAAATGGGGTGACACATGTTCGATCGTGAGGCTTGTCCAATCCCGACAACAACAGGGAGTCCCAGACAATCAGGACGGGGAAGAACCAATGAGAAGGAGAAGCAACAAAAAGACGGCCTCTGCATGTATTGCGGGACCATAGCCCAACCAAACCTAAGGGCCAGGGTAACGCCTCAGCTTGGCAGTCGCAAGGGTCACACAGCCGATCCTGGGTAGTGAGGGAACCCCATCCGTAGGTAATACCAATTATGCACCGCATATTGTGCTCTCTGGTCTTTATGTTTCTCAGTCGTTTACCACGGTAGTCGATTCAGGGACTACAGAGAATTTTATAGATGCTTCATGCGTGGCCAAGATCGGGGTGTCGCTTCATCGTAAAAATAAACCAGAATCCATTGTGGCAGTGAATAGTACCCCACTGTGTTCTGGTCCCATAACTCAGTGCACACAGATGTTGATGCTCTAGTACGGGGGACAAACATTGTGAGGAGGTTTCTTTTGACCTCATCGCTGCACTGCAGTTCCGGCTTATTCTAGGTCTACCATGGCTCTCGAAACACGATCCCCAATTCATTGGGCTGACAGAACTGTTAGTTTGGTCTCCTCATATTGCCAGAAACACTGTATGCAGTGTGTTCTGAGGTCCTTGAGTTCAGTATACACAGTACACAATGTCAATACCTAAGTGGACAGCCCACCAGAAGCAACAGATCTCAGCGCTCTACCGTGGGAATACCATGATTTTCTCTGAGTCTTCAATAAACAGGTGGCAGAAATGCTGCAACCCCATCGGCTGTTTGACTGCTGCATAGACCTGGAGCCGGTTGCGGTATTACCCTGCAGCCGGGTCTGTGCTCTAACTGAATCAGAAACAGAACACTTACAAAATGATATTGAAACAAACCTCTGTAACAGTGTCAAGTACCTGGTCACAGTTAATCCGGGTCTGTGGCGGGGGTGTTTCGTTTCTGGGTCTTCTTATGTCCTCCAGTATTGCAAACTGTGGTCAATATGATGTGGCGCCTGACCCCAGAGCTCCCCCCTGGACTTGGAAAGACAGAACAGGCACCCAGGGGCCAACTCCCATGCTACAAGGTAACTGTTCCTGGATTTACATGGCATGAAGACAGCGCAGGGCGCTGGCCGGGAAAGCAGGTAACGCTGGTGCAACAGATGTTGGGTAACACCAAAAAGGTAGCCAAGAAAGTGGAAAATGACTGCCAAAAGAACTGGGTAACAAGAGACAGAGGGGTAATGGCAGGAGGCAGTACAAGGGAGTCCAAGGCAGGCAAGAACCAAGGCAAGGCAGGAGGCAGTAGAAGGGAGAACAAGGCAGGCAAGAACCAAGGCAAGGAAGGAGGCAGGAGTCCAGGGCAGATAGTCCCCAAGGAAAAAGAGAGAGAGAGAGAGCAGGGGAGAAACAGCCCAGGCTGGAAAAGGGCAAGGCTATCAACAAGAGGCAAGCAGGGAATGCAGGGTACAGGCGCTGGGAAATTCCCCAGAGAAGCAAACATACCGAGGATTTTCAGATGCACCCGTGTCATGGAGAGCTGGGTTTAAATAGCCTGCTGCTTCCACTATGCGATCTTCGCAGCGGGCGTCATTGCCTGGCAACGCAGGATGCTGTCTGTATGGCATGAGCGCAAGCAGGTCATGTCTGGGCCTCTGCGCGTGTGCAGTGCGATCTGCAATGGCTGCGCCCATGCACAGCATTTCCCCAGGATCCCTGCACCTGACACAGAGACTGTGCCAGGATCCACCGCCTCCAGCCTGCCAGTCAAACCCTGCATGCCGCAGCCACCAGCGTGGGTATAGTTTCCAGGTGAGTAGCCCCGGGCTGTGCTGGTGAAGAGAATGGGGTGTAACACTGCTCCCCCCTTCCGGAGCACCAGGTTTTGATGGAAAATGAGAAAGAATCACCGAACCAAATAAGGCGCATGCAAGTTGGAAGCAGGTTCCCAGGAATGATCACAAGCAGCATACCCCCTCCAATCGATCAGGAATAATAAACAACCTGGTCGATACTTGGAGTAACAAATGTCCTGGACCTCATATTCAGGCAAGCCATCCACAACCACAGGAGGAGGACAAGGCAGAGAGCTACCAAAAGTGTCCATCATGTGCTGCTTCAGCAAAGAAACGTAGAATACTAGGTGCCCATGCCAAGAATCTGGCAACTGCAAACGAAAAGCCACTGGAGAGATCACGCAGTAACCCAAAAAGGACCCAGGAACCGAGGTGCCAACTTGGCAGGTAAGTTACGAACCAGCATGTCCCCAATTTGTCAGGAGCAAGCGCCTGCAGTCAGCCATGGACTTTTGAGAGGCATCAGTGTCACAAAGAGGGATGGAAACATCCTTCTGTACACAGACCAACTGTTGCACCAGGACGTTGGCTGGTGGTACAATGGACTGCACAGGCAGGGTCACGGGCAGAATCTTGGGGTGACCACCATAGGTGCAGTAGAATGAGCTAACCCTGATAGAATAATGCACTGCATTGTTATAAGCCACCTCAGTAGTGTCCAGATGTCCCACCATTTGGATTGCAAGGCGTTGGCGTAACAGCAGAGGTACGGCTCCAAAGTCTGGTTTGTGCGTTCAGTCTGACCATTGCTCTGTGGATCGTATCCAGAATTCAAGGCACGTTGAATTCCCATCAGTTGACACAGTGCCTTCCAAAAACACGAAAGGAACTGAGAACCCCAGTCTGATATGATTTTCTCCGGCAGACCATGGAGCTTGTACACTTCATGAAGAAACACTTGTGTCATGCATGCATCAGTTGGAACTGTGTGTAATGGAATGAAATGAGCCAGTTTAGTGAAGCAGCCTACCACAACCATGATGCAGGTATAGCCTGTGGATTCCGGGAGTTCCATGATGGAATCCATGGCTATGATGTGCCAAGGATGTGGTGGTTTTTCCGTAGGCTGCAAGAGTCCAACCAGAAGTCGTTTACTGGACATGGTTTGAGCGCACACTGGACACTGGTGTACATAGTTTTGTGCTTGTTGACGAAGTCCTGGCCACCAAAACTGACGCGACAGAGGTTCTACAGTTGCCTTAATACCTCTATGGTCAGCGACTTTGGAATCATGTTCACCGGCCAAGAGGCTGTTGCGCTGGGCTGTAGTAGGGATGTACAGATTGCCATTCCGAAAACATAGCCCATCATTCACCTGCACCAAAGGGTCTGACAAGAGGCCAGTGACTTCTAAGGATAGTGCCATAGCATATTTGATCTGCTGCAGGAATGGAAGGATGACACACAAGAAATGCTTGTCCGGCAGCATAGGCTCCCTCAAGGTGGGACCAGAGGACACCTGGTCATAGAGACGAGACAGGGCATCAGCCTTCAGGTTTTGGGCTCCTGGGATATACTTGATGATGAAATCGAAATGGGAAAAGAAGAAGGCCCAATGAGCTTGACGACTGTTGCTGCAATGAAGAGAACGCAAGTACTGCAGGTTGCGGTGATCCGTACGTACTTCAACCGAGATGATGCCTCCATTCGTGGAATGCTACCTTGATTGCAAGAATCTCTTTTTTTATCACTGAGTAGTTCCATTCACACAGAGAATGTTTTCTGGAGAAATAGGTGATAGGATGTTTTTGATGAGTTTCCAGATTCATTTGTAGAAGAACGGCCCAAACAGCATAGTCATTAATCACATCACCATCCAAAATCGGTATCCGCTTCCCCTTATCCCGGTTTGACTGGATCAAATAAGGCATGCATCCGTATACACTAAGCTGTATCTAAAAGGTGCATACCACCTGGTGGAGGTGTATGAAGGAGACAAATGGAAAGCAGCCATCTGGACTAAGTTCAGTCTTTATGAATATCAGGTTATGCCATTCAGACTCAGTAACGCGCCCGCTTCCTTTCAGCACTTCTTAGATGATGTCCTTCGGAAATATCTCAACATTTTCGCTGTCGTGTATATCAATGATATTCATCCATTCCCAGAATGTGCAGGACCATGTCAACCATGTCAGAGCCGTGTTGCAACGGTTGTGAGAACAGAGCCTTTTTGCCAAACTTAAAAAGTGCGAATTTCATTGCACCACCGTGGAATTCTTAGGGTACGTCTTGATTCCATTGGAGTATAAATGGACCACTGAAAGGTGCAAAACATCCTGGACTGGCCTTCACCCGCGTCGGTTAAAGACATTCAATCATTGTTAGGATTCACCAATTTTTATATGCGCTTTATCAAAAATGTCTCTGAGTTAGTCACACCAATAACCAAACTGCTTAGGAAAGGGCAGTGGTTTTGTTGGGACACTGCAGCCGAAAACAGGTTTCAACAGCTAAAAGCAGCTTTCACTGCCACCCCAGTTTTGAGAAACCCTAACTGAATGCAACAGTTTATTCTAGAAACTGACGCGTTGAGTTAAACCCTAGGAGCTGTGCTCTCTCAGGGAGACCCACAGACCAGGCTGCATCATCCCATAACTTAGCATTCCCACAAGCTGTTACCAGCAGAAACTAACTATACCATTGCTGACTGGGAATTGCTAGCAGTCAGGTCTGCCTGTATTCAACAATGGGGATGACTGATTCAAACACCTTGTCCTTCAGGCTACACATTCTAAAAACAATACACAGTGGACCAGTGGAAGAGAGGGATGATCTCTATCAATCTATGTTGTCTTTTTTATAATTACCGACAAACATTTGTAATGCTATCAAATCAATTCAATTTTAATTGGAAAAAAACATTTCTAATGCATAAAAAATAAATTGCATCAATGTGTACAATATATTAAGTTCCAGTAACCTGTACTAGTTCCAGAGCTGGTTACACAACACCGTAGCTCACCTGTCTAATCTGTCACACAGAGGGGTGCATGTATTTGCCGATGCACAGGCTTGGAACAGTTAAATAGGATTGATCTAGTAGCTTTTAAAATTTAAATTGTATATATAAAAAAAAACAATGCACGAGAAATCATGCATGAAATGAATAACATAACAGGTTGTATGAGTGAAGCAGAGGACAGGCTCAGGGACAAACATAATAAACTTAGGGACACAGAGATAATGTTTTTGCCCATGTAGAAACAAGAAACATGACCGAACTAATAGTATGTACGGAACCAAAACATGCATACATGAAGGAATTGAAATAGCGAGTAAAAACACAGGATACAAACAGCAAAGAATGCCACTGGAGTTAGCAAACAGCTAACAACCTGACTGGATATTCATAAAATGAATGTCGGATTATGAAAATCGGGAAATAAACCTGAAAATATTGAGGGGGCTTTTGAAAAGACATTTCAGGATGAGGCAAAGTTGAGAGAGATGGAATAAAATTATGAAAGAATGGATAATGCGAAAAGAAAATAACTAAATGAGAAGGGCTCATATAGAAGGGTAGCAAGGGTTTGATGCATAACAATACTTATCCAATACCTCTGAATATCATTACAGGGTATCCGGCCGGACCCAATCAAGTTCGGGAACACATGTTCTAAAGTTCCTAACATTGTCGGATTGAAGAACCGATGAAAGAATAGATACCACATCACGTGAGTACATGGCTACATGGGGCATAGAAGGAGAAATTCACACTGGAGGAAGGGGTAACCAGGTACCCCCCTTTCCTTAACATACAGGGTTAAGATAGACACGCACCAAAGAAGATGAAAGTCCTTCCAGCATAAGGAATCCCCTCTGCCAAAAAATACAAGGACGTTATCAATAGCGTACAAACTCTTGTAGATGTGAATGTAAGTACTAATCTACATGCAGAGCTCCAAAGTAATAGGGGATATATTTTTTTATCAAGATGGTATTCAGTAATTACATCACTATTTTGATCCTACAGGTCAGACCATTTGAAGGCACACACGACCCATATAGGGATGTGGATTAGTCCACGAATCTGAACCACATTCGCCAAATAATAAGTGAAGGTGAGACAGATCATGACTATTTGAGAGTCAGTGCCTATACATTAACTGTGATTAAATAATGAGAGGGTTGATATAGAGACTTAGTATGTCTTTTTAAATTGTTTTTATAGGTATTGTGGCTTACCCTACCTAATAGAATAGGACACAGAGGGGTGCTGTCTCTCCCGTCCTGAAGAAGGTTGCTGCACTGGCAGACCAAAATAGCGGTTCATAGACAACCGAAACACGTGTAGACGTTTCAATCCTGTTGGGATAAAACCACACAGAAGGTTTATTGAGCAATAGATCTAAATACATTATGGAACAATAACAAGTGAAATAGCAGCATCTAACCGAAAGGTTTAGAGAGACAATAGTGAGATAGTATGAATGTGATTGAGCATGAAAGTGAATGAATGGTAGAAGATTAGACAGGTGAGCTATGGTGTTGTGTAACCAGCCCTGGAACAAGTACAGGTTACTGGAACTCAATATATTGTAAAAATTGATGCAATTTATTTTTTATGCATTTTAAATAGTTTTTCAGTTAAAATTGAATTGATTTGATAGCATTACAAATGTTTGTCGGTATTTATAAAAAGACAACATAGATTGATAGAGATCATCCCTCTCTTCCACTGGTCCATTGTGTATTGTTTTTCCAGTCAAGTCTGCCTTCCAGGAGTGGCACCATTACCTATTGGGGGCTCGCCACACTGTGACAGTGATGACAGACCATCGCAATCTGCAATTCATCAAGACCGCAAACACCTTAAATCCACAGCACCTTTTATGGGCACTAGTTTTCACCAATATTGACTCCCTAATCACTTATAGGGCAGGGACTAATAACAGAAAGGTGGATTTCCTATCCGTTATCCAGAGCCCCCCTTCAAGGCATCCACCTCTGACCCTCAGTTGATTGTTCCCGTGAGCCAAATCATGGGTGCTACAACGACCACAGTGGACTTCTTTGAAGCCATATGAAAAGCCATGTCTGCTAAAGACTTACACGATTGATGCAAATTCAATACACAACACAACCTGGCCGATTGGCTTCCCTACCATTCCCAAGCCTAGTATCTACCCACTACGGAGCTACAAACAAAAGTCATGCAGTGTTGTCATGACTCCCCACTGGCGGTCGCATGGGTATAACAAAGACACAAATCCTGGTAGCTTGGCACCTCTGGTGGCACAGTCTCTGACATGATGGCAGTATGTCTTGAATTGAGTGGTCTCCTGTAGAAACAAGGCTGATCACCAAAAAACAGCAGGGTGTCTCCAACCCCTGCCTACACCACCTATGCCTTGGCATACAATCACAATGGATCTTATAGTAGACCTATCTCTGGTACAGGAATATACTTCAAAACTTGTTATTGCAGACTTGTTAACCAAGTTGAGACACTTTGTTCTGTGTAAGGGTGTTCCCATGGTGGGAGCAGTAGATGACCTCTTCCTGCAAAACGTGGTATGACTCCATAGCATACCGACTCAAACCATCACAGATAGGGGTCCTTAGTTTACATTGTGATTTTGGCACACGTTTTATAAGTTAGTAGGTATGGATGTGCAGCTTTCCTGGATATCACCTGAAAACGGTCGGACAGACAGAGAAAGTAAATCAGTTAAGCATACAATTCTTGCATTGTCTCGCCACGAGTACTGAAACTTCCTAAACCCAACATGCATGGCTAGCCAAAGTTGCCTATAACAATGTAATTCATATGTTTATGTTAATGCCAAAAGACCTTTATACTGCGCACTATCACCACCAGAATGGTCCCCTGGCGCTCTGGCGGATCTGAAAGGTCAGAGGGTAGGGTGGGTTAGTTGGACATAGCGGGACAAATGTAGAGCGAGAGTTGTGATGTCCTGTTGATAGCTGCAGTTTGGTTAACATCGTTCACTGAGCATGGGTGCGATTTACGGATCGGTAGATTCCTATGTGATGTTGTGCAGGACTATGTGTGGTTTGTTTTGTTGTTGTAGTGTAGTGTAGTGCATGTGGATTGTTGTGCAAGGATGTGGTTGTGTTTTTTTAGCATTTGAGAGCTGTATGCAGACAGTTGAGGTTTTAGCGGTTGGGTTAGTGGGGCTTTATTATTACCTTGTTGCTTTGGACATCTGTGTTAGGTGTCTCTGCCCATGCTATCTTCTGGGGCGTTCCGTGGTGGGTCACTCACCGGGTTCCGCACATAGTGTTGGCATGTTTATGTAACTGTCTAGTGGTCTGTGGGCAGGAAGGTGGTAAAGGGTATGGCTGTGGGGTTTGCTCCTAGGGCGTCAAAGGGGTCTGCCTGCTATTGCCTTCCTGAGCTCGTAGGCTGGGGTCACCTCCCTTCAAAATTCCAGGTGCTCCCTGTCCTCCTGGGGTGCCAGTTATTGGTTAATACTCCCTCGTCTGCAGCTATGGTACCTGCCCCTCGAGTGAAGCCTCACGTAGGGGTTTGGCTTGGGAGTGGGTACATCCTGGCCCCACCCCGGCTTCTTCCTTCCATGTGCACTTGTTGTGGCGTGTTCTATTTTTGTAACGCTCACCTGATTCCCGCAGAGGCGTCGGTCTTGACTGGGTGAATGCCGTATCTTCAAAGGTGATGTGTAACACACGGTTGGCTCTTTGGGCTGGACCTCTGTGCACTGTATGTCTGACTCGAAGAGTAAGATGTCTGCAGATAGAAAATAAGGGATTAATGAACTGGGGTTACTGGGTGCCTCTCTCCTCTTCCCTTTCTCTTCTCCTGTAGAACCCCAAAGGTTAACGCCCTCACCTTAGGTAAGTGAACCCCGAGCTCTCCATCTGCCTCGGGGCAGGGTGCCGTAACCAGTTTCTTCACTGAATAAGGGTGCATGCCTCTTGACCTCAGAGGACTGCTGTCCGTCGTTAACTGCACAAACGGTAAGTTCTGGGCACTTCAAATGTCTTAAAAGTCTTTTGTAATGATATCTCTTGTTTTGCAGGGTTCCGGCGATGGCGGATGGCGGGCTGATGAGAGTTGAGGATCGAACCCGCGTGAGGAATAGAAGCGCCTGGAAGCACGTAAGTAAGCGCTTGTAGCCTGCTTCACGATGCGCACTAACTGTCCCTTTTATCTTGCAGGTACAAGTTCGGAGCTTTAGAGAAGCTGAAGGGTGCTGGAATACCCACTGGATTCGGCGTGGGAAGGAGTAATGGCACGTGAGTAATAAAGTTGCCCAATGTCTTTAAACGCACCTTCTTTTGTCTTTCAGATGCGGGATGCAGCGCTGAAGGCCTCCGGAGCGTGCGAAGAGCTGGTAAGCTTTTGTCTTTCAGATGCCGGAATGCAGTGCGAAGACCTCCGGAGCATGCGAAGAGTAGGTAAGCCTTTGTCTTTCAGATGCCAGAATGCAGCGCGAGGCGTTGGTGACAGCCGATGGACCAGGTAAGAGATGCGCTGCCACTGAAGACCGTAGTGCTAACCTGTTCTTTCTTTGTCTTTACAGGTGCTGCTGAAGACTGGATTCCAGGATGGTAAGCCTTTGTTCCCTTAGGCCCAGGATCAGAAGCAGAAGACACGATGAGCGTTCTGCTGCAGAGAATGCAGAATAACACAAAGCAAGATTCATCCATCGGGTGTGGTTTAAATAGCCTCCTGTAGTGCTTAGGTCTCTCCTTCCACAGCCACGCCTAGGTAAGAAAAGAGTTCCTGCTTTCCAGAAGAGTTCCAGTGTTCTGAACTTAGGGAGTGGCTCCTGCCCCACCCAACAGGAAAAGTAGTCCCAAACAGAAGAGGATCAGGGGTTCAACTGGCAGGTAAGTAAGCAGCATGGTCTGCTGCAGGTAAGTCCACCCAAGCATTATGAGCCCGGCGCTTCCAGCGCTTTGACTGGGCATCTTTATGAGCCTGGTGCCACTGGCGCCAGGACAGGGTCCAAAAGGTCCCAATTGGGACTGGCTGGCACTCGGAACCGGGGTTATGGGTCTGCTTCCAAGGGAGTCGGGCAAGTCCTGATCTTTTGGAAGCAGAGATCATGACAGCACCCCCCCTCAAGGCCCCTCCCAAACCGGGCTTCTCCGGGGGTTTGGGCTTGTTAGGAAATGTTCGATGAAATCTTTTGATTAGACGAGGCACGTGGACATATTCTGCAGGTTCCCAGGATCTTTCTTGGGGACCGTAGCCTTTCCAGTCAATCAGGTAAAATAGTTTAGATTTGGAGATCTTGGAATCCAGGATGCTTTTGACTTCAAACTCGAGTTCTCCATCAACTAGAATAGGTTTTGGAGATGTAGTTAGTCGGGTTTGAGGTTGCACGGGTTTTAATAGAGAGACGTGGAAGACCGGATGTATCTTCATGTGAGGGGGCAAGTCCAACTTGACCGCTACTGGATTTACTATGGTAGTGATGGAATAGGGACCAAGGTATCTTGGGTTGAATGTGCGTGGTCCTTTTAGAGGTAGATATTTGGTGGATAACCAGACTTGATCTCCTACTTGATATTGGGGGGCTTCCTTCCGATGTTGGTCTGCTCCTTTCTTGTATTGTTCTTTAGCCCTTTGAAGGTGAGAAACGGCTTCCTTAAAGGCTTGGGTGATTGTAGAATGCAGGTGGTCTACTGCTGGTGTTCCAAGATCTTGGAGTGGATCCAACTCCGAGGTTCGAGGGTGACTACCGTATAAAAGAAAAACGGGGTTTTCCCAGTTCCCGAGTGGACAGAGTTATTGTAGGCATATTCGGCTATCCAAAGGATATCTTTCCAAGTTTTTTCAGTTTGTTGTAGCATGGAGCGCAAATACTGTTCCAGAGTTTGATTGGTCCTCTCGGTTTGTACGTCGGTTTGAGGGTGGTGGCTGGTCGAAAGTCTCACATCAATTTGAGCCGACCGACAGCAACTTCGCCAAAAATGAGAAATAAATTGACTACCTCGATCCAAAATTAGAACTGAAGGAAAACCGTGCAGTCGGACGATGTTTTCAAGAAATTCTCGGGCCAGAGTTGCTGCTGTTGGTAAGCCTTTGAGTGGAATGAAATGCGCCATCTTGGAGAATAGGTCCACGATTACTAGGATCGTATTGTATCCGGAGCATGGAGGTAGATCGGTGATGAAGTCCATAGAAAGCGTATGCCAAGGGCGAGGCGGGATGTCAATAGGGCGTAAGAGGCCGGCTGGTTTTTCCTTTTGACTCTTGTTTTGGGCGCATACTCCACAGGACATTATAAAGTCTCTGATATCTTTTTTCCAAGACGGCCACCAGAAGTAGCGCTTGATCTTTTCCGAGGTCTTGGTCATATCGGGATGTCGTTCCATTAAAGAATCGTGATAACAAGAGATTACCTTTTTCTGTAAATCTGTGCTGGGCAGGTATAACCGTTCTTGGAAATATAATAGGTTGTCCTTCACCGTAAAGTCCTTTCCCTGCAGATGCCAATTCTGTATGTCTGCTGGAGTTACCAGTAGCCTGGCTTTATCCTTAACTTCCTCTATGGATTGTGTGGCGATTACACCTAGAATTCTTTGTTCTGGAATGATAGGTACAGGTTTAGGATTGATCAAATGTTCTTCCACTCTCATCCGAGAAAGGGCATCAGCTTTACCGTTTTTTGTACCAGGTCGATAGGTAATTATGAAGTCAAACTCGGCAAAGAATAGTGCCCAACGGAGTTGCCTAGAGGATTGAGCTTTTGCGGTTTTCAAATATTGCAGGTTTCGGTGATCTGTAATCACAGTAACGGTGTGTCGGGCCCCCAGAAGATAATGCCGCCAAGCCTTGAAGGCGGACTTGATAGCTAGAAGTTCCTTATCAGTAATAGTGTAATTGATTTCAGGAGGCGAGAATTTGCGGGACCAAAATGCCACGGGATGCAACTGATTGGTTACTGGGTCCTTTTGTGATAGAACTGCCCCCATGGCAAGGCTCGAAGCATCAGTTTCAACGATGTAGGGGAGTTCTGTGCGAGGATGTTTTAAGATCGGTGCAGAGATAAATCTAGTCTTCAAATTCTGGAAAGCTTGTTCCGCCTCGGTAGACCATTCAAAACGTTTGTTTTTCTTTAACAAGGCGGTGATGGGCTGGACTATTCGAGAGAATTCGGGGATAAACCTGCGGTAAAAGTTAGCGAAGCCTAACATGCTTTGAACACCTTTTACGGAGGATGGCGATGGCCATTTGAGAATTGCATCGACCTTCTTTGAATCCATACGCACTCCGCTAGGTGATAATATGAATCCCAAAAATTCAACTTCAGTCACGTTGAAAACACATTTTTCCAACTTAGTGAAAAGTTTGTGTTGACGCAATCTCTCGAGGACCATTTTCACGTGTTTCCGATGTTCAGTTTCCGATGAAGAATAAACGAGGATGTCGTCAATGTAAACAACAAAACACACATCTATGAGCTCTCTGAGGACATCGTTCATAAAATATTGAAAGGCGGCCGGGGCATTGCAAAGTCCGAAGGGCATGACCTGATATTCAAATAGCCCATACTTGGTGCGGAAGGCCGTCTTCCATTCATAGCCCTCTTTTACTCGTACCAAGTGGTAGGCTCCTCTAAGATCCAGCTTTGTATATATGCATGCTCTTCTGACTTGGTCCAGGAGTTCAGGGATCAAAGGTAACGGATATCTATTCTTAACGGTGATCTGGTTCAGGGCGCGATAATCTATACAAGGTCTAAGGTCCCCTTCTTTTTTTGGAACGAAGAACAAAGCTGAGGAAGCAGGGGACTTGGAAGGACGAATAAACCCATTCACTAGGTATCGATCCAGGTATTGTCGGAGGTGAAGATTCTCAGGCTCGGTGAGGGCATAAATTCTACTACAAGGAGGAGTAGATCCAGGTATCAGGTCTATCTGGCAGTCATAAGACCTATGAGGAGGTAGAGAGTTAGCCTGATCCTTCCGGAAAACATCTTGGAATTCTAGGTATTCAGGAGGTAACTGGGGAGCCTCCGAGGAAATTGCTGCCAGTGCAACACCAGGTCGAGGGTGACAAGTAGAGACACATTCTGGAAACTGAACCGTTCTTGCTCGCCAATCGATCTGAGGATTGTGCTTCTCTAACCAAGGAATTCCTAGAATAATCTGGAACTGAGGGGCCTTGATCACATGGAACACGATCTTCTCATGGTGTCCATCTTGACTTACTAGCGTCACTTCTTGGGTGGTATGCGTTACTGGTCCGGAGGCTATCTCCGTACCATCCACCGTAGTAATGACGTCCTTTACAACCTTTGGACAAAGAGTCAGATTCATCCTCAAAACCATTTCATGATCCACATAATTGCCGATGGCACCGCTGTCGACGTAAGCTTCAATCGCATGTAATCGATCCGGATGTTCAGGGCTAATGAGGACCATAGGTATCACGAAATGCGAGGTCACGGAACTGGTTTTAACGCTCGGCAAGAGGACCTCTATTCTTGTCGGGCGAGGTCGTTTCCCTGCTCAGAGTTTGTGACCCTGGTAACTGCAGCTCCTACTGCCTTCTTGGCTGGTTTCACCGGACAGTCTCGAAGAAAGTGCCCCCAGTTTCCGCAATAGAGGCATAATTGCAGCTGTTTTCTCCTTTCTCGCTCCTTTTGTGTTAGTGGTCCTTTCAGGCCCCCTATTTGCATGGGTTCCCCGGAGTCTACTCCTTTGGTAGGAGTTGGTGGTTTGGAAAATACTCGAGCATCAAACTTGGAACGATCGGAACTTCCTGTTCTGCAGTCTGTGGTCAATTTGAACGACTAAGTCAATATAGTCCGAACAGTCTTGCGGGGGATTCACTACTTGGGCTAACACATCTTTGAGCTCTCCACGTAGACCTCTATAAAACAGCGTAATCCTTTTGTTCTCAGGCCATCGAGTTTCCACTATCAGTCTGTTGAAAGACGCAATATAAGCCAAAAGGTCTTGATTACCTTGTCGCAATGAAAGGAGCTCATTGTCCAAGGCCTGCCCCTGTGAATGTCTTGCAAACAGTTTTTCCATACTGAGCTGAAAAGCTTGAAAATCATGGAGAACCGGATCATCTTGATTAACTAGAGGGATCGACCAGTCTGCCGCATTGCCACTAAGGTACGAAAGCACGAAAGCTACCTTAGCTTGATCAGTTGGAAAGGCTGCTGGCCGGCATAAGAAGTGCAACCGGCACTGATTAATAAATACTGCAAACCTCTTTGGGTCACCAGAAAATCATTCGGGCGGAGCCAGAGGTACATTCCCAGGTAGGTTGATCTGCACTGGGTTCGTAGAGGATGTTGAAGGAAGATTTGCCCCTGATGCGGGTAACGGAGTTTGTCCGGCTTGTGACTGTAGCAATTGTCTAGCGAGATCGTCTGTTCGCTCCTTGGAAATAATCAGTTCCCTTCTTAGAGCATTCGTTTCCTGACGGGCTGCATGCACTTCTGCTCTTAGTTCCCCAAGTAACTGGGCTAGCTGGTCGGTATCCGAGGTTTCCATAGCGCCTGGGTGGGAGTTTTGCGGTAGGCTTTGTGTTCTGTAACGCTCACCTGATTCCCGCAGAGGCGCCGGTCTTGACTGGGTGAATGCCGTATCTTCAAAGGTGATGTGTAACACACGGTTGGCTCTTTGGGCTGGACCTCTGTGCACTGTATGTCTGACTCGAAGAGTAAGATGTCTGCAGATAGAAAATATGGGATTAATGAACTGGGGTTATTGGGTGCCTCTCTCCTCTTCCCTTTCTCTTCTCGTGTAGAACCCCAAAGGTTAACGCCCTCACCTTAGGTAAGTGAACGCCGAGCTCTCCATCTGCCTCGGGGCAGGGTGCCGTAACCAGTTTCTTCACTGGATAAGGGTGCAGGCCTCTTGACCTCAGAGGACTGCTGTCCGTCGTTAACTGCACGAACGGTAAGTTCTGGGCACTTCAAATGTCTTAAAAGTCTTTTGTAATGATATCTCTTGTTTTGCAGGGTTCCGGCGATGGCGGATGGCGGGCTGATGAGAGTTGAGGATCGAACCCGCGTGAGGAATAGAAGCGCCTGGAAGCACGTAAGTAAGCGCTTGTAGCCTGCTTCACGATGCGCACTAACTGTCCCTTTTATCTTGCAGGTACAAGTTCGGAGCTTTAGAGAAGCTGAAGGGTGCTGGAATACCCACTGGATTCGGCGTGGGAAGGAGTAATGGCACGTGAGTAATAAAGTTGCCCAATGTCTTTAAACGCACCTTCTTTTGTCTTTCAGATGCGGGATGCAGCGCCGAAGGCCTCCGGAGCGTGCGAAGAGCTGGTAAGCTTTTGTCTTTCAGATGCCGGAATGCAGTGCGAAGACCTCCGGAGCATGCGAAGAGTAGGTAAGCCTTTGTCTTTCAGATGCCAGAATGCAGCGCGAGGCGTTGGTGACAGCCGATGGACCAGGTAAGAGATGCGCTGCCACTGAAGACCGTAGTGCTAACCTGTTCTTTCTTTGTCTTTACAGGTGCTGCTGAAGACTGGATTCCAGGATGGTAAGCCTTTGTTCCCTTAGGCCCAGGATCAGAAGCAGAAGACACGATGAGCGTTCTGCTGCAGAGAATGCAGAATAACACAAAGCAAGATTCATCCATCGGGTGTGGTTTAAATAGCCTCCTGTAGTGCTTAGGTGTCTCCTTCCACAGCCACGCCTAGGTAAGAAAAGAGTTCCTGCTTTCCAGAAGAGTTCCAGTGTTCTGAACCTAGGGAGTGGCTCCTGCCCCACCCAACAGGAAAAGTAGTCCCAAACAGAAGAGGATCAGGGGTTCAACTGGCAGGTAAGTAAGCAGCATGGTCTGCTGCAGGTAAGTCCACCCAAGCATTATGAGCCCGGCGCTTCCAGCGCTGGGCCTGGGCATCTTTATGAGCCTGGTGCCACTGGCGCCAGGACAGGGTCCAAAAGGTCCCAATTGGGACTGGCTGGCACTCGGAACCGGGGTTATGGGTCTGCTTCCAAGGGAGTCGGGCAAATCCTGATCTTTTGGAAGCAGAGATCATGACAATTTTCAGTGGTTTCTTTGTTTTCCTAGTCGTTTCTGTCTGGTTCTGAGGTGAAGAGACACGTTTTAAGTAATTTTCTGAATGTTAGGTGATCCTTCGTGTTGTGTATTTCTTTCAGGAGGATGTCCCATGTTTTTGTCACCAGGTGGGAGAATGAGGATCCCACACCCACGTTCTTTTCTTGTGTATGGTTTTGGTTCCAGGCGGATGTTGGTGCTTTATCTGAGTGCTCTTATCGGTAGGTAAATGGCTATTTTCTTTTGTAGGAATTCTGCTCCTTGGCCATGGATTGCTCTGTGCATTATGTAGTGCACCAAACATTCTCTGTTTTACACACTATACGGTTTCCAGCCCACTGCCTATTGTTACAGTATCAGTGCCCACAACACTGCACACACTACTGGGCCAGCACACATATACAGCAGGTATGGAGGAACATCTAGGCCAACTTGACTCTTGCCAAAAAATCATACAAATAATATGCAGATAAACACTGCTGTGTGAGTCCTCAGTACCAGGTGGGGTACAGAGTAGGGTTGTCCACCACTCACTATATCCAAATGCAAGGCCCCTGGAAATTACAGCCACGTTACTCAGGCCCGCTCACAGTTAATACGAGAATTAACACTGTTGCAGTACAACTTGACCTACCCTCCCAGATGAAAATACATTCCAAATTTCAACTGACCCTGTTAAAGCCGGCCTGAGTCACCATTACTACAAAAGAAAAGCGACCGGCATTGGTGCAAGGGTATCCCGAGTATGAAGTACAGGCCATCCCCAACTCCCAACACCAAAAAGGTGGACAAATATACTATTTAGTGGACTGGGTGGGGTATGGGCCTGAAGATCGGTCCTGGGAGCCAGCCCAGAGTGTACATGCCCCACAACTAGTGCACACGTTTCACAGTAATCACCCTGAGAAACCTAAACCACGTGCCTTCTATGAGGGGGTGTGCTGTCAGGGCTACCGGCAAGAGGGACAAAGCAGCAAGCAAGAAGGGCAAGATTAGCGGCGCAATGCAGAGAATACATGCCATTAGCATGTCACAGAAATTGTGCCAATGCCCAGAACAAAACTAAAGCCATATTGCTACTTTAAAAGGGCAATCCAGCCTTATAGAAGGCCTGTCTGCCCTTTTTGCAGGGCAACCGCCTAACAAACTACATTTCCCAGTCCCTGGGCCCAACCCTTCAGAGAGGCCACATTTGGAGTGGCACACTGGCACGCCTGCGCAGACACCAAAGCACGGGGCTTGTGCTTGAGTCCTCCCAGTGAGAAGACGTGTTTCCAAGCAGCTTTGTCTTACTATACTAACATGAGGGGCCATGCCCCACCGGATCAGCATCCTGTGCCCTCGCCAGACACAGATAAGTGCTGCAGTGCCTTGGTGACCAACGTAGGAGCAGGGTGGTCAGCAGTGGGCCCAGCTCCATCAGACAATTGGCCCCTGCCTCCAGCAAAGCTTAAGTACAGAAAAAGGTGTTCCCGTGTACGAAATGAGCTAACTTTGTAAGTACAACTTATGCTATTTAGACGTTGCCTTAAGTGGTGGCTTAATCACATATTTTTACAGATCTATGGTACCTGTAGATATATTGTAACATAAGCCCTGTGAGTATTCAGGGTCTCAATGATGCCAAAATCGAAAAAAAGAAAAGAAAAAGTAAATAGAGTGTACAACAAATTGTTTTTTTATTTTTTTAGTGCAAAATAAAATTGTCTGAGATTCATGAAATAGACATTCCGGCTTAATATATCGCCAATAAATCAAAAAGTAATACAAAAGCTAAATAAAATAGAGCAACTTGCTATTATTTCAACAATTAAACAGTGATTGTGAAAAAATCTAAATGTACATTTTAACATAATCATATGGGGAATAGCTAGCAACAGAGAAAATATTGTTGTGAGGAAACACAAACAGTAAGTACGAAAACAGTTTCAACATGAAATGGAAAAGCACATCCAATGTAATTTGAAACAATATTAGTCCCAAGAGGGATCTATGTGTTTGCAAAACAGAAAATACCGCTGAATTGGTTGTCTGTCCCAGGCTAATCAGTGAAGTTAAGCCATCATCATGTGCATATTGACGCAATAAAAACTAATTGCAACTTATTGTGGACATAAATACATCATTATAAACATGAATACATAATTCCAAAAAGTCCTGGTTAGAAGATACCAGTTTAAGGCTGATGCAGAGGGACCTATGCCTTCCGCTTGCCTGAGTTGAAAGAAAGCGTGGACAGCCAACCGCTATTGTTCTGATGGTACAATACAGTACCCAAGCGGAAGTTTGGCACAATGGACGTTTCGGTGGAATTAAAGGGGTGTACCACCTTCATCAGATAGAGGATTTCTCTGTTCAACCCTAGAGGAAGTATGACAATAAATGGATGTCTGGAAAGGTATACAGGTGTCATAGTTTGTAGTAGCGCTACTGCTTATTAAAATCAGTGAAGCTAGGTTATCAGAGCCAGAGAGAGTGGACCCAGGACAGAACCAACATGTTTTAGGACCCATCACCCAATGTGGTCACTAGGGGAGTGCAAAACATCAAATTGAAGAAAATAATAATAACCCTTTGCATCAAGATGAATGGAAAGTGCAAGGGGTTTAGTACATAAGAAAACGTGAACAAACGTGCAGAGAAGTCACCCAGCCTGAAATCAAACAACAAATTAACTGACATATAATACCCAAACAGAATTACTGCTTTGGAAAACATGTGTCTGTACAACATTGCCCACAACTACACCTACAAAAACAATGTCACACCAAATGAGGCTACTGGCAAATATTCAGTCTCAACTTGTGAAGGAGGCCTAGCGAAACTCACCAAACCCAGTCTAATTAATCATATGAAGTTATCATTTAAATCTCCACAACATAGAGAACTGTATTACATGGAACCACTCCATCTTTTTAAACCTTGGAGAAAAGAAGAAGAATTATTAGGTGACTCATTTGAAGCTGCATTTAAAAAAATGAAAGCAGTGTAACAAATCACAATTTCAAACAATACAAAGAAATGTTGGACAATGAACACCAACAAGAGGAAGAAATTGAAGCTCAACTAGATAAAGACACTCCTGCGGGAAATCAACATTCCCTTACAGGAAGCCAAGAACCACTTGGAGAACCACTCATTCTAGATGAAGCAGAAATAGAAACGACTGAGGTATAAAATGCCATGCTTCAATATAAACAATATAAGGAAGACTTGTCAGTTCTCGAATCACAGCTAAATGATTAACAATTCACCATTTATCTAGAAGTCACTCAAGAAACTGAACATGGTTTTAAACATGAAACTAAAACCTGTAGCTGTAAAAATTATAAACCTATGCTCCTGTATGTAAGTAGTGATGCTGGTTCTGGTAAAACATTCTTAATTAAAATAATCAGCACATTTCTACAAAACTTAACAAACAACCACCTTTGGGCTGTATTAACATCCCCCACAGGTTTAGCTTCCTACAACATAGGAGGTGTAACTTTACACTGACTACTGCTCCTCTTTGTAGATCACCAGAACAAATTAGAATACTCCAAATTATCAGAAGAAGCTGCTACTGAAGTACGCAGAATTCTGAAACAAATTAAAGTGCTACTGATAAATGAAGTAAGCATGCTTTCCAACCTATATTTGGGTTTAATTCGTCTCGAAATGCAGTAAGTCTGAAAAACCAACTACGAAGAACTGTTTGGAGAAACAAATGTATTGTTTTCAGAGACCTCCTAGAGGTAACACCAGTACAAGTTCAGCATATTTTCAAAACATTAGAACACAAACAATGCCGCAATATGCTCAGCAGCATTGGTAATGTAAATCTAGGTCAACATTTTAACTACTGAGAACTAATTCAAAACATGTGTCAGTCTGCAGACCTCACCTATGCTAACATTTTAAAAAGCATTAGAACTTGTCTAAAGATGAAAAATCCATCTTAAATAGTAGACTAATCCATGAACTGTATCAACGAAACACATCTGCTCCTGATGTCATGGAACAATTAACTGAACAAAATCAACGAGACAATGTTGAAAAAAGAAATGCAACCCATACTGCATATCAGCTCCACAGACAAACTAGAAGTGCACAGCATGACCTTGAATCACACCTAGCCTTCCGCAAGGCTATTAACCCTTTAAGTGCCAAGGACGAGGTATCTCGTCCTTGGAAGTGCACACGCAGTGCCAAGGACGAGATAGCTCGTCCTTTTCGGCACCTTGTTTTGAGCGATCCCTGCAAAGCAGGGATCGCTCAAAACTGTAATCCAACCCCCGGGCTATGTGAGGGGGAGGTCCCCCCTCACTGCCCGGGGGTTGGATTTCCTTCAGTTTCACGCCGACGTGCGTGACGCACGTCGGCGTGAAACGGAAAGTAATTCCACCGCAGCAGCCATTTTCGGCTGCTGCATTGGAGAGAGAAGGTGAGTGCCCTTCTTGTTCCGCCTCGATCTCCGGCTGTATTTGAAGCCGGACATCGAGGTGGGTATCGTTGGAAAGGGGAGATCTTCCCCTTTCCAACGATACCCATTGTGTGGCTTTGCTGCCCGCGGATCGGGCGCAGGGCGCCTCGATCCGCGGGCAGCAACGTCACGGATCAAACAAAGATCCTTTTGTGACGCGTGGGGGAGGGGGGGCTGCTTACTAGGTAAGCGGCCCCCTTCCCCCGTGGCCCCAAAGCATGGGGCCACAGCGCCAGGGACCCCTGGGGGCAGATGATCACTGCCCCCAGGGGTGGGGGAAAAAAAAAAAAAAAAAATGTTGAGGGAAGGAGGGAGGTGGGAGGGGGTTTTGGGCCCTGGGGCCCACTGGGCCACCAGGGATTGACCTAAAAGTGGTGTCCCTGGAAAGGGGACTTTCTCCCCTTTCCAGGGACACCAATCATATGCCGCATTGCTGGTCACGGATCAGCGCAGAGCTCTGATCCGTGACCAGCAACCCACTGAACCACCATGGATCTGTTTGTGAGTTGGGGGGGGGGGCTGCTTCAGGTAAGCAGCCCTCTCCCCCCCCCAGCCCCCAAAGCATGGGGACACATGAAAATGAACCCTGGGGGCAGATGGCTGACCATCTGCCCCCAGGGAAATATATAAAAGAAAACATAATAATAATCCGAGGGATGGGGGGAGGTGGGAGGGGGTTTGGGGTCCTGGGGCCCACTAGGCCACCAGGGATTGAGCAGAAAGTGGTGTCCCTGGAAAGGGGACTTTCTCCCCTTTCCAAGGACACCACATATGAGGCATTGCTGGTCACGGATCGGCGCAGAGCGCTCGATCCGTGACCAGCAACCCACTAGACCACCATGGATCTCTTTGTGAGGTGGGGGGGGGAAGGGGGCTGCTTCAAGTAAGCAGCCCTCTCCCCCCTCCCGACCCCAAAGCATGGGGGCACGTGCATGTGAACCCTGGGGCAGATGGCTGACCATCTGCCCCAAGGGAATGTAAAATAAAAAATAAAAATGAAATGATGGGAAAGAGGGTTGGGGGAAGGGGTGGGGGCCACTAGCCACCATGGATTTTTTACTGAATGAAAGGGGGGGGTGTCCCCCCATGGGGGGGGTGCCCCCCCAACCGAAGTAGAAAGGGGGCACCCCTTGTAACCCTCCCTGGGGGCAGATATCTGTTCCTAGGAAGGGGCATCTGACCCCAGGGAGGGATGCATGAGGTGGGGCCCCCCCTATCTGCCCCCAGGGAGGGTTGCATGAGGTGGGGCCCTCCATTTGGGGTGGGGGGGGTTGAGGGCCACCCCCCGTTGTGGTACATCATGCGCTGCCAATTTAGGGTGGCCCTCAGCCCCCCCTAAAAAGCAGCCTGTGATTTTGTATATTTTTTTTTGTTTACCCAACTTGGCTTGGTGCAGATGGGCCCATTAGTGTGGCTATCTGCCCCCAGGGTGCCCAAACCCTACTGCCCCATCTATTGGGGGTCCTGCCCCACCTTTTGGGGTGGCCCTCTCCCCCCTCATCCCAAATGGAGGTGGGGTGTACCTCACGCAGCCGTTTGGAGGAGGCCCAGGGAGGCCTGCATGAGGTGTGTCCCCCAGCCATTGGGGGTGGGGTGGGGGGGGGCACCCCAAAAGGTGGGGCAGGACCCCCAATAGATGGGGCAGTAAGGATTGGGCACCCTGGGGGCAGATAGCCACACTAATGGGCCCATCTGCACCAAGCCAAGTTGGGTAAACAAAAAAAAATATACAAAACCACTGGCTGCTTTTTAGGGGGGGCTGAGGGCCACCCTAAATTGGCAGCGCATGATGTACCACAACGGGGGGTGGCCCTCAACCCCCCCCACCCCAAATGGAGGGCCCCACCTCATGCAACCCTCCCTGGGGGCAGATATCTGCTCCTAGGAAGGGGCATCTGACCCCAGGGAGGGATGCATGAGGTGAGGCCCCCCTATCTGCGCCCAGGGAGGGTTGCATGAGGTGGGGCCCTCCATTTGGGGTGGGGGGGGTTGAGGGACACCCCCCCGTTGTGGTACATCATGCGCTGCCAATTTAGGGTGGCCCTCAGCCCCCCCTAAAAAGCAGCCTGTGGTTTTGTATATTTTTTTTTGTTTACCCAACTTTGCTTGGTGCAGATGGCCACATTAGTGTGGCTATCTGCCCCCAGGGTGCCCAAACCCTACTGCCCCATCTATTGGGGGTCCCGCCCCACCTTTTGGGGTGGCCCTCTCCCCCCTCACCCCAAATGGAGGTGGGGTGTACCTCACGCAGCCTTTTGGAGGAGGCCCAGGGAGGCCTGCATGAGGTGTGTCCCCCAGCTATTGGGGGTGGGGTGGGGGGGGGCACCCCAAAAGCTGGTGCAGGACCCCCAATAGATGGGGCATTAGGGTTTGGGCACCCTGGGGGCAGATAGCCACACTAATGGGCCCATCTGCACCAAGCCAAGTTTGGTAAACAAAAAAAAATATACAAAACCACAGGCTGCTTTTTAGGGGGGCTGAGGGCCACCCTAAATTGGCAGCGCATGATGTACCGCAACGGGGGGTGGCCCTCAACCCCCCCACCCCAAATGGAGGGCCCCACCTCATGCAACCCTCCCTGGGCGCAGATAGGGGGGGCTCACCTCATGCATCCCTCCCTGGGGTCAGATGCCCCTTCCTAGGAGCAGATATCTGCCCCCAGGGAGGGTTGCATGAGGTGGGGCCCTCCATTTGGGGTGGGGGGGGGGTTGAGGGCCACCCCCCGTTGCGGTACATCATGCGCTGCCAATTTAGGGTGGCCCTCAGCCCCCCCTAAAAACAGCCTGTGGTTTTGTATATTTTTTTTTGTTTACCCAACTTTGCTTGGTGCAGATGGCCACATTAGTGTGGCTATCTGCCCCCAGGGTGCCCAAACCCTACTGCCCCATTTATTGGGGGTCCTGCCCCACCTTTTGGGGTGGCCCTCTCCCCCCTCACCCCAAATGGAGGTGGGGTGTACCTCACGCAGCCGTTTGGAGGAGGTGCAGGGAGGCCTGCATGAGGTGTGTCCCCCAGCCATTTGGGGTGAGGGGGGAGAGGGCCCCCAAAAATGGTAGGACAGGCCCCCCCAGTGGGTGGGGCAGTAAGGTTTGGGCACCCCGGCGCCAGATTGGCACACCAATGTGACCCTCTGCACCAAGGGGAGTTGGGTTACCAAAGGAAAAAAATGAAAATGGTGGAACGCTTTTTAGGGGGGGCGGTGGGGCACCCCAAAGGGTCAGGGAATTTTCTAATGGGATGGGGCGTTGACCCCCTCCCCCCACCCGCAATGGAGTGGGTGCCAAGTCATGCAGCCCTTCCTGGGACCAGATATCTGCTCCTAGGAACGGACGCCTGAGCCCAGGGAGGAGTGCAGGACAACCCCCCCCCCCATCTGCCCCCGGGGAGGGCTACATTTTGCTGGTGTGACCGTAGGTAACACATGTTCTTTGTTTTGTTTACAGCTTTTTCTACCCGAGCAGCTGCAACGTTACGTGAGTACTGTTTTTTATTATTCTATGGTTAGGGCCCACTGTCAGTGGGGTGGGTGAGACTGGGGCTGGATTGTTGGTGGTGTGGGTGGGAATGGCCCGTCTGGGCAGATCACCTCCAACTGTCCTGGAGTTGCGGCTGGGCTGCATTACAGCTTTTCCCTTCGGGGAGGTATTGGCACACTGCCGAGACTCCTTGGTGGGGAGAAGCTGTAACGCAGGGCAGCCAGGGCTCCAGCAAAGTCGGCGATAATATCCCTGGCCTTGGGCACCCTTCTCCCATGTGGGTCTTTGCTGGTGGTTCTGGGTATTACATTCTGGGCCGATTTGCGTAAGTCAGACCTCTGTGGATTCCCACGGGTGTCCTCTTTTGGGAAATGCATGGGGTTCCCTGTTTCCCTTGCTGGCTGCGACACCCTAGGCCCAAATCTGTAGGTTGCCCACATGAACAAAATGGGCAGTGGCGAATGGCTTGGGGTTCCCAGTCGGTTACTCTTTTCCTTTTGCGCCCCCGGTAGGTGCACCCACACATGTGAGGTACCGTTTTCATCGGGACACGTGTGGGGACACGGGAAGGTAGGCCACGTGTTGTTGGCGGTGTGTTTCGGTGGGTGGCCAGAGCGAAATGTCTGAGAATTGTCTTCATTTCCGGCCAATTTCAGAGACATTTCCCTGTGTCCACTCACCGAAACACGTCGCCAACAGCAGATGTCATACCTTCTTGTGTTCCCACAGGTGTCCCGACGAAAAAGGTACCTCGCATGTGTGGGTGCACCTACCGGGGGCGCAAAAGGAAAAGGGTAACCCGCTGGTAACCCCAAGCCTTTCACCACAGCACAATTTGTTCATGTGGGCAACCTACAGATTTGGGCCTAGGGTGTCCAAGCCAGCAAGGAAAACAGGGAACCCCATGCATTTCCCAAAAGAGGACACCCGTGGGAAAGCACAGAGGTCTGATTTGCGCGAAGCGGGCCAGAATTTATTACCCAGAACCCCAGACAAAGTTAACATTGTGTTTTTTCCCCACCAAATATCACACTTTGTCGGGGATTGTGGCTAATAAAAACTGGGGCAATTTGCGCAAGGCAGACCTCTGTGGATTCCCACGGGTGTCCTCTTTTGGGAAATGCATGGGGTTCCCTGTTTCCCTTGCTGGCTGCGACACCCTAGGCCCAAATCTGTAGGTTGCCCACATGAACAAAATGGGCAGTGGCGAATGGCTTGGGGTTCCCAGTCGGTTACCCTTTTCCTTTTGCGCCCCCGGTAGGTGCACCCACACATGTGAGGTACCGTTTTCATCGGGACACGTGTGGGGACACGGGAAGGTAGGCCACGTGTTGTTGGCGGTGTGTTTCGGTGGGTGCGCCGAGCGAAATGTGCGGAAAAAGCGTTTTTTCCCCCACATTTCGGACTTTGCAGGGGTGTCTGGGTAAAAAAATCTGGGGCGATGTGCGCAAATCACACCTCTGCGGATTCCCACGGGTGTCCTCTTTTCGGAAATGCATGGGGCTCCCTGTTTTCCTTGGTGGCTTGGACACCCGAGGCCCATATCTGTATGTTGTGCCGGTCGGCAGAATGGCTGAGATTCCCCTCTGCAAACAGACTGGGAGTTGCTTGCGTTTTCGGCTTGCCCCTTGCCGGCCAGGTAGGTGCACCCACGCATGTGAGGTACCGTTTTCATCGGGACACCTGTGGGAACGCGGGACGGCAGGCCATGTGTTGTTGGGGGCGTGTTTCGATGGGTGCGTCGAGCGAAATGTGCGGAAAAAGCGTTTTTTCCCCCACATTTCGGACTTTGCAGGGGTGTCTGGGTAAAAAAATCTGGGGCGATGTGCGCAAATCACACCTCTGCGGATTCCCACGGGTGTCCTCTTTTCGGAAATGCATGGGGCTCCCTGTTTTCCTTGGTGGCTTGGACACCCGAGGCCCATATCTGTATGTTGTGCCGGTCGGCAGAATGGCTGAGATTCCCCTCTGCAAACAGACTGGGGGTTGCTTGCGTTTTCGGCTTGCCCCTTGCCGGCCAGGTAGGTGCACCCACGCATGTGAGGTACCGTTTTCATCGGGACACCTGTGGGAACGCGGGACAGTAGGCCATGTGTTTTTGGGGGCGTGTTTCGATGGGTGCGTCGAGCGAAATGTGCGGAAAAAGCGTTTTTTCCCCCACATTTCGGACTTTGCAGGGGTGTCTGGGTAAATAAATCTGGGGCGATGTGCGCAAATCACACCTCTGCGGATTCCTACGGGTGTCCTCTTTTCGGAAATGGATGGGGCTCCCTGTTTTCCTTGGTGGCTTGGACACCCGAGGCCCATATCTGTATGTTGTGCCGGTCGGCAGAATGGCTGAGATTCCCCTCTGCAAACAGACTGGGGGTTGCTTGCGTTTTCGGCTTGCCCCTTGCCGGCCAGGTAGGTGCACCCACGCATGTGAGGTACCGTTTTCATCGGGACACCTGTGGGAACGCGGGACGGTAGGCCATGTGTTGTTGGGGGCGTGTTTCGATGGGTGCGTCGAGCGAAATGTGCGGAAAAAGCGTTTTTTCCCCCACATTTCGGACTTTGCAGGGGTGTCTGGGTAAAAAAATCTGGGGCGATGTGCGCAAATAACACCTCTGCGGATTCCCACGGGTGTCCTCTTTTCGGAAATGCATGGGGCTCCCTGTTTTCCTGGGTGGCTTGGACACCCGAGGCCCATATCTGTATGTTGTGCCGGTCGGCAGAATGGCTGAGATTCCCCTCTGCAAACAGACTGGGGGTTGCTTGCGTTTTCGGCTTAGCCCTTGCCGGCCAGGTAGGTGCACCCACGCATGTGAGGTACCGTTTTCATCGGGACACCTGTGGGAACGCGGGACGGTAGGCCATGTGTTGTTGGGGGCGTGTTTCGATGGGTGCGTCGAGCGAAATGTGCGGAAAAAGCGTTTTTTCCCCCACATTTCGGACTTTGCAGGGGTGTCTGGGTAAAAAAATCTGGGGCGATGTGCGCAAATCACACCTCTGCGGATTCCCACGGGTGTCCTCTTTTCGGAAATGCATGGGGCTCCCTGTTTTCCTTGGTGGCTTGGAACCCGAGGCCCATATCTGTATGTTGTGCCGGTCGGCAGAATGGCTGAGATTCCCCTCTGCAAACAGACTGGGGGTTGCTTGCGTTTTCGGCTTGCCCCTTGCCGGCCAGGTAGGTGCACCCAGGCATGTGAGGTACCGTTTTAATCGGGACACCTGTGGGAACGCGGGACGGTAGGCCATGTGTTGTTAGGGGCGTGTTTCGATGGGTGCGTCGAGCGAAATGTGCGGAAAAAGCGTTTTTTCCCCCACATTTCGGACTTTGCAGGGGTGTCTGGGTAAAAAAATCTGGGGCGATGTGCGCAAATCACACCTCTGCGGATTCCCACGGGTGTCCTCTTTTCGGAAATGCAGGGGGCTCCCTGTTTTCCTTGGTGGCTTGGACACCCGAGGCCCATATCTGTATGTTGTGCCGGTCGGCAGAATGGCTGAGATTCCCCTCTGCAAACAGACTGGGGGTTGCTTGCGTTTTCGGCTTGCCCCTTGCCGGCCAGGTAGGTGCACCCACGCATGTGAGGTACCGTTTTCATCAGGACACCTGTGGGAACGCGGGACGGTAGGCCATGTGTTGTTGGGGGCGTGTTTCGATGGGTGCGTCGAGCGAAATGTGCGGAAAAAGCGTTTTTTCCACCACATTTCGGACTTTGCTGGGGTGTCTGGGTAAAAAAATCTGGGGCGATGTGCGCAAATCACACCTCTGCGGATTCCCACGGGTGTCCTCTTTTCGGAAATGCATGGGGCTCCCTGTTTTCCTTGGTGGCTTGGACACCCGAGGCCCATATCTGTATGTTGTGCCAGTCGGCAGAATGGCTGAGATTCCCCTCTGCAAACAGACTGGGGGTTGCTTGCGTTTTCGGCTTGCCCCTTGCCTGCCAGGTAGGTGCACCCACGCATGTGAGGTACCGTTTTCATCGGGACACCTGTGGGAACGCGGGACGGTAGGCCATGTGTTGTTGGGGGCGTGTTTCGATGGGTGCGTCGAGCGAAATGTGCGGAAAAAGCGTTTTTTCACCCACATTTCGGACTTTGCAGGGGTGTCTGGGTAAAAAAATCTGGGGTGATGTGCGCAAATCACACCTCTGCGGATTCCCACGGGTGTCCTCTTTTCGGAAATGCATGGGGCTCCCTGTTTTCCTTCGTGGCTTGGACACCCGAGGCCCATATCTGTATGTTGTGCCGGTCGGCAGAATGGCTGAGATTCCCCTCTGCAAACAGACTGGGGGTTGCTTGCGTTTTCGGCTTGCCCCTTGCCGGCCAGGTAGGTGCACCCACGCATGTGAGGTACCGTTTTCATCGGGACACCTGTGGGAACGCGGGACGGTAGGCCATGTGTTGTTGGGGGCGTGTTTCGATGGGTGCGTCGAGCGAAATGTGCGGAAAAAGCGTTTTTTCCCCCACATTTCAGACTTTGCAGGGGTGTCTGGGTAAAAAAATCTGGGGCGATGTGCGCAAATCACACCTCTGCGGATTCCCACGGGTGTCCTCTTTTCGGAAATGCATGGGGCTCCCTGTTTTCCTTGGTGGCTTGGACACCCGAGGCCCATATCTGTATGTTGTGCCGGTCGGCAGAATGGCTGAGATTCCCCTCTGCAAACAGACTGGGGGTTGCTTGCGTTTTCGGCTTGCCCCTTGCCGGCCAGGTAGGTGCACCCACACATGTGAGGTACCGTTTTCATCGGGACACCTGTGGGAACGCGGGACGGTAGGCCATGTGTTGTTGGGGGCGTGTTTCGATGGGTGCGTCGAGCGAAATGTGCGGAAAAAGCGTTTTTTCCCCCACATTTCGGACTTTGCAGGGGTGTCTGGGTAAAAAAATCTGGGGCGATGTGCGCAAATCACACCTCTGCGGATTCCCACGGGTGTCCTCTTTTCGGAAATGCATGGGGCTCCCTGTTTTCCTTGGTGGCTTGGACACCCGAGGCCCATATCTGTATGTTGTGCCGGTCGGCAGAATGGCTGAGATTCCCCTCTGCAAACAGACTGGGGGTTGCTTGCGTTTTCGGCTTGCCCCTTGCCGGCCAGGTAGGTGCACCCACGCATTTGAGGTACCGTTTTCATCGGGACACCTGTGGGAACGCGGGACGGTAGGCCATGTGTTGTTGGGGGCGTGTTTCGATGGGTGAGTCGAGCGAAATGTGCGGAAAAAGCATTTTTTCCCCCACATTTCGGACTTTGCAGGGGTGTCTGGGTAATAAATTCTGGGGCGATGTGCGCAAATCACACCTCTGCGGATTCCCACGGTGTCCTCTTTTCGGAAATGCATGGGGCTCCCTGTTTTCCTTGGTGGCTTGGACACCCGAGGCCCATATCTGTATGTTGTGCCGGTCGGCAGAATGGCTGAGATTTCCCTCTGAAAACAGACTTGGGGTTACTTGTGTTTTAGGCTTTCCCCTTGGCGGCCAGGTAGGTGCACCCACACATGTGAGGTACCGTTTTCATCGGGACACCTGTGGGAACGCGGGACGGTAGGCCATGTGTTGTTGGGGGCGTGTTTCGATGGGTGAGTCGAGCGAAATGTGAGGAAAATGCGTATTTTTTCCCACATTTTGGACTTTGCGGGGGTGTCTGGGTAATAAATTCTGGGGCGATTTGGGCATATCATACCTCTGCGGATTCCCACGGGTGTCCTCTTTCCGGAAATGCATGGGGTTCCCTGTTTTCCTCGGTGGCTTGGACACCCGAGGCCCATATCTGTACATTGTGCCGGTCGGCAGAATGTCTGAGATTTCCCTCTGAAAACAGACTTGGGGTTACTTGTGTTTTAGGCTTTCCCCTTGGCGGCCAGGTAGGTGCACCCACACATGTGAGGTACTGTTTTCATCGGGACACCTGTGGGAACGCGGGACAGTAGGCCATGTGTTGTTGGGGGCGTGTTTCGATGGGTGAGTCGAGCGAAATGTGAGGAAAATGCGTATTTTTTCCCACATTTCGGACTTTGCGGGGGTGTCTGGGTAATAAATTCTGGGGCGATTTGGGCATATCATACCTCTGCGGATTCCCACGGGTGTCCTCTTTTCGGAAATGCATGGGGTTCCCTGTTTTCCTTGGTGGCTTGGACACCCGAGGCCCATATCTGTATGATGTGAGAGTGTGACATTTCCGGTGTGAAAACAGACTTGGGGTTACTTGTGTTTTAGGCTTTCCCCTTGGCGGCCAGGTAGGTGCACCCACACATGTGAGGTACCGTTTTCATCGGGACACCTGTGGGAACGCGTGACGGTAGGCCATGTGTTGTTGGAGGCGTGTTTCGATGGGTGCGTCGAGCGAAATGTGCGGAAAAAGCGTTTTTTTCCCCACATTTCGGACTTTGCAGGGGTGTCTGGGTCATAAATTCTGGGGCAATTTGGGCATATCATACCTCTGCGGATTCCCACGGGTGTCCTCTTTTCGGAAATGCATGGGGTTCCCTGTTTTCCTCGGTGGCTTGGACACCCGAGGCCCATATCTGTACATTGTGCCGGTCGGCAGAATGTCTGAGATTTCCCTCTGAAAACAGACTTGGGGTTACTTGTGTTTGAGGCTTTCCCCTTGGCGGCCAGGTAGGTGCACCCACACATGTGAGGTACCGTTTTCATCGGGACACCTGTGGGAACGCGGGACGGTTGGCCATGTGTTGTTGGGGGCGTGTTTCGATGGGTGAGTCGAGCAAAATGTGAGGAAAATGCTTATTTTTTCCCACATTTCGGACTTTGCGGGGGTGTCTGGGTAATAAATTCTGGGGCGATTTGGGCATATCATACCTCTGCGGATTCCCACGGGTGTCCTCTTTCCGGAAATGCATGGGGTTCCCTGTTGTCCTCGGTGGCTTGGACACCCGAGGCCCATATCTGTACATTGTGCCGGTCGGCAGAATGTCTGAGATTTCCCTCTGAAAACAGACTTGGGGTTACTTGTGTTTTAGGCTTTCCCCTTGGCGGCCAGGTAGGTGCACCCACACATGTGAGGTACCGTTTTCATCGGGACACCTGTGGGAACGCGGGACAGTAGGCCATGTGTTGTTGGGGGCGTGTTTCGATGGGTGAGTCGAGCGAAATGTGAGGAAAATGCGTATTTTTTCCCACATTTCGGACTTTGCGGGGGTGTCTGGGTAATAAATTCTGGGGCGATTTGGGCATATCATACCTCTGCGGATTCCCACGGGTGTCCTCTTTTCAGAAATGCATGGGGTTCCCTGTTTTCCTTGGTGGCTTGGACACCCGAGGCCCATATCTGTATGATGTGAGAGTGTGACATTTCCGGTGTGAAAACAGACTTGGGGTTACTTGTGTTTTAGGCTTTCCCCTTGGCGGCCAGGTAGGTGCACCCACACATGTGAGGTACCATTTTCATCGGGACACCTGTGGGAACGCGTGACGGTAGGCCATGTGTTGTTGGGGGCGTGTTTCGATGGGTGCGTCGAGCGAAATGTGCGGAAAAAGCGTTTTTTTCCCCACATTTCGGACTTTGCAGGTGTGTCTGGGTAATAAATTCTGGGGCAATTTGGGCATATCATACCTCTGCGGATTCCCACGGGTGTCCTCTTTTCGGAAATGCATGGGGTTCCCTGTTTTCCTCGGTGGCTTGGACACCCGAGGCCCATATCTGTACATTGTGCCGGTCGGCAGAATGTCTGAGATTTCCCTCTGTAAACAGACTTGGGGTTACTTGTGTTTTAGGCTTTCCCCTTGGCGGCCAGGTAGGTGCACCCACACATGTGAGGTACCGTTTTCATCGGGACACCTGTGGGAACGCGGGACGGTAGGCCATGTGTTGTTGGGGGCGTGTTTCGATGGGTGCGTCGAGCGAAATGTGCGGAAAAAGCAATTTTTTCCCCACATTTCGGACTTTGCAGGGGTGTCTGGGTAATAAATTCTGGGGCAATTTGGGCATATCATACCTCTGCGGATTCCCACGGGTGTCCTCTTTTCGGAAATGCATGGGGTTCCCTGTTTTCCTCGGTGGCTTGGACACCCGAGGCCCATATCTGTACATTGTGCCGGTCGGCAGAATGTCTGAGATTTCCCTCTGAAAACAGACTTGGGGTTACTTGTGTTTTAGGCTTTCCCCTTGGCGGCCAGGTAGGTGCACCCACACATGTGAGGTACCGTTTTCATCGGGACACCTGTGGGAACGCGGGATGGTAGGCCATGTGTTGTTGGGGGCGTGTTTCGATGGGTGAGTCGAGCGAAATGTGAGGAAAATGCGTATTTTTTCCCACATTTCGGACTTTGCGGGGGTGTCTGGGTAATAAATTCTGGGGCGATTTGGGCATATCATACCTCTGCGGATTCCCACGGGTGTCCTCTTTCCGGAAATGCATGGGGTTCCCTGTTTTCCTTGGTGGCTTGGACACCCGAGGCCCATATCTGTACATTGTGCCGGTCGGCAGAATGTCTGAGATTTCCCTCTGAAAACAGACTTGGGGTTACTTGTGTTTTAGGCTTTCCCCTTGGCGGCCAGGTAGGTGCACCCACACATGTGAGGTACCGTTTTCATCGGGACACCTGTGGGAACGCGGGACAGTAGGCCATGTGTTGTTTGGGGCGTGTTTCGATGGGTGAGTCGAGCGAAATGTGAGGAAAATGCATATTTTTTCCCACATTTCGGACTTTGCGGGGGTGTCTGGGTAATAAATTCTGGGGCGATTTGGGCATATCATACCTCTGCGGATTCCCACGGGTGTCCTCTTTTCGGAAATGCATGGGGTTCCCTGTTTTCCTTGGTGGCTTGGACACCCGAGGCCCATATCTGTATGATGTGAGAGTGTGACATTTCCGGTGTGAAAACAGACTTGGGGTTACTTGTGTTTTAGGCTTTCCCCTTGGCGGCCAGGTAGGTGCACCCACACATGTGAGGTACCGTTTTCATCGGGACACCTGTGGGAACGCGTGACAGTAGGCCATGTGTTGTTGGGGGCGTGTTTCGATGGGTGCGTCGAGCAAAATGTGCGGAAAAAGCATTTTTTTCCCCACATTTCGGACTTTGCAGGGGTGTCTGGGTAATAAATTCTGGGGCAATTTGGGCATATCATACCTCTGCGGATTCCCACGGGTGTCCTCTTTCCGGAAATGCATGGGGTTCCCTGTTGTCCTCGGTGGCTTGGACACCCGAGGCCCATATCTGTACATTGTGCCGGTCGGCAGAATGTCTGAGATTTCCCTCTGAAAACAGACTTGGGGTTACTTGTGTTTTAGGCTTTCCCCTTGGCGGCCAGGTAGGTGCACCCACACATGTGAGGTACCGTTTTCATCGGGACACCTGTGGGAACGCGGGACAGTAGGCCATGTGTTGTTGGGGGCGTGTTTCGATGGGTGAGTCGAGCGAAATGTGAGGAAAATGCGTATTTTTTCCCACATTTCGGACTTTGCGGGGGTGTCTGGGTAATAAATTCTGGGGCGATTTGGGCATATCATACCTCTGCGGATTCCCACGGGTGTCCTCTTTTCAGAAATGCATGGGGTTCCCTGTTTTCCTTGGTGGCTTGGACACCCGAGGCCCATATCTGTATGATGTGAGAGGGTGACATTTCCGGTGTGAAAACAGACTTGGGGTTACTTGTGTTTTAGGCTTTCCCCTTGGCGGCCAGGTAGGTGCACCCACACATGTGAGGTACCATTTTCATCGGGACACCTGTGGGAACGCGTGACGGTAGGCCATGTGTTGTTGGGGGCGTGTTTCGATGGGTGCGTCGAGCGAAATGTGCGGAAAAAGCGTTTTTTTCCCCACATTTCGGACTTTGCAGGTGTGTCTGGGTAATAAATTCTGGGGCAATTTGGGCATATCATACCTCTGCGGATTCCCACGGGTGTCCTCTTTTCGGAAATGCATGGGGTTCCCTGTTTTCCTCGGTGGCTTGGACACCCGAGGCCCATATCTGTACATTGTGCCGGTCGGCAGAATGTCTGAGATTTCCCTCTGAAAACAGACTTGGGGTTACTTGTGTTTTAGGCTTTCCCCTTGGCGGCCAGGTAGGTGCACCCACACATGTGAGGTACCGTTTTCATCGGGACACCTGTGGGAACGCGGGACGGTAGGCCATGTGTTGTTGGGGGCGTGTTTCGATGGGTGCGTCGAGCGAAATGTGCGGAAAAAGCAATTTTTTCCCCACATTTCGGACTTTGCAGGGGTGTCTGGGTAATAAATTCTGGGGCAATTTGGGCATATCATACCTCTGCGGATTCCCACGGGTGTCCTCTTTTCGGAAATGCATGGGGTTCCCTGTTTTCCTCGGTGGCTTGGACACCCGAGGCCCATATCTGTACATTGTGCCGGTCGGCAGAATGTCTGAGATTTCCCTCTGAAAACAGACTTGGGGTTACTTGTGTTTTAGGCTTTCCCCTTGGCGGCCAGGTAGGTGCACCCACACATGTGAGGTACCGTTTTCATCGGGACACCTGTGGGAACGCGGGATGGTAGGCCATGTGTTGTTGGGGGCGTGTTTCGATGGGTGAGTCGAGCGAAATGTGAGGAAAATGCGTATTTTTTCCCACATTTCGGACTTTGCGGGGGTGTCTGGGTAATAAATTCTGGGGCGATTTGGGCATATCATACCTCTGCGGATTCCCACGGGTGTCCTCTTTCCGGAAATGCATGGGGTTCCCTGTTTTCCTTGGTGGCTTGGACACCCGAGGCCCATATCTGTACATTGTGCCGGTCGGCAGAATGTCTGAGATTTCCCTCTGAAAACAGACTTGGGGTTACTTGTGTTTTAGGCTTTCCCCTTGGCGGCCAGGTAGGTGCACCCACACATGTGAGGTACCGTTTTCATCGGGACACCTGTGGGAACGCGGGACAGTAGGCCATGTGTTGTTTGGGGCGTGTTTCGATGGGTGAGTCGAGCGAAATGTGAGGAAAATGCATATTTTTTCCCACATTTCGGACTTTGCGGGGGTGTCTGGGTAATAAATTCTGGGGCGATTTGGGCATATCATACCTCTGCGGATTCCCACGGGTGTCCTCTTTTCGGAAATGCATGGGGTTCCCTGTTTTCCTTGGTGGCTTGGACACCCGAGGCCCATATCTGTATGATGTGAGAGTGTGACATTTCCGGTGTGAAAACAGACTTGGGGTTACTTGTGTTTTAGGCTTTCCCCTTGGCGGCCAGGTAGGTGCACCCACACATGTGAGGTACCGTTTTCATCGGGACACCTGTGGGAACGCGTGACGGTAGGCCATGTGTTGTTGGGGGCGTGTTTCGATGGGTGCGTCGAGCAAAATGTGCGGAAAAAGCATTTTTTTCCCCACATTTCGGACTTTGCAGGGGTGTCTGGGTAATAAATTCTGGGGCAATTTGGGCATATCATACCTCTGTGGATTCCCACGGGTGTCCTCTTTTCGGAAATGCATGGGGTTCCCTGTTTTCCTCGGTGGCTTGGACACCCGAGGCCCATATCTGTACATTGTGCCGGTCGGCAGAATGTCTGAGATTTCCCTCTGAAAACAGACTTGGGGTTACTTGTGTTTTAGGCTTTCCCCTTGGCGGCCAGGTAGGTGCACCCACACATGTGAGGTACCGTTTTCATCGGGACACCTGTGGGAACGCGTCACGGTAGGCCATGTGTTGTTGGGGGCATGTTTCGATGGGTGCGTCGAGCGAAATGTGCGGAAAAAGCGTTTTTTTCCCCACATTTCGGACTTTGCAGGTGTGTCTGGGTAATAAATTCTGGGGCAATTTGGGCATATCATACCTCTGCGGATTCCCACGGGTGTCCTCTTTTCGGAAATGCATGGGGTTCCCTGTTTTCGTCGGTGGCTTGGACACCCGAGGCCCATATCTGTACATTGTGCCGGTCGGCAGAATGTCTGAGATTTCCCTCTGAAAACAGACTTGGGGTTACTTGTGTTTTAGGCTTTCCCATTGGCGGCCAGGTAGGTGCACCCACACATGTGAGGTACCGTTTTCATTGGGACACCTCTGGGAACGCGGGACGGTAGGCCATGTGTTGTTGGGGGCGTGTTTCAATGGGTGAGTCGAGCGAAATGTGAGGAAAATGCGTATTTTTTCCCACATTTCGGACTTTGCGGGGGTGTCTGAGTAATAAATTCTGGGGCGATTTGGGCATATCATACCTCTGCGGGTTCCCACGGGTGTCCTCTTTCCGGAAATGCATGGGGTTCCCTGTTTTCCTCGGTGGCTTGGACACCCGAGGCCCATATCTGTACATTGTGCCGGTCGGCAGAATGTCTGAGATTTCCCTCTGAAAACAGACTTGGGGTTACTTGTGTTTTAGGCTTTCCCCTTGGCGGCCAGGTAGGTGCACCCACACATGTGAGGTACCGTTTTCATCGGGACACCTGTGGGAACGCGGGACAGTAGGCCATGTGTTGTTGGGGGCGTGTTTTGATGGGTGAGTCGAGCGAAATGTGAGGAAAATGCGTATTTTTTCCCACATTTCAGACTTTGCGGGGGTGTCTGGGTAATAAATTCTGGGGTGATTTGGGCATATCATACCTCTGCGGATTCTCACGGGTGTCCTCTTTTCGGAAATGCATGGGGTTTCCTGTTTTCCTTGGTGGCTTGGACACCCGAGGCCCATATCTGTATGATGTGAGAGTGTGACATTTCCGGTGTGAAAACAGACTTGGGGTTACTTGTGTTTTAGGCTTTCCCCTTGGCGGCCAGGTAGGTGCACCCACGCATGTGAGGTACCGTTTTCATCGGGACACCTGTGGGAACGCGGGACGGTAGGCCATGTGTTGTTGGGGGCGTGTTTCGATGGGTGCGTCGAGCGAAATGTGCGGAAAAAGCGTTTTTTTCCCCACATTTCGGACTTTGCAGGGGTGTCTGGGTAATAAATTCTCAGGCAATTTGGGCATATCATACCTCTGCGGATTCCCACGGGTGTCCTCTTTTCGGAAATGCATGGGGTTCCCTGTTTTCCTCGGTGGCTTGGACACCCGAGGCCCATATCTGTACATTGTGCCGGTCGGCAGAATGTCTGAGATTTCCCTCTGAAAACAGACTTGGGGTTACTTGTGTTTTAGGCTTTCCCCTTGGCGGCCAGGTAGGTGCACCCACACATGTGAGGTACCGTTTTCATCAGGACACTGTGGGAACGCGGGATGGTAGGCCATGTGTTGTTGGGGGCGTGTTTCGATGGGTGAGTCGAGCGAAATGTGAGGAAAATGCGTATTTTTTCCCACATTTCGGACTTTGCGGGGGTGTCTGGGTAATAAATTCTGGGGCGATTTGGGCATATCATACCTCTACGGATTCCCACGGGTGTCCTCTTTCCGGAAATGCATGGGGTTCCCTGTTTTCCTCGGTGGCTTGGACACCCGAGGCCCATATCTGTACATTGTGCCGGTCGGCAGAATGTCTGAGATTTCCCTCTGAAAACAGACTTGGGGTTACTTGTGTTTTAGGCTTTCCCCTTGGCGGCCAGGTAGGTGCACCCACACATGTGAGGTACCGTTTTTATCGGGACACCTGTGGGAACGCGGGACAGTAGGCCATGTGTTGTTTGGGGCGTGTTTCGATGGGTGAGACGAGCAAAATGTGAGGAAAATGCGTATTTTTTCCCACATTTCGGACTTTGCGGGGGTGTCTGGGTAATAAATTCTGGGGCGATTTGGGCATATCATACCTCTGCGGATTCCCACGGGTGTCCTCTTTTCGGAAATGCATGGGGTTCCCTGTTTTCCTTGGTGGCTTGGACACCCGAGGCCCATATCTGTATGATGTGAGAGTGTGACATTTCCGGTGTGAAAACAGACTTGGGGTTACTTGTGTTTTAGGCTTTCCCCTTGGCGGCCAGGTAGGTGCACCCACACATGTGAGGTACCGTTTTCATCGGGACACCTGTGGGAACGCGTGACGGTAGGCCATGTGTTGTTGGGGGTGTGTTTCGATGGGTGCGTCGAGCGAAATGTGCGGAAAAAGCATTTTTTTCCCCACATTTCGGACTTTGCAGGGGTGTCTGGGTAATAAATTCTGGGGCAATTTGGGCATATCATACCTCTGCGGATTCCCACGGGTGTCCTCTTTTCGGAAATGCATGGGGTTCCCTGTTTTCCTCGGTGGCTTGGACACCCGAGGACCATATCTGTACATTGTGCCGGTCGGCAGAATGTCTGAGATTTCCCTCTGAAAACAGACTTGGGGTTACTTGTGTTTTAGGCTTTCCCCTTGGCGGCCAGGTAGGTGCACCCACACATGTGAGGTACCGTTTTCATCGGGACACCTGTGGGAACGCGGGACGGTAGGCCATGTGTTGTTGGGGGCGTGTTTCAATGGGTGAGTCGAGCGAAATGTGAGGAAAATGCGTATTTTTTCCCACATTTCGGACTTTGCTGGGGTGTCTGGGTAATAAATTCTGGGGCGATTTGGGCATATCATACCTCTGCGGATTCTCACGGGTGTCCTCTTTTCGGAAATGCATGGGGTTCCCTGTTTTCCTTGCTAGCTTGGACACCCGAGGCCCATATCTGTATGATGTGAGAGTGTGACATTTCCGGTGTGAAAACAGACTTGGGGTTACTTGTGTTTTAGGCTTTCCCCTTGGCGGCCAGGTAGGTGCACCCACGCATGTGAGGTACCGTTTTCATCGGGACACCTGTGGGAACGCGGGACGGTAGGCCATGTGTTGTTGGGGGCGTGTTTCGATGGGTGCGTTGAGCAAAATGTGCGGAAAAAGCATTTTTTCCCCCACATTTCGGACTTTGCAGGGGTGTCTGGGTAATAAATTCTGGGGCAATTTGGGCATATCATACCTCTGCGGATTCCCACGGGTGTCCTCTTTTCGGAAATGCATGGGGTTCCCTGTTTTCCTCGGTGGCTTGGACACCCGAGGCCCATATCTGTACATTGTGCCGGTCGGCAGAATGTCTGAGATTTCCCTCTGAAAACAGACTTGGGGTTACTTGTGTTTTAGGCTTTCCCCTTGGCGGCCAGGTAGGTGCACCCACACATGTGAGGTACCGTTTTCATCGGGACACCTGTGGGAACGCGGGACGGTAGGTCATGTGTTGTTGGGGGCGTGTTTCGATGGGTGAGTCGAGCGAAATGTGAGGAAAATGCGTATTTTTTCCCACATTTCGGACTTTGCGGGGGTGTCTGGGTAATAAATTCTGGGGCGATTTGGGCATATCATACCTCTGTGGATTCCCACGGGTATCCTCTTTCCGGAAATGCATGGGGTTCCCTGTTTGCCTCGGTGGCTTGGACACCCGAGGCCCATATCTGTACATTGTGCCGGTCGGCAGAATGTCTGAGATTTCCCTCTGAAAACAGACTTGGGGTTACTTGTGTTTTAGGCTTTCCCCTTGGCGGCCAGGTAGGTGCACCCACACATGTGAGGTACCGTTTTCATCGGGACACCTGTGGGAACGCGGGACAGTAGGCCATGTGTTGTTGGGGGCGTGTTTCGATGGGTGAGTCGAGCGAAATGTGAGGAAAATGCGTATTTTTTCCCACATTTCGGACTTTGCGGGGGTGTCTGGGTAATAAATTCTGGGGCGATTTGGGCATATCATACCTCTGCGGATTCCCACGGGTGTCCTCTTTTCGGAAATGCATGGGGTTCCCTGTTTTCCTTGGTGGCTTGGACACCCGAGGCCCATATCTGTATGATGTGAGAGTGTGACATTTCCGGTGTGAAAACAGACTTGGGGTTACTTGTGTTTTAGGCTTTACCCTTGGTGGCCAGGTAGGTGCACACACACATGTGAGGTACCGTTTTCATCGGGACACCTGTGGGAACGCGTGACGGTAGGCCATGTGTTGTTGGGGGCGTGTTTCGATGGGTGCGTCGAGCGAAATGTGCGGAAAAAGCATTTTTTCCCCCACATTTCGGACTTTGCAGGGGTGTCTGGGTAATAAATTCTGGGGCAATTTGGGCATATCATACCTCTGCGGATTCCCACGGGTGTCCTCTTTTCGGAAATGCATGGGGTTCCCTGTTTTCCTCGGTGGCTTGGACACCCGAGGCCCATATCTGTACATTGTGCCGGTCGGCAGAATGTCTGAGATTTCCCTCTGAAAACAGACTTGGGGTTACTTGTGTTTTAGGCTTTCCCCTTGGCGGCCAGGTAGGTGCACCCACACATGTGAGGTACAGTTTTCATCGGGACACCTCTGGGAACGCGGGACGGTAGGCCATGTGTTGTTGGGGGCGTGTTTCAATGGGTGAGTCGAGCGAAATGTGAGGAAAATGCATATTTTTTCCCACATTTCGGACTTTGCGGGGGTGTCTGGGTAATAAATTCTGGGGCGATTTGGGCATATCATACCTCTGCGGATTCCCACGGGTGTCCTCTTTCCGGAAATGCATGGGGTTCCCTGTTTTCCTCGGTGGCTTGGACACCCGAGGCCCATATCTGTACATTGTGCCGGTCGGCAGAATGTCTGAGATTTCCCTCTGAAAACAGACTTGGGGTTACTTGTGTTTTAGGCTTTCCCCTTGGCGGCCAGGTAGGTGCACCCACACATGTGAGGTACCGTTTTCATCGGGACACCTGTGGGAACGCGGGACAGTAGGCCATGTGTTGTTGGGGGTGTGTTTTGATGGGTGAGTCGAGCGAAATGTGAGGAAAATGCTTATTTTTTCCCACATTTCAGACTTTGCGGGGGTGTCTGGGTAATACATTCTGGGGCGATTTGGGCATATCATACCTCTGCGGATTCTCACGGGTGTCCTCTTTTCGGAAATGCATGGGGTTTCCTGTTTTCCTTGGTGGCTTGGACACCCGAGGCCCATATCTGTATGATGTGAGAGTGTGACATTTCCGGTGTGAAAACAGACTTGGGGTTACTTGTGTTTTAGGCTTTCCCCTTGGCGGCCAGGTAGGTGCACCCACACATGTGAAGTACCGTTTTCATCGGGACACCTGTGGGAACGCGGGACAGTAGGCCATGTGTTGTTGGGGGCGTGTTTCGATGGGTGAGTCGAGCGAAATGTGAGGAAAATGCGTATTTTTTCAAACATTTCGGACTTTGCAGGGGTGTCTGGGTAATAAATTCTGGGGCGATTTGGGCATATCATACCTCTGCGGATTCCCACGGGTGTCCTCTTTTCGGAAATGCATGGGGTTCCCTGTTTTCCTCGGTGGCTTGGACACCCGAGGCCCATATCTGTACATTGTGGCGGTCGGCAGAATGTCTGAGATTTCCCTCTGAAAACAGACTTGGGGTTACTTGTGTTTTAGGCTTTCCCCTTGGCGGCCAGGTAGGTGCACCCACACATGTGAGGTACCTTTTTCATCAGGACACCTGTGGGAACGCGGGATGGTAGGCCATGTGTTGTTGGGGGCGTGTTTCGATGGGTGAGTCGAGCGAAATGTGAGGAAAATGCGTATTTTTTCCCACATTTCGGACTTTGCAGGGGTGTCTGGGTAATAAATTCTGGGGCGATTTGGGCATATCATACCTCTGCGGATTCCCACGGGTGTCCTCTTTCCGGAAATGCATGGGGTTCCCTGTTTTCCTCGGTGGCTTAGACACCCGAGGCCCATATCTGTACATTGTGCCGGTCGGCAGAATGTCTGAGATTTCCCTCTGAAAACAGACTTGGGGTTACTTGTGTTTTAGGCTTTCCCCTTGGCGCAAGGTAGGTGCACCCACACATGTGAGGTACCGTTTTCATCGGGACACCTGTGGGAACGCGGGACAGTAGGCCATGTGTTGTTTGGGGCGTGTTTCGATGGGTGAGTCGAGCAAAATGTGAGGAAAATGCGTATTTTTTCCCACATTTCGGACTTTGCGGGGGTGTCTGGGTAATAATTTCTGGGGCGATTTGGGCATATCATACCTCTGCGGATTCCCACGGGTGTCCTCTTTTCGGAAATGCATGGGGTTCCCTGTTTTCCTTGGTGGCTTGGACACCCGAGGCCCATATCTGTATGATGTGAGAGTGTGACATTTCCGGTGTGAAAACAGACTTGGGGTTACTTGTGTTTTAGGCTTTCCCCTTGGCGGCCAGGTAGGTGCACCCACACATGTGAGGTACCGTTTTCATCGGGACACCTGTGGGAACGCGTGACGGTAGGCCGTGTGTTGTTGGGGGTGTGTTTCGATGGGTGCATCGAGCGAAATGTGCGGAAAAAGCATTTTTTTCCCCACATTTCGGACTTTGCAGGGGTGTCTGGGTAATAAATTCTGGGGCAATTTGGGCATATCATACCTCTGCGGATTCCCACGGGTGTCCTCTTTTCGGAAATGCATGGGGTTCCCTGTTTTCCTCGGTGGCTTGGACACCCGAGGACCATATCTGTACATTGTGCCGGTCGGCAGAATGTCTGAGATTTCCCTCTGAAAACAGACTTGGGGTTACTTGTGTTTTAGGCTTTCCCCTTGGCGGCCAGGTAGGTGCACCCACACATGTGAGGTACCGTCTTCATCGGGACACCTGTGGGAACGCGGGACGGTAGGCCATGTGTTGTTGGGGGCGTGTTTCAATGGGTGAGTCGAGCGAAATGTGAGGAAAATGCGTATTTTTTCCCACATTTCGGACTTTGCGGGGGTGTCTGGGTAATAAATTCTGGGGCGATTTGGGCATATCATACCTCTGCGGATTCCCACGGGTGTCCTCTTTCTGGAAATGCATGGGGTTCCCTGTTTTCCTCAGTGGCTTGGACACCCGAGGCCCATATCTGTACATTGTGCCGGTCGGCAGAATGTCTGAGATTTCCCTCTGAAAACAGACTTGGGGTTACTTGTGTTTTAGGCTTTCCCCTTGGCGGCCAGGTAGGTGCACCCACACATGTGAGGTACCGTTTTCATTGGGACAACTGTGGGAACGCGGGACAGTAGGCCATGTGTTGTTGGGGGCGTGTTTCGATGGGTGAGTCGAGCGAAATGTGAGGAAAATGCGTATTTTTTCCCACATTTTGGACTTTGCGGGGGTGTCTGGGTAATAAATTCTGGGGCGATTTGGGCATATCATACCTCTGCGGATTCCCACGGGTGTCCTCTTTTCGGAAATGCATGGGGTTCCCTGTTTTCCTTGGTGGCTTGGACACCCGAGGCCCATATCTGTATGATGTGAGAGTGTGACATTTCCAGTGTGAAAACAGACTTGGGGTTACTTGTGTTTTAGGCTTTACCCTTGGTGGCCAGGTAGGTGCACCCACACATGTGAGGTACCGTTTTCATCGGGACACCTGTGGGAACGCGTGACGGTAGGCCATGTGTTGTTGGGGGCGTGTTTCGATGGGTGCGTCGAGCGAAATGTGCGGAAAAAGCATTTTTTCCCCCACATTTCGGACTTTGCAGGGGTGTCTGGGTAATAAATTCTGGGGCAATTTGGGCATATCATACCTCTGCGGATTCCCACGGGTGTCCTCTTTTCGGAAATGCATGGGGTTCCCTGTTTTCCTCGGTGGCTTGGACACCCGAGGCCCATATCTGTACATTGTGCCGGTCGGCAGAATGTCTGAGATTTCCCTCTGAAAACAGACTTGGGGTTACTTGTGTTTTAGGCTTTCCCCTTGGCGGCCAGGTAGGTGCACCCACACATGTGAGGTACCGTTTTCATCGGGACACCTGTGGGAACGCGGGACGGTAGGCCATGTGTTGTTGGGGGCGTGTTTCAATGGGTGAGTCGAGCGAAATGTGAGGAAAATGCGTATTTTTTCCCACATTTCGGACTTTGCGGGGGTGTCTGGGTAATAAATTCTGGGGCGATTTGGGCATATCATACCTCTGCGGATTCCCACGGGTGTCCTCTTTCCGGAAATGCATGGGGTTCCCTGTTTTCCTCGGTGGCTTGGACACCCGAGGCCCATATCTGTACATTGTGCCGGTCGGCAGAATGTCTGAGATTTCCCTCTGAAAACAGACTTGGGGTTACTTGTGTTTTAGGCTTTCCCCTTGGCGGCCAGGTAGGTGCACCCACACATGTGAGGTACCGTTTTCATCGGGACACCAGTGGGAACGCGGGACAGTAGGCCATGTGTTGTTGGGGGCGTGTTTTGATGGGTGAGTCGAGCGAAATGTGAGGAAAATGCGTATTTTTTCCCACATTTCAGACTTTGCGGGGGTGTCTGGGTAATAAATTCTGGGGCGATTTGGGCATATCATACCTCTGCGGATTCTCACGGGTGTCCTCTTTTCGGAAATGCATGGGGTTTCCTGTTTTCCTTGGTGGCTTGGACACCCGAGGCCCATATCTGTATGATGTGAGAGTGTGACATTTCCAGTGTGAAAACAGACTTGGGGTTACTTGTGTTTTAGGCTTTCCCCTTGGCGGCCAGGTAGGTGCACCCACACATGTGAGGTACCGTTTTCATCGGGACACCTGTGGGAACGCGGGACAGTAGGCCATGTGTTGTTGGGGGCGTGTTTCGATGGGTGAGTCGAGCGAAATGTGAGGAAAATGCGTATTTTTTCCCACATTTCGGACTTTGCGGGGGTGTCTGGGTAATAAATTCTGGGGCGATTTGGGCATATCATACCTCTGCGGATTCCCACGGGTGTCCTCTTTTCGGAAATGCATGGGGTTCCCTGTTTTCCTTGGTGGCTTGGACACCCGAGGCCCATATCTGTATGATGTGAGAGTGTGACATTTCCGGTGTGAAAACAGACTTGGGGTTACATGTGTTTTAGGCTTTCCCCTTGGCGGCCAGGTAGGTGCACCCACACATGTGAGGTACCGTTTTCATCGGGACACCTGTGGGAACGTGTGACGGTAGGCCATGTGTTGTTGGGGGCGTGTTTCGATGGGTGCGTCGAGCAAAATGTGCGGAAAAAGCGTTTTTTTCCCCATATTTCGGACTTTGCAGGGGTGTCTGGGTAATAAATTCTGGGGCAATTTGGGCATATCATACCTCTGCGGATTCCCACGGGTGTCCTCTTTTCGGAAATGCATGGGGTTCCCTGTTTTCCTCGGTGGCTTGGACACCCGAGGCCCATATCTGTACATTGTGCCGGTCGGCAGAATGTCTGAGATTTCCCTCTGAAAACAGACTTGGGGTTACTTGTGTTTTAGGCTTTCCCCTTGGCGGCCAGGTAGGTGCACCCACACATGTGAGGTACCGTTTTCATCGGGACACCTGTGGGAACGCGGGACGGTAGGCCATGTGTTGTTGGGGGCGTGTTTCGATGGGTGAGTCGAGCGAAATGTGAGGAAAATGCGTATTTTTTCCCACATTTCGGACTTTGCGGGGGTGTCTGGGTAATAAATTCTGGGGCGATTTGGGCATATCATACCTCTGCGGATTCCCACGGGTGTCCTCTTTCTGGAAATGCATGGGGTTCCCTGTTTTCCTCAGTGGCTTGGACACCCGAGGCCCATATCTGTACATTGTGCCGGTCGGCAGAATGTCTGAGATTTCCCTCTGAAAACAGACTTGGGGTTACTTGTGTTTTAGGCTTTCCCCTTGGCGGCCAGGTAGGTGCACCCACACATGTGAGGTACTGTTTTCATCGGGACACCTGTGGGAAGGCGGGACAGTAGGCCATGTGTTGTTGGGGGCGTGTTTCGATGGGTGAGTCGAGCAAAATGTGAGGAAAATGCGTATTTTTTCCCACATTTCGGACTTTGCGGGGGTGTCTGGGTAATAAATTCTGGGGCGATTTGGGCATATCATACCTCTGCAGATTCCCACGGGTGTCCTCTTTTCGGAAATGCATGGGGTTCCCTGTTTTCATTGGTTGCTTGCACACCCGAGGCCCATATCTGTATGATGTGAGAGTGCGACATTTCCGGTGTGAAAACAGACTTGGGGTTTCTTGTGTTTTAGGCTTTCCCCTTGGCGGCCAGGTAGGTGCACCCACACATGTGAGGTACCATTTTCATCTGGACACCTGTGGGAACGCGTGACGGTAGGCCATGTGTTGTTGGGGGCGTGTTTCAATGGGTGCGTCGAGCGAAATGTGCGGAAAAAGCGTTTTTTTCCCCACATTTCGGACTTTGCAGGTGTGTCTGGGTAATAAATTCTGGGGCAATTTGGGCATATCATACCTCTGCGGATTCCCACGGGTGTCCTCTTTTCGGAAATGCATGGGGTTCCCTGTTTTCGTCGGTGGCTTGGACACCCGAGGCCCATATCTGTACATTGTGCCGGTCGGCAGAATGTCTGAGATTTCCCTCTGAAAACAGACTTGGGGTTACTTGTGTTTTAGGCTTTCCCCTTGGCGGCCAGGTAGGTGCACCCACACATGTGAGGTACCGTTTTCATTGGGACACCTCTGGGAACGCGGGACGGTAGGCCATGTGTTGTTGGGGGCGTGTTTCAATGGGTGAGTCGAGCGAAATGTGAGGAAAATGCGTATTTTTTCCCACATTTCGGACTTTGCGGGGGTGTCTGAGTAATACATTCTGGGGCGATTTGGGCATATCATACCTCTGCGGATTCCCACGGGTGTCCTCTTTCCGGAAATGCATGGGGTTCCCTGTTTTCCTCGGTGGCTTGGACACCCGAGGCCCATATCTGTACATTGTGCCGGTCGGCAGAATGTCTGAGATTTCCCTCTGAAAATAGACTTGGGGTTACTTGTGTTTTAGGCTTTCCCCTTGGCGGCCAGGTAGGTGCACCCACACATGTGAGGTACAGTTTTCATCGGGACACCTGTGGGAACGCGGGACAGTAGGCCATGTGTTGTTGGGGGCGTGTTTTGATGGGTGAGTCGAGCGAAATGTGAGGAAAATGCGTATTTTTTCCCACATTTCAGACTTTGCGGGGGTGTCTGGGAAATAAATTCTGGGGCGATTTGGGCATATCATACCTCTGCGGATTCTCACGGGTGTCCTCTTTTCGGAAATGCATGGGGTTTCCTGTTTTCCTTGGTGGCTTGGACACCCGAGGCCCATATCTGTATGATGTGAGAGTGTGACATTTCCGGTGTGAAAACAGACTTGGGGTTACTTGTGTTTTAGGCTTTCCCCTTGGCGGCCAGGTAGGTGCACCCACGCATGTGAGGTACCGTTTTCATCGGGACACCTGTGGGAACGCGGGACGGTAGGCCATGTGTTGTTGGGGGCGTGTTTCGATGGGTGCGTCGAGCGAAATGTGCGGAAAAAGCGTTTTTTTCCCCACATTTCGGACTTTGCAGGGGTGTCTGGGTAATAAATTCTCGGGCAATTTGGGCATATCATACCTCTGCGGATTCCCACGGGTGTCCTCTTTTCGGAAATGCATGGGGTTCCCTGTTTTCCTCGGTGGCTTGGACACCCGAGGCCCATATCTGTACATTGTGCCGGTCGGCAGAATGTCTGAGATTTCCCTCTGAAAACAGACTTGGGGTTACTTGTGTTTTAGGCTTGCCCCTTGGCGGCCAGGTAGGTGCACCCACACATGTGAGGTACCGTTTTCATCAGGACACTGTGGGAACGCGGGATGGTAGGCCATGTGTTGTTGGGGGCGTGTTTCGATGGGTGAGTCGAGCGAAATGTGAGGAAAATGCGTATTTTTTCCCACATTTCGGACTTTGCGGGGGTGTCTGGGTAATAAATTCTGGGGCGATTTGGGCATATCATACCTCTACGGATTCCCACGGGTGTCCTCTTTCCGGAAATGCATGGGGTTCCCTGTTTTCCTCGGTGGCTTGGACACCCGAGGCCCATATCTGTACATTGTGCCGGTCGGCAGAATGTCTGAGATTTCCCTCTGAAAACAGACTTGGGGTTACTTGTGTTTTAGGCTTTCCCCTTGGCGGCCAGGTAGGTGCACCCACACATGTGAGGTACCGTTTTTATCGGGACACCTGTGGGAACGCGGGACAGTAGGCCATGTGTTGTTTGGGGCGTATTTCGATGGGTGAGTCGAGCAAAATATGAGGAAAATGCGTATTTTTTCCCACATTTCGGACTTTGCGGGGGTGTCTGGGTAATAAATTCTGGGGCGATTTGGGCATATCATACCTCTGCGGATTCCCACGGGTGTCCTCTTTTCGGAAATGCATGGGGTTCCCTGTTTTCCTTGGTGGCTTGGACACCCGAGGCCCATATCTGTATGATGTGAGAGTGTGACATTTCCGGTGTGAAAACAGACTTGGGGTTACTTGTGTTTTAGGCTTTCCCCTTGGTGGCCAGGTAGGTGCACCCACACATGTGAGGTACCGTTTTCATCGGGACACCTGTGGGAACGCGTGACGGTAGGCCATGTGTTGTTGGGGGTGTGTTTCGATGGGTGCGTCGAGCGAAATGTGCGGAAAAAGCATTTTTTTCCCCACATTTCGGACTTTGCAGGGGTGTCTGGGTAATAAATTCTGGGGCAATTTGGGCATATCATACCTCTGCGGATTCCCACGGGTGTCCTCTTTTCGGAAATGCATGGGGTTCCCTGTTTTCCCCGGTGGCTTGGACACCCGAGGACCATATCTGTACATTGTGCCGGTCGGCAGAATGTCTGAGATTTCCCTCTGAAAACAGACTTGGGGTTACTTGTGTTTTAGGCTTTCCCCTTGGCGGCCAGGTAGGTGCACCCACACATGTGAGGTACCGTTTTCATCGGGACACCTGTGGGAACGCGGGACGGTAGGCCATGTGTTGTTGGGGGCGTGTTTCAATGGGTGAGTCGAGCGAAATGTGAGGAAAATGCGTATTTTTTCCCACATTTCGGACTTTGCTGGGGTGTCTGGGTAATAAATTCTGGGGCGATTTGGGCATATCATACCTCTGCGGATTCCCACGGGTGTCCTCTTTCTGGAAATGCATGGGGTTCCCTGTTTTCCTCAGTGGCTTGGACACCCGAGGCCCATATCTGTACATTGTGCCGGTCGGCAGAATGTCTGAGATTTCCCTCTGAAAACAGACTTGGGGTTACTTGTGTTTTAGGCTTTCCCCTTGGCGGCCAGGTAGGTGCACCCACACATGTGAGGTACCATTTTCATCGGGACACCTGTGGGAACGCGGGACAGTAGGCCATGTGTTGTTGGGGGCGTGTTTCGATGGGTGAGTCGAGCGAAATGTGAGGAAAATGCGTATTTTTTCCCACATTTCGGACTTTGCGGGGGTGTCTGGGTAATAAATTCTGGGGCGATTTGGGCATATCATACCTCTGCGGATTCTCACGGGTGTCCTCTTTTCGGAAATGCATGGGGTTCCCTGTTTTCCTTGCTGGCTTGGACACCCGAGGCCCATATCTGTATGATGTGAGAGTGTGACATTTCCGGTGTGAAAACAGACTTGGGGTTACTTGTGTTTTAGGCTTTCCCCTTGGCGGCCAGGTAGATGCACCCACGCATGTGAGGTACCGTTTTCATCGGGACACCTGTGGGAATGCGGGACGGTAGGCCATGTGTTGTTGGGGGCGTGTTTCGATGGGTGCGTTGAGCAAAATGTGCGGAAAAAGCATTTTTTCCCCCACATTTCGGACTTTGCAGGGGTGTCTGGGTAATAAATTCTGGGGCAATTTGGGCATATCATACCTCTGCGGATTCCCACGGGTGTCCTCTTTTCGGAAATGCATGGGGTTCCCTGTTTTCCTCGGTGGCTTGGACACCCGAGGCCCATATCTGTACATTGTGCCGGTCGGCAGAATGTCTGAGATTTCCCTCTGAAAACAGACTTGGGGTTACTTGTGTTTTAGGCTTTCCCCTTGGCGGCCAGGTAGGTGCACCCACACATGTGAGGTACCGTTTTCATCGGGACACCTGTGGGAACGCGGGACGGTAGGTCATGTGTTGTTGGGGGCGTGTTTCGATGGGTGAGTCGAGCGAAATGTGAGGAAAATGCGTATTTTTTCCCACATTTCGGACTTTGCGGGGGTGTCTGGGTAATAAATTCTGGGGCGATTTGGGCATATCATACCTCTGCGGATTCCCACAGGTATCCTCTTTCCGGAAATGCATGGGGTTCCCTGTTTTCCTCGGTGGCTTGGACACCCGAGGCCCATATCTGTACATTGTGCCGGTCGGCAGAATGTCTGAGATTTCCCTCTGAAAACAGACTTGGGGTTACTTGTGTTTTAGGCTTTCCCCTTGGCGGCCAGGTATGTGCACCCACACATGTGAGGTACCGTTTTCATCGGGACACCTGTGGGAACGCGGGACAGTAGGCCATGTGTTGTTGGGGGCGTGTTTCGATGGGTGAGTCGAGCGAAATGTGAGGAAAATGCGTATTTTTTCCCACATTTCGGACTTTGCGGTGGTGTCTGGGTAATAAATTCTGGGGCGATTTGGGCATATCATACCTCTGCGGATTCCCACGGGTGTCCTCTTTTCGGAAATGCATGGGGTTCCCTTTTTTTCCTTGGTGGCTTGGACACCCGAGGCCCATATCTGTATGATGTGAGAGTGTGACATTTCCGGTGTGAAAACAGACTTGGGGTTACTTGTGTTTTAGGCTTTACCCTTGGTGGCCAGGTAGGTGCACCCACACATGTGAGGTACCGTTTTCATCGGGACACCTGTGGGAACGCGTGACGGTAGGCCATGTGTTGTTGGGGGCGTGTTTCGATGGGTGCGTCGAGCGAAATGTGCGGAAAAAGCATTTTTTCCCCCACATTTCGGACTTTGCAGGGGTGTCTGGGTAATAAATTCTGGGGCAATTTGGGCATATCATACCTCTGCGGATTCCCACGGGTGTCCTCTTTTCGGAAATGCATGGGGTTCCCTGTTTTCCTCGGTGGCTTGGACACCCGAGGCCCATATCTGTACATTGTGCCGGTCGGCAGAATGTCTGAGATTTCCCTCTGAAAACAGACTTGGGGTTACTTGTGTTTTAGGCTTTCCCCTTGGCGGCCAGGTAGGTGCACCCACACATGTGAGGTACCGTTTTCATCGGGACACCTCTGGGAACGCGGGACGGTAGGCCATGTGTTGTTGGGGGCGTGTTTCAATGGGTGAGTCGAGCGAAATGTGAGGAAAATGCATATTTTTTCCCACATTTCGGACTTTGCGGGGGTGTCTGGGTAATAAATTCTGGGGCGATTTGGGCATATCATACCTCTGCGGATTCCCACGGGTGTCCTCTTTCCGGGAATGCATGGGGTTCCCTGTTTTCCTCTGTGGCTTGGACACCCGAGGCCCATATCTGTACATTGTGCCGGTCGGCAGAATGTCTGAGATTTCCCTCTGAAAACAGACTTGGGGTTACTTGTGTTTTAGGCTTTCCCCTTGGCGGCCAGGTAGGTGCACCCACACATGTGAGGTACCGTTTTCATCGGGACACCTGTGGGAACGCGGGACAGTAGGCCATGTGTTGTTGGGGGCGTGTTTTGATGGGTGAGTCGAGCGAAATGTGAGGAAAATGCTTATTTTTTCCCACATTTCAGACTTTGCGGGGGTGTCTGGGTAATAAATTCTGGGGCGATTTGGGCATATCATACCTCTGCGGATTCCCACGGGTGTCCTCTTTCTGGAAATGCATGGGGTTCCCTGTTTTCCTCAGTGGCTTGGACACCCGAGGCCCATATCTGTACATTGTGCCGGTCGGCAGAATGTCTGAGATTTCCCTCTGAAAACAGACTTGGGGTTACTTGTGTTTTAGGCTTTCCCCTTGGCGGCCAGGTAGGTGCACCCACACATGTGAGGTACTGTTTTCATCGGGACACCTGTGGGAAGGCGGGACAGTAGGCCATGTGTTGTTGGGGGCGTGTTTCGATGGGTGAGTCGAGCAAAATGTGAGGAAAATGCGTATTTTTTCCCACATTTCGGACTTTGCGGGGGTGTCTGGGTAATAAATTCTGGGGCGATTTGGGCATATCATACCTCTGCAGATTCCCACGGGTGTCCTCTTTTCGGAAATGCATGGGGTTCCCTGTTTTCATTGGTTGCTTGCACACCCGAGGCCCATATCTGTATGATGTGAGAGTGCGACATTTCCGGTGTGAAAACAGACTTGGGGTTTCTTGTGTTTTAGGCTTTCCCCTTGGCGGCCAGGTAGGTGCACCCACACATGTGAGGTACCATTTTCATCTGGACACCTGTGGGAACGCGTGACGGTAGGCCATGTGTTGTTGGGGGCGTGTTTCAATGGGTGCGTCGAGCGAAATGTGCGGAAAAAGCGTTTTTTTCCCCACATTTCGGACTTTGCAGGTGTGTCTGGGTAATAAATTCTGGGGCAATTTGGGCATATCATACCTCTGGGGATTCCCACGGGTGTCCTCTTTTCGGAAATGCATGGGGTTCCCTGTTTTCGTCGGTGGCTTGGACACCCGAGGCCCATATCTGTACATTGTGCCGGTCGGCAGAATGTCTGAGATTTCCCTCTGAAAACAGACTTGGGGTTACTTGTGTTTTAGGCTTTCCCCTTGGCGGCCAGGTAGGTGCACCCACACATGTGAGGTACCGTTTTCATTGGGACACCTCTGGGAACGCGGGACGGTAGGCCATGTGTTGTTGGGGGCGTGTTTCAATGGGTGAGTCGAGCGAAATGTGAGGAAAATGCGTATTTTTTCCCACATTTCGGACTTTGCGGGGGTGTCTGAGTAATACATTCTGGGGCGATTTGGGCATATCATACCTCTGCGGATTCCCACGGGTGTCCTCTTTCCGGAAATGCATGGGGTTCCCTGTTTTCCTCGGTGGCTTGGACACCCGAGGCCCATATCTGTACATTGTGCCGGTCGGCAGAATGTCTGAGATTTCCCTCTGAAAACAGACTTGGGGTTACTTGTGTTTTAGGCTTTCCCCTTGGCGGCCAGGTAGGTGCACCCACACATGTGAGGTACAGTTTTCATCGGGACACCTGTGGGAACGCGGGACAGTAGGCCATGTGTTGTTGGGGGCGTGTTTTGATGGGTGAGTCGAGCGAAATGTGAGGAAAATGCGTATTTTTTCCCACATTTCAGACTTTGCGGGGGTGTCTGGGTAATAAATTCTGGGGCGATTTGGGCATATCATACCTCTGCGGATTCTCACGGGTGTCCTCTTTTCGGAAATGCATGGGGTTTCCTGTTTTCCTTGGTGGCTTGGACACCCGAGGCCCATATCTGTATGATGTGAGAGTGTGACATTTCCGGTGTGAAAACAGACTTGGGGTTACTTGTGTTTTAGGCTTTCCCCTTGGCGGCCAGGTAGGTGCACCCACGCATGTGAGGTACCGTTTTCATCGGGACACCTGTGGGAACGCGGGACGGTAGGCCATGTGTTGTTGGGGGCGTGTTTCGATGGGTGCGTCGAGCGAAATGTGCGGAAAAAGCGTTTTTTTCCCCACATTTCGGACTTTGCAGGGGTGTCTGGGTAATAAATTCTCGGGCAATTTGGGCATATCATACCTCTGCGGATTCCCACGGGTGTCCTCTTTTCGGAAATGCATGGGGTTCCCTGTTTTCCTCGGTGGCTTGGACACCCGAGGCCCATATCTGTACATTGTGCCGGTCGGCAGAATGTCTGAGATTTCCCTCTGAAAACAGACTTGGGGTTACTTGTGTTTTAGGCTTTCCCCTTGGCGGCCAGGTAGGTGCACCCACACATGTGAGGTACCGTTTTCATCAGGACACTGTGGGAACGCGGGATGGTAGGCCATGTGTTGTTGGGGGCGTGTTTCGATGGGTGAGTCGAGCGAAATGTGAGGAAAATGCGTATTTTTTCCCACATTTCGGACTTTGCGGGGGTGTCTGGGTAATAAATTCTGGGGCGATTTGGGCATATCATACCTCTACGGATTCCCACGGGTGTCCTCTTTCCGGAAATGCATGGGGTTCCCTGTTTTCCTCGGTGGCTTGGACACCCGAGGCCCATATCTGTACATTGTGCCGGTCGGCAGAATGTCTGAGATTTCCCTCTGAAAACAGACTTGGGGTTACTTGTGTTTTAGGCTTTCCCCTTGGCGGCCAGGTAGGTGCACCCACACATGTGAGGTACCGTTTTTATCGGGACACCTGTGGGAACGCGGGACAGTAGGCCATGTGTTGTTTGGGGCGTATTTCGATGGGTGAGTCGAGCAAAATATGAGGAAAATGCGTATTTTTTCCCACATTTCGGACTTTGCGGGGGTGTCTGGGTAATAAATTCTGGGGCGATTTGGGCATATCATACCTCTGCGGATTCCCACGGGTGTCCTCTTTTCGGAAATGCATGGGGTTCCCTGTTTTCCTTGGTGGCTTGGACACCCGAGGCCCATATCTGTATGATGTGAGAGTGTGACATTTCCGGTGTGAAAACAGACTTGGGGTTACTTGTGTTTTAGGCTTTACCCTTGGTGGCCAGGTAGGTGCACCCACACATGTGAGGTACCGTTTTCATCGGGACACCTGTGGGAACGCGTGACGGTAGGCCATGTGTTGTTGGGGGCGTGTTTCGATGGGTGCGTCGAGCGAAATGTGCGGAAAAAGCATTTTTTCCCCCACATTTCGGACTTTGCAGGGGTGTCTGGGTAATAAATTCTGGGGCAATTTGGGCATATCATACCTCTGCGGATTCCCACGGGTGTCCTCTTTTCGGAAATGCATGGGGTTCCCTGTTTTCCTCGGTGGCTTGGACACCCGAGGCCCATATCTGTACATTGTGCCGGTCGGCAGAATGTCTGAGATTTCCCTCTGAAAACAGACTTGGGGTTACTTGTGTTTTAGGCTTTCCCCTTGGCGGCCAGGTAGGTGCACCCACACATGTGAGGTACCGTTTTCATCGGGACACCTCTGGGAACGCGGGACGGTAGGCCATGTGTTGTTGGGGGCGTGTTTCAATGGGTGAGTCGAGCGAAATGTGAGGAAAATGCATATTTTTTCCCACATTTCGGACTTTGCGGGGGTGTCTGGGTAATAAATTCTGGGGCGATTTGGGCATATCATACCTCTGCGGATTCCCACGGGTGTCCTCTTTCCGGAAATGCATGGGGTTCCCTGTTTTCCTCTGTGGCTTGGACACCCGAGGCCCATATCTGTACATTGTGCCGGTCGGCAGAATGTCTGAGATTTCCCTCTGAAAACAGACTTGGGGTTACTTGTGTTTTAGGCTTTCCCCTTGGCGGCCAGGTAGGTGCACCCACACATGTGAGGTACCGTTTTCATCGGGACACCTGTGGGAACGCGGGACAGTAGGCCATGTGTTGTTGGGGGCGTGTTTTGATGGGTGAGTCGAGCGAAATGTGAGGAAAATGCTTATTTTTTCCCACATTTCAGACTTTGCGGGGGTGTCTGGGTAATAAATTCTGGGGCGATTTGGGCATATCATACCTCTGCGGATTCTCACGGGTGTCCTCTTTTCGGAAATGCATGGGGTTTCCTGTTTTCCTTGGTGGCTTGGACACCCGAGGCCCATATCTGTATGATGTGAGAGTGTGACATTTCCGGTGTGAAAACAGACTTGGGGTTACTTGTGTTTTAGGCTTTCCCCTTGGCGGCCAGGTAGGTGCACCCACACATGTGAGGTACCGTTTTCATCGGGACACCTGTGGGAACGCGGGACGGTAGGCCATGTGTTGTTGGGGGCGTGTTTCAATGGGTGAGTCGAGCGAAATGTGAGGAAAATGCGTATTTTTTCCCACATTTCGGACTTTGCTGGGGTGTCTGGGTAATAAATTCTGGGGCGATTTGGGCATATCATACCTCTGCGGATTCCCACGGGTGTCCTCTTTCTGGAAATGCATGGGGTTCCCTGTTTTCCTCAGTGGCTTGGACACCCGAGGCCCATATCTGTACATTGTGCCGGTCGGCAGAATGTCTGAGATTTCCCTCTGAAAACAGACTTGGGGTTACTTGTGTTTTAGGCTTTCCCCTTGGCGGCCAGGTAGGTGCACCCACACATGTGAGGTACCATTTTCATCGGGACACCTGTGGGAACGCGGGACAGTAGGCCATGTGTTGTTGGGGGCGTGTTTCGATGGGTGAGTCGAGCGAAATGTGAGGAAAATGCGTATTTTTTCCCACATTTCGGACTTTGCGGGGGTGTCTGGGTAATAAATTCTGGGGCGATTTGGGCATATCATACCTCTGCGGATTCTCACGGGTGTCCTCTTTTCGGAAATGCATGGGGTTCCCTGTTTTCCTTGCTGGCTTGGACACCCGAGGCCCATATCTGTATGATGTGAGAGTGTGACATTTCCGGTGTGAAAACAGACTTGGGGTTACTTGTGTTTTAGGCTTTCCCCTTGGCGGCCAGGTAGATGCACCCACGCATGTGAGGTACCGTTTTCATCGGGACACCTGTGGGAATGCGGGACGGTAGGCCATGTGTTGTTGGGGGCGTGTTTCGATGGGTGCGTTGAGCAAAATGTGCGGAAAAAGCATTTTTTCCCCCACATTTCGGACTTTGCAGGGGTGTCTGGGTAATAAATTCTGGGGCAATTTGGGCATATCATACCTCTGCGGATTCCCACGGGTGTCCTCTTTTCGGAAATGCATGGGGTTCCCTGTTTTCCTCGGTGGCTTGGACACCCGAGGCCCATATCTGTACATTGTGCCGGTCGGCAGAATGTCTGAGATTTCCCTCTGAAAACAGACTTGGGGTTACTTGTGTTTTAGGCTTTCCCCTTGGCGGCCAGGTAGGTGCACCCACACATGTGAGGTACCGTTTTCATCGGGACACCTGTGGGAACGCGGGACGGTAGGTCATGTGTTGTTGGGGGCGTGTTTCGATGGGTGAGTCGAGCGAAATGTGAGGAAAATGCGTATTTTTTCCCACATTTCGGACTTTGCGGGGGTGTCTGGGTAATAAATTCTGGGGCGATTTGGGCATATCATACCTCTGCGGATTCCCACGGGTATCCTCTTTCCGGAAATGCATGGGGTTCCCTGTTTTCCTCGGTGGCTTGGACACCCGAGGCCCATATCTGTACATTGTGCCGGTCGGCAGAATGTCTGAGATTTCCCTCTGAAAACAGACTTGGGGTTACTTGTGTTTTAGGCTTTCCCCTTGGCGGCCAGGTAGGTGCACCCACACATGTGAGGTACCGTTTTCATCGGGACACCTGTGGGAACGCGGGACAGTAGGCCATGTGTTGTTGGGGGCGTGTTTCGATGGGTGAGTCGAGCGAAATGTGAGGAAAATGCGTATTTTTTCCCACATTTCGGACTTTGCGGTGGTGTCTGGGTAATAAATTCTGGGGCGATTTGGGCATATCATACCTCTGCGGATTCCCACGGGTGTCCTCTTTTTGGAAATGCATGGGGTTCCCTGTTTTCCTTGGTGGCTTGGACACCCGAGGCCCATATCTGTATGATGTGAGAGTGTGACATTTCCGGTGTGAAAACAGACTTGGGGTTACTTGTGTTTTAGGCTTTACCCTTGGTGGCCAGGTAGGTGCACCCACACATGTGAGGTACCGTTTTCATCGGGACACCTGTGGGAACGCGTGACGGTAGGCCATGTGTTGTTGGGGGCGTGTTTCGATGGGTGCGTCGAGCGAAATGTGCGGAAAAAGCATTTTTTCCCCCACATTTCGGACTTTGCAGGGGTGTCTGGGTAATAAATTCTGGGGCAATTTGGGCATATCATACCTCTGCGGATTCCCACGGGTGTCCTCTTTTCGGAAATGCATGGGGTTCCCTGTTTTCCTCGGTGGCTTGGACACCCGAGGCCCATATCTGTACATTGTGCCGGTCGGCAGAATGTCTGAGATTTCCCTCTGAAAACAGACTTGGGGTTACTTGTGTTTTAGGCTTTCCCCTTGGCGGCCAGGTAGGTGCACCCACACATGTGAGGTACCGTTTTCATCGGGACACCTCTGGGAACGCGGGACGGTAGGCCATGTGTTGTTGGGGGCGTGTTTCAATGGGTGAGTCGAGCGAAATGTGAGGAAAATGCATATTTTTTCCCACATTTCGGACTTTGCGGGGGTGTCTGGGTAATAAATTCTGGGGCGATTTGGGCATATCATACCTCTGCGGATTCCCACGGGTGTCCTCTTTCCGGAAATGCATGGGGTTCCCTGTTTTCCTCTGTGGCTTGGACACCCGAGGCCCATATCTGTACATTGTGCCGGTCGGCAGAATGTCTGAGATTTCCCTCTGAAAACAGACTTGGGGTTACTTGTGTTTTAGGCTTTCCCCTTGGCGGCCAGGTAGGTGCACCCACACATGTGAGGTACCGTTTTCATCGGGACACCTGTGGGAACGCGGGACAGTAGGCCATGTGTTGTTGGGGGCGTGTTTTGATGGGTGAGTCGAGCGAAATGTGAGGAAAATGCTTATTTTTTCCCACATTTCAGACTTTGCGGGGGTGTCTGGGTAATAAATTCTGGGGCGATTTGGGCATATCATACCTCTGCGGATTCTCACGGGTGTCCTCTTTTCGGAAATGCATGGGGTTTCCTGTTTTCCTTGGTGGCTTGGACACCCGAGGCCCATATCTGTATGATGTGAGAGTGTGACATTTCCGGTGTGAAAACAGACTTGGGGTTACTTGTGTTTTAGGCTTTCCCCTTGGCGGCCAGGTAGGTGCACCCACACATGTGAGGTACCGTTTTCATCGGGACACCTGTGGGAACGCGGGACAGTAGGCCATGTGTTGTTGGGGGCGTGTTTCGATGGGTGAGTCGAGCGAAATGTGAGGAAAATGCGTATTTTTTCCCACATTTCGGACTTTGCGGGGGTGTCTGGGTAATAAATTCTGGGGCGATTTGGGCATATCATACCTCTGCGGATTCCCACGGGTGTCCTCTTTTCGGAAATGCATGGGGTTCCCTGTTTTCCTTGGTGGCTTGGACACCCGAGGCCCATATCTGTATGATGTGAGAGTGTGACATTTCCGGTGTGAAAACAGACTTGGGGTTACATGTGTTTTAGGCTTTCCCCTTGGCGGCCAGGTAGGTGCACCCACACATGTGAGGTACCGTTTTCATCGGGACACCTGTGGGAACGCGTGACGGTAGGCCATGTGTTGTTGGGGGCGTGTTTCGATGGGTGCGTCGAGCAAAATGTGCGGAAAAAGCGTTTTTTTCCCCATATTTCGGACTTTGCAGGGGTGTCTGGGTAATAAATTCTGGGGCAATTTGGGCATATCATACCTCTGCGGATTCCCACAGGTATCCTCTTTTCGGAAATGCATGGGGTTCCCTGTTTTCCTCGGTGGCTTGGACACCCGAGGCCCATATCTGTACATTGTGCCGGTCGGCAGAATGTCTGAGATTTCCCTCTGAAAACAGACTTGGGGTTACTTGTGTTTTAGGCTTTCCCCTTGGCGGCCAGGTAGGTGCACCCACACATGTGAGGTACCGTTTTCATCGGGACACCTGTGGGAACGCGGGACGGTAGGCCATGTGTTGTTGGGGGCGTGTTTCGATGGGTGAGTCGAGCGAAATGTGAGGAAAATGTGTATTTTTTCCCACATTTCGGACTTTGCGGGGGTGTCTGGGTAATAAATTCTGGGGCGATTTGGGCATATCATACCTCTGCTGATTCTCACGGGTGTCCTCTTTTCGGAAATGCATGGGGTTTCCTGTTTTCCTTGGTGGCTTGGACACCCGAGGCCCATATCTGTACATTGTGCCGGTCGGCAGAATGTCTGAGATTTCCCTCTGAAAACAGACTTGGGGTTACTTGTGTTTTAGGCTTTCCCCTTGGCGGCCAGGTAGGTGCACCCACACATGTGAGGTACAGTTTTCATCGGGACACCTGTGGGAACGCGGGACAGTAGGCCATGTGTTGTTGGGGGCGTGTTTTGATGGGTGAGTCGAGCGAAATGTGAGGAAAATGCGTATTTTTTCCCACATTTCAGACTTTGCGGGGGTGTCTGGGTAATAAATTCTGGGGCGATTTGGGCATATCATACCTCTGCGGATTCTCACGGGTGTCCTCTTTTCGGAAATGCATGGGGTTTCCTGTTTTCCTTGGTGGCTTGGACACCCGAGGCCCATATCTGTATGATGTGAGAGTGTGACATTTCCGGTGTGAAAACAGACTTGGGGTTACTTGTGTTTTAGGCTTTCCCCTTGGCGGCCAGGTAGGTGCACCCACGCATGTGAGGTACCGTTTTCATCGGGACACCTGTGGGAACGCGGGACGGTAGGCCATGTGTTGTTGGGGGCGTGTTTCGATGGGTGCGTCGAGCGAAATGTGCGGAAAAAGCGTTTTTTTCCCCACATTTCGGACTTTGCAGGGGTGTCTGGGTAATAAATTCTCGGGCAATTTGGGCATATCATACCTCTGCGGATTCCCACGGGTGTCCTCTTTTCGGAAATGCATGGGGTTCCCTGTTTTCCTCGGTGGCTTGGACACCCGAGGCCCATATCTGTACATTGTGCCGGTCGGCAGAATGTCTGAGATTTCCCTCTGAAAACAGACTTGGGGTTACTTGTGTTTTAGGCTTTCCCCTTGGCGGCCAGGTAGGTGCACCCACACATGTGAGGTAGCGGTACCATCAGGACACTGTGGGAACGCGGGATGGTAGGCCATGTGTTGTTGGGGGCGTGTTTCGATGGGTGAGTCGAGCGAAATGTGAGGAAAATGCGTATTTTTTCCCACATTTCGGACTTTGCGGGGGTGTCTGGGTAATAAATTCTGGGGCGATTTGGGCATATCATACCTCTACGGATTCCCACGGGTGTCCTCTTTCCGGAAATGCATGGGGTTCCCTGTTTTCCTCGGTGGCTTGGACACCCGAGGCCCATATCTGTACATTGTGCCGGTCGGCAGAATGTCTGAGATTTCCCTCTGAAAACAGACTTGGGGTTACTTGTGTTTTAGGCTTTCCCCTTGGCGGCCAGGTAGGTGCACCCACACATGTGAGGTACCGTTTTTATCGGGACACCTGTGGGAACGCGGGACAGTAGGCCATGTGTTGTTTGGGGCGTATTTCGATGGGTGAGTCGAGCAAAATGTGAGGAAAATGCGTATTTTTTCCCACATTTCGGACTTTGCGGGGGTGTCTGGGTAATAAATTCTGGGGCGATTTGGGCATATCATACCTCTGCGGATTCCCACGGGTGTCCTCTTTTCGGAAATGCATGGGGTTCCCTGTTTTCCTTGGTGGCTTGGACACCCGAGGCCCATATCTGTATGATGTGAGAGTGTGACATTTCCGGTGTGAAAACAGACTTGGGGTTACTTGTGTTTTAGGCTTTCCCCTTGGCGGCCAGGTAGGTGCACCCACACATGTGAGGTACCGTTTTCATCGGGACACCTGTGGGAACGCGTGACGGTAGGCCATGTGTTGTTGGGGGTGTGTTTCGATGGGTGCGTCGAGCGAAATGTGCGGAAAAAGCATTTTTTTCCCCACATTTCGGACTTTGCAGGGGTGTCTGGGTAATAAATTCTGGGGCAATTTGGGCATATCATACCTCTGCGGATTCCCACGGGTGTCCTCTTTTCGGAAATGCATGGGGTTCCCTGTTTTCCTCGGTGGCTTGGACACCCGAGGACCATATCTGAACATTGTGCCGGTCGGCAGAATGTCTGAGATTTCCCTCTGAAAACAGACTTGGGGTTACTTGTGTTTTAGGCTTTCCCCTTGGCGGCCAGGTAGGTGCACCCACACATGTGAGGTACCATTTTCATCGGGACACCTGTGGGAACGCGGGACGGTAGGCCATGTGTTGTTGGGGGCGTGTTTCAATGGGTGAGTCGAGCGAAATGTGAGGAAAATGCGTATTTTTTCCCACATTTCGGACTTTGCTGGGGTGTCTGGGTAATAAATTCTGGGGCGATTTGGGCATATCATACCTCTGCGGATTCCCACGGGTGTCCTCTTTCTGGAAATGCATGGGGTTCCCTGTTTTCCTCAGTGGCTTGGACACCCGAGGCCCATATCTGTACATTGTGCCGGTCGGCAGAATGTCTGAGATTTCCCTCTGAAAACAGACTTGGGGTTACTTGTGTTTTAGGCTTTCCCCTTGGCGGCCAGGTAGGTGCACCCACACATGTGAGGTACCATTTTCATCGGGACACCTGTGGGAACGCGGGACAGTAGGCCATGTGTTGTTGGGGGCGTGTTTCGATGGGTGAGTCGAGCGAAATGTGAGGAAAATGCGTATTTTTTCCCACATTTCGGACTTTGCGGGGGTGTCTGGCTAATAAATTCTGGGGCGATTTGGGCATATCATACCTCTGCGGATTCTCACGGGTGTCCTCTTTTCGGAAATGCATGGGGTTCCCTGTTTTCCTTGCTGGCTTGGACACCCGAGGCCCATATCTGTATGATGTGAGAGTGTGACATTTCCGGTGTGAAAACAGACTTGGGGTTACTTGTGTTTTAGGCTTTCCCCTTGGCGGCCAGGTAGGTGCACCCACGCATGTGAGGTACCGTTTTCATCGGGACACCTGTGGGAACGCGGGACGGTAGGCCATGTGTTGTTGGGGGCGTGTTTCGATGGGTGCGTTGAGCAAAATGTGCGGAAAAAGCATTTTTTCCCCCACATTTCGGACTTTGCAGGGGTGTCTGGGTAATAAATTCTGGGGCAATTTGGGCATATCATACCTCTGCGGATTCCCACGGGTGTCCTCTTTTCGGAAATGCATGGGGTTCCCTGTTTTCCTCGGTGGCTTGGACACCCGAGGCCCATATCTGTACATTGTGCCGGTCGGCAGAATGTCTGAGATTTCCCTCTGAAAACAGACTTGGGGTTACTTGTGTTTTAGGCTTTCCCCTTGGCGGCCAGGTAGGTGCACCCACACATGTGAGGTACCGTTTTCATCGGGACACCTGTGGGAACGCGGGACGGTAGGCCATGTGTTGTTGGGGGCGTGTTTCAATGGGTGAGTCGAGCGAAATGTGAGGAAAATGCGTATTTTTTCCCACATTTCGGACTTTGCTGGGGTGTCTGGGTAATAAATTCTGGGGCGATTTGGGCATATCATACCTCTGCGGATTCCCACGGGTGTCCTCTTTCTGGAAATGCATGGGGTTCCCTGTTTTCCTCAGTGGCTTGGACACCCGAGGCCCATATCTGTACATTGTGCCGGTCGGCAGAATGTCTGAGATTTCCCTCTGAAAACAGACTTGGGGTTACTTGTGTTTTAGGCTTTCCCCTTGGCGGCCAGGTAGGTGCACCCACACATGTGAGGTACCGTTTTCATCGGGACACCTGTGGGAACGCGGGACAGTAGGCCATGTGTTGTTGGGGGCGTGTTTCGATGGGTGAGTCGAGCGAAATGTGAGGAAAATGCGTATTTTTTCCCACATTTCGGACTTTGCGGGGGTGTCTGGGTAATAAATTCTGGGGCGATTTGGGCATATCATACCTCTGCGGATTCCCACGGGTGTCCTCTTTTCGGAAATGCATGGGGTTCCCTGTTTTCCTTGGTGGCTTGGACACCCGAGGCCCATATCTGTATGATGTGAGAGTGTGACATTTCCGGTGTGAAAACAGACTTGGGGTTACTTGTGTTTTAGGCTTTACCCTTGGTGGCCAGGTAGGTGCACCCACACATGTGAGGTACCGTATTCATCGGGACACCTGTGGGAACGCGTGACGGTAGGCCATGTGTTGTTGGGGGCGTGTTTCGATGGGTGCGTCGAGCGAAATGTGCGGAAAAAGCATTTTTTCCCCCACATTTCGGACTTTGCAGGGGTGTCTGGGTAATAAATTCTGGGGCAATTTGGGCATATCATACCTCTGCGGATTCCCACGGGTGTCCTCTTTTCGGAAATGCATGGGGTTCCCTGTTTTCCTCGGTGGCTTGGACACCCGAGGCCCATATCTGTACATTGTGCCGGTCGGCAGAATGTCTGAGATTTCCCTCTGAAAACAGACTTGGGGTTACTTGTGTTTTAGGCTTTCCCCTTGGCGGCCAGGTAGGTGCACCCACACATGTGAGGTACCGTTTTCATCGGGACACCTCTGGGAACGCGGGACGGTAGGCCATGTGTTGTTGGGGGCGTGTTTCAATGGGTGAGTCGAGCGAAATGTGAGGAAAATGCATATTTTTTCCCACATTTCGGACTTTGCGGGGGTGTCTGGGTAATAAATTCTGGGGCGATTTGGGCATATCATACCTCTGCGGATTCCCACGGGTGTCCTCTTTCCGGAAATGCATGGGGTTCCCTGTTTTCCTCGGTGGCTTGGACACCCGAGGCCCATATCTGTACATTGTGCCGGTCGGCAGAATGTCTGAGATTTCCCTCTGAAAACAGACTTGGGGTTACTTGTGTTTTAGGCTTTCCCCTTGGCGGCCAGGTAGGTGCACCCACACATGTGAGGTACCGTTTTCATCGGGACATCTGTGGGAACGCGGGACAGTAGGCCATGTGTTGTTGGGGGCGTGTTTTGATGGGTGAGTCGAGCGAAATGTGAGGAAAATGCTTATTTTTTCCCACATTTCAGACTTTGCGGGGGTGTCTGGGTAATAAATTCTGGGGCGATTTGGGCATATCATACCTCTGCGGATTCTCACGGGTGTCCTCTTTTCGGAAATGCATGGGGTTTCCTGTTTTCCTTGGTGGCTTGGACACCCGAGGCCCATATCTGTATGATGTGAGAGTGTGACATTTCCGGTGTGAAAACAGACTTGGGGTTACTTGTGTTTTAGGCTTTCCCCTTGGCGGCCAGGTAGGTGCACCCACACATGTGAGGTACCGTTTTCATCGGGACACCTGTGGGAACGCGGGACAGTAGGCCATGTGTTGTTGGGGGCGTGTTTCGATGGGTGAGTCGAGCGAAATGTGAGGAAAATGCGTATTTTTTCCCACATTTCGGACTTTGCGGGGGTGTCTGGGTAATAAATTCTGGGGCGATTTGGGCATATCATACCTCTGCGGATTCCCACGGGTGTCCTCTTTTCGGAAATGCATGGGGTTCCCTGTTTTCCTTGGTGGCTTGGACACCCGAGGCCCATATCTGTATGATGTGAGAGTGTGACATTTCCGGTGTGAAAACAGACTTGGGGTTACATGTGTTTTAGGCTTTCCCCTTGGCGGCCAGGTAGGTGCACCCACACATGTGAGGTACCGTTTTCATCGGGACACCTCTGGGAACGCGTGACGGTAGGCCATGTGTTGTTGGGGGCGTGTTTCGATGGGTGCGTCGAGCAAAATGTGCGGAAAAAGCGTTTTTTTCCCCATATTTCGGACTTTGCAGGGGTGTCTGGGTAATAAATTCTGGGGCAATTTGGGCATATCATACCTCTGCGGATTCCCACAGGTGTCCTCTTTTCGGAAATGCATGGGGTTCCCTGTTTTCCTCGGTGGCTTGGACACCCGAGGCCCATATCTGTACATTGTGCCGGTCGGCAGAATGTCTGAGATTTCCCTCTGAAAACAGACTTGGGGTTACTTGTGTTTTAGGCTTTCCCCTTGGCGGCCAGGTAGGTGCACCCACACATGTGAGGTACCGTTTTCATCGGGACACCTGTGGGAACGCGGGACGGTAGGCCATGTGTTGTTGGGGGCGTGTTTCGATGGGTGAGTCGAGCGAAATGTGAGGAAAATGCGTATTTTTTCCCACATTTCGGACTTTGCGGGGTGTCTGGGTAATAAATTCTGGGGCGATTTGGGCATATCATACCTCTGCGGATTCTCACGGGTGTCCTCTTTTCGGAAATGCATGGGGTTTCCTGTTTTCCTTGGTGGCTTGGACACCCGAGGCCCATATCTGTATGATGTGAGAGTGTGACATTTCCGGTGTGAAAACAGACTTGGGGTTACTTGTGTTTTAGGCTTTCCCCTTGGCGGCCAGGTAGGTGCACCCACGCATGTGAGGTACCGTTTTCATCGGGACACCTGTGGGAACGCGAGACGGTAGGCCATGTGTTGTTGGGGGCGTGTTTCGATGGGTGCGTCGAGCGAAATGTGCGGAAAAAGCGTTTTTTTCCCCACATTTAGGACTTTGCAGGGGTGTCTGGGTAATAAATTCTCGGGCAATTTGGGCATATCATACCTCTGCGGATTCCCACGGGTGTCCTCTTTTTGGAAATGCATGGGGTTCCCTGTTTTCCTCGGTGGCTTGGACACCCGAGGCCCATATCTGTACATTGTGCCGGTCGGCAGAATGTCTGAGATTTCCCTCTGAAAACAGACTTGGGGTTACTTGTGTTTTAGGCTTTCCCCTTGGCGGCCAGGTAGGTGCACCCACACATGTGAGGTACCGTTTTCATCAGGACACCTGTGGGAACGCGGGATGGTAGGCCATGTGTTGTTGGGGGCGTGTTTCGATGGGTGAGTCGAGCGAAATGTGAGGAAAATGCGTATTTTTTCCCACATTTCGGACTTTGCGGGGGTGTCTGGGTAATAAATTCTGGGGCGATTTGGGCATATCATACCTCTGCGGATTCCCACGGGTGTCCTCTTTCCGGAAATGCATGGGGTTCCCTGTTTTCCTCGGTGGCTTAGACACCCGAGGCCCATATCTGTACATTGTGCCGGTCGGCAGAATGTCTGAGATTTCCCTCTGAAAACAGACTTGGGGTTACTTGTGTTTTAGGCTTTCCCCTTGGCGGCCAGGTAGGTGCACCCACACATGTGAGGTACCGTTTTCATCGGGACACCTGTGGGAACGCGTGACAGTAGGCCATGTGTTGTTGGGGGTGTGTTTCGATGGGTGCGTCGAGCGAAATGTGCGGAAAAAGCATTTTTTTCCCCACATTTCGGACTTTGCAGGGGTGTCTGGGTAATAAATTCTGGGGCAATTTGGGCATATCATACCTCTGCGGATTCCCACGGGTGTCCTCTTTTCGGAAATGCATGGGGTTCCCTGTTTTCCTCGGTGGCTTGGACACCCGAGGACCATATCTGTACATTGTGCCGGTCGGCAGAATGTCTGAGATTTCCCTCTGAAAACAGACTTGGGGTTACTTGTGTTTTAGGCTTTCCCCTTGGCGGCCAGGTAGGTGCACCCACACATGTGAGGTACCGTTTTCATCGGGACACCTGTGGGAACGCGGGACGGTAGGCCATGTGTTGTTGGGGGCGTGTTTCAATGGGTGAGTCGAGCGAAATGTGAGGAAAATGCGTATTTTTTCCCACATTTCGGACTTTGCGGGGGTGTCTGGGTAATAAATTCTGGGGCGATTTGGGCATATCATACCTCTGCGGATTCCCACGGGTGTCCTCTTTCTGGAAATGCATGGGGTTCCCTGTTTTCCTCAGTGGCTTGGACACCCGAGGCCCATATCTGTACATTGTGCCGGTCGGCAGAATGTCTGAGATTTCCCTCTGAAAACAGACTTGGGGTTACTTGTGTTTTAGGCTTTCCCCTTGGCGGCCAGGTAGGTGCACCCACACATGTGAGGTACCGTTTTCATCGGGACACCTGTGGGAACGCGGGACAGTAGGCCATGTGTTGTTGGGGGCGTGTTTCGATGGGTGAGTCGAGCGAAATGTGAGGAAAATGCGTATTTTTTCCCACATTTTGGACTTTGCGGGGGTGTCTGGGTAATAAATTCTGGGGCGATTTGGGCATATCATACCTCTGCGGATTCCCACGGGTGTCCTCTTTTCGGAAATGCATGGGGTTCCCTGTTTTCCTTGGTGGCTTGGACACCCGAGGCCCATATCTGTATGATGTGAGAGTGTGACATTTCCGGTGTGAAAACAGACTTGGGGTTACTTGTGTTTTAGGCTTTACCCTTGGTGGCCAGGTAGGTGCACCCACACATGTGAGGTACCGTTTTCATCGGGACACCTGTGGGAACGCGTGACGGTAGGCCATGTGTTGTTGGGGGCGTGTTTCGATGGGTGCGTCGAGCGAAATGTGCGGAAAAAGCATTTTTTCCCCCACATTTCGGACTTTGCAGGGGTGTCTGGGTAATAAATTCTGGGGCAATTTGGGCATATCATACCTCTGCGGATTCCCACGGGTGTCCTCTTTTCGGAAATGCATGGGGTTCCCTGTTTTCCTCGGTGGCTTGGACACCCGAGGCCCATATCTGTACATTGTGCCGGTCGGCAGAATGTCTGAGATTTCCCTCTGAAAACAGACTTGGGGTTACTTGTGTTTTAGGCTTTCCCCTTGGCGGCCAGGTAGGTGCACCCACACATGTGAGGTACCGTTTTCATCGGGACACCTCTGGGAACGCGGGACAGTAGGCCATGTGTTGTTGGGGGCGTGTTTCAATGGGTGAGTCGAGCGAAATGTGAGGAAAATGCGTATTTTTTCCCACATTTCGGACTTTGCGGGGGTGTCTGGGTAATAAATTCTGGGGCGATTTGGGCATATCATACCTCTGCGGATTCCCACGGGTGTCCTCTTTCCGGAAATGCATGGGGTTCCCTGTTTTCCTCGGTGGCTTGGACACCCGAGGCCCATATCTGTACATTGTGCCGGTCGGCAGAATGTCTGAGATTTCCCTCTGAAAACAGACTTGGGGTTACTTGTGTTTTAGGCTTTCCCCTTGGCGGCCAGGTAGGTGCACCCACACATGTGAGGTACCGTTTTCATCGGGACACCTGTGGGAACGCGGGACAGTAGGCCATGTGTTGTTGGGGGCGTGTTTTGATGGGTGAGTCGAGCGAAATGTGAGGAAAATGCGTATTTTTTCCCACATTTCAGACTTTGCGGGGGTGTCTGGGTAATAAATTCTGGGGCGATTTGGGCATATCATACCTCTGCGGATTCTCACGGGTGTCCTCTTTTCGGAAATGCATGGGGTTTCCTGTTTTCCTTGGTGGCTTGGACACCCGAGGCCCATATCTGTATGATGTGAGAGTGTGACATTTCCGGTGTGAAAACAGACTTGGGGTTACTTGTGTTTTAGGCTTTCCCCTTGGCGGCCAGGTAGGTGCACCCACACATGTGAGGTACCGTTTTCATCGGGACACCTGTGGGAACGCGGGACAGTAGGCCATGTGTTGTTGGGGGCGTGTTTCGATGGGTGAGTCGAGCGAAATGTGAGGAAAATGCGTATTTTTTCCCACATTTCGGAGTTTGCGGGGGTGTCTGGGTAATAAATTCTGGGGCGATTTGGGCATATCATACCTCTGCGGATTCCCACGGGTGTCCTCTTTTCGGAAATGCATGGGGTTCCCTGTTTTCCTTGGTGGCTTGGACACCCGAGGCCCATATCTGTATGATGTGAGAGTGTGACATTTCCGGTGTGAAAACAGACTTGGGGTTACATGTGTTTTAGGCTTTCCCCTTGGCGGCCAGGTAGGTGCACCCACACATGTGAGGTACCGTTTTCATCGGGACACCTGTGGGAACGCGTGACGGTAGGCCATGTGTTGTTGGGGGCGTGTTTCGATGGGTGCGTCGAGCAAAATGTGCGGAAAAAGCGTTTTTTTCCCCATATTTCGGACTTTGCAGGGGTGTCTGGGTAATAAATTCTGGGGCAATTTGGGCATATCATACCTCTGCGGATTCCCACGGGTGTCCTCTTTTCGGAAATGCATGGGGTTCCCTGTTTTCCTCGGTGGCTTGGACACCCGAGGCCCATATCTGTACATTGTGCCGGTCGGCAGAATGTCTGAGATTTCCCTCTGAAAACAGACTTGGGGTTACTTGTGTTTTAGGCTTTCCCCTTGGCGGCCAGGTAGGTGCACCCACACATGTGAGGTACCGTTTTCATCGGGACACCTGTGGGAACGCGGGACGGTAGGCCATGTGTTGTTGGGGGCGTGTTTCGATGGGTGAGTCGAGCGAAATGTGAGGAAAATGCGTATTTTTTCCCACATTTCGGACTTTGCGGGGGTGTCTGGGTAATAAATTCTGGGGCGATTTGGGCATACCATACCTCTGCGGATTCCCACGGGTGTCCTCTTTCCGGAAATGAATGGGGTTCCCTGTTTTCCTTGGTGGCTTGGACACCCGAGGCCCATATCTGTATGATGTGAGAGTGTGACATTTCCGGTGTGAAAACAGACTTGGGGTTACTTGTGTTTTAGGCTTTCCCCTTGGTGGCCAGGTAGGTGCACCCACACATGTGAGGTACCGTTTTCATCGGGACACCTGTGGGAACGCGTGACGGTAGGCCATGTGTTGTTGGGGCGTGTTTCGATGGGTGAGCCGAGCGAAATGTGTGGAAATTGCGTATTTTTTCCCACATTTCGGACTTTGCGTGGGTGTCTGGGTAATAAAATCTGGGGCAATTTGGGCATATCATACCTTTGCGGATTCCCACGGGTGTCCTCTTTTCGGAAATGCATGGGGTTCCCTGTTTTCCTCGGTGGCTTGGACACCCGAGGCCCATATCTGTATGATGTGAGAGTGTGACATTTCCGGTGTGAAAACAGACTTGGGGTTACTTGTGTTTTAGGCTTTCCCCTTGGCGGCCAGGTAGGTGCACCCACACATGTGAGGTACCGTTTTCATCGGGACACCTGTGGGAACGCGGGACGGTAGGCCATGTGTTGTGTTTGTGTGGTTTTCATAACGTTTTGACCCATTTGCTGGAGCCCTTTGTCTCACAACCCTTTCTTTTCCCAAATGTGACCTACATTTAGTCGCTGCTTTAGCCACCATACACTTTTGTAACCTGCACAAGTCACCTACCCTGGAAAAGGTCTGCCTGTGCTCTTTCAAAAAATGTATGGCTGTCGTTCCTCACCACATTGGTTTTCCCAATTTACACATGCTAAGTGCGTCTGGTCAGGCCGTGAGCGTAAAACTCCTGTGTACCATGGCTCAGTGTTTGGCTTGTGGTATTGCTTGTTTTGTACAAACACTACAAAAATGGTATGCTCTCCTAACTGCAAGAGTCGGGGGAATGTAGCGGAGCATTGCTTTTCTCAAAATTCATAGAAGCCATTGCCGTACCAAGCCAACCATGTCCAACACATACCTTTTTTTTTCAGTCATTTTCCCCGCTTTTTCCCCATTCAATGGCAGTTTCCCCTACCTAGTTGTTGGCTGACCTATGCAAATCACCCCTTCCTAAACCTGGAATTTTGTCTACTTTTCAGAAATATATGCCTTTCTGTCCTCCAATTTGGCTTTCCTGCCCTTTTCTTCCATTCCGTCCATGCATGTCCAATTGGCAAAAATGGCAAAAATCGCCTACCTCTCACCAAACGGTTGATAACCCCATCAAAATAATTTTTTTCCATTTCCACTCAACCTGTTCCTGAAAGCCAACACATTGGGGAACTCAGCACAGCAAACCATTTGTTCCTAGCTCTAACAAGGAAAAAACCACAGGCTTCTTTGTACATCATTTTATTGGCATTTTTTGAAAAAACCCAAAATTTTCGCACATTTTCCTTATTTTCTCTCACCCCCCTACAGCAACCTGGGATTCCTGGGTGGCGTTACGACCGCCTACATATGGGAAAAAAAGGAGCCAAATTTGGCCGAGATATCTCATGTAACGAAAAAGTTACAAGCCATTGAATGGCCACATACCAAAATCACCAAAAAAGGCTCTGGCACTGGGGAGAAATACCCATGGCACTTAAAGGGTTAAAACTAAACTCTTCAGGGCCTCATTACGACCCTGGCGGAAATCGAAAAACGATGGCGGAAATGCAATACCACCATCGAATAGCGCTCGGTGCGACTATGACCCGTCACCGCAAAGTACGAAGCCATTAGCGACACCGTAGTGAACGCCAACGCTAACTGCACCAAGTACGCGCGCGCACGCCATGCCAAACCGTAAATACCACCATGGCGCAAGGGTACGCGAATTCCGACCCTAGCGGACATGTACCTAACGCCATCAAGCACGGCGGAAAGTACCATTCCGCCATGGTGAGAAGTACGGCATCGCGAATCAACCGTAAACGGCCCCACTGAGTGCCTGTACACCGCTCCCTGCCCACAAAGTACAACTCCCCGTAGGTGCAATGAAGTCACAATGCAACCAGTGAAATGTACAAGTCACCCATGCATGCCAACGAACAAAAGATCCACAAGAGGGGCCAATGGGAGCTGCAGGGCACAGATGGCACGAATACAGAAGCCATTCCAATGGACATGACCACAGTCCCCCCCCAAGAAACGCACGCAAACACAGGCACCTGTGACCAGCAATATTCCGAAAATCACATCATTCCACCAGTCCACCTGGCTGACCGGCATCTGTCACACAAAACCCAATCCCCCGCCCCTGAGCATGACAACATTCAAACAGTCATATTGGCATCCCCCATCCCTGACCTCACTGGGCTACGTAGGCAAACGCGCCCAGCACAGTACCACGCAACTAAACTCCGAAGCTGGAACCCAATGCAGGTCTCCTCACAATACATCGCTCCCCAAATAGGAATATGCCACATCACTCGCAAAGAAGAACGCTACACGGCCCATATCAGAATAGAAATTTAATGCACAACAAAATCACCAAGCCCATACAGCCATTAGGCCATGAACTTCAAAACACATTTCACCATTGTGGGCTGCATCCGCAAGAAATGACCAGCTACTACTTGTGTGACGCCCTGTTCCATCATGGTACACAGAGCCACATTCACGTACGAAAAGGCAACATGGAAGCTCACAGAACCGCAGGGCCGTCCCAATGGGGAGGCACTAGTCCAGCTGAAAGGCCGAAATGTTGCTCCGAGCCACTAGTACTGCGTAAGGGCATGTGGCCCATTGGCGATCGTCCCATAAGATCGTAATGCTGCTCCACTGATTAACACGAAGCAGCAGGTGTCGGGAGTAAAAGCCATCTGCAGGAGTGGCATACAGATGGCAGTGGCAAAAGGGGAGGAGATACCTGTCAACCAAAAGAAAAGAAAAAGAACAGAATGGCCATCAGAACTACATTCGAACAACTCACTTCAATGATCACACTAAATCCACAGCCATATGCATGCTAGCCCACTCCAAAGGATCATCACCACCCCAAAACCACTTGCGACTCATAACCATCTATATCGAGGTGTAAACACCATCACAAACGAGTGTACCTGTGCATGCGTCTGTCAAAACAGAATCCATCAGATGGGAATGTTAACGTGCATGGACACAAGTGTCTGAAGGCGCGTCGAGACAGGGAGGGCTCAACAAGGCCAGATAGACGATGGTCCCACTATGGCAGCCCTGCATCACATAGCGCAGGGGAGGCGGACAGATTCCAAGAAGCCCTGTACATGGCAAACTCTGTATCAAATCATCTGCCCATGCATCCATTCATCATTCCCTCATCCCGGTATAAAAACGCCTGAATATTTACTCACATAACATTAGAAATATCCATTGAGTCTGTGCGTTATGCAGCCTGCAAAATCCACAGTGCCCCAGCCCGTAATTCCAGTGTTGTGAAGTAACATGTATTTGGGAACGTCCGGCCTCATCGCCCACGTCGCTATTGCACATCCCAAACTATTCATATCAATCATTGCATCCTCGCCATGGCCCCTGTCTCAAGGACATTGAACAATAGAACGTTATATTTGCAGTCAGACCTGTGGGCATCTCCTCGCCGCTAGCTGAAAACCGAAAGCGCTGCCCTTCGAATTCCTCATTTGCAACATCACGTCGAAAAGGCATCTGTGGCCGTTTGAAATCACAAATTAATCCATCTAGTGCGGCTGTGTGTGAAAATGGCAACTGCCTTCACCCACAAATGGGACGCCCCGCCCGTCGGTGCAACTCGGTACAGTGATGCATGAGGGCGCACCGTTACTCGAGTACTACGTTCCACTGACCCTTCACAAGTCTGTTCGCGACTGCAAAGATTGTATGTGAAACAATGGGACCATAGCCGAATGTACATATCAACCAATGTTACACGGCCATCGGGTACAAATACATGATTGCAATAGCAAGATGCCATTCGTCGAATTGCAGCGTTGTGTGCGGGACGTGCTCGGCCAAAGGGGAGAGCAGCTTGCACAGGTGGAATGAATCACCACAGGTGGAGGCCATACAGCCTGAAAACACATAAATTGCACACCCAGTCTCCTCCTACAACCACACCCACTCCGAAATGCTACCGGCAGGACTCGCGATGTTGGCCCTGGGGGACCTGATAGCACTGCAAGTACTCCAACTCCAAGAAGAAGACGAACACCAACTACAACCGGCCGCACGGAGGGGACGCAGGAGGAGGAGGAGGCCAAGGCAGGGCCAGCAAGGGCCGCCAGCACAGCCACTACCACCACGCAGGCAGCCCGCAATCCCACGCCTCCGAGCACATCCGTTCAACCTCACTGATGAGCAGATCCACACCCTCTACCGTTTGGACCGGGACACCATAACCGCCATTGTGGACATGACACAGGCTGACCTTGTCAGCATGATAGATAGCCCAACCGCCATCCCACCCCTACTGAAGGTGGTGTCTGTACTACACTTCCTGGCCACAGGCACCTACCAGCACACAGTCGGACAGTTGCATGGCATTTCTCAGCCACTGTTCTCACGGACACTATTGCAAGTGCTCGATGCCCTCCTGCAGCACGCAGACGACTACATCTCTCTACCACGCTCGGAGCGGGTAATTACCAACACAAAAGTGGGATTCCATGCACTTGCCGGCATACCGGGTTGCATTGGTGCCATCGACTGCACCCATGTGGAATTGGTCGTCCCACATGCCATGGAGGCCCAGTACCGCAACCGGAAACAATTTCATTCCCTGAATGTACAAATGGTGTGTGACTCCAACAGGATCATTACACATTGTTGTGCCCGATTCCCTGGATCAACCCATGATTCTATGGTCTTGAGGAACTCTACAATACCACGCTACATGGAGCGACACGCAGGGAACAGATCCTGGCTACTCAGTGAGTCTCATTACATGCATGATAATGTGGGGTATGTGATTCGGCAATGACCTGGCAGGAAGGGGGGGGGGGTGTGCGTACGTAGCAATGGCATTCCACATCATACGTTTATCGTCCACATACAGGTGATGCTGGATATCCACTGAAGAGATGGCTCCTCACACCAGTCCGGAACCCACGGGACCAGCATGAGGAGGACTACAACCATGCCCACTCACGTACCCGTGTAGTCATTGAACAGGCATTCGGCCTACTGAAGACTCGTTTCCGCTGCCTCAGCAGGTCTGGCGGGGCACTCCTGTACCGCCATGAGAAGGTTGCAAAGATGGTGATGGCATGTGTCATGCTCCACAACATGTGCGTACGTAGAAATGTGCCCATGCCCCCTGACGCAGAACTGCAAGCACCTGAAGATGGTCATGATGAGGGTGGGGATGTGGCAGCACCTCAAGGAGTCTGCGAGGCACCGGAGGGCCGTGACATTCGTCAGCATCTCATTGATGCATGCTTCTAGCACTCACGCCTGGTGGCTGATACATGGACACGGTACTCGTGGCACTGTGTGTGTCTGGTACATGCACAATATGGACTGTACGCCTATGATGGCCTAGTACACAAAGATCATTGTCCACACATCTCATTGGTTGATCGTGCACTGTTTATGGCATATGTGATATCATGTTGAACACCCTATCGACCCGCCACCCAAGTGAGCCCAAAACACCCCCTCCACCCTCCTACCTCCCCCCCGAACACCAGTGTCCAAAGATGCTCATTGTCAGTGGGCAGTCGCTATTGCAAGCCCCCTCTGCGGGTATCAGGGGCACCCCTGCCTGTGGAGCGCAGGTTCCTCCCAGATCTACGTTGGGGGCTGCCCTGGACGGAACTTGCAACGGATGATGTCTCTGCCTGCTCACGTCCATGCATGTCCCTAAGGGTTTGTGAGAGCTCAGTGAGCACACGGCGCACTGCGGCAAGTTCGGCACATACGTCTTTGGACGTCGCATGCAGTTCCCCCCTCAGGCTCTCGGTGCTTCTCTCCATTTGGACTCTCAGGCTCTCGGTGCTACTCTCCATTTGGACTCTCAGGCTCTCGGTGCTACTCTCCATTTGGACTCTCAGGCTCTCGGTGCTACTCTCCATTTGTGCCCTTAGTGTCTCTGTACTCCTCTCCATTTCTGCCCTAAGTGTCTCAGTTGATGTTTCTATGTCTGCCTTAGTGCCCCCACATTCATCGGCATGGTCCTTGAGGAGCGTGGCCAGTTGCTGCTGTTGCACGATTAACTGGTCGAGGGACTGTTGCCTCTGCTGGGCCATGGCCATTTGCGGGGGTGTCACAGAGGGGCTGGTGACCTCATGTTGCCTTGCCACAGGGCTTGTGGGGGATGGCCAGTCGTCGTCTTGTGGGTGCCCCTGCGTGGTATCCTCATGTTGTACGGGATGGGACAGACATGGGGATTGGGACAGGTCATGGATGGATCTGACTTCGACATCCCCGTCTTCTGTGTCGGAGCATGCTGCCATCAATGGGGTGTCACCTATGGTGCTGCTGCCACCAGAGGCAGTGCCTTCTGTGGCATCCGTTGGGGGGACCTGTGGTGGTGGTGTTGTGGGCATGCTGGCTGCTGGGGTGCCTGTTGATGTTCCCTCCTCTGTGCTGCCACCTGATTTGTGCTGCTGCCGTGTCTTGATGCGTGCAGCTGAGGTGGAGGGTCTTTGGCCGTTGGTCTTGGCCCTCTTTGCAGGTGTGCTGGTAGGGGTGTCCTGATGCTCGTCGTTTGGATCGGACCCTGTGGTGGAGTAAAGGAGGGCGAGGGTTATCAATGGGTCTGTGGGAATTGGTATGGCATTGTATCACATGCATTGGGGTGGTACCTGAGGGTGATTTGGGTCGGGGCCTTGGAGGTGCTTTCATTTGTGTGTGGAGTGAGGGTGCAGTTGTTTGGCAGCCTGCAGTTAGGGTGTGCCTGCTGCACGTGTAGTGGGTGTTTTAGGGGTTTTTAATTATTTATGTATTTATTGTGAGTTTTAAAGTGCGCTATCAGGCCGATGTGTGTGGACGTTCTCCTGGACATGTGTTTCTGTTGCACTATGTGGACACATGGTACTTCACATGATTGGACATTGTGGATTTAGCATTGTTTTATTTGGCCCACCTACCTGAATCTTCGGATGTCTGCACTCCTTTCTCCATCCCTCCGACTCCCTCTATGCTCTCCATTCCAATGGTGGAGGCACAGATTTCTTCCCAGGGGGTCAACTTGATGGGTGATTCAGGACCTCCCCCGGTGGCTGTGGCAATGTTGCGGTTGGCAGAAAGTATGCTCCGGACGCATATCCGCAGGTCGTCCCATCGCTTTCTGCATTGCTGTGGGTTGCGGGGTGCGGTCCCCACCGCACTTACCCGCTGTGCCACCAGAGCCCATATGGCCTTCTTGTTCGCAAGTGCTGTCCTGGTCATTTGCGTGGAGAAGACGACGGCAGCATTCTCCTGGAGGGTCTCTGTTAGCATGGTGAGTTCCTCACGGGAGAAGTGGACCTGCCGCTTGCGGTCGCACGCTTTCTTCGCTACTTTTCCCATTTTTCTTGGTTTCGCTAGGGTGGTTGACGGGTTGGGGTGTGTTTCAGGGTAGTGTTTTTAGTGGTTGTGTGGATTTTGTGGTTTTATAGGTGTACGGCGGGATGTTTCCCGTTCCGGGCCCATGTTTTTACTTCCGTTTCCGTATATTTACGGTCACCGTACTTTCCGGTTGGCGCTCACTGCGGTGTCCGCTAAGATGGGTGGCCGTATTGCACCTAGGGCGCCGTACGGCGGCGGTGTGGGCCGTTTTGGGGTCATTTCCGCCATCGCGGACTTTGCACTTCCGCCATGGCGTGATGCTCGTGCCCGATGGGTCGGAATGGGCCGCACTTTGCTCCTTCGTGCGATGGCGGAAACGCTATTTACGCTGTGGCGGTCCGGTCAGTCACTTTCCGCCAGGGTCGTAATGAGGGCCTTTTGTCTGAAAAAAATATCCATCATGAGTTGGTTCAACAGTTCCTTGCATCTTGTTCCGTCTAACAATGCTTTGCATGTTTGTTCCTTTACCTGCAACCAAGAGCCCACTGGGCACCCCCTGTAAATTGAATCTTTGCATTTTCTGTAACAGTGCCTCGGTGCCTTATGGGCTGCAAGCGCGCTTTATAAGTGCAAATAAATAAATAAATAATGACACTTTCTATGTGTCAACAAGCAACAGCACGACTACATAGCTTAGAAAAATGTATCTCCAACACAGCTGGATTGGATAAAATATTCACTTTGTGTCCAAACTGCACAGTAATTCTAAAACGTAACCTTGATGTAGAACAAGGTTTAGTCAATGGAGCAATTGGTACAGTTGTTGGCTTCCAAACATATCCAGATGACAACAACATTCAGTTTGTTAACATCTACTTTGACAAACTTGTAGAAGTTAAAAAAATTGGCTGTACAATAGCACGTTTCCTTATTTTCAAAGACATGTACGTATGCAGAGAACAATTTTCTTTATCTCTTGCATATGCTCTCACTAGTCACAAATTGCAAGGTCTAATCATATATCAAGCATTGATTGACATTGGCAGCACAGTCTTTAAAGAAGGTATGAGTTACGTAGCACCTTCACATCTGCTCACACTCAATGGTCTATTCTTAGTTAACATTGATGCAAACAGAGTCAACGCTGACATTCCTTGTATCCTGGAATACAACAGGCTACGTGCACTATACACCCCCAATCTAGATATGTACACTGTACCTCAAAAATGGAAACCAACAGCATAATGTATGAATGTACCCGTCAAGGCACAAAGCTAAGGCACACTGTTGGTGTCTCTGCCGATCTCTGCTGGTGACACGTAGATGCTACCCTGACCTGCTTCCCAGTCTGAGCCTGCCCCACATCAGAAGGTAAGCCAACCGTATTCTCACTGTTGTATGGTAAGGCTTGTTACAATATGCGCTGCTCCATGACTGCATGTTCCAAAGTCCTCCCTAGACCCACCCCTTTCCTCCCACCCCTTTGCTCTACCCTCCATCATGCATTTCCATATGTCTCCAAAATGGTCCCGCTGCCCTGCAACAGCCAGAACCCCTCTACCCCCTCAAGCTCCGGCCCGCAACTCCCAGCCACTACCATGCCTTCATATCATTGCCCGGCACCTCCCGGAACTGCCTGACAGACATCTCCAGTTGCTCCCTTGCACCACCCACCTCGTTCCTTCCTGCCCTACATGCACCTCATAACCCCCTTGTTCACACTAGTCACGCTGCCTCTATGACAAGAACCTGCTCACCGAGCAGAGCATGCAGCATTGCTGCTCAGCTCAACACTCCCCCTTCCTGCACACGTCCATCTACACCTTTCCCAGCCAGACCAGCTCGCCCCTGGCAGTTCCCAAAGCACCAGTATTTTCCTTCCCCCTTGCTCAACAATTTCAGTGCATGCTGCATGCACTTACCACTATACTTCCCCAGCTCACAGTGGCAGACACCTCCCTAGATATGCTGGCACAAGTCCACAGAACCATCCAAAGCTGGCCTAACGGCACACCCCACAGGCGCACATGCCCCCAATCACTTTCTGAAAGGATGGCTCACCTAGCCTCTCGCTCCTCCCGCCCCCTCCACATTGATATCCCTCCTAATTCCGCCAGATGCAACTTCCACCTCAAACTGCGTATCAGCCCGGAATACATTGCTACCCCTAATGTCAGCACCTTCCTCATCCACCTTTCCCATCTTCATCGCAGCAGTACCCGTGCCCTCATCTATGGATTCTGCATCACCCCCTTCCAGCCTGCCCTTATTCCCTCCCTCCACTGCGCCCTGCTTAACACGATATCTCTGCCAGCCAACGCCCATGAAATCCTCAACCTCATTACAGACCCAAACCTCGACCTTCTGGCATTCTCAGAAACATAGCTCACCCCCATTTCTGGCCCCATCCTATCCATAGCTATTCCTCATGGCTATTCCATGTTTCATAGCGACAGATCCTCCAAAAAAGGCAGTGGAGTTGCCCTTCTTTTCAAGGATTCACTCCTGTTACATGCTATCAATTCCACAGCTCCCCCCAAATGCGAACTGCTCTCAACCAAACTCACCTGCTTATACACAGCCTCCATCACCATTCACTTCATCTACTGCATGCCCGGCCCGACCCACTCCTTGGAGGAAGACCTCCTCCAGCTTGTCTCACCCAACCTCAAGCTGTTATCGCTGTTATCTAACCAGCTACTTGACAAGAAGGGTATATGGCCCTTAGTTAATCTGGCAGAAGCAGTCCTTACCAAGTGTAGGCAGTTAGATCCGAAATGCTCCAAAGACACTCTTACCTTGTCTTCAAACGAACCAGCTGATGTTAAGAATCTACCTAACTCCCCCTCACCCCGCCTAACAGCCCAAGCGTGGAGTGAGGGCGCCAGGGAAACCCTTTAAGGGAGAAAAACCCTGTGAAGCTGGAGTACGTTGTGAAGCTCAGGGAATACGCTGTCGGAGCTAGTGAGCATAGATAGATGGCAGCCATGAAGAACTCTGAGGATTCTCGTGTCGGTGGTCTGTAATTGCGACTGTAGGTATAAGTAAGAGAGGTTTGAAGATAATAAAAAAGTGTCTGAAGGTAAGTAGTAACTTGTGAAGGTGAGGGTACCTTGAGTGGAATCTTTGGGGATTCTATATGAATGGAATGGCTGCAGGGGCAGCGGGAGCTCTGTCGAGTGACAGGAGAAAGCGGGGCTTAGCCGATCTTTTAGGAAGTTCGTCCTGAAGAAGCATTTGAGGACGTTAGACTGGAAAGAAGCTGTCGTAAATAGAACCAGCACAGAATCAATATAGAACCTACCCGATCGCAGGAAGTGTTAGGGTTTCCTCGGGGAGGCAGCGTAATATGTCCGATCCAAGAGGATGATGGGAAATGTAGTTCGTGATCGAAAGAGGACGGGCTTTCACTGAAACAAACAGAAGAGATGTCATCTAAGCTAGAGGACAAACGGCTGATGTCAAATGAGGGAAAAGCTGCAGACCACTTACACCAATGAAGCACATAAAGGTGTTCTACTCAGAATAAGAACAGGAGGGTACTGGCTGGAGAGTTCGAAGCCGAGTGAACCGCTAAGGATAGAAAATAGAAGTAAGTAAAGTTTAGACAGAAAACAGGACTGGTTGAGCTAACAGGGAAATCTGGTTGTGAATCTTGTAAACTCACGGAGCGTGGCTGAAGATAGTCGTAGCAATGCACTGCTTTGTTGGTGTTGATTCCAGAAATATTCTTTCATGAGGATGGGGAGGAGTTACAGTCTTCCCCTGTTGTGGGTGAGCTGAAACAACACTCATAGTTGGTGACGCCATCTTGGTAGTGGAGATCCTTATACCATGCAGGTAACGCCAACAGCGCCAGACAGACCAGCCCGAGTAGCACCCATGACAGTATGCCCCCTCCTAAGGGAGGCAAAACCCAGTTTACCAGGGTGGCTCCGATAGAAAAGACGGATAAATCGAGGGGCATGTACCGCTGAAGCTGGCTCCCAGATTCTGTCTGCCGGGGTATACCCCTTCCAGTCTACGAGAAACTGAAGTACACCCCGTCTATATCTAGAGTCACAAATGCCAGAAACCTCGTATTCAGGACCAGTATCAGTTATTATTGGAGGAGGTGAACCTGTAGGAGTGGTGTGGAAGCGATTACGGACATCAGGTTTTAGTTGAGATACATGAAATGTAAGATGTATGCTTTTCCAAGAATAGGGCAGTTGTAGTTTGTAAGCAGCAGATCCCCTCTTTACAATCACAGGAAAAGGTCCAAAATATTTAGGAGATAGTTTGGACGGTAACAGTCTTCGAGGAAGGAATTTGCTGGCCAACCATACCAAGGCTCCTATCCGAATGGATGGAGCTGGTGTGCAGTGTTTATCTGCTTGTCTCTTATTTCTGGATTGAGCCTCTTCTAGGGCTGCCCTGGCTTTACTGTGGCCTTATTGAATAGTCTCCACCAATCTGTCTATGTCAGGGCAAGGAGAGGCCTGCGGTACTTGTGAAGGAAAAACCGAAGGGTGGTATCCATAAGTGCAAAAGAAAGGACTAGCGTGAAGGACTAAATGAGCTGGATTGTTATATGTAAATTCGGCGAATGGCAGAAGTTCTGTCCAATTATCTTGGGCTGAAGATATGTAACACCGAAGGTATCCTTCCAATGTTTGGTTTAGTCGTTCTATTTGCCCATTAGTCTGTGGGCGGTAACCGAACTCAGGGCTTGTGATATCCCCAGGGTATTACATAGGGTCTTCCAGTATCTTGTGGTGTATTGTGGTCCGCGGTCTGATATTATGGTATCAGGTAGACCGTGAAGCGAAAAAATGCGCTCCAAAAATACTCTGGCCACAACTGCCGTTGAAGGGACATATGGTAATGGAATTAAATGCGCCATTTTTGTCAATGTGTCGATCGTAACCATGATTGTGGTGTTTCCTTCGGATTCAGGTAGATCGACAATGAAATCTGTGAATATTATTTGCCAGGGTCTTGTAGGGAGTGGCATCTTTACCAATTCACCCAAAGGGGTTTTCTTGAGGTTTTGGTCTGAAGGCAAACAAGACAGGAAGCGATATATTCACGTACATCTTGTTGTAGGGTAGGCCACCAAAAATGTATTTGTATGAATTCCAGAGTATTGTGGGTTCCCCTGTGACCTGCTGCTCGAAAATCATGGCACATTCTTAATACTTCCTTCTGAAGACCTTCGCTGGGGATAAACATTTGCTCGCTTCTAAATAGAAGGTTTTTACTCCTTGTCAGTTTCCATTTTGTTATTAGATCCGGTTGTGACGTTTCTATGTCCTGGGATCCAACTGCTATTTTGCTAAGAAAGTCCTGTAACACCGACACGAAGAGTGCTGTTGGAAATAAGGGTTCTTGTTGAAAAGGGGATTTCTGAAAGGTGTCTCTTCTAGACAATGCATCAGCTTTTAGATTCTTCTCGCCAGGGACAAAGGTAAATATTATCCGAAAAGGTGAGAAGAAATGTGCCCACCGGGCTTGCCGACTGTTGCATGTTTGTGCATATTGAAGAGAACGGAGAGTGTGGTGGTCGGTTCTGACTTCTATCGGGTGTGGAGACCTGCGAAGAAGATGGCGCCATTCCTCGAAGGCTCTTTTTATTACTAACAACTCTTTTTCCAAGACCGTATAATTGATTTCGGCAGGAGATAATGTCTTAGATAGATAGGCTATGGGTCGTTCAATGTTGTTATCATCGGGTTGCAGGAGCACCGCTCCTAATGCTTGTTGAGAGGCGTAGGATTCCACGATGAACCTTCGTTGTTGATCTGGCATTGCTAGGATAGGTGCTTGGGTGAAAAGAGTTTTTAGCTCCTCAAAGGATTCTTGTGCTTTTGGAGACCAATAAAAAAGTATCCCCTTTTTTAGCAAATGGGTTAAGGGCTGGGTCATGGAGGAAAAATGAGGAATGAATCTCCTGTAAAAGTTTGCGAAACCCAGGAATCTTTGAATTTCTTTGACAGCTCTGGTTACTGGCCAGTCTTTAACGACTGAAACTTTTGTCGGATCCATGGAAATGCCTTTGCCTGACAGTATGTAGCCTAGATAGGCCACTAAGGATTTGTGGAATTCGCATTTTTCGATCTTACAGTGCAAATGGTTTTGTTGTAGACGACGTAGTACTTCTCCTACATGGATAATGTGTTCAGACATTGTGGAGGAGAAGACCAGTATATCGTCCAGGTAAATGATGACATAATGCAGGGCGATGTCGGCAAAGATATGGTCCATGAATCTTTGGAAGACAGCGGGCGCATTAGAAAGGCCAAAGGACATTACTCTGTACTGGTAATGTCCGAAGGGTGTTCTAAATGCTGTATTCCACTCATCCCCTGCTTTAATACGTATGAGGTGATATGCACCCCTTAAATCAAGTTTAGTGTATATGTGGGCTCCGCGGACAGCTTCTAGAATATCAGGGATGAGTGGCATAGGATACTTATCTGGTATGGTAATCTTGTTTAATCCCCTGAAATCTATACAGGGACAGAGTTCTGTGGTGTTTTTCTTTGGAATAAAGAAGAGAGGCTGCGGCTGGTGAATTGGATTCAGTGATAAGACCGTTTTGTAGATTGGTGTGAAGGTAGTCTCTCAAAACTTCTTTTTCTTTGGCTGATAAAATGTACATCCTACCGAATGGAAGAGGACTGTTTGGTATCAGATCAATAGCACAGTCATCTCTGCAGTGTGGTGGTAACTCTGAATATTCAGTTTGATAAAAAAACAGATGATAATCTTGGTATTGTGTGGGTAGCGTCGAGATCTCATTCACAGTGGTTGTACTGCGATCATGTTGGGCATTCACGGGCTCAGTCTCCAGCTTTTTTTTGTGTTGACCTATGCACCGGTGGACACAATGTTCAGAGCCCAGAAACAGAGTGCCAACTGTCCAATTGATATAGGGATTATGACTCTTTAACCAAGGGAGACCCAAAATTACAGGGTAATGGGCTGTTCTTATGATGTCTAATTCCAATGTTTCATAATGATTGGATAAGGACATAATGATAGGAAAGGTGTGGTCAGTAATCGGACCCGAGGTGAGGGGGCTACCATCCACGCTTTCTACGGGTATTGCTAGAGTTTTAGGGGATCGGGGAATGCCATGGCTCTGAGCCCACTGGTCGTCTATAAAGTTGCCGGCAGCTCCACTGTCTATCAATGCCGGCACATTTTCTAGACGGATGTTATTCCAGGAGATAGAAACTCCTAATATAATCATGGAGTGATCTGTAGAAGGAGTTTAAGGAGAGGAAAGAGCGCTATGAAGGGAACTAGAAGTAGAGAGTGAACCCGGCACCGTGGTTCCCTTCACTGCCGGGCTCTGGTGTTTCCCGGCCTTCTGGGAGGAGCTGTAGGGCATTCCTTTACCATGTGAGTGTTGGCTCCACAGTACATGCATAGACCTAATGTCTTTCTTCTAAACCGTTCTTCCACCGAAAGGGGACCTCGGGTGATACCCAGTTGCATAGGTTCTTCGGTGGAGACAGTTTTAGGAAGTATAGGAGGATGATCGGAGGCAGATCTGAGAGTCCGGCTTTTCTTTCTTTCACGGTTTCTTTCTTGAAGCCGATAGTCCAGTTGCATCACCAATGCAATAAATTCAGACATGTTATGTGGACGTGGGACTCGGGATACCTCGTCCTTTAATTCTTCTGACAAACCACGTCTAAATATAGTCATTAAAGCATCATCGGCCCAGGCCGTGTCTGAAGCATACTATTTAAATTTGGTAACATAAGTGAATATGTCAAGGCTACCTTGCTTTAGATCCATAAGTCGCTCTTGTGAGGCTATGATTATTTCTTGCCGACCAAACATGCTTTTGACGCAATTGCAGAAAGCTAAATAGGAATCCAAGAGGGGGTTGTTATTTATTACCAAAGGAGTTGCCCAAGCTAGGGCTGCACCTGTCATTTGGGCTATCATGTGTCCTACTTTATCCCTATCGGTAGGAAAAAAGGCGTTTTTGAAGGCAAACTGGACGGTACAGGTTTCCAAGAATTCCTTGACCACATGGGGGTTACCGTCGAAACGCCCTGAAGGAAGAGGACCAGGCGGAACTTCCGCACTATGTGCGGATCTGTTTGCCTGCTGTCTCAATGACATGTTTTCCTGTTTCAACTGTTGCACTTCTGCAGAAAGTGCCTGTACAGCCTAGACTAATTGTTGTATCTGTTGCTCCATTATAGATTCTAACAGCCAACACTACCAGGGCTACTACTGTCTCTTTTCAGGCATTGTTATCTGTTATCGCTGTTATCTAACCAGCTAATTGACAAGAAGGGTATATAGCCCTTAGTTAATCTGGCAGAAGCAGTCCTTACCAAGTGTAGGCAGTTAGATCCAAAATGCACCAAAGACACTCTTACCTTGTCTTCAAACGAACCAGCTGATGTTAAGAATCTACCTAACACCCCCTCACGCCGCCTAACAGCCCAGGCGTGGAGTGAGGGCGCCAGGGAAACCCTTGAAGGGAGAAAAACCCTGTGAACCTGGGGTACGTTGTGAAGCTCTGGAATACGCTGTTGGAGCTAGTGAGCGTAGATAGATGGCAGCCGGGAAGAACTCTGAGGATTCTCGTGTCGGTGGTCTGTAATTCCGATTGTAGGTATAAGTAAGAGAGGTTAGAAGATAATAAAAAAGTGTCTGAAGGTAAGTAGTAACTTGTGAAGGCGAGGGTACCTTGAGTGGAATCTTTGGGGATTCTATATGAATGGAATGGCTGCAGGGGTAGTGGGAGCTCTGTTGAGTGACATGAGAAGGCGGGGCTTAGCCGATCTTTTAGGAAGTTCGTCCTGAAAAAGCATTCGAGAACGTTAGACTGGAAAGAAGCTGTTGTAAATAGAACCAGCACAGAATCAATATAGAACCTACCCGATCACGGGAAGTGTTAGGGTTTCCTCTGGGAGGCAGCGTAATATGCCCAATCTAAGAGGATGATGGGAAATGTAGTTTGTGATCGAAAGAGGACGGGCTTTCACTGAAACAAACTGGAGAGATGTCATCTAAGCTAGAGGACAAACGGCTGATGTCAAATGAGGGAAAAGATACAGATCACTTACATCAAGGAAGCACATAAAGGTGTTCTACTCGGAATAAGAACAGGAGGGTACTGGCTGGAGGGTTCGAAGCCGAGTGAACCGCTAAGGATAGAAAATAGAAGGAAGTAAAGTTTAGACAGAAAACAGGACTGATCCTTATACCATGCAGGTAACGCCAACGGCGCCAGACAGACCAGCCCCGAATAGTACCCATGACACAATCCATCTACACAACTCTTTCTCCTAGGAGACTTTAACCTAGGCCTCAGTGACCCTTTCGACCATGACTCCACTTCTCTCTCAAACTCACTGCAAGCCCTAGGCTGCACCCAACGCATTACACAACCCACTCACACCCATGGCTGCACCCTCGACTGGATTGTAGAGCATAACAACAATATCATTGCCCTGTCCAACCACCCATGCCCAGGGTCTGAACATCACACCATCACCTTTTCCATACTGACCGATGCGTCACCCTCCAAACCAGAAGCTAGCCCTGCCACCATCATGACCCGTAGCTCTCGTGACTTCACCTATGATCGCCTTGCACCACTCCTGGAACAACACATCCCTTTCACGTCAGCCACTCCCAACTTACTAGAGCACTAAAGCTCTCTGCTAGGTACTTTCATTGAAGACATAGTTCCCTTCAAAAACAAGAAAGTCAAAAATACTGCCCACCTCAACTCCTTGTTTACCCCCAACCTCCCTTCCATCAGAGCCTCCAAAAGAGCAGCAGAAGCAGCCTGGCGCAAGGATACCACCTTAACCAACAAAGCTTTCCTTTCCAATACTTCACTACATTACAAACAAGCCATCCTAACTTCCAAAGCTGCAATCTAGAATGAGAGAATCTCCAAAGCCACACCCAGCTCCCGCAAACACTTCTCCATCCGCAAGGAATTAGAGACCACCATCTACCCCCTTCTCTCCATCCTCAAAGACAATGGGGGTCATTCCGAGGTTGGAGGTAAGGGATTACCGGCGCCTGTAAGGGCACCGATGGCGGTAATCCCTTACCTCCGTATTCCGAGTTCCCTTTGCGGGTCCCTCTTTACCTCCTGCTTTTAGCAGGAGTAAATTACGGGACCCGCAAAGTGACCTTGGAGTAAATTACGGCACCGTAATTTACGGTGCCGTAATTACCTCCTTCCCCATTCCCATTGAGCCCTATGGGGGCAGAAATGGGGATGGGGAAGGGCTATGGTGAATGGGGAATTACCGGTCCATCCAACCTTGGAATGGACCGGAAATTACTCCATTCACCATGCCGGTATTCCATGGAGTAAATAGCTCCATGGTTGCCAACCATGGAGCTATTTACTCCATGGTTTAGTCCTAACTCGGAATGAATGCCTGGCGCACCAGCATCCAGGATACACTAATGGGAAAAATCACTCAACTACAAGACGAAATAGAATTCAAGCAGAAGACCCTCCAAGCCTTTGCTAACCTACCCCCACCCAACCACTTGCCCAGCATCCCTCCCTTTCACTTCCAACCTGTTAACGCAGCTAGCCTTGGCCACATCATCAATGGACTCAAGCCCTCCCAATGTAAGGGGGATTCCTGCCCAGCCTCTCTAGACAAGGAAAGTGCAGAACCACTAATCCTGCTCATTGCTGCCATTATCAACACCTCCTTTGCATCATGCACCATCCCTATCTCGCTCAAAGAATCCTGGATCTCCCTGCTGCTAAAAAACCTACCCTTGACCCAGCCATCTTTACCAACTACCACCCTATCACCACGGTTCCCTTCCTTCACAAAATCATGGACAGAGTTGCTTACCTGCAGATCGAGTCATTCCTGGAACTTCACCATGTCCTAGGAACCCGACAATCAGGCTTCTGCCCCAAGTACGGTACAGAAACTGCCCTCCTAGACCTCAAAAACCAACTTGATGCAGCTAATGACCAGAACTCCCTCTCACTCTTTCTACTGCTCGACCTCTCCACTGCATTGGGCCGCATGGATGACGAGATCTTATACTAAGCATTGTCTACCGCTGCTCACTTCTCGCCAGAAGCAACCCAATGGATTTCCTCCTGCTTAGCCAACAGATCTTCCCAAGTCTTTGCTGGAGACGCCACTGCCACACCTGCATCCTCTTCTTGTGGTGTCCCTCAAGTCTCTTTTGTATCGCCCACACTATACAATGTGCATACCAAACCCCTTTTTGACCATCTCGATGTCCTCGGGATCTCATAAACTAACTATGCGGATGACACACAAACCCTCTTGCCCCTCTCTGGTGACTACCTCACAGACTCACACCGCATCAACACTATCTACGAAACCATTCAAGCCTGGATGGCCGCACACAGCCTATGCCTCAATGATGACAAAACTGAGTTCCCCATCAACGACCCACCAGCACGCCTAGCCAAGCTGCATGATGCCTACAAATCTTTCACTATAGACGGTTACAAGATCTCAATAGCAGCATCCGTCAAAACCCTTGGTGTCTACCCTTATGCCACACATACCATAACCCGCAGGTCAACCACATTGCTTCTACCGCAGGATACGCAACCAAACTCATCAACGCTAGCAAACCCTACCTTTTGGACTCAGAATCACCGGGAAATTACCCGAGCCCTCTTAGGGAGAATTCTCAAAATGTGCTAATTTCCCTTCCCTTTTGAGACCCCCAACAACTTTGCTGGATTTCTAGGATTTGATTTTTTACCTGGGAAGAGTGTGAGCCATTTTTTCCCACTCTTCCATGTATTTTGTGTGTGGTTTACTTTTGTGTTCTTTGGTTATGGAGTTTTAAAACAACATCTTTTTCTGTGTGTCACACAAAACCTTCAGTGCAGTGGCGCAGGGGTGCCTTTCAGACTCCCCAAGGTTAAATACCTTCTCTGGGACTGACTACCGTCTCGCAGAGCATGTAAAGTTAAATTGGCTTTACTAGTCTTTTTAAATTTACTGACCCAGCACACACTATCTTCCTATAGAGTGCTGCAGGGGTTGCCTAGCTTTCCCTGAGTCAAAACACTCAAGTAACAGTCAAATGTTACCTTTTCCTACTTTGAATGGCAGGTGGCATTGGTTTAGATCAACTACCGTGATTTTTCCAGACCGCTAACAATGGTAGCTAAAAATCAGGTCAGCCATGTTTTTCAATATGGCGCCCCAGACCTATCTGTAAAAACTCTGGTCATCTTTTTTTGCCATTTCTTTTAGGAAAAGTTCTTCTTGTGTTTGGCTCTGTGCGCCGAACCAGGTTGGGTCCCTTTGTTCATTGGCCTTTGGCGGGCATCAGTGCTGAAGCCCTCCTCTGGCGCCTGAGTGTCTGGGGTGGACAGGATGTGAGGGAGGTGCCCGAAACTCCCTGTGTTTAGTCTTCTAGGAGACCTGAATGCACTCTGGTGTGATTGGCCGGCTGACTATCCGGCAAGAACAGCCAGCCTGCTGTGTGAGTGACAGCCAGGCTGGAATGAATGGGGGAAAACTGTTTAAAAGCAGGTCTCTGGGACTTGGAAAGCAGAGTCGACCACTGGAACAAAAGAACCGAAGATGAGCAGAAGGAAGAGGACTGCTGCAACTCCTGGACGACCGGTGAAGCCCTGCTGCAGGTCCGATTTTCCTGAAACTCCAATCAACAGAGAAGTCCTTCTTCCCTTGAGTTTGATGGGAACAACCAAATTGTAAGCCACCTGGACACCGTCCCCATCTTGTTGAATTTTCAGAGTGCTGTTGAAAACCGGATAGCCAGAGGGAAGGAAACCAGCTCGTGGTCTTTAAGGCAGTCACACCTTAAACCAATGTCTTGCTAAGCTTTTGGCTTCATCCCTGGGCAGTGCAGGAACCTCCCGACAACCTCTTTCTTGTCCCCACGACTGAAGCCCAGGAACAGCGATGACTCGCCGCCTCCTTCAGGACAGAGAATCTTGCATTCCCCCCCTTTTTTGTCCATTTTTATAACCCTACAGGGATCAGAACATAAGCTGTACTGCCCGTGGGAAACCCCGAGAACACTCTCCATTCATCCACTTAGTGGATACCCGTGAAGAAATCAAAGTGCCATTGAGAATGCAAGATTCTCTGTCCTGAAGAAGGCGGCGAGTCATCCACTCCGCTGAAACCGGTTGTCAAATTTCAGAGTTGATAGGCTGATGACCACAACGCCGAGATCCTACATACATTTGAAGATAGGGCTTGAATAATCATACATCATTTTAACCTGATCTAACAGTAATAGGATACTAACTGGTAGATTTTAAAATCGTTTCTGAAACTGAAGTTGGCCAATATGACCATAACTGTTTACTATTCATAAGACACATTGAAGGTGGCGGTAAAAATAAAGAAGAGAACCGACCACCAACTAATGTGCACCTAATTAGGTTGTTTTAGGAAAGTAGTGAGAGAGCTGAGGGCTATTATCTCTACACCCCCTTGTAGGCTTTTCTAGGGATGGGTGTGCCAAGCATTCGGGGACATGAGACAATTTGAACACAGGGCCAGTGAGTTATCTATAGGGACTTAGATCCAGGAATAACTTATTTTTTAATGAAATAACTACTGTCTGTTTTGTGCTACAAAGATTGGGGCGTAGACAAGTAGTGGAAGCCCTTTGACGTCTACTGTCAATAGCTATGCTTTTGAATATAACCATGGGATTCAAGACATTACAGGGAATCAGTTGATTCCTTGGATTTTTCCTAGGCTATCTCCTGTTGCAACTGATGTGGTAATGGAGTTGGGGGATATAGACAGAAAGGAGTATGAAACTCTGAAGCTAGCTTTGATAGATAGATTTGGGAAGACCCCTTCTCAGTACCTTAAGAGGTTTAGGACCCTCAAAAAAGCATGATGGTACCCCTTGGGCTACCTGGGTGACTGAATGTTTGAAATTCTTAGGTGGATGGGTTAGAGGTTACAGAGTGAACACTTATGAATGCATGAGAAATCTGTTTATGTTGGAGTCTATTTATGATGCCTGCTCTCCTGAGCTGAGACAGCACTTGGCTGACTCTAAGCAAAGGGCTGCTGACTTGTGGGTTGCCAAAAGGGCTACTCACAAGGATTCTGGTGTAGCTCAGAAGAAGGAGGAAGGAAAGCAGCAGAAGAAAGACACCAAAGAGAATTCTAATACTTCCACTCCAAAAGAGGGCCACAAACATAACATGGGTAAGCCCACTGGGAAACTGAATCAGGCTAGTGTACCTGCTGGTGCCAAACCAGAAGGAGGTCAGTACAAACCCCCATTCATAAAGACATTTGGAAAATGTTATGCTTGTGGGTCAACTGACCATGTGAAAGGTGATCCCAGATGTAAGGGTAAACCTTGAGGGATCCACACTGTTTCCTTAGCCTTCTCCCCAGAGGATGAAGTACCAATGGCAAGTGGAAACTTTCACTTACTGGCTTAGGAACCCATGAAAGTCTCAGCCAGTGTTTCTTTAGTATACCTGGGTCTGTGGGAACAACAGAATTTAGATGTGTATAACTCTATTCCAGACAATACTAAAGAGTATTACAAAGACAGTGTTCTTGTGAATGGTCAGGAGACCCCTTCCATCAGAGACACTGGGGCCAGCATAACTGTAGTTGGTGAATCTTTTTTCAAGGTTGAGGATGTTGCTAAGGCACCCAAATTCCTACCTAAACTTGCTGGAGGCCCTGTCCAAATGCTTCCACAGTTACCAGCTCCCATCCAATGCAATGACATGACTGTCAAGATACCTGTAAGTGTGCAGAGTGAAGTACCTGGAAGGGTCCTGTTGGGGAATGACTTAAAAACTCTTTGAGTTGTATCAAGCACCCCCAGGCCTCCCAGCAAAAGGAAACAGGAGCAGACTAGGAAGACCAGAGAGAGTACCTTAAGGGGCCCTCAAGAGGAGATTATAGAGAAAAATGTAACTCCCAGTCCACAGGACTTACTGACTACAATTTCTAAGAAGAAAGAGGAAAAGGGGAAACCTAAAACCTCTAGGAAGAAACCAGCCAGCACTCCTGTGCTACCAACAAGAACATCTCTGAGAGGACTGTCCAAAGTCACACCTGTGACTCCTACACCAGCTGGGGCTGAGTGTGTAGAACAACCTTGTGTGGTTGAGTCAGCTGCTGAGGAATCAGAGCTGGAAGAGGACCTTGCTCCTGTTGGAGAGCTGGATCCTGCAGACCATCATGAGCTGCAGTCTTTAGTTGCAGAAGGTGGACCCTGTAGGGCAGACATCAGCAGAGGTCAAAGAGAGTGCCATACTCTGGAAGGGCTTCACCAACAGGCAGCTTCCCAGCTGGATGGACAAGAGCCTGGGAAGCATAGGTTGTACTGGGAAGATGACCTCTTCTACAGTGAACCGACTGAGTCTATCCCAGAGGACTACAGAAGACCCGTAGTGCCTCTTGAAAGCAGACTCCAGTTCCTACAGTTAGCCCATGAGATACCTTTGGCTGGTCACTTAAGTTTGTAGAAGACCAAGGAAAGGCTCTCTTTATATTTCTACTGGCCTAAGTTGGGGTCTGATGTAGATATGTTCTGTAGGAGCTGTCACACTTGCCAAAACTCTGGCAAGAGTGGAGCCAAAATATGGCAACCTTGGTGCCTCTCCCAGTGGTAGGAGTCCCTTTTGAGAGAGTAGGAATCGACATTGTTGGTCCCTTATACCCTCTAACCTCTTCAGGAAACAGGTTTATCCTGGTTGTAGTAGACCATGCTACTAGGTATCCTATCCTGAAGCTATACCTATGAGGATTGTTACAGCTCATGGTGTTGGTAAGGCCCTACTTGGTATTTTTAACAGCATAGGTTTTCCTAAGGAATTTATTTCCGACAGGGGGTCCAATTTTATGTCCCACTACATGCAGGCCACGTGGAAAAACTGTGGAGTAACTTACACGTTCTCAAATGCCTACCATCCTCAGACAAATGGATTGGTAGAGAGGTTCAACCATACAATGAAGAGCATGATAGGTGCTTTAGAGGAACCCTTTAGAAGAAAGTGGGACCTTCTACTGCCATGCCTTCTCTTTGCTTATAGAGAAGTCCCTTAGGAGGGAGTTGGATTTAGTCCCTTTGAACTTCTTTATGGCCATCCAGTTAGAGGCCCCTTGCCCCTAATAAAGGAGGGGTTGGAGAGTGCTCCTTCCCCCAAGCCAGTGAGAGTCACTGACTATGTGATAGGTCTCCAGAGGAGAATGTCACACATGATGGCAGAAGCATCAGATAACTCTAAAGCAGGTCAGGCTCTGGTCAACCATTGGCATGACCAGAATGCCAACATGGTTCAGTTTACACAAGACCAGCAAGTTTTAGTTATGGCCCCTAGAAGGCAGAGGGCCTTACAGGACAAGTGGATAGGACCCTTCAAGGCGGTGGGTAAACTTGGAGAGTTCAACTATCTGGTGGACTTAGGCAATCATAAGGAGGCTCCCAAAGTCTTTCACACCAACCGCCTAAAGGCTTATGTCTCAAGACCAGAAGTGGAGCTCTGCTTCTAGCTTCAGCCCATGAGGAGGAGGAGAGTGAACCTCTACCTGACCTACTCAGAGGCCAGTGTTTAGATGAGAAAATAGGAGTTAATCTTTCTATTAATATGACACCTGAACAACAGGAGGAGTGGAAGTTTCTGTTAAATCAGTTTGCCTCCCTGTTTTCACTATCACCAGTCTTGACCCCTTGGGGCCAGCATGATATTCAAACTGGTGACTGTTTACCTGTTAAAAGCAGAGGTTACATAATGTCAGATCATGTAAGATCGCACATAAAGGAGGAGGTGAACAAGATGCTTGATCTCGGGGTAATAGATCCCTCTACCAGTCCATGGTCTAGTCCAGTTGTTCTAGTACCAAAGGCAGGATCCAAGGAGTTGAGATTCTGTGTGGACTATAGAGCTCTTAATGCAGTCACTAACACTGATGCCCACCCTTTGCCAAGGACAGATGAACTGGTGGATAAACTTGGTTCAGCCAAGTACCTCAGTACATTTGATCTCACTTCAGGCTATTGGCAAATAGCACTGACAAACCATGCCAAGGAGAAAACTGCATTCTCCAACCCAGCAGGCCTCTACAAGTTTAAGGTAATGCCTTTTCGACTAAAGAATGCACTTGCTACATTCCAAAGGATGGTTAATCAATTTCTGAATGGGATGGAAAACCTCTGCATGGCATACTTGGATGACATTGCAGTGTTCAGCTCTACTTGGAAAGAACATGTTGACCACTTAGGATATGTTTTGCAGGCTCTTAAGCAGGCCCATCTGACCATAAAGGCTAGTAAATGTCAAATTGGTCAGAGCAAAGTGGTCTACCTTGGACATGAGGTTGGAGGAGGTGAAATCAGGCCATTGTCTAGCAAAGTACAGGCTGTAGAAAACTGGGCTACACCTACTACTAAAACCCAAATGAGAGCATTCCTAGGCCTCACTGGTTACTATAGGAACTTCATAGAGAACTATGGGACCATAGCTTCTCCCTTGAATTTAGTCTCCTCTCCCAAATTCCCTAAAAAGATCAGATGGAATGAGGAGTGCACGCAAGCATTTGAAGGCCTAAAGAAAGCCCTTTGCCAAGCTCCAGGCCTAAGAGCTCCTGCCTATATCCAAACCTTCAATGTGCAAACTGATGCTTCGAATACAGGTATAGGTGAGTCCTTAGTCAACTGGATGAGAAAGGTAGGGAGCACCCCATTTGCTTCATCAGCAGGAAGCTCAAGGAACCAGAAACAAGGTGGGCAACCATTGAGCGTGAGTGCTTTGCTATTGTGTGGTCACTGAAGAAGTTTAGACCATACTTGTATGGATCTACTTTTGTGATTCAGACTGACCACCAACCCTCCAGATGGTTGATGCAAATGAAAGGTGAAAACCCAAAACTAATGAGATGGTCAATCAGCCTGCAAGGGTTTGATTCTACCATTGAACACAGGTCAGGGTGTCACCACCAAAATGCTGATGGTCTCTCCTGGATGTTTGACCGACTGGAGTAAGGAGATTCATCCAGGAGTGGATTAAATCCTCCTGTCCCTTCGTCTGGGGGGGGCGAGTGTTAGGGGGAATTCTCAAAATGTGCTAATTTCCCTTACCTTTTGAGACCCTCAGCAACTTTGCTGGATTTCTAGGATTTGATTTTTTACCTGGGAAGAGTGTGAGTCTTTTTTCCCACTCTTCCATGTATTTTATGTGTGGTTTACTTTTGTGTTCTTTGGTTATGGAGTTTTAAAAAAACTCCATAGGCATCATCTTTTTCTGTGTGTCACAGAGCACCTTCAGTGCAATGGCACAGGGGTGTCTTTCAGACTCCCCAAGGTTTAAATACCTTCTCTGGGACTGACTACCATCTCCCAGAGCATGTAAAGTTAAATTGGCTTTACTAGTGCTAGAGGGGTTGCCTAGCTTCCCCTGAGTCGAAACACTCATGTAACAGTCAAATGTTACCTTTTCCTACTGTAAATGGCTGGTGGCAGTGGTTTAGATCAACTACCGTGATTTTTCCTGACCGCTACCAACGGTAGCTAAAAATCGGGTCAGCCATGTTTTTCAATATGGCGCCCCAGACCTATCCGTAAAAACAGACTCTGGTCATCTTTTTTCGCCATTTCTTTCAGGAAAAGTCCTTCTTGTGTGTAACTCTGTGTGCCAAACCAGGTTTGGTCCCTTTGTTCATTGGCCTTTGGCAGGCTTCAGTGCTGAAGCCCTCCTCTGGCACCTGCGTGTCTGGGATGGACAGGATGTGAGGGAGGTGCCCGAAACTCCCTGTGCTTAGTCGCCTATGAGACCTGAATGCACTGTGGCGTGATTGGCCAGCTGTCTGTCCAGCAAGGACAGCCACCCTGCTGTGTGACTGACAGCCAGGCTGGAATGAATGGGGGAAAACTGTTTAAAAGCAGGTCTCTGGGAACTGGAAAGCAGAGTCGACCACTGGAACAAAAGAACCGAAGAGTAGAGGAAGGAAGAGGACTGCTGCAACTCCTAGATGACCGGTGAAGCCCTGCTGCAAGTCCGAATTGCCTGAAACTCTGACGAAAGAGAAGCCCTTCAAGGTTAACTTCTTCCCTTGAGTTTGGTGTGAACAACCAACTCGTAAGCCACCTGGACACCGTCCCCATCTGGTCGAATTTTCATCAGAGTGCTGTTGAAAACTGGATAGCCAGAGGGAAGGGAGCCAGCTTGTGGTACTTAAGGCACTCACACCTTAAACCGACGTCTTGCTAAGCTTTTGGCTTCATCCCTTGCAGTGCAGGAACCTCCCGACGTCGTCCTTCTTGTCCCCACGACTGAAGCCCAGGAACAGCGAGGGCTGCTCAAACTGCCAGGAACAACTGCCTCAGCGACAGCTTTTCTTCAATAACAAGGTACTGTGCAAACGCGGTCCGGAACTCGTTTCGGTCATCGAAAAAGTGTGTGAAACTTTCCTCAACTTCGAAAGCTTGTCCTTCCCTAAACATTCGTCAAACTTTTCGCCTAGCCAAATTCTTCTAAACTCCGTGGCAAAGACTTCACCGTTACTACCAGAACTGCGCGATCCAATACAAAGACTCTGAACCATTGACTTTGGCCCAGGCCTATAAGATGAATTTCTGGTTGTAGTTACTAAAACCCTTTGCCCTGCCTATGAATGCATGTGTGCTGTTGATTTGCATAACCTTGTCTTTTTACCCCTTTTTAAAGTATATGAAGTGCCATTTTGCTCCCACTTCATTGGAGAGCTAAACTTGTTCATTTACTTGCCGGTTGCGTATTTGTGGTTAATTAGTGTGTGATATTGAGCTGCTCTTGCTAGTGTAACTCGTTCTACTGCTCACTTAAACTCTTGAGATAAGGCTGGCTGCTCCGCCATCGCTACCACTTTACTGTGTAGTACAGGCTTGCACCAAAGGTGAAATTGTGCTTACACTTGTAGTCCTAATTGCATGTAGTGTTCCCAAAGGGTACTGCATGTGTTTCTGCTTAACAAGACCTCATAGGGTCCAAACTGGACTACTGCAACGCCCAACTCTGCGGAACTTCAGAAAAAAACGTACACAAACTCCAAACTATTCAAAACAATGCTCTCCAAGCTGCTCTTCACATTGAAAGACATGCCCACATTTTGGATGCCAGAAAGTCTGCACACTGGTTACCAGTTAAGGAAAGAATCAAATTCAAGACGCCATAAATTACCTACAAATGCATCACCAACGAGGCCCCTAATACCTCACTGACACTTTCAAAAAACATTCCTCGTCTAGACTTATCGGAGCCACCTACACACACTGTTTGGTCACACCGCGTTTCAACTGAAAAGAGCGGCAAGGGCAAGCTTCTTAGCCTGCGCCCCTGATCTCTGGAGCTATCTCCCACCACATATGCATAATGAGCCTTCACATTAAGCCTTCAGGAAATACCTCAAAACCTTATTCAACTAAGTTCCTTCCCCCATGGACTCTTCTTCCCTCTTTCTTTCTCTGTGCTTTGTGCACTCCTACAAATGTACAAATTAAATAAATAAATAAAAATTAAGTATTGGTTTCAAATAATTATTTGTCAATGAGCTGAGCCTTGGACAGAGAAACATTAAATGGGCAATGTTCTCCTGATGCAATCCACACAGGGGGCAGGTACCTTTCCCTACATTGGCACACAATTTGGTAAATGCTGCAACACTTAAAGTGCCCATCCTAAACCCCAGATATAGTGCTTGTGCATAGGGAGGTTTGACAATGTCAAGAAATCTTTCGAACCTGAAGTCTATTTTATTTGCTAGGTAACCTGGGCCCAGCAACAATGTACTACTTTATTCCTCCATTTTGGTCCCAGAGCAAACAACAATAGCTCTCTTGACCCTATTGGCAATCGTTTTGTCAATATTCATGGAAGACAACCATAGTGCAGGATCATTCAAAATACTTAGGGCCTAATTCACAGAAGAACCTCATTGGAAAATGCTCTGTGAATTAGGCCTTTGGTGTGTTTTACACATGTTTCCCGTATGGAATTCTCATTCCTCTATTCAAGGACAATACATGAGACAATACGTCTCAATATTTCTCTACACCCGGAGTATAGCAGAGCTTCAAACAGTACAAGACCAGTCTAAAAGTTCCACCCTGCCCTATAGGGAACACATCTGTTTCCATATGGGCAAGGGTGTTTGGCGATCTCTTGGGTCTTTTAAAGCAGGCTTTTAGGCTTTTTATACATTTATTCTCTACTTTTTAGAAGTTAGTGGCATCTGCATAATCCCAGATTTCAGCCCCGTAAAAGGGAAGCAGTGCTAGCTTGCTTTTAAAGATTTTGAGGGGGAGGCGAGATAGCTCCTGTACCATGACAGTGAAAGAAGCCCCTCACTGCCCCACTATACTTCTCAAGGGTAGCACATGCTTCATCGAGCTGGGCAGACCAGAAACCATTTGCATGGAATCTAATCTCTAAGTAAGCGTAAAGCATAACTTGTTCCAACCTGCAGCCTGCTATTCTGATGGCATCCATCCCAATAGTTGCAGTGTGTGCCCCCTTCTCTTTAGTGAAAACATTCTGAACAAGTTATGTTTACGATTTCCCTGAGATAAAGCCACACTTTCTGGATTACTTGATGATATATTTTCTTTTGTTATTTAAGTGTCACTGCATTGGTGGGTGTTTTATTGTCAGTGCTGATTAACTGCATAGGTGCCCCTGATGCACACATTAAAGACTGGACTGATAACAGTGTGGTTTACAAGAAATAATTATATTTATTATTAGCCCCGGGAGTTGTCATGATGACATGTCTCAACCAATCAGGAAGCTAGGAAGCTGGGCTTTACCTTAAAGTATTGCACACTTTCTGTGACTCCTGAGAATCAGGAGTCGAACCATAACAAACCTGGACCCACTAACCTGAAGCCCCTGTCAGCCCTGAAATCTCTGCTATCCAGTCTCTTTCCCTCCACAGAAATGGCCGTAATGGAAAGGGAGAATGGACTACATGTAGTTCCCTTCTCCCAATGTCCATGGTGGCCATTTTGTTTTGTGTTTCTTTTTAATTTGAGAAACAGCAACCACACTGTTTCTCAACTTAAAACAAAGCTATTAGCACCTTGGAAAGCATACCAGGGTGCTAATGCTATAAACCCCTCAGTGGTCCTGTATTACCTGTCAGGTAATGGCACCTTAGTCCACGTTAGAGCTCTTGCTTCACTTGGGCTTGTAACTCAGGCCCTGGGCTATTACAACACTGACATCACTTCTGTCTTTTCAGTATTGAGCTTAACCCACAGGCTACCCATCCAATTATCAGCGGCCTGAAGACAATCAAAATTATGCTGAATCACATTATTGTTGAAGTGAACACGCTTAATGTGGGACTCTTCCCTCTTTAAAACTCTGGACCTGGGATATACCCCATACTGAAAGATTAAAAGAATATTGAGGCTTAATACCACATAATAGAAATACGCAAGTCACGAGTACTAATGTACAAGTACACTTTATTTTAACAGAACAGCTGTCTGGCTCTCAACACCACGCAATGTGTGCAAGCAGACACCGTGAGATGAGAGCGTGCTGGACATTTCAAAAACATGAGTATTTATACATTTTTCTTACAATCCTGAACGCATCGTCCAGCCCCTCTTTATGTAACACATTTACCTAGGGTTCATAGCCTTTCCACAAAACTAATACATGTTTAAATAATCGATGAATAGTTTGTTGTTTTCTGTTAAACACTTCATATGTTTTCCAAACATAGGACACAAAGTTAACAGTCCTCATTTCATTTACTTATATTTGTCTACCATTTGTTCTTAAGTTTAAAGTCAGCTTAGTTTCAAGGAGCGAAAACAAAGATTACTGCAAAAGCACATGTTCAGCTATTCATCATTTTGTTACGCTATTTGAACGGGGAAGACACTGTTGGTACAGATGGCATCTAAATTACTGATTAGTACGGCTCTTGTTTAGCTCCCAGGTTTCTTTAGTGCAGGACAAACAATCCACTTCAGCAGCTTCAGCATGTTTATCTACGTTGACACAGTACAAAGTTAATTTTTCTCTGCTGGAGCCAAAAACACAATTTCTAGCAAGGGACAGAAAGCAGGAGTTAATCAAAATGGTGGATAACTTAAAATGGCGGCGAAGTCAGCCTATTTCAGGTTCATTCAAATGCGATTTACAGTGCAATGGGAATGTGCTTAGGCCAATGCTTACTTTTAGGCTGTATTCATGAAAAATATACTTTTACAAACCCTCCTTTTGGCCTAAGCCAAAGAGCATTGCTCAAACGTTAGCATCATCCGAAAACCTTGTATCATCTTTAGAACATCCTGAATCGTTATCTTCAAAAACATTGATCACCATTAACTCTTTTATGGTGATGTCCTGCATTACCAAGGCATTAGTAATCTTTCTGGGAATATGTGTCTTATGATCTAGTTTACCAACCGCTTGTGCACAACTTCCCCCTATTATAGAACAAATGACAGGAAGACACTGTATGCAACAGCAGCAAAACAGTACAATGCCAAGGATAACCATTAGAACTGCAAAGATTTTCCATCCCCAAGATCGTAACAAGTCCCAGAACCATGTACCAATATCCCAGTGTCCCTCTGGAACGTGTACTTCAGTACTTAAGGTGTACAATTTCTTTATTTGCCTATAATATGGTGGGGGAGGAATCGGGTATAAAAACACAACACGCAGATCCCACCATTTTGCACACCCCACCACGCTCAGCTAGAATGATGTCTAGCACCATCCTATTTTGAAGAGCCACTAATATAATAGCCTTTTGTTCTATGTCATGTTATATAGGATGTCAGTGGTTTCATTGATGGTTTTCTCTAAAACCCTTGCCAATTGTCTAATATGTCGGGAGGTTATTATCTGTCCCAAATGTGGCACAAAGGATAGCAACGTCACCCAGAATCTGTGAGGGAGTTTCACCATACTCATCCCACCTGGGTAGAGTTCTAGAAACTTCAGCAGTGGTGGTAACATATACGCCTGGTAATACTATACCAAAATAACAAGTACCCTTCCAATCTCTTGGCAACCAACTATATGCCTCATTACCGCAAACAAAGTAAACGGGATCTCCTACATATAGAGGTCTATCTTCACTTGTTGGCACAGCAATGTTCGTACATCCCTCAAATGTACCCATTGGTTGGGAATCCTCTCTTCGTATGCAAAATGGAACAGAGTTTGGACTATGGTTAACAGTATAGGAAAGAAGCATGGCATCCCTATTACCTATTGGAGCCATTAGGTAATCATTGATTGTAAAGGTCTGGAAAGTCTATCAGAAGGCCTAATAGAAGCAACATTTAGCTTGCTCCTATTTACAAACAGAGAACATCCTAGCGGTGCTAAAACTCATTTTTCAAACTCATTGAGATTAGTCCCATCAACATTCCCAGTGACACTATCGTTCCATCGGCCAAAGAATAATGCCCTAAGTGAAGCATAACAAGCAGTAGTTAGAGGGAGTGGATGTATATACCAGCCCAATCCCTTTTCCCCATGTTGTGGCAGATGTGAACATATCCAACAATTGGTCTTATTCAGAATGGCATAGGTGGCGTTCATGATCATCAGGAGAGTGTTGTTATGATAACCCCCTCTGTGTTGGAGGTCTCGAGGGCAAAGAGTGTGCGAATGCACATAAGGTGGAGACACAGTGGAGACACTTACAGTTGGGATTAAAACATCAAGCGGATGTGTACTTTCCAGATACTAAAACTCAAATGTTAATGCAATTATAATACAAGCTGTTATTGTGATCAGTATCCATTTGGTCTTCGGGGACCATGACCCTCGATGGGCAGACTCATTATCAGTAAAATGATCAAGATCCTTTTTAGTACGAGTGGCCTCTAAAATAGGCATAGTTTCTCAGATTCCATTAAGAAGCCTCCCTTTTAGGCTTTTTTAGTTCATCCGTGGGAGGCACTTGACCATGTGGCCTATCCTGATTGAAGGTACCTTTGCCGGACCCTGCCTCTTATTGTACACAGCAGAGGAATGATGAGGGACTGGCTCAACTGTGGTTTCTTGTGGGCACAGAATCCTAGCTGTACTTAACTATTCTATTACATTAATTTAATGTCAGCAAACTTTAAATCTAAATCCTGTTCCGTGGTCACAGATCGTACCTTGACACACCAGGTACGGAATGGTCAGTGAAAAAAGCGTCGTCGTTTCCTGAAGAAGATGAAGAAGCAGAAACAAGATTGATCGATGGTGAAGAAGAAAATGAAGAAGCAGAAATCTCCCCAGGCACCACGGGCTCAGGAAGGACTTTAGAAGAAGAAGCATCAATCTACCCAGGCCCCATGGGCTCAGGAAGAACTTTCGTGACACCCTTGTTGTCGATCAAAGCAGGCTCATTGTGCGCATCGGGATCATCAATTCACTTCTCCTCCCCTTTGCCATAGGGCAGAGGAAAAGGAATCCTCTTTATATGTGTAACATGGATCCAGTGTTTCTTTCTGGTCACTCGTACTGCAGTTTGAGTAGCCAAAAGGATCTGGTTTGGTCCTTTCCAACGTGATACAAGGCAGGTGCCCCTCTCTAAATTCTTCACCAGGATCCACTTACCAGGTCGGCATCGATGACCTGGACCCTCGTATTTTACAGGGAGGGCTGCTTGTACCTGTTGGTGAATCAAGCAAGTTTTGAGTCAACTGATCACAATAGTCAGACAAAAGCGGGTACTCAATTTCATTCAACTGCTTGGGTCTCGGAGCATTCCATACATTTACTGGTCTCCCAATGACAATCTCATAGGGGGAGAGCCCTGTCTTTGATTGTGCGGTCATCCACATTGATAGTAAGGCTTTTGGCAAAGCGTCAGGCCATTTCAGATTGCCGTGTGCACACAGCTTGGCAATTTTGTTCTTTAGAATTCCGTTATGGCGTTCCACAAGGCCGGCACTCTGAGCATGTCTGGCCGAGTGGAACCATTTATCAATCTGTAATCCCGCACATAGTTGCAGGATGACAGCAGTGATAAAATGTGGACCATTACCAGACCAAATTACTCTCTGCAAGCCAAATCTAGGGAAGTATTCTTTAAGCATGGTCCTTGCTGTAGACATTGCGGTGGCATTATTCAGTGGGAAAGCCTCAATCCATTTGCTAAAGGCACAGATCACAACTAGTACATATTTATAGTTTTGGCAATGTTCAATCTCAATGAAATCAAAATGGATCACCTCAAAAGGCATGGAGGGGGGACCAAAACTGCCCTTCGGTGTCAGTGTTCCCTTCCCAATGCTATGTTGCAAGCATATCAAGCAACCCTGGACCAGTCGTTGAGCAGTTTTCTGGATATTAGTGTTATACCAGATGGGATCTAACTGTTATAAAATCTTTTTGGCACATATGTGTTTTGGGCCATGAGCCATGGTGACCATAGCAGTGACATAGGCATTGGGTAGCATCCATGTTTGTTTCTCATTATCCATCCAACAACCCACATCATCTAGACCCGCTGGACCCTCAGCCCACTGTTTGATTGCTTCTGGGGTAGCTTCAGCCTGAATTTCTTTTATACAGCTAATCCCTTTGTCCATTATACAAGTATCAGTAACCCATCTTGTTGGATCGAGCACGTACACCTTTGAGTGCAAATCAATAGCAGTATGTTTGGCTATTCTGTCAGCAAAAACGTTCCCTTTTCCTACATCTTCCGTCACTTTCTGGTGTGCGGCTCACTTCATTATTGCTAGTTGTGTAGGAAGCGCAAGTGCTGACAGAAACCGGACTATCAGAGTGCCATGTTGAATTTTTGTTCCATGTGAGGTCAAGAATCCTCTCTCAGCCCATAGTCGACCAAAATTATGAACCACTCCAAATGCATACTGACTATCTGTATATACATTTACACTAAGCCCTTCAGAAATTTCACAAGCGCTGGTTAGCGCAATAATCTCTGTAGCCTGTGCAGAATTATGCAGAATTTGTTTAGTCTCGACAATAGTGCTTAATGTGGTGATTGCATAAGCAGCGGTGGATGTACCATCCGGAAGTTAAAAGCAGGAGCCATCACAAAACAGCTCCCCTTGCAGATTCTTTAAGGGTGTAACAATTAAAACAATTCTGCCCTTAGTTTCTTGTTCTGTAATGAAGAGACAATCATGTGACATTTCGTCACTGCAATCCTTTTCATGTGGAGAAGGCAATAATTCAGCCGGATTCATTGAACAACATCTCTTAATTTGGTTATGCGTAGCAAATAGAATCAGCTTGTATCTTGTTAATAGAGTTGATGTGAGATGTTGCATCTGCGTTCTATTTAATAGAACGTCTATGGAGTGGGGTACCATCACGGTTAAAGAATGACCTAAAACCATACCCTCACTTTGTTTAATGGATGCAACAGCTACAGCTCTCAAACATCTTGGCAAAGTGCATCCAACAGGGTCTAACGTGGAGGAAAAATAGCCACATGGCGTATTCTTGCCCCCATGTTCCTGTGTCAAAACAGCCAAAGCACATGCATCAGGTTCATTCACATACAAAACAAAGCCTTTTTCGTAACTTGGTGTGCCCAAAACTGGTGCTGAACACAGCACAGCCTTAAGCAAATCAAAAGCGTTCTGGCAATTCATGTCCCACGGTAAAGGCAAAGAAATGTCCTTCTTTTTCAGTGCCAACATAGGTTTTATCAACAAAGAAACATTTGGGTCCACTGTCTACAATATGAGGCTATGCCTATTAAAGCTCTGACCTCTTTCTGTTGATTTGGAACAGACATATCAGAGATGCTTTGTATCTGTTCAGGTGTCAGTCTTCTTCCCTCCTTCTACAGGAGATAGCCTAAATAGGTGACCTCCTGTTGACAATACTGACACTTCTTCAACAAAGCCTTAAGCCCATGCTCTGCTAAATGAATTAGCAGCAACACGGTGCCCTCTTTGCAAACAACTTCAGAATCAGCAGTTAAAAGTAGATCATCAACATAGTGCAACAATGTGCAAGTGGAAGGTAACTGAAGCGTATCAAACTGTTCTTTCAACGCTCTACTATAAATGCCTGGACTCTCAGTGTACCCTTGCGGCACACGAGTGAATGTGAACAAGCATCCCCCTAGGGTGAACGTGAACAAATAACTGCTATCAACATGCACAGGGATACTAAAGAAAGCATTTTTTCAAATCCACAACACTAAAATGTGTAGCTGTGGCTGGAATCCTAATCAGAATTGTGGTAACATCAGGCACAATCGGAAACTGTGGAGCAACAACCTTATTATTGCGCGCAAATCAATAATAAAACAAAAAGGAATCGCATTATCCCTTTTTTTGTAAACAATTACACCTCGGTGTACGAAATCAGAAATAATACTCTTCAAAGCCTGTTCACCTTCAACCGAAATCTTATACTGCAGAATACGTGGCAATTTAACACCTGGTTTCAACACAATTTTAATGGGTTAAATTTGTAAAATTCCAACGTCATTTTCATTAACTGCCCATAAACATGTTGGAACCATATTCAATTCAATTGGTAAAGGCATAGACAAAAATTGTGGAACGGAAGTTTGTTGGGGCAAAATCGTTAAGTACACTCCATCTGGAGAACAGTAAATCACAGCATTAAATTCCTTTAATAAATTAAATCCCAACTAATTTTTACCACAATTTGTCGGCAATAGAAATGGAAAAGAATCAGTGAATGGTCCCAGTGAAATTGGTACCGGCAGAGAGACCGGCATTACCATTGGCTTACCAGAGAACCCTACAGAAATGTTGTTTTGCCCTGACAGTGGACTATCTGGAACTCGTGAATGATCAATAGAACACTTCTATGCTCCTCTATCTATCAAAAAGAGATGCTCCCTATTCCCCGTCTTCATTTCAACGTAGGGCCCTTTCTGATCGACGGGAATAGGTATCGGTTCCAGACCCTGCTTTGGGCTGTCCTAACGGAACAGTATATCGTCAGATTCAAAATCCTCTGAAAAATATACATTCGAAGGATTATCAAAAATATTCCCACTAGTAACACTCTGTTGCTGACTATCTTGTGATGGTGTCTGTTGATTCTGTGCAAACTGACTTCTACCAGGACCCCCTATCCCAGGACGGCCTCTGGATCGCCAATGACCCTCCTGTCTACAATATGCACACTGGTTCATGTGTATGGGACCCAGTTGTGTGCCACCCGGTGGTGTAAAATGGACCTCTAAACTGTGTATTCCCATGTCTGGCTCCTCTAGCTATTTACTGCAATAATGCTCTAGTTTTCAGGTCGCCCTTCTTATTTTCCACCTTCTCCTTCTCTGTATTAACCCTATTTTAATAGCACTGAGCCATGTGTAACACTTCAGATTGTGATTTTGTGTGCATGCACTCTCAGAAGTCATGACCTGTGATTGGATTTCAGGCAATAATCCATGCACAAACTTATCAATGAACAGCCTCTTTCCTGGGTCTGTACTTAAGTCTTGACCACTAAAATCAGAAAATATTTGCTCAAATCTATTAAAATACTCAGTTGCACCCTCTGACTTCAATTGCATGCAAGCCGTAAGCTTATCCCATATGATTCTTTTTTCAGGAACCAGAGTTTTCAATTTAGTCACTATTCTATCTGGCAACATCAGTATCACCTGTGGCGGTTTCTCACCGGCATTCCTTTCCCCATCTACTCGTAATAAGGCATCCCATGTATCACCCATCCCTGCCTGATCAGCTACAGCTTTAATCTGCTTCCACAAATCAGCAGGAAGGATCACGGGAAACAAAAAATCACCCAGCGTGAACACTGACGAATGCAAGATTCTTCCTAATATCTGGAATTGATTGCCTAATGGTATTCACTTCCTGTCTAGAAAACAGAAAATGGACAAACTATGAGACATAATGTGCTTCAATAGCAGTGGCAGGTGTTCCTTCTGCAGCATTAGCTGGAATCTCTACTTTTGGAACAAATGTCGGAGGAACCTCCCTCATTGGCATTGGTAAAGTGGGCAAATCCGAACGTCTATTAAGCAACAAGGCAAAATCAAGTGACAAACTAGTCAAAGCAGTATCGGGCGAAAATGCTCTTTTATAAATAACCATCAAATCTGCAGGACAACATTCCTTTCTCTTCATAAATTCATTTTGTAGATACTCTACCATCACCTGTAATACTTTCCTTTGCATTGCCGGAGCATACTGACTAAACGTGTCATGCACTTCAATGGGAGAAATTGAAACATCCAAAATCCATCTAAGAGCGTCTCTTGTGCAAATGCGCACTTCTTCACTGATTGGTTTCAATGGAGGAAGAAATCGCTTCTGCACATATGAAGCTTAATGAACGCATCCATTTCATCTTCCTGTAATCGATCTAGCTCCCTTTTAAACTCAAATACCTTCTCTACATGCTCATATTCTCTGCAGTGTCCCTTGAGCGGACAAGGACATTCAAATCCCTCAACCCCTGTGGGACATTCTTGTCTGTTAAATCACTCCATATATCAACTAAACACATTCCCATCCGTTCTATCAAAATATTCTGTTCAGGAATACCCCCTTGGTCAGAAATCACAAATAAAACAGCCAATTTATCACCCTCTTCTATGTACTTTGTAGCCCATGTACACAATTCTCTCTTTCTGCCTTTAGATTCTGTGCCACAAGTCACTATTCTTGGATCAGCTCCCGCCCCTTCAACCACTACAAGTGGAGCAGAACCACCTGGCAAAGAGTCAATAGATAGCAGAGGCAATAGCTCTGGTAGCGCAGACAGGACTATGGGGACGGCAACTGTTGGCAAGGGTGGAGGTGCAGGAGGGGGAACAACAACAGGAGGAAGAGGAACAACAATGGGAAGAGGAGAAACAACAATGGGAGGAGGCACATAAGGAGGTGATGCAGTTGAAACAGTTCTACGTTCATTCAATAATTTATTAAGTAACTCATCTGGTGTGTGAAAATCCTGAGAGGGAATATATCTTTTTCACATCTAGTTGAAAAGCCCTATCCATACTTCTAATGGATTCTGACTGTACCTGCTGATCATGCAACAATGCTTTCTCAGCATTTGTAATGTGTCTACCTGCATGCTTTTCTCTACTTCTGAGTTGCTGCATAGCTTCCTTCCTCCAATCTCTAACCGCATCAAATGCTGCAGGTCTAGCCTTTTTCTCAACAATACAGATTCTAAAGGCTCTAGGCGTGCAATTTCAAAACGACCATAGACTGGCCACTGAAGTTCAGAAACATGTCTGGTCTGTCTGTGCCAAATTTCATTAAATATGATAGTTCCTAGGCCATACTTACAATACATTAAATAAGCTGGCGACCCATCGGGTGGCGCCATTTGGCCTTGTCTCAAAGATTGTCTCTCTCTGCGGAATAATACCCTGAAACAGGATGACAATTTCCCAGGCATATCAAATCACTGTCTTTACCTGGTGTCTGTATTTCCAAAAACAAAACTGCAACCAATATCAGGACTTTTAAGAATCGGGTTAAACACTTTGTATGTTTTCCAAACTTTGGACACAAAGGTAACAGTCCTCATTTCATTTACTTATATTTGTCTACCATTTGTTCTTAAGTTTAAAGTCAGCTTAGTTTCAAGGAGCGAAAACAAAGATTTCTGCAAAAGCACATGTTCGGCTATTCATCATTCTGTTACGCTATTTGAATGGGGAAGACACTGTTGGTACAGATGGCATCTAAATTACTGATTAGTAGGGCTCTTGTTTATCTCCAAGGTTTCCTTAGTGCAGGACAAACAATCCACTTCAGCAGCTTCAGCATGTTTATCTACGTTGACACAGTACAAAGTTCATTTTGCTCTGCTGGAGCCAAAAACACAATTTCTAACATGGGACAGAAAGCAGGAGTTAATCAAAATGGTGGATAACTTAAAATGGCGGTGAAGTCAGCCTATTTCAGGTTCATTCAAATGCGATTTACAGTGCAATGCGAATCTGCTTAGGCCAACACTTACTATCAAACTGTATTCATGAAAAATATACTTTTACAATATTGCGTGTATTATCTTGTTTCCAAGGCAAGCGTATTTCCCCTGAACTATCCTCCGAGCCTGTTTAGCTTTCCAAAAGACTATGCAAAATAAATGTCCACTGCAGACATTGATTGATAATATTGATATTGATATTTTATTTCTATCGCGCTCATACACAAGTGTTTCAGAGTGCGAGATAATATAATCACAGCATTTTATGGAATCTGTATTGGGGCACATGTATTAATTAGGATGATTGGTGTCCCTAACATGAGCTCTTTCTCAATGGATCTACGTGAAAATAACCAAAAGAAAATACAGAGGCCCCCAATAATTCAATTTAGTTTAATGCAGGAGGAGACCCCCTTGTCCCCTCTCACCACCCCCTCCAACCTTTCTATTATACCCTAACACAACCCTCTATCTATTTATTGTTAAAAAGGTGCAAAAATCCTGCATTTTTTCAACCTTTTACATTTTTTATTTTTGGCCTCGCTATTTTCGTTTTCATTTGTTTTCGAGCGATACCTTTCTCAAAAACATGTTTCCCTTCTACATCTCAAATAACCTTGGCAATAGTAATGGTAGGAATTTATTAATCAAATCATTATGCTTACCACAGTTCGATGTTGCACCACTGAAGGAATTGTAAACATGTGGGCACCTAGACACATCATTCCAGAGTTATGTGCATCACTGAAGTGAGTCTCATGTAGCATCAGGCCCTTAGTCCATTTTCCGCTTGCTCGTTATTATGACTTCACCTTTATTTGGTGATTCTGGCCACACACATTTTGGGTTAGGAATCCGCAAGGAGGATTCAAAAACATATTACACACCCTATTATCTTAATTCAGTCACACATTACATCATGCGAACAGTACTTGCCCATATAATTCCTGTACAAGATGGGCCTTTATCTTCCTACTTTTGAAAGCATTATCAACTGGCACCCCCTTTCTGACTGTAAATCCTGAATGTGCCAATGTAGCAACCTCAATTGGATATGAGTACGTGTACAAGTTTGGTTTTATAAAGCACAGCTAAGCCCGAGCGTGCAAAGGGTATCATCTGGTGATTTACCTACTGTTGGGCTGTGGCTGCTGTGACTGCTACCCCCTCGTCTGCTGCCTGTAAGCTGTTAGCTGTTTGGACTTTCCATGAGGACGCCGGTACAGCATGTGGAGAAGCGGCGTGAGGAAGGCTGGAAGGATAACATCATTGTGCCATAGTGCTGCCTGGCCCTGCCCCCTGCCCACCCCTGGCTCCTCCCACAGGATGGAAGTGCTATTTAGCACTCACCCAGAAACCCTTGCAGCGCTAAGCCCGAGCGCGCAAATGGCATCATCTGGTGATTTTCCTTGCTGTTGGGCTGTTTGGCTGCTTGCTGTGACTGTGACCTTACCCTGGAGCCCGCAGATGCGCAAGTCCGTCTTAAAACAAAGAGGTTTTGCATAGAGGAGCTGTACGACAGGATGAAGCCAGATCCTGCTTATATGGATATCTTAGCAACAGGACTGAGAACTCGGCTCCAGGTAAGGCAAAGATTTGCCTCTCTTCCAGAGGTAAATGGGAGCCCTGAGCATCCGTTAAAAATGACAATGCTTAAACAAACCTGTTTGCCCTTCTGTACTAAGAAGCGAAAGAGCCTATCTGTGGGGGCGAACACGAACACAGGGGAAAATCAACCGCTAGATATGGCAAATGCAGATACCTTACGTCTGGTACCAAAATCCTCGGAGCAACCTATGGCATGTACAATTCCCACTATAGGAGGGTTTATGAGTCAATCACCCCTAGACCTCGTAACATCGGAGTTGCCTGATGATGATACTAACCAGGGGAATGGGAATGACCAAACTATCTGTGAACCAGATGCAATCAGCCAAAGTGTATGTCCTGCTCCTCCAAAAAACCTGGATGAACTTACCCCACTCCCGGGTGAATCCCTTGAGAAAGCTTTACACAATCATGATAATCTGAGATCTGAAATGGAGATGGAAAAAACAGAACCAAAAAACGAATCTAGTGCGAGGAAGTACCTGCCCAGCTCCACTTTACTCTCTGCCTCCCTAATTGAAGAAAATCCTTACTTGAGTAAGCCGGCCTGTGAACTAGCCGGAAGTCCAAATCTGGCTACAATTGACATGCGTATGGGCGGTTACCAGTCAAATGGTCGAAAACATTTGGTCGACAGACAATTTGGTCGACACCATTTGGTCGAATGCCAAATGGTCGAATTTTTTTTTTTCTTTTTTCCCCACACGAAAACCCACAAAACACATATATATATAAAAATAAAAAAATTCGACCATTTGGCATTCGACCAAATGGTGTCGACCAAATTGCAGTCGACCAAATTGCAGTCGACCAGTTGACTGGACACCGTATGGGCATGGCTGCTTGTCCAGTAGAGGTGAGATTGAGGGTCCAGCAGAGGCAAGGGTAGAGAGCAGCCTAAGTGACTCTTCAAAGACCTCAACGATCCCCATAAAGGACCCCAGTGATGGGATATCCTCAACTCGTACCATAAATGGTTCATTACTATCTGTGACCGCATGGGAACATGGAAGCCAATAAAACGTAATTGAGTTGGGCCAATGGGAAAAAGCCCTGCAAGAATCTACTATTGAGATGGGAGAAAAATCACAACACCTAGGCTCCATGGAAGAAACCCCAGTAACCTTTGACATCTTCCAGCCATATAGGGAAGATCATCGTATCCAAGTCCCTAAGGTCAAAAATAATCAAACAACTCCAAAAAATATTCAGACTGACGAAATGGATATGTCTTCAAAAGACTTTGCTGAATATGAAAGCCCATCCCTGATCTTACATAAGGAAATGACAGAGACGTATCTCACTGATGGGAAATGCCCCACTAAGGTGCGTTTGGACAAGCAAACTCAGAAAGACTCTGAGAGGCGACTACTTCAGGAATCCAAGGCACCAACGGTAACACACTGCTGCCGCCAGCTAACCTGAGTAACTCAAGTCTTGCAAACAAAATCTTGCAAGACATAACGCTATTGACGGGTAAAATTGAAAGTGAAAAAAGGAAGAGTTTCCCTCTAATAAATGAGAGGATGGCGGCATTGGACAAGGAACAAGCCAAAGGGAGATCTTTTGAGGCTGAAGACTCTGTGACATTCTCAACAAAGCAGAAGGGTGATTATACGTTAATGAAGACTCCTCTGGAGAAGGAAAATCTATGCTTTGGGTGTCGATCGAAAGGCCTAAAATCGCAAATACCAGCTTGTGGAGTTCAGATGACAACTAAAATGACCGAGACACTATTATTGGAAGAAGTAAACCAGCGCCCAGATGTCCTATCGAAAGACCAAATCACACAATTAATAAGTGAAGCCTGTACAGTTTGAAGAGGAAAGGACACTGAACATATTCAACAAGTGGTTATGACCTCGTTAAACATCACATTGGCACCTTTCCTAAAACTCTATGAGGTGATAAAAGACTCCGTTCAAGAGGTGACAACTACGAATATGCAAATAAAAGAGGCAAATACGCAAATGGACTTGTCCTTGCAGAATCTGAATATACGAATGAACAAAGAAGCGGAACAAACTCAGCTTTGGCAAAACCGCCTCAGCGAACTAGCAAGAAGGGATGCTAATGACAAGTCATTATTAATGGAAGCTGTCCTTGAAGACTGCAAATGGATGAGAAATTTGCACAAACAAAATAAAGAGGAGCCTTATTTGGGAGAAAATCACAATGGAGGAAAAGGCCATATGAAACTGAAACAAGGTTATGGTATCCATCGTAAACAAACAGAGCTAGCACTTGAGGAAATAATTCTCATTTCCCCTGGTAATAAGGGGGAGAAAAAACGTGATCTGAAAACCCAATCAGAACAACCCAACTTTGCCATCTCCTCAAGTCCAACTCCCAAAGACCAGGACCCCCAGAAGGGAAAAGAGGTTGACAAAAAAAAAATGAAAATGGGAAAAAATCAAAAAAAGAAGTCCTCACACAGAAAGTGAATGGCTCAAGAGCATTCTTGAGGAATTTAAGAACACCACCTAGAAGAGAAAACCTTCAGTGCGCAAATGAGCCCAGAAGAGAACTGACTATGGGAGACTTGGATAGTCTGGAGATTGATGGGGAGAATGAATTGAAAAATATGGCACCATCACCTGATGATAAAGGGGAAGATCTGGACCAACCTGCGGATTTGAGCGACCTGATCAAACTCATGGACAAAAATAGTGATGAGGAAGATTGGGAAAGCATCAGTCCTTCGGAATGGAAAACTATTGATAACTGGGACACTGCTGATCAGGGTCTAAAATCTATAGACCTTAAGATCTCAAAAAGAGTAAATCCCCAAGAACGCAAGGGAGTTAGGGAGAACAGTTGATCCCTCTGAAAAAGAACACGAGAATGACGCTGATGATGAGTTCATTCACTTTAAAACCTTGGAACAAAAAAAGAAAGAGTTGGTTAACAAAGAAAGGATTGTACGACTCCAACTAGAAAACTCTCGACCAAAACAAAAAAGTAATAACAGAGACAAGGAACGTACTGAAGCTAAGAAAAGACAAAAGTCGTCCGCTCCAATTTCGACGAAAACTACTTCATCCAAAGGATGTTCTCTGAAATTGGAAACCACATCCAACGGCCCTAGAAGGGCACTGCTAAACAGGAGCTATGTAATATCTCTTTGCAAGCAGACACCAGCCCTCCGCATGGTTTCATCTGATGACATAAAAATAGTGGAATTTCCAAGAGAACAGAGGATGGATCAAGTAATATTACATCTTGCCACCAGAGAAGCAGGTAAACTCTGCCTTCTGATGCTCTTGGACCTCTCAGCGGCCTTCGATCTGGTTGACCACGACAAACTCTGTAACACTCTAGCAAACAACTTCAACCTAGCTCAGAACGCTACCAACTAGATCAAATCCTTCTTGGCTGACAGGACTTCCAGAGTATCCATCGGCAAAGAATCAGCAGACCCAGTGTCTGTCCCTGCAGGTGTACCGCAAGGCTCCTGCCTATCCCCCACTCTGTATAATGCCTACACCAAGCTATTATTTGCAGCCTTGGATGCCCTGGGTGTCATCTATACTAACTTCGCCGATGACACCCAAATCCTCATTTCTCTCTCAGGCAACCATGAACAAGACTCCCTCCTGGTTAACCAAATCTACTCACTCATCCAAAACTGGATGGCTAACAACAGCCTCTGTCTCAACGACGACAAAACCAAGCTCCTCATACTAGGCTCCTCCAGCAAAATCAACACCCTTGAGCCCGCCTTTAAATCATTCACCATCGATGGAACCATAATCCCTGTTCTTAAACAAGGCAAGACCCTCAGCCTGTACTTAGATGCCACACTATCCATGTCTAAACAAGTAAACACATTAGCCTCATCCACTTCCTACACCTCTAAACTCATCTCCCTCAGCCGTAAATTCCTCTCTACCAACAACTGTGTTACTCTAGCCAGAGCACTCATACTGTCTAAGCTAGACTATTGTAATATCCTATTCCTTGGCACCTCCAAAGCCAACATAGCTAAACTTCAACTCATGCAAAACAAAGCCCTCAGAGCAGCTCTAGGCATCAAAAAATCTGAACATATATCCAACACCAGAAGAGACCACCACTGGCTCCCCATACAAGCCAGAATTCTATTTAAAACCCTGAGCATCACCCACAAATGCAGGGCTAACAAAGCGCCCAAATACCTCAACAACACAGTCATGATGAAGCCCCAGACCAGACTCCTCAGGTCCAACAAAAACGCATTCCTTGAAACCCCCAGATACAAAAGAGAGAAAGCAGGGGGCAGCAGCTTCAAAACACTGGCCCCCAGACATTGGAATGCGCTACCTACCCACATTATGAATGAAACCTCATTCCCCAAATTCAAAAACCTTTTGAAGACTTGGCTCTTCAACAAGTTCTAACTGAACCAGTGCACTCCAATCAACTATTTTACCTGACTGCTTTGTATATTAGTGTATATTATTGATTCCTATTATTGTACATTTTTGATTGTTATACCTGTACACCTCTATGTTCATTCTAAGATTGCATTATCCCATTGTCTGTAACTACGCCGTGATACCCCCGGGTCTGGGCGTATAACAAATGTAATAAAATAAAATAAAAATAAAATCTTACTTCAAATGAAATTAAGCAGAAATTCCTGGCGGCCAACGACATCCACAAAAAAAAGGGTTTTCGCTTAGAGGAATTGGATGCGGATAGTAAACAAAACAATCCAAAAACAATAACAAAGGATGGAAGGAGAGTCAAGGATGAGATCTCAACAAGCGATAAGGAAAAAGCTACGGAAAAAAAGGGCATAAAAAATTGCCCGGACAATGAGGATGTGAGAAAAAGGGATTCAAAGGATCATGAAAAAGAGGGGGAACAAAAAGAAAACAATTATAACGCTCACCCCTCCAATATAAAGAAAAATGATGACAAATTGAAAACTCTGAGGTTTACGGTGGACAATTCAGAGAACCCAAGGAAGGGGAAAACTAATTTGAACAAAATAGGAAACAAAATAAACGACTGGCCATGGATGGCGAATACCTGTAACTCTAAGAAGAAGCAATGCAGTGAGGAGGACCAATATAGACCTGTCTACTGTGCCTCATGGAACACCAGAGGATTTCAACATCTATTCTCTAAGGACAGCTGTTTTATGGCCAAATATGATCTAATTTCCATCCAGGAATCTTGGCTGCGGGAACCCCCAGTGTGCGAGGGTTATGAAGTCTACTTCAATCCGGCCAAAAAAGGCCCGAAAGGTAGGCCATTTGCAGGACTTATGGTGTTAAAGAAATTGGACAGCCCACTGCAAGTGCTCGAACATGAGATCCCAAATCCCTATGTGCAAATTTTGAAAATAGCTTTTAAAGCAGAGAAACAGGAGGAGACGAAAAAAGTGATACTGATTAACACCTATTGGAGTGAAAACATGCCGAGCCAGGGGAATTACCTAAAATCCATCATGAACGCCATCGACAAATCCATGACTGAAGAAAAAGACCAGCTGATATTATTGAATGGGGATCTAAATATCAAGCTTCTAGACAAGGATGGTAAAATCAAGGTAATGGAAAATTTACTAGGAAAAGAAAGACAATGGATGAAGGAAATGTCTATCCGTGATATGAGGATGCTAAACAGCCATACTAAAGGTGATCTAATGGGTACTAACACATGGCACAGTGGAAAAACGGGAGCATGCCTAGACTACTGTTTTGTAGGTCGAAATATGCTTGTTTGGATAAAATCATTCACAATAACCAAGCAAGCGAACAGTGACCACTGCCTACTGGGAACCGAACTCGCCTGGGACATAAGATCAACCACAAGGAATAAAAGTATTATGGAAACAGAGGTGTCATGGGGAAGAAATCGACTGAGACTAAAAAACCAGGCCATACCGAAGTTGGTGCAGGACTACAAAGAAGCCACAGAGAAAGGTGAAGAGTCGGTCGAGTACAAATGGCTGCTGGAAGCCTTTGTGGTCAAGCATGACTGAACTAAAGGGAATAAAATCGAAAAAAAGCATGCCTATGATGAACTTGTAGTTACCAGACGAAAGCATTGTAGAGCGGACCTCAAGTGTATAAAAAAGGCCAACAACATAGAGAAAGATGAGCTCCTGAGGGAATGCCGGCAAACCTATAAAAACTGGCTGCGCTCAACTCGTTATTTAAGAACACAAAGAGACGCAGAAAAAATGTTGGCAGCATTATCAACAAATAATACAAGATGTACATGGGATTCAATCAACAACAGAGACTTGAACCAATCGGCAATAGGCGTAAATCTAGTCTCAGAGGAAAATTGGTTTGAGCACTATACTGCACTGTTTAAAGGGAAAGCCGAGGAGAGAGTCCAAGAGAAAAGAACAGAGGACACCGCATGGGCCCTGGAATTCGATAGAGAAGACATACTAATGCTCATCAAAAAACTTACACTTCCAGGGCAGCAGGCCCAGATGGCAATTCCAACAAAATGCTGAAAGAGAATTGCGAAGGATGGTCTGACCTGATATATGCACTTTTCCAACAAATAACAAAAGCCAGACAAATTCCAACCACGTGGACCGAGGCTTACATCGTGCCAATTTTCAAAAAGGGGGATCGTGGTAATCCACGGAATTACAGGCCGATCGCGTTATTGGATTCCATTGGCAAGCTTTTTGCGGCTATCCTGCTAAGAAACCTAAAAAAATGGGCCTCCCAAATTAATATCTTGGATGAGAGACAAACAGCCTACATAAGTGGCGTTGGTACCTCCCTTAATCTGTTTTTGATCAACATACTAAAAGCTAAGGCCTTGAAAGGGAATACAACAACCTAGCTGGCCTTTATTGACCTTGAACAGGCATTCGACGGGATAAACAGAGAGCGCCTGTGGTCAAAACTGAGAAATTGGGGGTGTCCGACGGACCTGCTGGAAGCTATCCAAGCCTTGTACTCTGACACGTCATTCCAGGTACAAATTACTGCAAATGGAGGGCTCTCTAGGAAGATCAAAACTGCCCGGGGATTCAAAAAGGGATGTGCATTAGCCCCCTTTCTCTTTGTCCTTTATATGGCTGACATGAAAATATCACAAGATCAGATTTGTGCCTTCCCTCCGAAGGTGAATGGAACTGAAGTACCGTGGTTGCTATATGCAGATGACGCGGTATTTGCAGACCAGACGCCAATAGGACTGCAGCGAAGGATCGAGGCCTTTGATAAATATCTAAAAGACAATGACATGCAAATAAACATCCAATAATCCATGATCCTAACTATGAAATCATGCCGTGGACGGAGAACAGCAGGGAAAATTCAGATGTGGATGTTGGAAAAAGAAAAACTAGAGGAAGTGGATACCACTATATACCTTGGCAAAAGGATAAAAAAAAACTGTAATGAACAGGCACATTACTCACTGATCCATGAAAAACTAACAGCTCTGACCAACCAAGGAATACTTCTACATTGTAGGTATGGAAAATTCTCGCTGCTGCCGATTATAACATTCTACAAGCAAAAGGTGGTGTCTGTAATTACGTACGGAGCGGAGGCATCTCTAGCCTTAAGATGGGAAGTCTGGAACCTTTGTGAGTCCTATTTCTTACACCTTCCGAATTTGCTACCCTTAGAACTCATAAGATCAGAATTAAGACTCCAATCCATGGTCTCAATCACGGTATGGAAATCTTTATCACTGTACAGAAAATGTATTCTTGACAATCCAGCCCAGCCATTCAGAATTCTAGCAAGGACTGGTGTACCTAATGAAGACACAATCCTACAGGATTGGAAAAGGAGATGTGAGGTAACCCTGGAACAGTTAGACATCTCGGAGGACACTCTGAAGTGCAACCCGGATAAGGCTAAAAGAACTATCTGGGAAAAAGACTGGGAGGAAACCCAGGAGAATAAACTGTCACGGAACCTGTGTCATAATATCGTCTGGGAATGCAAAGTACTTAATATGCTCCCACCGTACCTGCAGAAATTCCCATCAAAACATTATAGAGACTTCTTGTTGCGCTGCAGACTCAACATATGGCATTCCCGCGAGGTAAATTGGAGAAGAAGCCTCATTGAAAAACCAACAGCATACTGCAGGTTCTGTAAAAATAAGGACCAACTAGAATCTGTTAGGCATGTGATGCTAGCCTGCCCGAACCTGGCATTAAAAAGTCAGTTATACATGGGAAGCTACACGAGTAGTATCTCTGAGGAAACTGAAGAGGAATACTGGGAGCGGCTTATAACAGTCGATAAAGTTGGTCGTACACTAGATGCATTAAAATTTGTTGAATCCCTAAACTTGGACCAGGAGTAAGAGGATCCTAAAGTGCGAGCCACCTAAGCTGGGCTGGATAGACCGAGTGACCTGGCTTGGGGGATACCTTCGGAATTCCCATAAATTTGGACATGATCATAAATTAAAGATGATGTGTTCCTAATGGAGGAATGTTAAAGGTTTAATTTTGATTAACCAATAAAACAAAAAAAACAACAACAAAAAAAGCACAGTCACCTACAGGCATCCCTGTGATGATTGGATTATGAAAGGGAAAGAGTAGTGAGAATATGGGAGTGAGGTCTAAGAAACCAATAAATTACAGGGGAAAGTTTTCAGAGCATGACAAAATGAAAGCAAAGGATGAAGCCTAAAGGTAGGATAAGGATTTCGATTCCCTAGTGTAGTTGCAAGAACTAAAAGGAGCAACCTCGGATCCGAGCTAAAAGGAACCACAGGACCACCAATAGTTGCTGATTGGAAGACTGACAAAACTCAATGTATTGTGGCAAGCCAACAGGTATCACACGAATGTAGGCCCCAAACCATGAAGGACCCAATGTCATTGATACAGTACCTTAATTCTAATTATTTCTGACTGGGAGACAATGACAAATAGTCAATATTGAGTTTGGGAATCAGGGGGAGAGGGGTGTGTACAAAGTGGCACATGCATAGCCAGCCTTGCTGACACTTTTTGAATAATCTGAAGGCCGCCAATCTGATTGTTAGTAATGCTCAATAGAGAGAACTGACATATTACAAATGTGATCAGAGAAGAACGGAGACTCTAGCGGGCCTAAAGGGAGTACTCTTTTAGGGATTATTAGGGCAAAAAGACAGCAGCGGGAGACAGCACTATCTACAGCTTGAGGCACCAAATCTGATTGAAAAAGCCAAGGCTTCAAAAAGAAGGAGCTAAAATAGAAGGTGGGCCCATCACTGGGCGCCCAAAACTGTGTGTCGTATAGCTGAACCCCGACCTCTGTAACAGCACTGACATCACTTCTGTCTTCTCAGCATTGAGCTTAACCCACAGGCTACCCATCCAATTATCCATGGCCTGAAGAAAATCAACATCAAGCTGAATCACAGCCAGACTCTGGTCCAAAGAAACAAGGATCTGGTTGTCACAAGGATAAGGATACAAATGAAAGACATGGTCATTGATGGGCTTTGCCAGCGCCTGGAGATAAACATTACATTGCAGAGGAGAATTCCGACCCATGGGGCACCCCATAACGTATGTGAACAGGGGAAGAGGACAACAGGGCCAAAGCCACATTATTCCTATTCCCAACAAACTCGGACTAGCAATATATGCTAGGAGAGAATTTGAACACGACCGCAGGTTCCAAGACTACTTTCACATCACATCAACCCCAGGTCTCCATTTCTTAGAGGACTCCCTACTATATAAGATGGAATCTAGAATTATGCCCCAATAACTAGTTTGACATGTCTGTGTGTTTGTAGGCTTTGGGTGCAGCCATGAACAGATAGAACTTTGGTAGAGGTTGACTGATTCAGCTTTGTGAGAACAGCATTTTGTAATTAAACATTTTAACATGCAAGCAACAACGCCAAACACGTATACGAAACTCAGTAGGATGGCTCAGTGAATAGAGCCGGAAGAAAGCCTCTTGGTGATGCTTTATGCCAAGTATGTGTGGTTCCAAAACCTGTGAATTGCACCTATGGATTATTTCACACACCTCCTGTGGCATATTGAATAAGTGTGAATTCCTCATAGAAGACCATGACCATCACTGGATAACCATTAAATTGAACAGCCAGACTCCTAAGCCTTGTTTTAACATCATTGAAGGAACCCTTTGCACTTTCAACTGTGGCAAAGGATACATGGAATAATATGATTTTGGAACTCTGAAACACAATTTTGTTTATTTGTCTTGCTTCCTTGGAAAAAGAACACAGTCCTGTGCATTTAGTATTTAGAGCTACCATTAGTCTGGGGGGCATACCAGGCTTAGGAGACAGTACTGGGCACATATGTGCTCCTCTTGAATGTACTGAAAAGACAAATTAAACTCAGCCAAAGACCCTTTCAGCAGGTTTTACTAACGATCTCCATGCTTGATGTTTTGCATTCTCTGAGGCATCCGGGAACCAATGGTTGTTGCATCTGGATCTCCCCTGTAGGTGTCCATTCTTGGATGCTTACTTAAAGATCTTTCTGAGGTCTGGACACCCTATTAGAGGGCTCCTTCATTAAGCCCTCGGTAGGCACCATTTTGTTTTTGGACTTCGGAGTTCTCACAGTGTCATTGTCAACCCTCTTTTGAAGGCAGTCAACTGTGCTAGATACAGGGCTGAGCTTCCTTATCATGGAGTGAAACCTGCCCCCAAATGAGCTTAACATTGATTTGATGCCCTTGGACGAAGAATCTCAGGAAGTGGTTGGATCAGGCACCAGCAATCCAGCTTCTATCATTGTGGAGGCCAGTCTGGAGGTCCTCCGGGCAAATAAGTTGATGTTGCCTTGCCTTGCTTCTTACCAAGCTTGCCCATGGTGATACAGGTGCAAAAACAGAGTCTCTAAATATGTTTGCAGCAATGAAAATCACCATGTACATACTTAGAGATCTGTGTTCTTGCTGCAGGATTATCAGAATAAAATGGTGTTGATGAGGTGAGAGGGCTTGACAGCATAGTCAGGTCATTGCGCTCTGCAGTTATTCATTTTGCAATATAGAATTCCAGTCAATCTCCTTGGCATATAGTTCTAATTTAGGCACAAATTAGTCTCCCTTTTCTTGTATTGGTTGTCAATGGCACAGTGTGCTTCCAATATTGCTGAACTCTGACTACTTGCAAACTTACAGTTGCAGTTGGAGAGAACCACCATTGCACCGGCAGGTGGAACAGTAGTTGCAGTGGAGTCACCCTGGTATGCAGTGATTTTAACAAATTTAAAATAACTAATGAAATCATAACGAACAAAACATTGAAAAATAAAAATATATGGGGTGGAGGTAAGGGGTTGAAAGGGTTGGGTTAGAAATGTGGAGAAATTGGGAGTTTGGGGGGGGGGGTAAAATATAAAAAATTAAAGATTTGGTATTTATTTTTCTGTTGGAATTTAATTCGTTACAATTTCATTCGTTAAAATCACATGTAACCATCACCCTCCACCATGATCTTTATAAGGGCTAGGCTCCAGAGGTCTGCAACTTTACCACTAGACCAGGCACAAAACTAAAGCTCCAGGGGTGAAGCAGGGACTCAGTGCATAAAGCATCTCTGCCATACTGGCCTCCATGTGCATTGTCGTCATGGGTGGAGTGAGTTACCCATTCTCACTGGAACTTCACAGTTGCAGCAGCTCTTCCCTCATGCATCACCCAGGCCCCAACGGTTAACTCTGTGCTCAGCCGGCAACTCAACATTTAGATATCATCTCTCTGGGTTATCTGGAGTTTCAGGGAATCGTGCTTGCTATGGGTGAGGAGATTCCAAAGGATACTCAGACTGCAGATCTTCTTGGTGTCGGCCGACTGGTAAGACCCATAGTAGGATCACGCTCCCCGTTAGTAGGATCAAGCTTTAGGAGGCGTGTTCAGTCATGGAAATCTGTTAGAAACTTTGACACGGTCTCTATATTTGTAAGAAAATTGAGACATACTTGCTCTGTGTACATATTAAGCAATACAGACAGCAGGACACAGCCTGAGGGATCCAATAGCTTAGGGGCTTGAGGTTTGATCTTTCTGATGAGAGATGGATGAGCTAAGACTGCTTTGTTAAGAAGGTCTCAAAGCAAGCTTAGCTTGCTCCTCCTTACCCCATTCACAGATGCAAAATGTTGAAAAATGCATGGCGGCCTACCATGTGAAAAGCTGCTGGCATATTCAGCAGTGCACAGAAAGCAACCCCTTTTATCTTCAATGCATAACAGGTGATCCAGGATGTGCAAAATAGCTGTTACTGTGCTACAACAAAGTGCAGGCCCACACTGAAATGTTCACATTTGGTGATAGTTAGAGATATGTTGTTGTAACGTGACTGCAGCACATCCCTCAAATGATTTTCCCAAAAAAGGAGAAAGTATAGGGTATTCTTTCATTGTAAGGGACAGCATGATCTATTTTAAATGCTTTAGTACATGGACAGCCTAAGGCAAAGCATTAAAAAGGCGTAACAGACAAGTCGTAAACAAGGTCAGTCTCTCTGCCCGCTTGCACTATCTGACTTTATAACCTCTTCTTTGAGTTTAGTATGATTCAACCTTTTGTACCCTGCCCTTTCACTAGCCTCTTGAAGTGTAGGGTACTGGGCACTCATAACTCCTCCTTCTCTGATCTTGATCTTCTCCTTGATTCCATTCCCAACAAAGTCCCGATAGTACTCAAAGGTGACTTCAACCTCCTGATAATTTTCCCCATTCCCCAAATAGAACTTGCTCGCTCCAAACACTCCTGTCACAACTCTCATCACAACTTACCCACCCATTCTCAAGGGATACAATCTCAAAGATGTTGTCTTCTCCTCCTCACAGTCTACATTTAATCTTAACATGGACTCCTCATCTAACCGCTCCCTCCTCCACTTCTGTATTAGGTCCCTCCCCTGTTCTTGCCACCTCCTAGCTCCTCTATCTCCAACTGTACATTTAAACTTGATTCGCTGTCCTCTACACACCAAAGTCATGTCCTCCCTCCTATCTATTGCTACTCCCATGGCATCATCTGCCACAACTTTCCTGCATTTAACCTCTGCTCTAACCCCCTCCCAAAATGCTGCATTACTTAGAGCCACCCAGCGCACCCTCTCACTTTCTCTCCTTGCCCATCATCCCTGGAACTCACTATCCCACCACATCAAAAACACCCTTAGTATCTACCCCTTTAAATTGTATCTAAAGATCCAGCTCTTGAAGCTGGAAGGTGAGCCCTCAATTTCCCATCCCCGCTCTCCCCCTCCTTGACAACTCACTCACTACTTCCACTGTATACAGGACCCTGCACATAGCCATTCCACTCTGAATACGGCCAGTGATATGCCTTGTCCTGTCCTCAGTCTTCAACCGTCATCCATCTGTTAGTTACTCATTACCTTTCCTCTACAGAAAGCCACCTTCCACAGGATTGCACTGGATACTGAAGTTACGTTTGTAGGTATAAGAGTTTTATTATTTGATTATGTTATATGCTCGTACAGTGGCTAAATGCATTTGGTTTAGAGGGGGCGCAAGAAATAAATGATATAAAAGAAATATAGGTGTTTTTTGTGTGTTAGCTCAACATTTAGTAAAAAACAACATACATCACTAGAAAATAGGATTCTATGTCAAGACCGGAGGCTCGGATTATGCTTTCTCCAAACTTTACTGATCAGCAGCAAAGAAAAACACCAACATGAAAAAGACACAAAAACTATAAAAAACTACAATAACCATGAAGTTTTTGAGTTTTGTAGTCCATGTCCATAGGTCCTCCAACTGACCATGTGATTCCAGTAACCAATTAAAACCAAGTCCTCATCTGAAACCTCTTGTCCTCTTTCTACTCCTCCTCTTTCTTTGCTGCTCGGCAGCGAGTTAAGTACTTTTTTTCTTTATTACTGGTGAATGCTTTGTGTGAGTGTATTGAGATATACTTGGTTTACTTAGTTGGTGCACGCGCGTGTGCTTTTCAGGCGGAGCATATCCGCTACAACGCAGGGGGCTCCCGAAGTTCCGGCCGCGACGGATTATGCTTTCTCCAAACTTTACTGATCAGCAGCAAAGAAAAACACCAACATGAAAAAGACACAAAAACTATAAAAAACTACAATAACCATGAAGTTTTTGAGTTTTGTAGTCCATGTCCATAGGTCCTCCAACTGACCATGTGATTCCAGTAACCAATTAAAACCAAGTCCTCATCTGAAACCTCTTGTCCTCTTTCTACTCCTCCTCTTTCTTTGCTGCTCGGCAGCGAGTTAAGTACTTTTTTTCTTTATTACTGGTGAATGCTTTGTGTGAGTGTATTGAGATATACTTGGTTTACTTAGTTGGTGCACGCGCGTGTGCTTTTCAGGCGGAGCATATCCGCTACAACGCAGGGGGCTCCCGAAGTTCCGGCCGCGACGGGGCTGGTGCACCGGAGGCTGCAGCTTCACGGATCTGTCGAAGAGGGCACTGCGGCACGGAAGAAGGAGCGCGACGGGACCGTGTAGTTCCGGCGCTCTCTTCTTCCGTTCCGAGTTGTTGAAGGATCAAGAGTGTTACGCGAGCTGTTCGGGGTGATTAAACAGGAATCCTTTTTTCTTTACTGATTGCATAAAACAACACGCATCGTTCGGACAAACCTAGCGTTCTGTTTTCAAGAGGCCAACAGCGCCCCTGCAGGCTACCAGAGATACCGCAGTTATACAGGCACAGTCCCAGGTAAAACCTGTCATTTGATATATTTTTATATCTTTCTATATATCCAGAACCAGGGAAGATATTACATTCTGGAAGATTTAGCTCTCTGTACTGAGAGAGTTGACTAATCCCTGGTATATATATATATATATATATATATATATATATATATATATATATATATATATATATATATATATTATTTTTTCCATACCATTGACATTCCCCAGGGCCTGAGAAACATGAGTTCCTCCAGTGATGAGGGGAAGGCTAGTGTTAGCCAAAAGAGGAGCCACACAGCCATGACTGATGTCCTCCACAAAGCCCTGGGGGCTTCAATAGGACATGATCCTCAGCAGAGAGCGCTGATGGAGGATTTGCTCCGATTCTCTCAGGGCCTGGAGGAGGTCAAGGGCCTTAAGGCTCGGATGAAATCCAAAGGGGGCAGTAAATCAGCCCGTAGGGTGGAGGAATCCCACCCCCCCCCCCCCGGGCACTCCACCAGGGAAGAAAGGTGGAAAAAGGAAGAGAAAAGGTAAAGCGGTGCCTAGCAGGGGACGAGAATCATCTAATTCCTCAGATGAGGGTGAGAATGAGTGGGAGGAGGAGTATCCTGAAGAGGAGGAAGTTTTATCGATATCCTCATCAGAAGATGAAAGCCACGAGGCGTTAAAGAAAAGGAAGGATGAGGAGGTGGAAGAGGACGGTGCAGATGAGGATTTCGATCCGGAAGCACTGATCCATCCCAGATCAGCAGAATGGGAACCACCCAAGAGAATTGTGGCATATTTAAAGAAACGCCTGAGGGCGCCCCTAGCCAAAGAGGCTAGAAGCAAGATGTAGGAGGAATGCCCCAGACCACTCCTCCCTGAAGGTGCGGCCGATACACCTGTAATTGATGATAAAATGATAACTTTTATGAGCAAATTCACGAAAGATGTGAGAAAAGGCCTTGATAGATCCTGGCGATCATGTCAGGATAAGATGCTTGACATGACAGGACCCCTCACAAAGATCCTCCAGATGGGAGAAGAGGCAAAAGTGAAAGGGGAGCCGATAGATCCGGCTATTCTTATAGGATGGGCCCAAAGGGCCATATGCATGTTGGGCAATGCTAATCATGCCATAACCACCGAAAGGAGGAGATCCTTGTTGGTTAAAATCAACCCAAAATTGAGTGAATTAGCCTCCTCGGAATCAGCCTGTTCGGCAAAGGGAAAGTTATTTGGAGATTCCTTTATCAAAGAACTCACCAAATTTGTGAATTCTTACGCAGCCTTGGATAAGGCGCAAGCCTCTCTTAAGAGGGTTTTCGGGAGGCACATTTTTGGACGGGCCAGCAGAGGTAGGGGTCGCTCGGCTGGCCGGTTCCAATACAACCGATCCTTCCAAGACAGAGTGCATTGGCGCGAACAAGAAGAGCGCAGAAATACACCGTTCTTCCCATCGAGGAGTAGGGGAAGAGGCAGGATCTGGCGAGGGGAGCGTCAGCAGAATAACTCAGGTGAGAATACCATACCTACTCCCTATGACCCCAGAGGTAGGGGGGAGGACCGCGCAATTTTTGAAAAACTGGTTGAACATTTCAGGGGATCCCTGGGTACTTCAGATGGCTCAAGGTTTTTATATAGATTTTATAGAAACTCCATATCAGAAAGAACCGCCGAAATGTTTAGAAATGAGCAGAGAAGACAAGGTCTTACTGGAAAAAGAATTACAGGGTTTGGAAAACAAAAGAGCTATTCGAACCGCTGCAGGTCAGGTAGGAGGTTACATAAGCAATATGTTTATAGTGAAAGGAAGACACAAGACGAGACCAATCATAAATCTGAGAGGTCTAAACAGTTACGTAGTGTACAGACATTTCAAAATGGAAGGAATACATCTGTTGAGGGATACCCTCATTCAGGGGGATTGGTTAGCCAGAATAGATTTGAAAGACGCATATCTGACTATTCCCATAGCAGAGGAGCACTGCAGATTTCTGAGGTTCAGATGGGAGAGAACGATTTGGGAATTTCGATGTCTGCCTTTCGGCCTGGCATCGGCACCTTGGTGTTTCACAAAAATGATGAAACCCGTAATATCTTATCTCAGAGCTCAGGGGATAAGACTGATAATTTATCTAGACGACATATGTCTGATGTGTCAGGAGAAGGAAATGTTGATAGAGCAGATTCAGATAACTATAGAGGTGTTAGAGAGTTTGGGATTCCTGATAAATCGGGAGAAATCCAGTATAGTACCGGTTCAGTCAATAGAGTTTCTGGGTTTCATAGTGGACTCGATTCAGGGAACTCTCAGTTTACCCATTCACAGGGTGAACGATATCAAGAAACAGTTGAGACATACCCTAGCGAAGGGAGAGATGTCGTTGAGGGACATCGCGAGATTGGTGAGCCGGCTAGCGGCATCAATTCAAGCGATTTTTCCAGGACCTCTGTATTACAGGGCACTCCAGAGGTTGAAGATATCTCACCTCAGGAGGGGCATTTCTTACAAATCAAAAGTGATTATTTCACAGGAGGTGAGAGAGGAGTTTGAATGGTGGCTCATTCATATGGATGCCTGGAACGGGAGAGCCATATTTGGTTCATCCCCGGACCTTATTATCGAATCCGATGCCAGCAGATGGGGCTGGGGAGCCCGACGCGGGAACCTGTCCACAGGAGGCAGGTGGTCGGACCAGGAGACCAGACTGCACATAAACTGCCTGGAGTTGTTAGCAGGGTCTTTTGTAGTGAGATGTTGGACCCAAGAGAAAGCACAGTGTTGCGTTCCGTTAAAGATGGACAATGTCTCAGCAGTCAGGTACATCAACAGACTGGGGGGGACGAGGTCCAGGTTATTGGCGGATCTGGCAAAGGAATTTTGGGAACTCTGTCTAGAGAGAAGAGTTTCGGTGACGGCGGAATATCTGCCGGGCCAGATGAACCAAGTGGCCGATTGGAACTCGAGATACCTCAGAGACGTCAGCGATTGGAAGCTGGACGAGGTAGTGTTCCAGGAAATTATGACACGATGGGGTCCTTGTCAGGTAGATCTGTTTGCATCGAGGTTAAACAAACAGCTTCCTCGGTTCTTCAGCTGGAGACCGGATCCGGAAGCAGAGGCAACAGATGCCTTCCTTCAATCCTGGGAACACCCGAAGAATTACGCGTTTCCTCCTTTTTCAATGATAGCGAGGACGCTGGCACAGGTGAGACGCCAAAAAGCATCCATAATTATAATTACGCCGGACTGGAAGGGGCAGACGTGGTTTTCCAGTCTACTGGAGCTGACATATCACAACCCAGTAGTTCTACCCGACACAGAATTTATTATTCGAGATCCCAGAGATCACAGTCATCCGCTAGTGAGGTCAGGGGGACTCAGACTAATAGCGTGGGCGATTCAGGCGAGCTTGGGCTAGGCCAGGACTATCGAATGAGGCTGAGAATATCATTAACGAATCCTGGGCCCCAGGGACTCACAAGGCTTATAGATCAGCTTGGGATAGATGGAATAGCTGGTATGTGGAAAGGAACATTCATCCCTATAGAGCGGATGAGGTACACGTGGTTAATTTTTTAGCTCAGATGGCAGCGCAGGGGAAGGCTTACAGGACTATCAACACAGCCAGGTCTGCAATATCTGCCGGGCTCCCTAGAGTAGAGGGCACAGCGATTGGTGAACATCCGTTGATCTGTAGATTGTTAAAGGGAGTAGGGATGTTAAGACCCCCTAGTGTTAAGTATAATCAGTTGTGGGATGTAGATAAAGTCTTGAAACTATTTTTATCTTGGCCGGATAATCAAGAGTTGTCACGGAAAACGATTTCAGGCAAATTGGCTATGCTCTTATGTCTTTTAGCATTCAAAAGATCCTCTGATGTTAGGGCTCTGGAGGTTAACAGGAAGAGTATAGGTCCGAACGGGGTGACTTTTCTTATAGCAAAGAGGACTAAAACAGGTTTGAGATCTATTTCCTATGAATCGTTCCCGACTCAACCAAAATTATGTCCGGTTAGATGCTTAGCGGCATATGAAGAGATGACATGGGAGGTTAGACCCCCAGGAGAGTCTCAACTGTTGATAGCAATTTGTAGACCTTATAGAGCGATTACACCGGCTACTATAGCTAGATGGTTTGGATGGGTGATGGTACAAGCGGGCATAGATGTTGAGAAATATGGCGCCCACTCCTCTAGAGGAGCGATGGCTACTAAAGCATATAATATAGGAGCTAGAGTAGAAGATACTATGAGGGCTGCAGATTGGTCGAAGGAATCGACTTTTAAAACCTTCTATTTTAAGCCCATGGAAAGTGTGACATCGTTAGTGGTAAGTAAGCTTTGAACAAGCATAATCCGAGCCTCCAGTCTTGACATAGAATTCAGATTTTCAACACATTTGTTACTGAAAGTCATAATTCTATTAAAGACACAGAGGCGAAGGATTATCCCACCCTATCAATCGTACGAATGTAGAAAGTGATATATCATGTTTATGTGTTATGCATGCTGCTTATGAGAAATATTTGTACGTTTTATTGAAGATATAATTTACTGTACCTATGTATACGATTGTCCCAACCAATTTTTATTCGGTCTATAGTCACCTTTCTAATTTATGTTTTCTATAGGAGGGACGACGGACAACAAGCAATCCGGGATCTGAATTAAGATGCAGAGGGAAGTTCAACGAAGTACTGAACACAGCCTCGCAGGATCAAAGAAAGAGGAGGAGTAGAAAGAGGACAAGAGGTTTTATATGAGGACTTGGTTTTAATTGGTTACTGGAATCACATGGTCAGTTGGAGGACCTATGGACATGGACTACAAAACTCAAAAACTTCATGGTTATTGTAGTTTTTTATAGTTTTTGTGTCTTTTTCATGTTGGTGTTTTTCTTTGCTGCTGATCAGTAAAGTTTGGAGAAAGCATAATCCTTCGCCTCCGTGTCTTTAATAGAATTATGACTTTCAGTAACGAATGTGTTGAAAATTTGAATTTAAAGATGGCAGCCAGGCAAGTGTCACTCGATACTAACTCTGGATTCGTTTTGATTATTATAACTGTCAAAAGGTGTCTATCAACAAGAGGAAACTCTGTCAGAATATCTGTGGGCTTTTGCTTTTAACATTATATGCATGCTCTCATTTGCCAATTATCTCAGTTGGTCAATGATCTGAAAAATGTTCCCACATCCTCAACTTTTTCCAAAAAGGAGTCAATAACTAAGAGCAGACAATTCAGTTTGTTTTGGCAACATCATTCAGGCAATAAGCCCCTCGCCTGCGGCCCATTACTGCATATGGTAATGCCCCCAGGGCCCATAGTTAGTAGAGTACTAATTTTTTTTCAGCTGCAGCGTTGCAAAGACTGAAAAAAAATGTACAAAAAATGCCCACCGCGGACAGGAAAACTTAGTCCTGTCTCCATTTCCATGGCGGCCATTTATACAAAAGGGAAAAAAGATCAACAAAATAAATGGCCGTGATGGAACAGGGAGAAGGGACTAGAAGGGACTACACGTAGTCCCTTTTCCCTTTCCATGGCGGCCTCACTTGCAAGACGAAGATGCAGGGCAACGTGACCGGGCTCACCATGAGGTAAGACACAGAAAAGCACCAATCAGTGCTTATATTACAATGATAGTTTGGCGTGCTGGGTACTAATGGTCAAAATAGGACTGAGAAGTCGCCAACATTCTACAGAAGTACTTTAAATAGCAATACAACCATGCATGATGATGTAAGAGGCAGTTGTTACCATGGAGCACCCTAAATACTTGTATCAACATGTGTTGCTGATGGCTCTAAGTGGCTATTCATTGCACGCTCCTGCATTTCAGACTCAAAGATGTTGGGATGAGCTGTATATAACTCAGTGACTCGTCTATCTAAACAGCTGCCTCCATTGGCATTCAGGTGCATGACACATCGCGGCTCCAGCTGCATAATAAAATGCGATTCGACTTCTATACATATCTGCTTCTTTATTGTGATTCTGGATTCCGTTCTCTGAGCATCTGAAGGATGGAGGTGTATGCATTATACATCACACGTGCACTGGACGGTGTCCCTGTCACAGCAATTCACGAGAAAGCAAACCTTTGGGCAATATTTTGACATGCTGCCAGCTTGCATGTTGCTTGTCAAATCTTTGCAAGCAATGTTCTTGGCCGCATTGATTTCACCTTGCTGCAGACATTGTGCAGCGTGTGAACTGTCAAATGTTTACGTGATAGGAAAAAATGCCATTTCCCTTGTGCAATGACAGCAATAGCACAATTGAATATTAGTGAACTTTTACATAGGACACCACTATCAAATTTACTTGATCTGTTGTTAAGTATTATTATTACCAATGTAAAAGGTGCTGATTGACTGTGGTGGTGGTCAAGCATGCAGCTCTATGGGTATTCCATTGCAGACCCGCCAGAGCGCCAAGAGACCACGCATGTGGTGAAAGTGCACGGTACAAGAACCTTTAACATAACAACACATTACATAACATAACGTATGCATTGCTCATTACACCTGAGAACGATGCAACACAGAAATGTCAAAAGATTCCTTAACATGTCATGGGTGGTGATGCCAAGTTACGTAATAATGATCATGTTACACACAAGTGCTGATTTGGCAGGCCTGGGGAATGGCTCCTTTATAAAAGGACATGACCAGAGAACCTAGTCCTGTCACCTCTAGTAGAGTTCGATCCCTGGCTCAGGTCTACTCAGTCTTGCATCCTTTCCCGGTCCCCCCTCCTATTCCTAACCTCGGCTGTTTAGCAAGTTCCCCTGATGAAAATACCATGGTGGTCCTTGAAAGCCATGATTACACTATTGATATTTCATGTTACTCCAAGTTGAAGAGAACCGCTCGTGGACCCACTGGGCCAGGACCCACAAATCTACGTTATTACATAAGACAATAATGATTCAAGAAGAAAGGTTTGTGGGAGGTGCTTGTGGAGTGTGCACAGAGCACCACACTTATCAGTTTACAGAAAATGGAAATTACCAGGGGGTCGCTCAGATTTGTATTTTTGCAAAGACTTCATCAGGACAGCCCAGCAACTTTCGGGCAGGGTTGTGGGTGAAAGCATTGCAGCTCTACCTATTTCAAAATATCAGCAAGAACTATAGTAATGTTGGCAGGTGGAGGTGAGGAGTGGTCCACTCCCAAATTGACACTACTTGGAGAATTGGTTGTCCATCTATCTGGGAACCAATCCACGGACAAGCTCACACCACATACACACCTGCACACAATCATATGAGCTGGTCTAAGCCCCACAGACTTATTTAAGCAGACACATACAATGGTCTAGTTTGGACATTAGGAGTTGGAGTATGGAGCGGAAGCACGACATAGCAGCAAGGAGGTCAAAAGGAGAGATAGTTAGAAAAGGAGGTGTAGGAGAGAAGCAAAGTGTGGTGTTGCATGGGAGGTGGACAGAAGAGAGTGAAAACTAGAGGGGGAGGTGCAAGGTAGAAGAATGGTGTGGAGGGTGGCAAGGGGAAAGTGAGGATAAAGAGAGAGGGAGTGGGTAGGTGGATGAGAACAAGAGAGAGCACACGAGTGAATTAGAAGATGGAACGGATAAGGGAGCCGAGGAGGGGCCATGAAAGTGGGAGGAGAAAGCAAGGGAAGTAGAGCGGGAAAATAATGAAACAGAGAAAGAGAGATGGGTGAACAAGAGCAGAAAAAGAAAGAGAGACCGGGGAAGTGGAGGAGAGGTTAAAGAGAGAAAATGGTGTAGAAGGCAGTGGAAAAATAATGGAGGAGAAGTGAAAATAGTCATCAAAAGAGAGGACCTAGGGAAGAAGGAAGGAAGATGCAAAATAGCGAGAAGAAAGCAGGAATAAAGTGGTGGGAAAAACCAAAGCAAGGCAGAAGAAGGAAAATAGGGGTAATTAATTGAGCTCTTTAGAATCTCATGTCTCAAGAAAGTTTATCTACTTGTACAACCTTGAAAGCCAACAAGCCTAGAGATACATTCCATCAGTAAATGGAATCCTGATAAACCCATGCAGTCAAGTGATCTGTGTATTTTTCCCAAGTCACTACCCCCTCAAAAGGTCTAAGGTTACCAGGTGGAGGTACCTGGTAGAAGCATCCAGGAGAACCACTGCCAGATCCTGAAAACTTTAGCAACAGCCAACAAAGACCCAACGAAAGTCAAGAAAGAAGTATGGAACACTCTACCTTTTTAGCACTCTGTTGCTCTGAGCTAGGTAGGTACTATAAAAAAATATAATAGCAACGATAATAATAATGATAATAATGATAATAAAAATAAAACCCGGGCCTGCGAGAGACTGTATTGCTGCCAAGAAGGCGTGTGGAACAGTGGAAAGAAGGAAGGACTGTGGATCACGGTCCTGGGGAAAAGGGTCAGAAAAAAGCTAGTCCCATGTTTTGGCCCAATAAAAGGGAACTGGCTGCAGCAGTATAGTTAAGGTTACATCACACTTCACGTAGGAGCATTCTAATTGCTTGCCCGTATAGCTTTTGAAGCCATGGATGGATTTTCATGAAATTTGGCAAGCAATGAACTGTCACCAATTCAAGAGAACACGTCAACGTCGGCGAGCTTCCATTAATTGGTTCAAAATGTATAGGGAGTTGAAAAAACACATCTTTCCACTCCTTAGAAGGGAGGTTGAAAGAGAGAAAATGAATTATCCGAACATGATTGCTTGAAATTGTCCATATAGATTCTCTAGACTGTTGGGACACCTGTACTCTTTACCTTGAACTTGTGCGTGTTTCAAAAATGTTGAAAATCAAATCAGGTAACATCGAGATATTAGCATGTAAATGAATGAATGAATGAATGAATCAATGAATAAATCAATCAATCAATCAGAGTTCATTTCAGATTTTTTTGATATCCATAAAACCATTACCATCAACATAAGTATCATACATCATAAAATCCATAAAATGAATAGGAAACGGGGGATAACATCACTTACTAATCTGAATAAGAACATCCTTCACATGACAGCATTTAAAAATATGTAACTCCTGCCTAAAAAACTGCTAAAATACCCCATGCCCACCCACCCACAACCATGCACTCTTAAAAAAATGGGTGAGAGCAAACTCAACCACTGGCCTTGTAGAACTTAATATAAACATCAATGCCAAGTGCTGCGACCTTATCCCGCTTCCTCGTAAAATAATCAGTAGAAACTTTCTTCTAAGATCAAAGAATCATGGGCAAACGAGAACAAAATGACTAAGCATCACAGATGCCCCACACATACAATTCATGTTACAATTCTGGTCCTTTTCTGCTGCACTTCACCTACTGGCAAAATGTTGGATCTAGCCTTGGTAATAAGGGTTGGATGTTAGGGGACAGACACCTGCATCAAATATTCTGCGGGTTCCTCCACAGGAGCTAAGGCCATGCATGCCCTAAAGTGTCATGGACATTGCTTCATCCTCCCTTAATAATGCAAAATAATCCATGCCTCTGCTTTTTATCAGGGTCTTACGGATGATTCGCAATGCTTCTCGGGTCTTCAATATATGATGTAAAGGATAGTTTGTGTAATAGGGAGTTCGTGGGTGCCGGCCAAATGACCATATAGGAACCCTGCATGGTGGTTAGATTCAAAATCAAATCTTTTGTTTGTCAGTTGGCAATGATTATCGTACCATGCCGTGGCCGAGAGTAAAATGGGTCTTACAAAAATATTATCTGAAAGATGCATCATAGCAGTCTCCCTATGCATCGAATAGACTGGTGTTGATGAAGGGACCATTAATAACGTTATCAGGCAAAATGTTTAGTTTTTTGAAACCCTCCAGATTTCACATGCATACATTCCCATTGGGATAGCCTTTGCCTTATACGCCTTCTACATATGTTCCACTGACCAATGCCCCGTGGTATTATCCAGTCTAAAGATACCTCTGATAGTCTGATTTATCTTAACATTTTGCTTCATAATAAAGATTACCCCTGCTAACTGCGCAGGGAGTATTAATTCTATTAAAGACTAGGAGGCGAGCATTATGCTTCAACTTCTTTATTTACTATCCTTCAGCAGTTTCAACATCTATATCAAACAACAACAAAGAAATGTCCATGTGACTTTCACTTTAAAACTACAAATCCCAAAGTCTCTGTAGTCCTTCTTTCTCTCCAGCTCAGCTATGACCACATCCTGTTCCTGAGCTCCTCCTCTCTTTTACGTGCTCTCAATGTCCTGATACCAAAACTTCACGTCCTGCCAACTGAGCAAGGACTTCTCAAACTCCAACATAACAACTTCACAACGGCTGAACTCTCGCCATCCTTCCTAGCCCAATCCCTCAATTGTTCTTCTGCTCTTCCCCTAGAGAAAACATAAATATAATGTCAGGGTGGAATCTAGTTTGTCATCATATCCTTACACAATTACATGCAACATGATTATCAAACAGTCGCGGGTGGGAACTAATGCTCGCCTCCTAGTCTTTAATAGAATTAATACTCCCTGCGCAGTTAGCAGGGGTAATCTTTATTCTATGACAAGACTGGAGGCGAGCATTATGCTTGTTCAAAGCTGTCCCAACACTGTACTCGCTATACTCTCAGTCGGTTTGAAATAAAATTCTCTGAAAGTACGATCATTCGCCCAGTCTGCTGCTGCCATAATATCTTGCAAAGGAACCCCTGTCCTATACGCTTTAGACGCCATGGCCCCTCTTACTGAATGCGCACCATATTGCTGCAAATCAATGCCTGATGCTAGCATTACTTCTCTGACCCATCTCGCTATGGTAGCCGTTTTAACCGCCTGAAAAGGCTTCCTACGCGCTATTAACAACTGATTTGTACCCATCGCTCTATTCTCTGCCGTCCTAGCTTCGTATTCCTTGATGCAGCTAGCTACGCAGCATTTAGACTTATTAGGAAAATAGGGATAGTGCACTGTGGATGTATTCGATTTAGTCCTCTGTACCACTACAAAGGTCACTCCTTCCGGCCCAAACGTCCTCCTGGTAATCTCCAATGCTTTAACATCGGACACCCTCTTACAGGATATGAGACATAACAGCATCGCTAACTTGCCCGATAACTGCTTGAGAGACAAATATCTATTAACTGGCCAGCTTTCCAATAATCTCAATATTTTCGTCACGTCCCACAGGACTGTATATCTGGGAACTGGTGGCACTTTAAACTTAGCTCCTCTGATGAGCTGTCGGATATATCTGTTATATCCTCTTCCACTTGTGAAGAGTCTGATTCCCTGTCCTCCCCTTCCTCCTCACCTCGGATTTTCCGATGTAATGCAAGCTTCGGGTTATCCTGAGTTCGAGTCTTCCCCTTTTTTTTTTGCAGATAAGGACGACCGTGAAAGGACGCCACAGTGACACCCAATGGGTGAACTGTGGCTACCCCCCTCAGCCCTTAAACAGTGGGGAAAAAGCCAGAGGCATAAAAAACCCCAGAAAGGTATGCTTCTGCTGAAGAGATGAGTGGATCAGGAAATTCCAGGGATGGTAAACTTGGGTGTATAACCAGCAGTAGAAAGTCTGAGTACCACAGGTTAATTGTTCGGGTAGCAACAATACAATTCAGGAAGAGGCAGGCAATCCGTAGGACAGGCAGGAGTCGATACACTAGAAGTACAAGAAAACGCCAATAGGGATGAGGTAAGGCAGTCCGTTGAACAGAAGGAGGTCGATACACAGAATGGCAAGGCTGAAGGTAAAGGGGAAAGGGGTGGAGAGGAAAGGATTGAAAGAAAGCAAGTCTGAGGGAAAAATAACACAAGATGGGAGGAAGGGACCAGTGGAAGATGGGAGCAGAAAGTAGAAGGAGGAAGGACGAGGATACGGAGGTGAGAGGATAAGCTGGAAATTCAGAAAGGGAGGACGGGGAGGTAGGAGATGGTGAAGAGACAAAACACTGAGGAGCGAATTGTAAGGAGTACGGCAGCGCAGGCGATCAGGGAAAACTGTTTGTTGCAACGCATCCGACACCGGAAGTGAGTGGCTAAAGAACCGGCGTCGGAATGCATAGAAAAAAAAAGATTAGACTCGTACTCTGCGCTTCGTCGTACGTGAAAGAACCAGCAATGGAGGACGCAGCTTCCATTTAGCCCAAAGCCGCCAGGTTCCCTGAGGTGTGACAGTATGCCCCCTCCTAAGGTCCACTCCTCCTGGCTTGCTCGGATGACTACGGTGGAACTTGTACAACAGGAGGGGGGTATTCAAATGAGATCTAGGTTCCCAGGTGTTTTCTGAAGTAGGGTATCCCTTCCAGCGAATAAGGTACTCTAAGCGTCCTCTATGATACCGGGAGTCACATATCTGGGCCACCTCATAGACATCTTTAGAAGGATCTTAAGGTACTGAGGTGTTGCTTGTCTTACGGGTCCATCTATCTTCAACAAAGGACTTTAGTTGAGAAGTGTGAAACACCGGATGAACTCGGCGTAAGCTTGACGGTAGCTGTAGGCGAAAGGCTACAGGGTTTATGACTCGAGTGATCTTGTATGTTCCAATATATCTAGGGGACAGTTTTGAGGGACGTACCCAACGTGGTAGGAATTTGGTCGACAGGAGTACCTTAGAACCAACACCCCATTCAGGAACTGGTCTACGGTGTTTATCCGCTTGGGTCTTGTTTCTTTCTTGGGCCTCCTTCAATTCCAGCCTAGCTTTGTTATGTGCCTCCCGGATAGTTGTCAAAGAGGCTTCGGCTAATGGAAGTTCCATGTGAGCTAATGGAAGTAGGGTGCGGGGATGGTAACCATAAGTACAGAAAAAAGGGCTAATTCCGAGGGCAGAGTGTTTAGCGTGATTGTAAGAAAATTCTGCCATCGGGAGTAACTGGACCCAGTTGTCTTGCTGTTGGTTAACGAAACACCGGAGATACTGCTCTAATGTACCGTTGAGGCGTTCCGTCTGTCCGTTAGATTGTGGATGGAATCCCGAGGTGAGAGCTCTCTCTATACCCAAATCTTTACAGAGAGCGGACCAGAAATGGGATGTGTACTGCCTGCCTCGGTCTGAAATTATCTTAGTAGGTAGACCGTGTAACTTGAATATGTCTTTCAAGAAGATTTCTGCCATACAGGAGGCAGAAGGTACTCTGGGTAAGTGTGAGAAATGTGGCAACTTGGTGAAAGAATCAATCACCACCATTATACAGGTACAACCTTGCGACACTGGTAAATCAACGATGAAATCAGAAGATACTGTGGTCCAAGGTCCAGTAGGAATGGCACAGGGTTCCAACAATCCCAGAGGACGTTGCGTGGTGGATTTGTTCCGAAGGCAGGTGGTACAAGACTGGGCATATTGTTTGGTATCTTCCCTCATGTTGGGCCAAAAGAAATGTTGTACTAGAAAATCTTGAGTACAACGAATACCACGATGTCCGGCAAACTTGGAGTCATGACACCAGGATAGTGCGGTCTTTCTTAAAGCTGGTGTGGGTAGGTACAATTTGTCGTTTACCAGATAAAGTCCGTCTTTAACGACGTACTCAGTCAGGTTGTCATGCATTTCGTCCTCGAATCTTCCTCCTGAATCGTCCTTGACTCGTTGTAAAAAGGTAGAAATAACTCCAATTCTTTGGGACCTAGAAAACATCAATTCAGTCGTGGATTCCGATTCAGACAGATAGTCGCTGCGCCGGGACAGGGCATCAGCTACCAGGTTTTGTTCGCCTGGGATATAGGTGATCTCGAAGTCAAACTGGGCGAAGAAATGTGCCCATCTTGCCTGCCTGGTATTATAGCATTCAAATTGGCGTAATACTTGCAGATTTTTGTGATCCGTGCGAAGGGTAAAAGGATGTTCCCCACCTTGGAGGAGGTGGCGCCATTCAGCACAGGCTAATTTCATGGCGAGTAACTCTCGCTCTATAACAGAGTAGTTACGTTGGCAGATGTTTAGGGTTTTGGAAAAATAGGACACCGGGTGTTCCTTACCATGGTGTTCTTGTAGTAAGACCGCTCCTACAGCGGCTGAAGAGGCGTCAGTTTCCACAATGAAAGGGCTGTGCTGATCGGGTTGTCTTAAGACAGGAGCCGAACAAAAGGTCCGTTTGAGCTGTTGAAAACTCTTCTCCGCCTGGGGGGACCATTGGAACGGAGAGGAGGACTTCTTAAGAAGAGTGGTCATTGGAAGTAACTGTTGGGAGAAATTTGGGATGAATTTTCGATAGAAGTTAGAAAGGCCAAGGAATCTCTGGATGTCCTTAACCGTCTTAGGAGACGGCCAGTCTAGGATGGAATTGACCTCTTGTGGGTCCATGGCAATGCCCTCAGAGGAAAGGATGTAACCTAAGTAGGAAATGGACTTAGCCGAAAAGACACATTTTTCGAGTTTGACAGAGAGATGATTTTCTTGTAATCTGTGAAACACCTCCAGGACATGGATGTTATGTTCTTCTTGGGTGAGAGAGAAGAGAAGGGTATCATCTAGGTAGATGATGACTGAGTATCCCAAGAGATCAGAAAAGAGTCTGTCCATGAAGCGTTGGAAAATGGAAGGAGCATTGACAAGGCCAAATGGCATTACTTGATATTCATAAAGTCCAAAGGGGGTCCTATATGCAGTCTTCCACTCATCCCCAGATTGGATACGAAGCAGATGGTAAGCGTTCCGTAGATCTAGTTTGGTAAATATTGTGGCCGACTGAACGGCATGAATGATTTCTGAAATGAGAGGCATGGGATACCTGTCCTTTGTGGTTACCTTGTTTAGCCCCCTGTAATCCATACACGGGCGTAGTTCCAGTGTGTCTGTCTTGGGGATGAAGAATAAGGAGGCCCCTGCAGGAGATCTAGGAGGCCTAATCAAGTCATTGGCCAGATTCTTATCGAGGTATTCTCGCAGATATCTTCTTTCTTGAAGTGTCAAAGGAAACATCCGACAAAAGGGGACCAAGGCCCAAGGATGCCGATCGATCCTGCAATCTTCAGGTCTGTGAGGAGGAAGCTCAAGAGGTATCTTCTCTGTCACCACATCAGTGTATTCTTTGAGAAAGGAGGGTAAACAATGTATTGTCTTAGATTCTATTCCACTGGCTGTTTGTATTGCTGAAAAGGTAGGTTTGGGCAGACAGTTCTTCTTACAGAAGGTTGAGTGGAAGCTTAAAAGGTTTCTGGTCCAATCTATGGAAGGGTTGTGTCGACGAAGCCAACCTATGCCCAGGATAAGAGGGAAGTGAGCTGCTCGGATAATGTTAAAGGATAAACGTTCAGAATGTTCCATGATGCACACGGTGAGGATCTCTGGGGAATGAGTGATCAGGCCTGAGCTTAAAGGTTCTCCGTCGACACCCTCTACCTTCTGATCTTCGGTCTTGGCTACTCGAATAAGTCTGTGGCTTTCTGCCCACTGAGTGTCTATGAAATTGCCTGCGGCCCCACAATCCAGGAGAGCCTGGGTCTGAATAGAGGTCTTGCCGATCAGTAGGGTAACTGCCATCACCATGAGTCGGTCATCGTTACTACCTTCCAAGGTAGTGATTGAAAGGGTAACAAAGGGACTAGGATTATTCCCTCGGTAGTGAGTCCCCAAACTTACCGAGGGTGCCCGTTTCCCGAGCGTCTCGGGGGTACATCTGGGCAGTCTCGAAGTAAATGAGTCGAAGATCCACAGTACATACACAGACTTCCTTCTCGCTTTCTTCTGCGTTCTTCAACCGTGAGAGGGGCGCGGGTAGTACCTATCTGCATAGGCTCTTCTCGCGTGGAGCGTGTCGAGGAAGGTGATGTCAGAGGGAGGGAAACAGGAGGTATGGGGATCCCAATCTTTGTCTTTCGACGCTCTGCTCGTCGTTCGGTTAACCAAAAATCTATCCACAATGTGGCTGCGATGAGATCTGTGAAGGTGAGAGGTCTTTCTATGCGTGCTAGTTCGTCCTTTAATTCTTCTCGCAGACCTCTCCGGAATATGGCGTATTGTGCCTGTTCTTGCCAGCCCGCCTCTGCGGCTATTTGTTTGAACAACGTGATGTAGGACATTAAGTCGGAGTTCCTTTGTCTGATGTCCAACAGGTCCTCGGAGGCCAAATACGTACTCTCAGGACGTAGGAAGGTCTGTTTCATCAATGTCTTGAATGCTTCGTAATCTTGTAACACGGGATCTGCTCTGTTGACCAGCGGGGTAGCCCAGGCCAGTGCATTGCCTGACATGTGAGTAATCATAAACCCGACCTTAGCATGCCCCGAAGAGAATGTTTGGGAACGAAATGAGAAATGCAGGTTACAAGCATCCAAGAACTCCTTTAAACTCTTGGGCGTCCCATCAAACTTCCCTGAGACTAGGGTTAATGGAGGTACATCCGTAGTAGGTGGGTCTCGTTCAGCAACTCTCTGCTGTAAAGTGGCATTTGCGCCTTTGAGATTTTGAACTTCTACGTTCAAGTTCTGGACTGCTGCCACTAACTTCTGCACCTGTTGCGGAGTGGCCATAATGGTTTGTGGCGTTGCAAACTGTCGGATATATCTGTTATATCCTCTTCCACTTGTGAAGAGTCTGATTCCCTGTCCTCCCCTTCCTCCTCACCTCTGATTTTCCGATGTAATGCAAGCTTTGGGTTATCCTGAGTTCGAGTCTTCCCCTTTTTTTTTTGCAGATAAGGAAGACCGTGAAAGGATGCCACAGTGACACCCAATGGGTGAACTGTGGCTACCCTCCTCAGCCGTTAAACAGTGGGGAAAAAGCCAGAGGCATTAAAAACCCCAGAAAGGTATGCTTCTGCTGAAGAGATGAGTGGATCAGGAAATTCCAGGGATGGTAAACCTGGGTGTATAACCAGCAGTAGAAAGTCTGAGTACCACGGGTTAATTGTTCGGGTAGCAACAATACAATTCAGGAAGAGGCAGGCAATCGGTAGGACAGGCAGGAGTCGGTACACTAGAAGTACAAGAAAACGCCAATAGGGATGAGGCAAGGCAGTCCGTTGAACAGAAGGAGGTCGATACACAGAATGGCAAGGCTGAGGGTAAAGGGGAAAGGGGCGGAGAGGAAAGGAAGGAAAGAAAGCAAGTCTGAGGGAAAAATAACACAAGACGGGAAGAATTGACCGGTGGAAGATGGGAGCGGAAAGTAGAAGGAGGAAGGACGAGGATACGAAGGCGAGAGGATAAGCTGGAAATTCAGAAAGGGAGAACGGGGAGGTAGGAGATGGTAAAGAGACAAAACACTGAGGAGCGAATTGTAAGGAGTACGGCAGCGCAGGCGATCAGGGAAAACTGTTCGTTGCAACGCATCCGACACCGGAAGTGAGTGGCTAAAGAACCGGCGTTGGAATGCGTAGAAAAAAACAGACTAGACTCGTACTCTGCGCTTCGTCGTACGTGAAGGAACCAGCACTGGAGGACGCAGCTTCCATTTAACCAAAGCCGCCAGGTTCCCTGAGGTGTGACATGAGCCTACAAACTGCTGGGTGTTCACCTGCTGGCAATCGGTACGTGACCTGCTGAAATCGCAGATCTGTACATTCCTATAGTGCGGAATGCTTTCCCGTCTTGCAGTAGTTGCGCTAGAAAATTCAGTATCGCCACTACAGGTGCAGAAATGGGATGAAAACTTCTCCCTCTACACCAATTCGTCCACCTAGCCCAAGCCGCGTCGTAGCTCCTCCTAGCCGATGGAGCCCAGGATTCGGCAATAAGTTCTGCAGCTTGCAACGAAATGCCTGGCAGTTCCCATCGTCGGCCTGATATCCTGCACGCGAAGAGCGGGAGTGTCCCTCTCACTCTCACAGGATGACACTGTCCAACTGGGCCCATAAGCAATCGCTCCCCTTCCGGGAGGACTCTCGGCAGGTCTATCAATCGCTCTATCAGCATCAGGAACCACACCTGAGCTTTCCACAGTGGTGCTACCAGCACCAGCTCCGCTCTCTCCCTCCGACACTTCGCTAGCACCCTGCTCAGCATCATGAACGGAGGGAAAGCGTAGTGTGTATCACCTGCCCAGTCCTGCAGGAATGCGTCCGTGCCTCTTGCGTCTGGGTCTAGCCTCCAACTGAAGTAGCTGGGTATCTGAGCGTTGAGGCGAGATGCAAACAGATCTGTGTGTAATGGACCCCATCTCTGATCCAGAATCTGATCCAGAATCTGAAACACTGCTGGATCCAACCTCCAATTGCTGGAGTCTGTGAGGTAGCGGGAGTTCCAATCCGCTATTACATTCAGTGCTCCGGGTAAGTACTCTGCTGTCACTGATGTCCCTGTCTTCAGGCAGTAATGCCAGAAATCCTTCGCTAGCTCGGCTAGCATCTTGGACTTCGTCCCTCCTAAGTGGTTTATGTAACGTACTGCCGATATGTTGTCCATCTTTAACAGCATGCAAGACTTCACCCTGTCTCTCGTGAATGTCTTTATCGCGAAAGAGCCCGCTAGAAGCTCTAAGCAGTTTATGTGCAGGCTCAGCTCCTCTGAGCTCCATTTCCCTCCAGTTTGCAACTCTCCGCATCGAGCTCCCCATCCTAGACGACTGGCGTCTGACTCTATCACCAGGTCCGGCCGGTCCCTGAATATGGCACGCCCATTCCAGGCATCCATATTCTGCAACCACCATTCCAGTTCCGTGATAGATTCCTGGTCTAGTGGAATCGATTGATGATATCTCAACCCTTGTTGAAGGTGTCTGATTTTCAATCTTTGTAAGGCTCGATAGTGTAAGGGACCTGGAAAGATGGCTTGTATGGAGGCTGCTAGGAGGCCCACTATCCTCGCTAGAACTCTCAGAGAAATCACTTTCTTCTCTAAACATGCTCTGATCTCTCTCTTGATGTCTCGGATCTTCCTTGCTGGAAGCTCCAGGGTGGCTTTCCTTGTGTCTAGGACGAAGCCGAGAAAATCCAACCTTTGTGCTGGCTTCCTATCTGACTTCTACGTGTTCACCAGAAACCCCAGTGACTGTAACAGGTTTAGTACCCACTGCGTCTGATATTCCAGCGCTCCACGATCTTCTGCCAGCAGTAATAGATCGTCTAAGTATATGATCAGCCGAATCCCTTTTTCTCGGATGGCTGCGGCTACTGGTTTCATCAATGTCGTGAACGCCCAAGGCGCTGACGCAAGCCCGAATGGCATTGTTCTGAATTGCCAGAACTGTCCCCTCCAACGAAAAGCCAGGAATCCTCTGAAACGCGACTGCACAGGCACCGTCAGGTAGGCGTCCTTTAGGTCTAACCTGGTCAGCCAGTCTCCCTCTCTCAGAGAATCTCTGAGCTGATGGATCCCGTCCATCTTGAAATGATGGTAAACTATCCATCCGTTCAGCTCTTTTAAATTGATTACTGGGCGTAATTTCTCCTTCCTGTGAACGAGAAACACGTTGCTGTGGAAACTCGGGGCCCCGGGGCATCTTTCTATGGCTCTTTTCTTCACTAAATGCTCCAATTCAGTATTGAGGGCCTCTTGCTCTGCATTCGCTAGGTGCGGGCGACGGGGTACACTTGTCTGCACTGGGTCCTGAATGAACTCTAACTGCAGACCTCTGACGGTTTGCAAGATCCAGGCATCGCTGGAAAGTGTGCTCCAGCTTCCCCAGAACATACATGTCCTCCCTCCCACTGGAGGGTAAGTTATAGCTCTTACCTGGCGTGAACCCTTGGCCTCGTCTGAAACCTTTTACCTGCCGCCCTCTGGTACTGCGACCTCTGGCCGGGAAGAAGGTGTCTTGTTGTCTGTTCTCCCAGTACTGGGCTCTGTGATTCGGGGGTCTTCTGCCTCCTTGTTGGCGACCGGTCGAGCGACCCCTGTAACGACCTGTCCCTGCAAAAACTCTCTGAGGGAAGATCTTGCGAATGGATGCCTGCGCTTTCTCCAGGTACGTGTACGTGCCCACAAAGCGGCCCATCTACTTCCCGAAAGTCTCACCGAACAAGAGGCCTTGGGTTGCTTCTCCGGCTTCATAGGACGCCAGGTCACTGAGCTTCGAGTCAATCTTCAGAAGCAACCCACTTCTTCTCTCAGAGGCTATGGCGCAATTTGCGTTTCCCAGGAGGCAAACTGCCCTTTGGGCCCATCCGTCTAGAGCCTCTGGGTCCACCTCTTCGCCGGTGTCCCTCGCCCTTTCTGCCAAGTCCATGATCTTAGCGAGAGGACCGGCTAAGTCCAGGACTTTCTCCTGGCAACTCTTCCATGACCTATCGATCCCTTTACGGGGATCCTTATTGGTCTTTGAAACAAAGGTGAGCATCTTCGGATCCAATTCGGGGGCTTCCGCCACCTTCCCCGGCAAGTCTGGTCGGGGGCATTCTGCCCGGAGACGCTGTCGCACTTCTTTATCCAAGACTTTCCTCAGCCTCGCTGTCATATATTGAGCCACTCTTGGAGAAGGCTGCCAGTCGGAAGACCTCGGATTTCTAATGGCATCCGGGTCGAACATATCATCTTGCTCCTCCTCAAGGTGCTTTTCTTTTCAGGCTTTCTTACCCCCGCTGGGTTTTGCCCACTCTTCCTCGACTGGCTCCCCCGGCTCTTGAGGGGTCAAGTCCCCTTCCTCTGGCTCTTCTTCCGAGCCTAGGTCATCATCTCCTTCATTTTCTTCCCCAGGAGAGGGGGTCATGAGGTCCGGCACAGCCTAACGCTGCAAATATGCTTTCTTAAGCTTCGCAAAAGCGTCGGCGACCTCCGGGGCCTTATCATCTGCCCCATCCGTAGGGCCCTGGGGGTCTGCAGAGGCTTTTCTCTTGCAGGCCTGAATACTCCCCTTAGACCCTGCTCCAGAGGGTTTGATGGGCAAGCTGCAAGTCTTCTCGGTGCTTCCTGTAGGCTGGTGAAGCATAGCTTCCAGTGTCTCAAGCCTTTCCTGTAAGGGTCTCACCCCTTGGGCCACTGCATCTACTAGGGAATTCCCCAGCACCTCCTTGAAACTAGGAGCCAAGTCAAGGGACTGCTCCTCCTCACTCCACTCGAATTCCGACATGATAGGGGTGCTGCGTGCCTTAATACCTTGGTGTAGGTGTCCTTTGCTGCCCACTTCCGAGCAGATGCTCCTCTGAGACAACTTCTGTGTCTCTTAGAAATATATCATTAATTTCCTCTTTTTTTATTTTTATCTTTTTGTTATTTTATTTTTTATTTATTTATTTTCTTTATTTTTTTTTTTCCTAGTGGCTGCACCAGACTCTCTTGATCTGCTGTGCCTGTGATGGCTTATGGGTCTGTACCTTCGCCTGTGAGACAGAAGCCTCGTGTATGGATGCTTACTGGCACTGACCTTTGAACTTTTTTATTTTTTCTTGTATGCTGCGGGATGCTCCTGCGCCTGCTGCCTCTCTCTCCTGAAGCTACGCAGGCCCTCACTCGTCGTGTGCTTCACGAGCGCGAGGAGAAAGCTGTGGATTCAGGAGCCGCAATGGAAGCTCCGTAACGTTCGGAGTAACGATCTTGCTGGCGAGGCCGCGTTGCAAAGTGAATGCGACGCGGCTCGGCGCTCCGAAACCTCCGCCCCCACGAGGGTGGGGGCCGGAGTATTCCTTCCAGGCCCTCAGCGAGGGCTTGATGCGCCCGGCGCTCGACCCTGCCTCCCCAAGGGAGGGGGTCCGCCGAAGCGTGTCCACTCCCCGCTGTAGGGGCGGTTCGAGATAGCTCCGCGGCCCGGTAATGCACCCCTGATGTGCCGGTAATACGGCACGGGGCTCGCGGCCGCCGGAGCTCCCGATGCTGCCACGAAGCAGCCAAATAGATCGTGCTCTATGCTCTCGCGCGCAACGATGCAACGGAAGCCGCTCCCGGCTCGGACTGAAGTCCTGTAAAAACTCCGACCTATGTAATGCAATTAGTATAAAAGGAAAAAAAAGACATATAATGTGCTGCGCAAACATCCTTCGGAGGCCTTCTAACCTCCAACTCAATTAAATCCCCCCCAATGCTATCTAAACAGGTATTCTTCGTATTAGCTGGGAGGTAGAAAGAAATCACTTATCTGCTTGAAGAGCAGTAAAAGAAGAGGAGGAGCTCAGGAACAGGATGTGGTAATAGCTGAGCTGGAGAGAAAGAAGGACTACAGAGACTTTGGGATTTGTAGTTTTAAAGTGAAAGTCACATGGACATTTTTTTGTTGTTGTTTGATATAGTTGTTGAAACTGCTGAAGGGTCGTAAATAAAGAAGTTGAAGCATAATGCTCGCCTCCAGTCTTGTCATAGAATGTGGTCATCCCACTTCAGACGCTTGTTGCATCTGATCCCCAGGTAATCAAAGAAAGTGCAGTGTTCTAAATGCTGTCCTTGCAGATACATTGGGGGATACCTTTTTGGTCTACAGGCAACACACATCGTAAAACATGTAGAATTATTGACCCTTAAATTCCGGTCCCTCATAAGCTGAAATCATAACCTGTATTGTCCTAGGACTCTTAGCCAGGAAAACAGCATCAACAGCATAGAGGAGAGCTGGCAATCTCCTGGTGCCACACCTTGGTACATCGGCAATGCATGACTTCAACAAAGGGGCAAGAACATTAACATATAAGTTTAAAAGATGGTGCACAAGGACACAGCCTTGTTGAACTCCTTTATTTCCCACTATATACTCTTAGTCAGCTCAAAATTCAGAACATTTAGTGTAAAAAAAATAGGAAGCTATTTTTTTGACATACTGTCATGCACCAGCCCTGGAGATTCATTCACCATTGGAAGTACTACTAACATGGCTTCCGGTTCCAATTCAACGGTCTAGTTTATTTCAACATGGCCGACAGAACCTATAACCTGCAAACCAACCAGCGCCTGGCATGTTGTATCGTTTCCCGTTACGTGCACTGCCAGTCTCTCTTAGCGACTAGCTTTCCAGCTTATTCCCCTTGTTCCCAATTGTTCTAGCCTTATCTTGCCTATTCGCTATTCTTTCACCAGCCGTTTCTCTTGGTTTTCTGGTATGGTGACCGGGATCTGTTTTACTGTTCTTCCAGTCACGACGCGGTACTTTCTAGCAACTACGCGTCTTCCGTGTGTGTGTCTATCTCAGCTATTTCTCTCAGCCTGAGCGTTCTGCAGCCGCCATCGCTGTTTGTTCGTTTCTCTTATCTTCACTTACCTGTCTTTTCCTAATACCTCTGTTTCCTTTTCTGTGCTGCGTACCTGTTATCCTGTTCGGAACGACTCTCCTTCGTTCTGTTGATACACTCTGTTTCCCTGATTGGTGTTCTACCCGGAAGACGGTGGGACTGCACGAACACTTAAGATCTTACTACCTACCTGTCTACCTTTCCGGAGGAACGAGTAGAACAAGTTGTCGGCTTTCCTCCACACGTCTTCCGAGTTCCGCAGCTGTGGGAATCGTCAGTCCAGACCATCTACAAGCAGCAGGACTTCTTGTTTTTCATTGATACACTATCCAAGGACAGACTGAATTCTGATCGAGGTTTTTTGCCTGTTGGCTTTTTCCCTGTTTTAGGGCGTGCTCCTCGGGTATCCCCTGGGTCTGCAGTTTATTCAGATCACGGAGGCCACCGAGAGAGCGCGTCCCTACCTACGACAAAAAAAAGAGAAGAAACCTGGTGAAGGAGTAAGGATCAGGAAGAAGAAGAAGAAGGATACAGCCAGGGTGGAGGAAGTTCCTGAAGAGACAGGTGAGGAGGAGTCAGGGGAGGAGGAGATACAGCCTGACAGTATACAATGCCAAAAGAAGACCATGGCATCTCCAGAGCAGATCCAAGAGATGTGTAACGCCATACAGAGCCTTAGAGCAGACATGCAGTCTCTTCACGCAGAGAACCTTCTTCTTCGCCAGCATGCCACAGCCAGGGAAGCTGGCAAAGATGATCTACCACCGATGCCATTTACATATGGCAAATATGAAGGAAACCCTAAGTTTATTAAGGAATTCCTCGATGCCTGCATGGTTTACTTTTCCTTTAGGCCTCGAGCTTTGGAGTCCGGAAGGGCTCGAGTTGGGTTTCTCATAGCCAATTTTACTGGAAGTGCCCTGGCATGGGCTACCCCTCTGGTTACCAACCAAGACCCCTTGTGGAATGAATACACTCTATTTGTACAGGAGTTCAAGAACCGGTTTGAGCGTTCCGAGGTACAGTATTCGAAGTATGAGGCCTTTCTCGATGTTAAACAAGGGAATCAGGACCTACAAGGTTATATTGCACAATTCCAAGCACTGGCGGTGTCAGTTGGATGGCCGGATACAGGACAACAAACCATTTTCCGAAGAGGGTTAAACGAAGATCATAAGGATGAACTGGCCAGAGTAGTTCATCCTAACAGTTTCCAAGAACTGGTTACTCTAGTCCTACAGATAGGCTACCGTCTACAGGAAAGACGAGCAGAAAGGAGAAGAGGAAGAGGATCGGCACCTCGGTGCAGCCCTCCTCAAGGACGAAGGGAACGACCCACATTGGAAGAACCTATGCAAATAGGATCTACCAGGGGACCTCTAACCAAGACCGAAAGGAGAAGAAGACAGGATTTAAACCTTTGTATGTACTGTGGTTCTGCTAAACATACCCTCAAGGAGTGTCCTGACATTCCCTCTAAGCGACAGGGAAATGCCAGACCCCAGGTGTTTGCAAGGGAGACCATGGGGACGACCGCCCAAACCCTTGCAACCTTACCAGACCCACTAATGAAGGAATAGAGGACAATCATTTGATGGTGTTCCAGGTATCCTTTTCCTACAAGCCGAAGCAGAACCTCTCGGTATTGGCTATGCTGGACTGCAGAGCTGCAGGAAACTTCATCGATGTGACCTGGGCCCAGGAGAATCAGATCCCACTTAGGGAGAAAGATAGACCTGTACCTGTAGAGGGCGTGGATGGCAGTCTGCTCTCATCCGGACCCATTACTATGGAGACGGTTCCCGTAACAGTAGAGATGGATCATCATGTCGAGACCCTCCGCTTTGATGTTATCAGGGCGGCTCATTTTCCGTTAATATTGGGGGTTTCATGGTTAAGAAGACACAATCCCAAGATTGACTGGACGAATAACAAGCTAAGTTTCGACTCAAAATTCTGCCAAGAAAACTGCATGAGCACAAGGGGATCCCAGAGAGAGGTCCGATCCAGTCTAGCAAAGGCTCAGCACAGCCTCTCCGTATCCTCCATACCTGGGCAGTATCAGCCTTTTGCAAGATTATTTGAAGAGATGAACCCTAGACTCCTCCCACCTCACCGCAACGAGGACTGTAACATAGACCTCAAGGAGGAGACCTCTCTTCCATTTGGACGAATGTATCCGTTATCCTTAACTGAAAAGGAAGCATTGAAGGAGTACCTAGCAGCTAACTTGGAAAATGGGCTCATTCGACCATCAAAATCATCAGGAGGGGCATCATTATTTTTCATATCCAAGAAGGACTCTAAAGAACTACGCCCATGTATAGATTACAGGGGCTTGAACAGCATAACCATCCGAGACAGATATCCAATGCCCCTTATCAGAGACATTCTCAAAGCAGTCAGAGATTCCAAGGTATTCACCAAACTCGATCTCCGTGGCGCTTATCATTTGTTAAGGATCAAGAAAGGGGACAAATGGAAGACCGCTTTTAGGACACCGCTGGGATTGTTCGAATATTGCGTTATGCCTTTCGGACTGGTGAACGCCCCAGCGGTGTTCCAGCGATTTGTGGACAGGATTTTCGCTGATATGTTGTACATATCGGTAGTTGTATATCTTGATGATATACTGATCTTCTCCCCTTCCTTGGAGGAACATCGTGTTCATGTGTGCGAGGTTCTCCGTAGGTTATTAGAGAATCATCTCTTTGCCAAACCAGAGAAGTGCCTTTTCGAAGCCTCTGAGGTACCTTACCTGGGATTCATTTTGTCAGTGAAGGGGATTTGTATGGCCCCAAACAAGATTCTAGCGATAGACCGATGGCCAGAACCCTCTTCAGTCAAAGAGATTCAACGTTTCCTAGGTTTGGCAAACTTTTATCGCCAGTTCATACCTAACCTCTCTGATCTCGTGTTACCCATCACAGCACTCCTCAAGAAGGGTGTGGATTCCACTGGGGATCTGCAGCTCAAGAGGCATTCAAGGCCTTGAAAGGACATTTCACCACTGCCCGTGTTCTGGTCCAGCCGGATCATAATAAACCTTTTGTTCTGGAGACTGATGCCTCAGGGGGCGCCTTAGGAGCGTTTTTGTTACAAGAAGGGAGTAATGGGGTTGAACACCCTATCGCTTACTACTCTTGCACCTTGACGGGAAGTGAAAGAAACTACTCGGTACTTGAGAGAGAACTATTAGCAATACGAGCTGCTTGTCAAGAATGGAGACATCTTCTACAGGGAGCCTCACATCAGTTCACCATCCGCACAGATAATAGGAATCTGAGGGTCCTCCAACAGATGGAGTGCGGAAACTCAAGGCATGCACGCTGGGCCTACTATTTTTCCAACTTTGATTTCCAGATCACTCACATACCAGGATCTCAAAACAGTGTGGCTGATGCCTTGTCCCGGAGCTGGTTAGAGGAGGATCTATCAGAAGTTAAAAAGGATAAGATTCTACCTATGCACCATTTCCACATGATTGCTAACCTTTTCCTTCAAAGGGTTCAAGGTGAACTTCTTAATTGTTCTCAGGAGGAAAAGCAGCCAGGCCAGTTGCAGGAACGTGAAGGATTGTGGTTTCATCACTCGGCACTGTTTCTGCCCACACCTACTCTTCGAAGGCAAGCCATTAGTTTTTGTCACGATCTTCCCCTAGCAGGACATAAGGGAGAAAAGGCAACTTTCAAACTGGATTCCAGGAGTTTTTTGGTGGCTGTCGATGAAAAAAGACATCACCTCATATGTGGCTACTAGTCCCACCTGTGCCATTAACAAGACCCCTCGTCACAGACCACTCGGGCTCCTGCATCAGGCTAAAGCGCTTACACGCCCCTGGGAGGATCTTTCATTGGACTTTATCCTAGAACTCCCAGTTTCTAAGGAAAGAACGGTGATCTTAGTGACAATTGATTCATTCACTAAATTGGCTCATTTTATAGCTCTATCGGGAGTTCCCTCTGCCTCGGAGACTGCTACAGTCTTCCTCCACGAGATAGTGAGGTTACATGGCTTACCACAGTCTATTATCTCTGACAGGGGCACGCAATTCACCTCCAAGTTTTGGGACTTACTATGCAACCAATTAGGTATACAGAAGGCTCTGTCCTCGGGGTATCACCCCCAATGAAACGGACAAACTGAAAGACTGAATGCCAATTTGGAACAGTACCTTCGCTGTTTTTACAACAAGGAGCAGGATAATTGGGCCACCTTGCTTCCAATGGCAAAGTTTGCATATAATAATACATATCACACGGCTATCAAGATGAGTCCTTTCAAGTGTACCTATGGATACAACCCACACCAATTACCAGGAGTCTTATCCTTCAGTAGTCAGACTACGACTCCCGCCTTAGAAAAGATGCTAATGGATCTCAAACTTACACACAAAGAAGCCTTACAAGCACTAGAAGACAGTCGCAAGAAATATAAGGCATAGGCAGATGCCAGATGCTGTCCCGCTCCCCTCTGGAAACCAGGTGATTTGGTCTGGCTATCCACAAGATACCTACCCCGCTGGACTCATATGGGGAAATTTGCAGCAAGGTATATAGGTCCATACCAAATTCTGTCCCGGATCAATCCAGTAGCCTTCAAACTAAAGCTACCCCACGCCTTGCGGCGAATACACCCAGTCTTTCATTCCTCATTTCTCAAGACGCATCAAGAAGATCCATACAAAAGACCTCAGCGAAGAACCGTTATTACCCCTCTCGAGGAACCTGAGGAATATGAAGTGGCCAGAATTGTGGATTCCCGTTACAGGAGAGGAACTCTGCAATATCTGATCCATTGGAAGGGCTACCCTTTTGCTGAAAGAACATGGGAACCAAGATCCCATGTGCATGCTCCCAGACTTGTACAGCGTTTCCATAGACTGTATCCAGGGAAGCCAGGAAGGAGCAGGTATCGAATGGGGCATACTGTCATGCACCAGCTCTGGAGATTCGTTCACCATTGGAAGTACTACTAACATGGCTTCCGGTTCCAATTCAACGGTCCAGTTTATTTCAAGATGGCCGACGGAACCTATACCCTGCAAATCAGACCAGCGCCCGGCGCGTTGTATCGTTTCCCGTTACGTGCGCTGCGAGTCTCTCTTAGCGACTAGCCTTCCAGCTTATTCCCCTTGTTCCCAATTGTTCTAGCCTTATCTTGCCTATTCGCTATTCTTTCACTAGCGCTGTCTCTAGGTTTTCAGGTAAGGTGACCGGGATCTGTCTTACTGTTCTTGCAGTCACAACGCGTTAGTTTCTAGCAACTACGTGTCTTCCGTGTGTGTCTGTCTATCTCGGCTACTTCTCTCAGCCTGAGCTTTCGGCAGCCGCCATCTCTGTTTGTTCCTTTCTCTTATCTTCACTTACCTGTCTCTTCCTAATACCTCTGTTTCCTTTTCTGTGCTGCTTACCTGTTATCCTGTTCGGAACGACTCTCCTTCGTTCTGTTGATACACTCTGTTTCCCTGATTGGTGTTCTACCCGGAAGATGGTGGGGCTGCACGAACACTTAAGGTCTTAGAACAAGTTGACGGCTTTCCTCCACACATCTTCCGAGTTCTGCAGCTGTGGGAATCGTCATACCAGACCATCTACAAGCAGTAGGACTTCTTGTTTTTTATTGATACACTATCCAAGAACGGACTGAATGCTGATCAGGGTTTTTTGCCTGTCGGCTTTTTTCCCGTTTTAGGGTGTGCTCCTCGGGTATCCCCTGGGTCTGCTGTTTATTCAGATCACGGAGGCCACCGAGGGAGCGCGTTACTACCTACGACAAAAAAAAGAGAAGAAACCTGGTGAAGGAGTAAGGATCTGGAAGAAGAAGAATGGTACAGGCAGGGTGGAGGAAGTTCCTGAAGAGACTTGTGAGAAGGAGTCAGGGGAGGAGGAGATACAGCCTGACACATATACAGCTGAGTCATAATGTGGTATGTGGAATAAAAACACATGAAAATCCTAACTCTTGGGTTGTGTGTTTATTTTTATTGTGTATTGTAAATATAAATATATTTAGCCATCTACATCCAAACACCTCATGTTCACTTGCAGGACGGATAACTCTCTGTGTTATGGTTGCTGCTAAGAACTGTGCTCACAATGAAGATCACATATTCAAGTCCCAGAATCATTATTTTTTTTTGGGGTTAATACAATGGGTACCATTAAAAATAATAATAACACCAGTGTGTAGAACTCAGGTGGCGACTGACTTTTTATGGCTGCCAGCAGCTTGCAAGTAGTGTTTGGTGCGTCAATGTCTGGCATGTGAGTGCATGTCACACAAGTAACGTGTGAGTATTGTAAAGTCATGAAATGCAGATTGCTGTACTCCACCTATACACATGATAACTCACATTAAAGTGATGTTTAACTTTGATGTGAGTTTTTCTATGCATGAAAGTTTTACAGTACACGCATTTACACAATCTATCAGTCTCAGTTACATGTGAAAACTGACATCATTTCATGTGAAATCTAAACTGACATCAAAGTCAGTTTTAACTTTGATATGTTTTCATACGCTTGTTCGTGTACATGTATGGAAAGTACATCTCCTATAAGTACTTGTAGAGTTTGTATGGACAAGGTACATTCATTCTGTATATTGAACATGCCTCCTACACATATGAAAGCTGTCATTAAAATTAGGTCTAACTTTGATGTGAAATGTCATACGTATAGTAGTGCACATGCACAGAATGTAGATCTACTGCATGTGCGTGTACAGCTCATATTAAAGATACATATTCATTCTGAGCATGCACAATCTCTCTATATATAACAGGGACATTTGTGGATGTGTGTGTGAGTGTCTGTTCGAAATGTTCAGCATACTTCCAAACATGCTACAAACCTGAAATTTGGCATGTGGGTAGGTTAAGCGGTCTGCAATGCTTACGCCTGACACATGACTCATCGTACCATAGTTCTAAATTCATTGCTCCTATAGTTCAGCAATTCATGAAAACATCAGCAGTTTATTGTTCTTAAACTTTCCGCATTATCATCATTGTAGCTGACATTAGCGGCACACACTTTTGAAGTCATGCGGCTGACACAATACGGTGCTTTTGTGGTGATGCGGGTGACTGGAAACGGTGCATGCCTCTTCAATATTGTCTGCAGTGATGTTGTCCGTCACATCGTGGCAAATCTCTCGCATGATAATTACAGAAACTTCATTTCCCACAGAAGCTTTGGATGAAAGCGCTATATAAACAAAATAAATACAAATAAATACAAAGTATGCCATCTCAACAGTACAAAGCTTACACGCTTCAGCCCTACACATCCAGCATTTATATCGAGGTCGCTGCTGCCTCGGCTGCAGATCAGAACACCAATAATGTTTCTGTGCAATCTCAACACTCCAACTCAAAGTAGCTGAAACCGATTTACGGGATTCATGCCTTTCTCATGGTCAGCTTTATGTGGCTTGCTCGAGAGTTTGAAACATAGACAATTTTTTCACACTAGCTCCTACAGGAAAGACTAGCAATATTGTCTACAAAGAAGCAGTGGTTTTGTTAATTAAATAAACTTCATACTAGGAATGAAGTAGGAATTACCATGAGAAGCACAGGTACCACCTGCTAGCATGCAGATACATCTGAAAAGTAGCATATCTAATAATTGACATGTTCAATATCTTAACAAATAGTTTTCCAGTGCATCAATTCCAGATAAGATTTAGGTGCCTGCCAAAAATCTTGAAAATCGAAGTGGGCAATTTTGACATAATTAGTGCAAATGTTTGCCCTGTGAATCATCCACAAGTTAAAAGCTATTCAATAAATGATCAAAATAACCTTTTTTAAATTATGAAGCTGGCCATGAAAAAAGGCAAAATTATGAAATGTTTTATTACTGGTGATAGTGTAGATTTTATTTTCAAGCATTTCCCAACATCAAAATTTAAGTTCTCAATTCTGATCAAACTGCAAGAGAAAAGAGTAAGTATTTGAACAATATTTAATGAACCTGATTTGGCAAGCAAATTATATTCTAGTTGGGAAAAATAAATATTTTAAGTCAATTTAGAGAGCAAACTATACTTTTTAAGTATAAAAAAATGCACCTATCTATTAATAAATTAACCTACAATGTTTAGGAGGCTTCTATTAGCAGGATTTGGTGCTTTGCTGGTATGGGATTGGGTAGAAATGTTTAATTTATTCTTGCCAGTGACAATAAAGTGCACAACAGAAGTGCAAGTGGTGTTGATGCATTTATTCATTAGCTATTATTTGTACTGAGCAAGTGTCTCATGTAATTTATAAAAGTTCTCAATCTTTTCCACACATCGCAATCTTCATATAAGACCAATGTATCTAAGTACATGTATAAAACATACATTTAAGATGTATTGGATCAAGGGAAGATATAAGGAGCATGAAAGAGATCCATGAGCTGAGTCACTTTGGAAACTGATACAGTCAGGAGGAAGATAAATACACACTGTGTTTGAAAGATCTATATTTTGTCTTGATTTTGCGAGAAGACCATCCAAATATTGAGATTCTTGAAGAGGGTATCTCTATCTTTAAGTATAAACCATATAAATAGTGAATATAGCAAACAGCAATTTAATATATGTGTATGTGAATGAAAAATGAAAGGAGGATGTAAGAGAGGTGTGAACAAGACTTTTGTAGATATTGGTACAATAGTAAAGAAAAAAACACCCTTTTTAATATAAAATCTCAGTTTCTATCAGAGTGGCATAAACTGCAACTGAAGACCAAGAATCTTACTGGCAATCCAGATTCCTATTCTGTAAATCCCGATCTTCATATACTGAATCCATACATAAAAGTACATAAAGAAAATGTAAATATAGAAAAGGGCCGGTTACATTTTATTCAGGTGAAAAGAACAATCAAGAAGGATGAAAAATAATGTATAAGTATAAAACGTTGTATCTTAATGAGGATATTATCAATGATTCATTTTTTAAATTACATTTATTATTGATATAATTGATAATGTTCTGAAACCAGCCCCTCTTCTTGCCTCTTCCTCATTACAGTCACTCTATGACTTCCTTGTCAAAGTCTCTCTTCTTCATCACAGTGGTGCTTCTTCCTCTGGGTGCCTTCTTTTCCTCCTCATCCCAAGATCTCATCCTCTTTGTGGTAATATTCTCTCTTAATCTTTAATCTTGGTAGCAGATCAGGGCAGGGTATGAAAAATCACAACTGCCCTTGGCCATATCACATGGACAGTGGCCTGAGTGATGAGCAATGGCAATGGCATCAAATCTGACATCATGTATGGCATTGTCAATGACATTAATCATAACAGAGCAGACTTCGGACATCTCAGATGACATCAGCATTTTGTTTATAACACACTTTATTGTTTTGAGGCTTTGACACAACACAGAGAAAAATGGAAATAATAAGAAAACATAATTGGGTAAATCGCTGGGGAAATATGAATATAGACAGTATCTCAATTTATTTTATCAACTGCCTGTTTGGTCAGGCTAGAGACATGGGCTGAGGAAAATAATATAATTCCCATTTATCAGACCTGATTTAGAAAGGGCTTTTTGACATCACACCATGTTTTTGTGTTTTCAACCATTTTAGACAAATACGTGAAGATATGAAGGGGTGTAGTATATGCAGACGTTCTGGACCTTGCTAAGGCATTTGATTCCATTGATCGTCCTCTTCTCTGGAATAAACTCCAGAGATTGGGAGTTCCAATTTCTCTTCTACAATTGATTGTCTTCCTATACTTGTGAAGAGAGGGTCCCAGGAATGCTCCTTCTCACCCCCATAAACATAATGGGAAGAAGAGTGAAATACGCTCGAAGCCTCACATCATAGTTCGGACAACCCCCAAGTGCTCCTCTGCCTGACACGTATGCAGGTAGGTATCCCCTCAGACACCCATTTCAAACTTATCCGGTGTAGATCCGTCCAGATCCAGAGAATCCGATGGAGATCGCGGACCCGAACACCATAATGGACTGTCTCAATTAAGTACCAAGTGTGCTGAAGTCATTAGTGACAACACGACGTAGTAGCGTTAATCATGAAGGATACTCACAGCCCTGCAGAGCATTACACAAACACACACTCGCACACACGAAGAAAATGCTTGCACAGTTCTGTAGACAGAGGACGGATACATATACACACTGTCAAAGCTTTTATTTTTCTCATTAGCCAAATGCAGTAACGCAGAAATGCAAGGGAACAAGAGAGTCTGAGCAAGCTTGCAGATGCTTATGGCAATTAACCATATGGGACTGCGAGAGTATATATGGAGACTGGAAGGACCACATATGACTAATCTATAGGAAACATAGCATAGTACGAGCAGAGAGAAATCACATTTTAAGTCTAAGGAAAATTACAGAGGGCCTCAAGCTACAGAATGCCAGAGAGAAGGAGCAGGCTCAGGCTGCACAAAGTGCAGATTGAGCTCACAGCCAAGGTCAGATATAAACAGTCACATTCCAAACTCTAGATGACAAGGGGCCAGTGCAGAACAATTTAATTGAATACATCCTCATAAATGCAGACCCAGGAGCTCAATTTTGTGGTCCACAACCACGTGATGCATCCACTCTAGACAATGAACATTCACCTGTGTTTGGAAGAAGAGCCGGTCTCAGCAATCCAGACGATAAGTGAAACAAGTGTTGCACGGGGAGCGTGTTCTCATAGGCAAAAGTGGTATACTACAAGATACAATTCAGACACATAGTCGTTTCACATCACCTTGAAGAGGTGGACAGAGGGCTGAGAACCGAGTTGGGTCCCTTGCCTGAGGAGACCAGCTCCAGCCAATCCTGAAACAGATATCCAGTGGCGGATGGCAAGGGGCAAGGGCCAATGTTAAGCCCACTACTCTGCAACAATGTGATATATAGTTTCTTGTAGGTGGGGCAGGTCCGCCACCTGACATGTGAAGACCAGTAGAATAACCTCTATAGGGGATAGCTATATGGGTTTTCACTCTCAGCACTCAAGCAGCAGTGGGGATAGGTTTTTGGGAACGGCCCAGGTGATGCCGACATGTAGAAACAAAACTGGTGAGCTTGAATTGTAAAGTAAAGATGTACTGGAGAATCCTGATTGTTTTGTATGATCCCTGTTGGTTTTTTCTAATAAACCACAGTACTAAGTTGCCGTTGGGTGAGTCCTCTGGTTATTCTGGGCAAGGGTGGTTGGGCTGTTGGGAGTCGGACTAATCCCCAGACAACCTCTGGCATACCTGGTAATCATCCCAACAAGTTTGTAGCAGAGTCGATGGTTCAGCTACACTACTCTAACACAAAGCCGACTCTCCCGCTGCAGAACCTGGAGGGCTGTGGGATGCCTCACGGGTTTCGAGGCAATGAGGAAAGTGCACTCTTTGCAAAAGCCATCAGGAGCCAGCCAGGGAAATATCCGGCCCGTGGTTCGTGAGGGGTCCAGCAGACCAGAAGGGTGGTGTGGCAGCTGTGGGGGACGCGGCAGCCAAGCACCGGCAGCAGATCACGGAGTGTAAGTACTGACCCAGCCACACGCAACTAAGGGGAGAGGGAAAGTAATGGGAGTGCCAGGGTGGTATCGAGCATTGTTGAGTATTACAGAGTATTGTCAAGTATTGTCTAGCATTGTCTACTTTAGCAGGGACTGGAGTGGAGGTAGATGTCATTTTTTGTGGTTAGGACACATTCGGTTACAAGGTAAAAGGTTCTGGTGAACAACCTAGACTATTGACTTGAGGGCACTGATGACAGACATATTGGATTTCCTGTGGGTTGGGCGTTTTAGCTTGTGTTATAGATGATGGTATTACCGTAAGGTTTAGCAAAGGGAGCTGGCCTAGATTGCGGAAGGTGATTCGTCTGGTTAAGTATCACGGAGGCAGTTATCTACAAGGTGACACTGTAGGTACAGCTCAAACACAAGAAAATATTGGTATACTCTGCTAGGGGGCAGAAAGACAGCTGTGGGGTTTGTGTTGGAGTTGTGTGTATTTTCTGGCCAATGAGATTATAGCATTGTGCATGCTGTAAGTGATTTTTAGTACTACCTTGCTTAATGAATAGGTTTGTGCATAGGACTTGGAGAGCACGAGGTGTTGTGGAAGAGGCTGTCGAGTGGCGGTGCGTGCAAGGCGCATGCGCAAGATTTGTGGGTGTGCCTGAGGAGGCGTAGAGTTGTGCAAGGGCGGTGCATGGAGCACACTTGAGAAGTTGTTGTGGAGCCAGAGAGGCTCAAAATGAATTGAAAGAATTTCCATTACACTGTGATTTTCCCCTAACAGCGGATTGTCCAATACCTCGACTTGAAGTTAAGTAAGAATAAACGCAATGTATAAAGGGAAGTGCTCGGGCGACATGACCCTACAGCACTTATGTAAGACTCTTCCGCCCTGTAAGGACAACATGTGTAAATATTGCACAGAATGAACGAAAAGCACCACGGGTAAATTGACTAAACCATGGCCACAGTGTGGAAGTTTCTCCAAGGATGTGCAGCAATCACTGACACACTTACAGGTTACCTTTAAGGTTGCTGCAAGCAAAAATTCTAAGGACACAGATGATGAGCAGGGGATGTACCCACTACGGGAGCTAAAAAGCAGCAGAGGAATATTCAAACCTGATATTTAAACCACTGCCATATACCAAGGAGGAGGGACAGAAAGGAATGGGTCAAACGATTGTCAAAAAGGGCGTGAGCAGTGAGGGGCAGAGAAGCACGAAGAAGGGTCTAGAGGGCACAGCCACAAACAAGTGGGTAGGGCGACAAACTCTCCTAAAGCTAGACGGGAAGACAACGGGAGAGGCAGAGGGAGCAACCAAAGAAAAAGACACCCTTAAGGGGAGCAGTGAAGCAAAGCACTTGGCCGAAATTATCGAAGAAGTAGAAAGAAGGGAGAGGGAAGCAGAAGAGAAGCGCAAGAGAGCATGCAGAGCATGCAGAGATATGCAAAAGGAAGAAGAGAAAGAGTCGGAGCAGCGAGAGAGGAAGAGGAAGGAGCAAGAAGAGATTGAGAAATGAAGGGAAAGAGATGAAAAGGAAAATCAAGTGTTAGTGGACAGGGAATGGAGGAAGTGGCAGATAGAGCGGATTATGAGAGAGCACAATCGGAAGGAGGAGGAGGAGTGCGCGATAAGAGACATAAGAGCACGGTGGGCACTGGCCATGGGAGACAGAATAAGCATGGGGGAGGAGGTAGGTGAGCAGAGCTAGACAGCACAACCTTGCCAAACAGGATCACTACAGTATCAGATGGAATGGGTATGGGGTCCTATGGAGATAGGGGTGGCATAGACTTGATCAACTCCAGAGGGAAGCCTGGGGAAGACACAACCTCTAAGACACTGAGCTTCATGGATCATTTTTGCAGCGATATGGAAGCAGATTCGGAAGAAGATGTAGTGGGAATTGGGGATGAGAAAAGAGGATGACCTAAGTATAAGTCTATAGGGGACATCACGGAAAGGAGCGGGACATGGGACGGGGAAAGGACTATAGGGACAACTAAGGATGAGAGGGACGATTGGACGCCACAGACTCGAGCCACATCACACGACTCTGACAGCTTGCTCCCATACATTGAGAGATTTAGGGATCTTCTAGGATGAAAGAAGGGTGAGATGGCCATAGCATGTGCTGACACCAGGATCACGGGAGGATCGGACAGTTGTGTGCGGTTGACTCAAGAAGCGCCAGTATACACAAACCCTGAAATTAAAGATGCCGATAAGCAGATTAGACTGACTAGAGGAGTGAGCAGGAAGGTACAGTTTACTCAGCTGCCCCTGTTGGAAAAGGGAGGGGGCAACCTCAATATATACCATGGAAACACATTGACAAGGAAAACGTGAGATGCAGGCTACCCTCATAAAACGCGGCTTTGGGGAAATGGATATATGAAATGGAAAGAATGACAGCGGGGCAGAGATTATCAGTGGGGAACGTAAAGGGACTACTAGTGGCGATCCTTGGGGAGGCCGCTTATGAGGTATAGAAAAGGACGGGGTTCCCAGGAGTGACCATTCAGGACCTGGCCCATGATGGTTCGCTGTTTGCAATCTGCCAAGCTAATGTATGGCAAGCTCTAAGGACACAATATCCAGAGACATCAGACATTAGTGCGATTATGGCCCATAAAATCGGGGAAGTCAAAGTCCCCTTGCACTATATTCAGGCGATTTAAGAGCTTTGACACCTTGAAACGCAAGAACCATGGGACAAAACAGTAGCTTTATTTGACCATATATTGTACCAATGATTGCCAGAACTGGTACAGAAGCAGCTTAGGAAATTAGTAGGCATGGAAGCAAGACCATGGCCCGAAATACAGCTCATAATAGTACACTATTGCAGGCTGTTGCAAGAAAAGATGAGGAAGAAGTATGAGGAAAGGAAGAAAGAGGAAGGGAAGTTAGTGCAGAAGTAATTATCCAAGTATGCCTTGGAGGGGCGGTACTGACAAGCTCAGGAGAACAGGGAATACCACAACAACTGTTCAAACTGCCACCAGCGGGGGAAGGATTCATGGTGCAAAGGAACATCAAGCACGGGTTTCGAGGAAGAGGGGGACCACCCAGGGGATATGGTTATGGGCCACAGATATATCAAAACCAAGTGGCATTTCCAGGAGGGTTTCGAGGATATGGGCAGCAGATGCAGCAGGGCCCAGGGGAGTATTCTGGGGGTTTCCAAGGGCAAGGGAGGGACCCTCCACAGTGCTGGTTGCGCGGGCAGATATGGCACATTTCGAGTGAGTTGGGGGGTGCAACACAATGGGGGTAGCAGTAGCTACCAATATATCAAGGGGAACAGGACGAGTATTGAACACAGGACCAAGCAAAACAACAGCAAGGACCAACACTGAGCGCATAAACCAGCCCATGGTACAGATAACACAGATGCAAGCACCTATACCATAGTATTTGCAGACACCACAGATGCCCCTGACTCAAGGTAACACACAGCAGGTGTCGCAGATGCAGAATAGAGTACAGCCAAGCAATGGGACAGTGGCACACACAGACTCCATAGCAATGACCCCCATTAGGAACCTGGGAGGGGTCACCATGGTGGGGAACAATGCATTTTTGGGGAATGGGATGTCCTTATACCCTCAATAGGACAGCCCAAAGACAGACTTGATGAGTTCCATTTTGTCGATTACACCCAACCATGCATATGGATGTCGATAGGTGACCAAACGTTTTCCTTTCTTGTAGACACAGGAGCGACAATGTCCTGCATTCGGGAGGGAAGTTACAGGTTGTCAGGCGATGCCATGAATACTGAAAGATTCTCTGGTGTTACACACTGCACCTTCACAGCCAGGGGCGTTGTCGTCCTGTGATAGAGGTGAAAAGTCATGGGAGCAAAAGAAGGGTCTCGACAGCAAGCCTGATCCACCATGTCCTCTACAAATACAGTCCTCCTCAACTCGATGGAACTCTTTTTTACGATACACCAATCTGCTGTTCAAATAAGACAGACAGAGGAGTTGATCCCACAAAAGAGCGGAGAACACACACACCGCTTGTACCAATGCTGTAAAGAAAGGACAAGCATTAGTGGCATCAACGAAAACAAATACTGATCAAGATCCAATAACCTGATTTATGGGGTACCTGTTAGTTATTTTGCTAATGGCAGATAGTCTGAACCTGAAATAAGGACCAACAATTATTACTAAGGATAAGATGGGACTATGACCCAACCCCCCTTTCCCAATGCTGAGAGTTCTTACCACCATATCAGGAGGAAGTCAACTTAAGTACCACTGAAACGACAGGATAAAATAAAAAATAGGTAGTTTAGTCTGGGACAAACTACTCTGGGCAGCACGAGGGACGCACTGGGTCCGGGATGGTGCACTGGCAGCAGAGCATTCAATGTGCATGTGAAGAGGCAGTGGTAGATAGAGTACTTAGAGGATTGATGATTCAGTAGCAAAGGTAGGAGTATGAACTTTTTTGGGGAAATAGAAAGTACAAAGTTCAGCAAGGAACGCCCCTGAGGTGAGGAAATGTTCTTACTGAGTTTTCCAGAGCAAACAGGATCGTTTGGACGTCCTCGTGTTCCAGGGGAGGCCGTGGGATTACAAAGGAGGCGTTTCCGAACGGGAGTCCCAAAATGCTGAGGCTGTCACAGGAGGCGTTACCAAACAGGTGCGCTGTTCACGTTTGACTCAGAAAGCACGACTGAATCGATCTAGAGCTGGAACGGAATCCAGGTAAGGTAGCTTTGTATCAGAATCAGAAGACAAGGCAGGGTCAGGGCGGTCCGCGTTCCGATAACCAGAGATGACAAGCCGTAACAAAATTGAAGAGCAGATACAAGGTCAGTACACAGTCCGGAGTCAGGAAACACAGGAGGTCAATTTGCAATGAGCTTCTGAGTTTGACGAAAGGTAGTTCGTCTGGAAAGGCAGTCACAACCGTAACGCTAAATAGAAGCACTGTATTGAGGAGAAGAGTGAATGTATCCTTCTGGCAGAGGCGGAGCCAGTGCGGACGCAACTCCGCTAAGGACGTCGGCTTCCCACATGACACAGAAGGCATGCCTTGGTTGACATTTTCCAAGGCAACCTCCATTTCTTCTACATGGAAGTGCTGACACATCGAAAGTAGCCACGGGTCCGCCGCAATCCACCTGGTGCATGCTCGTGCCATGCAGAAGGCGCAGGACCACGTGTGAAAGCATCTGCCCCCAAAGGCGCCAACAACCTCTGGGAAGCGTGAACTGCATGCAAAAGGCGAGGAGCATGTATATGGGCCAAAGGCTCCCAGATCCTATCTTCAGGACCGTAGCCTTTCCACTCTACTAGATAGCAGATCTTGCCCCGAGATAACTTGCAATCTAGGATTTGCAAAACAACATACTTCTCCTCGCCATCAACCACCACAGGAGTGGGACACGTAGGCAAATGAGTGTTGGACACACATGGCTCGACAAATGAAACATGAAATACCGGATGAATGTGCCAAGACATCGGTAAAGCTAGTTTGACAGCCGCAGGATTAACAATGGACTCTATGACATAAGGACCCACGGAACGTGGCAACAAGGCACGCCTTCCAGGGATGTCCAGATGGCGAGACGACAGCCAGACTTTTGAGCCCATCTGATATTATGGGGCAGGAGATCTATGGGGGTCGGCATATTTTGTAGTACAGGCCTGTGCCCGTAGCAGATGAGACCGAATATCCTGGTGTACCTGATCCTGTCACGACTCGCTCCCTTCGCTCCCGTTCCCGCCACTTGGGGGCATGTTTTGGGGCTTATTCCTTGCTGGACATTTCCTCCGAACCTAATGCCACAGTGCTGTAATGAATTGGGAGCGCAAAATCCCTATTTTCCAAACTACTTCCCTTCCGGATCCATTCCAGGTCTTTGGCAGCCAGCATGCTTCTTTAACCAAATGACTGTGTTTCCCAGAATGCCTGGCCCACTGCTCCACCTCCACCCTTGCAGGACTAGGTTGGGTGGAGGATAAGCAACACCTGTGGCTGCAGGTGCAGCAGTCAGCACACCTGAGGCGTGTGCTCGTTTAGCAGCTTTAAAAGCCTCAGTCTCACTTCAGTCCAGCGCTGGTCATCGTTTGCAGTGTTCCTGTTTTTGACTAGTCCCTTGTTCATTGTTCCTTGCCCTTTTACCAAGGTCCTGGTTCCTGTTTTCTTGTTCCCTCCGCCCTGAATCTCTGATTCATGCTCTAATTGATTTCTGCTCCCTTGTTTCCCTTTTTTCCTTCCTCTGTTTACAGGCAGCATTTCTCAGTGCTTTCCCTATTCAAATGCAGCCCAGTTGGTATTTCTTTGACTCTGTCCTTTGCTGCTGTTAACCCGTATGCCTTAGCCTTCCTCTTGATTATCTTCCTGTCTTTTCCTTGGAAGGATAGGGAGAAGTTTGCATTGGTTATTTAGCTTTTTCCCTGCTCCTGATCCTTACTTCTATTGGGATCCTTTCCAGGTTTTCCTTAGCACTTCTGCATTTATTTTCCCATTTGATTTTAGGTGTGGTGTGCGGTTGTTAGCTAGCTCCTGTGTGAATGCTTATGTTTTCCTCACTATTTGTTATCATTATTTCAACTTAGGTATTTAGTTTTCTGCAGCGGATCACTCTCGGCTGCCTTCCAGCCTTCACCCTTGCCCTGTCGGGCTCCCCACATAACAGCGGATCACGCTCTGCTGCATTCCAGCCTCCGCCCTTGTCCTCTGGGCTCCCTGCCCTGCAGCCTGCCTCGCTCCGGCTGCCTTCAGCCCTTGTCCTCTTGGGCCCCCTGTTCTACAGTCTACCTCTCACTGGCAACCTACAGCCCGTGCCCTCTGGACCTTCCTACTTCTCCCATTGCTGTTCTAGCCTCTCGGGGTCCCAGTTCATCAACAGGATTCATGGGCTAGCTGACATTCAAGAGGTTTATTCTCGTCCTTGTGAGTACAGTTCTTTAGTTTTCTTATTTGATACCATCAGAGTGTTAGTTCACAGATCCTGTCATTGCTTGCCCTCCACGTGGGTTTAGCGCTGTCAGTACCTGTAACAGCAATTGGGGGTAAGGCGCTTGCCGACTTTCCTCGCGGTCAGGTGCTTACCCCACATCCCTTTTCACATATTGGGTTTAATATCACACTCTGTTTGCACTCCTGGCTTCTAGCATACATGAGTCGTTGTTCCTATGTGCACATTTCCCTTGCCATATTCGCTGCCTTAGTATTCGCAGGACTAATCCTGACAGATCCATATCCCGCACACAAGCGGTGGCAGCAGGATTATTCAATGGCAAAGCAGGATCCAATGGTCGAGACCCTGGGTGAAAACCGTATAAGGCAGAAAACGGTGACGCACCGGTAGAGGTTTGCAAGGAATTATTATATGCAAACTCTGCCTGGACTAACACTCATAACCAGGTTTGCTGAAACTGTAGACACAAACAGCGTAGATATTGTTCCAGTGTGGTGTTGATCCTCTCGGTTTGACCATCCGTCTGTGGATGGTAGGAAGAGGAAAACCGATCATCAATACCTAGGGATTTTGTGAGTGCTCTACAGAAACGAGAGGTAAATTAGGAACCTCGGTCAATAACGATGATAGCCGATAAACCGAACCGTCGAAAGTTGTTGGCTATGAACAGCTCAGAAAACCTGGGAGCAGAGGGTAGACCTGCACAGGGTACAAAGACAGTGTGTGCGTTGTGAAGTAATCCACGACCACCCAGATCATGGTATGACCCTTGACGTTTGTAAGTTCCAAAATAAAATCCATAGAGACCATCTGCCATGGTTTATATGGAACAGGCAATGGCTGCAATAGACACATAGGCTTGGCCCGTGTAGATTTGCATTGCGCGCAGATAGCACAAGTAGCAATGTGTTCCATGACGTCACGAGTCATAGCGGCCCACCAGGACCAGAGGTGTTGTGCTTTCAGTGTCTTTTGCTGACCTGGATGGGCCACTACTACTGAGTCATGAGGCCACTGAAGAGCCCAGGTATGTGGTTGTCTGGGTGGTATAAAGACTCAGCCTTGAATAAAAGGAAGCCCTCCACCACATCGAGGTTTAGATCTGCCACCTCCTCAGGATGGGAAGAAACACACTTCTCTATACAGGTCCTCATGTGCGGTTGGACTGAGCAGCCACATACCACGTTAGTGGGCAATAGACGGAGTGGTTCGGGGTGGACGTTCTCCTCACCTGAGTGGAGACGTGAAAGCACGTCGGTGGAAACCTGGGCTTTGGCAGGGCAGTAGGTGATGGAAAAATGGTACTGAGAGAAGAAAAGATGCTAACGTGCTAACCTGGCAGTGAGACACTTCATTTATTGAAAGGCTAACAGGCTACAATGGTTGGAATATACCGTAACCGGATGACGAGCACCAAACAAATGGTGTCGCCATTCCGCAAATGCATCTCTGATGGCCAGTAGTTCTCTTTCGGTTATGGTGTAGTTCCTTTCATAAGGAGTCAATTTACGGGAGAAGTAGGCAACCAGATGGGTTTCTCCAGACTGAAGGCATATTTGTGAGAGGACAGCCCCTATTGCGAAACCGGAAGCATCGGCTTCCACAAAGAATGGTAACTCTGGGTCATGGTGTTTCAGAACAGGTGCAGTGGTGAATGCCGTTTTCAGTGTCTCGAACAATGTCTGCGCTTCCGAGGTCCACTTGAACGACGTCTTAGTGGTCAAGGCTGTCAAGGGTGACTCAGATTGAGGAAAATCCATCGATGAACCGCCTGTAAAAATTGGCGAATCCCAGAAAGGATTGGAGGGATTTGACCGTGGTTGGAACAGGTCAGTCCCTGACTGCTGTTACTTTGGCAGCACTCATGCGAACGCCGTTCTTGGTTAGGTCGTATCTGAGTAACTCGAACTCTGAGGAATGGAAGACGCATTTCTCTGCTTTTACGTAGAGACTGTTTTCCTACAGACGCTGCAACACTGTGCTGATGTTTCAGATATGCTTGTGTAATAGATCAGAATGTCGTCTAAATAGACTTCTACGAACTGATCTGGGATTTCATGAAACATGTCATTCATCAAGGCCTGAAAAGTGGCCGGGGTGTGGCATAGTCCGAATAGCATTACCAAATACTCATAAAGGCCATAGCGGGTTTTGAACATGGTTTTTCATTCGTCCCCTTCCCTTATATGTACTCAATTGTACACCCCCCTCAGATCCAGTTTAGTGAATATTTGTGATGAACCCAGTTCATCTAGCGAAACCGATTTCAAGGGGAGATGGTATTGGTTTTTTATGGTTACCTCGTTAAGTGCCCTGTAATTGAAACATGGTCTGAAGTCACCTTCTTTCTTTGGAACAAAGAAGAGAGGTGAAGCAGCCGGGGATTTGGAAGGACAAATGAACCACATGTCTAAAGCCTTGTCGATATATTCCTTTAAGACCTCGTCTTCTTTTGGGGTCAAAGAGTAAACCCTGCCTGCCGGACCCTTAGCCCCTGGTATCAAATCGATCGGGCAATCGTAAATGCGATGGGGTGGCAAGGTATCAGCCTTGCCCTTATCGAAGATATGCATGAAGTCAGCATACTCCGAAGGCACATGAACCAAGGGTGTACTGGAGACAGCTCCTATGTGGGATGATAAAGCAACCAAGGCTGAACTAGGACTCCCAGGCATGATGCTATGTATTTTCATATATTGTGCATCACGCATAGCTGAAGGAAACTGGATGGTATGAGAAGCCCAATCTATTACTGGATTGTGCTATTTCAACCACTGGATTCCCAGTATTACTTTGTAGGCAGGAGCCATAATGAGGTTGAAAATGATTTCCTCGGAATGCCTGTCATCGGTACAAATAACCAGGGACTCGGTCTGATGGGTGACTAGTCCTGAAACTAAAGTGGAACCATCCACGGCATTGACAGTTTCTGGATGCTTCTTTAAAGTCGAGGATATCTTGGCTAACGAAGCAAAATGCTTGTCATTATAATTGCCGGTGGCGCCAGAATCCAGTACAGCCATGGCCCTAATGTAAACCCATGCTTCCGTGGTAAAGGTGACAGGAAATGAAAGAGCATTGAGGGACCGTTGAGAGGTGAGTCCAATATTACCTTTCCCGAACTAGGGACTCTACTGTCGGGATTTGGTGTTTCCCGACTTCCTTTTGGGTTTCTTGGGACAGTCGGGCAACAGATGATTGGCAGCGCCACAGTACATACAGAGGTTGTGTGTCCTGCGGTACTCCCTCTGTGGAGGTGTCAAGGGACCTCTAACTGCACCTATTTGCATAGGTTCTGGGGCCGGTGTGGCAGATGCTGCTGATTGCACAGCAATAGAAAAAAAGGCGGGTTTATTTTCTCCCCGTCTTTCAGACCTACGTGCATCTATCTGTAGTACCATATCGAGGAGTTCTGCAAAAGAGGTAGGCACGATTGGTACCGTGGACAAGGTATCCTTGAGTTCTTCAGATAACCCCTGACAAAACACGGCCTCTTTCTTTTCCTCAGGTCAATCGGTTTCAGCTGCTAGTTGATTGAACTGAACCAGATATGTGAGGCGGGAGGTGTTGCCTTCTTTATAGAAGTTATAGGTCTGATGCCTTAGTGGTATACCTGGTGTCAAATACCTTACTCATCATGGCCAAAAGGGCATCACAATCATACAAGACGTTGCTATTTGCCTCCAGTAACAGATTGTCCCAAGCCGCTGCAGTGCCACTAAGATGCGACCATACAAAGGCAGCCTTATTGGTAGACGTAGGGAATGATGCTGGACGCCAAAGTAAATGCAATCTGCATTGGTTAACAAAGGTCCGATAGGTTTTAGGATCACCCAGGAACCGTTCTGGTGGTGCCAGAGGAGACTGTGTGGACAACACCACAGGTGCTGACTCTTGTCTAGGAGTGGGAAACCCCAAACCAGAAGCTACAGCTGCAGAATCTGCTCCATGTGCAGTGGGAGTGGTGACAAGAGACTGGATAGCATTGATACACTGTCTGAGTGCCTCCTGCGCATCCGTCATGTAAGTCCTTCAGTCTGATATCATCTGTAACACTTGTGCCAAGGGATCCATAGGTTCCGTTGACATTTTATTGGCTTCTATTTCTGTTACTCACTGCACCTTCACAGCCAGGGGTGTTCTCGTCCCGTGATGGAGGTGAAGCGAAGGGAGCAAAAGAAGGGTCTCGATTGCAAGCCTGATCCACCACGTCCTCTACAAATACAGGCCTCCTCAACTTGAGGGAACTCGTTTTTACGATACACCCCTCTGCTGTTCAAATAAGACAGACAGAGGAGTTGATCCCACAAAGAGCGGGAGTTCTTACCACCAGATCAGGAGGAAGTCAACTTAAGTACCACTGAAACAACGACAGGATAAAATAAAAAATAGGTAGGTTATCATGGGACAAGCTACCCCGGGCGGCACAAGGGACGCACTGGGTCCGGGATTGTGCACTGGCAGCAGAGCATTCAATGTGCACGTGAAGATGCAGTGATAGATACAGTACTTTGAGGATTGATGATTCAGTAGCAAAGATAGGAGTATGAACTGTTTTTTGGAAATAGGAAGTACAAAGTTGAACAAGGAATGCCCCTGAGGTGAGGAAATGTTCTTACTGAGTTTTCCGGAGCAAACAGGATCGTTTGGACGTCCTTGGGTTCCAGGAGAGGCCATGGGATTACACAGGAGGGGTTTACGAGTGGGAGTCCCAAAACGCTGAGGCTGCCACAGGAGGAGTTACCAAGCGGGTACGCTGTTCGCGTATGACTCGGAAAGCAGGATTGTACAGATCGCAAAACACAAAAGGAGGTGGAAGGGAAGGGGAGCCCTTAATCGACCCCCTCATAGAGGTCAACAACCTTTAGTACTTTACAATAGGGTCAAAAAGGCATCTTGTTTATGTTCCAGAGCTGGAATGGAATCCTGGTAAGGTAGCTTCGCATCAGAATCTGACGAGAAGGCAGGGTCAGGGCGGTCCGCGTTACGATAACCAGAGATGACAAGCCATAACAAAATTGACGAGTAGATACAAGGTCAGTATATGGTCTGGAGTCAGGAAACACAGGAGGTCGATTTGGAATGAGCTTCTGAATTTGACGAAAGGTAGTTTATCTGGAAAGGCAGTCACAACCGTAGCGCTAAATAGAAGCACCGTTTTGAGAAGAGTGAATTTATACTTGCGGCAGAGGTGAAGCCAGTGCGGATGCAACTCCGCTAAGGACGTCAGCTTCCCACGTGACTCGGGAGGTATGACTTGGTTGACAGTTTCCAAGGCAACCTCCATTTCTTTCACATGGAACTGCTGACACATCGAAAGTAGCTACTGGGCCGCTGCAATCCACCTGGTGCATGCATGTGCCGCGCAGAAGGCGCAGGACCACGTGTGACATCTGGGGCTATGTAAGTGGTTCTTTCACAGACAATATTTCCCTTTCCATAGGGGAACACGATCTGTCTTTGCCTTTAATTTACTCTCGACAGACATCTGTAAACTTACTGGGGAGAGACATTATGAGCAGACTTAACATGACGATTTTGTTCAAAGACAAGGGAATAGTGTGGTCCACACCATCGATACATTTTTGCAACGTAAGGGAAATCGTTAGATCATATTGTGGACAGAAGGTAGAGAGGGGGGTGCCAGTGGATGAGGAGCTGTTCCAATGTGGGACTGAGATTGCAATTGCATGGCTCCCAGGAATTCAAGGGAAGAGGTGGCGCATTCCAAATGAGTAATTATTCAGACCAGAGATACCATTGGATGAGGCAGACGGAACAATAGTGCCACTAGAATTGGAGGCAGTGATTGTGGGAGATGAGTGGGTAGCAGTACATGGGATGGACCACACAGGAAGATCATGGCGAGCAGTGATCACTGTAGCTGAGAGATACAGGTTGACCACTGTGACAGACGAAGAACTATTCAGAGACAACAGATCAGACCATGAGATGGTGTATGAAATGAGTGTCACATATTGACTAAAGATACATTACAGCGAGGTACCACAGAGGATGGCGATGGCGCTGAAAGCACCACTGTCCTTATGCGAGGAGGATCTGGCCAAGGTGCCCAGCATCCTATGGACCACTAGTCCCTATGAAGTGGGGCTTTTGAAGGTGTGGGAGGTGTGAAGATGAAGCTGAAGCCAGGAGCAATTTTACCCAACTTCAAACAATGCCCACTCTCAAGGGAGGCAGATGAGAGCATCCTAGTACCATCAGAATCAACATTCAACACGACTGTATACCTGTTATGAAAGCAAAAGGAGGGTAATGGCATTTTATACAGGACTTGCTCATTCTTAATCATATTGTAGAAGCAGAATATCCTTTAGTTCCAAATCCAGCAATAATTTTGTGCAGCTTTCCAGTGGAAGCTGCCTGTTTCATGATCATGACATTCAGAATGCCTTCTTCTCTGTACCGCTACACCGAGACTCACAAGACTTGACCTCCTTTCTGTAAATGGAAACAAACAGGACTTCCCCAATGGTACTGTGAGTCACCAGCCATATTCAATAGGGTCCTCCATATGGACATAGGCAATGCACAGATGGAAAGCACGGTCATACAGTACATAGATGACATTTTAAATTTTAGCACAACTGAAGAACAGTGTAGAAATGACTCATTGCACATGCTGACAGTGCTAGCTGACAATGGATACAAAGTGGATAATGCCAAACTACAGTACTTTCAGAAAGAAGTGCTATACATTGGGTAAATGATCTCCCAAAATGACCAACAGGTGACGCCAGAAAGGGCGGAGGCAATATAGAGGACAACAGAACCCACTACAGTAAGAGAGATGCAGTAATTCTTGGGACTATGCAATTACTGTAGGTCATGGGTCTTTGACTTCAGCACTTACACCAGCCCTCTGCTGAGTGCACTGCAGGAAACACAAAAAGGGGACAAGATAATGCGATGGACAACAGAAATGATTGAGGCATTCAATGAGCTGAAGGAAGCGAAATGCGCAGCTCCAGTGTTAGAGATCCAAGACTATAAAAAGGAATTATTTTTGTTCTCACACTCAGATGGGGTAGTGATGACAGCGGTACTGACCCAGAAGACAAGCTTGGGGCACAAGCCACTAGCATACTACAATGGGAAGTTAGACTCAGTAATAAGAGGACATTATCCATGCAAACAAGCTTTGGCTGCAGCCGCATTCACACTGGACAAGTCAGCAAGTATTACCATGTGGTGCATCAGCACTCTTTACCTGTAGCATGCCCTCTTTGCAATACTGGAAAGACCAAAGAGCACACTGACAACACAAAGCGCATCAGGGTACGAGGTGCTACTATCAAACCCATCAATCAAGGTAGTGAGGTGAAGACTTGGCAATCTGGCAACCTTTGTCACCAACGTCTTACAAGAAGGTGATACGCACATGACTGCGCCAAAAAACTACAGGAATTCAGTGACACTCGCCAGGTACAGGAAGACGCACTTGAGGGAGGAGACATGCTTTACATTGACAGTTCATCAGCGATTGACCAGACAGATGGGATCAGGCATACAGGGACAGCAGTGGTGAGGCTCAGAAAGGATGGAACCAGTGAGGTAGTGGCTAGTGCACAATTGCCATCACATTATTCAGCACAGGCAGCAGAACTAGTGGCCTTAATATTGGGATTGGAGCACAGCAGAAAGAGGGAGGTGACTATTTACTCATATTCGGCCTGCGTGACATCCACAGAATACTCAGGACTGTCATGATGGATCAGGAGGGGTTTTAGGTGGGCTGACGGGTCACTAGTACAGCATGCAGTCCTAATGGGCAGATTAGTGAATGTTATTGTTAGGAAAGATTCCCATGTATGCATAATTTTTCCTCCAGTTGTGTACCTCCAACTTTTTGCTGCTGTTTAAACACCATAGTCTGACTTTGCCAGTGAAGCACAGCCTTCAGCTGCACTGCACTGGGCTTTCGCTCACTTTGTTTTCTGGAAACGGACATGCTCTTCAAGACAGCCAGTACTGGGAGACTTTGTTTCCCTTAGTCCTTTCCAATGTTGCAACCTTACAGTACAGTGTGTTTGGGTCTTCCTTTCATTTCCAAAGGCCCTAAGCTCCCTCAAAGGATTTCATAGGAGAAATGCAGATGTGCCTTGGACAGGGCTGGTGTCAGCTTATCTTTTCGCGTATGTTTAACCCTTTTCTGCCATGCAAACCGTTTTTACCGCAGTTGGCACAGGAAGGTGGCCTGGCTCCAAAAGGGCCATGCCACGAGGTTCTCTCTCCTGCCCTCTGGCCATCTTATCCCTTTGTCTTCTTCAGGTTGAGCTGACATGGGTCAATCCTTATTTGGGCATGCATTCTCCCGCGAAGCGCCAAGCTTTTGCGGGCTTCTGTATGCCTTGTGTGCTTGCTTCCAGGATGTGGGCTGGACTGTCTAGTTCAAATACACATCCTGGGTGCTATAGAGATTCTGGTGTGCTGTGAATGACTGGGACCACCATGATCCATGATTGTTACACGTCTGGTGTGCCTGTATGTGAGCAGATCTCTCATGAGGTCCTCTTAATTTTGGCGCAAAGGAGATTCTGGATAAGAGAAGACCCCAAACACCCACACAAGGTCAATCTCTTGAGTTCTCACTGAACCTAGGATAGGATCCAAGTATCCTGTAACTAAGAAGCCAAGTTGAGGAACCATTGGTGACCCGCTGGAAGGTTTGGCACCCTGAACCTGCTGTTGTCTCTCACCCCTCCTGAGACCTAGTCTTGACCGCTGCCAATGCTAACTTGATTGGTCTGGCTTGTCAAGTTCACGATGCACTGGGATCACCACCAAATAGATTTCTTGTATCTCCATATCTACAAGACTGGGGACCGACTAAAGACTGAGCTTTTTCAAAAACCAACAGCCGCAACAGTCTGTTGCACTTCACAAGCTATCACCCGATGGGTCTCAAGTACAATTTACTGTATGGACAATTTTTGCGTATACGGAGAAATTGTTCTGACCTGGAGAAATTCCATCAACATGCAGAAAGACTGACTCAACGACTTGCCGAGAGAGGCTATCCAAAAAAAGCCATTAACCAAGCCAAAAAAAGAGTGAGATACACGCCTAGAGAGATCTGTTTGGAAAACAAACCGAAGAAAGATTTGGGAAGATTGGTGTGTGTCACCACCTTTGGGCCCCTGAGCTTATTGATCCAGAAAACGATTAAGAAGAACTGGCATCTGGTAACACACCCTGGCACTCTACAGAATGTGCCTTGCTTCACTTTCAAGAAAAATAGGAATCTAAGAGATGCTCTTGTACACACATTTTTAGAGACACCTCCGCAAACACAAAATACATTATGGGATTTACCTCCGATAGTTGGACACCATAAATGCGGTCACTGTGTGGCATGCCCTCTGACCCTACAAAAGAAATTGTTCGAACACGAACAAGTGCAATGGACAATGAATGATTTCACCAATTGTAACACCAAGGGTGTCATATACATAATACAATGCCCTTGCAAGCTCATATATGTGGGTAAAACCATACGTGCGATCAAAATGCGTATCTCGGAACATCGTTCCTGCATCAGGAACAAGGTAGCAGATAAGCCCTTAGTAGAACATTTTATCAGCAAGAACCACAGGGACACTGACTTAAGATGGTTTGTCCTCCAAAAAGTCAAACCAGCTAAGCGTGGGGGTGATTTGAGCAAAACGCTCACTCAATTAGAACAACGGTGGGTTCATAAAGTCAACACCGTACAGGCTGGTTTAAATGTTTCAGTTGAGTGGAAGTCTTTCCTGTAACCACATGCAGTTCATGATCTGATATGAGCAAAGGGCACATGTAATTCGGCATTGCAGATGCCTGTGGTGAATGCACGGTGCAACCCGTCATAGATTGAGTTTTTTTAAATGGTATTTGAACTGTTTAGCCAGCAAGCCCTTTTCCAATGACCATGAATAAGTTATATACTGTGTTTTGGGTCTATGCATGTAATCCTCTACATGAGAGTTTGCACATTACCAGATAATGTATTTTGCCTTTGGCTACCATGTAATCACGTATGTATTTCCTGGCTATTTGCCCGATTTGTTTTGGCATCATTGTGTTCTCTATGTTATTAAGCTGTGCCAAGGTATGCTTTCATGTTGCCAGTTGCAGGCTTTGTACACTATGGGCCTCATTACGACCCAGGCGGTAAGTTACCGCCTGGGTCGTACCTTTACCACCATGGCGTAAACTACGTTTACGCCATGGTGGTTGGCGGACTTACCGCCCCATTCCGAGGTGAGTGGGGCGGTAAGTCCCCATTAACCCATTTACCCTTCCCCATTCCCATTTTTGCCCCATAGGGCATAATGGGAGTGGGGAAGGCGTTAATTACGCCACCGTAAATTATGGTGGCGTAATTAACAACAAGGTCCCTTAGCGCCATGGATTTTAACACCCAGGTGTTAAAACCTCCATGGCGCTAAGGGACCTCGGAATCAGGCGGTAAGGGTCGCCGCTGTTTACGCCGCCGTAAACCCCTTACCGCCTGGGTCCTAATGAGGCCCGATGTGTTTTTCTGAGATCCATGAGACTGTATAGCGTTTCACTCTCATACGCACTATTGGCACAGCGCATTAACTCGTTTTTAATTATACCCCACGGGCCCACTATGGAAGTTCCTGGAAGCGTGACTCATTTAGGTCGTCACGCGTGGCTCATGGTTGCCATGACAACCACTATGTCAACAATAGTCTCTAAATTGATTTTTCGGACACACGTTAACAACTAGCGCACCCATAATTGTTTTAGCGCTTCAATGCCCCCCCGGATCGAGTAGAGTTCACTAATTTGCTCTCCACTCGATCCGAGCCTGGTTCCAAGATGGCCGCCATACAAATACTCACGGAGACCTGGCAACAGCGTTACCAACGCTTTGCAGCCAGGCCCCCGCAGTCTCGTCTGCGACTCAGCAGCCAGAGGAGACCCTGCACGTACACCGCTGCAGACAGGCTGCTAACTTTGCAGCCTCACAGGTAACCCTGCACCCACAGTGTTTTGAATAGATTTCCATGAGTATTCGCTGGATTTGAATGCTCACTGTGAGTTTTGATCTATTTTTTAGCCGTGCATTTCGAGGTTGTTTTCTTTGACACCACACTGGACCTTTTGACCCAGATACCTCCAGTGAGAGGTAAGATACTCCACATGTGTGTATTTTCATGTTTTGTGTACACGACTGCGAGGGGACATTATTAGCCTCAACTTCCCCTATTTCTTTCTGTTTTTTACAACAGGATTACCCAGAGACCAGCCAATGCGGCTAGCGGATCTCTATTACAGTGCCTGTGAAATTGATTATCCCATAGGTAAGCTGATTCATTCAGTCTAATTAATTATTTTGCTCATACACCTCCCTGACTGTAGTCTCCCTCCCCTGCAGCACAGACGTCATTTTGCACAAAACTCCGTCCTGATGAAGGCCGTGTTAAAGATGAGGCACACCTAGCCCACCTCAAAACGGCTGAAACACCTGGTGTAGACGCACTACTCCCCTGAAACCACAGCACATGAATTGCTGTCCACACAATCAAAAAATTGTTTTGTGTCTTCCTAATTGTTTACGTTGTTTTAAAAATCTTGTTCTGAATTTGTACACTATCTTGTTGTGAAATTTGACAAACCCTCATAGAGGTTGGGTTTGTTATATGCACACTATTTGGATATTGTCCCAAAAATGTTTTGGAACTGTGTGTTGTAAACATATATTTTTCTGTTTGTTCTGTTTTGGTTCAGCATACCATTCTGATGTCTGAGTTTTTTGGAATTGTGCATTTATGTTCTGATTCACACAACTCTAATATAAACAATTGAGAGATTTTTCTCTACGATACAATACTGAAGAGTGATTCCTTCTTTAAAAAAAATTGCAGAGGTCAAAAAAACCTTGGGAGTTTCTCGTCATGAGCATAGTGTCTTTGGACCTATTCATTTGTATGCTTTGTTTTCTAGTTAACCCTCCTGGGTAGAATAGGCTCCATACCAGGAGCCCTAATTTTTGGTTCCTGTTCTCATCCTGACACCCTCAGAGCAGCAACATTTTTGTTCTGGGAAGTGTTTGCACGATGGGGCGTGTGTGAGGTCTTGTGGTCTGACAATAGCCCTCACTTCAACTACGAAATGTTCAAGCAAAGCACAAAGTTGCTGGCATTCAACACAAATTCTCCTGTGCTTATCACCTGCAAGCAAACGAGATGTGTGAATGCCCCAATGTCCTTCTAAAAGAGTGTATTTCCCAATCTAAAAAGAGTACCAACAAAAACTGACTCCACTGTTTGCATTGCACAACAAGGCCGGGTCTGACCATCATTTAACCCCACATGAGGTGGTGACAGGATGTTATGTTATGTTAAAATAATTTCTTAAGCGCAACGGTCGCCCCAAGGCATCTTGGAGCTGGAGAGACGGCAACAACCACAGCAGGAAAGACTGTCAAAGCCAACTCATCTAAAACACAAGTGTCTTAATCGCTTTCTTAAAAGCTACATGGTTTGCGAGCTTCTTTATAGGAAGTGGCAGCTCATTCTATAATGTGGCAGCTGCAACAGAAAAAGCACAACCTCCTATCCGAGTACGTCGGTAGGGGGCACAATAAGTTGATCTGCAGTAGCAGAACGCAGCTGGCAACTAGGGTGGTAACGCATAAACTTAGCCTGGAGGAATTCAGCGCCCTGATTATGCACGGCCCGGTGAACAATGCACAGGGCCTTAAAACGGACATTTTGTGCCACATGGAGCCAGTGTAGGGAACGTAGAACCGGGGAGATATGGGCACCATAGGGGTAACCAGTGGCCACTGTAGCTGCCAAATTTGCAGCCGCTGTAGTCTCTGAGTGAGCCCCTTCGGTTGGGCCAGATATAAGGAGTTTCAATAGTTGAACCGAGATAGTATCAGAGCCACTACCACTGGGGGGTGGCGAGGCTCAGGAATCAGAGGGAGTACTTTTTTCAGGACTTTCAGCTGAAAATATCCTGCTTGGCAAATGGCTGCAACTTGGCTATTCATAGAAAGAGAAGCCGAAAGTGTGACACCCAAGTTTTTCACCTTTCCCGTAGGAACGGGGGGTGGGCCAAGAGACGCAGGCCAGAAGTGGGCAATCAGGAGGGCAACCCATGACCAGGACCTCCGTTTTGTCTCTGTTCAACTTGAGCCAATTGTGGTTCATCCACTTACCAACGGCAGTCAGGCACCCCCGTAAGCACGACGGCATCTCAGCCTTATAAGATCTAAATGTATCTGAATCTGAGTGTTATCGGCATAAGAATAGCACCTGACGCCGAAGGAGCGGATGAGACACACAAGTGCCCAGATGTATATGTTGAATAAGATCGGAAGCAGGGAGGATCCCTGTGGTACACCACAGCTAAGACGGCAAGAAGCAGATAGAAATGGTGGCATAGAGAGAGTCTGAGTACGATCTGCCAGAAACGAGGTGAACCAGGTTAGTACTTGGCCAGATTTGACCATCTGGGCAAGACGTGAAAGCAGGATGGGGTGATCGACAATGTCTAAAGCAGCTGATAGATCTAGTAAAATCAGGGCACCCACCCCACCTGAGTCCACCAGCCTGGTCATATCGTCCTGGATGGTGACCAGAACACTCTCCGTGCCTCTGCCAGGTCTGAAACCGGACTGTGCAGGATCAAGAAGAGAAGAGGATTCTAGAAATGATGAAAGAAGAGGGGACACCAGGGACTCTAGAAGCTTATTGAGGAAGGGAAGAAGAGAGATATGGTGGAAATTAGCAAGAACATTGGGATCAAGTGATAGGCTTCTTTAAAAGAGGGATCACCCTTGCAGCTTTCAACTTAGACAGGATTACTCACAACTGGCAGGAGTTGTTAATAGCAGCAGTAATTTCTCCAAGGAGATTGGGGGAGATCTTTTTCATGATGGCCACAGGAATGGCGTCAGACGGAAAGCATGATTTGATCTTAAGAATAGCTCCGAAAACATGGGAAAGATCAACCACTTTGAGGGTCCAACTGGGACTACCCCTTGACTGGTGCAGTTGTCATTAATAGGTGGAACAGGAATGGCCTACAGGATATTTTGCCGAATATCACTGATTTTGGTGATGAAAGATTTAGATAAATCATCACATAGCTTCTGTGTAGGTTTGATGCATGAGGTAAGATTATCAGAGGAGTAAAGGGATATGACTGCCAAGAATAGGGCTTTTTGTTGACACAGGGCTGTTTCAATTTTCTTAGAAATGTATTGTGTTTTAGCTGCTTTCACAGCCACGGAGTAGGCTGCTAAATGAACCTTAACTAATAATTCAAGATGATGATCATAGGTTTTGCGCCATTTGCGCTCAGCCTGTCTTAGTTTTAATCGTCCTGCTTTAAGAGAGTAGGAGAACCAGGGCTCAGATGGTAACATGCGATGCGCATGCAACTTCCCCAGGCTCCTCCTACTAGGGCACTCAATGATGCAGAGAGTGGAGCGACTGTTTTGGATCAGGAAATGTACAAATATGTTACTTCCTTGATGGCTAGTCCCTCTTTTATCTCTTGCCAGATACAACAACACCAGGGAGGCCCTGAAGCCAACGGAGAAAGTGACAGTGCCAAGGCCACAGACAACGTACTTAAGCAACCACCTATATTTCCTGGGGACCATGTCCTCCTTTGTAATTTTGTTCAGCACTGGGATGCACCCAGATTCACAGTCCCCCACACCGTCGAAGCAGTAACTGAATGAGCAGTGAAGGTCGAGGGAAAGTCGCTCTGGAACCATGTGAATGACCTCAAGCCCTACAAAGCTCTGGCCTCAACTGGCAGCGTGATCGAGAGGGCCAATGATCATCAGTAAGGAAACAATGATGATAATTCAGAACCAGCACTGCTGAACAATGGACACCCAAAGGTTACTCGCTTACGGGCAGCAGACCATATGATTCATGGGGCTTGAGAGTAATCTAACACTAATAAATCAACGCAAGGCGGGTCATTACGACCCAGGCGGTAACCATGGCGCTAGTAGCACCATGGTTGCTGCCGGTATTTTACTGATTGCGCCATGGTGAATAGCGGAATTACCGCCCCATTCCAAGGTTGGCGGGGCAGTAATTTCCCATTCACCATTGGCCCTTCCCCATTCCCATTTTTGCCCCCATAGGGCTCAATGGAAATGGGGAAGGCAGTAGTTATGGTACCGCAAATTGCGGTACCGTAAATACCTCCAAGGTCCCTTTGCGGGTCCAATCCTTAACGGCTGGTAAAAACCAGCTGTTAAGGTTGGGACCCACAAAGGGACCTCGTAATTAGGCGGTAAGGGGTTAACGGCGCTGCCCCCTTTCATGGCGCCGTTAACCCCTTACCGCTTGGGTCGTAATGAGACCCAAGGTCTTTGCGCATTTCAGGCGGCCAACTGATATCTTCAAGCTGCACAAGGATCCAGCAGTGCAAGTAATTGGGTGAAATAATAAAAAATGTTCTTACCTTGTCTTTAATTCCCAAGTTGGGACTTTGCATTCATTATTTGGTGAATATTGCTTGTGTCTAGTGAAACAGCTGTATCCTCTACTAACATTACCCCAATCCCAGCAGATGGAACAACCAGGTCAGCTGGACAAGGCAGCACTGTAAGCATGGTAAGGAGACATAAGTGTAGTGCTGACACAGACATGGGGGAGTGGACCTTCATCTCACTGACACTGCTCGAGCGTCTAATAACGTGTGGTATAGACACATAACCGAAACCACCTGGGAGAGCTGTTATGTCTGCTCACTAATCCCCTATGCCATGAGTTCCTCCAGAGAATTCATAGCAACTGAAATACCAGCAGCTAGCGCTCAATGCCTCATGTACCTATTAATGGTTACAACCCGTGGGAGATTCCAAGGGAAAACAGTGACACGGAGATGAATGTCTCAGACAACATTACCCTATGAAGATAGCTATATAAAGACTCTTGACATGATGAACAGTTACTGGCAGTTAGACCAAGCTTTAAAATATATTATAGATGGGCGGCAGAAAGGCGACACGGAAACAATAACACTGAAAAAGTTGCCATGCCAGAAGAGGGCAGTGAAGGAAATAGGAGAACTAGGATGTTTGGAAAGACCACAGATGCTCATGTATAGCCAAGTATACACAGAGGAAGGATGGAAAGATGGAGTAGTAGGAAGCAAAGCACACACCCGACTACAATCACCAGTGAATGCAGTACAAGGAGAGAATGACAAGTGCCTGAAGGAATGGGATGCAAGTGCCAAACTGCTCACCTGGATAGACAATGAAGCTGGACCAATGCCCATAATACCCCTGAAGAAACCAGCATTGTGCTACAAGAATGAAAGAGCAGTAAGAGTTGGAGATAACATAGCATGTCGGTACACAGAAAGGCATCCAGCAATGAAGGTCGGCACCACAGTACTGATGGATCATTATTGGGCGTGGGGGTCCAAGACATACGAGAAGCTGGGGAGGAGTTTGCTTGTTGGTAAACATCAATTTGTCATCACTGGCAGTGCCCCAGAAGGATATAAAGCTTGATGACTTCCCTAAGATGGACACTAACACAAGGAAGAAAAGGTCAGTGGGAGTAGAAGAAAAGGGAAGGAAGAAACAGTCTGTGGAAGTGAGTACAGTGAAAAGAGACCACTATTTCTCATCAGAGTCGGAAACATCCCTAGATGATGGACCACCTGAACATAGGTCATTCAGTAGTACACATTTTTTTTCACGTCAGTGGTTCCAGCAGTCCAGCGATATGCAAAAGCAAAATGTTTAAAAATAACCAGATGCGAGCTGATGCTGGCAATAAACTCTACAGTGAATGGCTTCAACGCAATAAAAGAAGAGCTCTGAGCAGTAAGGTTGATGACGCCCCAGAATAGATCTGTTCTGGACCTTCTCAGAGCAATGGAAGGAGAAGTTTGCGCAAAAATTGGGCGTTCCTGTTGCACGTTTGTACCTGCCAATAATGGAGAGAATGGCACACAGACAGAGGCAGTGACACGACTCTCGAAGATGCATTTCAAAATGTAGGAAGAAACCAAAGGGACCGGAAAAGATCAAAGCTGGATATCATACCTCTGGTCATGGATGCCTTCATGGCTGGCAGACGGACTGAAAGTATTACTAGGGGCACTAATATTGGTACTAGTGGGACTGTGTGTGATAAAGATATGCATTACTCAATACTGCAAGACTATGGAGAAATCAATAGGGATGAAGATGATGATGGATGTGAATATAGGAGGAAAAAACGACAAGAGAGTGGAAGAAATAGATAACCTGAGAACAAGAATAAGGGAATTTCCACTGTTCCCGAATGAGACAGTGATGTTCGATAATCCATTTGACAACAAGACATATGGTGGGAAATGGGTATGGTGCCACCCAGAAGGAGAATGCAGTTATTTGACCTGGAATTTTGACCATCATGCAAATTACTATGGAGACCTCAGAGGGCTGACCAAAATATGGCTAGTAAGAATGAAGGTGATGAAGTATGAAGGAGTGGTCGACAGGTCAACCACAGGGGGGACTGAAGAGAGGATTCCGGGAATGCCCCTCCTCACCCCCATGAACATGACGGGACAGAGAGTCAAATACAATCGAAGCCACTCATCATATTTCGGACGTGTGCCCCTGCCTGATATGTATGCAGGGAGGTATCCCTTCAGACAACCATTTCAACATTATCCAGTGCAGATCCTTCCAGATCCAGAGTACCCAATGGAGATTGCAGACCCGAACACCATAATGGACTGTCTTGATTAAGTACCAAGAAACCACTGTGCTGACATCGTTAGTGACACCACAACGTAGCAGCATTAGTCATGAAGGATACTCTCTTCCCTGCACAGCATTACACAAACACACACTTGCACACACTTTACACAGTTCTGTAAATAGAGGACAGATACATATACATACTTTCAAAGGTTTTATTATTTTTTGTATTAGCCAAATGCAGTAATGCAGAAATGCAAGGCAACAAGAGATCCTGAGCAAGCTTCCAGGTGCTTATGGCAATTAACCTGATGTGACTATAGGAGTCTATTTGGAGCCTGGTAGAACCGTGTATGACTAACCTATGGGAAACATAGCATAGTAAGAGCATGTTGAAATCGCATTGTAAGTCTAAGTAAAATTACAGAGGGTCTCAAGCCACAGAACACCAGACAGAAGTAGCAGGCTCAGGCTGCACGAAGCGCAGATCGAGCTCACAGCCAAGGTCACAGATAAACAGTCACATTCCAAACTCTAGACGACAAGGGACAAGCTGCAGAAAAATGGAGTAAATCCTCAGAAATGCAGACCCAAGAGCTCAGTTTTGTGGTCCACAACCACGTGATGCAGCCAAAGTAGACAATGGGCATTCATCTGTGGTGCGAAGACGAGCCGGTCTCAGCAATCCAGACGAGAAGTGAAACAAGTGTTGCAACGGGGAGCGTATTCTCATAGGCAAAAGTGGTATACACCAGATACAATTCAGACACATAGTCGCTTCACATCACCTTGAAGAGGTGCACAGAGGGCTGAGAACCGAGTTGGTTCCCAGGCCAGGGGAGGCCAGCTCCAGCCAATCACGAGATAGAAATCCAGGGGTGGATGGCAAGAGGCAAGGTCCAATGGTAAGTCCACTACTCTGCAACAATGTAATAGATAGTTCCTTGCGGGTGGGGCAGGTCCACCACCTGACATGTGAGGGCTAGTAGACTAACCTGTATAGGGGATAGCTATATGGGTTACCACTCTCAGCAACCAATCAGCAGTGGGGATAGGTTTTTGGGAGGGGACCAGGTGATTACAACATGTAGCAATAAAACTGGGGAGCATGCATTGTAAAGTTGAGATGTACTGGAGAATCCTGATTGCCTTGTATGAACCCTGTTGGTTTTTTGTAATAAACAACAGTACTAACTTGCCGTTGGCTGAGTCCTCAGGTTATTCTGGGGAAGGGCTGATGGACCCTTGGACTCGGACTATCTCCAAATGACTTCTGGCATACCTGGCAACCATCCCAAAACTCGGATACTAGGGTTTTTGTAAGAGACTACCTTAGAGCAGGACCTACAAGTGAGTTATTTACTAACAAAGGTGTGCGCCATGGCTGTCAATTGGCTCTGCTTTTGTTCATCATTTTTCTATCTGATTTTATGTCCGCCACATATCTGCCAGGCCTATTCCCTCCATGTCTAAATGTGGTAATGTACTCTACTCAACTTTATGCAGATGATTCTATACTATTAGTTTTAACCCCAAGGGTACTTGCCAGCAGCCTTAACTATGCATCCAAGTACTTTAAAGTTAACGGTCTAAAATTAAATTTGAAGAAAACCAAGATTGTTGTGTTTGACTCGAAAAATGTAAACAATAATATCTGGTTTATAAACAATATTAATTTTAAATGTGACTGATTCATATTGATATTTCGGAGTCATGTTCTCAAGCAACTATTCATGGTCTGCACATTTAGCATTAGTAGAAAGCCAGTTAAGGACAAGCCTGGGTGGGATTGGGAGAATTTATCAAAAATGTGGTGGCTTCTATTTTGATAAATGTATTCAGGTGCTGGAGGCTAGGGGAAGCGGGAGCTGCACCACTTCAGATTGCACTTTATATATTTACTGGAGAAAGCTGTTGGGTTTGACAGCCAATACCTCAGAGTCTCCTCTTGCTTTGGAGACCAGGGTTTTAAATATTAGCATTCAGGCCGAATTTAGGCTTTTAGAAAATGTTCACAAATGACATTCTGCCCCGATGGTGAACCCTAATATTGTGAATGTGAGGGAAGATTTAGGTAATTCTGTGACGTCTGCTATTCAGCCTTGGCATAAGAAGTGTTCCATCTTGTGCAAAATATGGGGAATTGTTTTTGATGAATTAAGGGATGGCTCGATTACAAAAGAACATTTGCTTATAAAAGCCAGAAAGGGAAACTTTGATAATGACATAAATAGCATGGAAAACTTACTCACTGGGTCACTTAATGCGGGTTCGCAGCACCTATTGTGAGAATTCTTCACTAGGTGTCATTCGTTCTCCGGTGCAAAGACGCATCATTGCAATGGTGCGATTGAATGTCTTACCACTGAGGGCCCGTATGATGTGGCTGTTCAAGACAAAGCTTTGCACTTGTGGAAGTGTGGCTGATGAGCATCTAATCCATTTTTTATTTATTTGCTGCTCATTTTTAGATCTGAGATGCCTATGGTTGAGAAGACATTTTATCGCCAATAATATCAGGCATGTCTGATGCTATGAATTTCGTCTTGTCCTGCGTTGATGCTTGCTCTATTAATCATTTATGGGAGTATATTGCAGTAGCATTTAAATGTATGGCAAGAACATTTTTATTGTTTTAAATTTCTTATGTTTCATTCATTTTATTGTATTAATCAACTTGATTGCTTGATTGTTGTTAATAGTTTGAACTGTATTGTATTTTAATTGCTGTTAATGATGTAAACCAAAATAAAGTATCTATCTATCTATCTATCTATCTATCTATCTATCTATCTATCTATCTATCTATCTATCTATCTACCTATCTCCTCTAAGCGGCTCTTCCTCATTACAGTCGCTCTATGACTTTCTTGTCAAAGTCCTTTTTCTTCATCAAAGTGGCGCTTCTTCCTCTGGGTGCCTTCTTTTCCTCCCCATCCCACGATCTCGTACTCTTCCTTGTACCAGTCTCTCTTAATCTTTAACGTTGGTAGCAAAAAAGGGCATATGGGCAATACCCTGAGAAAATTACCAATGGCCTTGGCCATAGCACATTGACAGTTGCCAGAGTGAAGAGCAATGGCAGTGGCATCAAATCTGACATCATTTATGGCATTGTCAATGTCATTAATGCTAATAGAGCAGACTTCGGACATCTCAGATGACATCAGTGTTTCTTTTTATAACGCATTTTGTTGTTTTGAGGATTTGACACAACACAGAGAAAAACGGAAACAAAAACAAAACATAATTCGGTAAATCGCTGGGTAAATATAGATACCAAGAACTGTGCATTTGAGAAATACTTGAGATAAAGCAAATATGGTACAGTTGGTTAAAGATCGAACCCTTTCCCTTAACACTCCCCCATCCATTTCCTCCAGATTTCTGCACTTTCCACAGGACAACCCTGTGCATTAAATAGTCTTTTTTTCAGGGCCATGCACATATCCATTTCAGCGGTCCATTTACGCAGTCAGGGGTGATCTGTGGCGCCCCACAAAGAAGCTATAGTATGCTTCATCAGTCCAACAGCAGTGGATACAAATAACTCCTTGTACCTATTAAAGGCAGTTTCTCCCTATATCACCAGACATAACCATTTTGGATCTAGTGGGATCTCCAGTCCATTGACAATGTTGAGTTTGTCAAGACATTTCATCCAAAAGCATTGTACTTGCAGGCATTACCAAATGATATGCATGAAGGTACTTTCGGCCCCCCACTCCCACATCTCAGACAGCAGGCATGGCCAGTACGCCCCACTGAAACATTGCAGAGCAAGTATAATTGATTCTTTGGAGTATTTTAAGTATCCTGGTTGAGATCCGGATCTCCCTCAGAAACATCACCTCCACCCATTCCTCAGGTTCAAGGGAGCCTACATCTCTCTCCCACCTAGTCTTAAGGTTACTGAGCTCTTTGGTCCCAAAGGCAGTGAGGAATTGGTATAAGGTGGCTGTGACTTTAGTGCAAATGCACTCCGGGAGTAGATTTCTCTCTGAGGAGAACATGGCGGAATGTCTTGCAAAGTTCGAAATTGGGCATTCAGGGCATGTGATAACTGCATGTGGTGGAATTGCTCGGAAACCGGCAGATCAAAACAACATATGGAGTTCAGCAAAAGGAGATACTGTTATTAATTGGCCAGACCAGTAGTACCTCTGCACGTTGGGCAGTCCAATGCCCCTTTCCCATAATGAGCATTGTAGAGTGTCTAGGGCGATATGGGGTTGCCCGCCACCCCATAAAAGATTTCTAAGGGTGGCATCTACAGTATTAAATTCCATTCTGGAAATTTGGAGTGGAGAATTTTGCAATATGTACAAATATCTGGGCAGGGTTAACATCTTGAATCGGGCCGCTTTCCTGAGCAATGTCAGCAGGAGGGATTTCCAATGAATTACATCTTGAATACATCTATCGGTTATGGGATGGAGGTTTGGTGAAACCGCTAAGGCTAGATCCAACTTGTATAACAAGTTGGTTAAAGCCTGTGTGTGACACCAGGTAAGAGCAGTTTTGGGGAACAGCTCCCCCGTCTCCCTGGTGTGAATAGAAAACAGACTTTTTCCAATTCCAAGGCCACTGATCGTCTGATATTCCTGCAGAGTACGGGTGAAATGTTGGCAGGCCTGCTGTGGTTCTCTCATATATAATAAAAGGATATTGCATAGAGCTAAACCTTATGCTCCTCCCCTGTCTGCCAATGATAACCCCGAAAAAGTTGGATCCATCCTAAATCTAATTGCAAGAGGTTCACTAACTAGTGTGAACAGCAGGGGTGAGAGAGGACAACCCTGCCTTGCCCCTTCTTGAAGGGGAATGTTCCAGACAACACTCCGTTAACCCGTACTTCCGCGACAGGTAACTTGTAAAGCAAGTGAACCCAGCCCATATAATTTACTCCGAACCCCCATCCGAGCCATGACCTCCCACAAGGAAAGGCCTTTTCAAAATCTGCCGAAAGCAAAGTGAGTGGACTTGCTAGTTTGGATGAATGAGATATTGCCATGTGCAGTCTTCAGATGTTCGGATGTTCATACAAGTGAACTTATCTGACCTAAACCCGCACTGATCTAGGTGAACCAAGGAAGTAATCACTAGGTCCGCCAGTACCCTATCCAGGATCATAACCTCCCCATTGATGAAGGAAATGGGCCTATAGGAGGGACATGATTCTGGTGGTTTGCCTATTTTGGGAATAACCACCATACATGTTTTTGTTTTGTTTTAGCTGTGAGGGAAAGCATCGGTTTTGGACAAAGACAGACTTTTCGGTTGAAACTAATAACACAGATTTTCCTTAGTTTCTTTAGGTAGGGAAATCCCACCTTAGCATAGGGGAAGTTAGGCCTTACTCCATCCTGACATTGGGGATCATTACGCCTTTGGCGGTAAGGGGTGAACAGCGCGGGTAATGGTGCCGGAGCTGTCAACCCCTTACCGCCCCATTACGAGTCTGCTCGTGGGACCCACAAAGGGCACCTGGTACAACCCGCTAGCAGACCAGGGAGCTAACAACGGGCCCGTTATTAACAGGCCCGTTGTTAGCTTCCTCCCCATTCCCATTGAGCCCTATGGGCGCTCGAATGGGAATGGGGATGTACTGGGTCCAGGTTCCTTGAATACAGAATTACCGGGTCCTCCAAGGTTGGCTTGGCCCAGTAAGTCCTCATTCAAGGAATCCGGACCGGGTACCCAGTAAGGGGGTAACCATGCCGCAAATTGCAGCATGGTTACCTCCAAGGTCGTAATGGCGCCCCATTGTCTTGAATAAAAGCCTTTTCATACATTGAATCTGTTGGGTGTTTCTCCTTCCATGATGCCAACCTCACAAGGCTTACAGATATACTTAAACTTCCATTGGCTATCTCCGTGGTGAAGTGCGCAGCACACACCAGAAGTGCAGACTTGATTTCTCACGGAATGGGGCCGCTGAAGTAGAATCAAAAACAGCAGCATATTTCCCAGAAGTATCTGACATTGTCACTGCACCAAACATAAACATGCACACAATATGGTGATGAAGCAGGGCTTTAATACGCAACCAATAACACAAACTATTGATTTGCATGGGAGGGCATCACCAGAAGAACAGGAATTATGGAAAAGAAGGGTGTGTTCATTGTCCCCCACGGATGCAATGTGGCAGCATTACAGCACTGGGAAACCTGGTATGCCCTTAGGGTTGCTTACAGTAGCACTAGAGCAGTTGCATTACCACACCCACATAACAAGGGAATGTCTTGCAGTACTGATTTCAGAGGAATGGTTTATCCTAAATTTGAGTGAACACATTGTGAATTTAGTTATTAATGGTTTGATCTCTCAGATATTCACTGCTGGCCACACCCTGAGAAGCTTGAGAGGAGCAATACCCCACCCCATTGGACCATTTCTGCATTTGCATATCGACTATGTGGATATGCTCCAAATTTGTAACAAATAGAGGTATATAATAGTAGTCGTATGTCCCTTAGACCAATGGATCAAAGCTGGTCCATACATAACTCCAGATGCCACATGTGCAGTGAAGTTCCTCATACATGAGTTCAGGAGTGTGCAATGTGTCACATTCTGATAACAGACCACCCATTGTACATGAAATATTGGAGCACATCATTATCCTCTTGGGGATAAGGCACACATTCTCATCCACATATCACCCATGAGCAACCAGCGTTTGTGAGCACATCAAAAGCCTGTAAAAAAAATGAGTAGCCAAACTAAAAGATACTTTGAAAAGGGGTTGGTTACATTGCCAAGGTTGTGACCAAAATAACTGACTCCACCTGAGCAGGGGACGGGACACAGGGCCTCATCACCAGTCTGGCGGTAACCCTTAAATGTGGCGGTAGCGCTATTACCGCTGCATTTAAGGGTCCGCCAGATCATGGCCTTGGCGGATTTCCCCCCAGCTCTCAGCTGGGGGGAAAGGGGAAATCTGCAGCAAATTTGCCGATTTTTGGCGCTATTACCGCCGGCAGAAAATCCGCCGGCAGTAATAGCGCGAATTTCCCCCATTGGGCCCAATGGAGAATGAGGAATTCCCGAATGGTCCCAATGGGGAATGGGCACTAACCGTTCTGCCAAACCCGTGATCCGGCGCTAATAGTGCTGGTGGGTTTGGTGGTAGGGCTAATAGCGCCGGCGGTAATAGCACCAGCGTTACCGCCCAACTCGTAATGAGGCCCACAGAATGGATACGCCCATTGCTCCTGCCACATGGTCTCATGCTAATGCTGAACATTTTGCTGCTGTCAAATGTATGTCTCGAGGAGGGGGTTTCGAAAAAAAAACACAGATGAAAATAATGAGCAAGCTGACCCAGACAAGTTGTTGAAGTCTCTTTTAGTATACCCTGGAAACAAAGTTCAGTGCCATAATTTTATTAGCAAGTAGCACAAGCCATGCTTCCAAAGACCTTACGTTGTGGAAGCAGTTACTCCGTCTGCAAACAAGGTTGAGGGAAGATGCGTGTGGATCCACCTCAGTGATGTGAAGCTGTATCTCAGAAAGACCCCCTGTCTATGAAAAATAAGCCCAAGGTGAAGAAGATGCACAAAGACCTCAGACAAGTTTGATGATGAGAGCCAATCAGCAACAAGAAAAATAAAGCTGCAGCGTTTTTCCTTACGTGCAAGAACAGCTGTTCCAACATCCTTTAAAGGCACTCATTTTAAAAATTAAGTAAAAGAAAAATAACAAATGTTCCCCATAGCCATCCTATTTTTCCTGGTCCTGTAATTTTGTGTGAACACTTTTCCCCTTCTCAGAGCCTGGAACATCTGCCTGACAGTATTGTTATTGAACATCAAGGCTTATATTGTTCTGGAAAGAAACTTCCTCTCACTCTTACCCAGTTTCTTATTGTAACCACTTGCTCTTTTTAAGAAACAAAAGAAAAATTTCCTCTGACAGAAGGATGCATTCATTGAACGAGATGAGACAGTTTCTTTTAGCGTCTAGAATATTGTATACCCACAAAAGTCAGATACTGCAGCAATCATGATAGCAACAACATTCTTCTCCTTTGTGTGTCTATACTTTATTTACTGGTTCGGAGTGCCACACTATAGCACGTATACCTAGGCAGGACAAGCCCTTCATGTTCTCAATGATGTTAACACCAGTACAATATGTATAGTAATGCCAAATGAAACAACTCCTGAGAAATATCCCAAACATATAACTCCAAGAAGGAGAGTAAAAAGAAGGGTAATTGATAATAGACACTTTATGCGACAAAGTTTTGATAATATTGCTCATGTCCCGAATAACCTGTGGTATCGGCATAGCACAAATGCGTTCATGACCTGGCTCCCCCCTATTTTGTCCAAAGAATAGCTAAGTCAGTCACAAGTAGGCCCATCAGACTGGCCTCCACCAATTGAATTGCCATTCCTAAGACCCAGAGAGTTTGTCCAGGCTGTACTAGCTTCCCTACCATGGCCGCGTCTCACTGGAATTCTCTACCCACTCACATTAGGATTATTGATTATAACTTAGCCTTCTGCAAAGCAATAAAAACGATGCTATTTGTATGACTCCGGTACCCTGCCGGTATAGCTTCCGGACTTCCCACCATAGGTGTCCAGATGCTAGTGTTAGCCATCATGTAACCTTCATGCAATGTATTATATGCCAAGATGTAACCAACTATGTGTGTATTTCAATTAACCACCTGTAACAGTAACGAAGAAGCTAATGATGGGCTGCTTTCACTGTAACCCTAATTAAGCCTACTTACAATCTCTTGCAATAGCGCCTCGATGCCTTTTGGCTACAGCGTGCTCAACAAATCCAAAAAATAAAATAAAAATAAACGAGCCGAGCGGGGAGAGAAACATTTGATGAGAGCTGTTTTGTGTGTACCCATGTACCCTATGCCATGAGTGTCTCCAGAATATTCATAAGCACTGAAGTACCCGCACAAGCAGCACACTGTCTGACACATCTTGCAGCATGTATGACAAGAGGGAAATTTCAGGGCGGAAGGGCCTCCAAGCACTGAGTAACAAAAGAAGATTCCTCCTCATGAGGATAATATTATAAAAGAAGTGTCAGTGATGAGTGTTGTTGAAATCCAACACAAGGTAATATGTTATCTATTATCTGGCCCGATAAGAGGGGAAATAATAACAGAAAACCACCAATTTCTGAAATGCACTGACAAATAGGGAATAGAGATTGCTGGATGTTGCGAAAGAGGCCAGTTACAAATAGAGGGACAGGTATTTACCACAGAAGGCTGGGTCAACGGACTAATCGGCTGTAAGGCACAGGTGCTCGTAGAGCAACCACGAGTGATTGTGAAAAAGGTAAATAAGGAGTGCCTCAAAGAATAGGCTAAATACACCAAAATACTAACATGGGTAGAGGACGAAGCAGGACAACTGCACATAATTCCCTTGAAAAATGCCTCTCTTCGCATAAAAAATATGGGCGCAGTAAAAATAGCAGAAAATAAAGGGTGGAAATGCATTTACAATTTGCCTGGAATTAAGGTAGGCATGGCAGTATTAATGGACCATTATTGAGCCTGTGGTTACAGAGCCTACATGCAGCTCCCTCCGAATTGGGGAGGCATTTGCTCCCTAGTGGTAATAAGTGTACCATCCCTAATGGTTCCCCAAAGCAAGGTGCTGATTGGTGATTTCCCCTGCATGAATGTGCACCTAAGAAATAAGGGGTCCCTCGACCTTAAACGCACATAGGGATAACTATTACTCAGTAAAAACAGCCAATGTGCAAGATGCCATACCAGACAAACATAAATTGTTCAGTAGAACAGAAATGTTCTTTACATCCTTCTTTACTGCCGACTTACAAGCACATGCCAATGCTAAGTGGTTGCAAATAACACGGTGGGCACTGCTGTAGGCAATATATTCCACTGTTAAAGGGTTTAATGTCATAATGGAAGAGCTGAGAGCAGTCAGGCTTATGACTCTTCAAAACAGGTATGGCCCTGACTTTATTATGCCCATGGAAGGGGGTGTGTGTGCAAAATTTGGGACTTCTTGCTGCACATACACACCTCCCCACGATGAGGAAAATGGGACCCTCACAGAGGCGATAACCACCATGAAATAATTACACTAATAAATAGTGGAATAGGTGGACGATATTACAAATGATGACTGGTTTACCAACCTGTTGTCATGAATAACCACCTGGCTAGCTAAGGTATTCAAAATATTAGTGGCCGTACTAATACTAGTACTATTAGCTTTTTGCGTTCAAAGAATAGCAATCAGCCAGTGCAAAAAGACTACTAAAAAGCAGTAGGAATGAAAATAATAATAAACTTGGATACTCACATGCATAAATATTCACAAATGGATGACTTCCCCTCCACCCAAACAATGGAAAGCCTTATTGTACCTGCCGGGTCAAAATGTATATATCCTTAGGACCCTCATAATTACACTGAGCACTGGTTATATTGTGATTCCAATGGGGGAGTGCTACTACATGACCTGGAGTCTAGATGAACATGTGAGATGTGGAGGTACCTTGAGGGGGGTTACTAAAATGTGGATACCCAAAGAGCCCTATTTGGGGGAGAGCAGAAGGAAGTGTGCGGTCTTTGACTCGACCAGAGAGGGGAATGTTGGGAGGTAGAAGAATATATCATCCTTAGCTTCTGCCCCTCCCCAGCCCAATACCACATAGGTGAGAAACGTTACTCACTAAGGCAACCATACCACCCTTATCCCAGGCAGGTACTGCAGGGCTTAGAGACAATTTAAGATGTAGATGGCAAAAGCAGTCAAACTAATGTTGCAACAGTATCAAGCGTATGAATTAGACACGAAGCACACATGCACTTCACATAAAGAACATGTACAATAGGTAATACATGCATTTATACATGAAGAATATTAACATAGCATCCAAATCTAACATAACCAATGTATAAGTTGAATGCAACATGAACGATACGCAAATATAGCTTACTAACACAGAACTGTTTTGGAAAAGTATGTCAAGGGTCACAAGATGTCAATGCTTGTCTGCTGTCCATGCTTTATTTGGATAATAATAATGCTGGATGTTGCCTTTCACTTTGTCTACTTCTTCTTCATTTGAGTCTAGTTTGGACTGACTCCAGTTGCTCTGGGTCTGTTTGTGCCTTTTTGAGTATTTTAAAAAAAGTCGAAATGCACTTTAAAAAATATCATAACCAAAGAAATTAAATCATCACAACCTGGAATCTCTTGTAACAGATATGCTTCATAGTTCAGCGTTAATCTTTAAAAAGATCCATTTATGCCTTTCTTGCATATGGACTCATTTGCCACATCGCCCAGAAAGCAGACTGCTCTTGGTCAGATTAGCAGTTTCCTCCTGGATAGAGAGTCTAGATAAGGCAAGGAATACATTTTTAAGGACAGTGCTGCTGCTGACTGAGTCCTGGGGTTGGTGGTCAAAGGTGCTTCCTCTTTGTGGATTCTTCGAAAGAGGTGCAGTCAACCCCACTTCACCACACTCAATCTCTCTACCATTTGTGAAGCAATATTCTGGTAAACATCCTGTAATCTAACTACAGCTCTGTCTATGAAGTAAACCAATGTCTTAAAAAATGCATCAAGCTTTTTGTCAAATACTTTGTCCATTGTACTAGACTCAGAGAAATCCACACATCCCATGAATTCATGTCTCTTAGTCTCAGAGTCTTGGGACATTGGCTCAAATGGGGGCAATGATTATAAATAAGCATGCTAGTATGTGAAAGAAAAGCTGCTTTGTGCAGCGTTTGCTGTCAGAGACGTATCTGTTGATCACCAATTGGCGCAATGTTAGAATGTCAGAAGGGATCATACTCCCCATGTGATTTGTTTTGGGATCAGTGTAAATAATAACATTTGAGAACCAAATGTTATCATGTTAAATATCTAACACCATTCTATGATGGCTAATTGTTCATAAATATGCGTTCTTGAAAGATAAGTTAGGATTAGAAGGTATAGGTGCTTAAACCAGAATAGTTGAGACCTGCGCCACACAAGCACACATGCCAGGAAGGCATGAGAAACAGGTGCATGCACTAATTGACGAACATAATCACATTTAAATTGCATCTTGAAGGCAATGCTATTCTCATCCTCAGACCAATGTTCATAAACAGGAATCAGGTCAATGTAACAGTATTAAACTGTTGGGAGAACACTCAGTACATGTTCAGTGTTTGGTCCTTCTTGTGGCATGTAAACTAAAAAATGCTCTTATTGGCATGGCATGAACAGCTCTCAGAATCCCACTCGCTCCTGCTGCTGGGTTCTCTCGATGCATAGGAATCATACATCACTCTCAGTATATTCCTAGTTTCATTCGCTATACCGGTATAGGCACAATTAGTTGAATACATAACCACAGAGATTGGTTTGCAATATAAAAATATAACCATTCAAACATGGCAATCAAATTAGACATCAGGTTCAGTGCGTGATTGCGTTGCACGCATTACGGGTATCAGGGCATACATATTGAAAAGAGACTACAATATAAATAGTTCCACATGTTGCCAAAATGGCGCACAGGCACATAGGGAAAGACAGTGTGATGTGACAGAACAGAACGGGCATGAGAAACGTTCCCGCTCACGAATGTACAGCAGCAAAATGTAAGATACTACACTCGGGGTAAAACAATTTTCATGAGTATCATGAGTATCATGATTGGTGACTGCAAAGCAAAAAGAAAGAAGAGAACAAACACCTTTCATATTCAATTTAAGGTTTTTTATATACCACAAAACAAGAAAACTCAAAAACTAGGTAAGTATTATGCTATTGAGTATTTTTATTAACACAGATAAAGGGAGGACAAATATTATATATATATTGTAAATATAAATAATTGTCATGATGCCTACCCCCGGAGCATCAGGCCAGGCCCAGCACCCCCGGAAGCAGGCATCATGCCCTCGGGTAAAAGCCCAGCGGCCCCTTATAGGGACTCTTTGGACTCAGTCCTGGCGCCTTTGGCGCCAGGCTCATGTTGGACATCAGTCCTGGCGCCATAGGTGCCAGGCTCATAAAGGGAGGTGTTTTGTGCACTTACCTGATGCAGACCATGCTGCACGCTTCAGGCCTCCCTGAGACCTGAAAGGGACTATTTTTTCATAGGGACTATTTTTTCACTCGGGCGTGGCCAGGGAAGGATACATACCTAGTTGGGGAAGGATACATACCTGGGACTTCTTTGGAGGCTATTTAAGCCACGCCCAGACAGCAGCTCATGCTTCGTGTTGTTCTGCTTCCTGCAGCTTAACGCTCACCGTGTCTGCTCCTGGACTACCGCCACGCCTGTCTTGAACCTGGAAGACCTGCAAGGAAGGAAGAGAAGAGAAAGGTGAAAACCAAGGATTATTTCAAGCTTCTTACCTGCATCCGGAATCTTCTCGCCAGCATCCCTGAAGGAAGACTTCAATTTAAAAGCATCGCATTGCTCGCTGCAGCGCCATGCTTCACTCACCTGTCCTGTCCTCGAGACATCTCCCGGCTCCATCGCGGCTGTCACCATCGGACGCCACATCTCTGCACCTAGGGGAGAGAGGAAGAAACAAAAGGTGAGCAGAAGGACACACAGAAGGAAAGCCTGATTAACAGCCATAATACTTACCGGCTTTTCTTCCACATTTCGGGTCGGCGCCGCCCCGTTGGCAGGTACCGTACCCCGGCCCCTATGGGGAAAGGACTAGAGACATTTCAGAGGAATGATAAGGACATCTAGAGGGATCGCCCTCATTACTACTCACCTCGGCAGGTTAACCCCTCGACGCATCGCCTTCATTCTGCACCTGAAATAAAGGACAGATCACAGGTGAGAAAGACAGCATAAAGGGGGCCTCACTTGAACTTTGAACGTTCATACTTACGGCGCATCGCTCAGGAAAGTCAAGTGGATTTTGCCAGCACCATTCTGAAAACCAGTGAAGTAACTGGACGAACGCGAGCCCCTGCACCAGAAGCAGGATGGAGAGTTCAACCTTCCAAACCATAAGGTGAGCTTAAACTTAAACCGGGTTTGGAGGAATAGGGAGGAACGGAGGTGGGAAGGGGGGAGCTAGCACACCATTCTGCAGACTGTTAATCCCCTTTCTCATCTGCAGAAGGATATTCCTACGGGCCAAGGAAGCACGTTTTGGAGGTCCTGTCCAATCGGTGTTCCGGGTCCTGCGCATCACGCTAGAAGAGGCCACAGTCATCCAGACTAGATCAGCGCTCCCGTGGGAACCAGGTGGGCGTTACAATAATCTTCTGTATCTGTTTCAAATTGTGAATTATAACTGAGCAAAATTCCCTGAAGAAGCAGGAGTAAGGGGAGAAACACCTGTTTGGGTAGACAATTTACAAGACATATTTTTATTGATTTGTCTTGAATAAATAAAGATGTGTTAGGCATCTACACGAACACCAGAACTTAGCTAGCGTTCCCACAACACCTCTCTCCTGTTTGCACACTACTCCCCGGTTACGAGACTCACATAATTTGGTTGTCCCACAGGACCGGTTATGCTGCACCAGGTGGCATGTTCGTACCCGGTTGCAACCTTTCCTGCATTGGCAGTTGCCATGGAGAACACACGCCAGAAGGATCGGCAGAATGCTCTCACATCGCGTAGCTGTCCGATCACGTGATGCATCGCAACGTCCGTCACATGGTGGCAGAGCGCGTCACGTGACTGTCAGGCGCTCGTTACAAAATGCTTGACGAGCAAAGCAGTCACCGCTTCTCAGCTGTCTCTTGGACCCTGTTTGGCGCTACGTTTGGATCCTGCTCTTGTTGGTATACCTTGACCTAGGAACTCTCACCTGGACTCCCTTGGATTGCCCTTCTGTCCCTCTGCTTGGAACTGTTTACTCGTCGCTGAACCTCGGACCGTCCCTCACTTGCAATCGGATTTTGCCCTTTGGAACTTTGTGCGCTCCCTCTACGTACCTGTCTCCTGATTCCCACGTTACGCACCCAGTCCTTGGCTCAGGTGGGCCGTCCTGCTTCCACGTACTACTCTGGTCCCTGTTCTTCTGGGGACTACTTTTCATCTGAGTCTCGAACCTCCTGCACTTAGGTTTCCCGTGCCTTCCTACCACTGGATAGGTAAGACCTCTCAGATTTTATGATTCGTGTTATACTGTCATTGCCTGGTACTTAATCCTGTTCTTTTTGCAGCAGCATCGGTGTTCTTGAGGCTCCGTGGATCCGGGAAGAGACATCTCCCACCTGTGGCCTCAAAGGTCGTACAGGGGGTTCTTCAGGTACCCCTGTGCTTCACTTGGGGACGGAGGTATCAACGGTCTACACGACACTCAAGTCAGAACAAGATGCGATGAAAAATCACTTGCAATTTTGCCAGTCAACCTAAATTAATACTCCAATACAAATGTCCTAATTCAAAGAGTGTTTCCCCATGCGATTGCTCTGTTATAAAATGCTTCTGTGAATCAAGTCCCAAATATGTTTAGTAGTTTTGGGAATAGTGCATACAAAATCATGTTCTCCAAATGTATTTGGTTATTTAAATCTCTGCGGCTGTAATGTGATGTGCGCAGCATAATTCCCACAGAATCATTTTACTCTAATAGAATTCCAGCGCAGAGAAACTACTTTCTTCCTATAACAGTATTTTTTCAGAGTTTATAATATCAGAACTGTACATTTCTAGTTTGGCCCGGGCCAGGTTCATAGGGTATAGGGAGATTGCCCAGGGCCAGGGGCCAGTGACTGAATCAGGCAAAACAGATAAGAGAAGCAGCCAGCAGGATGTTTTTAAGACCCTTACAGATTACTGGCCAGACTGCGTCCATTTTCATAGCAGGCTGACAGGACAACAGGACAGCATAGAATGACCCCTTGACTCCAGAATACAGACGGTTTGCTACCTTTGCTTGCAAGAATCATTGAGATAATTGATTTGTCACTTTTCGCTATTTTCATAGAGGTGAGATTGGTGTGCAGCATTTTGCTTTAATAGACTCTTTGACAGTAAATGTTGAACTCGCAGACCAACCATGTTAATTTCCCTCCAAACCATTTTTACAAAAAGGAACGGAGCGTTTTCACTTTAAAGCACTTCTAGCTTCTCTTGGTGATGATAAGAGAACAGAATTTCGATGAATTGAGATCAAGTTTTGAGTTTTCGCTTCCGAAGACGTTTCCAAAAAAGAAGAGGTAAAAATGTAATGCAATATAAGGCTGATCAACATGTTCTTGATTTACTGGGCTGCGCTGGAACTATTGTGGGGGCATGTTCAAATATGCAAAAAAGTGCAAATGTAAAGGCTTTCTAGACTAGCGATTTCAGACAGTTTTTGTAAAGTACTGAAAAACGTACAAAAAAGGTGCAATTTTAAGCACTTGAACGTCAATTTATTTGTCAAACAGATTATAGGTAAGATACGATAGACTATTTCTCAAAGGAAAAAAAGATGCATTTTTAAAGCTCCTTTGGTTGGGTGCATTTTTAAAATAGGATACAAAACACCAAAAATACTGCGCGGCCTGTGCTCTTGTTAACATGAAATGGCTCTGCACCAAAACTAGCATGTATTACCTCTGGGAACATTATTATATGAACATGTCTTTTTAACGGTGCACATAAAAAAAGAGAAATAACGTTTGCCACCCAACGTATTGTATTAAATAATGCATGATCGAAGGATGAGCCAAACTCACCTCCAACCGACATTAGCACACACATCTCTACAGCAGGTGCTCAACCTATTAACTATCTTGTTAGAAATCAATAACGAATGCTTTCACAATCAACAGAGAATTTCCATACGAACAGAGAGCATGCTGGTCCTGCGGCAAAGCTTATTTCCTGCTAGCCCTTTGAATGGAATGCTTAGCCAGTGAGATTGCTTGAAACAGGTTCAATAACAAGTGTGATAACCACACACTTTCTGAGAGGCTCAGGGGCCAGACACACCTGCTGTTCACGTTTGGTGCCACTCCACCTTGGCTCTGTGTGTACTCGGACTGGCTTACAGGGCAATAAGGCAGTGCCCAAAGTGTTGTTCCGTTTTGTTGTTGTTTAAAGTGGGCCTTTTGTGGCCAAGTGGGCCAGTTTGATGAGTTACTTCACCCTGCAACTAACCCATATTCTTTATAATGCACATTTTTCCCCAGGTTTTACCCAAAAAAAACTCGACCCGGGGGTACTACTCAAACGGTTTGTATGCCCCAGTTCAAACCAGTACACCAGACCTTCCCATCACACTTAACTTGCCAGTGGCAATGTTATCCCTTTGTGAGTCTTCAAGAAACTGTTGCAGGCTTTGTCCTTCAAGTGACCTCATTGTTTCTCTTATTTTCCAGCAAGACCAACTCCTGCACCCGCTCCGTGAAGACTGGCCTGCTTCCTCTGGACCGCTGCTTGTCCTTGCTGCTGGCGGTCATTTAGGTGTCAGTTGGTTTGCTGACTGCCCATCACGTTCTTGGTCTGAATGCATGGCGTTCACAGCACATATGTGTTTCCCGGCATGCAAATTTGGAATCAGGAAAACAGCTTGTGTGTTACTCCTCATATAACCCATGTATATGCAGGTGTCTAGGCCCGGCCCAGATAACTCAGTCTTCTAGCAGTATAACGCAGGGACGTTTTTATGGGAGAGCAAAAGGGGCACTTGCCCGGAGCCCCCACCTTTGAGGGGGCCCCAAAAGGCTGCCTGATCTAAAGAAGTACGATTCCTTTGTTCACCAGACTTAAATTGCACACATCAGGAAATTGTATTGCATGATGCTGAGGCTCTAAACCTATTGCCTGTCTTTTTTGGCAAGTACATTCTGCCTCAATCAATTCATCATGTGATGCTTTCTGTGTTCATTGGGGTATATTGGGTATTATGTTGATCCTGCGCAATGGCCAATTTTGAAATGCATATTGGTAAATTGAGTGCCACAATGGTTCGGATGTTAGCTCAGTGTGTTAAGCACTCATTACAGTGATATGTGTTCCTATGCAAGATTAGAATAGCACATTCCTGTAAGGCTGGCTGAGCCTTTTCTGTGTCTGAAGTTTAGAAACCTGCCTGCATATGTACTTGGTCTTGCAGCACAACAGGTGCTATTATCAGTAATCTATCTGCACCAGATAGGGGTTGCTATAAAAATAAACATGTCATCCTTACGGTCAAGGTCTTGAATTTGGTTTGTTCCGATGGGATGTTGTAAAACCTATGTAATCACCTCCAACGGTGAGCATAATGTTAGTCCCAGAGATGAATAAGTATCCACATTTGGAACCAAAGCATTCATGCTTGTATCCTGGCTTTGCCAGCAGACAATACAGTGATTCTGGTCAAATCATCTAATATGTTGTACATCGCTGTACTGTCTTCTGTGAGGTTTGCCTCCTCGCATGCTGGTGGCATCATGTAGCCCATTACTTGATCTTTCTGATTATATAGGCCATTTGAGTGGTAGGGGTGGTAGACAGAAGAGAGCGGACCAGATGGTGCAGGACTCGAGAAGCATCTTTTAAAGTCTGCTTCTTTGACACAAAACACGCTTAGCATATTTTTAAAAGTCAAAGGTTTTTCTGCACGTTTATAAATAGCAATTTCACAAGAAGACCAACCAAGATTAAATCTGTTAAATCACACTGATTGGTATGCTGGTACTTATATACTTCTTTTGATGATTGAGAGAATGAAGCTAGAATCATTCTGTGTTAAACCATTCTATAATATTTTGTTTTAAAAAAAGTGTCATGTTTGGTTATGTGATTGCTAAGTTTTATAAAATTAGATTATTTTAGTTCATGTTAAGAACTGGTAATGAAAGTGTTCAAATGCAGAAATTGCTTGGTTGGCACCAATTCCAGATTCACCCCTTAACCAGTGTGTTTAATGGCGGGCATTTAATTTAATCTTGTATTGCCTAGCCTCTCGAAATTGTCAGTCCCTAGACCTTTCAAAATTGGCGGCCCTTCAGAGAGATTTCCTTCTCAGGGTATGATCTTCAAAGCAGGCTCTTTCATGGTTTCACTGGCTATAGTGCTGCTTCCACTATAATAGTGAGCATTGATATACTGCACACCACTGGCACTTTAGTCTTTTGATCTCTAATGGCAACACTATTTGAAAACCATGTCCCACTTATAATCTCATTCTGTCTGGATACAGACACCTTCCTTGTAGTTTCTAATCTGCATCCACTATCCGTGGTATGGTATGTGTAGCTTTCTCCTCCCTAACAATTGGTCTGCTCTATCCATGCTTGAGCATGTTTGCATTCTGTGAGGCAGCAAATGTGAGTCTCTGTCTATTCTGGGTGACATTTACCTTTTACATACAGTCCTGGATCAATACTACAGGCTGCATACCTTCCTGGATGATATTGATAAAAAGCCTCTTGTATCTATGCTGTAACAGGAGTAACCTCTTCGTAGACTGATAATGTTGGCCTTCAAATGGCAAGGGGACTTAAAGGGAGTACATATCCTTATTTTTAATGCTGTGACGCAGCATATTAACCTATGGGTTGTGATTGTGGCAGGGGGGAGCACAGTAGATTTTCTTGATCACTTAAATCCCTTGGTTTGGTTGAGGGGCCCTAAAGATGTCTGTGCCCAGGGCCCCAACAGTACTTAAGAGGGCCCTGGTATAACGGCCAATACACCTACGCTACAAGGCTATAATAGTGCCGTAAACAAACGGCTGAAGTGCTACAGGATATTGGACAACAATGTTTAAGTATAAGGTGTAAAACTGGTATACTAGTGGCTAAATAGAAAGAAACGCTCACCATGCTGGGGGTCTGTGAGCCCACAGAAGCAGTTCACTGAGGGTTTGAAGTCTCCAGCAGTGCCAGAGCAAACCCACTAACAGCCAGTACACATAGAGAGAGACAATTGGATGTGTAGTTTGCATGAAACAATTATTTAATGAAATAGAAGAATCATCATTCCCAGAATTTCAACACTACTGACATAGTGCCACACACTGAAATCAATGCCCATATCCATAAAATCATAGTCTGTAACAGCCTGAGCTCACAGTTTGTAGAATTTGAAATTCATATCGTAGTAGATGGGAATTTAAAATGAAACCTGAATATTGGGAGTGAGTCCAATATTTAGAGATAGAAAGTACCGGCTTGAGTGATCACGCAATGTTGAAACTAACTCTTCATATGAGTGGACAGGGAGATGCTAGGGAGCTTTTGGGACCAAAGCAGTTGGTTGTAATGGGGAACAGAAATAGGGCTGCCAAATTCACCAGAAACTGCGAAAAGGTAAATCGCAGCTTAAAGAACTGGTGAAATCATTTTTCTGAAGAAGAGAAAATAAGTTATTCCTCTCCCGCAGAGTTTCCAGCCTTATTATCTAGACTGGGTAGACCTTGTAATGATAACTTTAATTGGCCTTGACGTGTCTTTACTCAACACTCCAGAAATCAATTTGATAAAGAAATAAAAATAAAAAAGCGCCGACTTCCGAGAGCCACCAAGAGGTTGATCAAACATACCGACATGTCCTGGGGAAAAAAACGATAAAGCAAAAAAGATCCTAAAAAAAAATATTAAAATTGGATCAAGCACTATAGAATACAAAAATACATTGGCAAGAATCAGGACCTGATAGATAAGATTGTCAGGAAAGATATGCGCTCAATTTGGTGGACTTTAAATAATAAAAATGAGACCCAGCCTCATGTTAAGTCTTGCTTTGTCTCTGAAGAGGTTTGGGTAGAGTACTTTACTAACACATTTAAGGGTCATACCAATCATATGGTTAGGTCCATCATTGAAAGTAACAAGCTATCTTGTTGGGCACGTTTAATATGTCTGACATTGAAATTGTATTTGGAAAGTTGAACAACTCAAGAGGTAACGGTCCCAATGGCGTGCTAATGGCATTTTAAAGAACAATTCAGTGTTGTGGTTTTAGATATTGTACACACCGTTCTCACATAAAGTTGTTGCAGGGTACTGTCCCATATCATGGACACACGCGATTGTGGTGCCAATATTTGAGAGAGGATCCATTGATTGACTCTTCCGCTTAAATATTTGCAACCCTGGTATTATGGGAGCTCACGGCATGGGCCAAGAACACACATAGATTTAACCCTTTACAAACTGGTTTCAGGAAAGGGATAAGAACCGCTTTGAGTGGTTTGGCCCTGTCAGCATGTATCTCTTATATAGGTGGTAACTTTGGATGAACACAACAATCTATGTCGCAGCAATAGATTTATCTTCCTCTTTCGATAATGTAAATATAACAATGCTATGGCGGAAACTAAGTACCTAGGGTATTGATTTGGGTCTACTGCGCATGACACAGTTATTGTATGCTGGCAATACAGCGAAAGTCAGACTTAATACCACATGAGATCTCTCAAGGTGTGTTCCTTTGGAGAAAGGAGTTCGCCAGGGCTGCGTCCTCGACCCAACTCTATTTAATCTTTATTTAGCATATTTGTGGGAGGAAAAAGAAAGCAAGTCCTGGCAGGGACACTCTCCTAAATGGTCTGGCTTAAACATGAACTGCATTGCTTATGCAGGTGACCTAATACTGATGGACTACTCTCCGGCAGGATTACAACGCCTTCTATTGGTAGTTGAGTCTTATTTCAGTGCAAATCAACTATCAACCTGGTAAAATCATATGTTATGACATGCAGTATCTGTAGAAATACTAAAAGTTATGTGTGGAAATTGAATAACGAGGAAATAACAAAAATTGAGTCGCTTTGCTACTTGGGATTTGTAGTGTCAGTAAAGATGCATTTTGAAAGATAAAAATGAAGGTTGAAAGAAAAGACCAATTCATGTATTTCATTGATGAACTTGGTGGGAAATAAATTATGTGCAAACTCATTGGTTCTTTTAATTTAATTCAATGGGTTAAAAGTGTCTTCAATTGTGCTATATGGCAGTGAATTTCATGAACTTCAAAAACAGGAAATTCTTTAACTTATTGGAAGGGAAAATTCTAGAGCAGGTACTGGGTATCCTGACATCGGTCCCAATTAGTGTAATTAGATTACAGTTGGGACTGCTGTCTTGGTGGGCACAGTAAATTAAGAGAAGTTTATCTTTATTGAATAAGTTGTTGAAGACAGACAAATTGAGTCTTGGTTCCTATTTAAAAGAACTTCTAATACACGATTCTAATCCCTTTCTGAGGAGATGCAAATCATTTATTAAAATGGTGGATTTTGATGGTTTTAGCTCTTACCACATGATGAAAAATCAAATAAAACATTGGGATAAGATGACGGACATTCAAGATCTGGGGAGATAACATTTATACAACGAGAAAGACATTTTCTATCTCCCTATGAAAGAACCCAGAATGTATCTCAGTACATTTCCATCGCAACTTCATCGAGACTAAATTTATCTTAAATTTAGATTAAATTGTTTAGCAACACAGGAAGTAACGGGACCAAAACTAGGCCTACCAGGGAAGTTTGAGGATGCCCACTATGTGGTGTGGTGTGGAACTCCTGGAGACTTTAAACCATCTTGTGATGGACTGCCTGATACTTATTATTCATAGGATTCAGAGTTTGGGTCCCTTCATACATTCCACTGCTCAGGTACTATCCAATAATGTATGCAATATGTAAATGACAAGTTCTCAACTTCCTCTCACATTAGCATTGTGTCACGACTCTGGGCTGTCCACTTAACACCAGCCTCCATTCCACAACATCCAATCATACACACAGCTCTGGGTATGCTCGAGGGACACATACCCTCCGTAAAAACCGCTGGGTCAGAGGTCAGATAAAGGTGGGTTGGGCCCAGACTTGGCGTATCTGGCATCATGTGCATCACATTTTGAGTGAATAGACTCCAGCACTTCCTGTTTCCTCCACCATGGGGGAGTAATGGTCCAAGACAGAATACAGGGCTGTAGTCCTGCCTTTTGGGTGTGGCTGGGTGTGGATGCTATATAAGCCACACCCAGGCATGCGATCCCTGCTTCACGTTACTCTGCTTGATGCAGCGTGGCGCTCACCGGCACAGCTCCTGAAGATACTTACCGAAGGACCTCGTGCTACCCTCACCTGTCCCGCTCCAGCCTCGGATGAACCACAGCTGCAGGAATACTCACGTGACTTATTTTCAGATGACTGGCATCCAGCTCCTGTCATCACAGCTTCATCGACCCGGCACAACTTCAGGATTCGCTCCACTCCAGCTACGCGACTTCGGCAGACACCTGCAAAAGAAAGAAAACAGTAAGCGCAGTTTAACAGAACAGCATCGTGCATATTTTAAGAACGCTGCGCGATCTTACGAACATTACCTGGCGGTGATTACAGTGGTGGATCCGATCGGCATCATCAGCATGGGTCGGCAAACACCTGTAAGGAAAAGAACAGGTCATTATTAACACTGCAGGCACACAGAAGGCAAAGCACTTTACAGGGGCGTTACCTGTCTCCGCTGCCGCCTGCATTAATTTATTCCATCATCCACCAGCAGGCCTGCAATCGAAAGAGCATTAGGAGAACAATAATCACATACCATTAAACAGCATATTGAAGCAAGTAGGACACAGAAGACAAACAGAAGGTATGAACATTTACTGAGGAGATTCCTCACAACATTAAGACTTACCTGAATGAACATTCATCCACGCTGCAGCATGACTGGGCTTGGGAGATGCAAACCAGTGACGTAACTAGTTCCAACGCTGAATAGACTTGCGCCCCTTCCTGAGTTAAGAGCAGGACGGAGAGCCATCCTTCCACATATATCTGGAGAGTTAACCAGCAATCTAACCATGGAACCCTAAGGGTTGCATTTGGGTGGGAGCAGACACAGTCCCACACATACCTGTATTCTAACCTTTTCCCATATACGCAATCTTAGGTGCAGCTCCAGCGAATCCAGGGTCCAGAGGGTCCAGGCTATCATTCCGCAGAGGAGAGGCTCTGGGTGCTCCGTCAGAGTAAAGGTGAGCGTAACATATTGGTCACATTCCCGATGATAATGTTTTCAGATTTGAAAAAGGTGGTGGAACAGGGTGATATGGACTTGTGTTTAGCAGGTGATTTGTAAGTAAGGTCTGTGTTCTTCCTTTTAAATGGAAGAATGATCTTAGAGAAGTATATGTATAAATGTTAGCTTTTGAATCCTTTGCGTGTCAATATTGCAATGTAATGTAATATTAATGTCTTTCTATTTCTATTTATGTTTGATTGTAACATTAAATTGTGTAAAGTGCTTTGTGTACTATAAACGCATAGTTATAAAAATTGAAAGCAATTAAACCTAAATAGCCTGATTGTCAAAAATAATATGACAAGTATTGCTCTGCTTTATTCTCAGTCTAACCATGCACTGAGCAAAGTCACAGACATTCCTATCCACGCTCAAGTACATACGCTACACAGAATTTCTGCTAAACAACCACTTCTAGTAACTAATCCTCCACTTAACTATATTTGAATAGACCATGATCACAGGCTTCGTGATCTTCCATTGCCTTATTTATCCTGACTGAATTTTCAAGTTTCCCCAATGGCTCAATCACCTCGCAGGGTACCTCTACAATGTGAATGTTAAAGGATATTTATACCGTGCACTATCACCACTGTAGTGATCCCCTGGCACTCTGGTGGATCTGAAAGAGAGGAGGATAGGTTAGGGTGTGTTAGTAGGACAATGTTTGGAGAACGAGGAAGGGAGCTTTGATGTGCTGTTAGCAGCTTCGGTTCTGTTAACACCGTTCGCTGAGCTTTTTGGTGAGCTATCTGGCCAGAGTCCATCGTGTGCTGTTGTGTAAGGCTCTGGTGTGTTTATTGTTGCAGTGTGGTGAAGTGCATGTGGGTTGCTGCGGTTTAAGAGGTATGGATTTGGTTGGTTAGGGTTTGAGAGGTGTGTGAAGAGGGATGAGGTTTTAGTAGGGTTGGTTATTGGCATTGTTGTCATGGAGAAACACACACTCAAATTGTGTGTCTTTCGAGATTTAGTCAACATTTCTTACTTATATTGACCTAGTTTCAGCATGACAACGTTGTCTCTCATCTCTCTGTCCATATGTTGCATTACTTAATCTCTACAGTTGTATCTTTGTTGTTACCCAGGCCAGCCTCTGCATCCCAGTCTGTGCCTGATGCAGATTGGTCCCCGCAGATCTATCTAATTGTGACCTATGCCCATACCCATAGCTCTGTCTGAGTTGGACACGGTACAGTTCAGACCTTGCCAGGATGTCTGGATTGACGCAAGTGAATCATCATACTTATGTCTCAGATTATTTTTTTGTGTGTCATGGGTTAATCGTTAGGAGGTCAGTACATCTCCAAGAATACTGCTAGGGTATCATGTATCTAAGTCTAGTGCATTACGTCTTCTAATTACTAGCTTGGGTGTGGGTTTCTTAGTGTGCTGATAGTGGTCTCATTTGGCTGGCGGGTTAGCTTATATGGAGGGGTTGGTTTGGGAATGATTGTCTTCTGAGTGTGACGTAGTAGTTGGATAGTGTGGATGCACAATTGCTTTGGGATTGGGGTTTACACAATGTTCATGTACTCATGTCTTTCAGTAGGATGCTTGGTATATTGGTACAGGTGATGGTTGTGCCTGTTGTTTCTGTCAGCCTTGTTAGCTATTGTTCTGACCAGATTGGGTTGTTGCTCGGGGTTGGTTCCACCCAGCATTGTGTCTCTTGTTCTTGTAGGTGTTACACCTCTCTGTCGGTTCTAGGTGTTATCTGTACCATCATGGGCTCTGTCAGCTGGTTCTCTTTGCATTTTAGGTTAAATTCTTTCAGTTGTTTCTGTCTGGTTCTGAGGTGTTGAAGAGACAGGTTTTTAGTAGTTTTCTGAATTTCAGTTGGTCTCTTATGTTTCTTGTTTCTTTCGGGAGGTTGTTCCAGGTTTTTGCCACCAGGTGGGAGGAAGTGGAGCCCCCAAGTTTTTTCCTGGCGTATGGCTTTGGTTCCAGGTGGATTTTATTGCTTGATCTAAGGAGTCTCATCGGCTTGTAGATGGTTATTTTCTTTTGTAGGAATTCTGCTCCCTGGCCGCTGATTGCCCTGTGTATTATGCACATTGTTTTGAACATGATACGCTCTATGATTGGAAGCCAATGTAGCATTTTTAGCGCTGGTGTGATGTGATCTCTTCTAGATACTTTGAGGTGGAGTCTAGCTGCTGCGTTTTGGATGCGCTGTAGTTTCTTCAGCAGGTGTTCCAGCATTCCTGAGCTTGAGGCTGTTGGCATAGTCGATTCTTGACATGATGAGGGTGATGATTGTCAGTGTTTTGTGGGTGAAGGATATGAATGGTAGGATTATTTTTTTGAGTGAAGGAGGAAGAAGCATTTTTTAATTATTGCGTTTTCTTGTGGTTCTAATGTTAGTGCGTTGTTCATTAGGACTCCCAGGTATTTCACTATGTTTGATTTTGCGGGCACGGTTCCCAATTCTATTGGCCATGGTAGGTGTAGGTGTTGTTCTCTTGGTTTTTGGATATAATCATGATTTCTGTCTTTCCTCATTTTAGGTTGTTGGCGTTCATCCAGTCATAGACTTCTTTGAGACATTCTACTAGAGATGAGTGTTCTTCTTGTGCATCTTCAATTTTGTAGATGATTTGAGTATTGCCTGCGTAGTTGGAGCACGTAAGATTGTATTTTTTGAAGATCTTGATTAGCAGAGTCCGGTAGATATTGAAGTACAGTGGTGCTAGTGAGGATCCTTTTGGTACTCCGCATTCATTAACTCGTGGAGCAGACTTTAAGGGCGTTAACCAGACAGTGTCTGTTCTGTTTGCTAGTAATTATTTTATCCAGAGTTGTGCTAAGTCAGTTATACCTATCTCTTCTAATCTCTTGATGAGGGTGTCATGGTGTACAGTGTTGAATGCTGCTGAGAAGTCGAGCAGAATCAGGGCCGGGGTTGTGTTGGAGTCAGCGTTGGTCTTTAAGTCATCCCAGATGGAGTGCCGATTCGGTTCCCTTGCAGGTCTGAAGCCGACTTGTGCTTGGTCCAGCAACTGGTGCTTTTTTACTTGCTCTTGGGTTAGTTTGTATACATAGGTTTCGAGGGTAGGGAATGTTTGAAATAGGTCTGTAGTTGGAGAGGTCTTCCATGTTGCCACTTGTGTTCTTAAGTAGTGGTTTAATATACGCTGATTTGAAGGATTATGGTATGGTCCCTGTTGGAAGCGACAGATTCAAGAGATTTCTGTAAAATTCAGATGGTGTTCCTTGTGTGAGAATTGATTTGTAGATGTCTGTGGGGCAGGGATCCATGGGCGAGCCTGCTTTCTTGCTATGTTTTACCAGCTTGATGAATGTCTCCATTGATATTTGTGGGACGTTTTGGAGTTTGTGCTCTGGCTCCTCGTTGGATCCGGTTGATTGTGTATCAGGATTGGCCGGTCTGTTTTGTATGATTTGTCAGATGTTGATTTTATTTTTGAAACGGTCTGCTAAGTTGTTGCATAGTTTCTGTGAAGGTATTGGAGTGTTGTCGCAACCTGGTGGCTTTCCCATTCGTTTATAAAGTTGAACATTTCTTTTTGTATGTTGGTGGCTTTGGTGATTCTGTCATCATAGTGCCTTTTCTTTGCCTTTTGAATTTCCTTCTTGTACAATTGGATTTGTCTCTGGAACTGAGTTTTTTCCTTGGTCATATTATTTTCTCCATTCTAGTTCCAGCTTGTTGTTGTTCTTTTTCATGGTGCTTAGTAGTGTGGTGAACCATTTTGTCAATGCTTTTTTTCTTGAGGGGGTAACCGTTTCTTTCCGGGGAGATGTTTTCGATTGTATCAGCAATCCATTTATGTAGTAGGTCTGTTTTTCCATCTGGGTCTGCCTTCTCCAGTTCGGTCGCAGATGGTTTTGTCAGCCTCACTTGTTCGGTTAGGTTGCTTGCTTTGACGGCTTTCCAGTTTCTTTTTGTCTTGGTTGGGAGTTTCAGGGGCTGTTTGGTAGCTTTAGTTGGTAGTGTGATCACAAATGGGATGATGAGAGGGTTGCTCCAAAGTATCTGTATTGGTGGTGCCGTGGTGATACGATTTTTGTTGGTGAAAATTGCGTCAAGTGTGTTGCTCCTTTTACCAGTTGTTGTAGTTTCATGGTTGCTAGCTGCCTGATTAGTGAGCTTTGTGAGTTGGTGTGTTTTTCTTCGAACCATATTTTGAAGTCCCCCAGGATTATCAAATGCTCATGTTGGATGGCTATGTTGGTGATGGCTTCTATGAAGTTGTCTACGAAGGTTGCATCATATGTCGGTGGTCTGTAAACCAGAATGTATTTAATGTTTGCTTTTGGATTCGCTGATAAGTTTATGACCATGAATTCACAGTTCTCGATGTTTAGGGGTTCATCTGTTTTTATTTTCAGGAGTTCTTTAAATGCTATTGCAAGGCCTTTTCATTTTTTTCCTTTCCTGTTTCACTGTAGGCATTTGAAGTTGTTGGGCAGGCAGCTTCGGAGTGTGATTTTGTAGTTGTCGTTCAGCCATGTTTCTGTGATGAATAGGATAGCAATCCCGTTGTGACAGAGCAGGTTGAAGATCTCTGTTTAGTGTTTTGACATTGATCTTGCGTTGATTAGGTTGCAGTGGATTTTTATGGTATAATTTGATTTGTGCTGTATTATCAGTGTTGTCCTCTGATTGGTGTTTTGGTTTTCTTCCATGTAGATCTCTGGTTGTGGTGGTCGTACAGTTGTGTTTGTGTCATTGTCAAATAGATCTTCTAGGTTAAGTCTTAGGTTTTTTGTTTTCTTCAGGTTCCTATTCTAAATATTTTGGCTGTTGAGGGGTTGGTGCTCTTGTTTTGGTGATATATGGGTTTAGGGTGTTGATCGTGTTCTTGTTCCCTATAGCTTTGTCCATTCTTCTTCTGTGTGGTTGTGTTCTGTTGTCAGTGTTTCTTGATTCGTTCGTTGGGTTGGTTTGTTCCTGTGAGTGGTTGTTTGCGAGGTGTGGTGTTAGGTATCAGGACCTTTCTCTTCTGTCAGTGGTGGTGCTGGTTTCGATTTTGTCGATGGGGGTGTGTTCCGCAGTTGTGTATCTGTGGTGGCTTTCAGTTGGGTTTGGTCTCTCTTCCATTTGTCTTTCTAATGGTCCTATTTGTTTTTGTGGCATTTTTGTGTTATTTGGCGGTAGGTTGTGGGGTTGATGTCGGAGTGTTTCTCCCTTTTGTTTTTTTTTGGGTTGTAGGGGTTAGGGTCCTTGTAACTTAGTTGATTTATGTTTCCTTTGAGTTTCCTTCAAGTTGAGGTTGCGGATGCAAGAGCGGTAGCCCATGTGCAGTGCTTTGCCGGTTTGCTCGGTTCTATGTTATGATTGTACGATTGCACATGCTTTTCCTGATTGTTTTCGTTTGGTTCTTTGCTTCCTTGAGTGTATGATTGTGTGTGTGGTGCTGTCATCATGCACAGTCAGTCTTTCGTGCTTAGTCTGACTGTCTTGAGGGGTTAGTCTGGGGTGAGGCAGGTTTGTTCGATACAAGCTTGCAGGCTGTCTGGTGGTGTGGCTTGCTAGATAATGTGTGTCTGGTTCAGTATGTGGCTAAGGAGAAACAAGCTATGTGTAGTTGGTGGCTGTGGGGATGATCTAGTCAGGGGTTATAACTAGGGCAACCCTCTAGATATTCATTAGGGTTCTGTCAGAGTTCTATCTCAGTGTGGTGCCGGCTAGTAGTCACAGTTCTGTCTTAATTTGGCAGAGGGCAGTGGTCACAGTTCTCTCTAGATGTGACTCAAGGCCGCATTCACAATTCTATCCTTAATGTGGCTGAGGTCAATGGTCACTGTCCTCATTAGATGTGACTCAAGGCGATATTCGCGGTTCTCTCTAAGTGGGACGCCAGTCAATATTCACATTTCTATCTCAGTTTGGCAAAGGCTAGTATTTACAATCCTATCTTGATTTGTGGCAGAGACCAGTGGTCACAGTCCTCTCTAGATGTGACTCAAGACAATATTAACAATTCCCTCTGAGTGCGATGCAGGTTAATATGAGCAGTTCTATCTCAATGTGGCATAGACCAATATTCAGAGTTCTATCTCAATGTAGCACAGGCCAATATTCACAGTTCTATCTCAATGTGGCACAGACCAATATTTACAGTCCTATCTCAATGTGGAAGTGTCTAGATGTGAATCAAGGCAACATTATCAGGTGAGACACAGGCTAATATTCACAGATCTATCTTAATGTGGCTCAGGCTAATCTTCACAGTTCTATCTCAACGTTGCCCTGGCTAACATTAACAGTTCTATCTCAATGTTGCACAGCCTAATATTCACAGTCCTATCTCAGTGTGGCACAGGCTAGCATTCACAGTTCCATCCCAATGTGGCAGGGGCCAATGGCCACAGTCCCCTCCCAGTGTGACTCAAGGCAAAATTAACAATTCTTTCTGAGTGTGAAGTAAGCTAATATTCACAGTTCTATCTAGATGCGACTGAGGTAATAATCACAATTCCCACTAGTTGAGAAGCTGGTTAGTATTAGTAGCCTGGTCTGCTATGGTCTGAGGGTAGGTGGAGTGGCAGGGCTTCCGGAGTACATTGATTGCTCTACTCCCCACCCGGGCCACAGCGACCTTGATAGTCGCTGCTGGCTGACGGCTGGCCACTGGCCTCCACTGCTGACACCTGTAGACACGATAGGGAGATGCCACTTTTGGAGCCGCCCTTTGCCTTGGGGCCCTAAGCGGCAGGGGCTGCCAGCCAAGGCACAGCCCTGGTTGGATCATCTATTGCGGGTATGGGGACAGTCAGGGTGCATGGGAGCGCTGGGAGGTTGGAGGTGGGATGTAAGTGGATTGAGAAGCGGGCAGGGGGAGAGGGGACAAATGCGCAGACAGGCCTTTTCAGTGTTTTAAAATCCCGAAATGTGCACACACACAAAAAAAAAAACAGCAGTCTATGTGGGTTGGGGCCTTAGTAGCACTCACCTCAGGCACTTACTTGTCCTTGGTGGCACGGGCTGCACGCTGTGCACTGGGTCTCTTGGCCTGTGTTGTGGGTTACCAGGGGATCAATCAGGGCGCGTGGGAGAGCTGGGAGTCGGGATGTAAGTGGATTGAGGCAGCGGGCGTGCGGAGAGGGGACAAATGCACAGACCACGCTTTTCATGTGTTATGAATCACTAAATTTGCAAAAATCAGCTGCCTATGTGGGTCGGGGCCTTAGTAGCACTCACCTCGGGCTCTTACTCGTCCTTACTGGCATGGGTTGCACGCTGTGCACCTGGTCTCTTGGCCTGTGTTGTGGATTACCAAGGGACCAATCAGGGTGGACGGGAGGGCTGCGAGGCGAGATGTAAGTGGATTGAGGAAGCAGGCAGGGGGAGAGTTGACAAATGCGCAGACCTCGATTTTCATGTGTTTTAAATCATGAAATTTGCACACAAAAAACTGCTGCCTATTTGGGTCGGGCCTTAGTAGCACTCACCTCAGGCTCTTACTTGTCCTTAGTAATTGCGGGCTTCATGCTCTGCCCCGGGTCTCTTGGCCTGTGTTGTTGGTTACCAGTGGACCAATAAGGGTGCGTGGGAGGGCTGGGAGGCGGGTTGTAAGTGGATTGAGAAACAGGCCGAGGGAGAGGGGACAAATGCATAGACCACACTTTTCAAGTGTTCTAAATCACATAATTTGCAAAAAACATTAACATTAAAAAATAACCATTAAATAAATAATTATTTTAACTAAAAACCTTGAGTGTAAGTATTATTTGGATACTTGTATTGGTGGATTTCATTATTACAGCTATAGAGCTCACATTTACACCTCTTGAGATTGGTCTGGCTGCTCAGTCACACTACCTACACCGATAGGCTGGTTACTTAATACCAAGAATACAAGGGCTGTGTAGTCTCCCACAGGGTTACAACATCAATTCTTGCCTAACACTGGTGGCAGGCGGTGGGATAGACATAGAGTGGTTACATTGATTATTTGCTGTACTTGTGCCCACCTAAACCAGCCACAAGGCTAGGCTCGATCCAAAAGTGAAGGAATTGCAACATGCCAAATATGGATAACTTCAATGAGGCAGCCCTGATTGTTCTCACAGTAGATCAACTGAAAGAGATGTGCAAAACCAGGGGTTTCTCTGCAAGAAAAACAAATGTGAATTGATTACAAGGTTGTTGAATCACCCAAATTTGGGTAGTAGGCCTGTAACACCTACTCACCCAAGTAATCTGGAAAGTAATGATGAGGATGTCAGTTTAGAGTCAAGCTCTAATCTGCAAGAGGAGTCAGAGGAGGTGGAGGAAGAGTCTCAGGAAGAGAGACCCTCTCTGCCACAGCCTGCACTTATGCCTCAGCCTATTTCCATTGGGTTCCCCACAAGGTCCAACATTAAGCCCAGAATATGTTTCTCTTGAAAGAATGAGGTTAGGGTTGGAGTTCAAAAGGTTACATGCCCAAGCCGAAGCCAAACAGCAAGAGATAATTTAGAGAAAGAGAGATGCAACATGAAATGGATATGAAAAGACAGTCCCGTGTTTCTGCTTCCCTTTCAGGGTCCTTTAGGTCTGCTAGTCGCAAGAGGCCTTGTGTGCCCAGAGAAGCAGTGAGTATTTATGACCCTAAACGTGATGTGTTGGATTGGCTGGGTATGTTTGAATACACCTATGGTCTTCAAGGGTTTATAGTGATAAATTCGAATGACATTATGTCAAAAGTCATAATGTCGGAAAAAAAAAATTTAATGTCTATTTTTAATTGTTTTTTGTTCGAAATGGGGGGGCACCCCAACCCCCCTTTTTAAATTTTGTTTTTGTTTTACCCCTTTTTTTTACTGGCGGAACCCAAAACAAACATGTAAATAAAAAAAATAAAACATTTGATTTTTTTTTTTTCGACATTTGTTTTTTCGACATTATGTCTTTTGACATAATGTTTTTGACTTTTTCACTGCCTACCGTCTTCAAGGAATCAGTGGGAATTATTTAATTCCATGGCTCATGTCTAAGCTCCCTTTGAATGGATGTGATGCTTTAATGGAGCTGGGTACTATTGAGAGAAAGGATTAGAATCAGTGATAGTGCATTAATAGCCAGATTTGGGGAAACGCCTTCACAGTACCTTAAGAGGTTTAGGACCCTCAAAAAGACTGATGGTACCCCTTGGGCCACCTGGGTATGTGAGTGTTTAAATAACTTAGATGGTTGGGTTAAGGGTTACAGAGTAAACTCCTTTGAAGGAATGAGGAATCTTTTTTTGTTAGCATCTATTTTTGATTCCTGCTCCCCTGGGCTGCGACAGCATTTGGCTGGTTCAAAACAGATTGATCCCAAAAAGGTAGCACAAGCTGTTGACTTGTGGGTAGCCAACAGGGCCACTCACAATGCCTCTGGGGCCACTCACAAAAAGGAAGAAGGGAAGCAACACAAGAAATAGGGAAAAGACAATTCTAATTCCAACCATCCAAAAGGCAGCCACAAACATAGCAAGGGTAAATTCCATGGGAAACCTGGTAAGTATAGTGAACCCTCTGGAGCCAAAACAGAGGGACGTCAACAGAAACCCCCATCCCAGAGAATATTTGGGAAATGTTTTGTATGTGGGTCTGGAGATCATGTGAAAGGGGATTCCAGATGCAAGGGTAAACCTTCAGGGGTCCACACTGTCTCCTGAGCCTTCATCCCTAAGGGAGAAGTTCAAATGGCAAGTGGCAACTTTCAATTACTGGCTGAAGGCCCCATTGCAGTTAAAGCCAGTGTTTCTTTAGTGTCCATGGGTCTGTGGGAACAACAGAATGTGGATGTGTACAGTTCCATAACAGATAAGACAAAATAATATTATAAGGACAGTGTACTTGTAAATGGCCAGGAGACCCCTGCCATCAGAGACACTGGGGCAAGCATTAGAGTGGTTAATAAAAGTGTTTTCAAACCTGAGGATGTGGCTGAAGCACCAAAAGGTCCCACTTAACTTGCAGGAGGCCCTATCCAAATGGTTCCTATTCTGTCAGCTCTCATCCAGTGCAATAATATAACTGTTAGAATACCTGTCAGTGTACAGAATGAAGTTCCAGGGAGAGTCTTGTTGGGAAATGATTTGAAAACTCTTGGAGTTGTATCTAGTACCCCCAGAAAAAGGAAGCAGGAGCAGCCAAGATTGGCCAGAGAAGCAACCTTGAGCAACTCTCAGTGGGAGGTTGAGGAGATTTCCAATACCCCCAATCCACAGGCAGGCCACCCTTCTATTTCCAGGAAGAGAAAGAGACAATGGAGAAATCCAAGGTCTCTGGGAGAAAGAAAGCTCTCAAACCTAAACCTGTTCACAGGACAAGGACATCCCAGAGAGGACTCTCCCAGGTCACCATAGTGACCCCTTCCCCAGCTGGGGCTGAGTGGGAGGACCAAACTCAACAGAGACAGCTATTGGTGACACAGAGCTGGAGAAACACCTTCCCTGCATTGGAGACTTGGATCCTAGAGACCATCCTGAGCTGCAGACTTTACTTGCAGAAGGTTGGCTCTCTAGGGCAGACTTCAGCAGAGGTCAAAGAGAGTGTCCCTCTCTAGAAGGTCTCTGTTGGCAGACAGCTTCTCAGTTGGAAGGGCAAAAGCCAGGGAAGCATAGGCTTTACTGGGAGGATGACCTCCTCTACAGTGAACCTACTGATTGGACACCAGGGGACTACAGGAGACTGATAGTGCGCCAGGAGCGAGACAGACGTTCTTACAGTTAGCCCGTGAGATTCCTCTGTCTGGCCCATTGAGTTTCAAGAGGACCAAAGAGAAGCTTTGTCTGTATTTCTACTGGCCCAAGATGGGGGCTGATGTAGAAAGGTTCTGTAAAGAACTGCCACACTTGTCAGACTTCTGGCAAGACTGGGACTAAGAAAGTGGCACCTTTAGTGCCCTTCCCTTTGGTGGGAGTCCCTTATGAGATAGTGGGTATTGACATTGTTGGTCCCCTGGACCCTGCAAATTCTTCAGACAACCGATTTATATTGGTTGTGGTAGACCATGCTACCAGGTATCCTGGAGCTATACTTATGATCACTGCTACTGTTCAGGCAGTGGCTAAGGCCCTCCTTGGTATATTTACCAGGGTAGGTTTTCCTAAGGAGGGTTCCATGTGTTAATATTCCCGCAAATATATTGCCATACAAAAATACTGCCATATTTTTGCAGCGATATTAAGGCATGGAACCTGCGGGGGACAGCCCCGCAACCCCTGCATTATTTTTAAAGGAGCGGGGGACACCCGCGCAACTCCCGCTACCAAAAACCCCCAAAATTGTTCCCCCCAAAACTATTGCCTATGGCCATTCAGGAAGACCATATATATGGCGATATTTTTGGTGGGGATACTATGTTGTGATACCCTAAGGAGGTCATCTCTAACAATTCCATAATTCCTTGACACTCCAGTCCCTTGATCAATTTGCCCCATTTTATGTAAGCTAAATCAAACAGGCACCTAAACACTAACACCCCTTACATACTAAAACATTAATTTGGCCTAGAAAAGCAAAAGTGGTTAAAAACATTATCTGAGGGAGACTAAAATAGACTGAAAAGCATGGATTAGCAATACAAAATTATCCTTACGGCTAAACGAGCCTAGTGTTTACTAAACATGTTGTCATCACTCAATCTCTCAAAATCTATGTTTAAAGTTTTGTATGAATTTTGAAATCTAGAAGCCCTCAAGACAGAAACCCCTTTGCCTCTGTAACAAGGAGGGCAGTTTCGTTTGGTTGAAAATAGATGCAATTTGAAAACCAAAAATGCTAACCCCAAACTTGCACCACAACTTTGATCTGAGGTTTTGTTTAGTTATATAGGGAGTTTGGTAGGTAGGACGAGGGAGTTGGACACATAGTGGACATTTTGATGCTCTTTTATTTAAATAATAAGGAAAAAGGCCTAGCTCACCCTATCTCTATAGGGGGATTTCCTACTTATCTAAATTAAACTAAAGTTGCTTGTTTGTCCAAACTTAAAATGCCTTCAGTCCAAACCTAAATCTACTTGACCCTACCACTAACAGTAATAACTAAAAGTGGGCAAAAGAAGGTTTCTCCTCTAGCTGTTCCTTTGTCCATATGCTTTCTCTCAGTGTTTTCTTATTATGCGCCAATCTTCAATATACAAATGTCTCTCTTTAGAAAATCTGTTCCTTTCGGTAGTTTCTTCTGATTCTTTTCTCAGGTATTATTCATGAGCTGGTGTAGCTCCTCCCAACTGGTTAAAGATCTTGTCTTCCTGATAATATGACAATTATCAGGAGGAAAGAAGTGAGGAAGGACAGCTCAGGGGCAACACGTTTGTCTTGGAAGAAAAACAACGCAGTGCAATACAGGTTTCGAATCCTGATCCTGCCCTTAGGAACCACTTGCTGGTATTAATAAGCACATTATAAAAGAACAATTATAATTACCAAGTTTCTGCTTGAGATATTCTCTTAGACACTTCCCTTTTTTCATGTCGTTCTCTTGTTTTATTAGGGTTCAGAGTTCCCCACTCTTGGTGTCTTTTAAATCCACTCTTTCTCTCCTTGCTTGGTTCACTCTACATTTTTAGCTCATAACACTTTTAACAGTTTCTCATTAAGTGGTCTCCCCACTCTTCAATAATTATCTCCTGTGGAATAACCTCTTGTGGCTTTCTCTCTCTCTCGCCCAGGATATTTGTGTCCACTTTCTTAATTATTTAAAACCATTCTTATGGCTTTGGATTAGTACCTCAGATATCAAGTTATACTTGTTCAATGTGCCGTTATTGCCTTATAGCAATCACAGTCCCTTGTCTTTATTTCATCTTGCCCAAGCGGCGTCCCGCTTCTGCAGTTCAACCCTCTACCTCTTTTTTGCCGGGGGAAGCTCGTGGGGCTCAGCGCTCGCTAGGGTATGTTAGTTTGCTTTCTCGCTTCTTCATTTCGGGTCTTGGCTCTTTGCAGCTAGCCACGTTCAGCGAACAACAGATGATGGGCGCTCTTGACTATTCCTGTCGTCCAGGTTTCAGCCTTGTTAGACAGGCACCCGGCCCACCACTGTACTTCCGTGGTCATGCCACCAGGTCTGACGGTAAATCAAACTCTGTCTTGATAACAGCTTTGCCATTGTCTGCTTCGCCAGGCCTCCGTTGACTCAGCTTGGTGTTTTTGCCCTCTCTCAGTTCTGCAATTCCCACAGTTCAACTGTACTCTGCCTCTGCACGGTGTTCTGACATCAGGGGTTTTCCCCTGCGCATTTTTCTCTCTCGTCCTCTCTTTTCTACTCATCCCACTTTCATGCAAGTTTCTTCTTAAAGGGGTATTCCCTTTTCCTTTAGAGGGTGTGCTGGATTCAACATTGCCTTTAGCCAAACAGAAGGAGGACACAGAGTTTTTGATGGAAGGTAGTCCATATACTCATAGAGAGTTCCCTTTCAGAATGGGAGTCCTTGACCCCTAAGTGGGAGTCACTCCAATTGAGGTCCCACTTGCGCAGGCCCTAGGGAGGGTCTTTTGGAGAGGGTTCACCTCCCTAGCCTCAAAGGGGGTGGTTCCTCCCTTGAGGAGAAGGGACGAATACTCCTGATTCATCACAGGAAACAGACAAAAGTAGATGTTGTACCTCCTTTGTCTTACTTTGGGAATGTGGGCTGGGGCAGGGTATACTGTCCAGAGAGGTCAGCGGTGGAAGTATCCAAATAACCTGCATGTGATAAATACTAAAACAAAAGCAATGGCTGAGAAAGAAATGTCTGACTACAAATATAGAACTCATTACTAAAAACACAAAGTATAACTAAAAATAATCAGCCACTGCTGCAAGAAAAAACACAGATAAGTTAATTAGCTACACTAGACTGACTGGGTCCATGGGAATTGCACTAGGAGGGATGTAAAAAATAGAACATGAATGTAAAAAAACAAAAAACACAGAAATAGCTGAAACCTAGTTCACACCAACCTCCTCTGTTCTACCCGGATACAGCATCCAACATGTTGACTGGTCGGGGAAAGAGGGGTTGGGTATCAGCCACAAAATTGACTGGCCTTGTATGATACACAAGCAACTACCATTAGATTCAATGGAAACTCTTACTTGCCAATTCCCTCTATCACGCAAGGCCTCATCCACTTTTTACCTCATCTACAGACCACCGCACAGGTGTAAAACCTTCATAGATGAGATTATGGACTTAATGGCAACAGCTTCAGTCTCTCACTCGCCCACCATCTTCCTTGAAGACTTCAACATCCCCAGGACCCAAGCAGCCCTAAACACCAGAGACACATTCCAGTCCCTGGCAATGTCTCTGGACATAACCAACATTTATTAGCCCCAGGACACATGTGCGGTAATATCTTAGACCACATTTTATCCTATTGACCCCACCTAAATTGCATGGAGCTCATTGCAGTCAACTGGACAGATTATGGAGCCATCCCATTTTTCTTATCACACTTTCTGACAGCCCACAAGGATCAGGAAGGATAAATGCTCAATGGTGGAACATCATCCCTTCAAGAACTTTCCATTAGAGCTACTGGATGGTAGCTTCTCCAACTTCCCCACCTCTGCAAATATCACTTTACGGTTGGAAACCTTTACCCAAACCTCAAAAAGTTGGCAGATACTTTCACTCTAGAAACAGTGGGTCATGCCAGAACAAAACCGTATGCCCTCTTGTACATTCAAGAGCTCTTCATCGCCTAACGGTCCATTAAAGCTCTTGAGGAATGCTGGCGTAGGGTCTACAAACCAAAAGACCTTATATCCCTTATGGCTATGTGTTGTAAACTGTGGACCATGATGTTCAAACTCAAAGCTTTGTATTGCACCACCACCATTACGGCAGCCTCTAACAGGAGCAAAGCCCTTTTCATTGCAGTCAAATACTGCTCAAACTCCACACCAAACCTGAAAGTACCAGCTTCGTGTATGTTATCCGTTACTTGTCTCCCGTGTTCCTGTCCCTGCGCCCCGAAGCTTGCGAGCTACCGGCGCAATACAAATAAATAAAATAAATAAAATAAATGAAATAAATAAAATAAAAATAAAATAAATCCTGAGAGAAGTGTGGGGCTATCAATAAGTTATTTATCAACAAGATTGATGCCATTAGGCTAGACACGGAGGGCTTCCAATTTTCTCATACCCCATCTGTATACTCCATATGGGCTGTTCAACCCTGGGCCAACTTGCCCAAGGGACTTTCGTAAATGCTTGCGTCCTTAAATTCAACCTCACACACCAACAACATCTTCCTGGCAACCTCCTTAAATAACCTACCAGTCCTGCACTTACTGCTCTCGTCAGGAAAGTCGACGCTTCCCGTGGTGAGGATATGTTACCAGATGACCTGAAAACAAGGTTTATATATCCACTCCTGAAAAAACGCACCATCAACCCGGAAGACCTAGAAAACTACTGGCCAATCACAAACCTCCCGTTTATCAACAAAGTCATCGAGAATGTCGTTGGTAACCAACGTCTTACAAAAATCAAGCAACTCAGTTAGCTTTGGGATTACCATAAAGGTTCTTCCCCAAAGGCAGACTCAAAATGTCACTATCAATGTGGTTGATGACATCCTTCAGATTATCGATAAAGAGACTGAAACCCCCCCTCAACCCTGAAGACCTAGAAAACAGTTAGACCTCCTGGACCTCTCGGCTAAGTTCAACATGGTTGTTCTTCACATAATACTCAGTTTCCTAGCAGAAAGGGTGAGCTTCTCTGGCACCATCCCAAAATGGTTCACATCATAATTATTTGGCAGACACCAGGCTGTCGGGATGGGCTCCCACAGTTCTGAATGCCACCATGCCATCAGTGGAGTCCCTCAGGGTTCCATTCTCTCCCAGGTCATCTATAGCTATTTTTTATGGAACCGATAGACTCATTCCTAGGCAACCCAAACATCACAATACACCAGTACACAGATAAAACATAATTTTACCTAGACGTCAAAGACCCACAAGACATCACTTGCCTTGGCTCATGCCCTTTAACCACTCAAACATGGCCATTTAAAGCATAACCCCCACCAAGACAGAATTCATACTCCTGGGTCACTCCTTCTATCAGGAACTCACTCAAAGACGACTGGATGAAATGCGTTCAGGCTGGGTCAACACCCACTCAGCAAAATCCCTAAGCTTCATTGTGGATAGCAATATATTTTTCCAACAACACAACACGAAAAAGGCTTGAAAGGCTTAGTATCAGAACTACCTACTCCACAAGATGAAGCCCTTCCTACCAACACAGGACTTCCGAATGGTGATGTCAGCCAAAGTGGTCTTGCATATCAACAAGGGTGAGGCCAACCTTAAAGGGCGAACTGTGACCACATTACCCCACCTTATGTGAATTACATTGGTTCCCCATCCTGGCTAGGATCTAGCTCAAAATAGTGGGCCTCATCTACAAAGAACCCACCGCTAATACACTGGGCTCCCTGATGGCCAAACTAACAACATAGGGGCAGCACACTGTCATCTAGCAATTAGACCATAATCAGAATGCAAACTACACTGGTCTGCAAGGAGAAACTTGAAACAATCCTTCTCATGCAAAATCCTGGTCCTCTGGAACTCCATTCCAGTAGTGATCCAGACTGATCCAAATCTCCTCCAGTTTAGGATAAAACTGAAGACCTGGCTCTTTCAAGAATACCATGCTGTAACCTAGCTTCTGACCCGTGGGTGCACACCCACATCCATGTATTGTACTGTGAAAATGATAAATAATGTTTTCTTGATGACCTGTTAAACTCTAGTTGACAGTGTTTTGCTATATGACTTGTACAGTCCCCTGTTGCTCCTGAGCTAGGTTCATGCTATACATATATATAATAGAAATAATGATAAAAGCATTTTGAACATTCTCCAACAAGGCAGGGAAATAGAACAGCATCAGTCTCCAGGTTCGACCCAATGTCCAAGGTAGTGAATATGCTCGAATTATAAGTACTCCACACCGTTTTCTACCTTAGTTCTTGTTTGATGCCTCTACTGCATGAAGCCAGTCTTCATGGAGCTTTTCATGTGTTCCAGCTGTGGTAAAATAGCTTCAGCAGTGCATGGTTACCACAGTGTGTATGTCTTTGAACAGACAACTCCATAGCTCAACTTTGTTTTGGCACTGGAGTGGTATTTAATATTTTGGTGCCTTTATTATTATTATTATTATTAATATTATTATGACATTTATTGAGTGTGGACCTAGCTTAGGGGCGCAACATACCATGCTACAATCATAGGGGAATGACATAGTGAGCAGCAAGGGACAAGCAACCAGGGGAGGAACCAGTGAGGGGCAGATCACTGAGTCTCAAGTACGGTGGGCAGTCTCGATCAGTCACTTGATAGTGAAAGCCTGTCAGTTCCATCTAGGCCTTTTGTACGTTGGCAAGGCAGTTTAACGGGGATTGATTGTGTTAATAATTGCTTCAAAGTGGGTAGACCAAAGTCTTCATTAGTAAGTTTGGTATGAAAATTGTGGTTTGACAGCTAAAACGGCAGTGTTGCATGGAAGAGCCTCGATGTTTGACAATGGTTTGACTGTGGCTCAGTTGCTGCTAACTGGCTCAAAGTCTTTTTTGGCTCTGCTGAGCAATAGCCGCTTCCATACGTAATGATTCTCTACTTTGGGATTGCGGGCATGCATCTCCTGAGAACCACTTCTGCTTTTCACCCTGCATGCTGAAGTTAACTGAGGCACCTTGAGGCACACTGTTTCTATCTGGGAACCTAGGCGTCCTGGTCTCTGGTCGGCCACAGTAGACAAGCTCTATGTTCAAGGACGCAATACATTCCGAATAACAGGAAGGGTCCTTGTAGATGGGTGACGTTTTTGGAAAAGAGTAGTGACTCAGCTGGAGTACATCCATACTTTTATAGCCACAAGTAATTACAGTGGAGAAGAGGCCAGAGGCCTTTTTTAGGCAGAGTTAGCCCACGAGGCTGCCTAGGAGATTTTTACAGCCCAGAATTCCAACCATGGGTAGGCAGGAGATGACCGAGAGTTTCACAGGAAAATGTTCAACCACTAGGAATAGGGCAATTACAAATACTGGAGGAAGGGTATGATAGGAAACTTTCAGTATTTAACCTTTCCGGGATAACCATTCTACCAGCACAGACACAACTCCTAGCAAACGGACTCTCTTTTGCTACGACTAACCGTACAGACTGGTTCACCTTGGAAGTGGTACTTAAGAACTTTTTTAGAAAATTAGGTCTCAAATGTTGCTTTAAAGAGAAGAAACCTACGGGCGACATGGAGGACACTGGGCTCCGTATCCCATCTTCCTTTACCCCACTAGACAATCAAGTGGCAAAGGAACTCATCCTGTTTGAAAACTGTGTGCTGGGTGATCTGAAGAGATTAAGCACCCAAAAACAACATGTCAGACACAACTTATCAAACATAGAGAGAGAAGCCCGCCAAACCCTCCGGACAGATCAGAGATTGACAATAAAACCTGCAGATAAGCGGGGTGGCATAGTTGCCTTCCTGAATGCCCAATAAAACCGAATGGTATTAGACTTGTTGCAGGAAGAAGAGAGCTATCAGACCCTCCGTTAGGATCCATTACCAGAAATTAAACAGAAAATCTTGGAAACCACTCAATTTGAAGCAGACAGAGGCCGGCTAGCTGAAGAGGAATTTGAGTACCTCAACCACTCAGAAACAAAGAACCCCCTCATTTTATGCCCTCGCCAAGAAACATAAGGACCCAATGGCATCACCTGGCAGACCGATAGTGTCAGGATGTGGGTCTATTCTGGAACCATTGTGCAAATGTGTTGACATCTTTCTACAACCAATTAGTAAAAACACTGTGACATATTTATAGGACACCATGTCCACAATAAAACTCTTTGAGTGCCACCCGTTTGACCCAGAGAACAACCTGCTGGTTAGAATGTACATCAAATCGCTTTATATAAATACCCCTCAATGAAGGAATTGAAAAAAATGTGGGGCTTTCTCACACATGGAGCGACACAACAAAGGGTTCTGCCAGAATGTATCATTGACCTAATGGGCATAGCTCTCAGGAGGAACTTCTTCCAACACGCCAACCAGTTTTATCTGCAGATTCATGGAACAGCCATGCAGAGGGCCTTCATGCCTAGCCTAGCAATACTGTTTATGGCAGCAGGGAGAGTTTTTTCTCACAGAGAGTAACGTGCATAGGTCAGAGATGGTATAGGTACATAGATGACATCATTTTTATTTGGCAAGGGAACCAGGACACCCTGCAGGATTTCTTGAACTGCCTGAATGGGTTTCATCCCACGATACAATTTACCATGGTGTTTGACCAACATCAAATACACTTCCTAAACATTAGAATGGAATTAGGCCAATTGACCTGTTCACTGTATAAGAAAACGACAGACCATAATACAATCCTGCATTTCTTGAGCTTTCATTAAAGAAGAACCTGCCGTTTTGCCAATTTTTACATCTAAGGCACAACTGCACTGACTTAGGAAACTACTATAACCATGCCAATAATATGAGCGTAGACTTGAAATAAATGGGATACCCCAAAAAACTAGTTTCTCATGCGCTTAAGAGAGCAAGGTTCACACCAGGCGAAACCTTATTAGAACCCAAGGAGAGATTTGATACACATGATAGGCTCACTTGTTCCATGACATACAACATCAACTCCTTCCAGATCAAGAAAATGTAAAAGAAATATTGGCCTATAGTCAACACCTGCATGCCTAATACACCATTTCCCCTCCTTGCATTCAACCATTGACAGAATTTGAGGGAATAATTGGTTTATTCAAGATCTAAATGGACGAGAGCAATATTTCATACTGGGATCTTCGCCCGCTCTCACATTTCCCGGGACATTTCCTGTGCAGCAACTGCAAATATACCACCAAGAGGAGGAGGGGTGGCAATTATTGCCAAACAGGGAATAGACTTTTGTCTGGAAACGATTACATGCATAGGGTGTGAAATCATACTCCGGAAAGTTGCAACTACTCATAACGACTGCCTGAATGTTATCCTGGTTTATCGCGCTCCGACCAAAATGCTCATGTTTCTGGAAGAGATATCGGGCATCCTATCAACTTTCAATAAGCCTCATAGCCCCACCATTATACTGAGAGATTTGAATAGATGGTTAGGGAATCCCAAAGACTGTGGAGCTACCGAGCTGGTGCAACTGTTCAATAGCCATGATTTTATAATATTGAGTAAAGAACCGACACATGCACAGGGTAATTCCCTGAATTGGGTCCCTGCTAGAAATCTACATGTACAAATGCTCCATATTAAACAATGCATTTGGTCAGACCATTATACAGTGACATTTGAGATTACTCTTCCCAAAAAGGCTGCCCAAAGAACTAATAACCTACAAAAGGCAATAAGTAGAAATGTCAATAAAATTAAACCTAGTAATTTGAAACAACATCTCAATGGGTTGATTATTTCCACATCTAACCAAGACTCACCCCTTTCGTTGGCGTCCAGCTACGTTGAATGTGTTCTTAGGATGCTAAACCGGATAGCACCTCTGAAAGAGAAGAAAGTTAGAGAAAGGGAAAATAACCAAGAATGGTTTACTCCGCAACTTGCCTTTCTTAAATAAGGGAAGAGGAAAGCTGAACGGATATGGACAAAACACAATCACAAGACAGTGAAAACGAATGGAAAATCATTGAGAAACACTACGCAGTGGACATTTTTCATGCTAAAAGGAAGTTTTTTGATTCTCAAATCTGAAGTTCTACGATTAATACTAAGACATTGTTTGGGATCATTATGACATTGGAAAAACCTAAAGCTCCGACAAAACAGTCTACCCCTAGCAACTTAGACTGCAAGGCAGTAAAGAAAGCTTTTGCTGACAAAGTTTGCAAAGTACAGTCTAGTATTGCTAATAGGAAAAATGGTAATGCAAAATCTGTCTCTCAGACTCTTGTTCCGCAATCCCAAGACATTATTTTCATTTGAAACTATTACTGTGGGGACCCTTGTTAAAACTCTGAAAGAGATGTGCCCTACGACCTGTCAAACAGATGTCCTTTGTTCTAAAATTGTTCTAGAACACCCAGACATATTTGTACCTTTCTTGGCTCGTTTTATCAACGCCTCGTTTTCTGATAACAATGTGCCTGAATTTTTGAAAAATGTAACTGTCACCCCATTATTAAAAAAACCTAATCTAGATCCTGCAATGCACTCTAATCTTAGACCTATCACAAATGTCCCCTTTCTGTTGAAAGTGGTTGATAAAGTAGGTGCTACTCAATTTCAGAAACACCTGAGAAGTCAGATATTTAACACCCCGACAATCAGGTTTAAGGACATCACATGGGACGGAGACTAAACAGCTTGATTTGCAAATTGAAATGTTGAACATTATGGATGAAAGTAAACTGGGGTTGCTGATGCTTTTAGATCTTTCAGTAGCCTTTGACCTTGTAAATCACACAAAACTAATAGAAAGCTTGAAGGAAATTGGCACTTGTTCTGTAAGCACAGTTGAGTGATTCAGGGCTTTCCTTAGTAACAGAATGGCTGATATTGTTTGTGGAAAGGATTTCTCTAAATCAGAGGCTATCACATGTGGAGTTCCACAAGGGACATGTTTATCTCCCACTCTCTCTAATATTTTCTGCCGTCCGTTGTGTGATCTCTTAGATTCCATCGGACTCCATTTCACTAATTGTATGGATGATACGCAGCTCGTTTCCGAGCTGAGTGAAGATTACGCAAAGGATGCTAGCTTTGTTGCATCCACATACGAAAAGATACAAATCTGGATGGCAGAAAATGGTGGGTCTGAACAGCGAGAAGACTGAACTTCTTGTCTTTGGATCAGCTCAAGTAAGAGAAAAACTAGGAACCTAAACCTAAACCTCTAAACCTTTGTATAGATCATCACCCTTTAAAAACATTAAACAAGGTTACAACACTTGGTGTCACAATTGAGGCCTCGCTTAATGCAGATGCCCAAGTTGCGAGTGTAATGAAATCACTCAGTATTACCTGAGGGTTATGCGCCTTGTGAAGCCTTTCATTTCTAACATCAACTGATCATGCCAAGGCTTGACTATGGGAACGACTTGTTATGTGGAACGAGCAATTCATTTGCCAAAAAGTTACAGATTTTACAAAATGACGCTGTCAGAGTTATACAAAATACTCCAAAACATGAACACATATCAAGGTATAGGATCGAATTGCACTCGCTCAATGTAGAGGCCACAATAGAGTTTAAAATCAACACCATGACGTATAAATGTCTGTTTGGAGATGCACCTAGATATTTGAAAGAGCACTTTATTGTTCAGAACTCTAGTAGGGCAAATAGATCTAAGGACTCAATGCGATTGACATGATGCAATTGACATGCCCTAGATACCGATGGACACTGACAGAAAAATGGCAAAGAATGGTCGTCCCAGTGAAGGCAGTTTTATCTTGGAATAAATTACCAATAAGCTGACACCATGAAGAAAATCTAACTACCTTCAAAAAAGCATTAAAGACCATATTATTTTATTAGGTAATCCTTTGTCAGATTGGATCTTTAGTCCTTTGTTTTTCTCCCTCATTTTTAATCTGTCTCCTCCGTGCCCTGATGCCTGTGGGCTACGGCGTGTAATAAATAAAGAAATAAATAAAAAATATGTTATCATTCAAGATTTAAGGGAAGACATGGAAACTTAGGTTCATGTCCAATTCTAAAATGCCTAGCGCTCTCTACTGCATAGAATGCCCATGTGGCCTGCGGTATTTGGGACAGACAATGAGGGCAGTGCATGTCCAGATTAACGACACCGATTATTTTATTGAGTTTGATGTGAGTAATTATTGTATATGTGTGTTTTGGTATTTACGTTTAATTATTTCTATGTGCTATGATTCTATTTACCCTGCTAGAATAAAAGTAGATTAAATGATCAATCTCCGATTTACTGCAAGGTGAATTGTTCCAACACATGCACAGATGTGCAGTTACATACGTTATCACCCTAGATTTTGACTTTAAATGAATAGGAAATTATACATACATGAGAGCCCTTCAGATAACCAACATTGAGTTAAAATTGCAGTAATTTCCTGCCAGGACTCTCCTCTGCTGAGTCCCCTACTCACCTGCAATCACAGAAAGGCACTGATAGTATTTTTCTGTGATTAAAAAAAGATTGGGACATAACTTTAATTTTGTTCATACAAGAGAAAAAATAGGTGTTGCATGCCCCTCTGTTTTACATAACATTTAATATTTAGGATGTTAGGCCAATTCTACCAGACATGGTATATAAAACGAAATACCAATACAATTTGAACATGTGGTTTCAGGTTAGAACATATTTCCCATTCTGTCTAGACACTGTTTGGATTCAAAAACTTTGGCTCCTGGTTGGGAGCCTATTCTACCCAGGAGGGGTACAATTGAATGGGTCCAAAAAAACAAGTGCTCTTAGAATACTCCTGCTCATTGTCAACCTCTGCATAAAGAAAGAATAACTTATTCAAGCTCTGTGTAGAATCAATCTTATTCTTTATCTAATGTTATACAGTTCAACATAAAATGGACGCTCCAGAGTTAACATAAAAAAAGGGTTTTTTTTTTAACCAAAAGTACAGAAAATATTTACAACACACGGAACAAAACGTTTCTTGGTAAAACAACCACTTTGTGTGTGCAAGACAAAATCAAATTTAAGTATCATTTGTCATGGAGTTCACATGAGAGTAGCAAACACATAGACATTTGGACATCTATAACATCACATAAACATTTCAAAAATACAAGTCATTTTCTCTGTGTAAAGCAGCATGAATACACTGCAGTTGGGGATAGTGCGTCTACACAACGGTGTTTCAGCCATTTCTAGGTGGGCTTAGTATGCCACATCTGGTGTAAGGCCTTCATCAGGACGGGGGTCTGTACTGTATGATGTCTCTGCTGCAGGGGAAAGGGAGACTGTTGTCAGGGGAGTAGTCAAACACCAGTTATTTAGAAAAGAATGAATCATGCACTGTGTAGTATTGAAAACACACACAGCTTACCTATGGTTATATTAATTCCACAGGTTATGTTATTTAGAAGATATATAAGCCACAAGGTCTAGTTTCTGTATGATCCTGTTTTGAAAAACAGAAAAAAAGGTGTTTCTTATTAGTGTGAAAGTCAACTTATAAAGGATTAAAAGCAACTACTTAGCCAAGGCGGGCACTATTTTCATAAAATGAACTCTTACCTCTCAGCCGTAGGTGAAATTTCACTTTTGAATTCGCCTAGTTACTTTTTCTCAAGTGGCCCCGCAGGAGAAAACCTATGTGGAGCGAGGGCAGCTGATTACTATTTTTAGCACGTTCGGTACCTAAATAGTTCTAAATGCCTGCCGAGTGCGCGAAAAGCAGTGTTACCTGTCAGTGTGCAGGACCTGCTCGCAGTCTGCCGCTAGAGCGTTCGAAACGCTGAGTCATTGTATGGTTCACAGAGACCTGGCTGAGGCGTTAGTAACGCTGTTGCTAGGTCTCCGTGGTCTTTTATACGGCGGCCATCTTAGATGGGGTTAAGTTGCCGCCGATAGCAAAATAAGTGATAATATTGCATCAATCGCTCGGATTGCAAAAAGAAAGTAATTACATGGGTCCCCATGTCTCAAGGGTTCCAAATGGGTAATTTAGACCCTATGTTAGTAAATGGTTGCTATGGCAACCGATCGTGAGTGCCCAAATTATAGGGGATCGGACAGGAAAGGTTAGTTCCGAATTCATTTAGAAAAAGAGGGAGGGTGAGTGGGGGTTGTTGGGGTTCAGAGAGAGTGATTCTGACCCTTCCCTTTGGCACTGGGGGCGGGACCTTATAACTAGGTTTAAATATGCTGAACGAACATGCCTGACCAGTGCACGTGATGTCCCTAAAACAACATCACAGCTAAAAAGCTAAACAGTGCAACTAGGTTCCCTGCATTGTCTAATACAAAAGTACACATGTATGCAATTTATAATTTGCAGTGTCTTTGATAGCATTCTGTACAGTTGCATTGTCAAAACATATTAAGACAGGTTGTTTAAGAAAACAGTGATGGTACATCATGTGACTCTTGGTCATACTTGCCACAGTATACATACTTTCGTGGGGGTGTAGAATTCTGTCGACGGACAGACCGGGTTTACTATACTCATTTGTATAGGATCACAATTCTGTTATATCACCAGGCCATAAGTATTAGTGTTGGATTTCATAGAAACGATTTCCACTCAACTGAGACGTTGAGCCCAACCTGTACAGTGTTGAGTTTGTGAACCCAGCGTTGTTCTAGTTGTGTTAGTGTTTTGTTCAGATCCCCACCACGTTTTGCTGGTTTGACCTTTTGAAGGACGAACCATCTCAAATCAGTGTCCTTATGGTTCTTGTGAATGAAATGTTCAACTAAGGGCTTGTCCGCTACCTTATTCCTAATGCAGGAGCGATGTTCTGAAATACGCATTTTTATGGCACATACTGTTTTCCCTACATAAAGGAGGCTGCAGGGGCATTGTATGATATATATAACACTCTTCGTGTTGCAGTTGGTAAAATCTTGCATTTTCCATTTCACTTTATCATGTTCAAACAATCTTTTTTGTAAGGTCAGAGGGCAGGCCACACAGTGTCCACATATGTGGTGTCCAACTAATGGAGGTAGATCCCAGAGTGTGTTTGGTGCTGGCGGAGAAGGTTCTATGAATGTGTGTACCAATGTGTCCTTGAGATTCCTGTTCCTTTTTAAGGCAAAACACGGCACACTGTTTAGTGTGCCAGGATGTTTGACCAGGTGCCAATTTTTCTTGATGGTCCTCTGGATCAATTGGCTCAGTGGTCTGAAGGTGGTGACACAGACCATCCTTCCCAGATCCTTTTTGGGTTTGTTCTCTAGACAGATTTCTCTTGGTGTATGTCTGGCCCTTTTCTTTGCTTGGCTGATAGATTTTTTAGAGTAGCCTCTTTCTGTCAGCCGCTCAGTCAATCCATCCGCGTGTTGTTGGAATTTGTCTAGGTCCGTGCAGTTTCTCCGTATACGTAGAAATTGTCCGTATGGTAAATTGTACATCAAACCCATCGGGTGGTAACTTTGAAAATGTAATAGACTGTTGCGGTCAGCAGGTTTACGAAATAGTTCCGTTTTTAGCAGGTCGCCAGTCCTGTAGATGTGGAGGTCCAAGAAATCTATTTGGTGGTGATCCCAATGTATCGTAAATTTCACATGTGGATTCCTTGCATTGATCCAGTTGTGGAAGCGTTTTAGTTCATGGGGTGTGCATTTCCATACGATGATGATGTCATCAATGAATCGTTTCCATTAGGAAATGTTCTCCAAATAGGGGTTCTCTGTTGTGAATACATTGTTTTTTTTGTAACTGGACATATACAAATTAGCAATGTCCGGGGCAAATGTAGCCCCCATACTCACACCCTTTGTTTGCTTATAGAATTGATTCTGAAACAGAAAGAAGTTTTCGGACATTGTCAATCTCGTACACTCCAGAATGAAGTTGGTCGGAGTGGAGTTTATGTCTTCTCTGGTGTTCAGGATGTCTCATATAGCCTCTAGCCCTTCTTATTGTGGTATTGATGTATATAGAGCCTCTACATCCATAGTAGCAAGGAGGCTGTCATCCGTTAAGATGATGTTATCAAGTAGATTTATGGTGCTGGTGGTGTCCTTTAGAAATGAGGGCATCTTGATTACAAAGGGTTTTAAAAAATGATCCATGTACAGGGATAGTGGTTCCAGGAGGGATGCACATGCCGATACTATCAGTCTTCCCGGTGGTTTCGCAGAGTTCTTATGCATCTTTGGAAGAATATAAAAAGCCGGTGTGCGTGGGTTGGTCTTATTTAGGAACATCTTTTCATCCTCGCATATCCACCCTTCAGTGAGGGCATGTTGCGTGAGGCTAGCAATTTCTTCTTGGAGATCCTTTGTAGGGTTGTGGTCAAGGGGTAGGCATGCTTCGTGATCACTCAATAGTTGCAGACATTATGTGTTGTAATCAGACATGTCCCAAACAACTATCCCTCCCCCTTTATCTGTGGGGTTTATTGTTATTGATCTGTCAATTTCCAGGCTCCTCATGGCAATCCTCTCTTCTCGATCCAAATTATCCCTATAAAAGTTATCTTTCTTGAAACCAGCCATAATGGTTTTAGTCACCACTTTTTCAAAGGTTAGGATCTCACCTGGGGTGGATCCTAGAGGGGGATAGAAGTTGGATTTCTCTTTTAGACCTGTGATGTTGTCCGATTTCCCACACTGTGGCTCTTGGTTGATCTCATTTCGAGAAGGTAAGTATACTTCAAAAAAATGTTTCAATCGTACATTTCGGTAGAATTTACATAGTTCTAACTCAATCTCAAAGGGTCGTGCCCTTTGTGCAGGGACGAAAGAGAGGCCCTTGCCAAGGAGTCTTAATCCTGGAGGGGTCATCACACGGGTGGAAAGGACGAAGACTGGCATCCCTGTTTCTGCCCTTGGTTCTGATACCATTGGCGCCTTCTCATTCGCTGTCCTGGTGTTGAGGGGCGTCTCCTTGGTCTTCCTCTTTGGCCGCCTGGGGAAAAAAGGTTGTGGTAATTGTAACCCAGCTGCACCTGGTAGACTTGATGAGCTCCCACTTCCACTTGATGAGGTTCCTGCGAAATTAACTGATCTGTTTCTGCGACTGAAGTTCTGATTTGCTTGCAAATCTGTGTAATAGGTGGGTCTCAAGAAGGGATAAGTTTTCTCCTCTGAATAGTTGGGCAGATCTTTTTTGAACTTATCGACCTTCCTGTCTAAAGTTAGGTTTTTGAACTTGGTGATCTCGAGTTCCAGTTTGTCTAACTTGTCTTTTGCGTCCTGGATAGACTTGTCCTCTAGAAATTTCTTCTCCAGTTCCAGTAGCTCTATGCCTTGTTTGTCACACTCCTCTTTGGCCGTGTCGATGACTAAAATCAACCAATCGCGGCTACATTTATATCCCACCCCACTAAAGTTTTTGGTGAATTTCGGGTTATCCGTAAACACCCTGGGGATGTTTCGTACTTGCCTGCCTTCCGGGATTATGCCGGCCCTCAAGTACTCAAGCATAAATTGATCATGGAGTTCTGTTCGTATTATTCTTTTTTTCTTCTGGTTTAATGTCTCTAGTTGGTCCTCAGTTAGGCCTTTAGTGATCATACCCTCCTCGTTGCGGAGTGTGGAGGTGGTCCCTAGAAGTTTTTTTAAAATAGTCATCGGTATACGAGACTACATTTACCTTATCCATGAGGACAAGGGACAAAAACTTAAAATGGATGCGATGCCCACAGCCACGGGCTGTACAGACTGGATTCAAAAACTTGGGCTCCTGGTTGGGAGCCTATTCTACACAGGAGGGTTGATAGGGAACAATAATTACAATTGAATAGGTCCAAGAAAAACAAGTGCTCTTAGAATACTCCTGCTCATTGTCAACCTCAGCATAAAGAAAGAATAACTTATTCAAGCTCTGTGTAGAATCAATCTTATTCTTTATCTAAGGTTATACAGTTCAACATAAAATGGACGCTCCAGAGTTAACTTTAAAAAAAAAGGTTGTTTTTTTTACCAAAAGTACAGAAAATATTTACAACACACGGAACCAAAAGTTTCTTGGTAAAACAACCACTTTGTGTGTGCAAGACAAAATCAACTTTAAGTATCATTTGTCATGGAGTTCACATGAGAGTAGCAAACACATAGGGCCTGATCAGGACTTTGGCAGTAATGCCGGCAATATTACCGCCGGCGGTATTACACCTACCGCCGAACTCCCCGGCGCTAATAGCGCCGTATCACGGTTCGGCGGTAATGTAATTCCCCATTCCCCATTGAGCCCATTCGGGAATGCCCCATTCCCCATTGGGCTCAATGGGGAAAATTCGCGCTCCTACCGCCGGCGGATTTCCCGCCGGCGGTAATAGCGCGAATTTTCGGCGGATTTCCCCCCAGCCAAGAGCTGGGGCAAAATCCGCCGAAGTCCTGATTTGGCGGACCCTTAAATCCGGCGGTAATAGCGCGACCGCCGGTTTTAAGGGTTACCACCAAAGACGTGATGAGGCCCCTAGACATTTGGACATCTATAACATCACATAAACATTTCAAAAATACAAGTCATTTTCTCTGTGTAAAGCAGCATGAATACACTGCAGTTGGGGATCGTGCGTCTACACCGCAGTGTTTCAGCCGTTTCTAGGTGGACTTAGTATGCCACATCTGGTGTACGGCCTTCATCAGGACGGGGGTCTGTACTGTATGATGTCTGTGCTGCAAGGGAAAGGGAGACTGTTGTTAGGGGAGTATTCAAACACCAGTTATTTAGAAAAGAATGAATCATGCACTGTGTAGTATTGAAAACACACACAGCTTACCTATGGGTATATTAATTCCACAGGTTCTGTTAGTTAGAAGATATATAAGCCACAAGGGCTAGTTTCTGTATGATCCTGTTTTGAAAAACAGAAAAAATGGGGTTTCTTATTAGTATGAAAGTCACCTTATAAAGGATTAAAATCAACTTAGCCAAGGCAGGCACTATTTTCATAAAACTAACTCTTACCTCGCAGCCGGAGGTGAAATTTCACTTTTAAATTCGCCTAGTTTCTTTTTTCTCAAGTGCCCCCGCAGGAGAAAACCTATGTGGAGCGAGGGCAGCTGATTACTATTTTTAGCACGTTCGGCACCTAAATAGTTCTACATGCCTGCCGAGTGCGTGAAAAGCAGTGTTACCTGTTAGTGTGCAGGACTTGCTTGCAGTCTGCCGCTAGAGTGTTCGATACTCTGAGTCATTGTATGGTTCACGGAGACCTGGCTGAGGCGTTAGTAACGCTGTTGCTAGGTCTCCGTGGTCTTTTATACGGTGGCCATCTTAGATGGGGTTAGGTTGCTGCCGATAGCAAAACGAGTGGTAATATTGCATCAATCGCTCGGATTGCAAAAAGAAAGTAATTACATGGGTCCCCATGTCTCAAGGGTTCCAAATGGGTAATTGTTAGGAAAGATTTCGTAATTGTAGGTAATTTTCCTTCCATGTGGCAACCCCTAAACTTTTTGCTGTTGTTTTTCACCTTGTTCTTGACTTTGCCAGAGAAGTGCAGCCTTCTGCCGCACTCCTCTGGGCTTTCGCTCCTTTCTTACGGGGAAACTGACATGCCCTTAAGACAGTCAGTACCGGGGAACGCTGTTTCCCGTAGTTTCTTTTATCGTGTTGCGGCTTTAGTGCAACATGACACAAGAGGGCACTGTTAGCTAAGTTACAGCTCTCTTGGGTCTCTAGCCTTCTACAGGCCCTAGATACTCGTTTAGGATTGTATTTGATCGGTGCAAGTCATTCAGGGACTGGAATGGTGGCAGCGATCGTTTTGTGTATTTTGAGCTCCTTTTGGCGTTCTGAGCGCATTTTTCGCGCTGAACCCAAAATGGTGGCCTGGCTCCCAAAATGGCCAGACCACGATGCTCCTTTGTCCTGTCCGCTGACCGTCTTGCTCCCTTCACCTTCCCCAGGTCGAGCGACCCGGGGCCTTCCTTATTTGGGCATGTACTTTCCCGCGAAACGTGGTTGCTTTCGCGGGCTTCTACATGTCTTTTGTGTGCCTCCAGGGTGTGGGCTGGGATGTCTGGTCCCAATACACATCCTGGGTGCCAGAGAGTCTAGGGTGGTGTGAATGCCTGGGACCACCGTGGTCCGTGATTGGTCCACGTATGGTATGTGTGTTGATGAGCGGATCTCCCATTGGCTTCCCTCCGTTTTGGCGCGAAGGGAACCGTGGATAAGAGGGGGCTGGAAACACCACTACCATGTCGATCTCCTGAGTTCTCACGAATGAAGGAATACAGGAGCCAAGTATCCTGCAACCAAGAGGCTGGACCGAGGAATCGCTGGTGACCCGCTGAAGGACTCCTCCTTTGCACTGCTGTCGTCCTGTGAAACCCTTTCCTCCTTTGATCGAACCAGAAGGCCTGTACTGGTGCTTCGGCCTTTGTAATAGCAGGAAGAGCTATTCTCGGCGACTTCATCATCTCCTGCCAGTAAGCCTTCGGAAGCGTCTCTGGGCCATCCAGTTGACTGACCAGCTTACAAGGGAGTCCTGCTCTGTAACCGCCGCCAGGTTGTGTTGTATCCCGAGTCCTTGCCACTCTCCCACGCTTCGTGCACTTGGCGTTCCCAGGTCTGAAGGGAGGAGTGTACATTTGGCTCGGATACACACGGCCGCTCCGTTGCCCTGCGGTGGTGACAAAACTGTGCAGGTTTCTTCGATTGGGACGTCTTTTTGCTCTATACGACGACGAGGCATTTCCTGACTCTTCTGAACCTGCCAGCTGCTGAAACTAACGTGGAGAAGCCTGGGTCTGCTTGCATCGGGGACCGGTGAGTAGTATAGCTAGGATCTGGTCGCCCTCCTGCAGTAGCCCATTGCTTTTCCCCGCTGTGTAAAAACAGCACCCTTTTGTCCGTACTCGCGCTCTGCTTCTGCTCACTGTGGAGGCTGCGCTTGAGTCGCGGAACCTGTTCTTCTTCTGTTGTGCACTAACCCGAACTGCCTGACTTCCTCCGAAGAGCTTCTCCTTTTGCCCGTTGGCACCAGCGTGTGCAGGTACTTTGAGCACAAGGCTCCACTCTTCGCAGGGCTCGGACTTCCATCTAGTTAGGTGCCCCTGAAGGCAAACTGAGTCTAAAGCATTATCGCACTGCCTGTTTTCCTTCCCTTTCAGGTGGACTACACATTTCGTGCATATAACGCTTGCGACTGTCGTATTTGTATATATATTGTGTTGATATGGTATGTGTTGGCTTAATATTGTGATATTGTGATTTTCTCGCTACGGTCATTATTTTAAAGGCCTTAAAATAAATGTGTATATATTTTTGATATAACAACTGTTTGGAGTAGTTTGTAAGCGCTCTTGCTTTGTGTGCTCATTGCGGGCTTTCAGTCACCCTCACCCCTCTTGAGACCTAGTCTTGACCGCCGCGATCGCTACCTTGATTGGTCTGGCTCGTCCAGAGGTTACCCTGTTCCAAGTAATTAGGTTGGCCTTCTGAACTTCTGCGCCACCAGGACAGAGTTCAGAAATCCGTCTTAACAGTAATTTAGACCCTATGTTAGTAAATGGCTGCTATGGCAACCGATCGTGAGTGCCCAAATTATAGGGGATCGGGCAGGAAGGGTTGGTTCCGAATTCATTTAGAAAAAGGGGGGGAGGAGAGGGGTTGTTGTTAACCGCCTAGAAAGTTCTAGAGGACAAGTCTATCCAGGACGCAAAAGACAAGTTAGACAAACTGGAACTCGAGATCACCAAGTTCAAAAACCTAACTTTAGACAGGAAGGTCGATAACTTCAAAAAAGATCTGGCCAACTATTCAGAAGAGAAAACTTATCCCTTCTTGAGACCCACCTATTACGCAGATTTGCAAGAAAATCAGAACTTCAATCGCAGAAACAGATCAGTTAATTTCGCAGGAACCTCATCAAGTGGAAGTGGGAGCTCATCAAGTCTACCAGGTGCAGCTGGGTTACAATTACCACAACCTTTTTTTCCCAGAGGTGGCCAAAGAGGAAGACCAAGGAGATGCCCCTCAACACCAGGACAGCAAATGAGAACGCGCCAATGGTATCAGAACCAAGGGAAGAACCAGGGATACCAGTCTTCGTCCTTTCCACCCATGTGATGACCCCTCCAGAATTAAGACTCCTTGGCAAGGGCCTCTCTTTCATCCCTTCACAAAGGGCACGACCCTTTGAGATCGAGTTAGAACTACGAAAATTCTACTGAAATGTACAATTAAAACATTTTTTTGAAGTATACTTACCTTCTCAAAATGAGATCGACCAAGAGCCACAGCGTGGGAAATCGGACAACATCACAGGTCTAAAAGAGAAATCCAACTTCTATCCCCCTCTAGGATCCACCCCAGGTGAAATCCTAACCTTTGAAAAAGTGGTGACTAAAACCGTTATGGCTGGTTTCAAGAACGATAACTTTTATAGGGATAATTTGGATCGAGAAGAGAGGATTGCCATGAGGAGCCTGGAAATTGACAGATCAATAACAATAAAACCCGCAGATAAAGGGGGAGTGATAGTTGTTTGGGACACGTCTGATTACAACACAGAATGTCTGCGACTATTGAGTGATCACGAAGCATACGTACCCCTCGACCACAACCCTACAAAGGATCTCCAAGAAGAAATTGCTAGCCTCACACAACATGCCCTCACTGAAGGGTGGATATGCGAGGATGAAAAGATGTTCCTAAATAAGACCAACCCACACACACCGGCTTTTTATATTCTGCCAAAGATGCATAAGAACTCTGTGAAACCACCGGGAAGACCGATAGTATCGGCATGTGAATCCCTCCTGGAACCACTATCCCTGTACACGGACCATTTTTTAAAACCCTTTGTAATCAAGATGCCCTCATATCTAAAGGACACCACCAGCACCATAAATCTACTTGATAACATCATCTTAACGGATGACAGACTCCTTGCTACTATGGATGTAGAGGCTCTATATACATCAATACCACAACAAGAAGGACTAGAGGCTATACGAGACATCCTGAACACCAGAGAAGACATAAACTCCACTCCGACCAACTTCATTCTGGAGTGTACGAGATTGACAATATCCGAAAACTTCTTTCTGTTTCAGAATCAATTCTATAAGCAAACAAAGGGTGTGAGTATGGGGGCTACATTTGCCCCGGACATTGCTAATTTGTATATGTCCAGTTACGAAAAAAACAATGTATTCACAACAGAGAACCCCTATTTGGAGAACATTTCCTTATGGAAACGATTCATTGATGACATCATCATCATATGGAAGGGCACACCCCATTAACTAAAAAGCTTCCACAACTGGATCAATGCAAGGAATCCACATATCAAATTTACGATACATTGGGATCACCATCAAATAGATTTCTTGGACCTCCACATCTAAAGGACTGGCGACCTGCTGAAAACTGAACTATTTCGTAAACCCACTGACCGTAACAGTCTATTACATTTTCAAAGTTACCACTCGATGGGTTTGAAGTACAACTTACCATACAGACAATTTCTACGTATACGGAGAAACTGCACGGACTTAGACAAATTCCAACAACACGCGGATGGATTGAGTGAGCGGCTGACAGAAAGAGGCTACCCTAAAGAATTTATCAGCCAAGCAAAGAAAAGGGCCAGGCATACACCAAGAGAAATCTGTCTAGAGAACAAACCCAAAATGGATCTGGGAAGGATGGTCTGTGTCACTACCTTCGGACCACTGAGCCAATTGATCCAGAGGACCATCAAGAAAAATTGGCACCTGGTCAAACATCCTGGCACACTAAACAGTGTGCCGTGTTTTGGCTTCAAAAAGAATAGGAATCTTAAGGAAACATTGGTACACACATTCATAGAACCACCTCCGCCAGCACCAAACACACTCTGGGATCTACCTCCATTAGTTGGACACCACAAATGTGGAAACTGTGTGGCCTGCCCTCTGACCTTACAAAAAAGATTGTTTGAACATGATAAAGTGAAATGGAAAATGAAAGATTTTACCAACTGCAACACGAGTGTTATATATATCCTACAATGCCCCTGCGGCCTCCTTTGTGTAGGGAAAACAATACATGCCATAAAAATGCGTATTTCAGAACATCACTCCTGCATTAGGAATAAGGTAGCGGACAAGCCCTTAGTTGAACATTTCATTCACAAGAACCATAAGGACACTGATTTGAGATGGTTGGTCCTTCAAAAGGTCAAACCAGCAAAACGTGGTGGGGATCTGAACAAACCACTAACACAACTAGAACAACGCTGGGTTCACAAACTCAACACTGTACAGGCTGGGCTCAACGTCTCAGTTGAGTGGAAATCGTTTCTATGAAATCCAACACTAATACCTATGGCCTGGTGATATAACAGAATTGTGATCCTATAGAAATGAGTATAGTAAACCCGGTCTGTCCGTCGACAGAATTCTAGACCCCCACGAAAGTATGTATACTGTGGCAAGTATGACCAAGAGTCACATGATGTACCATCACTGTTTTCTTAAAGAACCTGTTTTAATATGTTTTGACAATGCAACTGTACAGAATGCTATCAAAGACACTGCAAAATGTAAATTGCATACACGTGTATTTTTGTATTAGACAATGCAGGGAACCCAGCTGCACTGTTTAGCTTTTTAGCTGAGATGGTGTTTTAGGGACATCATGTGCACTGGTCAGGCATGTTCGTTCAGCATATTTAAACCTAGTTATAAGGTCCCGCCCCCAGTGCCAAAGGGAAGGGTCAGAATCACTCTCTCTGAACCCCAACAACCCCCCCGCCTCCCTCCCTTTTTCTAAATGAATTCGGAACCAACCTTTCCTGCCCAATCCCCTATGATTTGGGCACTCACGATCGGTTGCCATAGCAACCATTTACTAACATAGGGTCTAAATTACCCATTTGGAACCCTTGAGACATGGGGACCCATGTAATTACTTTCTTTTTTGCAATATGAGCGATTGATGCAATATTATCACTCGTTTTGCTATCGGCGGCAACCTAACCCCATCTAAGATGGCCACCGTATAAAAGACCACGGAGACCTAGCAACAGCGTTACTAATGCCTCAGCCAGGTCTCCGTGAACCATACAATGACTCAGCGTTTCGAACGCTCTAGCGGCAGACTGCGAGCAGGTCCTGCACACTGACAGGTAACACTGCTTTTCGCACACTCGGCAGGCATTTAGAACTATTTAGGTGCCGAATGTGCTAAAAATAGTAATCAGCTGCCCTCGCTCCACATAGGTTTTCCCCTGCGGGGCCACTTGAGAAAAAAGAAACTAAGCAAATTTAAAAGTGAAATTTCACCTCCGGCTGAGAGGTAAGAGTTCATTTTATGTAAATAGTGCCCGCCTTGGCTAAGTTGCTTTTAATCCTTTATAAGGTGACTTTCACACTATTAAGAAACCCTATTTTTTCTTTTTTTCAAAACAGGATCATACAGAAACTAGCCCTTGTGGCTTATATATCTTCTAAACAACAGAACCTGTGGAATTCATATAACCATAGGTAAGCTGTGTGTGTTTTCAATACTACACAGTGCATGATTCATTCTTTTCTAAATAACTGGTGTTTGACTACTCCCCTGACAACAGTCTCCCTTTCCCCTGCAGCACAGACATCATACAGTACAGACCCCCGTCCTGATGAAGGCCTTACACCAGATGTGGCATACTAAGCCCACCTAGAAATGGCTGAAACACCGTTGTGTAGACGCACTATCCCCAACTGCAGTGTATTCATGCTGCTTTACACAGAGAAAATGACTTGTATTTTTGAAATGTTTATGTGATGTTATAGATGTCCAAATGCCTATGTGTTTGCTACTCTCATTTGGACTCCATGACAAATGATACTTAAAATTGATTTTGTCTTGCACACACAAAGTGGTTGTTTTACCAAGAAACTTTTGGTTCCGTGTCTTGTAAATATTTTCTGTACTTTTGGTAAAAAAACAACCCTTTTTTTTAATGTTAACTCTGGAGCGTCCATTTTATGTTGAACTGTATCGTATAACCTTAGATAAAAAATAAGATTGATTCTACGCAGAGCTTGAATAAGTTATTCTTTCTTTATGCAGAGGTTGACAATGAGCAGGAGTATTCTAAGAGCACTTGTTTTTCTTGGACCTATTCAATTGTAATTATTGTTCCCTAGACACTGTTTGGGCCATTGTAGTCAACTGGGCTAATAATAGACTTTCTCACATTAATAGTTTTTATACTTATGAGGTCACGTGAGCCATTTGACAAATGTAAACTATTCGCTAACCTTCCTAATACCAATAGGCTTTTAAAGGGAGGCACATTCATAAGAAATGTGAAGGTTAGCCGAGGTATAGCACCCATAAAATAAAATTGTGTTAGCCCATGTACTGCACTTAGACGAAATATGAAGGTTAGCCTATGTATAGCATTCATAATAAATGTGAATGTTAGCCTATGTACTGCACTTGGAAGAAATGTGAAGGTTAGCCTATTTATAGCCTTCATAAGAAATGTGAAGGTTAGCCTATGAGTCACACACAATATATTGATGAGGATAGCATACACTGCACTTGCGCAAAATGTAAAGATAGACAATGTTTTGCACTTAGAAGATTTTGAGGGTAGCCAATGTGTTGCACTTAGAAGAATGGTGAAGGCTGGCTTATGCGTCGCACACAACAGATTGACGAGGATAGCATTAACATTGCACTTGCACGAAATGTAATGATAGACAAGATTGTGCACTTAGAGGTTTGAGGGTAGCCAATGTGTTGCACCAAACTGAATTGTGAAGCAAGCCAATGTGTAGCACTTAGAAGAGCTGTGGAACTACCCTATGTATGGCACCTAAGAGAACTAGCAAGGATAGCCAAGGTACTACAACTAGAAATCTGTAGAGTAACCAAGGTATTGCACATAGATTTATTAGGATGGTTAGCCTAGGTATAACAATTTAGAAGTATTGTGAAGATAACCAAGGTATTGTGCTATGGATACTTGGAGAGTAGCCAGTGTACTAACAACCCCTGCTCTTCCACCTCCCCCGGATACCTCCCAATTACCACACATGCCCTACGGGCCAACAAATGACATGCGAAACACACAACACACACATCCAGCATAACAAACACTTGCAAACAACAAACACCCCCTGACACTGGGACTCACCCCTCTAGATACAACAAGACATTGTACACAATCAAACTCACTTAAAAATCCGACTGCCACAGGATAGCAGCTCCTCCTGGTTCCTCAAGCATCAACAGAAGAGCACAACTTCCTACCCGTCTTCGCTCGCTAACCCACCCCGCCCTCTTTCTTACAGAGCCACGTGAGCACTTGGAGACTATGTTAGTGGTAACTGTGCACGGTATAAGACAAGTTAACATACCATAACACATTTAAACTGGTATCCAGTTCTCCATGTGAACATATAATGCTGCATGTAACTGTATAATGGAAAGGTGGCCATGACGACTACAGGCTGGCAATTTGCCACTGTGAACAGCCAAACGTTTACATCAGTGTCTTTTGTATGGATGTCAGTGATAAGATACACCCCCCCAAGGGCCAGCATGTTCTTTGGGTGAGAATCACATGCATCAATTTTTAAGCACAGAGCGTATCATGAAAGTGAGACTGTTAGGCAGACCTAACTTTCATGCAGAATACTTCCAGTTAGATCTTCTGAAAACCTGGGAAGTGTCAGCAAGCAGGCGGAAATCTACCACAAGCAAGTAGACAGAAGTGGACTGTCATCATTCAGAATCACATATGGAAATGTGTTAACTAAATAGAGATCAATTGGGAGAGTTAAAAAGCAGGTGGTGGGCAGATGAGAAAAACATGGAGAGCAAAAATAGCTAAAATGGGAGGGTTAAAAGAGAAGGAAAAGCCTGGAAGCCTAGAACACCCATGTATACAAAAGGAAATTCGGTTCTACATTTGGGATAACAAGAGAGAGGTAGCTATGGCAGGGTATAGAGGGCTGGACATACTGAGGTAAAAAGAGATGGACAGGGTAGAGCAGAACTACTAATCAGTAACATAAAGATTGGAAGGGGGCAGGATTCATCTAAAGGAGCAACTTCTGAGGAGGAAAGGGCACTAAAACTAAAATCAGTAAATAGCAGGAACATCCATTCCAAAGCAGGTACTGGTGAGGAGAGATAGAGAGAGCTAGCTAGGGAAAGGATAGGGATAGCAGAGCCGTCATTCCGAGGGTATTGTATTTTCTGGTTGACTCACTGCCAATAGAACCGTGATGATCTTTCTACCTCTTAGCACAGAGTTACAAATACATAATTTCCTTTAGCTCACAAGTCATTATGAGATTTTTTCCACGCAAAAACATTTTGATTCTTTGCCTACTATGCATTAGATGGTTGCGTTGGCCATGCTATTTTCAATTGGGCGCATTGACGTTTCTCTAGATGCAAAGGACATTCCTACTGGGTACTGTGGTGGACCTGCAGTATTGGATAATTTCATAAGCTTCCCTTTGCAGCCTCTGCAAAACCGATTGATTTATGACCTTTGTAAAATGTGCTATAACAGGCGCTGTATGTATGCCTCTCCTTTTTTGAAACATTTCTTGGGGTAGTTGACCACTTGAAACACAATTTTAAATGAAGGCTCACTTGCTCCACTCGCTTCTTCAATGACCCAGAACATTTTTAATATTTAGGTAAATGTATGCACATTGTTTATGCTGACTCATTTAGTGCAATATGTACTGGCAATTTGGGATCCATGACCTTGCCCTGAGTTTGACAACCCCAGCAAACTCCAGTTTGCAGAATTTCAGCATACTGCTAGTTTGCAATATCCCAGTAGTTCCTGCTTTTTGCATTTGTATTTGTATTTGTTTTGATTTGTAGAGTGCTTTCGCCAAAGCACTGAACAAGTTTAACAAAAAATATTACAACCATAGTTTGTGATACATCTGGAGGTAATCAGCAAGCAGTATGAAAAAATGAAATCAGTTATTAGAGCAGATAGAAGGTGTTTTTTACAAGCTTTAATTTGTCAAGATCATGGCTCACTGGCCTCAGCTATCCAAAATCCTGGTACCTAGAGCAGTACACATATACTGCAAAATATACATAAAAAATTAATAATTAACTGTGCTAATTATAACTTAAACAGTCGATAGTTAGGCAGATAGACGCCAAGCATGAACTTTCACTCTATGTACACTGACATCACATTTTGTACCCTTGTGTTATCCCCTCAACAGACTCTCACCATATTGAAAAGTTTCTCCGTAGGCCTGGCTTGTTGTACTATTGCTCCCTATCGCGAACATGTTCCTGGAATGGGGACCACACCTTGACAAAAGTCAGAAAACTTTCAGTGGCAAGAGCAGCTATTTTTCCATTGCTAGAACACCCCACCCCATACTTCAACACACCACTGCCCTCTGATTGGACCTTCTGCGTTTTGTTTCCAGAATTGTGCCAGTGTTATCATAGCCAGATTCAACAAATGTGTTATCAAAGTTGACTTGGCACCCCTCATTGCATTTGAACCCTCTGTCATATTTCCCAAAATCAACACTAGCAGGTTCATGGGCAATAATATGCCTGTTATGTCTTTGACATGTCCCAGTATTTCTTTCCAGAAGATTTTGGATTTCTGACATGTCCACCACATGTATCCCTAAAATCCTGCTTAGCCACAGCCTCACCAACACAGTGGGAAGGATTGGGGTGCAAGTTTACTAATTTTACTAATTCTCTGTGGGATAAGATACCATCTAAAAATGTCTTATACATTGTTTCTTTTATTCTGCTGTGTGCTCTTTCCCAGATATGTTCCCAATCTTCTTGGTAAATGTCCTTCCCCAATTCTACTTCCCATTGTTTCATGTAGGGTATTTTATCACCCAGGGTATCTCTATCCAGGAGTTTATATAACTTCAAAATCCTTCCCTGTTCTATGCCATCTTTCATTGAGATTTCCAACCCAACTTTCTATATTATTCGTGGTCTAGCGCCGGACCTGTGCATAGCAGAATCTGTCATGTTCCCCAAAATTGTATTTCCTTTTACAGTCTTTGAATGTCATTGGCCTGCCATCTGTATAGAGATCAACAAGACGAATCATCCCCTGTCTCTCCCACCTGGTTAAACAGGCTGCATTCATTCGTGGTGTGAAATCAGTGTCATGATTAAGCAGTAACAGGGTCCCAGACCAGGTTGCATACCTCTTTCCCTATACCAATGTGTTAATGAGCATGCTGTATAGGCCAAGTGTCGCCCTCCAACGTGTCTCATCATCCCTTCTAGGAAGGGACGTTTGTGTAAGAGGATAGACGTGACATCCTGTTCTACATTCTTCCATCTCCTAACCCCTTGTTTTGATATCCATTCAAGCATAGGTGCAATTTGAGTGGCTATTTGGTATCTCTTAATATCTGGAATGGCCAAACCCTACCAAAGGGGCCCTTGTCAGAATCACTATCGCTATTCTAGGATGTCTCTTGTTCCATATGAACGGATCTATTTCTCCCTGTAATCGTTTGATCATCTTCGTTTGGATCACTATTGGGATTACATAGAACATGTATAGCATTCTGGGCAGCAAAGTAATTTTTACTGCTGCCACTCTAGCCAGCCAGATCAGTTCTTGCGAGTCCCATCTCCTTAGGTCCTCGGTCAATAGGTTGCATAGACCCGGTAAGCTGGCACTATAGAGTCCCGCATAAAATGAGGACAACTTCAGCCCAAGCTAATCTATCCTAGCTAAGTCATCCATCAAATCAGGATTTATTTTCATTCTAATTAAACCCTTAGATTTCTTATAGTTTATCAGAAATCGTGACACTGCTCTACTTTCTGCAAAGTTTCCCAAGTATACCGTTCTTACTGTATCTTTCAAGAACAGCAAGACACTGTCAGTGTATAGAGCAATCTTATGTTGTACTCCCATACTCGTTATGCCCGAGATGTCCACATCTCACCTAATCAGACAGGCCAGAGGATCCATAGCCATCGCAAAAACTGAAGGGGATAGTGGGCATCCATGTCAGGTACCTCTCCAAATTTTGATGAGGGGTGTGCATTTGCCATTGATATTTATCTTCATGGAGGGGGTCTGAAAGTTAGACAAAACCTTGGCTTTGAATCTAGGTCCCACTCCAAAAGCCTCTAGAGTATATGGTCAAGACCTCCATTCCATGCTATCAAATGCCCATTGGGCATCAAGCTCCACAACTGTCATTTTTTGTCCTGTTCTCCTTCCCCAATCTATCATATTAATTCCTCATCTGATGTTGTCATGTGTAGATCCCCGATGATGAATCCTGTCTGGTGCAGATGTATTATGTCTGGAAGGACCTTGATTAGGCGGGCCGCTAATATTTTAGCATATATCTTTGCATCTCCATTGAAGAGCGTTATTGGGCGATAACTTATTCATTCACTGGGAACTTTCCCTGGCTTTCCCTGGCTTAAGCACCAGGATTGTTCTAGATTGCCCAATATCCTGTGATACTACCCCCATTTGCGAGATTTTATTGAACAATTTAGTTAGTGGTTGTAACAGTAATCCTTTCAATACCTTACAGTAAGTGTTAGTACAGCAATGGGGCCTGGGGTCTTATTGCGGGGAGAGCATCTATTACCTTAGCTTTTTCTTATTGAGTTATGGAGCCTTCAATCATTCCTGCATCTCCCGGCCTAGTTTTAGGTAGGTTTGCATTGAGCATTATTTTGTTTTGGCTAGCCGCATCCAGATACTTTCTATCCATAATCTCCCCTTAGTATGTTTCCACTATCCTTAACTTATCTATCTCCCCACGTTGCAAAAACCCCATACCATCTTTCAATTCGGCAATATAATACTTTGCTTTCTGTTAATGCAGATTTTCGGCTAGAAATCTGTTGGCCTTATTTCCCAGAATATAATATGATTGTTTGCAGGATCATTTGGGCCATTTGGACCAGCCGATCGGCTAAGAGTGTTTCCAAATGGCTGCGTGCTATAATCAGTGCCCTCATAGCTTTAATGGTTCCCCTCTATTTATGTTCCTTTTCCGCCCATTGGACCAGACTTTCCTGTTCTATCCTCGTAACTTCTCGGGCTCTCATGAGCGCTGGCGTCCTTCCAATTAATTCTCTCCTAATGAACACCTTACTTCCATCCCATATTATTTGCCAATCCATGCCCTCAATCTCATTTTCATAAAAATAATTCCAGAGAACCTCCTCCCCTATATGGGTTTTAATTGCCAAATTGCTCAATATCCAATCATTCAGGTGCCAAACCTTGCAAACTGGAACCTGTGTTGTGCACTGTAACATTCTCATAATACTGGGGCATGATCCTAGAGATATCGAAGACCGATATCCACTGACATTAAGGCAGGGACCAAAGTAGAGGAAACCAAAACCATATCTATTCCAGAGTATCCCCTGTGAACTGCTGAGAAGTATGTGTATTCCCTATCCTCCTAACAAAAGAAGCACCAAGTTTCAATTAGGTCATAGATACCTAAATAATGTTGCCATGACAGCTCTATTCCTTTGATCCACTACTGTAGGGGGAAGTGTTCTGTTCATAGTAGGGTCCATTATGGAGTTAAAATCCCCACCAATCACCACCTGACCCTCACATAGTCCCCCTAACCTTCCCAACAAAGTAGACAAGTACTGATCTTGATGCTCATTTGGGGTGTAAAAGATGCTACTTGTTTAAAGAGCTGTCCTTCCAACAACCCTTATCGATTAACCCCCCACCATCCGGGTCTCTATAGCTGTACCGTATGGTACATTTGATCCCCTTTACAACTTGAATTGCCACCCCTTTTCCCCACTCGAAGAAAAATATTGTATCGGGAATGCCCTACATTTCAAGCTTCCTGCATCCTGTTCTAAGAGATGCATTTTCTAGATAAACGCAATAGAGGTCTGCATTTCAATTAATCTGCATAGGATAGAACGTTGTTTTTGAGAGTAGTAAAAGGTCACAAACCCTAGGTCAGCCATTAGGGTTCATGCATACTCCCGCACATTCCCACATACCCTCAAAGTCAGAGCAAAATGCCTTTTCACCATTATATGCTTTTCATCTGTTGACTTAAAACCAAGCCATAGAAAAGACTTCCAATGAGTTTCAACTATTCCACCCATGTATATATGTAACCTCCCAGTAATCTTGGGGCAATGTCTGACCTCCAAGCCCACCCAAACACCCACAACCTGAATGCAGCAATCCTCCTCAGATTATTCATATTGAACAACCACAAACCCCCAAAGATAGCCCTACATTATTATGTTTTACTCGCATTGTTTCCAGTCGCTGATTGGAGACCCCCAATGTCACCTATCAAATGGTCCCACCCCTTCTCTAATATGCTCTCTCACAACCATCTTCCTCAGTAAAAGGTTTACACACATTATTCAGGTTCCATTCTGGCTTTAACCCTCTCTCCCATCGCCCCCAAATCCCATACGCTCCCTTCTTCACAACCTATTACCGGAAGTCTTTTCCTTCTTGTGTCTCATTGTTTAATTAGAGAATATTCACTTTCTGGGACGGGACTCGTCAAATCCACCAGGTCTGCAACCTCCTTTTCTTTGGCAAGGTTATATGCCTTACCTTCATTAAAGTGCCTGTTACGGGCCAGCGTTCACCTCGTCCTGTGCGGAAGCCCCTGCCACCTGCATCCTTAGCAGCTCGGCTCCCTAGTGCAGTCGGTTTCCCAAGTACGGCTTCCAGGAAGGTCAGGAGGGTTGTAGCGCTCCCCAAAGGGATACGGCATAATGCTGCTCCATTCTATACACAGTGGCAGCTACCGTGGAAGTTAGCAACACGAAACTACACTTCCCAGAAAACCTAGCTCCGTGCTGTACCTCGGCTGTGGAGCCTCGCATTGGCTTGCCCCGCCTCCTTTACTGATGTATTCCGCGGTTGCAGCCAGGACGCTGCTCCTGTTTACAGCTACTCCTGGCTACTAGAAGTTCCTCCTTCAAGTGCCAACCCTTTGATTCTTTACGGTATCGACCCGGATTTTGTTTACTGGACTCGTTATTGGAATTCCCTGGCTTAACTGTCTACCCGTGTACCGGACCTTTGCTTATCTTCCTGGAACCCGCACTAACGTTTTGCCATTGTTCCTGTACGTACGTGTACCGAACCCCTGCTTGCTTCCACGGACTCCGTAAGATAAGGTTCTGTCTTTGTCTTTGCATGCAGGTGTATCAGACCCCTGTTTGCTCCTGGACTGCTCTTCTAGAATTTTTTGTCATGGTTGCTGCCCGCTAGTGTGCCAGACCTTGCCTGCCTTCGAACTACCTTCCGTCCTGAACTACCATTCCGTCTGGTTGTTACCTTCATTCTACAGTCACCAGTGGTAAGACTATTCTGCTTTTGTGAACTGAACATTTGGATTGAACTTTGTTTTGCCTGTGCACTTAAGGACGCTCTGCAGCTGTGCACCATCCTGAAACCAGTGCAACCCTCGTGCCGCTCGGGTATTAGTATCCTACTAACATTTCCCTTTTTCTTATTTTATCCCTGCCGTTGTGTTCTGATTTCCTCCAATCCTTCAGTCCTTCTCCACTGGTAAGATCCTGTCTACCTCCCGATTTATGTCATAGCTTAATCCATTTAGGTTCTAAGTCTTGTTATTTTCCTAGGTGATTTCCTGTGTTGTGCCATACTTTCCATACAACGGGGGGAAAAAGCTCAGGTATTCCATTGGTTAGTAAGGCTTTCAGGGGATAAGTGCTACCTTCAAAACACTTACTTGTTGTTCTTTCCTTTGCAGTCTGGTCCGTGGCGGTGCGTTCTCCCCGCACCTTTGGGTGATCGGTCCACTTGCCTGGTTATTAGACAGCAAGAGGTCATATCATTTAGAAGGTCTTATTCCCTCACAGAGAGGAGGCTTGGGTGGAGGCTCCACCCAAAGCTCTTCAAGCAACTTCCCGGTTTTCGGTTCTATTCTCCGGTTTCACGCACTCATCTCACCGGTGAGTAACAGTGCCTATCAATGTCTCTCTCTGAGCCAGTCTGTCACCAGGCACAAGCTTTTCCTTTTTTGAAGGGTCGCTTGTGCAAGATCCTGGAATATCAATATAGGGTCCTCTCTGAAATGGATCACTTCCTGCAATCTGGCTTTCTTATTGACTTTTTCTTTGAGTTGGATGTAGTGAACTCACCTCAAACTGCTGCGGAGCAGATCATTATTTTTCTGCAACTTGGAAAAAACTTGATGCATTCGATCTAGAACAATCTCAAAATCCTCCAAGATGTGGCAGAATAGAGTAGTCACATACTCCTCCAGATCTTTGTCAGAAATTTCATTTAGGGATGCCATGTATCCGGATATTGTTACATCTCATCCTATTTTCAGCATCTTTCTACTTAGTGTGTACATATTCCATCTGTTCCTCAAGGGCATTCACACTTTCCGCCAGCTCTGCCTGTTCATATGCCTGGTCATAAAGGGTTGATTCCACCTCTTCCAATCTACTTTCTGCCGCCCTCACATGTTTGTTCAGATCTGCCATGGATTTAGCCAGATTGGAAGTGTTATTTTTCATCTAATTCTTATGTCCTGTTGACATAAACTGAAAATCCATTTTCATGGCCGGAGGGTCCTCCATATTCCCCTGTGCTTGCAGGGAGTGAATCTGTGCCATTGCTGTTTGCTGGTTCCTTTTAGAACTCTCCTGTGCTTGCATAAGACTTTTAATGTCCCCTAATTACTCACCTCTCTGTTTGCCAGACATTTTGGCCATTGTGAGAAAGATATGTGGTGCTCTGTCTTTTGCAGCTAGTGTGTTATACTCTGGGGTTCTCCAATAGAAGATGTAGAGAGGCAGGCACTAACCTCGGACACCCAGCCCGACAGGTAAGAGTTTGTGGGGGAATTTACGATGGAGCTCTTTGCATGCCCTCTTCTCCACTCCAATGGTGGGCACTAGGCAAGAGCTCAACCAGTGGCTATGGTCACCTATGAAGAGACTAGCACGTGTAAATAGGTTCCAATAAGGCTCCTGTGTTCTCAGGAGAATCCCCACCACTAAGACACACTTCCCGTCATCAACACCAATTGCTGTCGCAGGCACTGTTCTCTCCAGTAGTTAGGGGCACAGGTGAACAGCGTTATCTATCCATATGGGTTGGGATCAACTTTTTCAGGTCTCGATGCATGGTTACTTCAGCACCTTCTATATGCGGCACCCTTAACAGCCTCAGACCCAGGCGCTCCCGGGTGCCATCTTGGATCATTTCCCCGTCGAAGAACAATTGCATATCTTCAGCATTTCCGGGTTTCCCAACCTTGAAAACTCAATCGAGAGGCCTCAAGCAGGATTGGGCTTCCCTGGAGCAGATCCTTGTTCCATCCTTCAACAATTGACAATGGAGGCTCTGGGAGGCCAAAGGTTTGCAGGCTCGCAGCTGAAGCTACTACATGGCTTTCCCAGTTGGCCACTCCCCCATAAGGTGGGTTTTAAGGTATGCTTGAAAAATGTGTAGAGATGGGGAAGAAAAGATGGAGCGTGAAGAGGGATCCACTGCTTAGGTGCAAGTTTAGCAAAGGAATCGAAACGTGAGGAGACATAGGGGTTTTACGGACAGAAATTAGAAACTGATTCTGGGAACTCCACACAGGGGAAGGAGAATAGAGTAACATATGTTAGGAAAGATAGAGAGGGGTGAGACTATGGATATATTTAGGGACAATAGTCAGGAAATGGAGAATATTTCTAGAATCAAAAGGAAGGAGAGACATAGAAATCAGGGATGTAGAGATCGAGGAGCGAGAGGGGAGAAAAGAGAAGATAAATAGACAAGTTATAGACAGAACAGAGGGGAACAAAATGAGAGGCAGGGAGACCAAGCAGAAAGGCTGAACAGTATGAGAAAAATAAGGGAGTGAATAAGAAGTTTAGTAGCATGAAAAGAAAGGTAAGGTCAGGCACAGCGAATATTAAATAAAGCATAGGGGGAGGATCAGGCAGTGTTAGAAATGTGAAGGGAAAAAGAGAGAAAGGGGCCAAAGTGTCATGATCACTGCTTCCAAGGAGCTAGGACCAGCCCAACGTCCTAGGAAGCAGGCCCCTAACCTTCATCCTAGGCACCAGCCGGTCCCCACTGGGACCTTTTGGACCTTGTCCTGGCGCCGGTGGCACCAGGCTCATCAAAGTCACTGGTCCCGGCACTGGAAGCGCCGGGCTCATAATTTGTATGAAGATGCTTGGGTGGACTTACCTGCAGCAGACCATGCTGCTTACTTACCAGCCACATAGGAATCCTCTGTGAGCCGGGACTACTTTCTTATCTGGGTGGGGCAAGCTCCACTCCCTGGATACAACACTGGAACTCTTCTGGAACAGGAACTCTGTTCTTACCTAGGCGAGGACGTGGAGGAAGACGCCTCATCACTCCAAGGCTATTTAAACCACACCCGATTGATGAAACGTGCTTCGCGTTATTCTGCATCTGCAGCAGAACGCTCACCGTGTCTGTTCCAGTTTTCTCCTTTCCGATCCTGAACCTGCAAGAACAAACGCTTACCATTCCTGTATCCAGCCTTCAGTAGCACCTGCAAAGACAAGAAACAACAGGTTAGCACGGCAACCTTCACGCGCAGCGCTTTCCTCACCTGATCCATCGGCAGCTACCATCTCTTCACGCTGCTCCTCCGCCTGTGAAGACAAAAGCATAGTTATTCCTGTGTGGAATTACTTACCGGCACTCCGGGAATTCCGGTTTTCTTCAACACTGCATCCTGCACCTGAAAGACAAAAGAAGAGACATTAGACAGGTATTTTACTTACGCGCCATCGCGCCCGCCACAATAGGGCGCCTGCAAATACTCCGGCGTTTCCAGCGTCTCTTCAACACCCGAACTCACAACTGCAAGGGAAAAGAGACAGTTAGAGAGCTTTTGAAAAGCAGGCAACCGGCATTTACTTACGCATTTCCAAGCGCGTCATTCCAAGACTCTGGCTCGAACTTCGGCTTTCTTCACACCATCTTCTACCTCAAGAGCCCTGCAAGACAAATAGAAAAAGCATTATACAGAGCCCTGTTCCACATTAACGTGCCCACGCACCTAAAGACTGTAAGGACTTAAAAGGTGTCCGGAAACTCACCGTTCGTGCAGTTAACGACGGTAGCAATCCTCTGAGGTCAAGAGGCCTACGTTTCACCCAGTGAAGGAACTGGCAACGGCACCCTGCACCAGACGCAGATGGAGAGTCCAGCATTCATCTATCTAAGGTGAGCACGTTGACCTTGAGGCTCCACGGAAAAGCGAGGAAGGGAAAGGGAGAGAGATACCCGACAACCCCAGATCATTAACCCCATATTCTTTCACCTGCAGATATCTCACTCTTCGAGTTAGACACGCAGTGCGAAGAGGCTCAGCCCCGGAAGCCAATCGAGTCCTGCACTTCACTTTTCGAGTCACAGACACCATCCTGCCAAGACCGGCGCCTCCGTGGGAATCAGGTGAGCGTTACAGAACGCAAAGCCCACCGCAAAACTCCTACCCAGGCGCAATGGAAACCTCGGATACTGATCAATTGGCCCGGTTGCTTGGGGAACTAAGAGCAGAAGTACATGCAGCTCGTCAGGAAACAAACGCTCTAAGAAGAGAGCTGATAATATCCAAGGAGCGAACAGAGGACCTCGCTAGGCAATTGCTACAAACGCAGGCAGGACAAACACCTTTGCCCGCTCCAGGAGGAAATTATCCTTCAGCATCTTCCTCAAATCCAGTGCAAATCAATCTACCCGGTAATGTGCCCTTGGCTCCGCCCGAACGCTTTTCTGGTGACCCAAAGAGATTTGCAGTGTTCATTAACCAGTGCCGCCTACACTTCTTATGTAGACCAGCTGCCTTCCCAACAGATCAGGCCAAGGTGGCTTTTGTGCTTTCTTATCTCAGTGGCAGTGCCGCAGATTGGTCGATCCCTTTAGTCACTCAGGATGATCCGGTTCTTCATGATTTCCAGGCCTTCCAGTCCAGCATGGAGAAACTGTTCGCAAGACATGCACAAGGGCTGGCCTTGGACAATGAACTCCTTTCGTTACGACAGGGTAATCAAGACCTCTTGACTTACATTGCCTCATTCAACAGACTTATAGTGGAAACTCAATGGCCTGAGGATAAAAGAATAACGCTTTTCTACAGAGGCCTGCGTGGAGAGCTCAAGGATGTGTTAGCTCAAGTTGTGAATCCTCCACAAGAATGCTCAGACTATATTGACTTAGTTGTTCAATTGGACCACAGATTACAGAACAGAAAGGCTGATTGTTCCAAATTTGATACCCGAGTGTTTTCTAAACCGCAGACCTCTACTAGGGGAGCTGACACCGTGGAACCCATGCAAATAGGGGGCATGAAAGGACCTTTAACCCAAAAAGAGCGAGAAAGGAGAAGACAGCTGCAATTATGCCTCTATTGCGGAAACTCAGGGCACTTTCTTCGAGACTGTCCAGTGAAACCAGCTAAGAAGGCTGTAGGAGCCGCAGATACCTGTACCACAAATTCTGAGCAGGGAAACGACCTAGCCCGACAAGTGTAGAGGTCCTCTTGCCGAGCGTTAAAATCTGTTCCATGACCTCGCATTTCGTGGTGCCTATGGTCCTCATAAGCCCTGAACGCCCGGATCGTTTGCATGCAATTGAAGCTTACATCGACAGCGGAGCAATCGGTAATTATGTGGACCGTGAAATGGTATCAAGGATGAATCTACCTCTTGTCCCTAAGGCAGTAAAAGACGTCATTACTACAGTGGATGGCACGGAGATAGCCTCCGGACCAGTAACTCACGCCACCCAAGAAGTGACGTTAGTGAGCCAAGAGGGACACCGGGAGAAAATCGTGTTCGATATGATCAAGGCCCCTCAGTTCCAGATCATTCTGGGAATTCCTTGGTTAGAGAAGCACAATCCTCAGATCGATTGGCGAGCAAAGACGGTTCAGTTTCCAGAATGTATCTCCACTTGTTATCCTCGGCCTGATGTTTCACTGGCGGCAATCTCTTCTGAGGTTCCCAAACTACCTCCCGAATACCAGAAATTCCAAGACGTCTTTCGGAAGGACCAAGCTAACACCCTGCCTCCTCATAGGTCTTACGACTGTCAAATAGATCTGATACCCGGAACAACTCCTCCTTGCAGTAGGATTTATGCCCTCACCGAGCCAGAGAATCTTCACCTCAGACAATATCTAGACCGATACCTAGCTAACGGATTTATCCGTCCTTCAAAACTCCAGCTTCCTCGGCTTTGTTCTTCGTTCCGAAAAAAGAAGGAGACCTTAGGACTTGTATAGATTACCGCGCCCTGAATCAAATCACTGTTAAAAACAGATACCCGTTACCTTTGATCCCTGAACTCCTGGACCAAGTCAAAGACGCATGTATATATACAAAGTTGGATCTCAGAGGAGCCTACCACTTGGTACGAATAAAAGAGGGCGATGAATTGAACACGGCCTTCCGCACCAAGTATGGGCTGTTTGAATATCAAGTTATGCCCTTTGGACTATGCAACGCTCCTGCCGCCTTCCAGTATTTTATGAATGATGTCCTTAGAGAACTCATAGATGTGTGTGTTGTTGTCTACATTGATGACATCCTCGTCTATTCATCATCTGAAGAGGAACATCAGAAACACGTTAAAGAGGTCCTCGAGAGATTACGTCAACATAACCTTTTTGCTAAGCTTGAAAAATGCGTTTTCAACGTAACTGAAGTTGAGTTCCTGGGATTCATATTGTCACCAAACGGAGTCCATATGGATTCAAAGAAAGTCGATGCAATCATCAAGTGGCCTTCACCAACCTCTGTAAAAGGAGTTCAAAGCATGTTAGGCTTCGCTAACTTTTACCGCAGGTTCATTCCTGAATTCTCTCGAATAGTCCAGCCCATCACCGCTCTATTAAAGAAAAACAAACGTTTTGAGTGGTCTACCGAGGCGGAACAAGCTTTTCAGGACTTAAAAGCTAAATTCATCTCTGCACCTGTTCTAAAACACCCTCGCCCAGAACTCCCCTACATTGTAGAAACAGATGCTTCTAGTCTTGCTATGGGGGCAGTTTTATCACAAAGAGATCCGGTCACACACCAATTACATCCTGTAGCCTTTTGGTCCCGCAAATTCTCGGCTCCCGAGATCAACTATTCAATTACAGACAAGGAACTTTTAGCTATCAGATCAGCCTTTAAAGCCTGGCAGCATTATCTTTTGGGAGCCAGACACACAGTCACCGTAATGACAGATCACCGCAACTTACAATATCTGAAGACGGCCAAAGCTCAGTCTTCCAGGAAGCTCCGCTGGGCTCTGTTTTTGGCTGAGTTTGACTTTATAATTACTTATCGACCAGGCAGTAAAAACGGAAAAGCAGATGCCCTCTCCTGGATGGGAATAGATGAACACTTGACCAATCCTGAACCAATACCCATAATCCCAGAACAAAGGATTTTGGGCTTGGTCAGCGCTCAATCCTTTGAAGACATCGAGACTACAGTCAAATCACACCTAACTCCGGCAGAATTACAGGACTGGCAATTCAAGGGGAAGGATTTCTCAGTGGACCAAGACCTACCATATTTCCGAGGACGATTGTACTGCCCTGTGAGAAAATACAAAAACAGGTAATCTCCTGTTATCACAACTCATTAATGGAGGGTCACCCTGGCATTACCAAAACCATGGAAAAGGTCAAAAGACATTTCTGGTGGCCATCATGGAAGAAGGATATTAGAGACTTTGTAATCTCCTGCGGTGTGTGTGCTCAGAATAAAAGTCAGAAGGAGAAACCAGCCGGCCTCTTACACCCACTGGACATCCCTCCCTGTCCATGGCATACCCTGTCCATGGATTTCATCACGGACTTACCTCCATGCTCAGGGTATAATACCATTTTAGTAGTCGTGGATCTATTCTCCAAGATGGCTCACTTCTTTCCCCTGAAGGGCCTACCTTCAGCTTCAGTATTAGCCCGAGAATTCTTAGAAAACATCGTTTGGTTACACGGTTTTCCCTCGGTTTTAGTCTCCGATAGGGGAAGTCAATTCATCTCCCACTTTTGGCGAAGTTGCTGTCGCTTAGCCTAAATTGATGTGAGACTTTCAACCAGTCACCATCCCCAAACTGACGGACAAACCGAGAGGACAAATCAAACTCTGGAGCAATATTTACGTTGCATGCTCCAACAAACTGAAAACCCTTGGAAGGATATCCTTTGGATCGCTGAATACGCTTATAACAATTCGACCCATTCTGGAACCGGGAAGACTCCCTTCTTCCTATTATACGGAAACCATCCTAGGACCTCTAACCTAGATCCTCCCCAAGAATTCGAAACACCTGCTGTGGATCACTTGCACTCGGTCATCACTCGTACTTTTAAAGAAGCCACTGCCCATCTGCAAAGAGCTAAAGCTCTATACAAGAAAGGAGCGGATCAACACCGTAAAGAGGCCCCTCACTATGCAGTGGGAGATCAGGTCTGGTTATCCACTAAGCACCTGCCTCTAAAAGGACCCCGCACCTTCATCCCGAGATACTTAGGACCCTTTCTCATCTCTGCCATAATTAATCCGGTGGCTGTCAAATTGGAATTTCCTTTGCATATGAAAATACATCCAGTATTCCATGTCTCCTTACTAAAACCAGTACAACCAGAAACCCGATTGACCGAACTCCCAGAACCTGTTCTAGTGGATGGAGAACTTGAGTTCGAAGTAAAGAACATCCTAGACTCCAAAATCTCCAAATCTAAATTATATTACCTGGTTGATTGGAAAGGATACGGCCCCGAGGAAAGGTCTTGGGAACCCTCAGAACATGTCCACGCACCTCGTCTGGTCAAGAAATTCCATCTGAATCACCCCGACAAGCCAAACCCCCCGGAGAAGACACGCTTAGGAGGGGCCTTGAGGGGGGGTGCTGTCATGATCACTGCTTCCAAGGAGCTAGGACCAGCCCAACGTCCTTGGAAGCAGGCCCCTAACCTTCATCCTAGGCACCAGCCGGTCCCCACTGGGACCTTTTGGACCTTGTCCTGGCGCCGGTGGCACCAGGCTCATCAAAGTCACTGGTCCCGGCACTGGAAGCGCCGGGCTCATAATTTGTATGAAGATGCTTGGGTGGACTTACCTGCAGCAGACCATGCTGCTTACTTACCAGCCACATAGGAATCCTCTGTGAGCCCGGACTACTTTCTTACCTGGGTGGGGCAAGCTCCACTCCCTGGATACAACACTGGAACTCTTCTGGAACAGGAACTCTTTTCTTACCTAGGCGAGGCCGTGGAGGAAGATGCCTTATCACTCCAAGGCTATTTAAACCACACCCGATAGATGAAACGTGCTTCGCGTTATTCTGCATCTGCAGCAGAACGCTCACCGTGTCTGTTCCTGTTTTCTCCTTTCCGATCCTGAACCTGCAAGAACAAACGCTTACCATTCCTGTATCCAGCCTTCAGTAGCACCTGCAAAGACAAGAAACAACAGGTTAGCACGGCAACCTTCACGCGCAGCGCTTTCCTCACCTGATCCATCGGCAGCTACCATCTCTTCACGCTGCTCCTCCGCCTGTGAAGACAAAAGCATAGTTATTCCTGTGTGGAATTACTTACCGGCACTCCGGGAATTCCGGTTTTCTTCAACACTGCAATCCTGCACCTGAAAGACAAAAGAAGAGACATTAGACAGGTATTTTACTTACGCACCATCGCGCCCGCCACAATAGGGCGCCTGCAAATACTCCGGCATTTCCAGCGTCTCTTCAACACCTGAACTCACAACTGCAAGGGAAAAGAGACAGTTAGAGAGCATTTGAAAAGCAGGCAACCGGCATTTACTTACGCATTTCCAAGCGCGTCATTCCAAGACTCTGGCTCGAACTTCGGCTTTCTTCACACCATCTTCTACCTCAAGAGACCTGCAAGACAAATAGAAAAAGCATTATACAGAGCCCTGTTCCACATTAACGTGCCCACGCACCTAAAGACTGTAAGGACTTAAAAGGTGTCCGGAAACTCACCGTTCGTGCAGTTAACGACGGTAGCAATCCTCTGATGTCAAGAGGCCTACGTTTCACCCAGTGAAGGAACTGGCAACGGCACCCTGCACCAGACGCAGATGGAGAGTCCAGCATTCACCTATCTAAGGTGAGCACGTTGACCTTGGGGCTCCACGGAAAAGCGAGGAAGGGAAAGGGAGAGAGATACTGGACAACCCCAGATCATTAACCCCATATTCTTTCACCTGCAGATATCTCACTCTTCGAGTTAGACACACAGTGCGAAGAGGCTCAGCCCCGGAAGCCAATCGAGTCCTGCACTTCACTTTTCGAGTCACAGACACCATCCTGCCAAGACCGGCGCCTCCGTGGGAATCAGGTGAGCGTTACACAAAGATAACAAATAGGGTATGGGGAAATGAAGAGAACGGAGGAGACGAAGAGGCAAAGGACAAGGAAAGAGGAGAAAGGTGAAAGGAATGGAAGTATCAGGAAACAAGAGAATCTTGGTTTTTCGTAGGGTTGAGGTAAAGGAAATAAGAGGACATCCAAAGTTGAATAGCAGAAAGACAGTTAGAGACAGTTGGGTGAAGTGAGTCAGAAAAAGAGGAGAATTAAAAGAAAAGCATAGAGAGAGCGATAGTATGAATGGAGAAAAATCAAGAATAGAATTGTAGAGAGGTACTATACCCCCTCCCCCTCTAACTGGATACAGATAACATGATAGGCTGATCAATGGTTCCAGTTTTGCAAAAATCTGAATTATAGTTATTTTTGAAGATAAAGAGTACATATAGGGTGACATATATTTTTGGGTTCAGAATGACCCAGGATGTGGAGGGTGTCTCAGGTATCACACGCTCATCATAAATATGTAACTTACTAAGACACACCCTGCTACATGGCTATGTAACATGTATGGATGTTTTTACAAGTACTTATGTAACCAAGTAAGCCTTCTTGTATAGCGCTGCAATGCCTTAGTTCAGTTGTGTGCTCTATCAATGCAAATAAATAAATAAAAAATAAATACATATGTAAAAATGTAATCTGAAAACTGGATAGAAAATGAGTTATGTACAAAAGTAGATTGGTTTGCCGTTTGGTAGCCGAACATTTAGGCTGAATAAAGCTGAGATATTTCTAAAATGGATGCCAAAATACAAAATGGCTTCAAGATCAGATGTGAAAAGAGCTGAATCACTCTGAGAGTGAATAATTCTTTGGCAGCAGTTCACTGTAACATAAAGTACGTCTGTGATGGTATATTTAGAAATGTTGGCAAGAAAGCAGACATGACAGCAACTCAGATAAGTTCATGTGAAATTACCAATTAGAAAGAACAGCTGCTTACTTATTACTTAGCAACAAATAAGATGAGCTCATGAAGTTTTTCACAGTATAAGCTGCCAAGTAAATTTGGCAGAAAGTCGAGAAGTAGATAAGGGTTGGTTCTTGATAGGCGATAAAGGATGTGTAATGATGTCTGGCTTAACCTAAAGCAAGCTTATCAGTTTAAGTGTCAGTCAACCATTGCTTGCCAAAATGAGCTAATGAGTGCTTTGTGATTGACAACCAAGTCAACCAATCGAAGACAAGGAGGGCTTATATTAAAGCATTATGTCATTGGCAAAAAACATATAAAAACAAGCTTATTGAAACAGATCTGTTTGCTTTGCAGTTGTCTCTTGAATCTGTATTAAAGATGGCTGTAACTTGCACCTGGGCGTCCGTGTTCCTCCTTTACCCTGTCTCCAGTGTCATATTCCACACATGTCAAGGCTAATGAGGTAGAGAGTCCCACCTTTACAGAATCTTGAGGTATCCCATAGAGACGAGGACTGGGGGAAGATGTGTTACCACACCAAGTGACAGAATAGGAACAATTAGAGAGATAGGATTGAAACCATTTTAGGACAGATACAGAAAATCCAAGAAAAGTGAGGGTGGAAAGAAGAAAATGGTTAACAGTATCAAACGCAGCTGAGAAGTCTAGTAGAATAAGGACAGAGGAGAGCTTAGAGTGACGGGTAGTGAGAAGATCATTGGAGACATGCTGGAGGGCGGTCCCGATGGAGTAATAGGAACCAAATCGAGACTGAAGAGGTGGTAGACACGAATGAAGATTAAGGCAGGAAAAGAGACCTGAGAATAAACAGCATGCTCCAAGAGCTTGTAGAGAAAGGGAAGAAGAGAAATGGGGTAGGAATTGGCAGGGAGAGAAGGATTGAAGGGGTGTTTTCTCAGAAAAGGAAGAATAGTAGCGTGGTTAAGTGAAGAGATAAATAAGAGCCAGTGAGACAATAATTAATGATAGAAACAAGTTAAGGGATGAGATGGGGTTGATTTGTTGAATGAGGGAAGAGAGAAGAAGTTTGGATGGGGAGGTAGTATGATGGGCACGAGCAAGGTGGCTAGTGGTGTCAAATCACAAAGAGAGGAAAAAGCGGATAATTCGTAAGAGGGTGGGAGCTTGGCAGGGAAATGAAAGGATGGGGGTGTAACAGGTTGAAAGGAGGAGTGAAGAGAAGCAACCTTAGAGGTAAAATAGTTGGTAAAGTCAGAGGAAGAAAGAGAAGATAGGAGAGAGGGATCAGGAGAATGAGGAGAGAGAATAGTTTGCTGAAGCTTAAAGAGATGATGGGGTGATGAGAGATACAGTGAGTTAAAAGAAATAGTTTTTTAGTTGAGAGCAGGGATGGAGGTTTGATAAAACATAGAGATCAGATGGGGCCACAATGGCACTATATTTACAGTTCTACAATCTAGTTTGCAGAAATGCCAGCATGCCAGCATGCACCAGTTTAACATGGCACAATTCCAGTATTCTACCAGCATCTATTCAGTGTGTACGTTCCCATTATACATCCAGTTGACAACTATTATGACAAGCCCAGCATACACGGTTGGTGCAATCCTGGCATGCTCCAGGTTTGACAGCCCCAGTATATGCATAGCTTGCACCCTGCTAGTATATCCCAGATGGTACAGCCTCACTATTTTCCCGTTTTGTTGAATATCACAGAACACACAATTCCAGTTTACTCCCGGTTTACAATTATAGATCTACAGTATCCTTCCAGTTTACCATTTCACAATTACAATACACCTCTGTCACACAGTTAGACAATTCTAGCGTAAGCTCAGTTCGGAAATTATATGTAGGTCCCTAGTTTTTACAATTACAGCAGACTCCCAGTTTGACAACCTCAGCATGGTCCCAGTTTGTAAAATCTCTTTGTATGGGAACAGGAAGAAGAGGTCAATTATTTAGTAAACTTGATTGAAAAAAGGGCACCATTTTTCAACCCTTACTACAAATTGCTTTGGTGAACCCTCTAAAATGTCCCAGAGTCGGATCACTCTCTTGCTACGATTTTCTTGATGGCCATTATGGCTGGGGCGTGGCTCTGTGCACTGTGCCATGGAAATGCAAATGGAAACCTTGTCTTGGGGCACATAGAGACCAAAGGGGATGGAACCTTGTAGCACTGTTAAATAGGCGACAGAGACGGTGTGGCCTTTTTTTCTCCATGTCCACTTTTCACAAAGCATAACTCTGATACTTTAAGTTCCCCCGTCTGAGATATCGACATTGAATACTTAATTAGTCAACAATATGAGAGGACCTATACTGATAAAGAGGGGGTTATATTCTAACAAATGCACATTTCAAGCAAGGGACGTATGTGTTGTTGGCCCCCCTGGATGGCATTTTCATCATTTACAAGGTGGAAGGGAAAAGGAAAGAGCAAAACAGGCATATTAATGTTTACTTTTCATCTCTGTTTTGTGAAAAAATGAATGCTGCATGCAAATTACGCTTTGCTGGTGGCATCCATTAAGGGATTCCTACAGAATCTGCCCGGTCTTTAACTCGTGTAAAATTGAGGCAGATTCCATAGGAATCGATTTGATTAACGTCTGCATGAAAACCTCATGCAGGCCTAAAATAAAACACACTGACAAGATGGAGGAGGACACCCCGGCCGAGTGCACTTTGAAACTGATGCAAAATGGGGCAGAGTGTTAAAAGGAGATGTAAAAGCATTACCCTGGCTTTTACTTGTCAATTTCCCACTCAGCTGTATTTAACATTAGGCTGATACAGATCGGAAATAGCTTTTCCTGTGGGCTGCAACATGCTCTGGGCGCCACATAAGAGATTACGCATTTGCACACCAATCTGACCCCACCAGGGGTGTTGCTAGGTCTGGAAAAGTTCTGGGGCTACGCTAATGTCGGGACTGGCGGGACTTGGGCCTACCTAGCCTTTTGTTTGTAGCCCCTGAGCTTCTATCTGGGGCTACAACCAAACAACCTGGGGCTATAGCTCCCTAGCCCCTCCCCTAGCAACTCCTCTGGTTCCCACCCCTAACGGCAGTCCAACCTGAAATGCCAGGGAAATCACCTCTGGTCAAGAGTATCAACGGCAACCCCAGCACCGAGCTGCGGCTTAGGGACATCAGCTTCTCTAGGCACAGAGAGCAAGGGATCAGCGTTTAGCTTGCTCATATTTCTTTGCCACATAAGAAAGTGAGACGCTTCTTGTGTACCTGACATTACATAGCCCCAGGAGGATAGCTCAGCGGCAACCTGCTGGCCTTGGAAACAAGACGACACAAAGCAACACAGGTTCGATCCCCGGGTCTGCGCTTAGAAACTTCTGGGTATTAAGCGCATTATAAATGCGCAACTAAGACATATTCCTGTAACAGCGCCTCAATGCCCCTGGGCTGTGTGAGCGCTTTAAAAATGCAAATAAATAAATAGCAGTTATTCAGCATGTTCACGCATTATTTCTACACTGTTCATGTTTAAATAACATTTACCTAGTCATTGTACAATGGTATTCAGTAAGTGTAATCCATCCAATGCAGCGTTCGCATAAGCATTTATTTGGACATGAGTAATGTTTGTATTCATCCATGAAACAGTGGTGCTACAAAAGGAAATCATGTCTTTATATTAATGGGTTTTACGCCACACACATTAGCTGTTTGATGTGCCAATAGAACAGTATGCAGTTTCTTGTGTCCATGTACTAATTATTTACAATGCATTAATGTTTACTTAATGTGGGTTCTGAGACTAAAAGGTGACATGATAGAGCACAGTGGGCATCTTTGCAAGGCCCTGGAAGTCTCCTCGGTCTTGCCATATGTTTATGCATAAGGTCTGTTGTACCTTTTTTTTCTAATTCATACTATACAGACTGAACAAGCCAAATGATGAATTCGTTTGAATAATTGAAGTATTTTATTGAATACATTAAGAGATAATATAACCTTACGGGCTATGCGGTAACATCTCATTTTAAGACGAACAAATCAAGAGTAGTTAGCGGTAGGCAAGGAAGTAGGTTACAGTGCTAAGTCTTGTATTATTTGATACTTTCACCGGTATGGTACAGTGTGGTGAATAATTTGTGCAGGCACAGAGAGGCCCAGAAAGGGGGGGAATATAAGGATACCAAGGGTGCATAAGCCGTTGAATAATGCACATCACCCTGCTGGTGACTCCTGGTTAAAGATAATTGATGATCTACACTAGACATACAGATCCATGTAAGGGGACAAGCTGTTATTAAAACTGCCCATGGCACTTTTATATTTGTGGATGCAAAGTTTGAACATTGAAAGAGTGATTGAGGGGCGTGTCCGAGCGGCAGACAACACGGATGCCTGACCCGTGAGCTTCCATGGGATGAGGCCGCTGCATAAAGATTGAGCTTGGAAAGTTGAAAGATTGACTTCCTGTTCAGGACTCATGCTAGTCCCCTAACTCTGGGTTTATTGAGGTGCTGTTGAGCGATGAGGGTCTGAATTAATCTTAGCAGTGGCTCCACTTGGAAAGCTGCAGCCCCTGTTACTGCAAGTATGCGCACCTAATTTTCTGCATTTTCGAAGGACAATTGTTGTCGTGTCTGCTGGCATGAAGTACCCATAGCTGATGATTGCCCCTGAACTGGATCATTTACTCTTTGAAAGGGATGGTGGCGAGATACACCTTAGTGGGAAACCAGTATCATGGCTTCGGGAGTGGGGAAGGGCAAAGGAACCTCCAGAGCGAACATGAACCAAATGCTAATGATGCAGGAATCATCTTCTAAGAAAGCCTCTCTACAGATCAGCTCTCAGGTGCAGGCTCCAACCCCTACTCCCCCAATTGAAGAACCGATGGACAGGCCTGAAACAAAAGCTGATATTAAGTCTATGCTACTTGAATTAAAGCAAGAAATCCAAGGGAGTGCAGATCAACCAGAGAGTTCTATTGTGGACCTTCAGTCTAATGTAACAGCTGTATAACCCAGACTTGATGCAATGGAGACTGCAGCGGGGGAGCAAGCCCATAAGAAGGCTCTTCTTTCAGAAAGGCTGGAGACCCCCGAAATGCAATCAGAAGCCATCATGGTCAAGCAAGAAGATGCAGAAAATCGCTCCAGGCAAAACAATATTCGTATCAGAGGGATCCCTAAACAGATCTTGCACCAAGAGCTAAGCTCCTATATTGAGTGCTTACTTTGCTTCATATACCGGATCCCAGACACTGAGGAAATTACTTTAGACCACACAGAGAATGCACAGCTTTCCAGATCAAGAATAGTCTGCTACTGGACGTCCGTATGAAAGTACACTTTTATCGCCAGAAGGAGCAGGTGATGTGAGAAGCCCGAAAACAAAAAGAGGTTCGGTTCAGGGACTCTGGACATCTGTTGTATCAAGATCTGTCTCAAACCACTCTCCCCAGATGTAAAAAGCTAAACCTAGTAACTGGGTGGCTGCGAAATCGGAGGTTCCAATACAGATGTGGATTCCCATGCAAACCGGTTTTGTGCCTGCGGGTTGCGGTGTGTTATGAGAAATAAATAAATAAATAAATTGCTCTTTGAATTAGAGGGAAAGAAGTACTCCATCTCCATAGAGGTTCAGGTATCAGTGCTGGTGAGGGCAGAAGAGACGGATACCCGGAATGATAACAATGGACATCCATGCCAATCTCATGATCCGCAGAAGAAGCATCCAAAGCCGTGAGGCCCCCCAAACAGGGGCAGAAGCAAAGTGGCCAAGTCATTGTGATTGTATGGACACTCTTAGCTCCCCTGAATGGGGTTAGTGGCTAGGATTGTATGAACATTCAATGGAACTGGGTGATCCCTCCTTGTGGTAATGCACATAAGGAGTGAAAGACTGCACCTTTACTTTTGTTGTTGGCAAACAGGATGAAGTTTGAAGTTATGGAGCAAGGCTCATTGGGGTTGGAGGGTGGAAAGGGTAGAGAGTGTCAGTTCTTGGCAGGAGAAACTGGATGAGAGTTAAATGTTGGGAGGAGCTGGGCTGGCATTGGCATATTGGAATCGCCCCTATAATAGAGACGCTTGGTAAATTGCTCGACCGTATTGATAGGAGTTTCTTGTTAACAGTTCTCTTATTTGATACAGTTCTCTTCATGTTATTAGTTCTGATGACCAGGATCCTCGATATGGCAGCGCATTAACATTTTTTTTGCTTTGGGGTGTGGCATGCTCCTGAAGGGCTGATGGGGCTGCTTATGAGTATAAATAATTCTCTAACTTGACACCAGAGATGCGAGTGGGAACATGGAATGTTTGTGGCCTGTAATCCCCTATTCAGTGCAAATTTGTATTGGGGCGACTAAAAGCCCTGAGATGGGATATTGTTTTCCTCTAGGAGACCCATTAGCTGCCACAGGATGAAAGGAGGATGAAAAGCAGAGAGTTTCTATGGGGCTACTTCTGTAGCGCAGGAGTTAAAAAGAGAGGTGTTGCTGTCCTGTTGTAACATGATTCTAATTTTCGGGCTGGGGAATTTTTAGGCGGACCCAGAATTGACTTATCTAGCATTTAAAAGTTCACTGTAGGAATTCCCATTGACCTGGATGGTGGTTTTTGGCCCGAATGACAATCAAGAAATATTTTTTGTAAGCCTGATTCCAACTATTCAAGCGTTTATGGAGGGAAAGCTAATTATAGGTGGAGACGTCAACTGTGTCATAAATCCCCTGATGGCCAAAATGTCTCCAGCCTCATTGGCGGACGATTGGATTTCAAAGACATAACGAAAATGTTGAGAGAGCTTGAAGTTATAGAATCCTGGCCGTTCCATCATCAGGGTGAACGTGGACTTGACATTTTATTCAGCAGTCCACAACTCCTTCTCCAGAATAGATCTGTCTTTGACTGCTCCCACCTTAATTGCAAGAACCTGACCCATAGACATAGAACCAATGCTAATCACTGATCATGCCTGAGGCACCCAAACCCTGCAGGGACTTTGAACCCTCCCCTACTGAGCGGTTTCTATGGCAAATAAATGACAGTTTTGAGGGATTCTGTGATTAGGCAGGAGATGATATAGGTCATAGATCACTACTTCAGGGATAACGACCAAGGCGATTTGGAACTGGGATAGGTTTGGGATGCGGGGAAGGCAGTATTTTCTGGGGAAACTAACCGTAAAAACCTCAGCCCTAATGCGTGCAAAAGCCCCGACTCATATGAAACTTGAGAAAGAACTCGAGATTAAGGAGAGAGAGAACATAAGCAGAGAAATTCGCTGGAATCATTCAGGGCCCTCCAAATGCCCTGGGCAAAACTTGAAGTGCTCCAGGCAGGCTATGCTGCACAATCTCTTCTGCACACAAAGCAATATTATTACTCTAAGGGGGACAAAGTCATCAGGGTCTAAGTGGCTACATTAAATAAGTGCAACTATGAAAGCAAATTGGAGTTTATCGAGACCCCGAAGGAGTGATTCACCGGGCCTAACAAAAATTATAGAAACTTCTATTGACAGCTGCTCGAAGTTGAGTATACAGCCCCAGTGCCTCCTCGCTCCCCCGGATTCTTTTGATTTATCCCCGCTCCCCCCACTCTCTGAAGCGGAAAAAGCTCTCATTGGAGAGCCCGATCACAGCACAGGAAGTTGACAATGTCATCTTCAACCTACATTACACTAAAGCCCCAGGGCCACACGGATTTCCTAATGTCTTTTACAAAACATTCTGGTCCAATCTGGTGCTTCATTTGATAAAAGCTTTCAACTCTTTTGGGCTCACTGGACGTGTCTAGGTAACTATGGGGGAATCCAAGACCTCACTTCTCCTGAAGTCTGGGAAGGATCCTGTAGCGTGTAACTGCTACAGACCTATAGCTTTGCTCCAAGATCCTGCCAAAACTCATAAATTGGGATCAAACAGATTGTGTCTGGGGCTGTCCAACTTTCATAATATAAGACACAGATCTATGTGATCATACCAAATTAAATTGCAGAGAATGATTTTACAATTAAACATTTATAACGAAATATATCGATTTTTTAAGCCCCCGTTTCCCTATGCTTTTAAACTCACCCCAAGCCCCTCACCACCCGATATTTTTCGTTATTAAAGTCATTCTCTGTTTTTTATTTGTTAAAATGACTGGATACCATAAGACACACAATAGATATGAGTGAGCTGGTGGCCTCTAACAAGCCAAAAGGTGGGGATTCTGTCCTTAGATGCAAATAAAAATCATTTGACAGTCTATTTTGGTCATACTTAAGGCAAGTTTTATTGTGCTATGAGTCTGGTCGGAACTGCTCCAATTGGGTATTTGTCATTTCCCCACCACTCCCCCAAAAGGATAAGGGTAAATCAAGCTCACACTAAACTGATCAAAGTTACACGAGAAACCAGAAAAGGCTGTCCCCTGTCCACTCTACTGTTTGCAATGGCACTGGCACAATTAATCAGGGATGATTGCCTTATTTCGGGCATCGTCACCCACAGCAGGAAACATAAAACTGAGCTTTACTCGGACGATGTGGTCTTGTTTCTTACCAATGCAAGCACTTCATCCCATGAGCCATAGTTGTGGTAGAAAGATTTGGTGCACATTCAGGATTCTCCCTTAATTACAACAAATGAATGGGAATGAACATCAATGTTTCAGAGGAGATTATTCAGGCAACACAATCTTCCCTTTAATTAAAATGGGCCTCAGACACATTGAAATACTTGGGAATATTTCTTTTACGCCGACATTTGACTCACTATATAAAGCAAATTTCCCCGCCCTCTTTAAAGAACACGAAGAGGGTCTTAAAAGGTGGGAACATTGAGCAAATCTCTTGGCTGGGCAGGATAACTGCGGTTGAAATGTATCTTATTCCCAAGCTCATATACGCTTTGCATGCTCTCCCAATTAATATTACCACAAAGTCTGTCATTTACATGCAGGGGAATATACTGAAATTCATTGGGCGGGGGAGGGGAAACCTCTGAGTAAATAGGAAGGTTCTCATGCGTTCTCCCTGGCAGGGGGGCCTGGGAGTCCCATCAGCCAAAAGATACCCAATAGTGGCTCAACTCGGTCTTGTACTGGATGATGGACTGCAGGAAGAAATAGGAGGATGTGGAACAGGAGCTCATGTCTATTCCGCTAGTCTGCTTGCCATTCCGACTATCCGGGGCGCGTGAAGCGGGAGGCAAGCTCTTAAATACTACAAAAACTTCCCTTGCATATGGGGACATGGGAGCATGCTTGGTGAAAATACCGATGGGACTAGGTGTGCGACCGCCGGTGATGAAGAAACCAGAATTCGGCCTGGGAGTGATAGTTCGTTCATTCAGTGCCTGGGAATCCCGGGGGTGGGGCTTAGATTGGGTCATATGTCCACACCTTTAGAGCCGCTGACTTTTGAAGACTGTAAGGTGAAGTTCACCCTGGAAGGAAAGGAGCGGTTTAGGTATGTTCAGCTGCGCCATTGGATTACGAATAATGAAATGAAAAATAGGGGCACAATCAGACACTTGTGGTGGTCCTGTAAGCTTTCCCATATAAGGGACCTCGCGCGGGTATCTTGGGAGACTGAGACGATAAAGGCAATCACCCAATGGGAGGGCAAAAGGCAACGGTGGTCACCCAGCTCTTGATGGCGGACAAACTGATGGCGGCCAAACTGACACTGGCCGCCGCATGTATATTATCAGAGGGCCCGATTGTTGCCCAGTGATGGGTGAGGGTCTGGACCTTTTTAGACATGAAGAAAATAACCACCATACTAAATAATTCATATTAGGCCTTATGTGGTAACTGGCTCCCTGTAATCCAGTCCTTATGGCCAGTGAACACTTAACCCATAGACTGCTGTTCCTTTGAAACTTTGATTTACTGTAATGTATAATATTGCTATCACTGGAATGTTGGTGATCTTTTTGATTATTTCTGTTAACTTGTTTCTAATCATATTTAAACTTTGTGATATAACATCTACGAAAATGCTTAAATAAAGCTTGGAAAGAGCGATGAATTTGTTGATGCAGTCGGCGACTTCCATTGCCATACAATCGTCACAATGGTGATCATAGGACCGCTTGTTTGGTTTATCAACTCTCTTAGCTCTTTGTCATCCCCACTGTATGAAAAGATATGGCTTTATTGTGAGTTTTTTTGCCAGGAACAATTTGACTCTTTCTGTAATTCTTTTTCAAAGCTCTTGAGTCCTATAACAGAACTATATCATATGTCATAGAGGGCCCTGGGGACTTTTGCATCTCCTACAGACACGCTTGTCTCATGTTTTCTCCATGGCGACCATAAGACTCTGTCTCATGTGTGCTCCCTGGCGACCATAAGACTCTGTGCAGTATCTTGATCTGGCAGGCTCTCACCCACAATCAAGCAGCTTCATGCAAATATTCCATCAGCATCACTTCCAGGTGCGCCACCTTTTCCCCTTATTCTCGCAACCAGTTCTGCAGCATTTTCGGAGACCCCGACTAGCTGAGCCGACCAGCTTATCCATGTTGGAGGCGGGTTGCAGGTATACAGCAATTTCTCTGATGTGGTGCCAAGCTTTACTGCAAGGTAATGGGAAGGGCGATTCTCTCAGACTTCTCACTAGGGCACCTCCCAGTCGATTGTATTGCGAATACTCACACCCATGCCAATTGTATAAGGGTCTAGTTCTTATTTTCAATCAAGTCTGAGGTATAGAAGAATTCTCTCAAGTGCAAATCTGCTCAAAATGTATTCATGCCTTTGATAGTTAGGGAAGGGTGGAGCCATATTGAAGCTTCCTAGAAGATGAAAAGGTCTTCTGCCAGTCTATGTGACATCTGACTCCAGCTGTCATGTAGGAACACATTTGCTGGCTTTATGTCTGTATGGTTATAGTAGAAGACGTCACACCTGGCATGAGATCAATGTATTTTCAGCCAGCATCCATTTGCCATCCTTCCTCCTGGATAAGCTGTGGGTGCATCATGATGGGAAGGAAAGATGTTGTTTACTAAGGTTTGACATGTTCATTCCCCCCAGCATGAGAGTCTTACATTTCTTGAATGCCCATATATTGTTTTGATTTTTCCTTGAGGGATGAGTGTATTGATTGATCTGTCCAGATTCCTGAGCAAATGATGTGGAGTTTGGTGAGGCAGCATTGGCAAGATGGCATTCACTATTGAGACAATGTTGTTCTATGTGATATTTAACTTGTCACACGGAAGAGTTTAAAAAATGCCCAACTTTCAAAGTCAGTCTTAATTTCATGCATTATGTCCCTAAAATTAAGTTGCATCAATTATGAAATCTCAGCCAACAATCATTTTCCCAGCTATTCCATTTTCTTTGGAGACCGTGAGGTTCCATGTGCCCAATAGATTTGTCTGTTATGAGACAGACAGTAGCAGCATTTTCAATTGTCTCCAATTAATCTTGTAGCACAATATCGTTGACAACTACTCTATCTTATGCATTAGAAAAATTGGACTTGTCGGAGCGTATTGTATGACCAAGAAGGTTGCCAGTGTAAAGTTTTGGAGCTGCTCCCCCATAGTTCCATCGCAATGTTTACTTCTCCTCCTTAAGTAGAAAAGAATAGGCAAAGCTTCCATCACAGTGTTGGAACAAAAGGGAGGTAGCAGCCATTATTTTCTGCCACCTCTTTGTATCAAGAACTGTTTGAAGGAAATACAATTGGTGAGTACACTGGCCATTAGATGAGTAGTGAAAGTTTATCCATTTCAGGAAGATTGCTCCTAATCTCATTCTTTTCAAAGTCACAAATAAGTTGGACCACTCAATGATATAGCGTTCTTTCATCAATGGGTGAAATTTCGATAACCCCCTAACCCCCCTAAGTACATTTTGCCAAAAAAACTCTTAGAAATATAAAGGGGGCGGGTGGTTGGAAAAGTATGTATAAGGGGAGGGGGTGGTCGGGAATAGGTAAAAAACAATAGGTGATGGGGTGCTTGGGGGTTAACCTCCTCAAAATAACCCCCCCAAATAAAATGAAAATGTATTCGATTAGTTTTTTCAGTAAACCATCGAATTTTCACCCATCGTTGAAATGACGTAGAACCCTCTCATGTGGTCAAATGCTTTCTGAGCATTTAAGAAGCCAAGGTAAATCCTCATATTATCTGTGACCTATCTTGTCTTCACAAATCCATGCTGTTTTTGAATGTTGGCCAGAACGTTGTAGTTTCTATTTGTAAAACTGTTCGGTTGGTAGTTCTCCCAGTGTGTCCTAGATTTCTCGTGTTTGTGGGGTATTGAGATCAGCACATGTCATAGGGGAAAGGGGATTGTTGGTCTTCACTGAAGAATTCCTGTAACATCTTGAGTAGCAATGCGACCACAGAATCAGGTAAAGTAGCGGCATTCCACTAGGAGCAAGTCAGCCTCGGGGGTCTAGTTCGAAGTCAAGCATAGGAAGTGGTGGTGTGTGCTATCTGTGGAGACAGCACACTCCAGCCCCTTCTGATATGGCTGCCACCAGATGCATCATTTCTACTTGGTCATAGACGTTTTCGAAGAGACTCTCATTAGTGGAGGTCACAGATGTTTACAGCATGTTATACAATCTTTCCAATTCTTTGTTGATTTCATCCAGGACAAAAATGAGCCACCACCAGAATCAGAGTCATAGACAAGGTATGTTGCCTGTGCTTCCCAAATCGACCCCTGCGAAGGAATCTGCAGTTATCTTTTGCATTTACCAAGCTGAGCCTCACTGTGGTGTCAGTTCAACAAACATGTACTACACTCATTCTGAAGTGTGCTTCTTGCTGAGTTCACCTTGTGGATTTGAGTATGAGTGGTCGGTGGTGAGTGGAGAAGTGCTTCACTCATTCTCTGAGTACATCCGCGTCTGACGCCCATGCAGAGATCTACTGGCCGTACAAGGGATTTTCTGAAAGTGGCTTCACTTGTGTGATGTAACTTTCTATAATAATAATAATAATAATAATTTGGCATATATATAGTGCTACGAACCCTCAGGCTCTGCACGAATGTCAAAGTGAGCGCTCTACTCACTGTGCCACTTGACCGGCTTGAAAGGCAGTGATCTCTACCTCAGTCACTGTTTCGTCATGTATTGCACCGCCACCATTCCCTGTATTCTGTGTGTTCCGCTGGAGTTCTGTTGAGTTCCAAGCTCCAGGGAGCATCTTGAACGGCCATTTGCCAGCCCCCCTTGATCCCCCTCCCCCGGTAATCCTATTGACATTGAATTCAGTGGTGGCTTCATGACGTTTCCACACACCCCCTATATGCCTTTTCTTCCATCCATGACAGATGATTGACAAACACAAGGGGCCCATTCCTAGCTGCAGGATTTTACATTCTGTGGATTGAAAATGCAAATATGTGCAGTAAAAAACAAGTCGAACATGATGCATTGGATTTCTGCCATCTGAAGCTGTTATCCCAGTGTCCCAGAAACCTGCAACATTTGGTGCATTCATTCCACACAGGCTGGTTTAGATCCTTTACCCGCGACTAAGTGCTTTATTCATTTCTCAACTTTTCTCACTCATTTTGATGTCTACAGACAGTGCTGCTCTGCAAAACATTCTGACCCTCTGGCCGACCCGGATGGCCCCTCTAGCAATATTTTGTGACTAGACTTCTGGCTCAGGGTCTATTCTCTCCACCTACTCTTTTCCTACCTTCTTGCCCAGCCAGTCACCTAGAAGAGGGTAGTGTGATGCTAGAGCATGTGCACGCCCATGGCATACACCACTGATGTGAGCTACAACTCCTGCCGGCTGATGGTTAAACTATGGTGAAGGCACTGGCTGTGGTAAAAAGACTCTTGTGGTGGATGGTGCCACGGGCGGAATATTCAGGGGAGGCACAGGTACTCCTGGAGGAGGAGAGGGCTGCGGATTGAGGGCTGCTTGTGCTGGTGTGCCAATGACCAGCAACTGGCAGGTGTATCATCCTGAGGGCACACTACCTTATTACCTTTCCCACTTGTGGAGGGTACTGGGGAGGCTGACCTGTGTGCATTAGAACTAGTCAGACAATGCTTCCATGCAATGCGCTTGTGCACTGCAATGATAAATATGGCAACATCTTCAATTGGAATACCCCACTTCACAGACGTTTTGCATAGGTTACATATGGCACTGCCTCCCTGCCCCCTTACTGTCTTCCCCTCTGGTCCGCTGAGGTTGTCCCAGCCCCATGATAAGATGAGCACTGTCCAGGCCTCTGGTCAGGATGTCCAATATACCACCTGAATCTGCCAAGGGACCAGCTCTGTCTCTTCCAATTCCCTGGGATTTGTCTCCCTCACCACCACCTGCATCCTCTCCTCGACTGGCTCTGCTCAGTCCATGCCTCTGTGGCACTGTTTTCATGTGTTACCACCATCTCCTCTCCAAATCTAAAGAAGTTAAGGCAATGTCCTCGAGAACTCTAGTTGAACCACAACCACAAAGTCATTCTCCTACATTCTGTGAATTATTGCCATGATTGAAGTGCTACCCTGTCATACCCCTACCTGCACCAACTCCCCTCTGTTATCTCCTCCAGCGGCAGCAGAAAACCCTCTGTTATGGTTAGCCTTGCCCCCTGCCCACACGACCCTGGGGCTAAGGGGTTAACGGCGCCGTAAAAGGCTGCGGCGCCGTTAACCCCTAAGCGCCTAATTAAGAGGTCCCTTTGCGGCTCCCGACCTTAACGGCTGGTCTGGACCAGTCGTTAAAGTAGCGACCCGCAAAGGGACCTTGAAGGTAATTACAATTTGCGGTACCGTAATTACCACCTTCCCCATTCCCATTGAGCCCAATGGGGCAAAAATGGGAATCGGGAAGGGCCAATGGTGCAATGGGGAATTACCGCCCCGCCAACCTTGGAATGGGGTGGTAATTCCCCATTGCACCATGGCGGACTCGTTACAATACCGGCAGCAACCATGGTGCTAATTGCGCCATTGGTTGCCGCCGGTGTTGTACTGACTTTCTCCCTGGCACTGGCAAACCCTCCATTACCCCTGACTTGTCACCTCATCCTGAGCCATCCATCAATGACTGTACCACTGCTGACAACATCTGCTCTCTCTGCTGAGGCTTTGCACCTGCAGAGTCCATCGCCACAAGATGGCCGCCTTTCTCCTTCAAGACATCTACCTGGCAATCACCAGCAACCACGCCAGTCCCAATTTCTGAAGAATAATTAAAGTGTTCCGTGGTTTGCACCCTGTGGCCTGCAGGTTACATACGCATGTCGGCAGTAGTCACATTACCTGCTGAGCTATGTTACTGGAATTGGAAAGTGCAAGCACAACAAAAATGCTTGTAGCAGACACGATAATCCCCCGTGTAAGTATTTGGGAATCAGGCCATTAGACTCAGTGAGCACTTATATGCACAGTATAATGGGGACCGATTCACTGACCCGGAAACTAAAAATAGTGCAGAGGTGCGCCTAATTTAAATATCCGCTTCGCGGAAACAAGCAGGTCCTCACATTTAATGGTGCTCCATGCCAATTCCAAATCATGCACTTGCATCACTTTCAATGAAGTAGTGTCCCACTAGGCTGCCAGAAACCCCGTGTATGCTGGGAGAGGATTTTTAATATGGGAAGTATTCTTTATTTAACCTTGTTTTCGAGTGATTGAAAGCGGCGCGAGTATGCAGCAGTGCATGCGACTGATGTGCTGGTTAAAATATAAATGCACAGAATGACTGTTGTGCTGGTAGAAATAAAAAATGCACACAATATAAGTGCACAGAATGACTATTGTGCTGGTGGAAATTTAAATGCACAGAATGGTGTGACATGATCCTTCCGTGTATTGGGCTTGTCCCTGCACCTGTGCGAGATGTTTTCTACGTGTCACGCATTTCCAAGCTCATCTCGTTGGCAAAACGGGATGCACTTTTGAAATGCACGAGAGCCCTTTGTGATTCCCGGCTTGCCCAGTTGCACGCGGCAGGGGGACAATGGCGCACGAGGGTGCATTTCCATGGTGCACAGACACCAAATGTGATTAGTGGGCGTCTTTTTGGAGTGCAGCTGAAGGAGATTGCAGAACTTCGAAATCGGTGTTTGGAGAGCCCTAAAGTGTCAACCGCTTGTATCTGCAACTTTCATCAAATTATAATTTAAAGTATGTGTCATCCCTTTTCATCTAAGTGAATACACTTTTCTTTTGATAAGGAAAACAACATTTAAAAGTGTCCATTATAAATACATCCCCACGTCCCTTTTATGTGTCACTGAGAAACTGTACTTTGAAAGGGCCCGCCACAAAACAATAGAGGCTCCCTGCAATTGTCCACTCAATCGCATGATGGCGCTGTTGCCGCTCTAGTTGCTGATTGAGGTAGAAGGGTTAATTGAGAGCATGGGTATTTTATTTCACACGGGGGTTCTATTGTTTTAGTCACTAACCAATAACACGCGTTTTATAGATCAGGAAAAAGGGGGTTCCTAGGACTATGGTCACGAGTCAAATGTAAATGGTACTGAGCAAACTATAGAGCTTTCGGCGGGAAATGATGACTGGGTTCTGTAGTGGAGGGCCACCTGGGCTAGCGTCTGAGAGTGTCCTTACGCCTTGCCCTCCACCCTCAGAGGAATCTTCAATGACGATTCTCTTTACAAGGAGCTCATGCTCTGCCTGAGAAGTTGGCGAATTGAATTGAAGCTGATTAAGTGCTCTTAGACCATAAGTGGAACAACTGTAAGTGCTTTGGACGTATTATCGCTCTCAGGCTGGGTCTTCTGCTCAGGCAAGAAGCCACGTTATAAGGACCATTCCTTGAGGCCAGTTAAGAGTTCCTGTATATGAGGAGCCGCTGTATTGCAAAGGATAAGCGGCACAGTAATTTAAGGGGGAACCGAACAAGCATGGACAAAGCCAACGGTTTTTACTTTTTTGGTAGCCATGTAATGCCAGATACTGCCAATAGAGTACTTACTGGTTCTAGGATGGCAGCAATGTCAAATGGTGTGGGTTCCTCGGCATATGTCAGTGTTTGGCAAAGGCCTATCTAATCCCTATGCATAAGTCAAACTGTTGGCTTGACCGATGATTGTTTTAATAGCACTTCAGTACAAGGAACAGATGCAATGACACACATATTACATATAAATCAAGCGGCTGAAGGCACACTGAGATATTTTTATTACACCAGAAGCTCGTTTACAAGTGCACTGCTTATAAATAACACTGCCAGGCCAAATACAGCACATAGCATAATGTTGCTATGTGATAGAGTCGAACAAAGAAAGCCCAGGAGGGCCAGGGAGTGGCAGGTAGAGAGGACCATGGTGATAGGGTTTAGCATGGTGATGGGTGGGAAAATAACCCAACAAATGCCAACATCCATCCCTCTCTTACAAATATTCCAATACTATCGTTTCAGCTTATAGCTGGCACTAAAGTGATTCTTATTTACCAAACCTAAAGAGTAAAGCGTGGGGAATTTCCTGGCTAGGATGGCATCCCTTAAACATTGTTTACTGGCACTGGCATAATCTTAATACGTTTTTGTCCATAGGTGGAAAGACTATATGATACGAAAGGGAATGCCAGCTCGTGGACTATCCCACCACCAAAGTTCATAGCAAAGCTGCCATCCATTGGGGCGACATTGGCTATACCCCAGGCAGCTCAATAGTGGGGGATGCTTCCTTGATGTGGGCTGTTATCAATGCCATACACAAGAGGGGTGGATGTCGGCAAACACCCTCATCACTTGGAGATCACATGACATCACAAGCCGAGTAAGCTGGTAGCCATTTTTCAAGTTGGTGTCATGCCTAAATAGGATGATACACGTATGTGTGAGGGTGTGTTGAATGCATATTATTCTCCATGACATGTTTTCTTCATTGAAGACTAAGGGTCCGATTCATGGATTTTTTTGCACAGTTCAAAGTGACTTTGACCTGGATAAAAACTGACTTTGCACTACCAACACAAACCCTGATTTATGCAACTGTGCAAAGTGTATTTTTGCAGTGCAAAGTCAGTGCATATTCATTTTTGCAGTACAACCTTGCTGACTAGTAGGCGGACGCATGGGGATGTTAGAAACTTATTTTGCATTTACTGCAAACACAAAACGGGCAAATGCAAGTTGGACTGTGAACGCATGGCAGTATTGCACCAAATGGGAAGGGTGTTTATGGTGACATGCAACATTTTACAAAAAGCACTGATACATATTTTGTCACCAGTCACCTTGGGGCGAGTGCATTTCTCTTACTTCGAGTATGTTAACTAGGGATCCCACCCTGCAGGTCTAGTGGGATATTAAATAATTTGCAAAGTCTGCTCATGCACACCACATACAACATGCTGACTTAAATTCTCATTTCCAAGATGTTTATTACAGTTTTAAAATGTTCGTTTTCCGCAAGGGAACTAGTAGTATTATACCGCTCTTATTACTTAATTGCTGAAAGGACTTGTCTTAAAATGTGTTTAAAAAACATTGTTTGCTCTTATAACCTTTCCAATTGATTCCACCTCAGGAAACTCTGTTGCCCCCACTAGGCATTTATCATAAGCCAGTTATGCCCGAATCACTCTCATGGATATTTAGGGTTTTATTTAATTGTTTTTTTATAACAAGCCTAATAATGTACCTGAGTTTGGTTCCTAAGCGCCGATCTGGGATTCGAACCTCTGTTGCTCTCGTTACCGCTGTGCTATCCTCCATTCAATTTATGGAAACTGGATTAACTCACACAAAGAGTCACTCTTTTGACTGGATTCTCACTAACTCTATCGGCATTCAGACTCTTCCGACATCTTGGATTAGACCTATCAGTTGGTCATTTATGTTTCCTTCACTACAGCGTCTAATCCATTCATGAATTGCGATTGTGCAGGCAATTGAGAAAATCTGCCAAGCCAAACCTCTGCAGGCTGACCACGAAACATTCGGTTTCAGGAGAACTTTCAGACTGTATGTCCCTGTGATGATTCACGATCACAAGCTGAGCTTTATAACACTCCAATAAAATATCAGTGATTCGGGGACCCTTTAAAAAACATTCAGCAAATATGGAACGCAGTGCACCATGAATAGTGCCCTCCCAGCCTTCATCTTACACCAAAGAAATGTAGATGAGCTGAAACACAAACTGGACTAAATATAAAAATCCATAATGTGAAAAAAAGACCCTACTTATTTATTTTTTATTTTTATTTTTGCATTTATTATAAGCCCAAACCCGTAGGTATCACAGCGTAGATTACAGAATACTTAGACTTGGTTGTTACATTACATAAATAAAGCAGTCCGGTTTGCAGTTGTTACATTACATCAAAAAGTAGTACGGTTTGCAAATGAGTACATAGCATTGGTCCTTAAATATACATTGGTAGAGCAGTAGGGCTTGCCATATGGATAGTGTTGCCGTTATGACATTCACCAAAGTGTGTATAGCCAATTTACAGGCAGGTGAGGTTGCTAGCGTTACAAAAGCAGGTATAAAGGTAGGGAGCAGTTGATGCATAGGCAGTAGTGATTAGTAGACTGGGCAAAGGTCGGGAATATGGTTAGTATTTGCCGAAAAGCCAAGTTTTAAGGAATGTCTTGAATTTGTTCAATGAAGGTTCATTGGTGATGCTGGCAGGGAGTGTGTTCCAGATTCTGGGTGCTGCTATGGGGAAGCTGGACCTGCCTGATCTAGAGTTCTGGAATCGTGGAATGAACAAATGTAGGTGGGCATTAGACCTAAGTGTTCTTGTGGTGTTTTTCTGGCTTAGACTCTGGGTGCAGTGTCAGCGATGCATTTATGGGTTAGTGTGAGTTTTGGTAATTATTCTTGCTTCTATGGGAAGCCAGTGTACTTCTCTTCTATGTTGTGATATGTGATCTCTTTTCTTTATGCCTAATGCTGCTCTCAAAGCTTTATTTTGGATTAGTTGCATTTTATTAAGGTTTTGTCTTGAGGTGCTTAGTAGTACTATTGAAAGTAAGCATGCACCCAATTCCCATGAGAAAATATTTAGCATCCTTAGCCTTCTTAAACATACATACTAAACAACTAAACATTCATTTTGATGGCTACAGCCTACACACCAATACTTCAACAATGAAATCATTAGGATTCGGGAAGAGTTAACTAATTTGAATCACAGATATAATGAGAGACCCAAGCCCCCTCAATATTTTCCTGACAAACTATTTAATGTTATACGTTACATACTGACAAACTGAGAACCAATATTCCAACACTAAACCCAACTTCATGCCCTACAACTCCTTGCCTAACTTAATCCTTTTAGATTGCATGGAGGAGGTATAACATGTATTTATCACATTTGTGAACTGCTCCTTCGGCCACAGTGTGGTTCTGGAGACCCTTAAGAAGTTTGGGACTACCCCAGTTCTGAAAAAGCCATCCCTTGTTCCCAACGAACCAGGCAGTTATTGCCAATTTCCAATTCACTGTTATTGGTACAGATCAGTGAAAAATGAGTCACCAGCTCACTTCAGAGCATTGTCGAATCATCTAACTGCTTGGCTGATAGATAATCAGGCGTCAGAAGTGGAAGAGGCACTGAGATTGCACGGCTGGATGAGCAAGAAGAAAAACTCTAGCATATATAGGGTTCAACAACAGGATACAATTTTAATCATCTTGGATCTCTCGCTTCATTCAGCACCCTACGACTCAAGATTATCATTGAGAGGCTTTCGACAATGAGAAGGGGTTCAGACCTCACTATGCAACTGCTTGAAGCATTTCCATCTAATCCTTGACATTGTGTCAATTTGGAGGGTATTGTGACCCACCTCAACTGAAGTGGGTATTGTGTGCCTCAAAAGTTGGCATTGTCGCTCCTTTTATTTAATGTACATTTTAAACCATTGCAGGACATCCCAATCGATTTGCGTGTGGACGTTTATTGTTATGCTGAACTGATGATTCCTGGATGCATTTTAAAGATGGAGATGATTTGCACATGATAACAAGAACTTAGAAAATATTTTCCTTTCCATCAGGAGCTAGATGCAACCTAATCGGCCACGCCCGTGGGAGGATGAAGAAACATAGTTCCACATTCCCAGCGCTAACCCTTCAATTCCCTATATTTCCCATTCTTCCACAAATTAAAACTTTGGACCTACTATTTGACTTTATTCCGAATATTGAGGAGTATTTTCTTGTGGTTGTCAGCTGAAGCAGCGAATACATTTAGACGTATTTGTGAGTGGAATATTTGGAAATGTTTTTCATCAACAACCTGTTGTGCTATGTATGCATATTCGAAATCATGGTAGTTACCAGAATAGTGCCACACATTATGGGCATGAACGGTTGGTGAGACTTGTGCTTGTCTATGGGCTTAGATTCTGTTTCGTGAGCAAACGGCTGTGAAGTCCCCTGGCGTGATCTGTTACCATAGTCATACCTCATGGGGTGCACTTAGTTTGTCTAATATTTCATTCTCATTGTGGGGCGTGTCTTGAGTTCTAATTAGGAGACTGCCCGTGTGTGCATGGCCACAATTGTGGTTGGAGGTTTGCACGTGTTAACTTGGTGGGACTGTGCAGTTTGCGGTGCAGGAGGTATGATGTTTACCTGATTATTTACCTTTTATCGCTCATTAGCTCGACGTGGATATTTTAAATTAATCTCACTCTTGTGTCCTTCAGCGTGTTTATGATTCACCTATGTTTGGAAGGTACAGGAGGCGCATTAGTTATTGGGAAAAGCCAAGACTTTGCTTCGTTCTCAATCTGATATCAATTAATGAACTACCATGTTACCTGAATCACTTATGGGAGTCCATCTCCTTGTTTCTGTTGGTGCTTGCTTCCATGCACTGTGTCTAAATAACGGCCAGAATCTGCCGGTGCAGTCTCCTGAACGCATGTTGGGTTCCTGCAGGGAAAACGCAACCCATTAATTGTGGACCCGTACTTTGAGTTTCTATTTAAGGCTCAAGGAATGTCAGCGGCCAGATCTTGGTGTCTGTAGTTACCCGTGCCCTGTTTGCAGTACGGTTAACTAGAGAGGGCAGAGATTCTTACCATGGCCTTTTCTTTTGATTTCATGCAGCATTTGTTGTGGTGAGGTGGCGTTCCGCTGATTCGTGTTGACGCCTCCATCTTGGAATTAGACTTATATTGCCCTGTCCAAACTGAGCTGATGCTGTCACCATGTGACGCGTTGACGTGTTCTGTTTATCTATATTGAGCGTGCTTGCTCCTGTGTCGCTGTGGGCATTTCTAGTTAACTCACAGCTGGTCCCTCGTTCGGATGGTGTGATCTCTTGATTGCAAAGGTTGAGTTGGATTGGATGTGACCCTGTTGATTTCTATTATCATTCAGCCTGGCGGGTGCTGACCTGTTGGGTTTGGTGCGGTATGGCCGAAGTCTAATCATATATTTCAGGCCATTTGTGTTAGTTCTGGCCGGGGTGAGGTGTGACGGTCTGGACCCCGATTTGCTAGATCAGTTCATACATCTGCAGCCAGATTACAGAAACTTTGCACCGGAGCAAGTACAAAGTTGCACAGTATTATCACTAGGGCAAAGATTGCACTATTTTGAAAAACACTGGGACATATTAGAAAACTATTGCAACATGACAAGTGCAGTTTGGCATGGCATAAACACCAGGATAAACATTGGCATAGTGCAAAAAAGTTACATTTTTGATGCGTTTTTTCACCTGGTCAAAGTTTGCTCCACTGCTAATACCTTTCCGTATTTTTTTTTTCTTTTATTTGCATTTGGTTCAAATACATAAGGCAATTTCATGTAGAACCTTTACAAAATTTAAAATCTTACAAATAATCATTTAATCAATCATATCAACTACAGAAATAGCTCTAATTCATTCTCAATATGTTTACAAAAACTTGCCAACTCATATATTAAGGGTTTGTGTAATCCCTGCATCATTCTGGACCACAAGACTTCAAGGCAGTCCTCAAATTCAATCTTCACAAATTTCATGAGTTTAAGTGTCCTTATGTTCTTAAAACACGGACAATACAATATAAGGTGTTTCAGAGTTTCATAGGGTTCGTTGCATTCATCAAAACGACATCCCACACAATTATATGATTTATTCATTTCCCAGTTCTTAGTTCTTTCTCTTGTGTGGTGTAGATTCAATCTATAACGAATATATACCTTTCGAATATTTTCACAAGGAAATGACAAAACATGATCGTATCGTGGAATGCGCTGTTTTACATATAGACCATATTCTTTATATAACCCATAGGTCTTGATTAAATCAGTTGCTGTGCACCAATCCATTTCAAAAAGTTTTTTCTTACCAATCAGGGGCGATATTGTATATCCTCAACAGTTATGTTTACATTATCTAAGATTTGTTGCATTTTCAGTTGGTAGTTGAAAAAAGATTTAGAAGTTTGAGAGCCCAGCATTTTGTTCAAGTCCATATACAGTGAGTTAGTTGGAGGATAATGTATCTTAACATAATTGGACAACTGTCTCCATTTCCAAAGAGTTGAGAGTGAAACCAGTCCCAATTCATGTCGGATAATGGCATTTGGAACCGACATTGGAAGAAACATTGCGGATTTCAAAAGAGAGCCCTGTAAACTATCAATCATAATTGTCATGTCGCATAGACAACTATCTAGTGTATACAGTATGACACTTTCAATTTTTAATGTCATAAAATCTATTAGCGGGATTAAGGAGAATTTTCAATATTGAGTGAAAATCCTTTTCATTTGAGACAATAATGGGCCAGTCTTATTTTTAATGATTGTAGACCATGAGTTAATGGAGTTAAGGGCTGATAGATAATACCCTAAATAAATTGCATTGTTCACACAACAAATTTGTATTTCCAATATTTGCCATCTAAGATTGCCTCTTTTTGATTTCACTCCAAAAGTCATAATGGCAGTTTTAGCTGGGCTGGGAGTCAAATAATGTGCTTTTGCAAAGGTCTCAAATAATGAGAGTTTAGTTTGAAGCCCTACCGGGGTAGAGTCAAACAAAATAATATCATCAGCAAATGCAATCCATTTCAAATGAATACTCCCCACTTTGACAGAAAACGAATTCCCATTTTCCCAAGTCAGATAGATATAAGTTAAGCAGGGTGACCGCAAGGTTACAACCCTTTTTCAAGCAAATTGTTGTACAGATAGGAGCAGTGGTGCCACCTTCTGGAGAAATTCTTATTCTGTACGATGTATTCTTGTGCAACTTAATAATCCAATACATTAACAGAGTTGGAATCCCTATCTTCATCATTTTCCTCCACAATAAGTTGCGGACAACCGTGTCAAAAGCTGAACTCATGTCGATCATTGCTATATAGACAGGATTAGAATTCTTTTCTTTTACTCCAGCAATAACATGTGACATAATAAAAGCATTTAGGGTTGTGCTCATGTTCTTCCTAAATCCAGTTTGGTATTTCAAGTACAAGCCATTGACCCCAATTACTTTCTCAAGTTCATTTAAGAGAAGGATCGCAAAAATCTTAGCTTCAGTATCAATTAATGACGATCAATTGTCATTAATTGATAATGGACAATAATCAATTGGACGATAATTCTCTGGCCGGGATGGATCACCCTTTTTGAATATGGGCACTATGTTTGCGGTTAGGCATGAAGATGGGACTGTCACGCTCACCTGATTCCCACGGAGGCGCAGGTCTGGCTTTGAGTGCTGATGCTTCTTCAATGGTGAAGCGCAGGACTCTGATGATGGACAGGAAGGGCCCCTCTACTCTGGCTTTTCTGGCTCGCAGGAATATTCCCCTGTGCGTGAAAAGGGAGTATTACCTACTGACGGAATAATGCTCAAGCCTCCCACTCCCTTCCAACCCTCCTCGATACCCTTCCACGATTCCCCGTGAAGTCTCACCTTAGGGTTTGGAAGGATGAGTTATCCATCCTGCTTCTGATGCAGGGGCGCGTTGAAACCCAGTTACTTCACTGGATTGAGGTTTGATGGGAGTTCAAATAAGCTTGACTATTCAGGTGAGGCGCTGTAAGAGTTCTGTTGCAAGTTCAAAAGTTCAAGCTTAATAATAATGTTCATTGTCTTATTGCAGCAAGCGCTAATGCTTATGTCTTTTTCCCCTTAGGGGCCGGGGTTCGGAATGCCGGAGATATGGCGCCGACCCGAAGTGTAAGGTCTGGATGAGCGTTCAGGTAATGTCTTTGCATTCGCTCATTCAATGTCTTTGTCTTTTTTCCCCATTGGGGCCGGGGTCCGGAATGCCTGGAAGCGGCAGGACCCGAAATGAAATGGGAATAACCCAACAGGTAAGTCTTAGAAGGAAACTGAGCTTTTCCTTTTTCCCTTCCTTCTCTCACCTTGTCTTCTTGTCTTTTCTCTCTAGGCTCTGGGAAGTGGGTGCGGATCCGGATGATCGCTGCTGAAGATGGAGGCGCCCAGGAAAGGTGAGTGAAATGCAGCGCTGCAGCGATCGAAACAAAATGCTTTTAAAATTATGTCTTCCCTTTCAGGATCGTCAGTGTGATGTCCCTGTGATGCAGTTTTAATAGGTAAGGTCTTCTTTCTCTCCAATTCCCTCTTATCTCCTTTTGCAGGCGACCCAGGATGCTGACAGGCGTGGCTGAAGTCCAGATGCAGGAGCTGACACGGTGAGCGTCCAGCTGCGAGGAGCAGAACAACGCGAAGCGTGAGTTGCTGATCGGGCATGCTTTAAATAGCTTTGGAAGAAGTTCCAGGCATGTACCCTTCCACTGATCAGGTATGTATCCTTCCCTGACCACACCCAGGTGGAAAGTAGTCCCACAGGTAAAGTAGTTCCATTCAGGCCTCAAGAGGGCCTGGATGTGGCAGCATGGTCTGCATCAGGTAAGTGCACATTAAAACACTTGAACACATGTCTAGCTTTATGAGCCTGGCGCCTAAGGTGCCAGGACAGGGGTCCAACATGAGCCTGGCGCCTAAGGCGCCAGGACTGTGTCCAAAGGGCCCCAGCTTGGGCCCGCTGGCACTTCCCTGGGGGGAATGATGCCTGCCTCTGGGGTTGCTGGGTCGGACCTGGCTCCTTGGAGGTAGGCATCATGACAGGGACATCCCCCGACTTGATGATAGAATCAAATTTATTTTTTATAATGACAGCCCACAACACGGGATCCGCCTTATAAAGTCATGGGGGAAGGCCATCAGGTCCTGCAGCTTTTGAGTATGACAACCTGGAAATTGCCCAGATAATATCACTGCAGTTCCACTTCAGCCTTGGAATATTAGAATATTCCAGAGAAACATCCGAGACAAATCGAAATTCGCAAGACAGTTGATATTTAACCTTTATAAATGTTTGCCATGTCTGCTCAGGAATACAATTCGGAGAGAACAGTGTCACACATTTATTATCAGCTTTCAAGGTACGCCAAATTACACGTGTGTCATGAGACGTAATGGCGCGAATTAATGTACAATTCACCTCGTTATATCTTGAAATACGAGCAAATCTCAAATTTTGTTTATATACCAATAAAATTCTATTCCGCCTTGCCTTGCTATCTTCGATGCGCAAGTTGCTTTTCTTTAAATATCTCAACGCCCTATTTTTATCCCTTTTTAATAGTTTACATGTGTGATCATATTAATGTGTATGTTTCAAAATGTTTTGTGTTTTGCCAAACCGCTCAAGTGCTATAGCAACTATTTCGGAATAATACGTTCAAGATGTTTTTTCATAATTTCCCCCTCCTCGTCTAATCCTCTCAATCTCTGAGGTTTGATACCTTTCCAATCAATAGATTTGATACCTTTCCGTATTCGCACTAAGGAAAACTTTGCCCTGTTGCAATAATGTAGTGAAAATGTATCTGTTTTGTCCAAGGGTAATTTTTGCCCTGGTGCTTATACCATGCATAACTACACTTGTCATGGTGCAATAGTTTTCTAATATGATCCAGTGTTTTTGAAAATAGGGCAAAGTTCGCCCTAGTGCTAATACGGTGCAACTTTTCACTTGCGCCGGTGCAAAGTTTCTGTAATCTGGCCCCACATGCTCACTGTTTGCTGGTGAGGTGGCCGACATATGGTCTTTTCTGTGTCTCTAGATAGTGTCACGATCTGCATTAGCTTCCTATTCCAGTATGAATTACATTTGAGGTGGCAGGCCTGACCTTTCTCACCTTGCAACATGATATGCCTAAATACCACAACCACTGACTCAGGAGATACCAGCTGGATAGAGCACCCAGGGGATCTTAAGAGTTGGAACTCCTAAAAATTCCAAAGTCTAAATTGAGCTAGACATGAGGAAAACACTATCTATTTAAGGAACACAGATCTGAAATCACCACCCCTTAAATAGAGACAAGAATCCACCCAAAAATATTAATGTACTGTTATTCGGCCAGTATCTGCTCATCTGATTCATCCGACCTGAGGAGGCAATGCCCTTTGCTACAGACAGCTTAATTCGACAATCTCAGCAGCAGCTCTTTAATATCCATGGGTCTTCAGCGATTTACAAGCTTTCAAAGAAATAAATCATGGATTGGTGTTTGCCTATAAAAAATATAACTGGAGTGTAAGGACCAAATGTTTATCTCATAGATTAAGCATTTGCATTTCACCTGCCTGCCCTTGCAAATTTGAATATTGCTGTCTAGCCTTTTATCCTTTTGTAGGTTTATAGAATAGCATAAAATCAGGTAATAACAACTATTATTAGAGATCTTGGGAGAGGGAGAAATCTGGTATGAAGCTCCGTACAAAAACCTGATTTATAATTATGTGTATAGTTGTATGGGTTCATGTAGGTACAGAAATGAATAAATAAAATGTGGATATACACAATATAGTATGTTTGATGCTTTGTGTTCAAATATTAATGTGTTAGAACTTATATTTCCTACTCTTTGATCCTCCCTTCTACTCCCTCCTTTCATAGCTACTTCCTACTCCCACTACTTCTCCCTCCTCCACAATACTACTTTCTCTTGCCACTACTCCTCTCATGTGCACACTACTCTTCCCTCATCCACAATACTATTCCCTCCTTCACACTACTACTACCCACACACACACACACACACTCCTTTCACTCTGTACCATTCAAATAACAGAGTGGCTTAACCGGAATTTAATAATGAGGAGGAAGAAAAATGAAAACTAGAAACAAGAAGTGAGAAGCAAAGAGGGCTACGGGAAAAAACACAATAAAATGTATGGTATGGGATATAGGTTTGCTGCAGTTAGAGTTTAGTGCCAGTGTTTTCAACCAGTAGACGACCGTGAGCTACCGGTAGCTCCCTGCAACAGACACCAATAAGAGAACTGTTTATTTTGATGTCTGAATTCCCTGGGCCTTTTTCCTGGCCCTCTCCCTCTCCGCTTTCTGCAAAGCAAGCAGTCAAAAGGTGTGTACATGGTGAGAAGGGGAGCTACATGTGCACTTGAAGGGCTTGTGGCAGTGACCCTACAAGGAGTTAACTGTGAATAACAAAAGTAAATGGGAAATGTGTGTTCTGGCCGTTCTTACCAAGAGGTGCAAATGATGGATGCTTAGAAAAGGGAAGGGGTGCAGAAATCGGCATGCCATTTGAAACAAAGCTGGGGCTGTGATGGTATCAGTCTCACTGTTTCTTTTACGACCTTATCATTTGTAATCACCTATATCCTGTGACAATATTGACCAACAACAAACATAACCAAGTTAGTTTGTACCCGATATCTTGCGCTGGTTATTTGATTGATTCGATATCTACACATAAGGTTTGAATTCAGTGTGATTTATTTTGTTTTTACAAGTGGTCAGCTGACAGGTGTTTTGACCCCTCAGGGTCCTTTTAAAGGCCAGATTTTCTGTTTTATGCCTTGTCTTTGGATCGTGCATCGGAATTTTGCTGATGGCCCGGTGGGGCTATTTGCTGGATGGCAGGGTGCTGCCAATGTGTATGTGTCCTCTGTCCCAACGGGCCATCAGGAAAATTCTGATCCACGATCCAAAGACGAGGCATAAAACAAAAAATCCAGCCTTGAACAAGACCCTGAGGGGTCGAAAAACACGTCGGCTGACCACTTGTAAACACAAAATAAACCACACTGAAGTCAAACCTTATGTGTAGACATCAAATCAATCTAATAAGCAGTGCAGGTATCCGGGTACAAACTAGCTTCATTCCCAAAAAGAGGTGTGGGCAGCATCTCTACCATCCTGTGACCATGCTGCTGGAAAAATCTAGGAACTAGTAACAAGGACCAATACAAGTAACGTATACAAACGTATAAAACGATTTGAATGAAGTGCAAGTGGAGACTGTGATCTAGTGCCCATCTTTCTTTCTGAACAAACATAACCAGGGGGGACAAAAAGGTACAACAAAGGAGTAAACCACCTAGGTCTGCTCTGACTCAAAATACATCCAAAGTTGATTCTAGTTCCGGTATTTATCAAGTCCAACATAATACACAGATCAGCTGCTGCAAACATTCCAATTCATAGTAATGAAAGGAACCTTAACAGGTTGAGAAAATACACCCCTCTCTCTCATAGTCTATGAATGGAGACCAGACATCGAGGTACTGCTGATACTTATCGGCAAGCAAGGTGATTTTCTCAATTACCAGGATCTCCCAAATTTTAACCCACCATCTAACTACTAAAGGTCATACAAATCCTTTCACTGTTGTGCCACAACTAGTCTTACCGCCTGAGTAAGGTGGGTCTATAGCTTTGGTTTATGACCTGACATCGGATATTCATTCTCAGGGCCTCAGTTTCCCAATTTTACTGCTACTGGCTCCAGCGGGATCACCCATTGCGTCATTGATTTAATGTGTGACAGGACCTCCTTCCAGAATGTTTGGATGATAGGAGAGTCCCACCACAATGACCAAGGTTTCCCAGTGCACACGAGCACCTGCAGCAAAAAAGGGGAGTATTCTGGCTTTCCTTTATGGATTCTTTGGGGAGTCAAGTACCACTTGAAACACATTTGATATACTTTCTCTTTAATTAGAATGCATTTAGAATCTTTTTTGGCTCTTCTCCCAAATGCGCATCCAGTCCTCCTCGGTGATGAGCACCCCAAGCTCTTCCTCACATTTCCTCATACACAGGAATCGTGGATCGATGGTTAGTTGCAACACAGCGAAAATACAATTACCACCCAATGATAAAAGGGACTGTCCAGTCAACGTTGTATCAAAAATATCTACTTTATTACTCACAACAGACAGTCTAACAAAACTATGAAATACAACCACCCTGTAAATGAATGCAGAGGACAGACAGTTTCAAAGAAGGAAAATGGATGCACTCTGGATACTGACAGGAGGGTAATCAGCATGATTACTAACCACGACAGTTCCTGAAGGTTTCTTGGATTCAACACAAAAGGAGCAACAGGTCTTATAATGTCTCTAGGGGCCTTCTAGGAAGGACCAGGAGGACAGAACCACAATGTACCTTGGGCTTTAGATGCTCTTGGTGCTCGAGAGGGTATAGTCAGCTTCAGGGCGCTTTGCAGGCTTCTGCGACAGAGTTTGCGATGGGAGCCAGCTGTGGGTATCAGGCAGCAATATAGGTCGGTGAGTGAAGCTGGATGAACGGCTGCCGGCTGGCCTACACAGTGACTCGGGGTCAGGAATCATTGTCGCAGTGCTGATCGGTGGTTCTGAAGCACTGGTCTATATGTCTCAGATGTCTTTAAGCGACTGCGGCTTGACAACGGTCAGTGTTGCAGTTGATTGCAGCACGAGAACATTGACTGGCTCAAAAATGTCATTTAAGACAGCCATCGGTAGATGCTCATCGAGGCATTTCTCAGAGCTTCTTCAGTGGGCTTGTGTCATCCTTTAAGGTGGACGGTCCACAGCTGTGGAGTGTGTTACAGGCAGCTGCCTTGTCCTTGGTTGTTGGTTCAGAGACCTTCAAGCACTTCCTATGCATTAAACTTGCTGCAGAGCATAGCAGGTCTCGCTGTGTGCTGGCTGGGTACCGGTTCTGGAGTGGCTCAAGGGTCCTCTGAGTTCTCTGTCTCCCTCTGTTTCCTGGGAGATGTTTACAAGAGGGATACTGGTTCCCACGTTGGATATCCTGGCCTTCCTTCACTGGCAGAAGATGTAAGGCAGACTGTACCTTGAGCCAGGTTCCAAGGTTGAGTTCTACTTTGTTACTTCAGGTGAAGTCTACAGATGATCTGCTTAAAGAGGGGCTCTAGCCCTCTTTCAAAGCCAAGTGGACCTCAGTGAATGATAAAGGTCTCAGTGAATGATGAAGGTTAAGCCTACCTTAGTGAACCAATCCTGGGGTCCCTACCAACGATTTTCTATATGTGTGAGGTCATAACCAGAGTGCTTTGCAACAAGAAAAGCCAAAGGGGTGGAACAGGAACCAGAGGTGTCCCACAACCAAGATGGCAGAAACCTCCTCTCAACGTAAAGAGCTTTGGGATTACTCCCTTGTGTTACTAAGTCCCACCCATTAGCCTGTCTGCCGTGATCAAAGAGTCTTTCTGGTTAATGGATCTCCCTGTGGTTCCGGATTAAAGAGGCAGGTTTCACTTGAAGATGCTGAGAGACTAGACTCTCTGGCTTCTGCCAACCACATTCTTGTATCTTATGAATAGGGTCTCCCTAGCGGTGGGGGGCTATAGCAACAAAAGCCTCTTGTCGAACTTCAAGCCAACTAATAACCTAGTGTTTACGTTGCCTGCCTGTACTGCCAGACGGTTAGTCCAAAATATTGCTTCCTTTATGACCACCTTTGTGAATACATTTCTGGTAAAGGGTCTGGTCCCTGACACATTAAAAAATGCAGTGGTGATACCACTATTAAAAAAAACTAATTTGGATCCAACCATTTGAAAAAATTACTGTCTGGTTTCTGGTCTACCGTGGCCAGCCAAAATGTGGGAGAAAGTGGTCTCTTCCCAACTCCAAACATGTGTGGAGAAGGAGGCATTGCTGGATGGGTTCCAATCAGGATTCCGTCCAAAGCTTGGGACTGAGTCAGCTCTGCTGGCAGTACATGACAACTGGTTGTAGGTCACGGATGGGGGCGGGCAAAAACTTTATTTGATGTTGGACCTGTGATGCTGGAAATGCAACAAAGGGACAGGGCCTCCATATCCTTGTCCTTTATTGCTTTATCATGTATGTTCTGTCATGTTTTCTGCACAGGAGTTCACGTGGGACTGCTGGCGGTGTGGCTCTTCCTCTTTTTGGTTTGGTGTACAGACCCTTGGGATACCCTTCTGGCACCCATGGGTTTGGGTACAACCCTGTGCCCCTAGTGTATGTTTTTGGCACCTATGTGTGGCACACAGAGCAGGGTATGGCTGGTGGCAGTTCCATGCTGGATTTGACAGGTGCTCTAAGTATCCTCCATTTTGGGATACCCAGGCCCTGCCATTGGAATCAGATGATTCCTAATAGGAGACAAGATGGCCCCTGTGGCCTCTTGTTTTCTATTGCCTGTTACCTTGTTTTTCCCATAGTCCTGGGAAGCCCTGACTGTTTCCCTTCCCCGTGACTGGCTGTTAGGTGGAAGCTCCATATATGGTATTGTGGAGAAGTCCAGGCCAGACTGGCTGGAGCCTTCCCAGTGACTGTATGTTGTGGGTACACCCTTGGGGTGGGACCTGGGTGAATGGAGTGTGTGACCAATATGCACTTCATGTTCTGGGTGTCTGGTTTCTGGTATGTAACACAATGAACGAGAGAGCACTGCCCGAAACTGGTATGAATGCAGTGTGGAGTGCTGAATGGCTGGGTACTTGTCCCAATACACATTCCTTGTTTTGAGTGTCTGGAGGGAGGAGAATGGCCTGAATGTACTATGAGCCTTATGGCTGCCTGCCTGCATGAATGCCCTTCTGAATGATTGGCTTCCCGGGACTTTGGGAAAAACAAGGTAACAGCTAACCTTCACCAAGACTCCCTGTAAATCAGCCTACGAAAGACTGTCGAACGGAGATGGGGACCGACGAGGAAACTAAAGAGAAGCGCCCGGACATTCCGTCCACCGTTGTTGAGCAGGTTTCGGAGGACCACCATAACCCCTGGAAGCCTATTCAGTCGTGTTGCCCAGAAGTGGGGACATCGTGACACCGTGCTGGCGACAACCAGTGCCGCACCGCTCCATTGCCGAAGACATTTAAATCCAGGATGCCTTGCTCATCACCGTCGACCGCTTTGTCCTGCCGGAGCAAGTCAAGGTCACCAACAAACCAAGGAGAATCCGCTGGTGGGTTTCCCACCACCTGAAGACCACACAGACGACGACGAACATCTGACAGCCAGCCGTGGTCGAGTCCTGATCACTGACGACGACAACCCAATGCCCTTGCTGGGCCAAAGTTCTTCATTTACTCTGTGCGGCAACAAACACTCATCGTCGAGGTGTACCGCATGCCTCGCCTTCACAGGACATCCACCACTGATCATCGTCGAGCACCGCCAGGACCGAAGTTGCTGCCTCAACGCCATTGTTCACCTTTCCAATGAGGAATCTCGACTATCTGCGGCTCCTGCCTTAAAGGGAGTTCACTCAAGAAGGATCTGTCGTCGACCCATCATCAGAATCTGTAAACCAAGTACATTGGGTAGCAGACCATCCGAAAAAAGGATACATCGTCATCAGAATTTGGTAAACCAGGTACATTGGGGTGGTAGAGCACTTCGGAGAAGGCTCTGTCATCGACCCGTTGTCGGAATCTACTAAACCAGGTACATTGGGGTAGTAGAACATTTATAGAAGGACATAAGACTCTGCTAAAGCAATATATGGGCTGAGCTTGTTTTATATCTTTGTTTACAAGTTTCCCAGGTGGGGGGATCCTCACACAGAACTGTTCCTGGTGGTAGAGGCCAGTATTCTACCAATTGTTTAACCAACTTGTTTTCCTCCTCCAAGTCTGTTGGTGGTTCACATTATTAATTGATTTTTATGTCATTTGAAACTGTCTACAGTTGATGCATTTTAATGGAATCTAAGAAGTACTTGTTGTACCACATAGAAACTGTATATATTTATAATTGTAGAATTGCCTGAGCACAAAGTGTGTTGTTGTATGTGTACATAATCGAAACCTTATTTATATAAAGAAATGTGTTTTCACTAACATAGTTTGTGGACATTTCTTTGTGGGTGCTTGGGGACTACACTGTACTTAAGAACCAGCCTGCATCACCTCCTGAGAGCTAAGCCTTGATTGTGCGTCCATTGCTACCAACAATAGAGAATCTTGGCTGGCGTGCTCTGTGCTTCTACTCTGCCATATAGAGGGCAGGAGTACAGATAACCCTCCTCCAGTCTTTACAGGACCTATCCGAGGCCTTCGTCACCATCAATCATGGAATCATGCTAGATCACCTAAGAAGGGTTGGTAAGGTCTCTGAACAGGCCATCAAATGGTTTGGGTCTTTATTGGCAGACAGACCTCAGCGGGTGATATTTGGTGGCTACACCGTCAAACCTATTGTTTGAGTTGTTGAGTTCCACAGGGATTCTCTTTATCCCCATTGACATTTAACCTGTATATGCAACCGGTCTTAAACATTGTGAAGTGTCATGGGCTAAGTTACGATTCATACACCAATGACACTCAAATTTACATTAAGATCGAAAACATGGAGTACGCCTTCACCAAAGTCAATCAATGTCTAGTAGACATTAATAAATGGATGGCCAATAATTAATGCAGCAAAAACTGAGCTCATCCTGTTCGGTCCCAGGCAGTTGGATTTTACTGCTAAGGAATACTTCACCCCTAGTATCCTGAGTGAGGAGTTACACTATGCAACACAAATTAAGAATTTGGGCTGTGTGTGGCAGGAGAACTTGGGAAGTGAAGCACAGGTGGGGGCTAAGGTCAAGGCAATCTACTACTCAGCGTGAATGCTCCGGACTGTGCTACCATTTATACCAGTGGACGATCATGTGGCTGATGTGGGGCCATGACAAATACCCACTTGGACTACTGTAATAGTCTGTTGATGGGCATCCCATCAAAGCAACTGTATAGGCTGCAGAAGGCCCAAAATGCTGCTGTCAGGCTGGTAGGCCGGCTTGTGAGAAGGGATCAGGTCTCCCCCCTGCGTAGAACTTAATTAGCTGGTGGTGGAGGACCGGATTAAATTCAAAGTGGCTTGCCTAATTTTCAAGTTCCCAAACGGGCTGGCCCCAGAGTACCTCAGCTCTAAAATTTGTCGCCACAACCTGTCAAGACTGCTGCGTTCAGGGGACTAGTCGCTGCTGAGCATTCCGCGCACAGTATGTTTCTCCAGAGGCAACAGGAGGTTTGGGGTCTATGGGCCCAGACTGTGGAATGAGCTACCTTTGGAGATTAAGGCTTGCCAGACATTGTTCCAGTTCCAGAAGGTACTTAAAACCTTCCTGTTTAAATAGAAGTTGGCCAGGTTTTGGGTGGTCCATGTACATCGGTCGACCATGCCTCTTTTAGAGGGTTTTTTATCATCTGCGCCTTTATACAGTTAATTCTGTCCAGAGCGCTGTATACATGTTCAAAATCCAAAATCAAAATCAAAAATCAAAATCAGAAGACACGGACATGTCAGTCCACCTGTCAATGATACTGAGGGCGGGAGCTGCTTCGGGTTGACACAGCTACATATGAAATGCTGTCAGGTTTCCTGTATCCTTTGTTATCCTCTGCAGCTAGGCCCCATGTGGGTCTGTTTGAACTACCCTCTATTGGTATGTTAATTGCTGCCACCAGCTACAGGGCCCCAAAAAAGAGCAGAGCGGTTCCATTGAGCCTTTGTCAGTTAATCAAGTTGACCATGGTAGGGGAAAGGTTGGTCCTCCCCTTTCCTGGAGATGACATTGTGTACTCCTGACTGTCATATTCCAACTAAATATGACAGGGATGGACTGCACCTATAGGCTGTGTCCACGCCAGAGTACACAGGTCAGTGTTTTTGTTATAGTGTGAGCATAAGAAAATGTGTGTGGATTAGCCACACACATTTACCTGAGGTTGGTCTACCATTATTTCATTTAATTAAAAATGTCAAAATAGCCCAGGTGAGCGCACACCCAGCATGCGGATGCTCAAATTCCTCATACCCCCTTTCTTCTTTTGCCTTGTGCCTTCGTCCCCTGCTTCTCCCGACCTGCTTGGACAGGGTATTTCCCTCTCAGACCCGCCCCTGTGCACATCCCACCCTCCAGCCACCTCCCCAGCCCGTGATTGGCCAGGCTGCATTGAGTAGCTCCACTTCTAATGGAGGGCCTCAGGATAGACTTGCCTGGGAAGCCATCAGTTAAGGGCCGTAAGGCACAGGGCTGCTCCCTTCTAAGCAGCTCCACTCCATGTTTGCTCGTGTTTGCCTAGGACGCCTGACTCGGACATGCTCAGCGACTGATAAGGTAAGTGTGGTCTAGTGCGGTGAGTACTCCAGTAAACCCCATCACTCTTATTACCTAAAATCTCATACCTGCTGGCATCTAGCCTATTTGTGTAACTGGATTTCACTGCTCTGCCAAAGTTGAATCTGGGTGATTCTTTCATTGCAGCCTATAAGACAGTCAGTTAGGTGTCTTGGGAGTTATCTGCGTACTGCACGTAGATGGATTTTGGAGGTAGGAAATATTGAGTTGCACTTAAATGGATTTTGCGGGTAGGAAAGAAGTTGCACTTAGATGGATTTTGGGGGTGGGAAGGGTATTACACCTAGATGCATTCTCTGGGGGGGGGGAGTAGGAATGGTGTTGCACTCTTTTTTAGCTTGTCTATTTGAGCAGGTGTTTAGGATGATATCCTGTCACCAGCACTCAGAGAACCGGCCCAATGCGCCTAAAGCCCTTGGAGGACAGACTGTTAATTGCACCAAGAAGATGTATTATGATTGCCCCTTCTGTGCTTAAAAATCTGCTCCGGAGCCTAGGTATTGGACCTGACAGTTTGATATTAGCCCGCTTACAATACCTGTAAGGACAGCCATGGAGTTGTACCTAGATATGGAGTTAGCCTGGCATTCCAATTAGAGGAAAGCACATGAGAGTTAACACATGTGGTACACTTAGAGCATATATGGCTACAAAGTTTAGCCCGCACATGACGCTTGAAGATAGATATTGCAACCCTCCATACCTGCTCATGTTCGCCATTGGTTACATGCAGGTATCACTGATATCGTGCTTATTAGACTGTTTTGGTCTATTGCACTCAGAGAATCCCATTACCCTAGTTTCTATAGTAGTCTTCCAGTCCCACCTAGATAATGTTCTAGGACAACCAGTCTACTGCACATGGTAGACTTATGGGTACCCTGTCCATAGTGCCTAGAAGAGTCTACGATGGTAGATGTCGTTTTCTTCCCCACAGAAAATCGGATGACACAGTGACATCAAAGATAAGCTCCATCTGAGCTTAAGGTATGCATAAACGAACCACTTTGGTGGACCTCAGCCGCAGGCACGACTGTTCTTCCACACAGTCTAGAACAGTGGTCTTCAAACTTTTTTGGCTCGGGCCCCCCCTGAGCCAAGTTTGGGCAGGCCGGGCCCCCCTAAAAGTGCCGGATGGACAGTATGTAGAAATCGCTATGAACTTTTTGCGTGCCGTCACCTCACCCTACTCCCAATACAAACCCTGGGCTCTCCCCCACCATACTCCCACCACTTTCCTAGTGCTGCCGCCCATCCTGCTCCAACCAGAGTCCCATAACACAAGCATACACACATCCATACACATTTAAATAAAAAATAAATCGCTGTGAACTTACCTTCTGCAGGGGCCTGCGCATGGTTGCTAAAATGCCCCGCTCCAGGTTGCTCTGCCCGTATGTGCGAGGAGGCGCAGGAGCACCCCCTCGCACATACATACATGCAGTGCCCCAGCCAGCATTTCCAATGAGCTATGCATGGCTGGCGAAGCAAAACACCCCCAACGTTGCATGGCTCAGTGATCATGTGTGGCTGGGGAAATTAACTGTCAAAGGCAAACAGTGTTTCCCTTTGACAGTTCAGCCAGCCCAGGAGCACTCACTCAGCTGGAAAAAGCAGCTGAGGGAGTGCTCAGTGTTTCACTGGGCTGGCTCCTCGGTTCCTCCATAATGTGTGAGTTGGCCAGTGGGTGGACGCCCCCTCACCCATTATGGATCAGTCGGCAGGCTTGGGCTGGCCTATAGGGCAACAGGGCGATGACTGTAACAAAAATGCAAAATGCTAGTGTAGGCCAATCAAAATGGGCCACTTCTTTGGCCAATGTGGGCCAGTTTGAGGAGTTGCTTCACTATGCAGCTAGTAGTTTTGACCATTGTTGTTGAATAAATATTCTTTAAATATCACAATTTGTTTACATTTGAATGAAAAACAACCCCTTGGGTACTATTCAAACAGTCTGTGACTAAAGGACTGAATATCCATTTGCAACTGCTGCCCATGTTTTCATTGGTGCCTAAGATCGTTTTATGGTCCAGTCTGACTATGTGAGCTGCCCCCTCCCATTTCCTCCAATCTAAAAAAAAAAAAAAAAAAAAAAAAAAAAAAAGATTTTTTTTTTTTTTTTACATTTCATGCTGGGCTCTGGCGCCCCCCCTAGGAGGCGGCCGGGGCGCGCCCCACAGTTTGAAGACCACTGGTCTAGAATGTAGCTATGACTATGACACGTTCCGTCTAGCTGGTCACATAACCGTCTTGCACTGAAACCTTACTTGCCTCAAATCCATGGCGCTAAACCGACTTGGTGCTAATTACGGCACCGTAATTTACGGTGCCGTAATTAGCGCCTTCCCCACTCCCATTATGCCCTATGGGGCAAAAATGGGAATGGGGAAGGGGAAATGGGAAATGGGGATTTACCGCCCCACTCACCTTGGAATGGGGCGGTAAATCCACCATCCACCATGGTGTAAACATAGTTTACACCATGGTGGTAAAGTTGGTGTACTTACCGCCTGGGTCGTAATGACCCCAATTGTTTCTTGGTGCCATATTAAAAGTGAGTTCCCAGCTCGGATCTACTCATTCTACTGACTTCCAACGAATGCAAGACTGAGTCCTCCCTGTCTGCATTCAAGTCTGTAATGTAATGGCTGCACACATTAGACTCTAGCAAGCCTGGCAACCCAATGAACTGTTTTACCAAAGAGTAACATAAAGTAGGGTTAGATTGATATAGAGCAAACCACTCCAATTGGACATGTGTATAATCCCATGCATGCCAATTGAGCTGAACTAATGTCCAACTGGCATGACCAGCGGGGCTCGCATTCACAATGAGAGTTTGTCGCCAATGTTCTGCTGAACATACTGAACATGCATAGGTATCAAAAACATTTGCTGCTATGCCAGCGCTAGGGTATTGTCCCGATGAAGCAGTGTGCTATGAATTGAGTGGCTGATGGCAAACCTGATTAAGACATTGGCCCTCATTATGAGTGTGGTGGAAAGGCAACAACGGCGCCGTTAGTGCCACCGGCGTCGTTGTTACCTCTCCACCACACTATGAGTTCTGCTCACGGGTGTCGGACTGCACGCCTACCGGCACCGGCGAGCAGAACTCATGATTACACCGGCACCGTTATTAATGGTGCCGGTGAAACCATGCTCCCGACCCCCATTCTGCCCTGTGGGGCAGAATGGGGATCGGGAGGCTGGCCATAACGGCACCTGCAAATGGGCAATTACTGGGTCCGTCAAACTCGGCATGGCCCGGTTATTGTCCATTTGCGGGTGCCGGAAAAAAAACAACTCCGGCGGCCGCCATGCCCTTAATAAGGGCACGGGTACTGCCAGAGTTATAGTGAGGGTCATTATATATCACCAGTAGTGGGTGTACAGCTCCAATCAAGTCATTAACTATCAGAAGGCTGCTTTGAAAAAACACTGGAAAGCACTTTCAGCGCAAAGTTTGATGACAAGGTTTGATTAAAATGAGCTCGAAAAGTTTCCAGGAGCGGGTATTTTGGGTGGGAATGAGCCGGAACAGGGTGGGATTGGCCATAGGGATTAGCACGGCCATGGGCAGTCAATGGGTGGCCAAATAACCAAACAGCAGCTGCAAGCTGTGCATCCATCCTCGTATGCCATTCCCACCTAGCTGTACTTTAATGCAATAGTTTCGTCTAGTAGGTGGTGCTAAAGCGCCACCTAATAGCCTAAACTAAAAACGTCTGTGTCTTCCCAACCAAAACAGTCAAGTGAAAAAATTGAGATGTTGCTTTTAAAGCTTTTGATGGTTGAAAAAAGTTGCAGGTGGAAGCATGTTCTACAATAGGTCTTTGTAACTGTATTCTCTGCTTGGCACCATTTGTGAATGGAGATAAGGAATCATTGCCCGATCTATATAAATTACGCCTTCCTGAATTCAAAATGGTGTTTAGTTTTCAGAAATCTACAATTGTTTTTCTAGGTTCTTCGTGGTTCACTGCAATCATGTAGACATCAAACATAAAATGAGAGTTGCAGAAAAGTTACAGACATTGGGCCTCATTACGAGTCTGGCGGTAACCAAGCTGGAAAAACTGCCGGGTTACCGCCGGACCTGTATTACCATTCTGCCTCCATGATTCCCGACCCCGGTGACCTGGGAATTCCAGAGGCGGAATTGTGTAAGTCCCCATTCCTATGGAGTCATAGGACTCCATGGGGATGGGGACAATGGAAACACTGGTTCCGTCTATGACGGAGCCAGTGTTTCCATGTCCGCCTGCAGGCGGGTGGTGTAAATCCAGCCAGATCAGAACTGGCGGGAGTGACACCTCCGACCTGCAGGATTCTTAATCAGCCGGTCCATAAAGAACGGTGGCAGCGTTTTTACCGCCACCGTTCTTTCCGGACCGGCAGGGTCGTAATGAGGCCCATGGTGCAAGATACACTTGTAAGAAAAATCCGTTGAGAAAGCTCAAAAGAGGACGATTGCATGGCTACACAACTTTTGTTGATTGAATTTACAGGAGAATGATGCAAACGGTTTTATTAAAATCATATTGGCATTTTTGGGAAAAACACAGCACATATTTCTTATGTTAGGACAACCTTCCACAGCAAAGCGGCTGCCCCAGGTGCCGTTGATACAACCATCTTATTGGGGGAAGTCGTCAACATAGACTGGGGCAGCTGAGAAAAGAAACTGGTGAACCAAATGTTAGAAAGAGGTTAAAACGAGTGCGAAAAGCATTGGTATGTGATGAAAAGGCAAAGACGCGTATTCACATGGTTAAACGGCCCTTCAGTTCCTCCATAATTCTATGAACCTTGCCATCTCGGCTTGTCAGGCCACTTCTCTGACAATACGTGCGCCTAGATTGTTTCCACTTTCTGACTATGTTCTGACAGCTGGCTCATCTTGGACTCTCAGCTGATGTTCTAATTTCCCTTTGACTCGCTGCCTAATGAATATACTGCATGAAAGCCTTAAACTATATTTTTCTCACAATACAATATTGATCCCTTTCAAAAGGGTACGTTGAATTAATCGATCAATCCACCCCATTCTTCTGCATCACAATTGCATATATGGGGAACACAAACATTGATGGGGTTCAGTTGTAAGTGAGCTGCAGGGTTTAAAAAACCAAAGAAAGCGATTGGAGGCAGAGGCATGACCGAGAAGAGGCAGTTGAGGAGATGGAGAATGAAAGAGATCAGAAGACGATAATTAATTTGTCGCGTTAATATGCAAATTTCGCAATTAAGTCTTAGCATGAATCCTTTGGGGTTGTTAAAGATTAACGCAAGAAAATGCGTTGATAAGACCCAACAAAGCAACCTAAAACTGGGCAGCTACATCATAAACTACAGCTTCCGTGGTCAATGTGAATTACCACAGAGGACTACGAGTATGTCATACCAGGAATGTTCCAATTAGAAACAAAATATACACATTAGAAATGCCTTTTTTTATGGGCAAAATGTAATTTTGAATTCAACTTCAAAGACTGACTGAGCACTTAATCCAGCAAGAGGTGTTGTGTGCACGGTGGGAAAGAGGACACTGAAAAACTACTTTTGGGCCTGCTCTATCTAATAATCACTGCAGATCGCATGACGTTTGTGGCAGGGGTGTTGCTAGGTCTGGAAAAGACCCGGGGCTACGTTGATGTTAGAACTGTTGGGTCTGGGGCTAGCTAGTCTTTTGGTTGTAGCTCCTGAGATTCTATCTGGGGCTACAACCAAAAGATCAGGGGCTATAGCCCTCTTAGACCACCGCCTAGCAACGCCTCTGGTTTGTGGTGTGGTTTGGGTGGTAAATGGCAGCCTGTCTCCTAGGTAGTCCTGACGAAGGCCAAGGCCAGGGACATCATTTCACCAAAATGCCAGGGGTAGCAGGAATTACATCACATGTCCTTTGACCTCTTATGACATCACAGGAAGTGATGTCATTTGATCCCGCCCCCAAATTACATCATGGGAAGTGATGGCACACAACCTTCAGATGCTTCTAACATCTGTGTTCCCAGGCGTTCGCATTTCAGCCAGATATAAGAACTGAGTGACAGAAGGAGCCGAGATTTGGCCACACTCACACATTTGGGGAATATCATTTTCCAGATTCGACGTGGAGCCTATATGTAAAACATACATAATTCAGTACTTTTAACAGGGTAACCAAAATCTCTAACGCAGGCTACCTTTAAACATCATATTTCCCTTACCGTTCACGCATGTCGCTACCATCTCTTCAGTATCCGTAAAGTCTGCTCTTCTCTCACCTTCCATGTCACCAAACTTGTAATCTCCTCCCCATCTTCTCTCACCTTTTTTATTGTTCTTCATTTTTCATTCGTCCCAGCTCGCCCCCCTCAAATCCATCTACCACTCTGCTATCCGCACCCTTTGTCTTCTCTCTCCTCATGTCTCCATCTCACTCTCTTACTTAGGCTGGCTCCCCTTCCACTCTCCACTTAAATTTCACTTTCTTTGCCTTGTCTTTATATCTCTTCATCTCTCCTCTCTTCTCTCATTCCATACCCCCTCTCGCTCCCTTCGTTCTGCAAACCTCTTCTTACTTTCTGTTCCCCCTCCCCCTTGTGCCTCTTCTCGCTTCCGCTCCTTTCAACTCCTTACCCCCCTACATTGGAACTCTCTACCTCTTTCTATCTGCTCCATCCCCACCTATTCCTCCTTCCGCGCCTCCTTGAAATCACTCCTTCTTTATTCCCCACCCTGACACCTTCTTCCCTTTCACCTCTCTATCTAGTACCCCCTCGTAGTTCTCCTTACCTTCCCCATCTCTCCTAAGTCCTTCTCTCCTCCCACTGACTCACTTTTCTCCTTACTCTCTCACCCTCTTCCCTTCCTTCCCCATTTCCTCCTTTCTTCTTCATCCTCATTTGTAAATTGTCCTACTTACTGCTTTATGGGTTTGATTCATACATATTGTTGTTTGCTTCTACAGTTTTTGTTGGATGTATTCTTGTAGTTTATCTGTAAAGCGCTTTGGATTAAAACGCTATATAAATAAAATAAATACAAATACAAATACCGCTATTATATGAAACATTTATAGATCAATGGACACAGAAGTACTCGTTATCTGTGGCATTGATGTGTTAAACATGGCAAAAAAGCACTGACATGGGGACGCGTGCAGTGCCTGTTTACCCAGAAGCGTTATGCTGCACGATCAAGGCCTGAAAATTAAATCATTGAGCAGGATTTAGTGTCAACATAATTCCCTGGTTATAAATGTATCGGTGAGTCAGCCACCACTGTGATAGAAGAAACCTATTGTGCTGTGTAAGCTGAGGCCATCTGTCTCTGTGTGCATTTATTTTTAAGTTATGTGACAAGCACCCACATGTTGTCCCCCACAACCCAGAGCGGAACATAATACCATAATGTTCTAGGCTTTGATACATGACTCGTCTTCAATCCTTTTTAACAGGGTGAGGTGTGGGGAGCGCAGAGGCTGCACTTCCCCCAAGAGTGGGGCTCAACGCATCTATGATTTTCAGAGCTCTGTGTGCGAGGTGCATTATTCTATGACCTCACAGGACCGGCCCGTGAATGAAGCTTCCACAAAACACTTTCCAAGAAGGCGTTTGAGTGGGGAGGGGTGGGTCACTTCATGGCTCTCTCACTTCTGAGACTCTGTGTGAAACACTTATTTTCTTGGCAGTGTTGCACCAGAGCAGGGCCCCCGTTAAGTTTGCGGCCCCTCTCAACCATTCACATCACACTTGAATGCGTTCAAGGTGAGCAGAGCCCAATCAGTGGCCTAGCACAAAATGTGGGGCCCCCCTGCGCGCCATGCTGAGGGGAATGGGGAATACCCAATACCGCCCAACCCTTGATCTGGCGCTAATAGCCTGGGCGGTATCCTGACGGTAATACTGCCGGGATACCGCCCAACTCTTGAGGAGGCCCTCTGTCTCTCTCTCTCTATATCTATCTCTCTTTCTCTCTCTCTCCAGGCCTGCTTTACAAAGTGTTTTTGTCGCTTTTGTAATGTTCCTACAATAGCAGAGTCTTTGAAACACCATCTGATATATTGTCCAAAGATAGCGCAATCGCAAGCATTGTTTTGGCAAAAATCATTAAAAAATATACACCGCTAATTGAATAAAAAACGTGGTATTGATTCTTAGTGGGCAGTACGTCAATATCACCTTGGCAGTGATCACATTTTTTAAATATGTTGGTCGGGATTGAGGTGTTAAAGATTGTTGATGGAGATGGCTATGTGATAGGTTTTTCCTTACTGTTTCATTTTTTATTGCATATTTTTATCAAGTGTATTGTTTTTATATTTACTTTGGTTTATTATTAATGGGAATTTTCTTCTTCTCTTTAGAAATTTGTATTGGGTTTTCATATGAAAATGTAAATCATGTGAAAAAGTGTTTTATTTGGAATTATGAAAAATGCAAGTTAGACTTGCTGTTGTACATGTTGAACTGTGTGTTTAACCAGATACTCTTAATACAAATAAAAATAAAATAAAAATGTGTTTTTCTATGGGATTGTGCCATTTTAAAATGCTTTTGTAAATCAGACTCTCCATTTCTTCAAAAGGCAATTTTCTAGAGCATAAGGCTTGCATTTGTCCTAATTTGCATAACCACAATGTCTTGCTGAATTTTCAACGATGGGTACCAGTTGACGTTGTGGAACGTGTGACTTGGCTCAAATGGAGCACCTGGAAACTGCCCTTGGGTGGTAGCGATGCTTGGTATAAATGAACACAATATAACATAAGATAACAGATGGAAAATTCTATATATATATATATATATATATATATATATATATATATATATATATATATATATATATATATATATATTTGTGCCTTCGCACTAGCGCAAGGCATAATTAAGGTTGAAACAAAGCATCTATGGTGTTCCAGAAAATGGCTTTTCTCAATCACATTCGAATACTTGCATGAAAAAGTCACAAAATATTCCACAGTAATATTTCAAAGCTACTTCAGAATTGTACATACACACCTTCATTGGTTAAACAATTTGCTATTTTGATCGCGTTTGGACAGCTTTTAACATGGGGTTTTCCCATGGGCCCAAAATATCTAAAAATTGGCTACTTTGATTTTTACAAGGTTCTGCAGGACCCTTGATTTCATCTGGAATTGGTACACTGAAAAAAAACCAATTGAAAATAGAATTTTGAGATATTAACATTTTAAATATATCTATATATGACACATGCACAGAATGAATGTGCATATTTCATATGAACTACACAAAGCGTATGAGATTTACAGTTTATACACAATTAAAAGGTCTCAAAAAGTCACATCAAAGGTAAGTCTCAGTTGACTTTGATGTCTCTTTTGAGGTGATGGAGCAAATGTACATTTTTCATACGAACTGTACACAGAGCATATGAGTTTTACATTCATATATTACACATTTAACATTTAAAAACTCATGTAAAAGGCAGGTGACAGCTCACTTTGATGTCAGTTTTAAATTGCTGGAATAAATGGACACTTTTCATATGAAAATGTACACTTTAGGGGGCATAAAATGAATGAGCAGGAAGAAGGTACATTTTTATATTAAAGCCCTACATGTACATATGTGATATTAACATTGTATCTGAACACTAACAATGTGCTCTTATGGCATGTGTACCTAAAACAGAAATGCTCACTACACATAGCATGTAGACATATGTCTTAGATGGAATTCTCAACTTTAGCATGCGTCACATCTAGATAGAAATGTGAATGTTACCATGTGCCAAATTTAGATGGAATTCCCAATTTGAGCCTGCGTCACAACTAGAAAGAAATCTGAATGTTAGCATGTGCCACACTTAGATGGAATAGTCAATAATAGCAAGCATCACACCTAGACATAATTGCAAGGACAGCAATGCCAACTAACCAATCCACTAACAATTTCAACAACACAATCCACAAAAACTTCTCTACACTGCATCAACAAAACTAACCACACATAGGCTCGTACAACAGCACACGTCGTCTACCGACCATAAAACACCCAAAGCCCAGCAAACGGACCCTACGGGTTGAGGCTGCCAACAGCACATCCACTGCTCTCTTGCACTTTTCCAGCTTATTCCCACTAACTTACCCCCCTTCCCTTTTTCAGAGCCGCCAGAGCACCAGGGGACCACTCCAATTGTGATAGTGCGCGGTACAAATATCCTTTAACATTAACATTAACATATGACAAGTGCTCTAACTTGCACCAACGACACATGTGCGATAATACAATTTATGATGTCATATTTGATATCCTGGATGTTAGTGTGAGCAGGGTATGGTTGCACAGCTGACCATAACTAGCGAATAGCTTGGATTTTCAATTTTACCTTGCAACCATAACATGCTTTTAACAATTTTTTATCCCTGAACTTCATAGGTTTTTTACCAGTGCAACCTAATTTACCAGAAACCTCATAAATTCTCTTGACAAACTTTGCACCTAAAAATAATTCTCCCCTCCCTTATATTAGCTTATATGTCCGTGGTCAGTATCACCAGTCTGTGGATGTACCTGGGGATAGCTGGCATGAATAGTATCCAAAATCACAGGGGAACACAATATTCTTTATTTGTTCTAGTAGAAAAGGTATAGGGAGAGCAGCAATGCAACATACATGTTTTACATCCCATATAAATTTGGAAATGTACATACTATTTTTTAAATTATAACACAATATTAGGGATTGTACCATGTATTGAATACAGTGGTACACCCGGTATAAACAATTCACTTCAACACCTGGCTGCCACTGAAGCACATTTGTTGCAGTGAGGAAAATCATTTCAAAACTTTAGTAAGTAAACAGTACCTTTTAATTTAATTTATAAGCATGCAGTATGGAATTGTAATAAATGTACCCACTAATGGTAAACCATTTTATATGTTTTACAAAATAATATAATTCTTTTACATATATAAACTATTAATCTCAATGTATTAGTTATCTCTCATAATTTCCAATCTAGAAAAACAGCAAGTAGAACAAAGCAATCATGAAGAAAAAAGTAGAAAAAATTCAAAGTAGATTGGAGAATATTGAAAATTGGATGAACAACTTATGTGTAGATATGAATGAAAATATAAATCAAATTGCAGAACTTTTTAAATATGTCAAAAATCATGTCATTTGAAATATTGATTTTAATTGTCCTACCTGTACATGTGACCCTTTCCCTATAAATCACCCGACTCATTTCAAGAGGACATTGCAGATTAACGTTTTGAAGAGATCTCTACTAATCTACTAATGATAAATTATTTGATATGTTTTACAAAATAATATAATTCTGTTACATATATATATATATAAACTATTAATTAGAAAAGTAATCATGAAGAAAAAAGAAGAAAACCTTCAAAGAAGATTGGCAAATATTGTAAATCGGATGAACAAATTATGTGTTTTTTTTAATGAAATTATAAATCAAATTTCAGAACATTGTACACATGATAAAAACCATGTCATCTGAAATATTGATTTTCATTGCCATACATGTACATGTGACCCTTTCCCCATCAATCACCCCAAGCATTTCAAGAGGACATTTCAGATTAACGTTTTGACGAGAACTCTATCCCTAATTCTCCTAATCATGTACATATAGCAGCCCAGAATTCCCCTATTTTTGTTTCCAACCATAATTCTGCCTCCCTATCATAATGTATTATAATTTAAATGTAATGGTAAATATGTGTCAATTTTTTTTAAACCACAATTTGAAGTCTGTGGGCTATATACATTTTCATGGCAACAATATTATATTACAGTGATGTCATGTTGTGTCGTTCGCAAAAACAGACCGCCATGTTGATGGTGACAATGGTGCACTTTTAATTAGTTTGAAAATGTCAGGACCTGGTCGTGGCAATTGTAGCATGCCAGAATGACATCCCCAACCGCGCAGATGTTCGCAAATAATCGTTGTGTCTGCACCGGCATGACGCACTTTAATTGGATTGCAAATGTCGAGACTTGGGCACGATCATCGCAGAACATCCGGGTGATGACACACTGGTGCGCTAATATTCATGAATAATCCCTGTTGAAAAAGAAAAAAACAAATGCAGGACCGTCAAACCAAACATAGACCACATTCTCTGGTCCTTTCAAAGTCAGCAACACAACTGGAGTAAATGCTCTGGAAATGTAGCAATCAATCTTTTATTTCAATTTCCACCAATTGTGGACAATATTTACCTGCATGACTCAGAACAGCTATGTGTGAAAACCCTCACCCTGCAGAGAAATGCTAGAAACACCTGACACTATCTACAGTGTCTCAGGGATAATACATGAATTGGACCACTTTGCAAGCATTGTTAAATTCACCATAAATACACTGGAGGAATACCTAATATACTTACTCGAAGTACTAGAGACAGAACACATCCCTATACATGAAATCCTACAAACCTCATACATCTGGAAACATACATGCAGTCTCTACAACCATGGTTCTCAAGACCATGTTTCTAAAGAACGATTTGTTCATGTATCTATAGCAAAGTGTCATACAATTCCATTTTTACCAACTTCTCCAAAGTGCAAACCATGACATATTATGTTCATTTTATAATTCAGACAATCTTTCAAACATACAAATGGATTCAATTGTAAAATTAATGCTATTAAGATACAATGCAGATGGCACTAAAAATAACTGTAAACTCATTAACTTCACACACAGCCAGGTATCTCTTGGCAAGAAAACATTCACAACTGTAGGCATAATAAACCATACTGTTACCACAACCAACCTAGGCCACTATATTGCATATGTGAAAAAAGGAAGTGGTTGGTTTGAATGTAACAACACTTCCATTACTCAAAAACAAAGGTTATCAGCAGATATAAGAATGCCTACTTAACATTCCTTAAACCCACATTTAGTCATTAAATTATGCTTTAAAATCACATTTACATTATTATGCAGTTAGAATACATCAAGTATCTAACTAATTTAAACATAAACAAACACACAAAACAAATGTCTTAATTACATTACACTTACGAAACACCATTACCTATCTAATTGCTTAATACATCCATACTTTCTACAAATACAAATGTGTCTCTTTTTCATAAACAACAGTCAAAACAAATTGAGAGAAAGATTAACAAGAATTACATTTTAACAATAAATGTACAAAATGGGTTTTTTCAATCCATCTTGCATTTATTTCCCATCACCCAATGATTACAATATGTTAATACAACAACAATGTATCACACACAAATGTTGTAGAAAACATAGTACATATAATGTTCTACTTATGAGGGTCAAAAAAATAAATGCATGTGTAAAACCTAAATTATGTATATCTTGCATACCATGTTCTATAACTAACTATATGTTCTTTTCTTTACAGAGAAAGAAACACAGATGTTCCCTTGTTACCATGTCTACTACTTCCCAAAATCAAACAATCCACTATTTGCCACATATACTGTGACTTCTACTCCAAAACTCACCTTGTGGCAGAAGTCACGTTGTCCAAACTACATAAAAACTAAACGCAAAGTAAGCGTACTGTCCAGAACATGGTCATATTTCTGTAGGCATGTGTCGTGATAAGCTGCTAGGCGCTTGCAGTAACCTGCATTTGCACTAACCCACTGAGCTATCTTGTGTGTACTAGAGCCTATTCGAAGCGTGGAGGAAAATGCTGACATCAACCAGGACTCTCGAACTGGGTGAGCCTGCATGCTTGCAAGGGGTTAATTGCAAAGGCCTTTTCTGAAGACATAAAACATCTAGCACAAGAGGCTCTGTGCAGCCCTTGGGAGTCAGGCATAGCTTTGCTCGTCTTCGCTCTGCGAGTCAGGTGCACTGATAAGGCAAGAATGCAAAACACAGTGCCCGAAGCCTGGGAGCCAAGGCTGGCTGTTTCCAGTCTTGTAACTTTCCAAGCAAAAAACATGTTTACTGCCAGGAGGGGAGAGCCTAGAAGCTTCTCGAAGATCTGACACGTCATGATGATTGACGTGCAGCTCCTAATAAGAGAACTATACTTGGACCTGGGAGGGGGGACTCATCCTGGACTGTTGGAAAGACGCGCATATCAAGGACAGTGCCTGGACGACCAACTGTCCGCTATCAGGGCCGAGGCTCCTAACATCACATCCCCGCTCTGGTGTAGGACTGTGGGGGCTTGGCCAGTCCTCCCCTCCTCTGTTGAGGAGTGCCGGGCACCTGTAGCGGCGAGGGTTCTGGGTGTGATCAGATCATACCTTCATCTACATTTCATTAGGAGCGTAAAACCAAATAATTGCATATTCATCTGTGATTGATAATTGGCATTATATAGCTTGCACTCTCTATTTCCACATTATTATAAATTGCTGCTTAGTTTTCATTAGTCATTGTAGATAATAAATGCAAGCATCATATTCTGTGTGATTGGCTTTTTTCCAGACTGAGTTCATTGTGCTTCTTAAACCTTATTTGTGTGGGAAGGTAATTAGGAGTGATTTACTTTGCACAAAGGGCTGGATCCCAGGGAGGTGCGGGTACTGTTTATCACTACAGCATGAAATGTAAAGTAATCCTACTTTAACACCTTCCATTCACATTACACCACCATAGAACATGAGCTTCCTTTCTGCGTATTTACTCCATTGATGCCCTATCCACCTCTACAGTTCACCTCCTCTTCCACAAAGAGAAGGCCTGACTGGTTGAGGCTCCTGATGTCTGTGGATATCCACAGTGTCCGTGGTCTCTGCAGTCCTCTTTGCCTGCAGGGTCTGACTGGCACATACGATAAGTCCGTAAACAGTCTCGCATGTCCGCAGGCATCGGTGCACAGGGCAGCCCTTATTCCCTTTTTACTCTTATATATGCAACACTCTGGGATTGGCTACTTTTAAACACCTACACACCCATCCACTAATCACATCCAAAACCCTACATCTACCCCTTCCATCTTTATTCAACAGGTCAGATCTATCTTTCAACTGTGAGAGGGAATCTGTCCTGTGATTCAGTCTGCTTTTTCACAACCTACTTAAAGTTTTTAACGATTTCTATTTACAAAACCTACAGGATCTACATTCCCAATTCAACATCTAAGAAGACATGCTACACGTATGTTTTAATTTTTGAAAGTAATATTCTATACCACCTTTTTATAATCAAACTTCAAGAATAACAGTTTTTCATGCTGAAAAACATACTTCACTACAACACCTATCCAAATAGTTCATTAGCGATTTTAAAAGTACTGCTGCTTGCATACTGACTGCTGCATGTGCTGGTCCTTATAGCGCTGCACACTTCCATAATTAATAATACCTCAATTACCAAGATAGAGTACAAAAGAAAATGCTATTATTTTATTTAAAAAATTACCTACTTTCTGTCAAAACTATAGCAAACCCTCATATTACACTGTATCATGCAACCTTGCCTTTGACTTCACTTCAACTATAACTGGTTTTCTGTGCTGCAAAACATGGTTCCCTACAACTCCTAACCCAATATTTCATTAGTGCTTTTAAAAGGACTTTTGTTTGCATAGCAACTGCTACATATGCTACTACTTTTAGCAGTGCAAAATGTCATAATTAAAAATACCCCAATTACCAAGCCAGACTACAAAAACAGAATCACCTGTTTTTGCCAAAACCATAGCAGAACTTCATATTACAATGTATTATAAAGCCTTAATTTTAACTTCAGGTCAACTATAAGTGGTGTTCTGTGCTACAAAACATGCTTCACTGTAGCATCCATCCCTACAGTTAATTAGTGCTTCTAAATGTTCTTCTGCTTGCATAGTGAATGCCATGTTTTACTACTTATATCAGTACACAATTTTCAAAGTTGCCAACCGTCTTTCTTTTACATTTTGAGATAAAAACATCACCAATGAATCCTACTCAAGAAAGCATGGAGAATTCAGGAACTACTCTTTCTAATGACTGAAACAGAGATAGCTATATAACACATGAAAACAAACTAGCACCTATGTATGGCCCCAAAAATTACAATAACCTGTTGTAGCTTGTCAGACAAAATGGATAGCCCTATAACAAGCCTTTGAAGCAAAATAACTGAGAATATTGAATTAATCTGGTAAAAACCCTTCAATCAATGGGCAATAATTCCGAACCAATCATTATGTTCCTACTCACATACACTTGTAACGCCAGTTACTAGTTGAAAAGGTTGAGCAAAATGTAAGTTTTATTCACATTAAATATGTAAAATGAGTTTTTACAATCTACCCTTGCATTTTTTCCCTATGACCCAATGATAAAAATATATTTATACAACAGCATTGTATCACACAACAGTGTTGTAGAAAACATGGTGCATACAATGTACTTACTCATGAGGATCAAAAAACGTAAATGTATGTATAAAACGGAAAGTATTTATATCTTTCGTACCATGTTGTACAATAATATTTTCTCTTCTTACAAAGAAACAAAGATGCTCCCTTGTTACCATGTCCACTAATTACCAACATCAAGAAATCAACTATTTGGCACATGTATTGAGACTCCTACTACTACTATACCCACACTCTGAAACTCCCATTGTGGCTGTGGCATGACCAGAGGTCACATTCCTCAAACTACATAACTACTAAAGGCAAACTAAGCACGTTATTCTGGCCAGGGCCAGTAGTCACATTGCTGCTACATTAAACGTGAAGTAAAAACATTGTTCTGGCTTTGGGCAGTTGTCAGAATTTTTGAGGCATGGCCGAACAATCTGGCCACTGGCCATGACCACAACAATATGTACTGTGACTTATTCTCCTACTATACCCACACTCCATGCAGCCATGCCCCAAACAATCTGCCCACATGCCATTGACACAACAATATATAGTGACTACTACAATTACAACTACTACTACTATACCCACACTCCAAAAGTGCTATTTTGCCTCTGGCCAGCGTTCACATTCTTCAAACTACATAACTATTAGACTCATCCAAAGCGCACTATTCTAACCACAGCCATTGACCAGATTGTTTGGAGCATTAAACCCAGAGGAAACATACTCATGTAGCCAAGCCCTAAACAGTATGACTATAGCCACAGTCACACTTACTACTCCTATTACATAAGTATTGAACCCAAATTGATTATTGTTGCAACATGTAATATAACACCACCATTCTCAATAGTTGTCAGTGGACAGTAAAGTGACCGTAAATATGTTTACAAACCTGCACGCAATAACAATATCATTGTCCGATTTCTTTTCGCCCCCACCTTTTCATGCAATATTTCATTCTCAAAATAACCAGAAATGTATTTTTTGGAGGTTTTTATACCAGTCATATCGGCTTGCTATGGGCGCAGTCCGATCCTCACGTTTCTCAATGGCCCTATAGTCAGCCATGTCTGTGAATGTTTTGTGGCTCTTTAATTGTTTCACAGGTGTCCAGGACACCAAATCAGTTAGTGAGCACATTGACCAGACAAGATTTCACTATTTATTTTGCCCTAAAATTGTATCATTTAATAAATATCTACTGAACAGTTTTGCACCAAATTTACAAAATCACGCTCTGTCCAACCGTATGTGCAGTAGCAGTGAGCATCAATTTTTTCCATTTAGATCTATCTGGATTTCAAAGGTTTTGGGACCTCCCTGTAACTTTGCCCCACTTGACAAAACCACACAAAACTGCACAATAATTCAGAGTCAACTCTATACATTTTTTTCATAGTTTCGTGAGGATTTGTCAAATGGAGCCAAAGTTTTAAGCTGTCCAAATACTGCTTGCCCTATGGGAAAGACAACTTAACCATAACTACGGGGTCGCTGCCACAGATCCTTTAATATATATTCAAGGACAAAACTTTAGTTGCAGGGGCGTTAAGGTTAGAACGTAACACAACAAAACCCCTGAAATTCAGCTAAAGGCAACTTGACTTCATGCCCAATGTAATTAGTGTTGTCACCATTGATGGCATGAGTGATGGGATTTGTAATGTCATCAGTGTTCTCATACAGCATGTAATGAGTGATGTCATCAGTGAGATAATCTGTGATATCATAATTGTGGTTATAGGCTGCGCAACAGGTGGCGTGAAGTTAAGGTGGTTCTAGCTGAATTTCAGAGGTTTTGTTGCGGTAAGTTCTGCCCTTAACATCCTTGTACCTAAAGTTTTTTCCTTGAATTTCAAGTTTTGTTTTAGAATGCATTACTTACCTTAACGTACTTGCAACTGAAGTTTCTTCCTTGAATTTCAAGGGTTTTGTTATTCCATACATAATTGACATTATTAATTGAGACAATTGGGCTAATGAAAATGATGTATCATCTGTAGAAAGTAAAATAAACAGAAATTATACAACCACATTTCCGCCCAAATAAACATGTTCTTAAAAACATTGAATATTTACATAACTATTTCAATTGTTTACATTTATATGTACTGTTGATAAATAGAATGTTATTACATTGTTACAGCAACTGTGTACACAGACAGGCCGATTCATGGAATTAATGTGCGCGGAAAAAACGGCGCACGCGTGCAAAAATGTGCGATTCGCAGTGAAATAGCGAAAATCACAGTGAAAGTGCGATTATCGCACAGAAAACATCGCACATCTATTCATGGAAGTCCGTGCACGCGCAAAATGTGGGATGTGCGCTGAAAAAGTGCGCGGCGCACGCTGGCGCACGCTGGCGCACAGGTCATCGAACGCCATGCGATAAGGCCACAGCGAATTCGCACATAGCGCGGCGCACATAACAAAAGTAGGCGTAACACGGGGCGTCACACGCAGAATGGGGAACAACTCGTGAAAATGTGGGCGCCACGGGGGAAGTACAGGAGGCAAGTGCGCAGAACGCCCACACGCTCGTCTACAACACGTATTCATGGAATCGAATAGGGAAAAACAGTGCACGGCCAAAGACGCGCACAGGCCCATACATGTCCGCCACACGAAAGCAGGCGGTAGCGTCCCTACGCAGGAAAAAAATGTGCGCCAAAGTTCTACACGCGCGAGAAGGCCCACACGTGATCGGGCCTGGGGGAGCGTGTGCGTGTATCTCAGAGGTGCGCGAGAAGTCTCACACGCGATCTGGCCTGGGGGAGCGTGTGCGTGTATTTCAGAGGTGCGCGTGAAGTTCCACACACGATTGGCCTGGGCGCGTGTATTACAGAGGTGCGCAAGAAGTACCACACGCGATTGGGCCTGGGGGAGCGTGTGCATGTATTACAGAGGTGCGCGAGAAGTTCCACACACGAATGGCCTGGGCGTAGTGCATTCCAGGGGTGCGCGAGAAGTTCCACATGCGATTGGCCTGGGCGCATGTATCTCAGGGGTGCGCAAGAAGTTCCACACGCGATTGGCCTGGGCGCGTGTATTTCAGGGGTGCGCAAGAAGTTCCACACGCAATTGGCCTGAGCGCGTGTATTTCAGAGGTGCTCGAGAAGTTCCACACACGATTGGCCTGGGCGCGTGTATTTCAGGGGTGCACGAGAAGTTCCACACGCAATTGCCCTGGGCGCGTGTATTTCAGAGGTGCGCGAGAAGTTCCACACGCGAATGGGCCTGGGGGAGCGTGTGCGTGTATTTCAGAGGTGCGCGTGAAGTTCCACACGCGATTGGCCTGGGCGCGTGTATTTCAGAGGCGCGCGAGAAGTTCCACACGCGATTGGCCTGGGCGTGTGTATTTCAGGGGTGCGCGAGAAGTTTTAACACGCGATTGGCCTGGGCGCGTGTATTTCAGGGGCTCGCAGGTGTTTTTACACGCGATCGGGCCTGGGGGAGCGGGGTACGTGTATTTCAGGGGCTCGCGGGTGGTTTTACACGCGATCGGGCCTGGGGGTGCGGGGTACGTGTATTTCAGGGGCTCGTGGGTGGTTTTACACGCGATCGGGCCTGGGGGAGCGGGGTGCGTGTATTTCAGGGGCTCGCGGGTGGTCTTACACGCGATCGGGCCTGGGGGAGCGGGGTACGTGTATTTCAGGGGCTCGTGGGTGGTTTTACACGCGATCGGGCCTGGGGGAGCAGGGTACCACTCACCGTCTGCCTTGCGTGTAGAAGAACGCGTAGCCAACACCCACCCACTGTGAAGTAATAGCGTGTGAACCCCAACGCCTGCAAGACACAAGCACCGCACCCCACGAAAAGCAACGCCCGTGCGCGATACGTCACAGACAAGCATACGCGCTAAGGGCCTTTGGTCCAATGGAATCGCGTATGCGTGCTGACGCGCTTACGCGCTAAGGGCCTTTCCTCGATTCACACACTGACGTGCAGAATTTTCACGTGCCAAATCACTCCGTATGCACACGGAAGACCACGCTCCTGCCCAGAAGGCCAAACTACTGCCCCCCAGAGCCCCGAGCACGCTCCCACCTGCCATCTGCTGCTGTCTGACTGCCTGCTGCCCACGTGCCCTGCCATTTGCTGCCTGCACATCAGACAGGGGTGCTGTTGCTGTGACCACCCCTGCTGGAACCGAAGACTCCCGACTGTGATTCCATCGCTCCACAGCCCAGCCCCAGGACCCAGTTGCCCACCCACTCCTGCCTCTGGGGTTGTCATGTCGGGCACTGCAACATCTGGCACCACTGACAACCCCCGGCCAGAGAGGCAGAGGGGCATCAGCTTCAGTGCCACTGAAGTTGGTGTCCTGGTGGAGCAAGTCCTGGGGCAGTATGATGCCCTCTTCGGAAGTTCCCGCGCCGACGAGGAAGGACGGACTCGGATCTGGACTGACATCGTGACTGCCATCAACGCGGAGGGGGTGGCAGTCCGCGACTTCCAACATGTCAAGAAGCGCTGGGAGGACTTCAGGTCCAGGACCCTGAACAAGGCCCGGCGCCTCTTGAAGGCAGCGGATGCCAAGGGGCGCCGGGGCCACTTGTCAGAAGTTCCGATGAGGGTCCTGGAACACATATCCCCAGCGCTCCACGTCCAGGTCCTTGAGAGGCAGACCCGTCTGGCGACGAGCGGTAAGTGTACATGCATCCTGATTGTGAGCTGTGCGTGTGGTGATGTTTCAGTAGTGTGCAGGTTGCACATCTGTTTGTATGGGGTCGAGTATGGGTGGGGGTGTACAGGGCCGTGGGCTAACACATGCGAGGGCTGTAATGTGTGAGACATGGATGGTGCTTGTGTGTGTAGGCTTGAATGCCAGATGCAGTTGTGTGGGCACACATGTTTGGATGAATGTGTATGTAAGTAGACATGTCCGTGATGTCACGCATGCATGTTGTTTTCAGCTGCATGTATCAGCACTTTGTAATGTACATTTGTGTGTATTTGACAAGGGTGCAACAGTGATGCAACATGGATGCATGTGACAGCGGGATGTGGAAGCCTGATTGGCAGATGTGACATGGATGCCCATCTGTACACTGCGACACTTGGCAGAGGTGTACACATGCATGCAAGTGTGGTGGTGTGTGTACATGTGTGGTGTACTTCCTGTGTTGCATGTGATGTCTGGCTCACCTTTGCCTGCTCATGCTGTTGTATGGGTATGGATGGTGCTGGCAGTTGCGATATGGCTGTGGTATGGCTCATGTGTGCGAGTTGAAATGACATGTGTGTTGGGGATTGTGATGGCATGTCTGAGGTTTGCCAATGCCACTCATGTACAACTGTCATGTGTGTATGTGTCCATTGTACAGTGCCCTGATGCCTGTGTTTTATTTCTCCCTGTCTGCAGCGTCAACTGATGAAGAGGGCGGAGAAGGTGCTGTGGAGCACAGCGGCGGGTATCCCACCGCCAGCCGGAGACGCAAGGCCCGGCTCCCCTCCCATGTTGTCATCTCGTCGGGGAGTGAGGAGTCCGGTGCCGCGTCCCAGGCCGCAGCTGCCGGGGTGAGGTCCAAGAGGCGGAGGTTGGAGTTGGACTCCTCGGCAGCAGAAGGGGCAGCTGGGACCCCACAGGGCACGGAGTCATCCAGGTTGGTGGGGGGTTTGGTGGAGGAGGAGGCCGTGCAAGCAACAGAGACGGGGTCTGGAGGTGGGGATCCCACTGGTGCTAGTGGTGCAGTGCAAGACCAGGGACAGGAGGCATCACAGGCCGCCGCGGAGGTGCCTGTGTACAATCCTGTCCCTGATCCTGTCCCTGCATCATCTTGCACCAGCAGGGATGCCTACGTCCAGACCGGTTTTCAGGCAGGGGATGAGCAAACGACAACTGGCCTTCCTCTGCCTGCGGACGTGGCTATCCGGGTCCGGGTTGAGCCTGTCCTGACTGCTGTGGCGTTGCGTGAACGGGCCATGCGAGGTGACCTGCAGTCTTTTCATGAGGAGACTGCACGTCATCTCGAATGGCTCGTTGACCACGTCAGCCTGCTGGGACAGGTCACCCAGGCCGGATTCCTCCGTTTGATGGGGCTTGCTACGACCCCCTCCTTAACTGAACCCCCTACGCGCCAGTCGTCCTGCGTGCCATCGTCCCACCCATCAGTCACCTTGGTGCCCTGTGGAGCTGCCTCTGATGGTGCGGCCAGGCTGGTGAAGGAGACATCCCTGCCACAGTCGTGAGTCAGACGTCCAGCAGGGGTGGCCACATCAACGACTGCACCCTAGCCGGCGGAGGATGTGCAGGCAGCAGGAGGCAGTGCATGGGCAGAGGCACAGCAGCAGCAGCAACGTGGTGGGAGCCATGAAGGCTCGGGGCCTTCAACATCGGAGGGGCAGGCATCGGCCGGGGGGCAGGAGGACCCAGGACAGAGAGTGTCTTCCGTGTGGCAGCGGTTGGGCCACGCCATAGATGCGGAGCGGCAGCGGACGGAAGAGGCACGGCTCACAATGGTCAGGGCGGAGAACTCCATGCGGAGGGCCCTGAGGCGGGCCGAGTGCCTTGAGGCAATCCGCAGGGGGTTGGAGGTGGACACGTCGACGGCCCTGCGGACCCTCAGGGCCATGGAGGAGGACCGCCTCCGGGACATTGAGCAGGAGTTCGATGATGCCCTGGGCCGGGACATCCAAAAGTGAGCCGTCAGACTAGCCCGCTGCCCTTGTACATAGTTATGTAGGTAGTGTTAGGTTTCCTTTGTTTTTTTATTTATTTTGGACCTTTTGGACATTGGCCACATTTTTGTATATAGTTTATTTTATTAGTTAGTGTTGTTAGATAGGTTTCATTTATTTTGTTGGGATAATGGACCCTGGCTTGTTCGTCTGTACATAGTCCACTGTTGGATTTTATTTTTCTTTCACAATTTACCCATGGAGCAATGGCTTTCAATTATTATTTCCCATTGGATTTTCTTTTGTGGACAGTGACTTTGGACACCATTACTTTGGATTATGATTTTTGGTTTTGCTTTCTTTCACGGACATGCTTCTTTTCATTTTTGTACATTCCCATTTCTGTTTCTTTATTTTTGAATCTATTTATGTTTCCTTTAATGCATATTTTTTTATCAAACTTCAATGTGTAGTATCATCTCATTGGTTTCATGCATATCATCATATGGGTTTTGAGATTCACTGACACCCATTGGGTGTATGTGAGAGACATGTGTCTGTTTCGAAACTTGCAATTGGTGTTCTGTCATGTAATTGCCATTTCTGAGTGGGTGGATGCAATACTCGGGTGTGTATTTTGCATTTGGAGGCTGACCATAGGGACCAGGGATCTAGATTGTGATGACATGTTGGCTGGGGAACATGAGTTGGGGCCTGCTGGCAGGTGCCCCACAGTGCTGGGGGGTGGGGGTGGTGGGGAACATGAGTTGGACATGGGTGGGGGCCTGCTGGCAGGTGCCCCACAGTGCTGGGGGTGGGGGTGGTGGGGAACATGAGTTGGACATGGGTGGGGGCCTGCTGGCAGGTGCCCCACAGTGCTGGGGGGTGGGGGTGGTGGGGAACATGAGTTGGACATGGGTGGGGGCCTGCTGGCAGGTGCCACACAGTGCTGGGAGGTGGGGGTGGTGGGGAACATGAGTTAGACATGGGTGGAGGCCTGCTGGCAGGTGCCCCGCAATGCTGGGGGTGGGGGTGCAAGGGGACATGAGTTGGTGATAATTAGTGCAAGGAGACATGTGCCTTTGCTGGTGGGCATGCCCATGTTGGGTGGGCTGCCTGCGGGACATGACCAGGGATGCAGGGTAGTCCCCTGTGGTGTGGGCTGCCTGCAGGGGCCGTGGAGGGTGTACAGGGAACACCTGGGAGGACCCACAATGCCAAATCACATGTAGGACTCCCCGGCACCCCTGAAATACACGTACCCTGCTGAAATCGCGTGTGAAACTTCCCGCGCACCCCTGAAATACCCGCACGCAGCCCAATCGCGTGTGAAACTTCTTGCGCACCTCAGAAATACACGCGTCCAGGCCAATCGCGTGTGAAACTTCCGGCGCACCCCTGAAATACCCGTACGCAGCCCAATCGCGTGTGGAACTTCTCACGCACCTCTGAAATACACGCACACGCTCCCCCAGGCCAATCGCATGTGAAACTTCTCGCGCACCTCTGAAATACACGCGCCCAGGCCAATCGCGTGTGGAACTTCTTGCGCACCCCTGAAATACACGCGCCCAGGCCAATCGCGTGTGGAACTTCTCGCGCACCTCTGAAATACACGCACACTCTCCCCCAGGCCAATCGCGTGTGGAACTTCTGGCGCACCTCGGAAATACACGCGCCCAGGCCAATCGCGTGTGGAACTTCTCGCGTACCCCTGAGATACACGCGCCCAGGCCAATAGCGTGTGGAACTTCTCGCGCACCTCTGAAATACCCGCACGCAGCCTAATCGCGTGTGAAACTTCCCGCGCACCCCTGATATACCCGCACGCAGCCCAATCGCGTGTGAAACTTCTCGCGCACCTCTGAAATACACGCGCCCAGGCCAATCGCATGTGGAACCTCTCCCGCACCCCTGAAATACATGCGCCCAGGCCAATCGCGTGTGGAACTTCTCGCGCACCTCTGAAATACACGCACACGCTCCCCAAGGCCAATCGCGTGTGGACCTTCTCGCGCACCCCTGAAATACCCGCACGCAGCCCAATCGCATGTGAAATTTCTAGCGCACCTCTGAAATACACACGCCCAGGCCAATCGCGTGTGGAACATCTCGCGCACCCCTGAAATACACGCGCCCAGGCCAATCGCGTGTGGAACTTCTCGCGCACCTCTGAAATACCCGCACGCAGCCCAATCGCGTGTGAAACTTCCCGCGCACCCCTGATATACCCGCACGCAGCCCAATCGCGTGTGAAACTTCTCACGCACCCCTGAAATACACGCACCCAGGCCAATCGCGTGTGGAACTTCTCGCGCACCTCTGAAATACACGCACACGTTCCCCCAGGCCAATCGCATGTGGAACTTCTCGCGCACCTCGGAAATACACACGCCCAGGCCAATCGCGTGTGGAACTTCTCGCTTACCCCTGAGATACACGCGCCCAGGCCAATCGCGTGTGGAACTTCTCGCGCACCTCTGAAATACCCGCAGGCATCCCAATCGCGTGTGAAACTTCCCGCGCACCCCTGATATACCCGCACGCAGCCCAATCGCGTGTGGAACTTCTCGCTTAGCCCTGAGATACACGCGCCCAGGCCAATCGCGTGTGGAACTTCTCGCGCACCTCTGAAATACCCGCATGCAGCCCAATCGCATGTGAAACTTCCCGCGCACCCCTGATATACCCGCACGCAGCCCAATCGCGTGTGAAACTTCTCGCGCACCTCTGAAATACACGCACCCAGGCCAATCGCATGTGGAACTTCTCCCGCACCCCTGAAATCCATGCGCCCAGGACAATCGCGTGTGGAACTTCTCACGCACCTCTGAAATACACGCACACGCTCCCCCAGGCCAATCGCGTGTGGAACTTCTCGCGCACCCCTGAAATACCCGCACGCAGCCCAATCGCATGTGAAACTTCTTGCGCACCTCTGAAATACACGCGCCCAGGCCAATCGCGTGTGGAACTTCTCGCGCACCCCTGAAATACACGAGCCCAGGCCAATCGCGTGTGGAACTTCTCGCGCACCTCTGAAATACACGCACACGCTCCCCCAGGCCAATCGCGTGTGGAACTTCTCGCGTACCCCTGAGATACACGCACCCAGGCCAATCGCGTGTGGAACTTCTCGCGCACCCCTGAAATACCCGCACGCAGCCCAATTGCGTGTGAATCTTCCCGCGCACCCCTGATATACCCGCACACAGCCCAATCGCTTGTGAAACTTCTCGTGCACCTCTGAAATACACACGCCCAGGCCAATCGCATGTGGAACTTCTCGCGCACCCCTGAAATACACGCGCCCAGGCCAATCACGTGTGGAACTTCTCGCGCACCTCTGAAATACACGCACACGCTCCCCCAGGCCAATTGCGTGTGGAACTTCTCGCGCACCCCTGAAATACACGCGCCCAGGCCAATCGCATGTGAAACTTCTAGCGCACCTCTGAAATACACGCGCCCAGGCCAATCACGTGTGGAACTTCTCGCGCACCCCTGAAATACACGCGCCCAGGCCAATCGCGTGTGGAACTTCTCGCGCACCTCTGAAATACACGCACACGCTCCCCCAGGCCAATCGCGTGTGGAACTTCTCACGCACCCCTGAAATACACGCGCCCAGGCCAATCGCGTGTGAAACTTCTCGCGCACCTCTGAAATACACGCACACGCTCCCCCAGGCCAATCGCGTGTGGAACTTCTCACGCACCCCTGAAATACACGCACACGGTCCCCCAGGCCCGATCGCGTGTGAATCTTCTCGCGCACGCGTGTTCCCGAGACCCGTAATACGCGTTCCCCGCTTTGCGTTTGCTGTTTGCCAGTCCGGTAAACTGGTACAGTGTTGGCGCAGCCCTTTGCGATGGTTTTGCGATCTTGATGGCTTTTCCTTGCGTGAGGGGGGCGTAACTGGCGCTGCTGCAGGGTCGCTGCGCCACTCTGCGCCACGTCTACTTTTGGAGGCGAGAATCCATGAATACGCTGTGCACGGAAATTGATTTTATCGCACGCGGTTGGCGCAGACATTCGCACGGGCACGCTGTGCGCCAGCCGCGTGCGACACTTTTGTGAGGAATTACATGAATCGGCCTGAGAATATACTCAATATATCTTAAAATATATATTTACAAGACTACTGCCCATATATATATGTAGATATGTTTTTTTAAACAGTTTTATAGCCGTGGCTACCAACGACGCATGCGTGGCTAAATGCAGCAATGACTACGGAGGGAGGGGGGTTTTCTCGCAGCTTCCAGATGGGATAACTGCTGCTATAATGAAATACATAAGGATATGTAGTTATTTTACCACACTCTGTTTTGAAAGCATCAATTAAGGGGCTTTGACCCATATTTACACTATGTGTTTTTATTGTCTATTTTTATAACTGAAAAGTTGGCCCTGAAAAGAACTGTTTTGGGACGAAAGGTAAAAAGAGATAGGAACCGGAAAGGGAAAAACAATAGGATTCATACATATAACAAAAGATAAAAAAGAAGACATTTTCTTTTTGCATTTTATATTTTGTACATTTGTTTGTGTTTTTTTTCTCTAAAGAATGGGGTAAACAAAAATTGACACTTAGAAATATACCTAGCGTTGGCAATAGCTGTATGTTCTGAAAGAGCCTTGCCCAAAGTGTCTAGGTTGTGACCTCCCACCTCGATCAAGCTGTGACAGGTTTTGCACATCACCACAAAGTTAGAAAGATCAGGTGCATGCAGGATGGGCTGAGGTTGGGTGCTAGTTGGTTGAAATTAACTAGTGATTGTATTAGAACTCTGTGGCACAGATGATAAACATTGCTGTGCTAATCTTACTCCATGCACTTTCACCTTTGTTTCACATGAGCATTCCCTATGATTCGCCCACTTCATCCCAATGAACATGAACAAGATGTTGAATTAACATTGATGTTCCCAAGCTTTGTGACAGCTTGTGCGGAGGTCCCCTCTGCACAACCTTACCACAGAAATTACACATGACCTCCTCGATCTCCTTTTTGCTGTGTTTGACCTTTATGCAGAAATATTGCCAACTTTCAGCTAATTTTTTCGTGCACATTGCTTCTTCAGTGGCGGTAGAGCTGAAGCCACCCACACCACATCATCATCATTGCTGGTCGTAGTCCATTTAAAATGCAAACACAATGAAAACTGTAAACATACACAACAGAACAAGGACTCTGCACTTAATATAAAAATCTAACAAACTAAAATAACAAAAAATGAAAAACTACAATGCACATGACAAAGGACAAAGCTTTAGGAAGGTAAAAAAGGAATGGATAAATCAAGTTACTGCTTTTAAAAGGTCATGAAGGCTCACAATAAAGTTCACCCACGAAGAGACAAAAAGCAATTACAGAAAACAAGAAATAGGTGCTTGGTAGAGGGGTATACCCGCGGTTAAGTGATACAGCCAATCGGTACGTGTTTCCCGTACACGCGAGCACGCCCAAGCGCAGTGACGTGTTTGCACCTAAATTATTCACCAATCGCATGGCCCATTAAGCAGATGTGCCTGCATGTGGCAATATCCATATCAAGGGAAGGCCCAATCACTTACAAATCTACGTTCACGTGACTTTGCAGTTTCGTGCCTGCTTTTGACAGCCATTTGGATCATGGGCTGCGGTGCCCACCTAGCTGCGTCAAAGACCAACCCAATGACACACTGGCGTATAGTGACACGGCTACGCCCATGCCATTTGATGAAATCCGTCTGTGAAAACTTGCAGTTCCTTCCCTACTCCTAAGTCGATTCTTGTCATCTGATCGCATAACATACTTCAGCAGATCTACTACTCCAAGCCCTTTTTTCAGCACAAGCGAGAACCACAGTTAACAGATTGGACTTTATCTTTGGAACGTCCCTATTGGTACTATCCATTCCGGCAGTACTCTCAAGAACATCTACCACACAGGTTTTTTTTTTAGCCAACAGCTTTTTTCCCTGGAGTTTTGGGACTGGCTCCTGGGAGATCACCGGATTTGGTTCCCATCCGGTCACAGTGGCCTCTGAGGAGCCACGTCCTTATTTATGCCAAAGGAGAACCAAAAAGAAAAGGAACCAAAGAAGTACAGAAGAAGACAGGATTGGGCAACTTCTACTAGCTCCACCGGAGACTCAGGTGAGGAGGATTTGGGCAGAGAGAAAGGGGAAGTTGTAGGCTTTGGCAGTATATAACACCCAGAGAAGACTTGAATGGCTACGCCAGAACAAATACAGGAGATGTGCAATGCCATTCAAGGCCTGCGAGTCGACATGAAAGCACTCCAGGCTGAAAACCAAGCATTGCGGAACCAAGCCGCAATCAGAGATGAAGTAAGAGGTGAATTACCGGCAATGCCTTTCTCCATGCCCAAGTACGACGGAAACCCAAAAGGTATAAAGGATTTTCTTGATGCATGCTCAGTATACTTTTCCTTCAGAAAGAGGGCCTTCGAGTCTGGAAGAGCCCGGGTAGGGTTCTTGGTATCCAACCTGACAGGTAATGCCTTGAGATGGGCAACACCTCTGTTGACGGCTGAGGATCCATCAGTGAACGACTATGCCTTGTTTATTCGAAATTTACAGATACGGTTTGAGAGGCCAGAAGTTCAGTACTCAACATATGAGGCACTGTTGGACGTTAGACAGGGGAACCAAGATGTGCAATCCTACATATCTCAATTTCAAGGGTTGGCTACCTTGGCCGGATGGCCGGATACCGCTCAGCAGACCATATTCCGTAGAGGACTCCAAGAGGTGATAAAGGACGAATTGGCTCGAGTAGCCAGGCCTGACACTTTTGCTGAGCTAGTAACCTTGGTTCTATTGATCGAATTCAGAGTAAACGAGAGACGCCATGAGAGGAAGAGAGTCCGAGGAGGTCAGCCGAACTATAACCCTCCTCCATTATCAAAGGATAGATCCTCCACTGAGGAACCAATGCAGATCGGAGCTACTCGTGGACCTCTGACATCAGAAGAAAGAAGACGCAGGCGCGAGCTAAACCTATGCATGTACTGCGGGTACTCCAAACATCAACTGAAGGACTGTACCGAGATTCCCTTCCAGCGTTCGGGAAACGCTCAACCTCGTCCCTCTGCAAGGGAGGCAACGGGGAGAGTAGCTCAAGTCCTTGCAACCCCACAAGATCAGGAGAAGGAGCAGAGGATAACAGTTTAATGATTTTTCAAGTATCATTAACCACAACAACAGGAAGTTGTATTCCGGTTCTAGCAATGTTGGACTGCGGAGCAGCAGGCAACTTTATTGATATCTCCTGGGCTAAGGACAACATGATCGTTCTCCAACCCAAGAAGAAGGTAATACCAGTAGAGGGAGTAGACGGTCATCCTTTATCCTCTAGACCTATCACCATTGAAACACTACCCATGCAGATATAAATGGGTAACCATCACGAAAAGGTCATTTTTGACATGATTAGAGCAGCACTCTTCCCTCTCATACTTCACAACCCGTGCATCAACTGGAGTGCCAATCGATTGAGTTTTGCTTCCGAATACTGCGGTAATAACTGTATCAAGGTACCACAACCTGAGGCACAATCCGCCTACCAGGTAGCCCAACCACAGTTGACAATTTCAGCTATTCCAGTGCAATACAAGGAATACGAGGATGTATTCGAAGATGTTCTGCGCAAACTCCTTCCACCTCATCGCCCTGAGGACTGCAGCATCGAGCTCAAGGAGGACGTACCCTTGCCCTTTGGAAGGATGTATCCATTATCCCAACTAGAACGTACTGCACTTAAGGAATATCTCGATTCCAATCTCAGCAATGGGCTGATCAGAAGTTCGAAGTCCTCAGGCGGTACGTCTTTGTTTTTTGTAGCAAATAAGGGTACCAAAGAACTTCGTCCTTGCATCAATTACCGTGGATTGAACAGTATTACTGTTCGGGACAGATACCCCATGCCCCTCATCAGGGATATTCTAGAAGCTGTTAAGGACTCACAATTCTTCACTAAGATTGACTTACGAGGTGCCTATCATTTGCTAAGGATACGTCATGGCGATGAATGGAAGACCGCCTTCCGAACACCGCTGGGGTTGTTTGAGTACTGCGTAATGCCTTTCGGTCTAGTGAATGCCCCAGCGGTGTTCCAGAGATTCATGGACCGGGTGTTTTCGAACATGCTCAACATATCTGTTGTAGTATATCTGGATGATATCCTGGTATTCTCCAGCTCACTACATGAACACCGTACTCAGGTTAAGGAGGTTCTTCGTAGGTTAAGAGAGAACGATCTGTTTGCCAAGCCTGAGAAGTGTTCATTTGAAGTTTCAGAGATACCTTATCTTGGATTCATAACCTCTTCTACAGGCATACGGATGGAGCCAGATAAGGTTAAGGCCATTCTCAGATGGCCTGAACTCACATCGGTCAAGGAGGTCCAACGCTTTCTCGGATTGGTGAATTTTTACCGCCGCTTCATTCCGCATTTTTCTAAGATGGTGTTACCTCTAACCTCACTCCTTAAGAAGGGAGTTCTTTTTTCCTGGAATCCAGTGGCCCAGAAAGCATTTGCCACACTAAAGGAACTATTCACCACAGCTCCTGTTCTTATACAAATAGACCAGTCAAAACCTTTCATAGTTGAGACTGACACCTCCGGCGGTGCTCTGGGAGCTGTGCTTTTACAGGAGGACAGAGAAGGTCAGGAACACCCTATCGCTTATTACTCACAAACCCTCACCATCAGTGAGCGGAATTATTCTGTACTTGAGCGAGAATTGCTGGCCATGAGAATGGCTTGTGAAGAGTAGAGACACCTCTTACAAGGAGCAACCAATCCATTCCTCATAAGAACCGACCATAGAAACCTAAGGGTCCTCCAGCAGATGGAATGTCATAACTCACGTCATGCCCGCTGGGCCTATTACTTTTCGACCTTTGATTTCCATATTACCTACATACCAGGTAAATTGACCGGGGTAGCTGATGCTCTTTCCAGAAGTTGGCTTGAGCCCGGACAGGAGAAGGCTGCATTGGTCAATGAAGAGAAGTTGTTACCCAAACAAAGATTCATAGCTGTGATCAATCTCTATCTCCAGAAGGTACAGGTACATATCGAGGATTCATTCCACAGAAGAACCTGCACGAAACGGACACCTGCTTCCAAGGGTCTACAAGAGAGAGAAGGGTTATGGTTTTACAAGTCAGCTCTTTTTCTACCCACTCAAGAACTCCAAGAACAAGCACTCAGCTTATGTCATGACCTTCCACTGGCTGGACATAGAGGCCAGAAGGCCACACATGAGCTACTAACCCGAAGCTTCTGGTGGCCTTTGGTTAATTCTAACGTTAAGTCATATGTCAGGTCTTGTTCAGTTTGTGCCAGTGCTAAGGTGTCTAGGCAGAAACCTATTGGTCTATTACAGCAACCTGATCTGCCCACTCGCCCTTGGGAAAACATCTCTATGGATTTTATTGTGGACCTTCCTTCCTCTCAGGGAAAGACAGCAATAATGGTAATGGTTGACTCGTTTTCCAAACAAGCCCATTTCTCTTCTCTAAAAGGAGTACCCTCGGCAGCAGAAACAGCCTCATAGTAGTAAGGCTACATGGACTACCCCGGGTGATCATTTCTGACAGGGGCGTTCAGTTCACTTCAAAGTTCTGGTCCATACTTTGTAAGGAGCTAGGAATCCATAGAGCAATGTCATCGGGTTATTAGCTGCAGTCTAATGGACAGACGGAGAGACCCAACGCCACTCTTGAAGAGTACCTCCGTTGTTTCTGTAATAAGGAACAAGACTATTGGGACTATTGGGACTATTGGGATTCTTTGATCCCCATGGCAGAGTTTGTATATAACAATACTTGCCACACATCTATTGGTATGAGTCCATTTCTGTGTACTTACGGCTATCACCCTCACTTCTTTCCCAAGATTGGCTTTAGCGATACCAAGGCGCCGTCTGTGGATAAAACATTGGTTGAAATCCAACAGATACATGCCTCTGCTCTACATACCTTGGAAGAAAGCAGGATGAATTCCAAGAGATACGCTGACACCAAGAGAAGACCAGTACCTCAATGGGGTCCTGGATCTCTAACCTGGCTTTCCACCAGGTACTTACCCAGGTGGGCGATATTAGGCAAATTCACCCCGAGATATATTGGTCCCTTTCATATAGAGGCTAAGATCAATCCTGTGGCGTACAAATTAAAGCTACCTGCTCATTTCAGTAGAATACACCCTGTATTCCATACCTCCTTGTTGAAAGAACATATCGAGGATTCATTCCACAGAAGAACCGAAAGAAAGACATCAAGACGTCCCCGATTCCAGAGGAGTATGAAGTAGCCAGATTGACAGATTCACGTTACAAACAAGGAACATTCCAATACCTAGTTCATTGGAAGGGTTACCCGGTTTCCGAAAGAACTTGGGAACCTAGGTCGCATATACATGCCTCAGAACTAATAGAGAAGTTTCACAGACTATATCCCAGTAAACCAGGAGGGTTCCGGCATAGAAGGGGGTATACTGTTATGCACCAGCCATGGAAGTTATGGTATAGGTGGAGATACACCTAACTTGGATGCCTTCAATGTCGTTACGATCTAGTCTTCCACCAAGATGGCGGCCGGAGCGTATATACGCATCACGCACAGTAACAACGGTGCGTTGTATCATCGTTAACCATTAACTTTGTACGTTGCCCCCTTTGCTCGTATTACTCTGTTTAACAGATAACCTTACTGCTTCCTTGCCTTCGGCCTTTTTCCCTTTCTGCAATCACCCGCGGTGTCATCTCTTCCAGGTGTATTACTTGTTCAGCGGTATTTTCTGGTAAGATCACGGGAGTATTCTTCTATCCCTCCTTCGGTTCCTATCCCATCTTCTTTCGTTTCTACTTGTGTATTACTGGTCTTTTCCGTTCTACACCCTTCTATCTTTTTCTTACTTCCCGATTCTGCCATTTCTACTTACCCTTTTCTTATTCCTTTCGTGTTCTGTCTTCCGTGTTTCATAGGCTCTGTTTGCTTCCAGTTCTCCTACCAGTGTTCACATTTCTTGGCTACCATTTTTCTCAGTGCCGAGGTTCTTGGTGCCGCCAGTTTCCTGCGGAGCCGCTGGTCCAACATACCGCCTGCCTCCTGCGGTACTTGCTGGATTTGCAGTTTCCTTCGACAACATCTACCTTCTGCGGTGCATGCTGGAACTTGCAGTTCCTTCCCTACTCCTAAATCGATTCTTGTCATCTGATCGCATAACATACTTCAGCAGATCTACTACTCCAAGCCCTTTTTTCACCACAAGCGAGAACCACAGTTAACAGATTGGACTTCATCTTTGGAACGTCCCTATTGGTACTAACCATTCCGGCAGTACTCTCAAGAACTTCTACCACACAGGGGTTTTTTTAGCCAACGGCTTTTTTCCCTGGCGTTTTGGGACTGGCTCCTGGGAGATCACTGGATTTGGTTCCCATCCGGTCACGGTGGCCTCCGAGGAGCCACGTCCTTATTTACGCCAAAGGAGAACCAAAAAGAAAAAGAAACCAAAGAAGTACAGAAGAAGACAGGATTGGGCAACTTCTACTAGCTCCACCGGAGACTCAGGTGAGGAGGATTTGGGCAGAGAGAAAGGGGAAGTTGTAGGATTTGACAGTTTGTCTATATTTGTACTACTTTTTTTCTTTTTTGAAAAACGTTTTCATTTTTTGTGGCATTGTCTTTTTAGTGTTGTCATTTTTATTGTTTTACATTTTCTTCCCCAGTTGGACATTTCAACATACCCAACCATGATAGCAGCAGCGATGACGATGTCATCTGGGTCCCCAAACCATCGCCACCCAGGAAGAAATCCACAGGAATAAAAACCGCTGCAGACAGTTGGAGATATTTCAAGGTAAAAGAACACTGCTCTAAAAATGAGGCAAATGATGTACAGCACATGAAGACTCTAAGACGAGGAGCATCAAATGTGCCGTCACAAAGCCTTGGACCATCTGTGATGATCAATCATCTGGCGAGAGTGCATTGGGAGGATGTGGATGACACATATCGTAAATCGCGTGAACACCTCACACTTAAAATGCATGGCACTCATGCATTAGGTGCACGGAAATCAGCTCCACCGCCAGCACCGGAATCCACCAGTGGGATGTCACCAACACTGAATAAACCCTCAACTTCTACACAGTGTCAACTCCACCTGTTCCAGTGTACCTGCTCTCAATATCTCAGTTATGAGAGTCATGTGTGAACTATACCACCAATGGGTAGCCATGGGAGGTGCCACAACTAAGGATTGGGAGAAGTTAATATCTCAACACCAGATTAACTGTCATCCTTAGTTTTTTTTTAAAGTGGCATTTTGTGTTTGCTGTTTTTTTAGAAAAAAATACAAAAATAAAAACAAACCATAACAAAAAAACATACCTTTTTATTTTAACTCCCTTTATTATATGTTTCATCCTTATGTGTTTCCTTCCCTGTTCCATCCCCCTCTTTCATTCCACCAAAACAGCACTTTTAATGGCCATCCTTTAAGTCACAGAAATAGATGAAATTGAACATAGACTGCAAAAATATATTGCAATATTAATTGCAATTTGTTTTCTGCAGTTTGAGTGACTAAAATCCCCCAAAATGTTTACTTGTAACCATGGTAACCACATTAACGGAGGGGCTTGTAGCCATGGTAGAATCACTCCAGTGGTTGTTCATCTTAGCCACGCCTGCATATACCTGCATCTCATTGGCTGATGTTGTAGCCGCATCTATAAATAATAATATTTTAAAAAAATACAAATCTGTGTGTATACATATGTGCATTGTACATATATATGTATATATATGTATATATATGCTATATTTATGAGATGTCTTACCTAATAGCTTTATATGTGTCTTCTTTGTTCAATAATAGTAACTCTAAAACAGAATGAAATGTATTTCATAATAAAATAAAATGCATATTCATGCTTTTTTCATAATGTTACTAAGTGAATTCTGAATGTATTCCTAGTACACAACCACTAAAGGTTGTATTCATTAATCTTGTTATAGAGGAAAAAAAAATCTTGTTGGAGAGAAAAAAACTCTATTTACTTCTTTAAATATTTAACAATACATATATATATATATATATATATATATATATATATATATATATGTATATATATATATATATATATATATATACACAAATTATATACTATCTCACTTTCTACAAGTATATCTGCATGACAGGTTAACAAAACATTTTAACAAATGTATAAATGAACGTGTGTGTGATTACCTCAACTACACTAACCATTTAGGTAACTACGAACTTGGTTTTGCATCAGCAACCTCTAAATAGAATTGCCCACAATGTAAATAGTGTGTGCACCTATAAAGGCATTTCACTACAATGAAGATATGTTTCAATACTGTACAAACATTATTTAATATTACATGATGATACATTTGCAGATTAATGTATGCAACATTAACCAGGAAACCAAGTCATATAGCCTAACTATGTCTTCATTTTTACAAATTAATATATGAAGACATGCCAACAACTTAAAATTATTTTGAGTGTAAATCTTTTTAAAGTGTAGTCATACCAATATTTCAAATACTAGGTAGATAATACAAACGTGTGTGTGTGTAAACGTATTAACATTTACCAAAAGCAACACTAAAAACCTAACAAATGTAATTTCTATACTTCTTGTGAAATCTGTGTGCGTCCTTTTTTGGCCACGTACACACGTGACAAGGTAATAATGACATTTCAAAATGTACACATCATATTTGACTTTTTTTTTAAACTGGAAAATGTTATTTAAACTTCTATTTGCACAGATAGTTGTGCGCAGCGTGGAATACTTTTTATTATGAAATCAAACTTCATTTTAAATTATAAAAATGATCTCTACATTGCCATTAGAATACTTCTTTTTTAATGTAGTGTGCATCCTTTTTTTGGTCACCGCTTACAAGCTAATGAAAAGTGAGTACAAACTACTATAAAAAACGTTAAATGTCCACGGTGTAACGACACAATACATAGTACCACTTTTCTGAAAACGTCCACACTGCAAATAGAAGATCTTTAAACATTGAACAAACTAACACTATTTCAATTCATTTTTTATTGAATTAAATTATTTTTTAAAACATTGTGTGCATCCTTGTTTTGGCCACGTAGACACATGACAAGTAAGACGCAGTATTATTAAAACCCTTCCCTAAAACTCTTATTAGTACTTAGATGTCATTTATTTTACAAACATTGTACTCTTTAGTGTTTCCTATGTAAACAGCCATTACATTCTATACTACCTAACACTCAAAATAATGTACATGCAACCATGCATGTAACCTAGTCCTTAAAAGGAACACTTGTACATATTAAAATATACACTGTTTTACACAATAAAACAGAAGTAGAATATTGCAGAATGCTGTTTTCTCTTCTAATTTGTGTAATATTCAGAATGTTATCTCTCCATTTAGTTTTCACTGATTTCAAAATACACCCTGGTAACAATCCATCTTCTACTTTACATAAAACACTTATTACCCTATTTTTCTATTTGAAACTTTTATTTTGCACGTTTATATTCACAAAGAAAATAAAACATATATTTTAAAACTTTGGTCCTAAAAACAAGTAAGCATTCATTAAACCCTTTGACAATCTAGCTTGGTGTGTGACTATAGAGTCATTACAAAGAAGGCACTGTACTTCTGTATGCACCCATGTTGTGAAATGTCCACAGTGAATGGGTGCCCCCTCAAGAAAAATAATTGCACACATCTGAAAAGTTTTCTTAATAATAGAAACTTGACTATTTACAAAATTCATTATGAACATTTTAATTGTCCTACCATCTACGTATCTTTGAAAAATAATCAATACATACTTATTAAAAACTAGATTTTGCAGTGTAGATTGTAAATTACAAGCACACTCACTGCATCGCATGTCATGGAATGCTTTGATTAGAACATCAGAAAAATGTACACTTTTCTGATCAGGGATAGGAACATATAAAAATCTTTCAGAAATGTCCTGAGTGGTGTAATCTTTGTTACATTGTACACACATATGATTCCACTTGTAACTAATTCCTACATATCTATCTACACTAAGAGTTTCCTGCAGTAATAAATGGAAGATGGTCATTAAAAATTCCTGACTATCTTCCTGTGTATTTTGAGAATATTGTTGATTTCCACTTGCAACATCTACTACATTTCGGATTGAAATGTCCAAATGTGTACTGTGTGGTTTTTCATCTACAGATATTTTGAGAAATTAAAGTTCCACACATAGATGCGTGTCTGTTGTGGAAGCTATTCCTTGCATCAATGGTTTAATTTGAAACAACATATACACATCTGCATTAGAATAGCATTCAGCTCCTGTTTCATTACTAAATCTGCAATGAAAGTATGTTATAGTTGAATGATTTTCCAACTCTGGTAGATTCTGTTGTTTTTTAATCTCAAAAGGAATAATTTTATTTGAATGTACTTTCACTAACTCCTTATGTTTCCTGGCTAAGTGCTTTGTAGGTAGGGGTAAGGTTCAGGCGAGGAGCACACAGTACATGCAAACTATTATATTCCTCAATGCAAGACATTTCGGCTGTCACTTTTCTTTCATCAAAGTTTATTATAAATACACCTTCAATATTGTTCACACATGACAGAGCTTCATATGGCACTCTTTCTTTAAACACTCTATGACCAATGTCAATAAGTGATGCTTCTAAAGTCAACCCTTGTGATTTATGAATAGTAATTGCATATGCAGATTTCACAAAGATATCCTTAAAAAGCATGAAACGTGTAGAGGTCCGAAAAATCAAATGAGTTTCTTCTACATGATCTAACTTTACTTCAATATTTTTAATATTTGCACTGTGAGGAAAAGTGCAAAATGCAATTACTCTTCCCATTTCTCCATTGACTATACCATTTCCTACATTCAAACTCCATTTTAAGATTACTTGTGCATTGATGCACTGTTCTAAAACTGCTTCCAATATTGCTGTTTTAGAAATTGAGTTCTCTCGTTGAACTAATCAAGCTTTTGCTCTTTTATCCAACTCTAATGGCATAACATGACCATCTAAAGCATCGCACGATTGCATCTCCACAATACTTTGCTCCTCTGACAGTAGCATTGCAGAGTTAAACTTGTTACACGCTGCAAGTGTGCACATCAAAGCAACACAAGACATTTTTCTTTCCTGAAGAGTCAACATGACATCAGACAGACTGCAATCTGCATGCAACATGTTAAGAAATCAGTCTTCCTCTTAAGACTGCTTTTCCATTCTCCTCAAGAAAACCTATACTAATCGTATAAAGCATTTCTGTATACAGTCTGCAGATTGCCTCATATTAATGGTAAATTCCTGGAATTTAAAACAACCCAAAGGTTAACATTACCAATACCTTCTATCGTTTTTTGACTATCGTTAGATTGCAGCATTTTGAAAACAGGTTGAACCTTCACATCAGTTAATTGTAGCAAATCTCCAAAAACAAGTACATGTTTACCTCCAAAGAAAATGTTGTATTCGCATCCGCAAGTGAATGAAAGCCAGCATTAAGTTAGACACCATACTTACTTCATCTACAATCAAGGTATTTCATTTTCTAAGTACTTTTCCTACACCTTGTGCTGCACTTGAAACAAGTTTTTGGTACTCTAGTTTGTTGTCATGCATCACTGGTAGCATCAACAGTCAATGTAAAGTAACACCTCCTAAACTGAATGCTGCTAAACCAGCTGGAGTAGTTACAATACATGACAAAGAGCAATCAGTAACATTTTGGATCATTGCTCTTATTGTATGAATTAAAAAAGATTTACCTGTTCCTGCTTGTCCACTAACATATGACAATACAGGTTTGTATTGGACACAAGAACAGTCATGCTTGTCATGCTGTAAACCATGCAAGAATCTATCTTTGATTTTATAATAAACAACGTTGTTCCTCTATATTAAGTTTACTCTAACCAGGCACATTTTGACTTCCTGCTGCAGAATCTTAACAACGGCAAAAGACGAAAATGAAATAATTCCTTTTTCTCCGCAGTTTGGCAAGACAGTTTCACGTAGTTGATGAAACTTGCCTTCTCATGTCTCACTAGACAACTGTTACATCCATGTACTTAAAACCATCCTCTGTTACTGTTTGCTTCAATATTTCAATATGAGTAGTTTTCTGCTACTTCACATAAACAAAGATCCTCCAACTCTACAGATCGATTTGGGTAATATGTATCAAACAAGTTGGTTTTCTGAATCTCTGTACTGTCGGGTACTGTTTCAGCTAACTGCTGAATTTCACTCAAAGACTTCAGTACCCGATTTTTAGTACTAGCTGGGCCAAGATTTAACCAAAGTAAATTAATGCTACGTCTATACAGAGGCAAACTAGTTAGCGGATCTGCAGCTTCTTAGCCACCGCACTCTCTACGTGAGAGCATCTTCAGAACAAAGTTTAGAAGTTTCTGACTAAGGGCCTCATTACACGGATGGCAGTAAGGATTTACTGGTACCGGTATTTTACCGCTACCGGTAAATCCTTACCGCCTTACTACGAGTTCCCTTTGCGGGTTCGGGAATTTAACGCCTGCTTTTTGCAGGTGTTAAAAACCAACCCGATAAGGGACCCAGGGAGCTAATTACGGTACCGCAATTTGCGGTACCGTAATTAGCGCCTTCCCCATTCCCATTATGCCCTATGGGGCAAAAATGGGAATGGGGAAGGGCAATGGTGGAAGGGGGAATTACCGCCCCGCCAACCTTGGAATGGGGCGGTAATTCCCCTTTATGCCAAGGCAGTGCCGGTATTTTACCGGCATGAACCATGGCGCTAATAGCGCCATGGTTCTCCGCCATTCGTGTAATGAGGCCCTAAGACTTTTATCTGCTGATAAGTCTGCCCATACCTCAGCTGCATTGCTCTTTTCAGCTTTTTTGTTATATCATCAGCAATATACTGTACATCCGTATTTGCATTCCAAAGCTGAGAAATGACAGGATTGTAATCATTAATTAATTGGCATTCCTTATCTCTTTTTAAATGATAAGTATTTTTTGGTGATTTACCAGTAACATTGTGTTGAACAGATGACATCAAACTATTGACTCAACCAACTGATGTCCCAGACCTTGGACAGCCAAATCTGCACTGAGTGTAGTACTTGTCTTTACATTTGTATTTTCTTTGGCAGTACTTACCACATGAGTGCCTTTGAAATGTTTCCACCTTGTTCCATATATAAACATTCACATGCTGAGCAGGAATGGAACAAGTAACATATTTTTCTATGAACTCCATCACTTAGCTATCACTTTCGTCAGCAAATTGAGGAGCATCTTTAATCCACAACAGCAAATGTATATGTAGAGCCCCACGTGCCTGGCACTCTTTCCTCCAAAACAAATCTTCCACAGTACCTACTGGACCATTTTCTTTATTACGTATAAAGTGTAACATGGATAAAAATATGTGATGAAAAAAATGCAATACACATGCAGGGTTCATGGAACACAATTCTCCTGGTGTCATGTGTTCTTTGTCTTCTTTCTGTGGATTAGTTTCATGGATCCACTCTGCAAGATCATCCAAACCATACTCCGTGCAACTTAAAGTCACAAACCAAGTTGGAGAGCCCACATTTCTGGTCATGCATCTAACCACAGAGTGTCTTCTATACCAATATGCCTTGGTTCCTCTGATAGTAGCAACAATATTCGTAGGATTAAAGGGATGGTCTAGTCAAAATTTTTATTTAAAAAATAGATAGGCCACATAAAAAAAAAATACTAGCATCCTCCGTTTTAAAACTTCCTATGTAAAATTTTGAGCTATTCAAACTCAAAATTCGAAAAAGCAAGCACAGGGGCGCAGCCATTTTGTGAAATGGAGACCCTCCTGTGCTGGCTTTTGCTTTTGCGGCACTAATGAAGGAAAAGCCAGCCAGCTGTAGTAAACAAAGTCTACCGCTGGGTGGCTTTCCCTTCATTAGTGCCGGGACTCGGAGGACGCGGACCGGAGACCAGAGCAGGAAAGCTGCAGCTGAATCTCGGTAAGTGCTATTTATTTTTTTTACAAAAAATAAGCACTAGCTGCGGTTTTTCTTCTAAGTTTTCCGGGCTGGAGGAGCCCGGAAAACTTAGAAATAATACTGCAGCTTTAAAAACATAAATACAACGTTATTGTGTTGGAAAACGCTGCGGTTTTTCTTTCCAAGTTTCTCAGGCTCCTCCGGCTCGGAGGAGGAGCCTGAGAAACTTGGAAAGAAAAACCGCAGCGTTTTCCAACACAATCGCGTGTGTTTCTGCCTGCTGTGGCTATCACTTTGGGTCTCCGGTGCTCCCAGGGGAGCACCGGAGACCCAAAGTGAAAGCCACAGCAGGCAGAAACACACGCGGTTATGTTTACATGCCGCGTAGTGTAAATGGGAAATGCTAAATGCTGCGTTGTCTGCCTAAATCTGCATTCCCATTTGGGGCTTTCGGGCTCCCCGTGGCGAGCCCGAGAGCCCCAAATGGAAAAGCAGATTCAGGCAGACACAACGCGGTTGTTTTCCGCAATGCCGCGTTGTGTCTGCCTGAATCTGCTTTTCCATTTGGGGCTCTTCGGGCTCCCCGTGGGGAGCCCGAAGAGCCCCAAATGGAAAAGCAGATTCAGGCAGACACAACGCGGTTGTTTTCCGAAATGCCGCGTTGTGTCTGCCTGAATCTGCTTTACCATTTGGGGCTCTCGGGCTCCTCACGGGGAGCCCGAGAGCCCCAAATGGTAAAGCAGATACAGGCAGACACAACGCGGTTGTGTTGGAAAACGCTGCAGTTTTTCTTTCCGAGTTTCTCAGGCTCCTCCGAGCCGGAGGAGCCTGAGAAACTTGGAAAGAAAAACCACAGCGTTTTCCAACACAATAACGTTGTATTTATGTTTGCGGTCGCTTCAAAAGCGACCGCAAACATAAATACGTTTTTAAAGCTGCGGTTTTATTTCTAAGTTTTCCGGGCTCCTCCAGCCCGGAAAACTTAGAAAAAAAAACGCAGCTAGTGCTTATTTTTTGTAAAAAAAATAAATAGCACTTACTGAGATTCAGCAGCAGCTTTCCTGCTCTGGTCTCCGGTCCGCGTCCTCCGAGTCCCGGCACTAATGAAGGGAAAGCCACCCAGCGGTAGACTTTGTTTACTACAGCTGGCTGGCTTTTCCTTCATTAGTGCCGCAAAAGCAAAGGCCAGCACAGGAGGGCCTCCATTTCACAAAATGGCTGCGCCCCTGTGCTTGCTTTTTCGAATTTTGAGCTTGAATAGCCCAAAATGTTACATAGGAAGTAAAACGGAGGATGCTAGTATTTTTTTTTTATGTGGCCTATCTATTTTTTAAATAAAAATTTTTACTAGACCATCTCTTTAACCTCTGAAACTTCATTCTTTTCTTTCACCTGTTGGAGCATCTCACATGCAGAAAGATTCTGAAATCTAGCTCCGATCTGAAGTGTATGAGCAGCAACATAACATAATGTTGAAAATTCACTTTTATACATATTCAACATTGGTGCGGATTCGGGAATCTTCTGAATACATTCTTGTACAATGATATTCTGCAGAATAAATTGGTATCTTTCCATTATTCAATCTGCCTCCTATACCATCGGAAAAAGCATATGGAAACAATGAGCTTCAAGCGTCTTTTCCTAGACACTGATTGGTGCACCATTCGTTGCTTTCATGTGATACAATTTAAAAAACTGCCGCCCATGATTTCTCGTGAGTGTAGAGGATAAATAGTAGAATGTTCATACAAACTACTCCCTTCTGCAACAGATAGATTTTGGAACTGACCTTCACTGCTTTTGTTTGATGACTCAACATCAAGCATTGACAAGTCTGGTACAGTCACACAGCCTTTGTATAAATCATGATGCTTCGAAAGAAACATGCGTTTCACCTTTCCAATATCTATAAGCTGTTGCCAAATGTTCTTATCTTTTGTGGCATTACCATTTACTAAAACAAACAAAGAATCTGCAATGCCACGCTTTCATCCTAGGGTGTTGACATTTTCTTCCAAATTGAGAGGTAAATACACAACTTTGCCTCTTGCACTAATGATTTTTAGGCATGTTTGACATCTTTGTTTTCAATCTAACAATAACTTGAAAAGGATGAACAGTTTTCAGTGCAATCACTGCAAACATGTTAAATTTTAAAAGCACAACAGAGATATCAGGCACTGCCATGTCATTCAGGACACTTCTTGAAGGAATATTTATTTGATTATAAAATCTGGCACAGTGTCTGCAAACATAAAGTGCTTCACTTGTCTCAAATCGTTCTTTTACAAACAAATACAGATAAAGTTCTTTCCAAACAACGTCTACACTCTTTTTAATGTTCTCCTCAATGTACACTAGTTGCACTTGAGACTTACACCAAGTGTGTCGACAAGATATGCAAACAATGTCAGGTCTTTCAGTACAAGACAACTCAAAATTTGCAATCCTTTTTTATACTGTTGAAAAATCAGATCTTTTGAAAGCATAGGATCATCCTTTCCACTTCCTGTAAGTGTTTCATCTACATACACATGGGCCTCATTACATGGTAGGCGGTAAGGGTTTACCGGTACCGGTAAGAGCACCGGTACCGGTAAACCCTTACCGCCTTACTACGAGGTCCCTTTGCGGGACCCGACCTTAGCGGCTGGTGTAAACCAGCCGTTAAAGTTGGGAGCCGCAAAGGGACCTTGGTGCTAATTACGGTACCGCAATATGTGGTACCGTAATTAGCTCCTTCCCATTCCCATTATGCCCTATGGGGCAAAAATGGGAATGGGGAAGGGCCATGGAGGAAGGGGGAATTACCGTCCCGCCAACCTTGGAATGGGGTGGTAATTCCCCTTTCCTCCATGGTGGTACCGGTATGGTACCAGCGAAAACCGTAGTGCTAACAGCACCATGGTTTACCGCCTTCCGTGTAATGAGGCCCATAATCTTTAAAATGCAATATATTTATCATATGCAGTGTACAAACTAAGCTTTCTACAGTTTCAGTCAATAGTATTTGATTTAAAAGTGCAAGTGACATACTTGGTGTTTTGCACTCATAGGGCCTCATTACAACTCAGGCGTTAAGGGTTAACGCCACCGTTAACCCTTAACGCCTGATTCTGATTTTAACGCCTGCTTTTAGCAGGCGTTAAAATCCATGGCGCTAACCTGCCATGGTGCTAATTACGCCGCCGTAATTTACGGCGGCGTAATTAGCGCCTTCCCCACTCCCATTATGCCCTATGGGGCAAAAATGGGAATGTGGAAGGGAAAATGGGAAATGGGGATTTACCGCCCCACTCACCTTGGAATGGGGCGGTAAATCCGCCATCCACCATGGTGTAAACAGAGTTTACACCATGGTGGTAAAGTTGGTGCACTTAGCACCAAGGTTGTAATGAGGCCCATATAGTTTTACTAGAAGGTATCTAATTTTAGTATGATGTGCATCCAGCATCTGTATATGATGAAACTGACTCTTATTTCTAGTTTTATAAAGACAATCTAGAGAGTGACCCAGAAGTCCTGTTTTTTTTTTTTTTACAAACTTCACAGTCATCTATTCTCGACAGCATTTGATCTGTCTTTGAACATTATTTTGGAATCAACCTATGGGTTGTCCTATTGTGTGTAAACATGTGTGCCTGGGAGTGGTGAGAATTGTCCCCTATTACACTTGTTCCTGCATAATGAGTTACCGTGCCATGTAGTAGGGTATTTTTATCCGAGGACTGAGCAGTTGCCTGCTGCATTTGATTCTGAGGGATATTTGGTACCTGTTTCATGTGTTTCTGGGGAAATTTGGTGCCAGGTTTGGATCGGCTGTGGTTGCATGAGACCTAGGGAATGTGGGAAAACTGAAGAGCTGCATATGGGATGGTGGGTGGTAAGTGAACTGATATGTTGGACCACTAAAGTTGTTGTAGGATAAGGGCAGCCTACCTCTGCATTCTCGCACAAAGTGTCCTATCTTCCCAAGAGACCAACACAGTCCCCCAAACCTAAGTCTCCTTTTTCCCCATCCACACCCTTGACTTCTTGGTTTGCTGCACCTTACTCTCTGGAAACCTCCCATCTGCGATCTCCTCGACTTTATGCCTATCCCTGCATGGGACCTTGTTGGGGCTCTGTCCTTGTTGCCCTTCTGGGGTGTTAGTAATCACTGCTCCTTCCATATTGAATTTAGCTAGCTTTTTTTGTACTCATTTTGTTTCAGCTTTCTGTAAATGCTCTACTCACTCCTTCTCCTTTGTTTGTCTCACTCTACAATAAGGTACTATGTGTGCCTTCATTTAAGGCCCTGGCGTTGCTTCAATGCTGACCACCTTATTCAAATCTGCTTGTACCTCTGGAGAGAGACCCTTGAGCAACATGTGATAACAGACAGTTACATTCTTGTCCCATCTCTCTCCAGTCTCTAACCGTCACATCTCCTGTATTTGGTAAATGTAGTGTGCAGGGACCTCTTCTGCCTTCTTTGTCCGAGCCATGATAGAGTTTATATCAGGTGTTTGTGGGTATCTGTCCCTCAATGTCAATGCTTTCCATACGTGTGCTCAACAGTTGTTATATGGTGCACTGTTGTGGGAAATACTGCTCAATTCTACCCTTTTATAGTCCACTTTCCTCCATATCTCATCCCCCGGCTCCCTTAACAGGGTAGCAAACAAACTCTTCATGTCCCCTACTGCTAACGTGATCCCTGCTGTCTATTCTTCAAGGGCATAAATCTACCTGACTGCTCCCGCTGTAAGGAAGGGCAAGGCGTGCATTAAGTTATCCCGGTCCATGTGGGGCCAAGGCACATAATGAGCTCTCCTCGGTCCCTTCTGTAGCAACTGGATCTGAGTTACTCGTTTTGTACTCTGGGATGCTTTCCTCTTACCCTTAACTAGGGCACTTTGCCCGAGCCTCTGCCTGAGCTGGTGGTCCCATTGTGTTATTTCCTCTGCTTCCTCTTCGGTGTATGCTGAGTCATAATCTACAGTGTTGTGTTGTTCGTTACCATCTTGTGTACCTTCTGGACCTTTCCATGACTTGGGGGTTCCTCACTTGTGACTACCCTATGACCTTTGATAGCTTTACTATCTATCTTGAATAGAATCTGTCCCGCCCTCCATTCATCTGTGCTATCGCCACACACTGCCCCCCACCTTGTCTATGCACTGCTTTTGCTAGCTGCTCCTTGACCTTCTGCAATGCGCCCTGTAACTCTCTGTGAGCCATATTTTCTATTTCCATAAAATAATGGGTCTCTGGTGGCTTCCTCGGGTTTCCCTGATGTTCCCTTTTTTCAGTTGGGGGCAAAAACCAGGGATTCTGGGAAATCCTAAAGCATTTAGTGATTGAGACATAAAGTGTGCATAATAAACCAGTGTTGCTTTCTGGTGGAGTAGGAATCACAACCCCCAGCGATAAGTGCATGCTGCAAACAGGAATAACTTTATTGGGACATTCATTTGTGAATGACACTTCATAGAAAACATTGAATTCATAAGAAGCCACATCCTGACAATACGTTTATTAAAAATATACTCAACATCACTTCGCCACCACAGTCATATTAAGGGATGAAGGTGCATGATTGATAGAACTACTCTGCCCATTAAGTGAGTTTGAATTTGGTGTTCAAATTTGTTTTATTTTCATAACAACAAAACCAACTTAACATCACAGATGCATTAATTAGCATATACGCAAATTCCCCAACTCCCCCTCCACCCCGGACCACTAGTCTGCAGCTGAGCCAGTCGATAAAGGTTCCGCTTGTGTGCTTCTCTCATCTTCCGTGGCTGTGTGTTCATACCATGAGTTTAACAATGTCACAGTCAGCGCCACCCATTGCTGTAGATCCTCGCTATAATCTAGTCTCTGATTCTGTAGTGCATTTTCCCAGGCCCCAGACTCTGCCGCCACCCATTTCTGAAGGTCCCCCCACCATTGAGTTATGCTTGGGCCTTTTGCATTTTTCCACCGCATGGCAATGCATCTTTTAGCTATTATGTACATCAGGTCTTTTAGTTTATTCAACGGTTTGTTTTTACGACTTCTCTTGTAGCAGCCCAAAATGCATGCCTCTGGGGTTCGTGTGTCCAGGTCTATGCCTCCCTTAGCCGCCCCTTCAGTGATCTGTGTCCAGAAATGTTGTATTTTGTGGCACCTCCAGAACATATGAGCCATTCCTGCCTCAGTTTCTTTGCATTTTGGGCATTCCTGCACACTTGCTACCTTGAACTTGGAGATTGCTTTTGGTGTTAGGTACGCTCTGTTTGTTATGTAAAACTGTATGAGTTGTAATCTAGCGTTTCTGGAAACATTTTTATGGTAGTGGGTTATGGTCTTCCATGTCTTGTCTTCAAACTCTAAACCCAGTTCCAGTTCCCATTTAATTTTACATTTGAGCTCTTCATTGGTTGTATTGTCCAGGAGTATTTTATAGAGCCTCGAAATCTCATGGCCTCCCTCAGCTACAGTTAGCATATTCTCTATTGCCTCATGTTCTATTCCACTGTCTTTAATCTCAGGCCATCTTTCGGTGAGTGTCTCCAGTAGAGCTCTGTGCAACAAAAACTGACCTGCTGGTAATCCTGAGCTCTCCTGCAGTTGCTCAAATGATAGGATTCCCTGATCGTTAGTCAGATCACCCAGTGTAGCCACCCCACAGGATTCCCATCTAGCTTGCATTGTAGTGTACTCCCAGGGTCTACCCACCGTGGCCGCTGCTATGTGAATTAAAGGGGAGGACGGGTCTGCTACTTTCAAGATCCCACAGGCTCGTTTCCAGGTTTGGATACCCAGATTCACTAAATAGGGACTCTTTGGTGTCTTACTCGCGGGGACCCAGAGTAGATCTCTAAGATACATTTGAGGGATGGCCGGCTGCAACAGCCTTGTGCCGGTAGAAGCCTTGTCCGCCATCCATTTTACCACATGTCTAAGTTGTCCTGCTAAAAAATATAATTAAAGTTAGGTATTTTCAGGCCTCCCCTTTCGTAGGGTCTCTGCAACACTGACAGTGCGACTCTATGCCTCCCACGCTGCCAAAGGAAGCGCCTTCATAGTTTCTCTAAGTCGTTGAAGAATTGCCGAGGGACATGGAATGGGAAGTTGCTAAGGCAATGTGATAGCCTAGGTAGCGCTACCATTTTAAGGAGTGCGGGCCTCCCTGCCACTGACAATGGTAGTTTACTCCAAAAGTCCATTGATTTTTCTAGACCCTCTCTCACCCTTTCTGTGTTTAAGGTGTGTTCAATTTTCGGGTCCCGATGAATGATGATCCCCAGGTATTTGAATGAGGTTGCTTTCCATGGGAGGGGCAAACTAGGGAGCACCCTACCCGTTGCCGTTCCCAAGGCGACCAGGGGAAAGAGACATGACTTGTATTTGTTGATATGGATCCCTGTGTATCTACTAAACCCGTCTAGTGTCTCTAGAATGAATGGTAGGATGTGTTCTGGGTTAGTCAAATATAACATTTATCATTTATCATTATGACCCCCTCGCTATATTCCTGCCTCAAGTAGGCAGCCACGGGTTCCATCGCGTTAATATATAGCATTAGGGACAATGGGCAGCCCTGCCGTGTGCCCCTGTGCAGGTGCCATTTATCAGAGTACATTTTACCTGTACGCACTCTGGCCATCGGGCCTGTGTATATAAGTTTTGTCCACCTCCAGAAGGCTGGTCCAATCCCCATTTTAACCATTGTAGCATACAGCCAGTTCGACCTGACTGAATTGAAAGCTTTAGTGGCATCTAAGAACGCCACGGCGCACTTATCTTGCCTGTCATTAGTGCAATGAATGATATTATGCAGTCTACGCAAGTTTTCTGAGATAGTCCTCCCTGGCACATACCCTGTCTGGTCATGATGAACCAATAGTGGGATCACCTTCTTGAGTCTACCCGCCAGAAGTGCGGTCAAGATCTTGTAGTCTTGATTCAACATAGACAAAGACCTATATGAGCCCCATTCCGCTCCATCCCTTCCAGGTTTCAGCAGTGGAATTGTTACTGCTTCCCTCATAGTGTCGTGGAGGATACCCTCTTCATACGCAGCATTAAATACCTGAGCAAGGAGTGGTGCCATGATGTCTACGTATGCCTTATAAAATTCCCGAGGGAGCCCATCAGATTCCGGGGCCTTACCCGAGGGGAGAGACCTCATGGTATCCAGCACCTCTTGCAGGGAAATGGGTCCATCTACGGCTTCCGCCATGTGCGCCTCCAGTTTGGGCAACTTGATGATGTCAAGGACATCATCTATGTCTATTTCTGTTGCCAACAGGGTGTTAGCATACAATTTTTGATAGTATTCCGAGAATACTTTGTTTATGTCAGCCTGAGTGTGTACCATCGTGCCCTCACAGGTGCGAACATGACATATTGGGGTTTTGGGTGCTTCTCTTTTATATAGCCAGGCTAATAGCTTCCCGGGCTTATCGCTTAAAGCGTGGGCCCTCTCTAAATATTTTGTGTAGCTAAGTTTCCCCAGTTTTTCCCACAGTGTGAGACAGGCCTGCCTAAGCTGAACCTCTCTTTTCAAGTGTCCAAGATCAGTATCAGCTTTAGGACCTTCAGTTCCCTTTCCGTTTTTTCTAACGTGTTTTCAATAGTCCTCCGACACCCCCAGCAGCGGCAATCATTTCTCCCCTAATGACTACTTTGTATGCCTCCCACACCGTACCAATATAACTCATGCCATTCTCGTTTAGTTGCATGAATTCTAGAGTGCTGTTTTGTATTTGTTCACGAAAGGCAACATTGAGCAATGCCTCATTTCGGAGCCGCCATGTCGGTATAGGGGAACTCATGGCAAACATAGTCCAGGTGACCTGAAGGGGAGCATGGTCCGATATAACTCTTGCCAAATATTGTGCCTTGATAAACATGGCTTGCTGCTCCTCACTAACGAACGTGTAATCTATCCTGGTATGGACTCCATGTGAGTGTGAGTAGTACGAGTATTCCCTGCTCTCGGGGTGCTGCTCCCTCCAAATGTCTATCAGCTTAAGCTGCTGTTTCAGTGTGGCTAACACCTTGGCTGGTGGGGATGGACGTCAGTGTTTGTTATCTGATATGTCCAGGCATGGGTCTATGATCTCCACCCCAAATCAGGGTACTCTCTCTAAATGGGCTCAGCCTCTTGTATAGTGAACGGAAAAATACTGTGGTGTCGTGGTTAGGGGCATAAGCATTTATTAAACAAACCTCTCTGTTGTCTAACGTTCCATATAACAAGGCCATCCTCCCTTCATCGTCCACTTTCGTAGTGATGATTTTAAAGGGTATGATGGGATCAACCCAGATCAGTACTCCCCTGGCGTAGGTGGAGTAGGTGGAGCCCACTACTATCCCTCCCCAGGTCTTAACTATTGCTGCTTTCTTACTAGCATTTAGGTGGGTCTCTTGCAGTAGGGCCACTCCGATCACATTTCTCTTGATATATGCGTGGATTCTACGCCCCTTGACATAATTATTCATACCTCTGACGTTCCACGTCATGACCCTTATCTTTTCAGCCATAGTGTTTGGAAGCCCAAATGTTCTCATAGGTAGCGGATCGTGGTGCATCTCTCCTCGGCTTAGCAGTTCTCATGGCCCTGGGTGGTTCTAACCGCCCTACCTCCATTCCCCAAACCCCTTTACTAACTCCCAAATGCCCTCCCTCCCCCAACTTTGAACCCCTCATTAACCAAACTGGTCCAGCGGGGCTTCCCCGTTAGGAAATCCCGTTTCACTCCATTTGACCCTATACTAGTCTCCTGGTGCCCTACGGGCGGGTAACAAGTACCCAAACTGCTTATAGGGGTGACAGAGGATCAGTATAGACAATCCCTTGCTCAGAATAGCCCTTCTTAAGTGAAGCTCCTGTATACCATCATTCCTGCTGTGTGCAATAAGCAAGAACCATCTCATGCTTTAACCTTGTAATTTAATCATTGCAGAGTGCGTGTTTGCTTAACTTGACGCAGCGCTTTAGTGTTTCTTATCTTGCATTACGTTCTTTGACTTCCAGGTCCTGGATTTGTTCTTTGTCGATCCATTCGTGGGCTTCAGCTGGTGACTCGAAAAAGAGTGCGCGGTTGTTGTGGAGCTCTTTTAATCTTGCTGGGTACAAGAGCATGTACCGTAATCCTGCTTTCTTCAGCCTGGCTTTTGTGTAGATAAATTGCACTCTCTTTATTTGTACTTTGAAGGTATAGTCGGGATATATGGCAATTTTCGCGGAGTCTCTTTGGATCTGGCCTCCAGCTCTCGAGAAAGCCAAAAAAATGTCGCTGTCTCTGTAGTTTAACACTTTAGCTATCATAGGTCTAGGCTGGGCCCGAGGCGGCGGCCGCTTGGCAAGGGATCTGTGGACTCTCTCGATTGTAAATCCCCGCAATAGTTCCTGTGCTCCGATTTCCTGTATTGACAAGTTCTCTACATAGTTAGTGGGGTCCGTTCCCTCGATACCCTCATGCAGGCCTAGGATCCTTATGTTGTTATGGCGTGCCCGTCCTACAGCATCCTACGCTCTATCTTCAAGTAGCTTCACCTTTTGTGCAAGTGTTTCCTGTTCTTTCTTCGTCTGTATTTTAGCCTCCGTGTTCTCTCGGACCTGGGCCTCGAGTTTGTCAGTCCTGTCCGCTATGGAGCGAACCTCCTGCAGTAGCAGGCCCAAGTCAATGGCTACTGCAGCGATCTTATACTCCAGGGTGGTCTGGAGGGCTTTGATGGCTTCAAGGATCTGCTGGTTTCCTGGCTCAGCCGTGGCCTCTGAGGCTTGGGGCTGGTCCACCTCCGCCTGTACGGTGTCGTTCTCTGGTCTCGACAGCCCCATAGCCACAAAGGTTTCTACTGTGGATTGTTTCTGCTTGGTTTTCCCACCTTTCGAGTACATCTCGCTGAACTGTGGTGCCCTTCCGAACTTACAATTTAGAGGGTGGACGTCTCTTGTATACGCTGTGCTGTTGGAGTGCAGTGTCGGACCTTGTAGCTTACGTGGAGTTATTCTGCTCACTGGGCCCTGGCCAGCGCCCCCTCCCCAATTTACACGCCAAATGCTACTCACTAAACCCACGTTTCTCTGCACTCCCAATGGTCCAACGACACGTGCCGCTTATGGTCAGCTACCGTAGGGGGTGGTAGCTCTGCGTATGAGGTCTTGGTGCTCCACTAAGATCAGGTTAGGCTGCCTGTTCCCCAGTGTCACCTCATGTGTGCCAAGTGCGCTAAAAAAAATGCAGTGTCTGTATAAGGTGAGGCCCCGGCCCAGATGAGCTGCTGCTGCTGTGCTGTCCTGTTAATAGCACCGTGCAGACAGCAATGCCAGTCTTAAGGGATTCTCAAGAGCCCATATGTCCTTCAGTGTCAACTCTGCACTGCTCTGGGACAGCGGTAGTATGGCGGTGTGGCCCATGTGTTCCAGCCCTCCAAGCCTGTTTTAAATTGTCAGATATGAAGTTTAGCTGGGGCTGTAGTATCCTGGGTGACTATGGCCATCTCTGATCCAGGTTGGCCATACGGTGCTAGGAGCAGCTGTGGGGGGCCCACTTAGGTCGTGGGAGATTCTTGCACACCTGCAAAGACTGGGTCTCCCCCTCCTGCCAGCTCCTTACCTCGGCAGTGTGTCTAGGCCAGGGCTTCCTCTCCCTGCTCCTGCGACGGTGGGCGTCGTGCATCCGGGGTTCCCTCAGAACGGCATCAATGGATCTCCCTCTGGGGCCCGGTCACGGCACTCCTTCCAGCCTTCAGTGCCTCGCAGTTCTCCCCTGCAGTGGTGGTCTGCGCACGTCCCAGCAAAGCCATCGCTCTGCCCCCGCCTCCAACTCTTGGGCAGCTGCTTCCAACGGCGGCTTCCCCACGATGTTCGGGGTCTTCCGTGCCACACTCTCCCGCCGCGCTCCTGTCTGGAATCAGACCAGCTGGTTGCAGAAGAGTGGTAGCCCACCCGCCGTCCTTCTGTCGTCCAGCCACACGTCGGGTGTACAGTTCAGGTCGCATCTACCCCGAGCCACACAATTCATGCACAGCGGTCCAACGGTAGCCTCTTCAGTGCCGCTTGTGCAAGAAGGCAGCCGCCGCCATTTCTGCCTGGTGCTGCTGCGCTTTTCCGCTCAGCAACAGCATCCGAAATCGGGCGCCCAGAGCCCTGCAACTGCAGACGGTGCTTACTATAGTCCTCTGCAATGACGATGCCGAGTTTCAAGCATTACTTGAGTCCTTTTAAGTACTTTAACAGCATATTTTTGGCACATCAGTCGGAGCTCACAGAAGGTGCGTCCTCTTCACATGGCCCTAGCTACGCTAAGTGAGGTTTAATTTAATTTTGAAATTAAGGTATGATGCACCCCTCTTGTTTAGTAAAGCAAGATGTATCATTATGAATTGTAATTTTGTTCTTGACATACATTTCTTGTGTACTGGATTGCTGGCATCACACATAACACACTTGTTATGGGATTAATTGATTTTGATACTGTTTAACCATAATGGCTGTTTAAATTGTGAATTGAACTTCATTTATCTGAATAAACTACATAGAATTGACAAATCCAACCACACTGGACATCACTTTTCTTTTCTGAGGTGCCACCTAATCAACTTAAGAAGACAGCATCAAATTTCCTCCATCTCAAACTCAAAAATGTCCCCTGGGTGCTTGGCCAGCAGTGCGGGCAAATGGGTACCTTTCTCTGTGGCTTCCTGTAATCCTTCAAGTAAATAGTAGAAATAATGCACACCACTGGGTTGATGTCACTCTGTACAGGATGAAGAACATTTAGAGCGTGTGAGGAATAGCTCTTTGATTTTTTAACACTGGCAATCAGGTATAGTAGAGAGTGAGCAAGTGTGCAGTACACCTGTGGCTCTTAAAATGTGGCATCCCAGTCTGCAGTTCTCCCCATGATCAGAAAACACTCTGTCCCCGACGTCTCCTTATATTCCATGGATAAGGACCTTCTTTATTTCTTATCATTTGTACTGGGCCAGCAGGGTGGAATCTTAATGGGCAGGACAGTGCTGCAGCAGTGACAAACGAGGGGAGTGGCAATGTTTATCAAATGTATACATGCTTGTGACAGAATTCAAACCGTGAGGGCACAATAGCCTGAGCTTCTGGATTTGTAATAATACAATGGTGCTAGTAATTCCATCTCTGAGAGTCATATCTGCAAATCAGACCTCACTTTCATAAAGCTCCATGCCAAAAAGTATAGTGCATGCATGTAACTCAGCTGAGACCTTCTCTGTGAGGACCTGCTCTCGAACCTTGACTTTAACATTCCATGTGTTCGCTTTTTGCTTGATCTCTCTTCTGCCTTTGATACTGTCAACCATACTATCCTGCTCAACCATCTCCGTGATAACCTGGGTATCACTGGTCAGGCTCTGGCTTGGCTGACCTCTTTCCTCTTAAATTGACCCTCCCAGGTCCAACTGGGGTCTTTCCTGTCTGACATCTTTTGCTCTACCTGTGGTGTCCCCCAGGGTTCTAACCTCTCTCCCTGGCTGTTCAACCAGTATCTGGCACTTCTCGCCCACCGCATTGCTGCTCTCTGCCCCAACTTTCAGTGCTATGCGGATGATACCCAGCTCATTTTCAGGCTACCCTCGGCCTCCTCTTCTCCTTCCCTCATCTCTGACTGTCTTTCTGCTTTCCAGGAATGGTGTGCCGCCAACGACCTCTGCCTTAATGCCAGTAAGACCGAGATTCTACTCATCGGCACATCCACTCCCTCCTTCCCTGCAGCTCTCTCGCCGGCCTCTCTTGGCCCTCTACCTGCTCCTACCTGCAAGGCAAAAAACCTCGGGGTCATCTCTCCTTCTCTCCTCACATTTCTGACGTTTCTAAGAAGTCACACTACCAGCTGCACCTCCTCAGAGGTATCCTTCCTTTCCTCTCCTTCCCCCAGAAGCTCACTGTCTCCAGAGCCCTGGTTCTCTCGAAGCTGGACTACTGTAACAGCCTCTATCTAAATCTGCCTGCCTCTACTCTCCGCCCTCTGCAACTCATCCAGAACAGGACTGCGAGACTTGTCCTTGGCCTCAAGCCCAGGGACCGTATCTCTCCAGGACTGAAATCGCTACACTGGCTCCCTGTGGCTGCTAGGATTAAGTTCAAAACCTTCTGCATTGTCCACAAGGCGTTCTGGGGCCTGGGGCCAAATTACCTTCAACTCTCCCTTCCTAAATATCTTCCTTCTCGAGCACTTCGCTTTTCCGCCTCCAACTCCCCCAGGGTCAGCTGCTTCTCCAAGCAACGAGTTGGGGGGAGATCTTTCTCCGCAGCAGGTGCCTCCCTCTGGAACAGCCTTCCTGCCTCCCTGAAACTTGAGGAGAACCATCTCCGGTTCCGGAAGCATCTCAAAACCTTCCTCTTTGCTTCTGCTTTCTCTCTCACTCTCCCCTGCTAAATCACTGAAACTGTACTGAATCAGCAACTGGGCCACTCACCAATCTCGGTCCTTGGCCCAGCCACTCTCCCCTGCACTGCCTTCCTGGCAACCCCTGCACTGCTGGACTGTCTCTGTATCCCTACAGCCCCCCTTCCCAGCACTTGTCTGCACTTATCTTGCACTTGCCACCAGCTGGACCTTATTATTTATCTTGTTCATTACTAACCCTGTACTGCACTTTCCCCTCTCCCTATCCCCCTTGCACTTTTCCCGTCCCCCCTACCCATGCACTTGCGCGATCTGAATGACACCTGGCCTAGTAGGATCGTTGTCTGTCTCCCCTTGTTCCCCCCTCCCTGCCTCGTCGCGCCTTGAAACACTTGTGTATAGGCGCGTTACAAATGCCATATCATATCATACTGACACCTAGAGCAGATGGCCTGTAATTTGGCAACATGGCAGTTACAGGGTAACATGTGCATTCCTGAAACCCTCATGCTTGAACTTAAAGTTACAACAGCAAGAGGCTGTCTTTAACCGTGGGCACCCCAGATATACATTGTATGTAATTATTTACCTCCAGGGACTGGTGAAAGTTTGATTAATAGTTATTAAGTCATGTGTGATTTGACATGGGGGCTCCTGGGAATATATATTTATACTGGCCAAACCTTTTGATGTAATTGTGTTAGCAGCTTGGTTTCTAGTCTCCCATTTCGCTGACAGGCCCTATATATAGTAGCTGTCTGGGACTGTGTTTCACCCAAAAAACAATTCTGGGCTCAACAGAGCAGTCCCTTTTTTTCTCCTGGAAAGGCTTTTCACCTTCCCCAGAGGACAGGACATTCATCCTCCATGGGGTAGGGAGTGGAGCCATGCTTTAAAGTTTAGCCTTGCCAGAGCAATAGGAGGGACAGGTCGTGGTTGTATTTACTAGAGACTCTTTGATGTAGAGCAGACATGAGAGGGGACAGAGTTAGAGTAGCCAGGAGAGGAGTCACACTACAGCGGAGGGACCCACCATCTTGTAAACTCTTAGGCTACGTACACTTTCTGGGCCGTCTTTCTACATCCTGCAGACAAGGAACTCAGTGACTGACATCACCAGACAAAAGACACTGATCACAGCGGCTGGGACTGGGCACTTAGAAAAGGTGCTGAAGTGGCAATTTGCTTTAACAGATTGACTACATAAGCGGGTGAGGTCTCAGCCCCCTTTAATTGAATCATCTTTGGACACCAGAAGAAGGAGGATTTCACTTTATAAATATTGGGGTATCAGTCTGCCCAAAGCCTTCGCCATTAAGGTGAAGAGAAGAAATTTAAAGGGAAGGAGAAAGACCTCCCTCTCGTCCATCCCATGGAACCATTTGGGCTGACCTGCTGTTTGGAAAGGGCCTGCCTGCTGCCTGAACCATTTGGGCTGACCTGCTGTTTGGAAAGGGCCTGCCTGCTGCCTGAACACTGGTAACCATCACTCTGACCACTGGAAGTGAAATCCCCTGCAAATTCTCTCTGGCAACCTACCTGGCCTGAAAGGGATAACTAATGACTCACCTTATCGTTTGAGACCTTGCACTGGGTCTCAGAGAAAGCCAGGGACAAAGGAGCAGTTATTGGCTCTAGTTCCCACCACAAACCGTTTATGCATTACCCATACCCAGATATTGCCTGCCTCTCCCAAACCTCTTCGTGCCGAGTGTAGTTGCTGCTTGTTGCACCCAGTCGTCTCACTCAACAGCACAACCCCAAATCACTGCCTCAGAAAGTGTCATGATCTCTGCTTCCAAAAGGTCAGGGTTTGCCCAACTCCCTTGGAAGCAGATCCATAACCCAGGTTCCGAGTGCCAACCAGTCCCAATTGGGACCTTTTGGACCCAGTCCTGGCGCCAGTGGCACCAGGCTCATAAAAATGCCCAGTCCCAGCGCTGGAAGCGCCGGGCTCATAATGCTTGGGTGGACTTACCTGCAGCAGACCATGCTGCTTACTTGCCTGCCAGTTGAGCCTCTGATCCTCTTCTGTTTGGAACTACTTTTCCTGTTGGGTGGGGCAGGAGCCACTCCCTAGATTCAGAACACTGGAACTCTTCTGGAAAGCAGGAACTCTTTTCTTACCTAGGCGTGGCTGTGGAAGGAGACACCTAAGCACTACAGGAGGCTATTTAAACCACACCCGATGGATGAATCTTGCTTTGCGTTATTCTGCATCCTCTGCAGCAGAACGCTCATCGTGTCTTCTGCATCTGATCCTGGGCCTAAGGAAAAAGGCTTACCATCCTGAATCCAGTCTTCAGCAACACCTATAAAGACAAGAAAGAACAGGTTAGCATTACGGTCTTCAGTGACAGCTCTTCACTTACCTGGTCCATCGGCTGTCACCAACGCCTCGCGCTGCATTCCGGCATCTGAAAGACAAAGGCTTACCTACTCTTCGTGCGCTCCGGAGGTCTTCACACTGCATACCGGCATCTGAAAGACAAAAGCTTACCAACTCTTTGCACGCTCCGGAGGCCTTCGGCGCTGCATCCCGCATCTGAAAGACAAAACAAGGTGCGTTTAAAGATATTGGGGAACTTTAATACTCACGTGCCATTACTCCTTTCCACATCTAACCCAGTGGGTATTCCGGCACCCTGCAGCCGCTCCGAACTTGTACCTGCAAAATAAAAAGACAGTTAGAGCGCATCGTGAAGCAGGCAACAAGCGCTTACTTACGTGCTTCCAGGCGCTTCTATTCATCACATGGGCTCCATCTTCAACTCACTTCAGCCCGTCATCCGCCATCGGCGGAACCCTGAAAAACAAGAAACATCATTACTAAAGACTTTAAGGACATTAGAATTACTCGAAACTTACCGTTCGTGCAGTAAACGACGGACAGCAGTCCTCTGAAGTCAAGAGGCCTGCTCCCCTTATCCAGTGAAGAAACTGGTTACAGCACCGTGCCCCGAGGCAGATGGAGAGCACGGCGTTCACTTACCTAAGGTGAGAGCGTTAACCTTTGGGGTTCTACAGGAGAAGAGAAAGGGAAGAAGAGAGAGACATTCAATAACCCAGTTCCTTAATCCCATATTTTCTATCTGCAGACATCTTACCCTTCGAGTCAGACATACAGTGCACAGAGGTCCAGCCCAAAGAGCCAGCCGTGTGTTACACATCACCTTTGAAGATACGGTATACGCCCAGTCAAGACCGGCGCCTCTACGGGAATCAGGTGAGCGTTACAGAACGCAAAGCCTACCACAAAACTCCCGTCCAGGCGCTATGGAAACCTCGGATACCGACCAGCTAGCCCAGTTACTTGGGGAACTAAGGGCAGAAGTGCATGCAGCCCGTCAGGAAACTAACGCTCTAAGAAGGGAACTGATTATTTCCAAGGAGCGAACAGATGATCTCGCTAGACAATTGCTACAGTCACAAGCCGGACAGACCCCGTTACCCGCATCTGGGGGAAACCTTCCTTCTACATCCTCTATGAATCCAGTGCAGATCAACCTACCTGGGAATGTACCTCTGGCTCCGCCCGAACGATTTTCTGGTGACCCAAAGAGGTTTGCAGTATTTATCAATCAGTGCCGGTTGCATTTCTTATGCCGGCCAGCAGCCTTTCCAACTGATCAAGCTAAAGTAGCTTTCGTGCTTTCGTACCTTAGTGGCAATGCGGCAGACTGGTCGATCCCTCTAGTAAATCAAGATGATCCGGTCCTCCATGATTTTCAAGCTTTTCAGCTCAGTATGGAAAAACTGTTCGCAAGACATTCACAGGGGCAGGCCTTGGACAATGAGCTTCTTTCGTTGCGACAAGGTAATCAAGACCTTTTGGCTTATATTGCGTCTTTCAACAGACTGATAGTGGAAACTCAATGGCCTGAGGACAAAAGGATTACGCTGTTTTATAGAGGTCTACGTGGAGAGCTCAAAGATGTGTTAGCCCAAGTAGTGAATCCCCCACAAGATTGTTCGGACTATATCGACTTAATCGTTCAAATAGATCACAGACTGCAGAACAGGAAGGCCGATCGTTCCAAGTTTGATGCTCGAGTATTTTCCAAACCGCCAACTCCTTCCAAAGGAATAAACTCCGGGGAACCCATGCAAATAGGGGGTCTGAAAGGTCCTCTAACACAAAAGGAGCGGGAAAGGAGAAAACAGTTGCAATTATGCCTCTATTGCGGAAACTCAGGGCACTTTCTTCGAGACTGTCCGGTGAAACCTGCCAAGAAGGCAGTAGGAGCTGCAGTTACCAAAGTTACAAACTCTGAGCAGGGAAACGACCTCGCCCGACAAGAATAGAGGTCCTCTTGCCGAGCGTGAAAACCAGTTCCGTGACCTCGCATTTCGTGATACCTATGGTCCTCATTAGCCCTGATAATCCGGATCGATTACATGCAATTGAAGCTTACGTCGACAGCGGTGCCATCGGCAATTATGTGGATCATGAAACGGTTTTGAGGTTGAATCTAACTCTTTGTCCCAAGGCTGTAAAGGACGTCATTACTACGGTGGATGGTACGGAGATAGCCTCCGGGCCAGTAACGCATACCACTCAAGAGGTGACGCTAGTAAGTCAAGATGGACACCATGAGAAGATCGTGTTCGATGTGATCAAGGCCCCTCAGTTTCAGATTATTCTAGGAATACCTTGGTTAGAGAAACACAATCCTCTGATCGATTGGCGAGCAAGAACGGTCCAGTTTCCAGAATGTGTCTCTACTTGTCACCCTCCACCTGGTGTTGCACTGGCAGCAATTTCTTCAGAGACTCCCCAGTTACCTCCCGAATACCTAGAATACCAAGATGTTTTCCGGAAGGATCAGGCTAACTCTCTACCTCCTCATAGGTCTTATGACTGCCAGATAGACCTGATACCTGGATCTACTCCTCCTTGTAGTAGAATTTATGCCCTCACCGAGCCTGAGAACCTTCACCTTCGACAATACCTGGATCAATACCTGGCAAATGGGTTTATTCGTCCTTCCAAGTCCCCTGCTTCTTCAGCTTTGTTCTTCGTTCCAAAAAAGGAAGGAGACCTTAGAACTTGTATAGATTATCGCTCCCTGAACCAGATCACCGTTAAGAATAGATATCCGTTACCTTTGATCCCTGAACTCCTGGACCAAGTCAGAAAAGCATGCATATATACAAAGCTGGATCTTAGAGGAGCTTACCACTTGGTACGAGTAAAAGAGGGCGATGAATGGAAGACGGCCTTCCGCACCAAGTATGGGCTATTTGAATATCAGGTCATGCCCTTCGGACTTTGCAATGCCCTGGCCGCCTTTCAATATTTTATGAACGATGTCCTCAGAGAGCTCATAGATGTGTGTGTTGTTGTTTACATTGACGACATCCTCGTTTATTCTTCATCGGAATCTGAACATCGGAAACACGTGAAAATGGTCCTCGAAAGATTGCGTCAACACAAACTTTTCGCTAAGTTGGAAAAATGTGTTTTCAACGTGACTGAAGTTGAATTCTTGGGATTCATATTATCACCTGGCGGAGTGCGTATGGATTCAAAGAAGGTCGATGCAGTTCTCAAATGGCCATCACCATCCTCCGTAAAAGGTGTGCAAAGCATGTTAGGCTTCGCTAACTTTTACCGCAGGTTTATCCCCGAATTCTCTCGAATAGTCCAGCCCATCACTGCCTTGTTAAAGAAAAACAAACGTTTTGAATGGTCTACCGAGGCGGAACAAGCTTTCCAGGATTTGAAGACTAAATTTATCTCTGCACCATGTTATATCCAGCCGAGACTAGCCCCGTCGTGTAGCCTAGGAGGTCTTCCCTGTATTGGTTAAACCTTGCAAGATAGGATGCAAGACGAGACACAGGAGGCGCAGGCCTGGAACACGGGATACTGCGGTTCCGCTGTTACAAATAATAAATATATCAACAGACGGTTACCATCACAAGACAACAAGACTGATTGGTAAACAAGCGTAACCACACAGTAATTCAAGTAACCACTGACCTGATACACACAAGGTGCGGAAATAACCAGGTAGATTGACGTCTGTGCAATAGTTTCCTGTCTGGATGGCGTAGAGAAAAGATGTGCAGGAAAGAAATGTCCAAGTAATTCCAGTTATGCTAAAAACCCCAACTGGCTATTCCCGACGGCACGAGGACGCCTCTAGACTTATGGCACACCAATTTGAAGTCTCTAGTCCGTGTGCCAAAAACCCAAAAGTCACTGATTGGTTTTGTGAATCCTAACAGGAAGTTCAAAGGCAATCCGTATGTGTTCCGTAGTCGGCAGGAGGCGGGCAGCAGAGAAGGCAAAACGTGTCCAAAAGCAGTCCGTTTGGAGTTCCGTAGTCGGCAGGAGGCAGGCAGCAGAGAAGGCAAAACGTGTCCGGAGACACTCCGTGAGCAAGCTGGATAAGGGAAGGTAGGAGGGCAGGATAAGGACGGGTAGGAACAGGAGCAAAAACGAGAAAACAGGAAGCAAGGAATTTCAAGGGACCGAGGCAGAATAGCGCTAACTGTTCGCAACGAAATTCAGAAGCACCGAAACAACAATGGGAGGTGCTTAAGTCACATGAACCGGCAACCACGCTCGAGTCGAACGTGTCACGTGACGGAAAACAGGCTGCCAGCGTTGCCATGCCAACTTCCAGACGCCTGGATGAGAACGTGGAATTCTTTGTTTACTATACACAGGGACGCCTGGATTACGGTGTTTATAGGGTAAAGACCGGGCTGCCATGAAGCGTGAGGGAAGCTTGACAGATTCCTCCCCCAAAGATGGCTTCCCCCTCCGGGAGGACCAAAACTGCGACAGAAGAACTGGGGCATGAATGTGATCAAAGGGTTCCCACGTACGCTCCTCGGGACCATAGCCTTTCCAATCCACGAGATAAAGGCGTTTGCCCCTCCGAACTCTAGTGTCCAAGATACCAGCCACCTCATATTCATCAGAGCCCTGCACCTGTACAGGAGGGGGACGCGACGACAGTCGGGTCGCAGGGTGACAGGGTTTTACCAAGGAAACATGGAATACAGGAAGGGTCTTCCATGAGGAGGGAGTGCAAGACGAACCGCCACGGGGTTAACGACCTCCGTGATCCTGTAGGGGCCCACAAAACGCGGAAGAAGTGCTTTGCGACCCGGTAATCGGAGGTTGTGAGTAGACAACCATACCATCATGCCTGAGTGGTATATTGGGGCTGGTAGACGGTGACGATCAGCACCTGCCTTGGTTCGCTCCTGAGCCTTCAGCAGATGTTCCCTTATTGAGAAGTGTAGTGCAGACAAATCCTTAACGCAGGCAAGAGCGGCAGGAGCATGTAGGGGAAGCTCAGGACTCAAGGGCAAGGAACGAGGGTGCCTCCCATACAAGGCAAAAAAAGGGGAGACCCCTGTTGCGGTTTGTAGAGAATTGTTGTAGGCAAACTCTGCCAGTGCCAACACCGACACCCAAGTGCCCTGGAGTTGCAAGGTGAGGCAACGTAAGTACTGTTCCATGGTCGAATTTAGACGTTCGGTCTGACCGTCAGTTTGGGGGTGATAAGCGCTAGAACACCTCGCGTTGACACCCAAGGCAGTAGTCAATGCCCTCCAAAAGCGTGAGGTGAATTGCGACCCCCGATCCGTGACTATGATAGAAGGCAGCCCAAAAGACCTAAAAACAGTCCCCAAGAATAGGTCTGCTAATTTGGGAGCCGAAGGGATACCCCGACAGGGAACGAATAAGGCCAACTTGGTAAAGTAATCTATTACTACCCATATGGTGTCGTAACCGTCCACCATAGGCAGTTCGACGACGAAATCCATAGATATCATCGTCCAAGGTTGATCCGGAACAGGCAGAGGGTGCAGTAATCCAACGGGTTTGCCATGGGATGCCTTGCACTGTGCACATACTGCACAAGTGGAAAGGTACTCAGTAACGTCCTTCTCCATTGAAGGCCACCAGCACCATCGTTTCAGGAGATCCATCGTTTTTCTGATACCTGGGTGTGCGGCTGCTGCTGAGTCATGACACCATTTCATTGCGGTAAGCCTAGTGTCACGATTTGGCAGGTATATTTTACCCTGTCTGTAGGGGAGTGAATGGTATACCTTTAGGCCATGTTGAACCACCTCAGAAGGGTCGGTTTTTAGCCAATCTTGTACCTGATCCTTGAGAGACGCACCTAGAGTACAGCCGCAAACCACCTGATGGGGTAACACTAATTCCCCTTTATGGTGGGTTGTGCCATGGCCTCCGTATATACGAGACAAGGCATCCGCTTTGGAATGCAGTGAACCAGGACGGTAAGTTATATTGAAGTTAAACATCGAGAAGAACTCATGCCAGCGGGCATGCCGAGCCGTAGTGCATTTCACTGATTGGAGTGCCAATAGGTTCCTATGATCAGTATATACTTGAACCGGATCAGAGGTACCTAAAAGATGATGTCGCCATACCAAGAAGGCGTCGCGGACCGCCAGTAATTCCTTCTCGGTGATGGTATAATTCTTTTCATATGAAGTGAGTTTTCTTGAATGGTAAGCAACAGGATGCAAACCACTGGCGTCTGGACATTGTTGTGAGAGAATGGCTCCTAGAGCCACATCCGAAGCGTCGGCCTCCACAATATATGGTAAAGCGGGATTAGGGTGTTGGAGCACAGGAGCAGTGGTAAATGCGGTTTTGAGAGTATCAAAGGCTTGCTGAGCCTGGTGGTTCCACCGAAATATTTCTTTGGGACTGGTTAGAGCAGTGAGAGGGGAAACAATGAGAGAGAAATCCTGGATAAACCGCCTGTAAAAATTGGCGAAACCCAGAAAAGACTGTAGGGCCTTAAGACCGTTGGGTATCGGCCATTGGAGAATGGCAGACACTTTGGACTGGCTCATTTGTACTCCCCGACTCGTGATGTTATAACCAAGGAACTCTACCTCTTGGACATGGAACAAACATTTTTCCAGTTTGGCATATAATTGATTGTCCAATAAACGTTGCAATACATTGGTAACATGGGATACATGAGTCTCATACGAGGGAGAATAGATGAGGATGTCATCCAAGTATACTACCACATACTGGTCTAGCATATCGTGGAACACATCGTTGATGAAATACTGAAATGTAGCCGGTGCGTTGCAGAGTCCAAACGGCATAACGCAGTACTCAAAAAGGCCGTATTTGGTTTTGAATGCGGTTTTCCATTCGTCTCCCTTGCGTATGCGCACCAGGTTATAAGCCCCTCGCAAATCCAACTTTGTGAAGATCACTGAGGATCCTAACTGGTCCAACAGTACAGAAATAAGAGGGAGCGGATACTGATTCCTGATCGTAACGGCATTTAACGCACGGTAATCGATACAGGGGCAGAGATCTCCTTCCTTCTTAGGTACAAAAAACAAAGGAGCTGCCGCGGGGGACCGGGAAGGACGAATGAAACCGGAGTTCAAGGATTTGTCGATGTACTCCTTTAGAATGATGTCTTCCTTTTGGGTCAACGAATAGACACGCCCAGAGGGTATCTTGGCCCCTGGAACCAATTCGATTGGGCAATCATAGGGCCGATGGGGTGGCAGGACCTCAGCCCCACCAGCATCAAAGACGCCTCTCAATGCTTGATATTCTTTAGGAAGTACATTGCTGACCACAGCCCCAATCGTGGAAGCAGAGTCCAGAAGAGCGTGACTAGGACTAGAGGACTCCTGGTTAGTACTGAAACATTTCGCTTCACAACACACAGATGGGAAGCTTACCTCCCCTGTGAGCCAATCGATAGTAGGATTGTGTAACCGCAACCAGGGAAGGCCAAGTATAATACGGTATTGTGGGGCAGTGATTAGATCAAACTGTATGTTTTCCTGGTGGCCGCATATTGTTGTCATGGTTACTTCTACAGTGGATTCCGTAACAGGGCCAGACACTAACATGGTACCATCAACGGCTTTGATCAATTCAGGGCATGGTTTCGTGACAGATGGGATCCCTAAATCATGAGCATAGGCACTATCGATGTAGTTGCCCGTGGCACCTGAATCAAGAACGACCGAAACACCTGATTTTTCTTTCCCAGAAAAGGCAAGAGTGACAGTCAAAAAACAGGGAGTTAAACAAATGGAGTCGCTTTTCGGAGTACCCGGCAATACGACTCCCTCTATTGCCGGGCTTTGGAGTTTCCCTGTTTCTTGACAGGTTTCTTGGGACAGGCACGTAATAGATGGTCTGATCCCCCACAATAGAAACACAAGCCATTTTTCCTTCTATGTTCTCTTGTTTCTGCTGACAAAGGACCTCGTATGGCACCTATTTGCATGGGCTCTGAGGTACTTGGGGCAGCGGCCGGAAGACTGGTTGGTGTTAAAGGAAGTGGCCGTTTTTCCCCTTTCCTCTCTGCGCGCCTTGAATCTATCTGTAGAACAAGATCCAAAAGCTCAGGAAAAGCAGTGGGTATGATCGGCACGGTAGCAAGGGTGTCCTTCAATGGATCAGACAACCCTTTGTAGAACAGGGATGCCTTTTTGTCTTCAGGCCATCCTGTTTCAGCTACTAATTGGTTAAACCTTGCAAGATAGGAAAGGAGAGGCGTGTCGCCCTGTTGAAGCCCAAGCAACTCTATATCTGTAGCTTGCGTGGCATACCGGGTGTCAAAAACACGGCTCATCGCCTCAATTAGGGCATCACAATCGTAGAGGAGGTGACTGCCTTCTTCTAGTAGTGGATTAGCCCAAGCCGCGGCAGTTCCCCCCAGATGGGACAATAGAAAGGCGGCCTTTGTAGTGGAGTCAGGGAAAGAAGCCGGACGACACAAAAAATGAAGTCTACATTGATTCAAGAAAGTTCTGTACGTTTTTTGGTCACCATTGAATCTCTCTGGTGGTGCCAAAGGAAACTGAGCGGTCATATACACCGGAACGGAGTCTTGTCGAGGTGGGTGTACCCCTGACCCAGAAGCCATGGCCTGTGGTGATGCATCAGCGCCAATGGGCGCCCAGAGCCCGACCTGTAGGTCGTCTATGTGCCGTTGCGTAGCCGTATGAGCTGCAGTCATATCGTTACGTAACTCTGCCACTAATTGCAAAATAGTGGCCATGGTCTCGTTTGCATCCATGGTATATAAGGCTTCAGAATATGTTATATCCAGCCGAGACTAGCCCCGTCGTGTAGCCTAGGAGGTCTTCCCTGTATTGGTTAAACCTTGCAAGATAGGATGCAAGACGAGACACAGGAGGCGCAGGCCTGGAACACGGGATACTGCGGTTCCGCTGTTACAAATAATAAATATATCAACAGACGGTTACCATCACAAGACAACAAGACTGATTGGTAAACAAGCGTAACCACACAGTAATTCAAGTAACCACTGACCTGATACACACAAGGTGCGGAAATAACCAGGTAGGTTGACGTCTGTGCAATAGTTTCCTGTCTGGATGGCGTAGAGAAAAGATGTGCAGGAAAGAAATGTCCAAGTAATTCCAGTTATGCTGAAAACCCCAACTGGCTATTCCCGACGGCACGAGGACGCCTCTAGACTTATGGCACACCAATTTGAAGTCTCTAGTCCGTGTGCCAAAAACCCAAAAGTCACTGATTGGTTTTGTGAATCCTAACAGGAAGTTCAAAGGCAATCCGTATGTGTTCCGTAGTCGGCAGGAGGCGGGCAGCAGAGAAGGCAAAACGTGTCCAAAAGCAGTCCGTTTGGAGTTCCGTAGTCGGCAGGAGGCAGGCAGCAGAGAAGGCAAAACGTGTCCGGAGACACTCCGTGAGCAAGCTGGATGAGGGAAGGTAGGAGGGCAGGATAAGGACGGGTAGGAACAGGAGCAAAAACGAGAAAACAGGAAGCAAGGAATTTCAAGGGACCGAGGCAGAATAGCGCTAACTGTTCGCAACGAAATTCAGAAGCACCGAAACAACAATGGGAGGTGCTTAAGTCACATGAACCGGCAACCACGCTCGAGTCGAACGTGTCACGTGACGGAAAACAGGCTACCAGCGTTGCCATGCCAACTTCCAGACGCCTGGATGAGAACGTGGAATTCTTTGTTTACTATACACAGGGACGCCTGGATTACGGTGTTTATAGGGTAAAGACCGGGCTGCCATGAAGCGTGAGGGAAGCTTGACACACCAATCTTAAAACACCCTCGCCCCGAACTCCCCTACATCGTGGAAACTGATGCTTCAAGCCTTGCCATGGGGGCAGTTCTATCACAAAAGGACCCGGTAACCAATCAGTTGCATCCCGTGGCATTTTGGTCCCGCAAATTCTCGCCTCCTGAAATCAATTACACGATTACTGACAAGGAACTTCTGGCTATCAAGTATGCCTTTAAGGCTTGGCGGCATTATCTGCTGGGGGCCCGACACACCGTTACTGTGATTACGGATCACCGAAACCTGCAATATTTGAAAACCGCAAAAGCCCAATCCTCTAGACAACTCCGTTGGGCATTATTCTTTGCCGAGTTTGACTTCATAATTACCTATCGACCTGGTACAAAGAACGGTAAAGCTGATGCCCTTTCTCGGATGGGAGTGGAAGAACACTTGATCAACCCTAAACCTGTACCAATCATTCCCGAACAAAGAATTCTGGGTGTAATCGCCACAGAATCCATAGAGGAAGTTAAGGATAAAGCCAGGCAACTTGTAACTCCAGCAGACATACAGAATTGGCATCTGCAGGGAAAGGACTTTGCAGTAAAGGACAACTTATTGTATTTCCAAGAACGATTATACCTACCCAGCACAGATTTACAGAAAAAAGTAATCTCTTGTTATCATGATTCTTTAATGGAAGGACATCCCGGTATGGCCAAGACCTCAGAAAAGATCAAGCGCTACTTCTGGTGGCCGTCTTGGAAAAAAGATATCAGAGACTTTATAATGTCCTGTGGAGTATGCGCCCAAAACAAGAGTCAAAAGGAAAGACCAGCAGGCCTCTTACGCCCTATTGACATCCCACCTCGCCCTTGGCATACGCTTTCTATGGACTTCATCACCGATCTACCTCCATGCTCCGGATACAATACGATTCTAGTAATCGTGGACTTATTCTCCAAGATGGCGCATTTCATTCCGCTCAAAGGCTTGCCAACAGCAGCAACTCTGGCCCGAGAATTTCTCGAAAACATCGCACGACTGCACGGTTTTCCTTCGGTTCTAATTTCGGATCGAGGTAGTCAATTTATTTCTCATTTTTGGCGAAGTTGCTGTCGGTCGGCTCAAATTGATGTGAGACTATCGACCAGTCACCACCCTCAGACCGACGGACAAACCGAGAGGACCAATCAAACTCTGGAACAGTATTTACGCTGCATGCTGCAACAAACTGAAAAAACTTGGAAAGACATCCTTTGGATAGCCGAATATGCCTACAATAACTCTGTCCATTCGGGAACTGGGAAAACCCCGTTTTTTCTTTTGTACGGCAGTCACCCTCGAACCTCGGAGTTGGATCCCCTCCAAGATCTTGAAACACCAGCAGTAGACTACCTGCATTCTACAATCACCCAAGCCTTTAAGGAAGCTGTTTCTCACCTTCAAAGGGCTAAAGAACAATACAAGAAAGGAGCAGATCAACATCGGAAGGAAGCCCCTCAATATCAAGTAGGGGATCAAGTCTGGTTATCCACCAAATATCTACCTCTAAAAGGGCCACGCACATTCAACCCAAGATACCTTGGTCCCTATTCCATCACTACCATAGTAAACCCAGTAGCGGTCAAGTTGGACTTGCCCCCACACATGAAGATACATCCGGTCTTCCACGTCTCTCTATTAAAACCCGTGCAACCTCAAACCCGACTAACTAAATCTCCAAAACCTATCCTAGTTGATGGAGAACTCGAGTTTGAAGTCAAAAGCATTCTGGACTCCAAGATCTCCAAATCTAAACTATTTTACCTAATTGACTGGAAAGGCTACGGCCCCCAAGAGAGATCCTGGGAACCTGCTGAATATGTCCACGCTCCTCGCCTAATCAAAAGATTTCACCGAACATTTCCTGACAAGCCAAAACCCCCGGAGAAGCCCGGTTTGGGAGGGGCCTTGAGGGGGGGTACTGTCATGATCTCTGCTTCCAAAAGGTCAGGGTTTTCCCAACTCCCTTGGAAGCAGATCCATAACCCAGGTTCCGAGTGCCAACCAGTCCCAATTGGGACCTTTTGGACCCAGTCCTGGCGCCAGTGGCACCAGGCTCATAAATATGCCCAGTGTCAGCGCTGGAAGCGCCGGGCTCATAATGCTTGGGTGGACTTACCTGCAGCAGACCATGCTGCTTACTTGCCTGCCAGTTGAGCCTCTGATCCTCTTCTGTTTGGAACTACTTTTCCTGTTGGGTGGGGCAGGAGCCACTCCCTAGATTCAGAACACTGGAACTCTTCTGGAAAGCAGGAACTCTTTTCTTACCTAGGCGTGGCTGTGGAAGGAGACACCTAAGCACTACAGGAGGCTATTTAAACCACACCCGATGGATGAATCTTGCTTTGCGTTATTCTGCATCCTCTGCAGCAGAACGCTCATCGTGTCTTCTGCATCTGATCCTGGGCCTAAGGAAAAAGGCTTACCATCCTGAATCCAGTCTTCAGCAACACCTATAAAGACAAGCAAGAACAGGTTAGCATTACGGTCTTCAGTGACAGCTCTTCACTTACCTGGTCCATCGGCTGTCACCAACGCCTCGCGCTGCATTCCGGCATCTGAAAGACAAAGGCTTACCTACTCTTCGTGCGCTCCGGAGGTCTTCACACTGCATTCCGGCATCTGAAAGACAAAAGCTTACCAACTCTTTGCACGCTCCGGAGGCCTTCGGCGCTGCATCCCGCATCTGAAAGACAAAACAAGGTGCGTTTAAAGACATTGGGGAACTTTAATACTCATGTGCCATTACTCCTTTCCACATCTAACCCAGTGGGTATTCCGGCACCCTGCAGCCGCTCCAAACTTGTACCTGCAAAATAAAAAGACAGTTAGAGCGCATCGTGAAGCAGGCAACAAGCGCTTACTTACCCGCTTCCAGGCGCTTCTATTCATCACATGGGCTCCATCTTCAACTCACTTCAGCCCGTCATCCGCCATCGCCGGAACCCTGCAAAACAAGAAACATCATTACTAAAGACTTTAAAGACATTAGAATTACTCGAAACTTACCGTTCGTGCAGTAAACGACGGACAGCAGTCCTCTGAAGTCAAGAGGCCTGCTCCCCTTATCCAGTGAAGAAACTGGTTACAGCACCCTGCCCCGAGGCAGATGGAGAGCACCGCGTTCACTTACCTAAGGTGAGAGCGTTAACCTTTGGGGTTCTACAGGAGAAGAGAAAGGGAAGAAGAGAGAGACATTCAATAACCCAGTTCCTTAATCCCATATTTTCTATCTGCAGACATCTTACCCTTCGAGTCAGACATACAGTGCACAGAGGTCCAGCCCAAAGAGCCAGCCGTGTGTTACACATCACCTTTGAAGATACAATATACGCCCAGTCAAGACAGGCGCCTCTACGGGAATCAGGTGAGCGTTACAGAAAGCTCTGGAACACCTGAATCAAAGCAATCAAGTCCAAGGAACAAGCCTGAAATCTATCTGTAATGGTGCTGTCCCCTTTGACCTGCTTTTAAGGGCCCTAGTAATATTTAAGACTCTTTACCTTTTTAAAAGAAATAGAAAATGTATGCGAAAGACAAATGCCTTATACCCCTGCCTTCACACCCAGAGTTCCTCCATTTATCCAAAGTCTACCTATTCTGCGTGTTTCTTTATATGGGTGGGTTGTAGTATTTTTTATTAGATTTTCTTTCCTTTTAGATCAAAGATTTATATGTTTTTATAGAACCTCGACATTTTCTTTATTTTGGTACCAGAGTACTATTGTTACTTGAATGCTTCTTTGCTAACCCAAACCCCTACTGAAGAGTATAGCCTGCTCTCAGCCCATGTTTCCACAAGAGGCGAAGGAGGTATACTTGCTTGGCTTTGTCTGTTTCCCCTTTGTGATTGGGATCACTGTTGGTTTAGTGATGGTGTGGGGCTGAGTAGGTGTTCAGAAACCACTGCTTATCCATGTACCCCTGCAGAACAGTCTTTTCAAATCCATACCAACACTAGGAAACGGATTGTGAGACGCACCGCCATTTCACCCAAGTCTGATGTGGCAAAGAAAAGGACTGCTCTGGCATATTGGTGCAGCCACCTTTCCCTTGTTCTTGCTGTAATCCTCTTCTGTCATAATATGAGCAAGGCGGCTGTGTTGGGAGAAAAAGCAGTATTTCATGGACATTATGCAGACAAGTAAGGACCAAATGACAATGCTCCTAAGTGTGTCATCGCCAGTAAAGCATGTCCTCATACAGCATCAGAGTCACACTCACTAGTACTACCGCTGAGGTACTTGCAGCATTGAAATAAAGTTGCATCAGGTCGTTTCGACTAAAATACAGTGGGCCTCATTACCCCCCTGCTGGTCTGGAAAGAACGCTGGTGGTAAATCCGCCACCACCGTTCTTTCCGGACCGGCTGATTAAGAGTCCTGCAGGCGGGAGGTGTCACTCCTGCCAGGTCTAACCTGGTGGGTTTAACACCACCCGCTTGCAGGCGGACATGGAAACTCCGGCACCATTACAGAATTCCGCCTCTGGAATTACCGGGTCACCGGGGTTGTAATGCCCCGGTTATTCCGGCAAACACGGAGGCGGAATGGTAATACGAGTCCGGCGGTAACCTGCCGGAATTTCCGGCACGGTTACCGCCGGACTCGTCATGAGGCCCAGTGTCTCTCTGTCGCCCTCCCATTCCCACTCCCACTCCAGTGTTCCTTCCATTGCAACGTTGGCTTCCAAAGCCCTGAAAGGCTCCTCACCTACAGTGCAAGGTATCCCTTAAAGAGTCTGCACTGCAAATAATTAGCGGCACCCATTCTCCAGGTCCATACCCCAAATTGTCCACCTTCTGATACAAAAGCAACTGTGGATACAATTAATTTCAGATCCACAGATGTTCACAATGAGAATAAAACTCTCTGAGAACTTTTAAAGCGACCAGCCTACAGATATGAAAGCGTGCACATCCATCCTCGAAAGGGGATGAACACCTGAAAAAAAGGATTTGAAGTTATCAGTGGCTAATACCGACCTCGAGATTGAATTCACAAAGGTAACTTCCAGATGTTGGTGTTCTGAGAAACTGGAAGGTATTGATCTTGGGAGAAGTTATGAAGCAATTACTAACATTCTTGCCACAACTCTCCTAAAAACCCACCACTTGAGATGCAGAGAGAATAAATTCACATAACGACCTGAACTCCGAGGCTACTCACCAGCCATGGGGTGACTATCTGCAATGCAGCCCAGCGCTGCTGTGTTGACTGTTTTGTGTACACATAATAGTACGATGTTACTGTTGCCCCCTCAACACGTTGCCTGTTATTAATACCCCAGTCCCGATGTACAGCACTCTGCTGCTTCCAAGCTAGGTTCGGGCTATATACAAATAACAATAATAATAATAATAACAGTAATAATAATAATAATAATAATCCTAGAAAGGACACTCCTAGGCCACTGAATATTTGCTTGACCAATCCAAACACATGAGAATGATACTACTGCTTGCAAAGAAGAGAAATGCATACTCCATTAAGGGTAGGAAAACACTTTTCTATGCTGACTTTTCCAACTGAAGAATGAGCAAGAAGAAAGACTTTCTTTCCCCAGGCCCGCATGACAAGAGATGGGGCTCAAAATACAGCCTAGTGGGCCTATCAGAACATCAGGGAGTAAGGTGATGAGAGACAAAAAGCCGGGCACACGAAAGTAGGTGAAGCTGTTAAGAGGGGTTGGTGTGGCTTGTAGAGGGCCTTTAATATTATTTCCTTAGAAATTAAATGTGATATAGAACATATCTTTAGTATTACTTCTTAAAATTTGATTCAGGGGTCCAACCTAACCCATCATGGCTGTAGAGCATTGTCAGTGTAATTGCTGGAGCAGGGTGGGGTGCCCAGTGATGTGGGGGCACTCACATGGTCTCAACTGTCTTTTAACGTCCCCCATCAGCAGAGTAGAAGTGTCCATCCTTTGCTTAGTGTCCCAAGACATTTGAGGCTGCTCGGTGCTCAACTCTGTCTACAAGGAGAAACTCAAGAGAGAACAGACCATCCAACTGCAGCGGCCCTTACATCCTGCTGGTAGCAGAACCGTTTGTCTTGTTTAAGCAGGCGCTGTGCAGTGTCTTTATAGGGGTGATTTATTTTTGCTCCCCAATGCAGGCCAGTGAACATAGCACACATACATGAAGCACAGAATGGAACATTTCCACCTCAGCTCAGACATCAAGGCCTCTCTGCTCTCAAATAAAGCTACCTTTGATCAACTTTGTGTGTTTTGTTGTTTTTAGGGCAAGTGTTTCGGGACAGGCTACCTTTCAAATAGTAAGCTAATTTGAAATTTCAAACTCCGGAAATAGGGACAAAAAAACACTGAAGCAAAACTCGAAATATTAAATACAAAATAGAAAAGCAAAACTAGAAATAATGAACAATGAATACTGAAGTAAAACTAGAGTACCCATCTGAAAGTCTCATAGATAGAAATGTATACATTTGGAGCAGGAACAGCCTGAGAGTTCCTCCAGTGCCTTATGGAGCCGTTCAGTGCAGGCTAAAAATACATGTGTGGGGTACAACTACAGGACCTCTCACGCGCTCCCAGATGTCAGCTTCGGCTTCCGTAAGAGATCTGGGAAAGTCCACCTGTCAGCATCGTGTGGAGGTGTTCAGAGAATTTTCTGGAATGAGTAAAAGATAGTGGAATAAGTGCATATTACCTAAGTCTTAGCATCGTATTATTTGTTCCTCCCTTTTTATCTTTCTGTAGTGCTGGAACATTTCCCAAGCAATAAGCGCTATAACCTTATTATTTAGCCACTTTCCGCTTTACTCCAGGAGTGTGAACACAGCACAGCAGTTATGAACTATAGTGGTTGTGGCAGCTCCTGTGGAAGAGCTGATAATCTGGCCTGACAACCCAGCCCAGGTGAGAGTTACTAATGAGGGGCATAACAAAGAATGCTTTGACCCCTTAGAGCTCAATGAATTTCTACATGCCCAAGAGCATTTAGCAATGGAGGTTCAACCTGATGAAGGATTGCATAAATACATTGGATTGAGGATGAACAATGAAAAGGACAGATGCAAAATAATCTACTGCAAAGATCAGTGGAGATAGGTGTTCCCCTCCTGCAATATGAAAACACACATGAAGACATTGTGAATCGTGCTAATTCTTGCTGCATTGTTGCCTGAGAAGGCGGACCTTAATAAATACACACTCAAGGCAGAGCCTCGGCGGAGTGCTGCAGAGCGTTTTGCTGCCAAACAACACATGCTGTGAAAACGCTGTTATAAACCTGAGTATGTTGTTTCTTGCTGCCTTGCTGCCTGAGGAGGCAGAGCCTAATATATACACACTCTTTGGCGGAGCCTCAGAGGAGTGCTGCAGAGTGTTTTGGTGTTCTGTTGTGAGAGTGTGGGAGCTGCCTAACCCCGGACCACATGCAGCCTACTTGGTAAATGGCATTGGCCCTGCACAATCCTCCTTCTGACTTGCTGTCTTGCCCTCCCTGCGAGCCTCATACAGACTCAACCAGGATTCAGTAGTCTCCCCCTAAAACGCCAGACTTCCATCCTGGATAAATTGCCCCCACCAAATTTGAATCTGAAGTGCCGAGCCACTACTGCCATTGCCACATGAGCCGCTAAACGGGCTGCGCTATCTGAAGAAGGGAATATGAATCCTCTTTTATGGCCTGACTCACTGACAACATGGGAGCCGTAATTGACATAACTGAAGCCATTGATGTTACAACTGAAAGAGACTTAAACAGAGGCGGTAATGCTCTAAACATGACGTACGTTTTCAAAAAATAATGTCTCTGGTTCTGGCTTTGAAAGTAACAAACTAACATCCACCGTCACCCAGGAAAAAAGAACGTGAGTCTCTGCACGAGCCTGCCCACAACAAAAAGTAAAGCTAATTACTAGATTGGATAAAAATAAGCCTACTGTTAAGATGCCACCAATGACTGATTATTTTTCAGCACAGTGCTCGAAGCAGCAGCATGAGGTGGTCAATCTCTGCTCTGACCCTTGTTCAGAGTTAGTTGAGGGGCTCACTGAGGAGCTCACTTCAGCAGTCCCTTGCCATGGCTCAAAGACCATTGAGACGGTCGTAAGAGCCCTATTGTTCCTAACAGGGGAAATAACTTGGATCTTGTAGAACCAGCGTATGGCACAATCTCGCCTTCATTCAGTGCCTCCTTCGCCTTTCCTTCTCCTTACTCAGGGGGGCCTCAAGATGAAGAATATGTTCAAGAAAACACCCAAACACAACCGGAGCAGGTGGTGGCTACTGGAACACATCAAATAAAAAGCAAACATCCCTTGAACATCTCGTCCTGAAATCAGTGAAGGAGAGTGCAGATAAGGGTGAGATTGGGTGCCTGCGGGATGGCAATGATGAGGTTGGTGAAGATGAAGACTTAAGTACAAACTCTCAGGACGGAAATTCCAGCTGCTCCTCAGGCACTGTGTTCTCAGTATTCGAGTACCTCTTGACGTAACTATCTGATAAAAGCGACATTACTGATACTAAGTTGAACAAGTTGGGTACCAACTTTGAAAAGGTTGTAATATCACTAAATAGCCTGCATAAGCGTATGGGTACTTTTTCCATCTTGCTTGATAAAATTAGTGAAGATTCCAGCAATTTGGTAACTATTTCCCAGAAGCAAGCACAATCATGGGCACCCACACCAAAACATAATGGGGTGTAAAGCGGGCCAGACAAGGATTCGACTGTTTGGTATCAAAGGAAAAAGAGAAAAGTGACAAAGCAGGCCACAATGTACAAACTCTTGTCTGACAAGACTAAAAGATTAAAAGAACTGTGGCGGCCTACACACGTTGAGGTTGGAAATGCTGAACCTTTACTTAACAACTTGGAAATAAGAAAATCTATAGCTGACCTTGAGGAAAAAATAAATGCACGACCTCCGCTTCACTTAACTGTATCTTATTCCTCTCTAGCAGTGGAGGATGACTGGACTATACCAGAGTCAGCAGTGCGAAGACTCAGCAGCCGCTGGCAGTTCTCCAGTTGGATAAACAAATAACAAAGCACAACTGTGGTAACACAGAGGGCCTTATTACGAGTCACCCGGTATGGAAATAACAGTGGCAGTAAACCCGCCGCCACTGTTGTTTCCATACCGGGTGATCTCGAGTCCTGCAGGCGGAGGTGTCATTCCTGCCAGGTCTGACCTGACGGGTTTAAAACCACCCGCCTGCAGGCAGACATGGAAACACCGGCACCATCACAAGATGGTGCCGGTGTTTCCATGGTCCCCATTCCCATTGAGTCCAATCGGACTCAATGGGAATGGGGATTTACTGAATTCCGCCTCCGGAATTCCCAGGTCACTGGGGTCGTAATGCCCCGGTAATTCCGGGAATCACGGAGGCGAAATGGTAATACGAGTCCGGCGGTAACCGAGCTTGAAAAACCGGCAGGTTGCCGCCGGATTCGTAATGAGGCCCATAGATTCTGTGCAGCAATGTGGAGCTCCCAAGATTGGGAAAGGATCCACTTGTCGCGACTGGCTGGACAAACAAACAACCCAGCATAATTGCGGCAACACAGAGCCACTATGCACCAATGAGGAGCAGCCAAGTCTACGAAAGGACTCACTCGCCGTAGTTCCAGGTACAATGACCCATCCACTGACAAGCTGCTGGGAGAATCTCGATCATACCAGAACCGAGCCCTTAAACACAGTGGATTTGGTCAAAGGTATAATGACTAACTGAATGATAAGGGGAGGAGAGAACATTAATCATACCAGGATCTAGCCCTCAACCACAGTAGATACTGTCAGGGCTTTGAAGATTGAGAGTGTCTTCTGTAAAGGTCAGAATTTCTTTCTTAACCGAACACGCGTAATCAATCTGCTGCGCAACAACATCCCATAATGACATAGTACCAGTTGTGGTATTGACATAGTTGACATCCGTGAAAATGTCAGCCACGCTACAACAATAGTCCACTTCTTCACAGAGAATTCTCTTCTTTATACCCTGGAACACTGTCATTCCTTCTACAAATTGGGCTATGAATGCTCCATGATTGTAACAAAAGATCTGCGCTTATATGGGCCATCTGGGATGGCAAGCAGGTCTGCCAACAAAAAAGGCCAATCACCTGAATAATCCAACTTTGATAGAGCATCTCACTCTAACACAACCTACACTGCACCAAGGAGGCCCCCAATTTCATCAGCAACAAGAATCAGCGGAAACACAGAGGAGACCAGCAATAAAGGTCATCCATCGGTAGAAGAAGCACATTGGTCTTGGTTAGCCAATATGGTGGCAAGCTGAGGAGATCTGCATTCCTAACCCTGGCTCTGCCCCTCAGCTTCTCTTGGTAAGCTGTAACACCTGTGGCTCAACACAACTGTTTAACAAAGATGGCCTATTGGAACTCATAGACCACCAAAGCATTAGTGCTACAGTAAACTTGGCTAACCAACCCCCTAGTTGTGGATGGGTGGCAACCGATATCTTGCCCTGTGACCCAAGGCATTAGAGGATGCCCTAAAGGGGACTGCTGTTGGGAGTTAGAAGACCCATCAGAATGGAAGATGTTCCCTGCTCCTTGGCGAACATCTTAATAGGGAAAATCCTTCTTCCACAAGATGACCCTGAAATCACAACCCAAGAGATCAGCATAGTCAACTACATTCCCCCATACGATAAGAGTCCTCGTGTGCTGATGAGGGAGTTAAAGGAAGCACATCTGAAGGCCATAGGCACATTACTGGTCTGTGGCGACTTTAATGCAATTATCCCCTCTATACTACCATTGGAGGACAATGACATGCTGTGTTCCGCCCCATCACTGTCTGCGCCCAGTCTGAGCAGAACTAAACAGCGGCGAAAATGGAGATGTTTAATGGCAGCAGCTAGACTTTCTATGGGTGGAGCAGTTCCCTCTGACTCTGCTGCTAACTTCACTCGCGTCAGCGGCTCCACAAGGAACATTTTGAACTATCTATGTATCAATAACAATGCCATGATAATTGAGGACATGTGTGTGTCGCGTGGCCATGAAGGAAACCATTAACCCCTCATAGCCAGGTTAAAGCTCCCAGGACTCTGCATTGGCAATAAACAAACAATCTGGCCAACTCTTCATAAATACTGTCCTGAATCGGATTTCGTGGAAGGACACAAATCTTGTAAAAACACTGCCTGTAACCATACATGCCATACATGCTTCTGTGGGGAAGTTCCAGGAAATTGATGCAACAAAAATTGCTGAAACCGCAACTCTAGCCCTTGAGGCATTTGTGAGCATAGTTGAGAACATCAGCATGCGTGCAACAGAAAGAAGTAAGCCAGCTAGTAGGGTTGGCATCATTGCTAACAAAAAACATACACACCCTTACAACAGGGCTATACGAGATTGCAAAAGAGACCTGAGGAGTGACCTTCGCACTCTGGCAATGACTGAACTAGATCCCACTGTTCATTGTCGAAAACATCAGCACTTAAAATATGGATACTCCAACTGGCTGAGAAAGCACAAGTACCTGATTGAAGGCAATAAGTGGAACACTGGGGTTTTTGCTTCTCAAATTAATGACTCCTGTGAGTTCAGGACTATCATCGGAGAAGGGCCCTCGAAGAGTAAGGAAATGAGGGACTTAAATGGTGCCTCCGAAACCGCATGGAACGTGCATATAGAAAAGGCACTTGGGGTAGCACAATGGGGGTACCCAGAGTGTATTGTATACGCCCGACATTCCAACTGGCCATACTGCCTCACACCTAGAGACATTAGTAGATATATCAATGCCTCAAAATCTTCTAGGGCGTTGAGAGACGATGGTACTTGCAGTTCACTCATTAATTCTGCCACTGACATCTGGTCTGAAAATCCCTCCGTCCTGGTGCGATAGTATCATTGTGCCTGTCTATAAAAAGGGTAATCCAGCGGACCCAGGTAGCTATCGTATCCTGGCAATGCTGATACACCGGGTAAGATATTTGCCAGAGTACTTCTACAGGAGCTAGAATCATGGACAGAGGTTTGTGGAATCATCCACCTCAATCAAAAGGGCTTTAGGAAGGGGCACAACACCACCACTAATACCCTGGCCCTTACCACAATTATTCAGCAGGCATGGATGGTAAGACAAACACTAGTCTACGTGGCATTTATCAATCTTAGTGCCGCGTTCGATACTGTAACCCGTAATTGACTGTGGGGCAAACTGGCTGACTGGGGCATTCCGGCTGGCCTATTGAGAATGATAATTTCCCTACATGAGATCACCCGAGTCAAAATCAGGATTGATCAACATGGAAGAACCACCACATGGATAAACACACATAGAGGCCTCAAGCAGGGTTGAAACCTCGCACCCATACTTTTCAATCTCTATCTAGCTGATATGGGCAATGCTTTGACTAGCTCAGCCACCACCACCCCCTAAATTGGGCTCAGTTGCAATGAAATAGCTGGGATATGCGTACAACACCGCTGTCCTCTATCTGACTCCACAGGGCTTGCAGGCCTCCATGGACAACCTGAAGATATACACTGACTGTAATTCTTTGGTGGTGAATACATCGAATACCAAAATCATGGTATTCTGCAAGTCCAGGACAAAGATAAAGCAAGTGAAGAGGGAGATGGGCGGAACACAAATTAAAGTGATCAACAACTACAAGTACTTGGGTCTGCACCTTGACAATAATTTACAAGGCACTGTGTACCTAGATTTCCTCCGGACCAGAACCTCCATCCTTATTGGTACTATTAGCTCTTTTGTCAACAAGGCAGGAGGGTTCTCAATCGATGCACTGCTCAAACTTTACATTGCTAAGGTGTCTTCTACCATCCTGTATGGAGCAGGTCTATGGGCTATGCAAAACCTCAAAATGATCTGAAAACTGGAGCACACCCTGCTAAAAAGTCTACTAAGACTACCACAGAGAACCACTATTGACATGATCTTCCTTGAATTCAATGTGTTGCCCATAACCTTAAAAATTCAATCTAGCAGTCTGGCCACAGCATGGAAATTCTCAAATGCGCTAGCTCAAACTCTCATGAGCCTCATAAATATGGCCAAAACTACACGAGTTGCACTCATGCCCAAGAGCTACTTTCCCAAAATGAATACACTTACCGACCACTGGCTAGAGCAAGGAGATCTGACGTTGGACATGACACTAAGCACATTTAAGCATCGACCTAAGGAAACGCTGAGCAAGATTAGCGTTTAGCAGTCAAGGCTAATTTATTAACTAAAAACCATGCATCTCAATGTTGCCGGCACATCCAGGATTGACACACATCGTCCACATATATTGAACACTTCATTGGCAACTCCCTTGTCTAGGAGTATATTAAATTGAAACTCAACACTGTCAGGCCTAGGGATTGTGTGGGGCAGCCGCTCTCGAAACAATAAAACATCTTTTGTTCGAGAGGCCATAGGTATGATGGATGTAGAAATGCTGCATGGAGGATGGGAGTTGTTTTTAAGTTGGATGAGTGAAACGTGTATCATCTACTTCACACTTCTGTGGAGAAAGACCTCAACTATCCTGGACATCTACAGATGAACTGTTTGTTATCACTGGACATAAATCCCTGAGTTTTCATCACTTTCTTCTTTTTTCTTTTTATTTCAATAATATGAACCACTGGAATCTTGATATGCAATCATTTTATGACTGTATGATTTTTTTTTACTTGATTTTGAATTGGATTAGTATTGCTATGTTGTGTGAAATGTTTGTATCAAAATAGACCACACTAAAATAAATAAAACATTTTTAAGAAATGTGTTATTGTTGTATGGTTAAAAAGATTAACGTTTAACAAATTCATAAAACAAATTTAAAACGCAAATAATTACATTAGTTCATATTTCATAATAAAACACATCAAATAAAACAACTCATACAATGCACTGACAGTCAAAATTAACAAATCAACAAGTCAATTATGTTAGATTCAAAATCTCTTTAAAAAAGTGGATTCCTGCCATCAACCAGTGATTTTAACGATAAGAGTTCATAACTCATTGCCACCCAATTCCAAGTCCCCCAACAGTACACTTTTCCATCAGGTAGTGAAAGTAGTGGTGGCGCCTATCACTTAAAGCCCCGCAATACAGCAAAAGATGCTGTAATGTCTTAACTTGTCCTGGCTCTAAGCACTGGCGACAGATCCTTAGATCCCTTGGGGTCCCAGCTTTGGCACCCTCAATTTCATTAGTTGGCAATACGTTGAGCCTCAGCCTCATAGCCAATTTACACCATGTTGGGCTAGGTGACTTGCTTAAATAGGTTGGTAGCACCCCACGGTCCTTACATCTATCAGCAAATCTTTAAACATTTTGTATGATCTTACTTTTTCGGTTGTATACATCCAATCCCTTTCTTTTAACTTCCTCTTGGTTTTTAGAGGGGCGTTCAAGATCATAGCCCTAGAGATGCCGCTATCCTTCAGGATTGTATGACATTCCTGCTCTCATTTGCTGAAGCCGGGCCAAGTTTTTGAGTCCAAAAGTAGCTTCAGTTCCCACCAGATGGAACCCTGCTCAGCGTGCCAGATACTTCTTAGTAGTGCAAGATATTCTGACAGAATATAGAACTTAATGGAAGGCAGGGCCAGTTTGTAAATAAATAAATAAATAATAATATAAAAACACACTTCATGGGAGGACCCTGTGTGCGACTACTCTCCACTTCTGCAAGTTTGTTGCTCATATGTCTTCCATGTCTCCAGGAACAGCTGCCTAGGCCTCTTGATCTCGGCTGAGAATGTTTTGCTAAAACTAATACTTTTTTCCTCATACACATCGGTTCTTCAATGAAGGGATGATAGTCGTGCTAATGTGTTTCCATTATATCAAGTATTGAAAACGTTTGTAAACTAGATGGTGCCCCCATGAATCGTCGTAGAATTGAACACACAAATGTCAACAGACGGAATAATTTCATAAAGCAGAAAAAGATTCTTCAATAAATAAATCATAAAAAAGGGGACATAGTGAGACTGTACGAACCCCACATAGGAAATTAGGAAGTAGAAAAACAGTGATGATAGTGAGCTGGGGGAATATATATTTTTTTCCAAGCTTTTTTCAGATTTTTTTGATTTACCACGAATTCTGTTACAAATCAAGTTTATGTAATGAACAAAGAGCGTACAAATTCAAAATATCATAAAATAGTTCAGAAAGTAAACACTTGTCTGGTTACTGGGGTAGGTTACAAGAGTCTCATGGTCTGTATTCAACCCCTCCATCGGTCAGGCGCCTCTGGATAGCTCTATCACCAGCTTTAGGGGGTAATCTGCAAATGACCCCAAGATCACCTTGCCCCTAAGCAATACCTAGCCCACATATGATATCCATAGTACCCCCCTCAGACTAATTCTGAAGCAACCATCAATTGTGTTCAACAGGAGTAACCCCTTGGACTGTGTGCCAAAGCTCAGAGATTGTATGGGGTTCATGTGAGGGCCCCTTTTGGGGGGCCCAGTTCTCGTTTCCTCAGATCCTTTTAATGTGTTTTCCTTTTCTGTTAATGTTCCCTTCTTGGGCCTTCTCCCTCATTCATCGGTGGGCTCCAGGCTTGTTGATCTCGCCCCATCAGTTTCTCAGCTTCGGATTCCTAGGTCATACAATGCTGGTGATTCTCAAATGTAAAAATGAGTTTGCATGGATGGCCCCATCTGTATCTGTTGTTGTGGTCTCAAAGCCATGTTGTAGCACCATTTTAGCCTCCGTCTCTTGGCCAGCGTCTTCTGAGAGAGGTAATTGAGTACTTGGATCTTTACTTCGCTGAAGGTTATCGGGCAGAGTGTCTGTGGCAACTTCATTATCTTTCACTTGAAAAAAGTGGACCCCGGTCACAAAATCCGGGATAAGGCCTCTCTTCTGTTGGAACATGTTATATACCTGATGTGCCCAGTCCAGCATCAGCTCAGCATCTTGCAGGAGCTTCAGGATCTGGTGAAAGAGAGACTGAACCCATATCGCCAAACTCTGGTCTTGTATTTGGATTGGTATACATTGTTTTTGCAACTCCATGTCCTCCTGTTTCACAATCAGGGTTTCCAGCTTTTCCTCCAGGGTATCAACACGCCTCTGCCTGGTCATTGGCTTTATTGCATACAGTGTTTTCTGCCTCATTATAACGCCTCTCGGCATGCAAAATATGCTTATCAAGCTCTGTGATTGATTTGACCAGGCTCTCTGCACTACCTTTAATGTCCTCTTTGAGCTCTTTCAGGAAAAATTGTAGTTCTTTTTTCAGAGGTGCTCACCGTCTTCTGATGGGGAGGTGGTGTGCACCTGCACCTCAGCTCTCTGTGGGTATTTCGCAGCCATTTTCTGCATCTGTAGGAGCACCTTGATGTCGCTACACTTAGATTTCTGTTGGGTTTTGGACATGTCCCCAGTCACGACCTGAGCTGTACCATAGTACAAATCCAATTAAGGCAAGGGTTGTGTTACGGGACAATGCTAGGAGCACTTCCATAGATGGATCTGCCTATCATGAGGAAAAAGGCAACCCCTCCCAGTAACTCAGGCCGAGAAAGGGCAGCTCCTCTGACGGTGCTCAATCACAAATGTGACCAGGCATAGAAGAATTATTGGGTCCACGTTGGTGGTTTCCCCCCTTGCGGTGTAAAAACTGTAAAGGTGCAGAAGTACAAGCCTGACACAGTGGCAGCATGTTTGTTGGTAAAGACTTTTATTTATATAAAGGTAAAAGAAAAGGAAAGACCTATCTTTCTCTATTTCTATGAGAGATTGCCCTACGTCAACAATAATACTAAGAACTCTGCCAGGATGTCCAGTAAAGTAAAATGTCCACCATCCTGTATCCAAACCAATTTCCATCCCTTACACTGAAGACTAACTAAGGAAAAGCTGTGTGTCTTCTTGGTCCAGCTGGAGGCTTCTCTCGTTCCGGATACAGATTTGAAATGTTCAGTTCTTGATGAAAAACCCATTGAATTGTTCTTTAATTTCAAAGTTCTTGGACTTAAATTCTCTTCCTAACATATACCAAAAGTACACAGTTCCCAAGCATCATGGGTGGGGGGAGTGGACACTTCCCCTATTCTTCTCTCCAGTTCACAAATGTAGTATCAAATCTGGTGCACTATCCTGCCAGGCTTGACTGTAGTCCTTCGTATCACAAAACACAGTTCCCAAGTGTCAGGGGAAGTCTTTTCCCCTGTTCAGTCTCCATCTCACAAATGCAGTTTCAAGTCTGGTTCAATATCCTGCCAGACTTGACTGTAGATCTTAGAATTACAGAAAGTGTTTCCTCCTTCGGCAATGGGTTCTCAATCCCTTGTTTTAGCTTCCTGTGTATCTCTTACGTTGGCCCCTGAACCCTCTGGGCTGTCTCTGGATCTCCCCGACTTGTTCTGTAACTTTTTTTATCTTTTGTGTGGGTCCCAGAACCCTTTATGTAATCTCGGGATCTCACCAACTTGATCCGGGCCCCTGGCCCTTGACTGCGTGCTTCTTCAGACTTTTCTGCGTTCTTGAGCCCTGTGTACTGGTTTTGTAGGGTCCACCCTACTTCAAATGGGTCCCAGACCCTAGTGTACTGTTCTTGCAGGGCTTTTCCAAATTCATATGGGTCTGAGACCCTGGTGTGCTATTTTTGCTGCTCCTCTGCCCCTTTTTTACTCAATGTACAATTGAACAGACCTGGTTTACTCTTCTGCCAGGTACTGTTCCACATGAGATACTTCATAAAGTTTTTACCAGCTTTTACAGTTTTTATGATATCCCTATCGGCTTCTCTGGATATTGGTACATGTCTCTTTAATCTATTTGCCCCCCCCCTTGGTATCCCACCAGCTGGCCCAACCCTTTCCCTACCTTTGGGAAATGTTGCAGCAGGCTCCGGTCTGTCCTTGTAGTAGAGCGGGGCATCCGTACTGCTTCCACGTTCGGCATCCTGTCCTCGGTGGCTCTGCAGTGCTAGGCTCTCTCTCACGTCCTCAGCTGCGCCCCTTCTTCTTGCTTTGGCTTCACCAGTCGGTTTTCCTCTTTCCCCGTCACCAGACAGGTCCCTGCTCCATGGAGCTACTGGAGACACTCGTCCCAACACTACAGCATCTCCTTGGGCCTCTTGTCATGGAACCATTGTGTGGTTTGAAGAGAGGGTACCAGGAATGCCCCTCCACATCCCATGAACTTGATGGCCCCAAGAACGCACAAAGTCACTCATTTTTTGCGCAATCCCTAAGTGCACCACCGACTTGCATGTATGCAGAGATGTATCCCTTCAGACAACCATTCCAACCATATCCAGTAGATATCCTTTCAGAGACAGGGGACTTGACAGACATCGTGGATGCAAACACTCTAATAGACTGCATCAATTAAAAGCCATGAAAACACTGGGTCGACATCACTAGTGACACCATGACGTAGCACTGTTAGTTACAAAGAACACTTGCAGCCCTGCAAAGCATTACACGAACACACACTCACATACACAAAGAACATGCTTACACAGTTCTATAGCTAGAGGACAGATACATATACATACTATCAAAGCTTTCATTATTTTTGTAATTAGCCAAATTCAGTAACGCTAAAACGCAAAGCACCAAGAGATCCTGAGCAAGCTTGCAGATGCTTATGGCAATTTACACTATTGAACTACAGGAGTATATATCGAGCCTCGTAGGACCACGTATGACTAACTTATAGGTTACATAGCACAGTACGAGCATGTAGAAATCACATTATAAGTCTAAGGAAATTAAAAAAGGCCTCAAACCACAGGACACCAAACAAGGAACGCAGGCTCAGGCTGCACAAAGTGAAGACCGAGCTCACAGCCAAGGCCAGAGATAACCAGGCGCATTCCAAGCTCCAAACGCCAAGGGGCCAGCTGGAGGAAAATTGAATAAATCCTCATAAATGCAGACCCAAAGAGCTCGATTTTGTGGTCCAGAACCACATGATGCAACCAAACTAGACAATGGGCATTCACCCATGGTGGGAAGATGAGTCGTTCTAAGCAACCCAGTTGAGACGTGAAACAAATGTTGCAACGTGGAAGCGCACTCTCTCCGGGTTGCCGCCAGACTCATAATATTTGACCAGCGCCTGACTTCCCGGAGAAGCATTGATTCAGGTGTGGAGGGAATCCGCCAACCATTTCGTGACAAAACTTAGTTGTGAGGCTAAATAGTAAAGCTCAAGCTTTGGCAATTGCTCCCCCCCATCATTATAAGGCAAGCATAACACATTGAGGGCCAACCTTGGTGTCCTGCGCCCCATAGGAAGTTTCTGATTAGTGAATCTAGGAGGTGAAGGAAAGTGACCCCTCTGTAATAGTGGCCGTTTGTGAAGCTGTATAAAAACTTAGGGAGGACAATCATTTTTACTATCGCAATTCTGCCCATTAGTGACAGCAGCAGCCGGGACCAGAAAGACATGGACTTCTTTAGGCCATCAATCTTCCGAAGCGTGTTATGGTTATGTGTGCATGTTGGCGCATCCGTGATATGGATCCCCAGATATTTAAAGGAGTAAGACTCCCATGGGAGTCACAGGTCAGGTTATGCAGTCACATCCACCCCACGGAGACCAGCCAAAAGAAAGAGGCAGGATTTCCACCTACTGAAGGAGACCCCGGATAGCTCAGCAAATCTGTCCAACATGTCAAAGATTATGGGAAGATTATGTAGTGGTTCGCTCAGATAAAGCAGGACATCATCTGAGTATAGTGATACCAGATGCTTTTGGCCACCAATCGCAATACCTGCTTCTGGGTATTCTTGACATAAGAATGCAGCCAGGGGTTCCATAGCTAATAAGTATAACATGGATGAAATTGGACAACCCTGACGACTCCCCTGCTGTATATTCCACACTTCATATATCTGTCTACCCAACTTCAGTCTAGCTGTTGGGGGATTGTACAAGAGTTTTACCCATCGGACGAATCCTTATCCCAGCCCAAACTCTGTAGTGAGGCAATTAACCATTCCCAGTAGAACAACTTGAAAGGCCTAGATGTAAGGCTGTTCACGCAAATTTGTTTGGTCGATGATATGTTGTAGTCTACGAAGGTTCAGGGCAGTACTGTGTCCCGACACAAACCCAGTTTGGTCAGTATGTACCAGGGTGGAGATGACTTTACAGAGAGGTGTTGCCAGCACCATTGTGAGTAACTTCACATCATAGTTCAACATAGCCAGGGGCCGGTAAGAGTCACATCTATCATCAGCTTCCCTGGTTTGGGCACGGGTATCACCAAGGTATCTCTCATGGCAGCTGGGAACATGCCAGTATCGTAGGCTTCTCCAAAGACCTTCAGGAGTATTGGAACTAGTGTAGAGCTGTATGCTTTATAAAACTCTGGGGGGAGCCCATCTGTGCCCAGGGCCTTGCAAGTGGGAAGGGAGGTAACTGCCTCGCCGAATTCTTCCATGGTAGTGGGCTGGTCTAGGGAGGTTATTTGATCATCCGTGAGCCTCGGGAGGTGGATCAGTGAAAAGGCCTTGGCCAAGTCTTCCTGGGAGACTTGGTGGTCATGACTATTGTGATGCTGGAAATGCCTCAGAGGGACAGGGCCCTCCGTATCCTTGTCCTTTACTGCTTTTTATTGTGTGTTCTGTCGTGTTTTCCACGCAGGAGTTCATGTGGGAATCCTGGCGGTGCAGCTCTCTCTTTTGGTTTGATGTACAGACCCTTAGGATACCCTTATGGCACTCATGGGTGGGGTACAACCCTGTGCCCTTAGTGTATGTTTTTGGGCACCTGTGTGTGGCCCACAGAGCAGGGTATGGGCGGATGGCAGCTCCATGCTGAATTTGACAGGTGCTCTGAGTACCCTCCATTTTGGGATGCCCAGGCCCTGTCATTGAAATCAGTAGATTCCTGATGGAGACAAGATGGCCCCAGTGACCTCTTGCCTTCCATCACCTGTTACCTTGGTTTTCCCGAAGTCCTGGGAAGCCCTGAATCTGCCCCTTCCCCCTGAATGGCTGTTGGGTGGAAGTTCCATATGTGGTAGTGTGGGGAAGTGCCGACCAGACTCGCTGGAGCCTTCCCAATGACAATGGCCCTCATTACGACCCAGGCGGTAAGGGGTTTACGCCGGCGTAAACTTCGCCGACCCTTACCGCCTGAGTACGAGTTCCCGTAGCGCCATGGTGATTTTACCGCCTGCTTTTTGCAGGCGTTAAAATCCATGGCGCTAAGGGACCTTGTTGTTAATTACGCCACAGTAATTTACGGTGGCGTAATTAACGCCTTCCCCACTCCCATTATGCCCTATGGGGCAAAAATGGGAATGGGGAAGGGTAAATGGGGATTGGGGACTTACCGCCCCGCCAAGGTCGGAATGGGGCGGTAAGTCCGCCAACCACCAGGGCGGAGTTGGCAACTTAGCGCCATGGACCATGGTGCTAATAGCACCATGGATCTCCGCCAAGGTCGTAATGAGGGCCAACATGTTGTGGGTACACCTGCGGGTGGGACCTGGGTGAATGGAGTGTGTGACGAATATGCATTCTATGTTGTAGATGTCTACTATCTGGTGTTTGACACAATGACTGTGACAGCCCTGCCTGTAACTGGTATGAATGCAGTGTGTAGTGTTGAATGGCGTGATACTTGTCTGAATCCACATTCTGTGTTGTGAGTATCTGGATGGAGAAGAATGGCCTGAATGCACTGTGCGCCTGATTGGCTGACTGACTGCCTGAATGCCCTTCTGAGTGATTGGTTGCCTGAGTGTGACCCAGCAGAATGAATGGGAGATCAACTGTATATCTGGGGGCCTCTCACTGCTAGAGTTCGTTCAGAAGCTGGAGTTGAAACTGAAACTTAACCTTGAAGCTCTGCTGGAAGAGAAGTATTGCTGCTGCTCTACTGCATCGATCTGAAAGCTGTTGTGTCTTCAAGAACTGACCCACAGAGGACCTGTTAGGCACCCTCTTCCCGAGCTGCGAGAGACCATCGTGCACTGCTAACCTTCACCGAAGTGCCATGGAAGTCAGCCTACGAAAGACTGTCAGCCGGAGATGGGGACCGCCGATGAGAAACGAAGAGAAGCACCGGACATTCCGTCAACCGGCATCAACCAGGGTTCGCATGGTTTGCTATAACCGCTGGAGCCCCGTCGATGTTAGTTGCCCAGAAGTGGGGACTGCTTGACGCTGTGCCGTCGACGAACGGAGCCACAATGCTCCATTGATTATGACATTTTATTCCCAGACGCACCCGTCCGCATCGTCAACCGCTTTATCCCGCTGGAGAAGGCCAGGCCGTCGACGCGCCGAGGAGCATCTGCCGGTGGGTTTCCCGCCACCCAAAGACCATAGAGATGCCGGACGACTCAACCCCCTTGCTGGTCCACAGTTCTTCACAAACTCTTTGCTGTCCTGAACTATCGACATCGAGGTGCCCTGCACGCCTCTTCCTTGCAGGACGTCTTCGACTCATTGTCGACGTGCACCGCCAGGTCCAAAGCTGCTACTTAACCGTCATTGTTCACCCCTTTCTTCGAAGGATCTCGACGATCCGTGGCTCCTGCTTTAAAGGGAGCCTCTCATGAAGGATCCGTTGACTAATCGTTGTCGAACTCTGCTATTCCAGGTACCTTGGGGTGGATGAAACATTTTAGAAGGAAATAAGACTCATTGAACAATATATGGACTGGGCTTGTAGTATTTATTTTACAGGTTGCCCAGGTGGGGGGATCTCCACACAGAACTGTGTCTAGTGGGAAGGGCCAGTATTCTGGCAATTGTTCTAACCAACTGCTTTCCTCCTATGTCTATTGTTGGTTACCTTTATGACCAGAGTACAGTTGAGGCACTTTAATGAAATCTGATAATAATTGTGGTACCACTTAGAACTGTATATATTTGCCATTGTAGATTAACTGATTAAGTGAGTTATTGTGAGTGTGTGTATAACTTTGAACCTTAATTATATAAAGACTGTGTTTTCCCTAATACATTGTGCAGACATTCTTTGTGGGTGCTTGGGGACTACACTGTACTTAAGAACCAGCCCGTCTCATCTCCTGAGAAGCTAGACCTTGATTGCTTGTCCATTGCTACCGTAATAGAGAATCTTGGCTGGGGTCCTCTGTGCCTCTCCTCTACCATATAGAGAGCCGACTTCAGACACCCTCTCCAGTCTTTACAACTATACAGTTGGGTACAGTAGGAAGTGAAGATGTCATTGATTGCTTGTTGGGCTCTCCACAGATCTCAACACTTGTCGTGAAGTATCGTAGTGAAGGGCCTAGGGTGTTCATGTTTACAAAGTCATGCCAATAGCCTCCTTGGGTTATCTCTGTCTGCATGTCCATGGGCCACACAAACAGCATAATCAAATTTGAACAGTCTCCCCCACGCTTCCTGACACCTGGAGTGGGCTTCAGCCAGTTTCCCTTCCACTGTTCGCTGGCCTGAGTGTTGGGCTTCCAAAGCCCTAATTTCCTCTTCTGTGGAATCCAAGACATTTCGCAGCTCATGACGAATACCGCCAGCGCTTGCTATAACCTCTCCCCTGATTACAACCTTCATGGATTCCCAGATGGTGCCCCAACTATCTACATTCCCGACGTTATGTTCCAAAAAATTGGGAAGGGATTCTAATAATAACTTCTTGAAAGCCATATCTGTTAAAGTGCCCACAGGCATGCTACATGTTGGAATAGGTGGCCTGGGAGACGCAAAGCTCCACTCTAACATCAGTGGGGAGTGGTCCGACATTGTACGGCTTAGATATTCCACACTGCTAAATTCTATAACGTGCTCCAACCCAACAAAGACGTAATTGATGCGGGTAAGCAGCTTATGAGGTGACGAGTAAAAGGAATAATCTCTAGCTACCAGGTGTAATACCCTCCAGACGGCTACCAGGCAGAGGTCAGTTAGTGTCGCATTCAGTACAATGCTAGACGGGGATGAGCTGCCATTTGGGGGAGAAGATCTGTGAAGCTCTGTGTCCCTAACACAATTAAAGTCTCCACCCCATAGAATGAAGTCATTGTGCTTAGTGGCAACAAGATTGTACAGTGCATGCACATGTGGCGGGATCCCATGGTTTGGAAAGTACGAATTGACAATACAAATTTCTTGGTGATTAAGATTACCCCCTGACAAATATGTATCTCCCTTCCTTATCCCTTTCAACCTCCAGTAATGGAAATAGCAGCACCCCATCTATCCGGATCAGCACCCCCTTGGCAAATTTGGAGTATGTAGCACCATATCCTGCCCCTCTATCCCCGCAGTGATTCAGGAGTGCCTCCTACTCCTCCAGCAGCAGACGTGTCTCCTGCAGTAACACTATTGATATTTTCTTGCATTGTAAGTATGACTTCACCCTGTTTCTACGGAGGTAGGAGCCCAAGCCTTGCATGTTCCAAGTCAATATTCTAATTGGCAGCCATGGATATATCCTGTGTCAGACATCCCCCCGCCCAATGGTAGCCCGCCGCAGCCTGTCCCAATCTCTCTGCACAGACCAGACCCATGCAGGGCAGGCAGGCCGACATATTAGTTCCCAAGGTTAGTGACAGCATTGCAACTGCCACAAGCCAGCAGATCCAGCACCCGTCTGAACAGCCAGACGGGATCCCTCTGAGCCATCTTGTATGGATAAAACAAAGAAAAAACAATGTAAACAGCAAACCTTTAACATATTGCCCAACAACTCCTGTTTGTTCGGGCAGACCTGTACCTGCAAGACCGATCGCAGCCATTTTGTACTAGTTGAAGGAACCAGCAACAGACTGGTCCCCAGTGTCAACTGTGGGTGTTTGAATAAGACCAACGGTGGGTGACTGGGTCTGGCCCCCCCTGTAAATTGAAAGGACATTATTTGCAGCATTGGACCACCATCGACACGGTATTCAGGGAGATCAAAACTGGTCCCAGCCCTTCCAGGGAGCCAAGCTAGTTGCAGTGCTTGGACTTGGTCAAAAAAGAGGTTCCTAAGCAGCAACGGGCGAATCGATTCAGTACGATCCCAGGCATTGTGGGGGGGGGATCCAATGAGCCCAACCTACATCACAGAGCAGCGTCACTCTTGCTGTACAGGTTATTGTGTTCCATCAACATGGTCACAGCCTCAGGGCTGTCCATAAATTGCACCCTGCCATTGTATAAGATCTTTAGCCTTGCGGGGTACATGAGCATGTACTTGATTCCCATTTGTCTAAGCCCCGCCTTTGTGGGCACAAATGTGTTCCTGACCATCTGAACTGACAGTGTATAATCTGGGTAGATTGCAATCTTGGAGCTGCCCCTGAGTATCTCACTGCACTCTCTGGAATACTGCAGTGTTACTTCTCTTTCACGAAAATTGAGGATCCTAGCAATTTTTGGTCTGGGATTTGACCCAGGTTGCGGTCTCTTCTGCAGGGAATGATGAACTCTTTCAACTGAAAACCCCTGCGATAGTTTACCAGGACCAATCTCTTGGAGTAACAGATTGTCGATAAGGGAAGTTGAGTTAGATCCCTTTGTTTCCTCCCGCAGACCTAGCACCTGTACATTATTCCTGCGTGACCTGCCTTCAGTGTCTTCCGCTGGCAATTCCAGAATCGCATTTCTCATTTCCAGTTCCTTGACCCAAACTGCAAGGTCTTTTGTAGTAGTTGCAGTCTCCTAAATTAGCTCTTACGCTGTTTTGACCCTCTTGGCTAAGTGTCTGACATCCTGCCGGAGTAGCTAGACGTCAATTTTGACTTCATCTGTCTTGGACTCAAGGGAGGATCCCAGTGAGGCAATCGCTGCTAATACTTGGTCCTCGTGCGGGTTGTGTGGTGGTGTGTGTGATGAAGGTTGATCCGTATCTCTGCCTGAGGGGCATTACTTTGCTTACCCTTGCCTGCAAACAATTACATAATTGTAGGTTTGCCCTTATTTTTAGTAGGCAACATAGCAGAGGGTTCTCTCGTGGGCAGGCCTTAATATGCTGTGTGTCCCTGACAGGTTGGCTAATCAAGACACAGGTGGGCACAGTACCTCTGCACCTCTGGGCCTCTGCACATTCAATGGTGCCCAAGCCTGTCTCTAAGCAGCTGTAGGACAATACCAGGGTGGGCACAGTCCCCATGGGAGGCAGCACTCAGTGGGCTATTATTAGCAGGCTCTATGCATCTGCTGTATGTGGGGAGCCGGCTCAGTGTCCAATCCGACCCCGGTCTTCGGTATCACGCAATACAGGGACAGCATTGGAGGGGGGCAGCCGGAGGGCAGACAGTTTCCTCTTAGGCCACCGGATAACCATCTGAAGCCTCCAAACGAGGGCGTTGAGCGGTGCACACAGGGCACCTAAAATTGCTAACAGGCGTGGGTCGCCCGGGCCCCTAAGCTATGCTAATGGCAGTACCTTAAGTGCAACAGGCGGCAGCAGGTGCCCGACCAGCCCTCCTCAGTGTGGTCCACCCTGCGCCTCAATGGTCCTGTCAGTCCGGATCTAATGTGGATTTAATCCTGGCCTGGCCCAGCCGTATACGCAGGAAACTCAGGAGGTTTCACTGAGCTGGGAACGGTGGCCATCTTGGATCACCCGAGTCTCAGATCTTGAGGCGAGTTTCACTCCATGCGCAGCTCTGATTTCTGAGCAGATGGACGCTGGTTTCCCCGGCAAAGAGGTGTCTGCAAAAGTACAGATAAGCAGCGGTAGCCACCGCAATGAGGATCTAGAAAGGATCTCAGTGGGAGCTCTTCACAGTCGCAGCCTCACTGCATGAGCTCAGACCATGCCCCCTCCTGGCTTGTCGTAAGTCTCCATGGTGTATTCTCTGTTGCTGCTCCTGGAACAGGAAGTAGAGCGGCTACACCTTGCTCTCCCTGCTCGACATCGATGCCCATTCCCCTTCGTCTCCTACTCCTGTTAAGACTTCCCCAGACATTTCTATAGGCACAGAAGCATACTCGGCAGTGCTGGCTCCCATTCTCCATGCTCAATCACTGTACATATGGCAATATTTCTGTTCCTCCATGTCCACATTGACCACCTTGATAATCGATTTATCCAACCTAACCAGAACTTGTCCATGCCTTCACCTTCCTTCCTTTACACCCTTTGTCTGTCTATTAACTTCTTCCCACATTTCATTCCTCTGCAACTGTAACAGTACACTCTCTTCCTCTGCTAGCCTCAGCGCTTCTTCCATTTTTTCTTGCTCCTGTGTCTAGAACCCTTCTAAACCTATCCTCTACACTAGCAGAAAAAGGTCTAAGCTCATCCTTCGCCTGCACTACTAGTATTAACTGCATTCTAAACATTATGTCTTCACAAGCAGATAGGAAGACAACAAAGCAATTTTCAATCAAGATTTATTTTAACAAGGCACTTGCTTTCTGGGAGGAGATATTTTTGGCTGCAAAATCCTTTTTAACAAAACACAGACAAAGCTAAAACATTGGAAAACGCTTTCACTTTCTTATAGAGAAATTGTTTACTTTTACAAGGCTCCTAATGCATGCTCATTTGAAACCTGCACTATTATAAACACGTTTGAAGTGTAAATGCTTAATTTATGAAGACACACGTATTATTCTTTTTGTTGTGATTTAGTTTTGATAACGCTTTACACAACTGTTCAACATAACAACAAAAAACAAGAAAAATAAATGTTTTGACCATCATACACCATATAGATTTCCTACAGCTCAAGTACAATTGATAAAAGTAAAAAAAAAGAACAAGTGCGAGATCAAGAGACACATTCTCACCCCACATGAGTCTTGACCATCGGATCTCCCCTGAACCGCCCAAGGAGAAACTGTCACCTTCTTTAACAAAAGAAGTCATTCTAATCATGGTTAAAGAGTGACAGTTCAAAATCCAAACGTTTTAAAGTTTCCAAGACATAGATGGCTGATCTTCACCTCAGTGTTTGGTCTGCTCTTTAGATTTGATTTGATTGAGCCTGAATCACATTTATATCATACGGACTCTTGAGCATGGAAAACATTTGAGGTATACAGAAATATTGCCAAACCTTCGCTGCAACCTTGAATATTCCCAATAAGATGAATGTGATCCCAAGGCCTCCAGGGTCAGTTGCCAATCATCCCTAAACAATTTAGTTTTCACAGCTTCAGGATTTCTCATCAATTCTAACTCATAATTCCCAATACGATCCAACAGATTGCCCGTCAGACCTCTAAATAGAATAACAGATTTTACAGAACATGTAGTTAAACTTTACTGGAAGTCCATAAAAAATTGAATTGTGAGGGGGAGAAAGAAATTTATGGAGAATCGAAAGCTGTTTCCACTGGAAATCAAATTCAATTTGTGCCAAACAATTGCACAGGGAATGGCACTTGAAAGCCCCAACACGTTTTTCCATAACATGCCCTGCATGGAATCCAGGCAAGGACCAAGAGTACCGACGCGATATCTAAGCCATACAATATCAATGGCTCAATCTTTCCATGATGGTACTTTATGACTGGGAGATAAGAGAAACTACATAGCTTCCTATAAATCCTCTTCATATGGGACAATAGAGACACCATCCTGTTGTAATGCAGAGAAACCACCTGCTCAACCCTTTCAGTCCCCAGTCCCCAAGGACCTCAACATGGTTTGGGGTTTTCTGTTTTATGTCTGACGAAAAAACCACTGTCTTCAATTTCTGGCCATTTACCTTGAGATTGTTTTTTAAGATATACTGAAAACAAATGTGCAATTTCATTTGAAGACCCCGCAGAGACCTATCAAAGATAATAACATCATCTGCGAAGGCCAGCCAATGAAGTTTTAAGTGACCCAATTTTACAGGAATCTCCTCTTGGGTAGCCCAGAGCTCTTCAATGTCCCTTAGGTAAAGATCGGAAAGGGTCGGAACCAGATTACAACCCTGTCTAAACCCTATGTTTGTCAAAATAGGCCTAGATACCGCCCCTTCCTTGGTGAGCCGAACCCTCAGCATAGAATTTTTATTCAGAAAAGCAATCAGCTGCTCTAGTTTCCTCAGTACATTTAGTCTCAAAAATGAGATGTATTTATTACCTCCCTGGAATCCATTCACAGTGTGCTACAGATGTTTTAATATTGTGGCGTTTAAAGATGTACCCATCTGCCTACGAAATCCAACCCGAAAGGGTGTCATTTTCGGTCAAAAAGATGGTAAGATCTCTTAACAGCAAGATTGAAAACACCTTGCTAGACGAGTTGATTAGTGCAAAAGGCCTATAATTCCCTGGATCACGGGTGTCCCCTTTTTAAAGATTGGAATAATAATAGACTCGGCCCAAGAAGCAGGAAGTATATGAGAGGCATACATAGCATTAGAATGGGGTTTTAGAAAGTAAGCCCAAGCTATGGGATCCTTTTTCCATACAAACAGTGGAAGCCCATCCAGGCCAGGGGCCCTGAATGGTTTCAATTGATTGATAGCCCATATAATGTCCTACACTGCCCAAGGACATGGACCGTCTGGATCCATATAGTCCAACCAATCTGAAGATTGTACATGCTCCGTCCCAACAATTACATTTTTGGTAGTAAAAGGACACCCAAGTATGTTCTTGAATAGCACTCTCCATGCTATAGACTTTCTATCCAGACGTCTTGTTAATTTGTGACCAAAATTCCCTAGAATTCCCACTTATCAGAGTCCACAACACAACTTGGTTATCTCTCAATAAAAGTTCAAATTTCAGAGATTTAACCAAGTTTCTATGGCAGTGACATTCCTGCCTCTTGAGTCTAAGAAACAATTTAATAGGTAACCCCCTTTTCTGCAAAGACCTAATGACTTGATGTTTTAAAGTCTTGGAGTTTTTTTATTTTAGAATTGAAACAATGGGGATATACTTTTTTGATTGCAACAAAAGATATTTTTTGCATACCCTCCATAATGCAGGTATCCAACGGTCCACTGCGTGGAGGAAAGATGTTCCTCCCAAGAATCAGATCTTCCTTGAACTGAGCAATATCTCTCTGAAATAAATACTTAGTAAATGTACCGTACAACTTGAGATCCCAACAACAGGTTAATCATTTTCTGTCAATTATGACCAGAACCAACATGGGACAATGCTTGTGAGCATGGACAATTATGTCCCAGGCACCAAAACCCAGTTTGCTACATTGGGGTTTGATAGATGTAGAAACAAAAAACTTAATCTATTCATGAGTCCAAATGACCTCTATGCCAGGTGTAAATGTGATGATCCTTCTTCTGATCTACCTCCAACTGTTGCAAATCCCAATTAGACATAAACGTGTCCCACTGCATCCCCCTCGTTAAATTGGTAGAACTATACAGTGGAGAACAGGAGAGCAAGTTGTAACCCCGACCTTCAGCACAATAGGCATTAAAGTCGCCCTCAATGATCATAGTGTGCTGATGCCTATCCGTCAGCTAAGAGTCAAATAGATCTGTCAAACAGGAATGGAACCCTTCTATTGAATCCACGGCAGGGTTCCAATACACATTGATCAAAAGAACCTCTGTTGCTGGAAAAATTACATGGACCTCCAGTATGCCCTCCCCTGGCAACCACATATTAGCTGTAAGATTTAGATTGTTGTCTATAGCTATCGCTATGCCAACGCTTGGTCTACCCTTGGCCCCAGACTAAGCCAGAACAAAGAATGTACAATATCCCCAGAGTGTAAAGTTACTCACATGCATTGTTTCCTGAATAACGAATACTTTGTTGTCATGTAGAGCTATCAAAACATTTCATGCATGTAAAAAGATTTTTAAACCACAGACATTCCAAGAAGCACACCTGATTTCGGAAAGGCTAGGGTTGGTTGAGGCCCATGGATAGTGATGCAAAGGTTTGGATGTCAGCTCCACCCATGACCAATCCTGACCAGCCCTTGTTTTAGAGATGGATGGTAACTCAGATTGAGTAGAGGTCAAACCCTATGTGGTAAGTCTGTCCAAACTCATTGGCAGTGTGGGTACACTGGTAGGTGGAGCCAGAAACAATTTAGCTGCATCATCGGACTCAAAATTGATCAAATCATAACCCAAGCCTTTTAATATATCTCTCTGTCACCAAACCAAGTTTGCCACTATGTCTGAGTAGAAGTGAGACACTATACAGTTGTTACTAACTAACGACAAAGAGATACATTCAATATCTCCGGAGTGCAGTGATTGCAGGGTGGGAATCAAAGTAAATAGTTCTAATACCTTTGACCTATTCAGACGTACCAGGCCATGCTTTTGTTTGTTCACTTCCCGTCCCAAAATCCTGGTAGAACAACTTGAGATGGCATTAGAGGGCATTGTCTGTTCCCCCATAGGTTCTCTCACTGCAGACTGGACAAAAGGCACTAAAGAACTAACTTAAAGAGAACCATTCGTAGTAGATCATTTGCCCAACAACAGACCAGAAGTCGTCACCAATAGTGTCTGAACTAATGGGACCTTTGATGGTTCTAACCTGGCCGGGTTCAAAACCTGCTCCCCAGTAGAGGAAAGCCCCTAAAACGGTGAGCTCAAGGGAGGGTCAATAAGTTTACCATCAATTGACTTGAGAGCCAAGAAAGAGGTCAATTTGGATTGATGACCTCTAACTAAACCTTCAATTTGCTTCCAAGGAAGAGGAGGAGGTAGGTCCTTCAGAGAGATAGCATTAACTAAACACAAGGAATTGACCTCAGTATTCTCCATAATGATGGAGTTGTTGCCTATCTCTCTACACCTCAACACTGGAATACAAGCCTGTCTATCCAAGTGCGGAGATGAGCTGTCTTTTCCCTGCTTATCCTTTCTTTTTTGATTAGGTGGCCCACCCTCCTGTGTATTAGAAGTAGTCTGCACATTTAAGTCAATAATAGTATCAATTACTGACAGTTGATTCACGTGTTTTCTAGGCGTGTTCGCAGATCTCTGTCTTGATGGTGGCTGCTTTTTATTTTTTTCCCCTGTGCAGCCCTCTTCTTTTTTCTACTCCTGTGTTGTAGAAATAATGGAGAGGAGTTATCCTCCACAGAGCCTTGAGAATGCTTTTCAGCACTACATCCCACAAAGCCCGCTGTTGTATTATCAGGGGCAATCCTTTCCATCTGGTTATTATGGTTTATGGACTTGTGAGAGCACACAACAGGAGATTCGACAACATCCTCAACCATATTACTCTCCTCTTCCCTAGTTGTATCCTCCCCGGGAAGATCCCTAATTGCAAATAGCCTAGATGAAGTTACCATGTAATCAACCAAAGGTGATGGAGAATCTGCAGACTCCCAAACCTGTACTGTGGTAAGATCTACCACACCCATTGTCACTTCTGGTTTGCTTAGTATTACCACATTACCCTTGGTGTCACCCCCCCAACCCATATTTAGGTGCAGAAAAAAGTGACTCTGGATTGATCAAATCTCTAGAGAAATGACCCCTCAAAAAACCCTCCACAAATGACGATTTCTCATTTAACACATTCAAGATGACAGCATTAGTTCTTACAGCATTAGAGACCAATTCTTGCTGTTCATACAACGCTGCTAGTTCCTTGTTTACATTTGATGAAAATGTGCCCCAAATCTCTTCTCGTGTTTCGCCATGAGTAACGACTGGAGGTGGTTTGTACTAAAAATCACCCGTGGGATATGTTAAAATTGGAGATTCTAGCACTTCTCGCATTTCTTGTTGTGACTGTGAAGGCCAGACCATAGTCTGAGATGCTATATTTGTATTCTTAATCACAGTTTCGCTGATCAGGCCTGGTATCTCAATTGGCACTTCCACAGCACGCCGACCATTACTTCTAGGGTTTTGTGAAGAACCCCAGACCAAAGACTCACAATGACTCTCCAGGGCCGGAAAAGGCTTATTGGTACCCCTCAATGGTCCTGCTCGATAAATGCTGGGTTTCAGTATTTCGCTCCCCAGGCAAATCACCCAATTTCTTTTCCCTAGCTGATCTTTAGACATCTTGAATTGTTGTCTGGAGTATTGAGCTGAAGGAGGTGATTTAATCAACTCACATTCAGACAAAAGTTGCAAATCAGTCATATTCTTCAGAGTGCTTCTGCGTTTAAAACGCAAGTTCATAGTCAAAGCCTTGTTGGGATTCTGTAGAGAAACCCATCCGTATCGTTCTTCCTCTGATCTTTCCTTATATTGGATACCACATGGTTGTGGCCATCTTTATTCTCCAAACCTTCCTTAAACATAACAGAGTGGACCTGACACAGTCTAAACACAAAGGAATCAGTGGGTAGTTTCAGTCGGGGCAGACCTGGAGGTGCCGAATAAGGACATATCAGTGAACAGTCAATAGTTTTTGGGGTAGAAGCTGGCTGCGCCACATGCTTGCCTGTAGGAGAACAGTTCTGCGGTGCCAGAACCAAAAGCAAAGTTTCCGGTAGAATGTGTTTCCTGGATGCTAATATCAGTGTAACTGAGTGTTTGTAATTTTCCGAATTCGGGACTGCCACCTTCTTACAATTCCCTGTTGAACCATTTGGGGGAGTGAGGTTGGAAGAATCAATTACCTCGGCCAGTGAATGACCCAACTCCGACAAAGTTGCATCGGCTGTTGTGACAGCTTCAAAGTTAGAATTTGGTTGTGAAGGGATTATCCTCACTTCCTCCTCAAAGCATTGATGGTGGAAATTATCACTGTCCTCAAAGGGTTCCAGATTCGGTACATCGGACATTGGTGTGGGTGATGTCATCATGGTGGTATTTTCTAGAGCGGGTCCCTCTCAGAGTGAAATACAGCTCCTGACCTCAGTGTACATTTTAACATAATGTCAAGAAACTGTTCGGATTATCAAGTAATAATTATTTTGTATTTCACGGTCCCCAGAAGAGAATTTCAGCTCCAGAAGAAAAATTCAAATAGAGGGCCAACACTTCACAATAGCCCAGGAGCACTGACTCAGCCCCACAGTTGTCAGCGCTCTACTGTTCACCCAAAATCAAGTCAGACAGTATGACTGCTATAATGCACAAGCTGTCGGTCCAATCCAAACCAATCCACGATAATGAACTGCCTTTAATGAACTGCCTTTATTGCATACACAAATACCGAGCATCCGAGACCTGACTCAAAGGTCCATGGACCGCAGTCATAATTTCTCTGCGCTCGGAAAGATAAAATAATCAGTCAATAAAAGTCTGGGCTCAACGCAAGAAGGTTACTGAAGCCAATTCATATGATCTCAATTTAGCAGTTCGGCAAGTTACGTAGCGTGATGTTGTTGTGCGCATGCGCGAGCCTCGTTACGGCTCACACATGCGGATTAGGAATAAATGAGGACCCGACACGGCAGTCGCCGCTGGGACCACATACAGACCAGACGTGTCTGTGTCTTTCTGCATCGTATCCGTGCGTGTGTGTGGGGTGTCCTCGGGCATTGATGAAAGTCAACACTGGCGACGAGGAAGTGCTGCGTGTGTGTGTGCGAGGTCTTCTGAAGACATTCATTAATCGGAGGAAGCATTCCGACAAGCTACGCAGCTAACAATCCGATGTGGCGAGTTGGCGGCCATCTTAAATCTTTAATCACGATTTTTGCGGCCCAAAAGGGTGCTTGTGTGCTATTTGTGCTATACAAGTGAACAATTTCTGGAACCCACACGGCTGTCGGTTACCCGATGGCCGTGATTCTGACATTTTGAAGATATTGTGGACTCCCCACGTGCACTAGCTGACCCAGGAAGCTGTCAATCTTCTTGTAAAAGGGTGAATGCCACAAGGAACAACTGGCCACAAGATATCCTGCCTCAGGACACAGGTGTGAAAGGTCAGGAGTGACATACTCTTCTACTGGGAAGGCAACACTACCGAGGAGGAGCACGCCCATTGAAGGAGCTGTACAAATCATCACAACAAGTGAGTGGGGACCCCTGACATATTTGGGACTTGACAGACCTGCAGCCTCTTGTAACAACGTGAGGTGCTTGTGCGGTCTGCTGAAATGGGGGAACAGGATGGTGCAGCTGTTGCACCTGCGCCAGTACCACAGAGACAACAAGGTACTTTGGCGCCCATGCCTGAGTTTGACACTTCGGGGCCCCCTTCCAAACTTGGACCAAAATGGTTACTGTAGGTGAAAAAGCTCGATATGTTCTTAAGAGCCACAGGGGAGACAGAGGACGATGCAAAAGTGGCTACATTATTGTACTCAGTTGGGACGGAAGTAAACCGAATATTCGAGTCATTAAACGTGCAGGCGACCACCTATGCGGATGTCAAACTGGCCCTCCAGAACCATTTTCTGCCCATGGCAAACATGGATTACGAGAGATTCGTCATGTGCACAGAGAAGCAGCTGGGAGATGAGTCCCTGGACCAATTCTGTGTGAGACTGAGACATTTTGCCAGCACCTGTAGGTGGGACAATGAAGAAGGAATGGTGCGGAATCAACTAATCCAAGGGTGCAGCTCCGGAAAATTGAGGAGACAAGTCCTCAGAGAGCCCGGCCTGACGCTAGTGCAGATTCTGGATACTGGGCGTGCGTGTGAGCTAGCTGAGAGTAGGGGGGCCAGATGGACGCTGCAATGCTCCCAGGAAGGAGTGAAAAGGCGTTTGCTGTTGGTCGGCCTACACCTGTGAAGTCACGATGGGGCCAGAAAAGAACTGAGGGCCCTCCGACCTCCTTTAGCCCGCAGTCCTGCCAATACTGTGGGAATGATCTGCCTCATGTGGGCGAATGCCCGGCAAAGGCGAGAGTGTGCGGCAGATGCAGCACGCCCGGACATTATGCAAGGGTGTGTAGAGCTGCAGCTCTGGCGGCTACATCAAGGGGACCAGCGAGAGTGCGTGCGGGCAACCCAAGGAAGTTCGGGAATGTGGCAGCAATCGAACAAGGTGTGCAAGAAATGGACATAGAGGAGGAAGAGGAGGATGATGAAGAAGTTTTTTTCATCTCCAACATTGCCACGGGAGCAAAGAAAAGAAAGCAGCCCACATCCGTGGTCAACATTGGGGACACCCCGATGCCGGTTTTGATTGACACTGGGGCTTCGGTTTGTGTTCTGGTGGCAGATCACTATGAGGCCCTCCCAGGTCCTCCAGAACTTGAACCTTAAAAAGCAAGGATCTAAACTTTTGGGGGGAATAAACCTCTGCCAATTCATGGCGTCTTCGTAGCACCTGTCACCCATGGTCAAAATACAATTAAGGCCAGATTCTTTGTTACCGATGTAAGCCCCCATTCCCTACTGAGCTGTGCTGCCTCAGAAGCATTGGACATTGTCCACTTCACCATGTCGGTGTACCAAACTGATGTCGACCGCCTCCTGGAATGGTACGAAAGCCTATTCCATGGAGTAGGTAAGCTGAAGGGAGATCCGATCAGACTACATATCGATGGGTGGGTTAGGCCTAGGGCCCTGAAGCACGGGAGGATACCATTTCACTGAGAGCACAAGTAGAGAAAGAACTGCAGTTGTTGATTGATATGGACATCATAGAAAGGGTAGAAGGCCCGACTCTATGGGTGTCCCCAATTGTAGTGGCACCCAAGCCTAAGCAGCTCGGAGCAGTGCGCATTTGGACGACATCATTGGTGAACTGCAATGGGCTAACGTATTTTCCAAGTTCGATTTAAGGTCGGGATATCATCAGCTGGAACTACACCAGGAGTCCCACTACATTACCACCTTCACCACACATGAAGGATTATACCAGTTCAAAAGATTGAGCTTCGGAGTCTCGTCAGCGGCCGAGGTGTTCCAAAATGTCATTTGTGGAGCTCTGGCGGGACTAAAAGGGGTAATTAACATGAGCGATGATATCCTGGTCTTTGCATCCTCTGAAGCCGACCACTTGAAAAGACAAGAACGAGCTCTGGACAGACTAAAAATCCTGGGCCTCACACTACACAAGAAGAAGTGAGAGTTCTTCAAAGATCACAACAAGTTCTTCGGTTTTGTCTTCCACGCAGGGGGCATATCCCCAGACCCTGAAAAGGTGCGGGAAATTCGTGAAGCAGCTCCCCCGAGTCCTCATCCGAAATTAGAAGCTTTTTGGGCATGGTGAACTATTGTGGCAGGTTCATTCGTGATTTGGCATCTCTATCGGAGCCACTGAGGGCACTGACGAAGAATGATGTGGCATGGGCATGGACTGCCAGGGAACAGAAAGCGTTCACAGACATCAAGACAGTGCTGTCTGGACAAGAAACCATGGCTTACTTCAACACAGAAAGAGAGTCGGAGATTGTAGTGGACGCCAGTCCGGTGGGACTGGGCGAGACTGAGACAAGATACTCACAAATTGAAAGGGAGGTGCTGGCAGTACTATGGGGGTGTAAACACTTCCGACTGTTCATCCTGGGCAAACCAGTGGTAGTCATCACAGACCACAAGCCACTCATACCCATCATGGCAGGGGCATCATCAAAACCTCCTCCCCGAATTGAACGGTGGATGTGGTCCCTGATCGAATACGGAGTAAAACTGCAATACCGGCCTGGCACCCACAATCCGGCATATTATTTATCCCGGCACCCCGGGGCTGGCCGTGATTGAGACAACGTAGAAATGGTGGATTGCATCAAAATGGTCCACAGCATTGTGGAGGGCGCCATGCCGGTAGCACTGTCCCGTCAAGTGGAAGCGTCGGACAGCGATGAGATGTTTCAGGTCATTCGAGCAGCAATGAGCAGCGGTGAGTGGAAGGACATGCTAGCCAACAACGCTAGACGTGAGGCTGGTGCCCAGAAAGATCTGCAGGCAATGTGGAAAGCATGCAATTAACTCTCTGTGGCGGAAGATGGACTCTTGCTACGGGGTCGGCAGATTGTCATCCCGCGATCCCTAGTAGCCAGGGTGAAGCTGGCACACAAAGGACAGCAAGGGGCGGCGAGAACAAAAGCACACCTGAGACCAAAGGTGTGGTTCCCCAACCAGGAGGGGCGAGTAAAAGAGTTTGTGCGCACCTGTGTGCCATGCCAAGCAGCCAGTCCAGCGGAAAGAGGTCCCCCGATACGATCCATGGAGAGAGGTGAGCAGCCAAGGGGAACCGTGCATGTCGACTTTGGGTCCACGGGAAGGGGATGCACTTTCTGGCCGTGGTGGATCAGTGGTCCAGATACCCAGATATTGAGTTGGTGGAGTCGACAGTGTGTGATCAAACAATTCGGGCACTTGAGAAGATCTTTGCCACTCACGGGTTCCCACTGGAACTGTGCTCGGACAATGGCCCGCCATTTCAAGGACAGCAATTCGCCAAATACCTGGAAGAAAGAGGCATCAAACATCAGAGGGTGACCAGGCTCTGGCTGAGAGCGAACAGGGAGGCTGAAAGGGGCAGGGGAGATACGCCAGAACCTCTTCGAGTTCCTGAGAGAATATCGGACGACCCCACACCAATCCACAGGGGTCGCACCAGCAGAAGCTTTGTTTAACCGCTGCCCCAGAGGACTAATACCAGAGGTGGAAGGAAGAGCACCAGGAGTAATTGACGACAAACATGTCCGGCTGGAGCGGCAGGCCAAGAACGAGAAGGAGAGCGAGTGGAGGAATCTCCAGAAAAAGGAAATCGTGGTAGGAGACACTGTGCTGGTAAGGAATAGACTTCCGGAAGGGAAAATGTCCCTCACGTACGAACCGCAGCCCCTCGGGTGACCAATGTAAAAGGATCCATGGTCACTGCGGCCAACGGGTGAGGGACGATAACAAGAAATGTGTCCAATTTCAAGAAAATAGAAGTCAACCAGCAGAGAAGACTCCAGGGGTGCCAGAGCCAGCGGACCCAGAGACCACCCAGCCGACAGAGGCACAAGATGGAGGTGGGGGCCTTGCCCCATGAGAAGTGCCAATGCCGTGCCCAGCGGGCAGTCGAAGGTATCCGAGCAGAGAAGGGAGGCAGCGTCCTGCTCGATTTCGAGACAATGGGGGTTATTCCGAGTTTGGAGGTAGCCATGGTGCAAATAGCACCATGGCTGCCTCCAAACCCATGTCTGTGTCCGGGTTCACTGAATGGGGACTCACCGGGTCATTCCAACCTTGGAGGACCCGGGAAGTCCCCATTCAGAAAACCATTCCCCATTCCCATTCGAGCCCCCATAGGGCTCAATGGGAATGGGGAAGGAGCTAATAACGGGCCCGCAATTTACGGGCCCATTATTAGCTCCATGGTCCCTTAACGGGTACTGCTAAAACAGGCTGGTAAAACCAGCCGGTCCGGTGGGACCCGTAAAGGGACCTCGTAACAGGGCAGTAGGGGGGTTAACGGCACCGGCATCCTTACGGGTGCCATTAACCCCCTACCGCCAGGGTCAGAATGACCCCATATGTTATGGATCCAGAGGCCTAGGGTATCTCAGGACAGTTTGTGTTAACTCATGTTGAGTTGTTGCATTGTTAATGTTTTAGTGTTTTCTTGTTTAATGAAAAGGAGGGATGTTACGTAGCGTGATGTGGTTGTGCGCATGCGCGAGCAAGTCAACACGGCAGGCACAGTGCGCAAGATGCAGGATGCACGGACTGCACAGACTGACACTCACATGCCACTCAGCTCTGCGGACTCTTGGCGTACTTGAAGGCACTTCCTATCAGGTAATGGAAAATGTGAAGAGACTGTTTTAGACACGTAGTAAGTCACAGACTGCCACTCACACGCCACTCCGCAAGACACGCTTATTTAAATACTACAAAATAAAACACATTTAGTTTACTAAGTTTATCTCTACTTTACTCACTAATAAAATAAAATGTGTACTTCATCACGAAAACTCCAAAACCTGGATTGGTATAGACCTGAGGAGGAGTCATTATTTCTTGAGATAATGACCCCTCCCCAATGTATGACCCCGGCTTCGCCTCTGGCCATAAATTGGCGGGGGGGGTCATTATTCCACGATAATCACCCCTGTCTTGATCTATAAGGCTAAAATAGTTGTTTGGAGTATTAAAGACAAAACCAGGTTAAAAATCTGAACATTGTTTGCACACACAAACATAAGACGGCTGAGACTGGATAAAACATGCATTGGAAAAGCCAATAGTTTGGGTGTTTGAGGTGTTGATTGCATTTTACATTTGAGTAGTGTTTCATAGTGGAGGTGTGGAGGGAAGGCGAGGCTTAGAAATGTGGTATTTGGCAGGTGAAGGAGTGGAGTAGTGGTGTGGGGCAAGGAGTAGTTGCATGGAGTCGTGTAGTGGTGTGACTTGTGTGGATGGGAGGGGTTTTGAGTGGGGTTTTGGGGTGAAGGAGTATGAAGGAGTAAGGGTGTGTAGGTGTGATGGTGGTGGTATGGCATAGTGATGTGGAGTGCTTTGGTGGCATGGAGTGGAGCTGTAAAGTGGGGCGTTGTGGTGTGGAGTGGTGGTGCAGTGGTGTGGGAAGGCATGTTGGTGTGGAGTTGTGGTATGGTAGTTGTGGATGTGGTGACATGGGTGTGTGTAGGGATAGGGGTGTTCAGGGTTAAGAGTGTGGGGGTTGTTGTGGTATGGAATGGTGGTGTGAGGAGGTGTACAGTGGTGGTGTAGAGTGATGGTGTAGAGTGGTGGTGTGGGTTGTGTGTGGGTGTACACCGGTGCTATAAAGTGGTGGTGTGGAGTGGTGCTTCAGACTAGTGGTGATGTAAAGGAATGTGGAGATGTAAAGGTCTGGAGGTGTATGGATGTGGAGGTGTAGTGTGGTGTGGAGTGGTGTGGTGTCGAGCTGAATGGGGTCATGGTGTTGAGTGGAGGTGTGGTGGTTAGGGTGTTCAGATCTAGGGGTGCAGTGTTGGCTGTACGCCGTCTTTGGGCCCAGCATTTGGCACTTGACGTTTTAAAGTGGCGACTTCGGCGCAGGTTCCATTAAGGCACGTCTTGTGGCAGTGGCCGGCAGGGTGAAGGGACCTATCCACTCCGGTTCGTTACTGCAAACAGTAATATGCTGGCACAGGGAACTATCCGCGCCAGGATGTCACTGTTTGCTTAAATATATTCTCATCCTAAGCACTAATAAATGCAGTGCTTTCGATGATGGTATATTTGAACCAAACACGACGTGCTTGATGCATGGCGCTGTAATGGTCCCATCTACTGAGAACGTATTATTTGGCTGCAATATACTGTAAACCAGTATGGTTTACGCGGATAGGTCCCACGTTTTCCAATCTGACTTTTTTCAGCTGCCAGCTCGTGTTTAGTGATGTCTCTCCCAGTCCAATCTGCCTTTTTTTCATTTCATTTCTTTTCCAGGGAGCTGGTAAAACACACATGTTTAGAATGGCTTCTCCTAATGCTGCCCATCAATTGGCTGTTTCACTAGATTATTGCCTGGTTTTTAAATGACTTGTTTTTATTAAGTCTTTTATTCCTCTGTCTACTTTATTTTCTTTGCCATTTTCTTCCTTTTTATTTTTTATTTTTGTATGACAACTATTTTGTAATTGTTTATTATTTTTCGTACAGTCTGTTGTTACTTTTTAGATGAAAGTGTACTATATAAACATAAGGAATATTGGTCATCCTCATTTCGTATTTTTAAAAGACTGATAGTGCTGCCTACATAATATTTGCAATTGGGTATGTCAAGGTTTTACCATATTGACAGTCTTAAACATGTATGTATAACTCATTTATGAAAGCCGTTTCGCAGTTCTGGAAGCCATAAATCGCTGATTTGAGTACAGGCAGTAAAATAAGCATAGGTGCTTATCCACAATAGGCCCTTTTCTGAAAGGATGTTGGTCAGAAATTCCTGCTAGGGCCATATTCAGGTGTTAAACTCCCATACTCTATTTTCTGATTTAGCACGGTCTAGGCCTATTTTGTGTTTGTAAAAAAAAAATGTCTTTGTGTTGGACATCTCTCTTATTTTTGCAAATCTCCTAGTTTGTCTTTCTGGTGCTTAATATCCTAGATTTTCTGGGGATGTGGTGCTACTTCTTACAGTTCTGTAGGGTTCCTAATTTATCCTCACTCCATATTTTTCAAAACACGTTGCACAAGACTTCACAAAAAAGGCCATCATGTCGCAGTCGAAATCCACAAACAAAAATCCCCAAGCAGAGTAGCAATGTCAACTTCCGCCTGCACATATATATATTTTTTTCATGATTATATTCTGCTCTAGTTCGGTTCTCGCAATTAAGCTTCATAAGCTTGATGCTTTCATAACGGGTTGTCCACTATTTTCCTGCTCGCTTAGTCCACTGTCTTAGTATATGTGTGTGCTTATGAAAATCACTCTTTAATCTTGTGTGCGTTTAGAGTTAAGGATGCCCCTCCCATTTGCCTTCATGGACTGGCCATTATTTGAGGGTCCAGGTCGGACTGGGGCCACAAGCAAGCCCGGGCAACAAAGGAAAGGTGGCCAACAACAGGGGTGTTGCTAGATCTCGAAAAGATCCGGGGCTACACTAATTTTGGGACTGTCTGGACAGGGGGCTAGCTGGCCTTTTCGATTGTAAACCCTGAGCTTCTATCCGGGGCTACAACCAAAACACTTCTATCCGGGGCTACAACCAAAACACCCGGGGCTATAGACCCGGGTGTTTTGGTTGTAGCCCCGGATAGAAGCTCAGGGTTTACCAACAAAAAGGCCAGCTAGCCCCCTGTCCAGACAGTCCCAAAATGAGTGTAGCCCCGGATCTTTTCCAGATCTAGCAACACCCCTGTTGTCCAGTGTGCAGGGAGGTGAAATGGTGCATTCCCCAGCACAACACCCCCAATACATTGGTTACGAAGCCACACAATGTATACACTGGTCTGTAGAGGAACACAATGCAAACCCTAACAGATGCCTGCCAAGCCACCAATAGCACAGGGCCAGCGGAACATCCTGCAACACACTTTCAAGTAGACCACACCCAAAAAAAGAAAAACAAGAACACTGGCCAGCAATACCCCTGCAAAGCACACCTTCCAGATGAAAGTGACCAAGTGACCAACAAGAATGCATGAGCCTTGACACATCAACTCTCTCTCTCTCTCTCTCCCCCCCTCTCTCTATCTTTCTCTCTCTCCCTCTCTCTGTTTTGGCACTCAGCTACTTTAGGGTTATGTACCCCAGTCCATTTCTTGCAGAACATTGCCATGGCAATGTCTGCTGCTTAATTGGCCCTGTTGGACATATCACCTCCTAACAAACATTATTGAAGAATTTCATAAAGGTTTGGCACACGCACACAAAAGTGTTTCTGAAGTCAGTCAACTCCATGCAAACTAGATTCATGGATTATTTGCGCTGAAAAAAACGGGATTTGTGCGCCATTCTGCCCGCGAATCCCTGTTTAACAAATGGGGATTTGCGGGCAGAATGGCGCACATATCCCGTTTTTTTCGACGCAAATAATCCATGAATCAATGCTGTCTGCCTTCGAACATTTATTGGGCGAGGGGAAATTCAAGCAGGGCCTGCCACTGCCTTAACTTCCGCGCTGCAGGATCATTGTGTAAAGAAACTTTGCAGAGGCACTTAAAATTAATGCCCTTGTAAATGTCATGTCATTCTCCCAAATCACTCTGTGTTTGACGAAAAAGCACTGCAGAAGAGAATAGACATATCCATTTGAACAAAGGACTAGCTGAAAAAGATATTACACATCATGTTGCGCTGGCTGTGAAAAATCACAATGCTTGTCTTAACAAAACCTGTCAGAATTACCCCCAACTTCAAGACAAAAAGAGAGTCAGGGTAATTTTCCCAACCAGGGGAACTATACCAACAGCATCAACTCTAAACAAAAACAGAGTTCCAGTGGTTGAACGCATCAACTCTAAACAAACAGAGTTCCAGTGGTTGAACGTCATTTGCTCACTGGTTTCTTTACCAGTGTGGTCACTCACACTAACCTCCAACTGGAAGCCACACGCCCCTTTTAAAGAGATGTAAGGACGCTGTATCTATGAAAGTACAACCATATTTTATTAGTTTTATACATAATTTTAAAAAAGTTTCTATATTACTTCATCACAATCTAAATCACAATAGTTTACAATTGTTCAAAACAGCCATTTCAGCAAGGTGGTTATCACCACAGAGCCAACAATACATATGTTGTAATTTTTAAAAAGCAGTCTTATGTGTATCACCAATTACAACTACTCACTTTAATTATCAGTCACTCAAATTCCATATATACCCACATTCTACAAACACCCAACATGTTTCATTCCATTCACCTCAATAAAAACAATTTCTGGGAAATTCTTCAGGGGAAGCCCTGTTTGAAAACTACACTGTCTTGTATGAAACAACCAATTGCACATACTATATTGACTTTATCAATAAGCATTCCTATGCGAAAACACTTTTTTTTAACATCAACAGCACCAATATCCTCGTTCTTCTCTATGCTCCCAGTGTTGGTTCTTCAGTGGGTGTGACCCAATGGGTGCTCAAACTCTGTGCCTAGGCGGCACTCCCAAAACTGATTCTTAGGAGTTATTTTCCTATCTTCAGAAAAGCATTGACATCACTGTCACATTCTATCCCAGGAGAACTAATTTCCTTGTGCTTTCAATCCGTAGTCTTTCTACTCCTAGGTGCATCGCGCTTTGTCACCAGGTGCCGAACTCTACTGCACTTCGGGGTACAGCCCTTGCAATACACGGCGTCTATTCACCTTTACACCATGCGAATCAAGTACTGACCTCAACACATTAATTTCTGGGTCCGGTTTCGCCTGGAGTACCACCAAAACATGCTTTCACACTCAAAGTGGCAAAAGACTAACAGAGGTCAGCCTAGCCCTGGGCACATGCACGCACGTATACACCTACTAGCTGGCAAATGATTTTGAGCATGACGACTACGCATCCCAGTGCCTCACCCAATCAGCCACCCAGCCCCTGATGCTCCAATGTGCAATGCTCCAAAAGTTACATTTGAGGCAAGTACAGAATAGTGGGTAAAAACATCCACTGCAGAGAACACAGCTGAATACAAGCACTGGCAATGCCAACAGTTTGGGCTTTTGTGGGAATGGCTCTTCCAAGGCACAGTCATAGCGGTGTTAACTGGCCATTGATGGCAGTAGGGCAAAATGGTGCAAGTACCTGGCATCTAATAGCAGTGCCTGGCAAATGCGTAATACTTAAACACAAGCCAGAACTGTTGGCTTTGCCAGTGCTTGTTTTTAACAGGACTTCAGTGAAGGACACACAGAGTGCTTATTAATCGAGTGCACAAAGGCAACCTGGTTAAGACTTTTATCAGTGACGTCATTTCACCAAAATGCCAGGGGTAGTGGAAGTTACATCACACGAGCCTTGACTCCCTGATGACATCACAGGAAGTAATGTCATTTGACCTCACCCTGAAGTGATATCGTGGGAAGCGATGAAACACAACCTTTCACTCGGCATCACATAGCATTGTACTCTAAGAAAAATATGGTTACGATATCACTATAATGTGATGTACATTTCATACAACAATGGATCGCTATATGTATCGTTAAGATCAGTGTTTATAGGCCCATATTACCAAATTACTGTGAATGCAAGCAGACGTCCATGACCAAGTGGTAATGATGTGTTATTATATAGCACTTATGCTTAAGCGCTTTATATAGAAAAAATATACACCCAATATCACCCAACCTGTTTTGGTACTCATTTATCGACCTCAGAAGGATGAAAGGCTGAGTTGAGGCGTTTAAGAATAGACTAAATCAAATAAACCTTTAATGAGTCTGGATTCTGTCCAGCCTTGGATCGTGTACTTAGTTTTGACCACCATTACAGACTACACGTCTGACACTTACTCAACATTTTTACCTCTTTTGGCTCCTTGAGAGGTAACTTTCCATTTCCATTTTTAAACACATTCAGTCATTTAGCACCTGTTTTTTGTAATTTTAGTGCATTTATTCCTCTTTTCCTTTTTCTTTTTCCTGTTTTCATTCCCCTACATGGCTTGAACTTTCCTATGTTTTGGTATGTGATTATTTTTATTTTTATTTTTGATTTCATGATTATGCTGTGTTGTAATTTGTTTTGGTTACATGCATGTTAACACTCATTTCTTAATATCCCATGATTATGTTATGTGTAAATTTGCTGTTGTTATTATTACACCATAGTAGCACAGACTTGCCCTGATGAAGGAGAGAATTTCTCCGAAATGCATTGGCACATTAAGTCTACTTTTGTTATGAGAAGTGTTGGCCGCGTCCTCACTAAGATTAGATTAGTGATCATTTTTTGAAACTATATTTTTTTGATAAACTACTATCTCACTGACTCAGACTTCGATTTTATTTGAGAACTTTGGTGAAATTTATATTGCTCAAGAAAAAGAGCATTTATAACTTTGAAGAAGTCTGTTTTGGAATTGCATTACCCATGTTGGGTTATACGGAGAGCGGCTGTGTGACTAGGTCAGCTATCTAGTCTCCTGCTTTACATGTTTTTCGAGTCCGGGTGTCTCCAGACTCATCGCGGCTAGCTCCTGTGAATATTTATTTCTAAAAACCGTATTTTTTTGCAAGATTTTCATTGATACTATATTTGAAGTATATCTACAAGAAGTGGTGCCCACTTATTTTCTTTTGATTCTTGCTCCTCCTTTCACGAGACACACGCAAGTGGAGGCACACATTGATTTAAACCATTTACTCAGATTAGATTGTTTGAAGAAAATATGTCCTTCGAAGATATCGAAGGGCTCTCAACTAAATGCGCAGAAACCCTAGGGTTTTCCACTGAGGAGGCAGCTACTATTCTCGAACTGATCAGCGAACCAACCATTGGCATGCATGCAACTACGACTAAAGATCCGGCAAAATGCATTAAACAACTTGAATACTTAATACACAAGGAAATTAATCGGAAACTCCACGCGATTAACTGGGACGTTATTTTAAGAACCAACACATTCCAAGAGGTTTGCGCATTCAACTACGTCCAACCCTTTGCAAGGAAAGTAAAGAGTTTGTACGCAAGTGGGAAGCTATTCTGAACAAGTGCTCTCTAGACCTCATCCTATTGACCATTCAAGAGCTGTCAAAAATGTTGATCTCCATTAACACTGAAATTCAGGAAATTGAGAAAGAACTCGTAGGTTCATTGGGTAAAGAAGAGTATGATAATATCCTAACAGACATCAATACCAAACTTGAAGACTATAAAACTGAGTTAGAGTAAAATAAAGTGAAGAAGTTTAAACGCGACACCTATGACTATATAAATGAAGAAGTATGTACATGGATGGAAAAATATGGACCAGTAGCACCTAAAAAACTAAACAAATATCCATCGGATAATACATCCAGCTCTGACTCAGAAGCACAAAGGGTCCCTGACATCCCGGCAGAACAGACATCCGGTGATTCTATTCGCATGACCAGCCCTTCTACACAAACACCCACGACTTTGGCTTTTTTAGGCGCTCGTCCAAAAGAACCCGCAGGGGGAAGAGGAAACCTCAGAAACAAGCCACAAACGAGACTGCAATTACGGAAAACTTAGTCATCAACATATCCCGTAAAATATTAAGTAAGACCGAAGAGAACACACTCCAAAAGGGATTAAGTTTCGTGCCCACACATAGCACAACATTGTTCGATACCAAGATCGAACTTTACAAGTTTATAAGAAAACTGAAACTTACATTTTTTTTCGAAGAAGTAGATATCCACGAGAGCGCAACTGATGTTCCTGACTTTCAAGAGTTTAGAGCAAAGAGTAGATTCATACCACCAATCTCAGTACCATCGATAGATATCTTCCAAAAACTTGTTACCAGAGACCTCGAGCGGATCAGTTGTAAGATTCCACCACACAAGAACATGAAACCCCACGAGATGAAAACCATAAGAGACCTTTATTGCGATAAGGACATAACCATACGTCCAGCTGACAAAGGAGGTGCCTTAGTGATTATGAACACTACTGATTATGACATTGAATGCACCAGACAACTACAAGATCAAACCATCTAAGCACCCTTGGACCATGATCCCACTGTGTCTATCAAACAGAATCTTGAAATACTACTTGACAAAGGCATCGAACTCGACTGGATCAATGAACATACCCACAAATTCCTGAACAATACCCATCCCAGAATTCCAAACTTCTACACATTACCAAAAATTCATAAAGATTTTGCTAAACCACCAGGAAGACCAATAGTCACAGGCATGGATGGCATCAATCAACCGCTGGGAGTCTACATCGATTTCTTTCTTCAACCATTATTACAGAAAACGTCCACTTATATTAGAGACACTTCACATTTATTACAGAAACTCAACACCACGCCCTTCGAACGTGATCATCTAATGTTTACTATTGATGTTAAGAGCTTGTATACATCCATACCCCATGATTTGGGCATTGAATCCGTCGAATGGCTATTACTGGAAACACCAGCAGTTCGTGCACAAAAAGAATTTATATTGGCACTCCTACAATTCAATGCAGAAAACTCATACTTCCAGTATCGCAATAAGTTATTTTTACAAATCTCGGGCACATTGATGGGTGCCACCATGACACCATTTTATGTGAACTGCTTTATGCACAAATTTGAAACGGATCATATACTCAACAACCAAGAATGGAGCCAAAACATACACCTGTGGTCGCGTTATATCGACAACATTTTTGGAATTTGGATAGGTACTGAAGCCACATTCAATGACTTTTTTGAATATCTTAACAACATCGTCCAATGTATTCAGTTTACCAGCGAAATATCTAAAGACAAAATTACATTCCTTGATGTTCAAATTGAGAAGAAGGACACTGGCTACAGCGCTACTCTGTTCCGTAAAACCACTGATCGGAATAATTTACTTCATCGTTTGAGTTTCCATCAACCCAGTTTACTTAGGAACCTACCATACAGCCAACTATTGCGTGTCAAAAAAATTGTGAGTTATCCCGAAGACTGTTTAGCTGAACAATTGGAGATGAAAGACAAATTCCTAGCACATGGCTACAAAAAGGAAGAACTAGATACAGCATCCCAGAGAGTGAACGCTCTGAATCGAGGTACCTTGTTGTCCAGCACCAACAAACCCAAAAGAGAACTCAAATCACCAGTATATGTCTCAAGATTTTCTGTTCAGAGTAACAACATTAAAAGTTCCATCAAAAAACATTGGAGCATCTTTAAGAACGATGTTAGAGTATAGAACTTATTTGATCAACTTCCGGTATTTGCATACCAGAGAAGCAAACATTTACGAGATTAACTTGTTCGCACAAGACCACCCATGAAAGAACCTATTACCCAACGCACTGGGACATACCCCTGTCTACATTGCGCAAACTGTAATTTGGTTATCAAAGGCAACATCATATACCACCCCAGCACAGGCAATAAGATTCTCCTCAAGACATTTGGTACTTGTGATAGTGTGAACATTACATATGGGCCCTCATTACGACCTTGGCGCTAAGTGAAAAACGATGGCGGTAAATTTTTACCGCCATCGTTTTCCGCTAGGTCCGATCATGACCCGTGACCGTTAACTACGATGCCATTAGCGGCATCGTAGTTAACGCTGCCGCTAACTGCACCAAGGACGTGCGCACGCGACCTCCCACACCGTAATTACCGGCATGGCACAAAGGTACGCGAATGCCGACCCAAGCGGACATGCACCTAACGCCAGCACCCAGCCCGTTAAGTACCTTACCGCCGTGGTGCTAATTACGCCATCGCGAACCAACCGTAAAGGGCCTTGTGCAGTAAATCCAGCTGCCACAGGTGTACAGAATCAGCACAGGTTGAGGCAATACAGACTCAGGAAGTAGAAAAAGAGCACACCCAACCCCTTCCCAGACCCAGTCACACTCCACAATGATACCAATAGGACTAGCAATGTTGGGGCTGGAGGACCTGATAGCAATGCAAGTGCTACAACTTCAACTACAACAACAACAACAACAACAGGCTGCACAGAGGAGACGCAGGAGGAGAAGGAGGGCAAGGCAGGGCCAGCAAGCCCCACCAGCACAGCCAGTGGCACCACGCAGGCAGCCCCCAATCCCACGCATCAGAGGCAGTCCATTCAACCTCACCGCTGAGCAGATCCACACCCTGTACCGACTGGACCGGGACACCATCACCACCATTGTGGACATGATACACAACAACATCGTCAGCATGATTGAAACACCCACCGCCATCCCCCCCTACTGAAGGTAGTGTCCGTGCTCCACTTCCTGGCCACAGGCACCTACCAGCACACAGTGGGGCACTTGCACGGCATATCACAACCATTATTCTCACGTACACTGATCCAAGTGCTCGATGCCCTCCTCAGGCACACAGACGACCACATCTCATTGCCACGGTCTGCCAAGGAGATTGCTAACACCAAAGTGGGTTTGCATGCACTAGCTGGCATACCTGGTTGCATTGGTGCCATCGATTGCACCCATGTGGAATTGGTGGTCCCACATGCCATGGAGGTAGCGTACCGCAACCGTAAACTATTTCACTCAATCAACGTGCAAATGGTCTGTGACTCCAACAGGATCTTCACACATTGTTGTGCCCGATTCCCCAGATCAACCCATGATTCAATGGTCCTGAGGAACTCCACAATACCTCGCTACATGGAGCGACATGCAGGCCCAAGATCCTGGCTACTCGGTGAGTCTAATGTCATGAGCATGGAAATGTGAAGTGGGTAGGTGATCGACGTACCAATGCATACTTCACCTGGCTGAAAGGGGGGGGAATGATGCATACTTCACCTGGCAGAAAGGGGGGGGATGATGCACACTTCACCTGGCAGAAAGGGGGGGGGATGATGCATACTTCACCTGGCAGAAAGAGGGGGGGAATGATGCATACTTCACCTGGCTGCGACTAGCAGTAGCCAGATCATACCCTGAGGCAGCACTTACGTCATCTGACAACTGTATACATGATGCCTGACCTAAGCAGCCCTAACATGGGAATGAAGGTGTCTCCCAACCATGACACAACCATCTGCAAGTGCATTGTACAAAATGTGACCACATTGACTCCAACGAAAAGCACCTACATGCACGTCACCAAACACCATCAACTGAAAGGCCTGTCCCCCATAACTGCGCACAAAGGAGGCACATGACAGACAGGAACATCAATACACCAAAACACAGACAGCAAGGCCCACAAACTGTCCCTATTGACATCAGTATGGTTCACTGGGGTCATAATGAGGCAGACAGCAATGTTGCAATCATGTGAGCGTTGACCTCACAGGACACGTGCCAGGTCACCTAAAGAAACGGCTGAACGGACACAGTGGATGGGCACTCACAAGGCACTTGTCCACCATGCATTGTTTCTTGGCATGCAAAACTGTACATGAGAGCCATGAACATATACCGGTTGCATAGTGTGAATCCATTAGCGCAACTAAAAGTGGTGCAAAGTAACAGTTGAATGCAAGGCATGGTGGCACATCATGTACAGAAATCAATCTCATCCCTGACACATACATTGTTGCCCACTTACAGGTGATGCAGGCTATCCCCTGAAGAGGTGGCTCCTTACACCAGTCCGGAACCCACAGAACCAGCATGAGGAGGACTTCAACCGTGCCCATGCACGTACCCGTGTGGTGATTGAGCAGGCATTCGGCCTACTGAAGGCACGTTTCCGCTGCCTCAGCAGGTCTGGCGGGGCACTCCTGTACCGCCATGAGAAGGTTGCGAAGATCGTCATGGCATGTGTCATGCTACACAATATGTGCTTCAGACGAAATGTGCCGCTGCCCCTTGACGCAGAACTGCAACCACCTGACGATGAGGATGATGAGGGTGGGGATGGGGCAGCACCTCAAGGAGGCAGCGATGCACAGGAGGGGCGTGAAATGCATCAGAATCTCATTGACCAATGCTTCTAGCACACACAGCGTGTGCGTGTAACATGGAGACAGCACTTGGGGCACTGTGTGTGTCTGGGACATGCACACTGTGGACTGTACAACAATAAAGCACACATACGCAATGAGCAATGTCCACACATTTGATTTGTGCTAAACGAAAAAGTGTATTATGATTGTGAAAAGGTATGACACACCCACTCCCCCCTCCTCCCTCCCCCCTGAACACCCCAACACACCCACTCCCCCCTTCCCCCTGAACACCCCAACACACCCACTCCCCCCTGGAATCCCTACGAAGTTGTGAGTAAGTCTGTGCAGTAGTGTGTGATGCAGTAATTCTCCACTGTCCAGCCACTAATGACAGTCCCCTCCCCTGGCCCCCGGGGCACCCCTGCCCGTGCTGTGCAGGTTCCTCCCTGATCGTCAGATGGGGCTGCTCTGTGCCGAGCTGGTTGACGAGGAGGTTCCTGCATGCACATTTGGACGCATGTCCCGAATGGTCTGCACCAGTTCTGAGATTACGTGCCGCACAACGGCGAGTTCTGTACAGATGTCCTTCGTGGAGGACTCAATGGCAGCCGTGACTCTGTCTGCACATCTCTCCATTGCATCCCTTGCCCCCCACACTCTGCAACGTGTTCATTGACGAGCGAGGATAGTTGCTACTGCCGGGTGACGATCTCATCCAGGGTCTGTTGATTCCTCTGGCTCATGACTAATGGCATTGGCATACCCATTGGGCTGCTCACCTCCGGCAGCGGGGATGGGGTGGCTGGCCAATCCTCGTCCTCTAACTGCCCCTGTGTGTCATCCGCATGCAGGCTGCTTAGGGATATGTAGGGGGAATGTAGGTGGGCAGTGGGGCTTGCATCCTCAATCGCCTCTATGATCCCAGCTTCACTATCAGAAGAGGCTGCAATGGCAGCGATTTCACCAAGAGTGCTGCTTGCAGCAGAGCCTGTCCCTTCGGTGGGCACGATTTGTGTAATGCGCGCTGCTGCTGATTCTGTGGTGACAGTTGTGGTGGCTGTCAGTGCCCTGTCCTCTTTCCCTGGCAGGGATTGTGGCTGCTGTGGTGTTTTCCTTGGGACGGCAGAGGTGGAGGCTTGCGGTCTTGGCACAGTTGTCCTGGCCCTCTTGGTGGCTGTGGAGGCAGTGGTGTCCTCATCTTGAGGGTCTGAATCTGAGCCTGTGGTGGAGCAAAGGAGGGATAGTGTTATTGATGGGTCTGCGGACATTGGGCCTGCATTGTGACGAATGGCATCTTATCAGTTAGTACATGCAGCACATTTGAGGCAGGGGCATACAGGTTGTCTGCCTTTTGTGTGGAAGTAGCATGGAGGTATGTGGGTGCCGGCAGTTAGGGTGTGCATGCTGCATGTGTACAGGGTGGGGATCGGATGTGTCTGTGGGCAGTCTCCTGCTGCTGTGTTGCATTTGCACTATTGGGCAACATTGTACTCACATGATTGGACTTTGGTGAATTTTGCATGGCTTGATTTGAGCCACCTACCTGCATCTCCTGATGTCGGGACTCCTCTCTCCATCCCTCCTACTCCTTCTATGCTCTCCATTCCGATAGTGGACGGACAGATTTCCTCCCATGCTTGCAATTGATGGGTGATTCAGATCCTCCCCCGGTTGCCGTGCCCAGGTTCCTGTTCGTCGAGAGGATGCTCCTGACGCGGAGCCTCAGGTCGTCCCACCGCTTTCTACACTGCTGTGCGTTACAGGGTACGTTTCCCATCGCATTGACCCGCTGTGCCGGCCTGGTTATTTGCGTGGAGAAGACCACCGCAGCATTGTCCTGGAGGGTCTCCGCAAGCATGGTGAGTTCCTCACGAGAGAAGCGGTCCTGGCGCTGCCGATCACAGGCTTTTTTGACAGCTTTTGGCATTTTCAAGTTGGTAAATGGGCGGGTAATGGGTTTTGACAGGTCTCAGGGTCGGATGTGGAGTGGTTGGGGAGAATGGCAATGGATTGTGTTTTTAAAGATGGCCGTCGTGCTCTTTCCCGTTCCGCTGCGATGACGCTACTTCTGGTTCCGCTTATTTACAGTCACTGCTAATTACAGTGACCGTAATTGCGGTGACCTCTATGATGGGTGGCGGAAGTGCAACTTGCGCTGCGTACGATGCTGGTTGGGGCCATTTTGGGGTCATTTACGGCATCGCGTACTTTACATTACCGCCATGGCGTAATGCTCGTGCGCGATGGGTCGGAATGTGCCGCACTTTACGGCATGAGGCCAGGGCGTAAACATAAATTACGCCATGGCGGTAATGCTCGATACTTACCGCCCGGGTCGTAATGAGGGCCATGGTATTAAGTGTCCCTGTGGGAAATATTATGTCGGTCAATCCACGAGAGCAGCAAAAGTACGTTGGAATGAACACCGCTCTTGCATTCGTAACTCTAACCTTAACTCAGCAGTGGCTCGTCACTGGAGCGAGAAACGCCACAATTTGACACAAATGAGGTTCCTAATCCTAGAAGTGTTGAACAAAGTCAACCCTCATGAGGACTTGGGCCTGTGGCTCAATAGAAGGGAAACATTTTGGATTGACAAACTTGTGAGTCTTTATCCCAACGGTCTCAATGAAGAGATCAGTTATCATTGTTATCTTTGAATCTGTTGTCTTTCAGCTTGGATTTCATTGAATGTTGTATATACAGTTTATGATACCCCACAGGTCTGGTTTGTTTGCATCATATGTACATACCATCATTTTTTACCTACATATGGATCTGACCTTCCAGGTCATTAAGATATTTTCTTTGTAACTGATGCATCCCTGCATGCTTGGTATGCCTATGTTGTTTAATGCCACTTTAAGTCGCTGTTACATTTTGCACCATACATACGCACCATATGTATTTCATCCATCTACTAATACTACGCAATTCCTGCGCACTGACGCCTATGCACCTATGCCACCATTCCCGGACGTTCTGTCTGGGACCCAAGGTGGCACCCTTTTGGTGTCACCAACCACAGCAGATATGCATGTTTTTGAGCTTAATTTAATTATCTACATGTTTTGGACTGATCTCAGTCTACTGTTTTTGCTAACCATTAGCTTGATCAGTATTCACTAGTTGTGCATACATCTTTCTCTTAGCAACCACACACTGGCATTTGTTGATCTTTCCCCCTCACATTTCTATCTCACTGGTGTTGACTTCAGATCAGTATCCTTCGTGTTATTATCGGTTTAGTATTTCTTTTATGTCCATGCTTTCCTTTTTTCTCCTTTTTTATTTTTGTCTGCATTTCTGTATTTTCCATAATTCATGAGTAGTCTCATCCTGTCTTTATTTTGATCTGCATCCGCTCGATCACCTCGTTTGCAGTGTTTTGTTACACACAACCCTCATCGCGTCCTTTCATGGACGCGATGCGATCACGTGTCCTTATTTACCCACGTTACCTTGGCAACGCTTCTTCTCTGTGATGCAAAGCAGCGTCCTCCCGACCGCCGCATCTTTACATCTGCTACTTCTGGTATGCCCGCACACAGCCACACCATTCACTAGGTTCCAATTTCACCGCTTTCTTGCTATACATTAAAAACGGCATTTCACCCACAGATCGCCATCTGGATTCTGTCCAGCCTTGGATCGTGTACTTCGTTTTGACCGCCATTACAGACTACACGTCTGACACTTACTCAACATTTTTACCTCTTTTGGGTCCTTGGGAGGTAACTTTCCATTTCCATTATTAAACACATTCAGTCATTTAGCACCTGTTTTTTTGTCATTTTATTGCACTTATCCCTCTTTTCATTTTTCTTTTTCCTGCTTTCATACCCCTACATGGCTTGAACTTTCCTACGTTCTGGTATGTGATTATTTTTATTTTTATTTTTGATTTCATGATTATGCTGTGTTGTAATTTGGTTTGGTTACATGCATGTTAATACTCATTTCTTAATATCCCATGATTATGTTATGTGTAAATGCATTGGCACATTAAGTCTACTTTTGTTATGAGAAGTGTTGGCCGCGTCCTCACTAAGATTGGATTGGTGATCATTTTTTGAAACTATATTTTTTTGATAAACTACTATCTCACTGACTCAGACTTGGATTTTATTTGAAAACTTTGGTGAAATTTATATTTCTCAAGAAAAAGAGCATTTATAACTTTGAAGAAGACTGTTTTGGAATTGCATTACCCATGTTGGGTTATACGGAGAGCGGCTGTGTGACTAGGTCAGCTATCTAGTCTCCTGCTTTACATGTTTTTCGAGTCCGGGTGTCTCCAGACTCATCGCGGCTAGCTCCTGTGGATATTTATTCCTAAAAACCTTATTTTTTGCAAGATTTTCATTGATACTATATTTGAAGTCTATCTACAACAAGTGGTGCCCACTTATTTTCTTTCACTAATTGCACATTTATTCATTATAAGTCACTGACTCATTAATCCCTCTCGTTTGTCTGGTATTTGGTCATATAATGTAATTATATATACAATCTTGTTAAATTATGACATGCATTGATTATGCGTACTAAAACTCAAATGCATAAGAAAAACATGCTTGTGCCGACACATTGGTACATTGGTGCATATATTAGTCACGCGGCAAAGTATCGAGTAGTAAGTGAGGGATTCCTAAAGTGGCTATTCCCTCACGCGGATCCAATCTCTATTGATTAAGCCATAAGGAGGGTTGCTGACTTCCGTATTTGTTGTTTATAGGCGTAACTAGGATTACAGTTAAATGTTGGTTTATCTCCCGTTCTTGTTGTATCTATCAGGTTTTTCTAAATGTCATTCAAACTGGTTGTTCTTTTGTTAGTACCTCTTTTTTAATATAAATAACATGTATATGATCTGATTCTGTTTACTTTAGTCATAAATCGGACCATAAAATTTCCGATTCGTCTGCTAATTCCAATTGGCATATACGCATGACAATCAAATATCTGAATTTAAATGAAGATTAAGGTCTAACGTAAGTATCGGATAGTGCAGCAGTCTTGCGCTCTTCTTCATTGCAGATGGAAGTGAGCCTCTATTTGTTGAAATGTTTGCAGAAGCTAAGTTATTTATATATGTGACTAAATTTACAAGTGTGTTTTCCTACTGAATTATTTTTGCGTGTCTTACCCTGTGTCAGTTAGCACATCTCTACAGAATACCTGTGATATTTGGCAAAAAGCTCAGATTGACGTTTTATTGGATTATTACTCTGGTGTATTAGTATGATCACGTAAAAAGGTGACTGTGTCGTGTTTAGCTCCAATGGCATTACTCAAAAAAGCTTCTTTATTCCCATTACTTGAATCATGTTGATTACCTATAAATTATGTGTATCTTTCACACAAAAAGTGCGGCTTACATAATATGGTTACTCACAAGCCATATTGAATATATGTAATACTTCAATGTGAACCCATATGTGTACAAGTCTCCCTACAGGAATGATGCCATCTCCTTGTCTGAATTAAGTCCTGGTTCCACTCTTCTGAAACGACAAATACATTTGGCTTCCTAGGTCCTAGGGTGATCTTCTGTTATCCCACAAACCTTATTTGCTTTTTGTCACACAACTGATGTTGGTATTGCCAATGTTGCACCAAGGGTAATGTTATGTCCTGGCTGCCAATCAGAGATAGATGTTCACGAATCTGTGTGCGCAGTTCCTGGATTGTGCTGCCTATGTAAATCAAGCTGCATATGCACACAATTGCGTAAATTACAAATTCTGACCGAGAGTTAATAATATCTTTGATCTTTACTTTGATTTCCATTAGAATCCGTGAACAGGACTGTGCTGTCCAGGTCATATCTGCACATTCAACATGTGCCACGTTTCCTAAAACCCATTTTGGGTTGTTGTAGCCATGTAGCGGCATGTTCCTTCTTTACTTCTGGAAGCATTGACAGGCTTAAATTTGTCTCTAGCGTTCTTGCTCTCTTGTAGATTGTAGATGGAGAATCCTCTACAATGTTGCAAATGTGTGGATCTAATTTCAACAAGTGCCAGTTCTTTTTAAGTATCTTTTTTTTTTGTCGGTTGTTCGCACAATAAGCAGTAATGAACTTGACTTTTCCTGAATCCATTTGCTCCTTTTTACCTTGTGATAGTGTTTGTTCTCTGGTTAATTTCTGTGCTTTTTCACTTGATGTCTTTATGCATTTTTTGGAGCATCCTTTCTGCTTACTCTAATAAATTCCACTTTCGTAATGTTTCTTTGCACAGATTCATTATGACAACTGCTGCGAGCGTAGAAATAACTGCAGTATCCTTACGGTATGTTTTGGTCATGAAATGATTCCCAGATACATGAATTGTTAAGTCTGGAAAATGTATGCTTATTCCGATGGATATTTCATTGAATTGGATTCCTGCTTGGTTAAGGTTTACCCAACAAGGGTGAAACATGTTTGGGGATGCTTGTGGTCTCGTGCTGAAGGGATGTGACCTAGCAGTTCGGGCTGGACTTCCCCTTTTGGGGTAGGGCCAAGCCTGATTTGCATATGGTCTTTCCCCTTCTGTAATGGCTTGGCAGGCGAAGAACGATGGTCTGGAGGGTTGCCCCGAGCAATGCCAGTGGTCAAGATTCAGTCTAAACCTTCCAGCCATCACCTCTTTGTTTTTGCTTTGTCACCCCGAGTGGGACGGGTATGCCCAGACATGGGTCCCGTGCCTGCTAGGCCTAGAGACCCAAGCTACTCCTCACTGATGATCCCCAACAAGGGTGAAGCATGTTTGGGGATGCTTGTGGTCTCGTGCAGAAGGGATGTGACCTAGCAGTTTGGGCTGGACTTCCCCTTTTGGGGTGGGGCCAAGCCTGATTTGCATATGGTCTTTCCCCTTCTGTAATGGCTTGGCAGGCGAAGAACGATGGTCTGGAGGGTTGCCCCGAGCAATGCCAGTGGTCAAGATTCAGTCTAAACCTTCCAGCCATCACCTCTTTGTTTTTGCTTTGTCACCCCGAGTGGGACGGGTATGCCCAGACATGGGTCCCGTGCCTGCTGGGCCTAGAGACCCAAGCTACTCCTCACTGATGATCCCCAACAAGGGTGAAACATGTTTGGGGATGCTTGTGGTCTCGTGCTGAAGGGATGTGACCTAGCAGTTCGGGCTGGACTTCCCCTTTTGGGGTGGGGCCAAGCCTGATTTGCATATGGTCTTTCCCCTTCTGTAATGGCTTGGCAGGCGAAGAACGATGGTCTGGAGGGTTGCCCCGAGCAATGCCAGTGGTCAAGATTCAGTCTAAACCTTCCAGCCATCACCTCTTTGTTTTTGCCAAGGTTTACTCTGACCATGAAATAGTCTAATTCTTGCTGTGTTCCATTTCAGATTAAAAACACGTAATCTATATATCTGGTCCACAGGATGACATTCCTCATGTATGACTTGTCTGTATATATGTATCTGTCCTCAAACATTCCCAAATATGGCCGAACATTGAAAAAGGCAGAGGTAATGCCGAAACACGTGTTATCGCAGAAGGCTTACTATCATAATAAATTTCGAACAAGTTTTAAACATTTCTCAATTTCAGACAGGTAAGATACAACACTGCCCATATTGCAACTTGGGGGATAGTGGAGTGCCATTCTGAGTGATCAAGTCACGTTTGCGCTCCCTTGACCACGATGGTGGTGTGTTGCTATATGCAGCACCAGTAGTCTGCAGGATCATTGTGGCAGCATGTGTCCTGCATAATGTTACAACACAGCGTAGCGTCCCGGTGGACATGGTGGTGGCACCCCATCCACACCCACAGGCACACTGTTTGCGTATGGCTGGGCAAAGGGCACATGGAGAGGCTACATGTGCCCAGCTTGTGCAATCGTATTTCACCTAAAATCTGTCCCCTGTGGAGTGCACACAATCCCGCTACATCCCAGGTGCCATTCAATGATGACAATGGCCCAATCCACTGTGCCCACAAAACCACCCTAAGAAAGTTCCCTTGGAAGTGCAAAATGATGTGCACCCCTTAGAACTAAAAGCCATTTCATTGTGTGTTTCCAAAGAAACACATTAAAGAGGGAGTACTCCACTACCACCATGCCAACCAATGAATTAAATCACCTCTTTGTCACCAAAACCATGCCATATGTAATGTAAACGGATAATCATGCTGTGCACCATACCCATTGTAGTTGACCCCTTCTGCTGTGGTGGATCTGACTAACTAACATACTGCTAAAATGTGTAAGCATTGATAAATCCAGAAACTTCTTGTCTGAGCTGCAAGCCATACATGGCCTCAGCTATTCACATGTACACAAACTTCAACAAGCACAATTGCAGATATATGCACACATGTCCCAGATTGTGCATGATGCGCACAAACATGTCCCTATTGTGGGGTGTAGAAAAGAAGTGCTGTATTGACCCACACAAGTTCCTCAACATTCCATAACGATCAATATAAATGAATATTTTACCTGTCCCATTGGCATGCAGTATACAGTCAAATTTCATCCCATGAAATAGCCATCATTCCCTGATGGAAAGATCTGCAGACAAAGAATACAATGAAACATAGTGCAGCTACCACATACATGCCCCCAAAAATTGAAGACCCATGGTCATGCCTCAGTGACATACAACATATGCAAACAACAACTCACAAGACAACTATCAACATGTATCCCAGCACACATGGACAAACACCTGCACACTCCATGCAAATCAAACACACAAAACACACACACACTGACCAACAACATCCCTCACAATGCCTGTTCCCCTCAAAGACAAGCAGCAAATGTGCATGTTACATATCCCCATTCACTAGACAATGGCACATGCACAATGCACGCTTCAGTCAACATGCTGCATGAAAATGGGAAGACATCACATATGCAGATAACTGATCCCACAAAAAAGCTGGTAGACCCCTGCAAGACTACCAATGACATGATAAGGCATGCCATCACCTGCGTAGTATTGGGACAGGACACTGAACACAGTCATCAGAGCACATTATTAATAAACGCATGAATTGGTCATTTGTTAGGCACTTATACAATTACACCAAATGTTTCTAAGTGCACAGAGGGCAACAGGGTGGGGACAAGGGAATGTAGCCAATGAATTACTAACATAGATAAATAATAGAATCAACATTACAAACAAATCATGACAATAACTGGGAGGGGAGACAAACCCACTATGCCTTGTGAGTGGTCCCAACATGCAAGTGTACTGGGGAGGGTGATAAGGGAAAAAGTTCTGATTTGTTCATGGAGAACAGCTCAATCTGAAGTGATAAGAAAATAAAAGATAACCGTAAGTGCAACCTCCTGTGGTGATGCTGAGTGTGAGCAAGTGCAGTATATACACGGTTGCTTCAATGATACATGTGGAGGGTCAGGGCCCTGAAGACACATAAGGGCCCTGCACATCAGGCACGTTACTGTATGATTAGCATGCAAGAGAGGGGGAGAAGGAAGAGAAGAGAAAGGACTTGAGGGTTATTGGGAACTTAAGGAGGTCCTGCTCAAGATGCAGAGGGAGAGCAAGGCTATTACACAGAAGGCAGCATGCAGAGGAAATGGATCCACTAACAGCCCTTTCTATACCAAAGTGCTTCACATGCAGGGAGTGGTTGCCAGATGAACGCAGGACTCTAGAAGGGGAGTATTTGATCAGGAAGCATTAAAGATAGAGTGGTACCCAACCCCAGATAGCCATGTGAATGATACACAGGAATTACAATGTAATCGGTGCTGAGAATGTGAGCCACTGAAGGCTTTGTAGTGCAGGAGAGATACTGTCCCTGGGCCTGAGGCCAATTATAAGTCTTGCTACCCTAATCTGGGTAAACTGGAGGGGTCATAGGGTGGACCAAGGAACAATAAGGAGGAGGCTGTTGCAGTAGTACACTACTTATTGTTCCTTATTACTACAGCCTGGAGAGAACCAAAGCAGGGGTAACATTGAGTTTCTGGTGGAAGGTGTGGAAGGGTACAGTTATTTTGAGAAGGAAGCGCTGAAAGTGGGACTTCTTGCCAATGTCCAGAATATGAGGGTTGAAGGAAAGGGGGGAGTCGAAGATGACTACAAGATTCCTGGCTTCAGAAGAGAGGGCAGGGGTTGGCCCATGGAGGAAGGACAGAGTGAATGGAAGAGGTAGGCTGCATGGGATTCAATAGGGAGACTCTCGGTTTGGATGGCGTACAAGCCAAGGTCATTTGCAGTGCACCAGGCCAGGATGGAAGAGAGGCAGTCAGGCTGAATGAAGGTGCAAGTGTGTCAGTAGGAACTTTGCGGAAGAATTGTGTGTCATCAGCATAGCACTGGAATTTGTGGGAAAGTGAGGCAATGATGCGTTGCAGCAGGGAACTGTATATGTTAAAGACGCATGGCAAAATAATGGAGACCTGCGGGACGCCACAGGCGGAGGAGGAAGTATGGTAGGAGAAAGGTCTCAGAATGGTTTTATAGGAATGGTTGGTTGGGAATGAGCTAAGCCAGTTCACTGCCCACTCATGGAGCATTTTAATGAGGATGGAATGGTTCACTGTGTCAAAAGCAGATGAGATGTCAATGAGGATGCGGACAGCAGGAGATTATGAATTGAGGGATGCTAGCAGTTCTTCATGGGTGTTCAGGAGAGCAGTGTCCGTTGCTCAGGAAGGTTGTAATTCACACTATTGTACATGTACACCACCAACAAGTACGTCATGGTCGTCCATTTGGGGGAGGGCCAACTTCTCAAGCAGTTTCCCAAGGAAGGGGGTGATTGAAATGGGGCTGTAGTTGGCTGTGCAGGAAGGCTCTACAGATGATATTGTAAGGGTGGGGCACACAAGGGAGTGCTTGAGGGAGGATGGTAATGAAACAGCAGCAAAGGAGTGGTTGCAGAGATCAGCACGAGCAGGGACCAGAGAGAAGATTTTGCCCTTGATGGTTCTGGATGAGCATGGGCCCACCTGTTTGGAAGATACCTTCTTGAAGTTGACAACTCTGGTGACTTCTACAGGGGAGACAGGAGCAAAGGAGGAGAATGAGGAAAGAGGAGGTTGAGTGGTGGGGTGGGGCAGAGGGAGGAGGGTTATGTTGGAAGAGGCTATCACAAGGAGGTTTAGTATGTCCTGGCTTTTAGAAAATAAATGAGATGTGGGTGTATTACAAAGGGACTGTGAAGGAGTAAGTGCAGAAGATACAGTGGATGGGTTGGCAATTGACATTTTATAGAATGAAGCCGTGATGCAAACCACTAGAATAAAAGTAAACACATACTCACCTCTTGCACTCCCGGAAGGACCATGCTTGACGCATAAATGCACAGAGGCTGATGTTACAATGGAATGCTGGCTACCGAGGGAACTGCTATGTAAGACATAAGCAGACAACACCAGGCAATGTGATACAGCAAGAAAGTATAAAAGCATGATAAATGTAGGATGCAAACAAAAAGAGCATGGTCACTGCAGACTTCATTGTCACAGTATACAATTGGTCAAATACTGCATTTAATAAAATGCAGCAGTACAATGCACCCAGCTGCAGTACAATTGAAGCTGCAAACACCATGGTGCAGCATGCATGGCACATGCATGAGAAAGCACCAACACCACTAACCCTAATGTGCTGGTACACAACATATCCCAAAAAAGTGCATAAATACTCACATATTTGTGGGTTTCAACTGGTGCTTGCCACTGTAAAGGTTGATCCATAATCGAGACAGCCCAAATGTGACATTGATCCATAACCCCACAAACATTGCAAGGGATGTGAAGTTTCACTCATTACACGTGCTCAAATTGCCATGAGACACACACCAGCACAACTAGCAACACCTGCCACAGGCCACAAACAGACATCCATGCCACCCACTCCCAAACAAAACACCCATGAAAGGCCCCCACAGTTTGAATGCCCACAATTTAGAATGTGAAACCAGTGGCCCCACCAATCCATCAACATGACACCCTGCCCAGATCCATCAACAGAAGCACACCCTGTGAAACATGCACCTATTAAGAAATATTGGTGGCCCACAAGACAAGTCAATCCCAAGTGAACACACACAGTGCTAGACTCCCATGCAAACACCATGCAAGCGTCTGCTGATGCCCTTCACTTACCTGTACAAGGTACCCACCTGCCTTGCATATGATGCACACCATCAGGAGATGCTTCCTCTAAATGCAATCACATGCATAGTAACAACAGAAACAACATGCACATCCATGACAACACATGATTTGCTACAGAAAATATCCAGAGACCACCGACTGCAGGAGCAACACAGGGTGCAAAAGGGGGATAGCAAATAGATTGTGATCAGCCCAGGAGTGCAGTGTACCACAACGGAGAGAGGTAGAGAGAGTGACACTGAGAGGGAAGCCCAAGTAAATGCCACATCAAGGAGTACACTGCCTGGATTGGAGACAATGACATGCTCTACAACACAGTAGGTGCGGCCATAGAGGAATTCACCAAGGTAGGTAACACAGTGACATGAGCACCACTTAAATAACCATATGGGCATTTTAGCATGCAAAGCACATATAAGTTAAGTAAGACAAGCAACAAACATGCAGACCAATCACGCATGCTTAACATACAAGACAGTGCTCATACTTACCCACTGACTGTGCTAGCATCACCTTCACCTGGAACGGTGTCTCCTAATAAAGTACAGGAGGGACAGTGCCTGGTGCAGGGTATGGGGAGCATGGTCGTCAAAGGGTGCAGGGTTGTCTCCCCTGGGACAGCAGTCACCACCAGATCATGGATTATTGAAACAACATGGGAGAAGACATTAAAACAGGAATATTGAAGTACCATTAAGACAGCACACATGTGCGATGGAACACAGAAAACATATTTACCTGCACATGCCATCCTGGGCACCACCATGCAATCATGCAAGTTGACCTCACTATGCATGCCTGCATGTCCACCACTGCAAACGTCATGGCCTTGATATGTTAACAGCACACCTCAAGGAAAAGATAATATAAAATAATAAAAAACTAAACCAGGAAAGGGCAACTCAAAAAATAAAATAGCAACATCCGGGCCTGGGGTGAACAAAAGTATCCAAAAACAAAATAAAATCAAAAATACAAAAATCAAAAATGTCCATCGTGGACCAGGGGATGAGGGGGGTCAACCCAGGAGGGGGGAGGAGCAGGGTGCATGTCAACTTCCACATGGATGGGTTGGATGTTAAAAAAATAAATTTAAAAAACCTCCATGGGCTCACGGACCCCACGGCTACGGTGGACTGGGAGGCATGTCTCTGCTGGCACCACTATCCTGGGTTGAATAAGAAGGTGGTAGTAGTGCTTGAGGCTAACCACGCAGGGCCCTGGCCTGGCCCTCAGTGACAGCAGGCATGCATGACACTGATGAATGCACCAGCACACTGAGGGCTTGGAGGGCACCATGCACATCACAGTATGCACAGAGTTCCACCAAGATATCCTGCCTCAAAGTTAGCATCTCCTGTTGGAATAGTCTGCTGGTTGCTGCCTCTTCCTCACGGATTGCAGATCTATGGCCCAACAACTCTTGCCTCAGGGCTTCCTTGTGTGCCCCACCCTTTTCAAGCAGGGATGCCTGCAGAGACCTCAGATCTATCTGTAGCCTCCTGACGTTGGCCTCCATGTGCAGCCTGTGGGAGCGGCATGTGGACCGTATTACCTGCAGCTGTTGCTCCACCTGTGTTGCTGGTGGAATCATGGAACTGGCCACCCTATACATACCCTCAGCAAAACTCTCAAAGGCAGCACGCTGCTGGTGAGCGGAATGCAACATCGGCAGCTCCCGCTCAGTCTGCCCACGTTGAACACATCTCCCACGTGTGCGGGCCCCATGCCTGCCTGAACCAAGGGACCATAGCCCTTGCTGTGATGCCACTGTCTCTGACTGCTAGACTGCAACCCTCCCTTAGACATCTGCCCCAGGACCAGAAACTAATACATGGGAGCATGGCCTTGCATCCGTAACCTCCACAGACAGCCCTGACACCAGTCCAAAGAGTCAGAATCGTATGCAGAAAGGCCCAGGATGGTCTGTAGCACCAGTGGATTCTCGCGGCCTGCCACGCGATGTCCTCCACTGGTGGTCTGGACCGCCACAGACTCTTCTTCCTCCTCTTCCTCCTCCTCTGCATCTGGTTCCTCCTCACCTGCACAAGGATAGAAAAAGACATGAGTCATGTGCAACGTGTCTACAGTAAACATGTGTATCACATTGCTGTCATGCAACAAAATGCAGGGTATGTCACCATGACAGAAACAGCATCCACACACTATGTACAAGTAGCCATGGCATATGTAGACTGGCAACAGCATTCCCTGCTCAGGGCCATGCAGCCAGTGGACACATTGCCAACAAACATGGTCATTAGCAAGCACATTATGGCACATGGCACAGCAAACTAATGACTAATGCCAGTGAAATGGGCATGGTCATGTGGCTCTGTGACGTGCTATTACATGACATATCAACAGGCAGAAACACATATTCACATCCAAGTATGCATGCATCACATGCCACACCAGTGTTGGCCTGGCATAGGGACTGCACACAATGGGAACATGCCCTAATTGTGGAAAACAGGAAACAGTCCCAGTTGAAGTATAACTGTAAGAGTAAAACCTAGCCAATGTCAGTGAAGTGAAGAGAGTAATTAAATGCAGTTGGCGATAGGAAGAAGGTACAGTGACCCACAAGAGGGACAGGGGCATGGACCCATGGATTCTGTGGTGAGTGTGGGAGGGTAACAGGGATCAGGCCTCACAACGATTTGACTCTGGGAGTCATTGCCATAGAGGCAGCGGGGATGTGCACAGTCTAGAAATATGCACACTCACTCATGGCATGCTGTGCGGTGTGTTGGTAGTTATCTTGGATGTTCTATGTAGCATGGAAGCATCTACATACATGTGTGAATAGAGAATCTATATCCATGCAGTGAATGAAGTGTAACTCGTGCTTCAGACACAAACACATGTCTAGCAGAGCAGAGTCACTGACGTCAAGGATGCAACTAACAAGATGGCATTTTGTGGTATTTTGTTGCAGATGTTGGGTAGGTATGCTATTGGGGGATGAGTACTGTAATACGGCCATGTGCAACTGATGTACAACATATGGGTTGTATCCACTCTTGAGTACACTGGACAGGAGTCGGTACACCACAACATGGTTCACCCAGGGCATTCATTCAAATGCAGCCAGATGCACAACACAATCATACATCTTTGTTATGCTTCACTGAAAGTACTCAGGATGCACAATCTTGGTCACTCACCGGACGTGCCCTCGTTATTTGCCTGGCCACCCATGCCTTTCACCTGCTCCATTAGAATGAATAGGCTCATAGTCTCTTCATGCTGGGTTAGCTCCTCCTCCTCTGGTGACCCCCCTCCAGTTGCCATAGCAGAGGCGAGGTTGGCACCCATCTTGGACTTGGTGCAACGGGTGAGATCATTCCAGAGCTTGACTACCTGAGCACATGCTGCCAATGCACCATACGATGAGCAGGTGGATGTGTGCTCCCCAGGTGCAGGCACATGTCACAGTGGTGCTCGGTCACGTAGTCCATGAGGATCTGGAGTTCTTCATCATTGAAGTTCCTCTTCCTTAACATGCCAGTGTCCTGTGCCCTGCCATGGGGTGGAGCCTGTTCCTGCTTTGCAGGCTTTGCCTTCTTGGCACGTGGTGTTGGTGTTGACCCTGTGCGGCTGGGACCCCTCTGGGCTCCAGATGATGGACCACTAGTGGTCTGGGGCATGGCATCACCCACTGGGACTGGGACACCTGCTTTAGCTGCATGTCCCTTACCCTTCGGGGCTGGGACAGCTGCTTTAGCTCCACATCCCTTACCCTTCAGGGCTGGAACAGCTGCTTCCACTGCACATCCCTTGACCCCTGGGGCCAGAAAAGCTGCTTCTGCTGCACCTCCCTGGATCCTTGGGGCTGGGACAGCTGGTTCCTCTGCACATCCCTGGTCCCTTGGGGCTGGGACAGCTGGTTCCGCTGCACATCCCTGGACTCTTGAGGCTGGGACAGCTACTTCCACTGCATGTCCCTGGACCCTTGGGGCTGTAACAGCTGCTTCCATTGCACATCCATGGAACCTTGGGACTGGGACAGCTGCTTCCGCTGCACATCCCTGGAGCATTGGGCTGGGAAAGCTGCTTCCGCTGCACGTCCATGGAACCTTGGGGCTGAGACAGCTGCTTCCGCTGAATGTCCCTTACCCCGGCAACCTCTGCCACCTTTCCCTCTTGGGGCATTTCCACTCATGTTGCAGGTGTAAGTGAACAATGGAAGGCACAACAAGCAAATGTCTTGGGCAATTAAAGTGAGGATGCAGTGTACGAGATGGAAAATGTACTTCTGTAGTCCAGCAAAACTCAAAAGTAACCGAGGTGACAAAAATACAGGATGCAAAACGCACAAGCACCCCAAAAAAATGAAAAATTGTGTACGCGAGACAAGGATAGCTTCCGTAAAAACAAAAAGCATTAAGCGATACGCAGTGGCACCCAGCAACACTAAAATACATATGCAAACCCCAGAAAGCTACAGTAAATGTAAGAATTGAGGTACGCGATACAAGTCTTGGTTTGTTTCCTCTTCTAGTGTCTTCTGTTAAAGATCTTGGGGTGCAAATTTCAGCTTCACTATCTATGACTGATCAAATCTCATCTGTCTGTCAGAAAGCCCATTATAATCTTTGGACCCTTCGGAAAGTGCTGTCTTTCATTCCTCAGAAGTTCCAAGCTCCAGTGGTCTCTTCATTAGTCATTAGCACCATTGACAATTGCAATGCTCTCTATCTGGCCCTCCCTAAGCATCTGCTTCACCGCATCCAGCTACTGCAGAACTCGGCGGTTAGCGCTGTTCTCTGTCCTCCTTTTGGAGCCGACACGTTAACTTCATTGGCTCCCAGTTGAGCAACAGATCAGGTTCAAGACTCTGTGCCTAATCCACAAGACACTTCACAGTTTGGTGCAGAGTTTCTTCAGGCAAAGTTCTGTTTTTATAAACCTGTTAGGCCTCTTCGCTCCCATGCCTTGAGGACTATTCAGCCCCCCAAGGCTAGGTTTGACAGCCTAGGCGGATGCGCCTTTTCTGTACCAGCTGCTAAAGCATGGAACTCTCTTCCTTTTGCCTTGCGCAATATTGAGGTCCATTTGCCGTTAAGTCAGGCCTTGAAGACTTTCCTTTTTTAATCTCGTGGCTCTTCTTTGGGTCTGATCTTACCTCGCTAGCCTTAGCACCAAGATGCCTTCTGGCCTATGTTGCACTTCACAAATGCTATTAAGATTAGATAAGACAGGGGAACCCAGAGTAGGAAAAATGCATACACAACTCACTGTTGGCCTCTGAAGATACAAAAGTAGATGCGTGTATGCGTGGATGCAAATCCCCCACCAAAATAAGACGTTTGTACAGTCCCTGAAGTGAACGAATTGCGTGGCATGCCAAAATTTGCAGTATTCCACTCGTCCGTCTACTCCCCTTCTCACCTACGGTCAGAGTTGCTTCTACGCGTACTTACGCATCTCCAATTCTGGCATGATCAATGCCAGCACGCAGCGCATGTCACGTAAGTTGTGGGCTGAGGGCCTTTCCTCAGATTTCACGTGTCCATGCTCATTATTTATGTGCAAAGTCCTGTCACTCTTTTTCTGGTTGTCCACAGATTAATACACGGAAGACCCACGCTCCTGCCTCTGAAGCATTTACCTGCCTCCTACAGTCCTAGCCATCTGCTGCTGCCTGTCCAGTGTGTGTGCCTGCCCCTCACCTGAACTGTGTTTGGAGTACCAGCTGTCCCACCATTGTCAGTGCTCCTGTCCTTGGCCCTGTGACCACCTCAGCTGCTTCTCCAGACTCCCACCATGCCATACCACCACCACCGCTCCACAGCCCAGCTCCAGGACCACCTTGCCCACCCACACCTGCCTCGGGGGTTGCCATGTTTGCACTGTCATTTTCAGACCAGAGCGGCAACCCCATGGCAGTGAAGCAGAGGGCTATCAACTTCACTGCCAGGGAAGTTGACAAACTGGTGGAGAAGGTCCAGGAGAATTATGATGCCCTCTTCAACCCAGTGATGCAACGCTGCAAGGAAGGACGTCAGCAGATCTGGGGTGGGATAGCGGATGCCATCAACGCGGAGGGGGTGGCATCCTGGACCTTCAAGACCATGCACAAGCGCAGGGAGGACCTGAAATCCAAGATCCACAGCAAGACCCTTTGCTACATCCAGGCCGGTGCTTCACATAGGTGCACTGTGCGCGCAGTCCAATACCAACATGCAGGTCCTGGAAAAGTTTTACTCGGTGCAGCGCACCTACGCCTGGAGTCGACTGGTGAGTATCTATGTGTTGCTAAGTTGCACGGTGCATGTGCATGTTGCTGCATGTTGGCAGTGACCTCTTATGCTTGCAGCAAGTATGCCTCTGAGACGGATGTCTGCGTGCATGCCCCAGACATTGCTCTCCATGTGTGTATTGGACCATATGTATTTTCAATGAGATATCACTTGCATTGTGTGCTGCACTGCTGCCTTTCAGACCATGCACATGTTTTGTTACTTGTGCCTGAGACGTTTCCATGTGACAAGTGTGACAGTTGTGGTACAGTTGTCCGTGTCATGTGCATGCATGATATTCATGTGTATGTGCCAAAGATGGGAATGTGTGAATGGCCATCACTCACACCTGGATGCAACACGTGCATTTGGATGTCTGACGTAGTCATGTAGAGGGATTACAGTTAACGGGACTCTGATGTGATTGCTCATCACACTGCTTGTGGCCTCTTTGTTGATGTGTGTGCATGACATGTGTATGTGCTTGTTGCTGTGGCATGCTGACATGTGCATGTGCACATGATGCATGTGTGTGGAGCATATGCGATTTATTGGTCGTGACAGTAGCACATCGCCTGATGTGAATGCCTGGAGTGATGTGCATGCATGTATCTGCATTGATGTGGATTGCATGTCCATGTGTGTGGGGGTGGAGGATGATGGTTGTTCCCTTTACTAGTCATGTTTGTGTGAATTTTGGTATTTCCATGCACAAATTGGTGCAGTAAACTGATGTTTCTGTTCTGTGTCTCCTTTTCCACAGTTGCATCTGATGAAGAGGGCAGAAGCAGTTGTGGAGCATGGCAGCAGGGTTGCTTCCACCAGGCAGAGGCACAAGGCCCAGCCACGCCCCCATGAAAGCACTTCTACGTGGAGTGATGTGGCCGCGCCGGTGACATCGGGCAATGAGGCTGGGGTTAATCTCAAGAAGGCAAAGGTGGGAGTGGACTCCTCATCAGCGGGGGGACAGGTGATGCCACACAGGTGCCATCCATGGTGGAAGACGCCCCAGAGTCATCCAGGTTAGTGGGGTGGGGAGAGGAGATGGCTGTTAAAGAACAGCCCAAGGGGTCAGGGGGGATGTTGAGGTGGGCATGCCTACTGCAGTCCTGTCCCAGGGGCATGAGGCTGTGCAGGCCACCGTCGAGGTGCCTGTGCAAAATCTAGTCCCTGGGCCATTGGATGCAGCTGTATGCGCCTGCCTGAATGCCTCCTCCCAGATCCAACCTGTGGTTTTGGCTGTGTCCACCCAGACTCACACCCACTTACCATCTGGTGTTGCCATCTGGGATGGTATCAGGTAATAATATCCCTATATATGGTCGCCGTATATAATGTCGGTGGGAAAAGGTCATGGTGACATTATATAAGTGATCATATATATAGGGACTGGGGAAGTGGGGCCTTGAAAAAAAAAGGGTTTGAGGGTTGCGGTGCTGTGCCCTGCATGTTACATGTAATAATGTCCCCGCAAAACAGGGAATTTTTTGGCAATTTATTTGCATGGTGATATTTTTGAGGGGACATTATTACATGGAACCTCCGGGACTATGTGATACCCCTGCAGGCCAGTGTGGCAAGCCATGTAGCCGTCATCTGTGATGATGCGCAGGCTACACATGGTATGCTTGAACATCATCACAGTGAGGTATGCCGCCTCATCACCTGACTTGCAACATGCCTGTTCCCTGTTGTGCTCCATGGGCTGTTCACTGATGTGATCCCCTCCTCCTCTTCCTCCTCTGTGCACCAGTCCTCCTCTGGGGTGCCTTCCGGCCCAGATAACACCAGGGCCCCCTGTGCACCAGTCCCACCCACATTGCCCAGTCTGGTGGAGCCAACATCCCTGCCCGAGTTTGGATTGCAAGGTCAATCAGCTGAGGTGGTCACTGTGCCTACCCAGGCACTGACAGGGTCACTGGCAATGGAGGGACTGCAGGCACCCAGAAGCAGGGCAAGGGCCATATGCCCCTGGGTATCATCATCAGCCCGGATGGTGTACACACAAAGAAGGCACCAAGCACTGTGGCAGCAGCTGGCAACCAGTAGGAGGGTACAATTCTCATGGCACTACACCTAAAGGGGGCAGGTGCGGAGTGTGAGGCAGGAGGCGCACGTGGACCTGAGGGACAGGATGTCCTCCGTGTTCTGGAGATATGGGCTGCAGATCGGAGCAGAAAGTCAGCAGGCTCAGGAAGCCAGGATTGTGTGGGCCAGGGCTGGGATAGCGCTGCGTTGGGCTAGGAGGTGGGCTTCCATCAGGGAGCCCACTTGCAGGGAAGCCAAGGTGATAGAGACAGATATGCTGGAGACTCTGCAAGCCCTCCAGGCAAGAACGGAGGCCCACCTGAGGAGTGAGGATGTGGCGCTGGACTCAGCCCTGGTAGAGAGCCTGAGTGAGATTGGCAAGGAGGAGTTGGACTAGCCTGCTGACTTGACATTCTCTGGTGCTTCAAATTCTGCTTCTACCCTCCTCCAGGGGCATTGTTAGTGTCTACTGTCAAAACCCTTGGCATCAATTTTGCAACGTGTTTATCTCTTACCCCTCAGATCCAGAGGTGTGAACTGGCTAGGGCCTGAGCGGGCAAGGTCCACCCAAAACCTGTAAATGTCAGTGATGGGTCCAACTACATTAGCTTCAGTACCCACTTGGTTAGACAATCCTGGCCATGCCTCTGCTCAGATCATTTGGGATTCTTCCTCTTGGCAGTTCTAGCCCAGGCTTCTATGGCACACTTTTCCATGTCTCCCTTTGCACCCAGCATCACATCCGCTACCGCACTTGTTCAGTCCGCTCTCAATGAAGCCACATCCTCTATATCTTGCTCTTCTCCCTACAGTCCCTGTCATTCAGAAGTCCTTCAGAATTCTGGAGCTTTCCTTATTTTCAATCTTGGGTGCTCGACCCACAGCTCCTCTTTCTTAACCAAACTGCATTGGAAACATATTAATCAGCGTGTTCTACACTTTCTTGCCTGTAAACTGAAACACCCCACGTCGACCCCTCCTCTCCTCTGATCATGTTTTTCTTTCTGTCTTCAGATAACATATTTTATGGAGGGGGAATGAGGGGGGGGGGCATGCTTTCTCTGTCCTGGCCCCCTCCAGTTGGATTTTCTTTCCTCTCTCCCTATTCCTTCTCAACGTCTTTCACCCAAAACGTGCTTTTTTTCACCTACCTTGCCTGCATGATTGCTGTTTTCACTGTTCTCTTCAGGGCTAGCAACAGGCCTTTGGGGGGTAAGAACACTTCGTAAAATCAATAATCTAAAAATAGAAATATGACCGTTTGAATGCTCACCAACACATCCCTACCCACCAGTACCCCCATGACATTCTCCTGGAAACGATCACGTATGCCTCGGAAGCGCACTGTGAACACATAAATTACGCCAGAGCCGGTTGGATTCTGCTGTTGTTATTCGTCACATGCATAAATCATGACTTGGACTAGGGTAAGTCATGCTTATGCCTGGCAGACGTTTTATGAAGGAGCCCTGGATTTTAATGTTTCTTTGTGAGACTGCTCCTTGACTTAAGGACGCTAACCGTCCCTTCTTACCACTCTAAGAGAAAGTGAAATTCAAACCTGATTTTAGGAAATGGCCCTTCATATCCCAAACGTGATCACCTTCATCAACAACGGAAACAGGTAATCCCACAGAAACAAAACAGGAAGAGAAAAGAGACAGGCTCCCTTCATCCCAGGGAGGATCCCAGCAGTTTCTTCACATATCGCCCAATCCAGGATTTATGAAAATGAGTTTGGAGTAAGGTGAGCTCCCCAGAGGAAGCTTGGCCTGTTACGTTGCTGTGTACAATTTGCATTTAATTCACTTCCACTCTTATTCGACATAGGTAATAGCTTAAAAGCCTTCTGGGATGGCGGCTTAAATCATGTCCGCCAAAATAAATATAATGATTGAATCATCTCCAGGGATCCTTTGACATTTCTGCCAAACCTGAAGTGGTCTCACAAGCCTCAGCAACGGCATAGACAAGCCCATTAGCAGCAATTAGATGTTGCTAAGCTCTGCGCGCAATTGTTGAGTCTCCTTTGGGGATCGCACCTGAAAATACCAAGACTTGAGCGCCGTGAAATCTTGTCAATTATCTGATGCTCGATAAACATGGGTAATAGAAGGACACATACATTTCAAAGTTTTATTTCATCAGCTCGTTTTTTTTTTTAAACTTTGGACACAGTCGTTCTTTTATAGATTTGTTACTGCGATCCACTACCATGCTCTTCCACAGCCTGGTAGTCAAACAAATAGTGACCTGGTTACTTGCCAATCCACAGTAGTCCACTAAAGGGCAGGTGTTGCGGCATGATATGATATGATAGGCTATTTATGACGCGCTTAATACCCAGAGGTTTCTAAGCGCAGACCCAGGGATCGAACCGGTGTTGCTCCTTGTCGTCTTGCTTCCAAGGTGAGCATGTTGCCGCTGAGCTATCCGACCCAGATGGAACTGATTGAGGGACTGAAATATTTCCACAATTTTGACTCTAGAAGCAATAGGGCCTTCCTCCAATTTTGGTCATGGAAAAGCACAAAATTAAAAGATATTCTGGTGAATGTACCGCCTAACTCGATTACCATTACCGCCATTCAGACCTGTGAATTTACCGCAAGATTGTGAACAGTGTTAGTCCCCATTTCTTTAGTCTATAGGACGCCATGGGGAGTTCGTCAGATTTATCACAAGAGACACGGCTGGAGGTAAATCCCCCACTTCAAGGCCAAAAATCATTGGATTTACCTCTCGTGGCAATTCCAATAAAATTGAAGTAAATCTTCCACTTCAAGGACAAATCTGTAATTTTCCAATTCCCTAAAAGTGGCACTGAGAGAATTGCAGCCAATTTTGTTATAGCAGCACCAACCTTGTAATGAGGGCCACTATACCTGGGTACCATTTTAGGGTGGTGGGCAAGTGTATTTGTCCCCCCGACTTTTCTGGCAGGGGCCACTTTTATTTAGATGTTATGCCACCCCACCCAAGGGGGGGTGAGGGAATATAGTACTGGAATTTACAGTACAATTAAAAAGGAAAGCCCCAAGTCAACAAAGAGTCATGTGAGGGATCCACAACAGCTTCAACTCGATTGTGGTAGAAAAAAGGATTTTTATTACATGCTCGGCAAGCAAATAAATGTCGCCTCTGTCTCGGCACTGCTCTGCCATCAACAGGTGGAAGGGGATGCAGTGTGGGCAAAAAGATATGTTTACAACAAAGACTGCAAGGTGTGTAGACACAATTCGCAGGTGGAAATTGTCATTAACCTCCTCTCAGCGAATGAGAATGTTTACACTGCAGTCAATAACTACTGGTATTGACTGCATTCTGAATATTCTGTCTCGCGAAGCAGACAGGAAAACAAAAATGCACTTTTCAGGCACAATTTTGTTTTAACAAGACAATTCCATCGTGGGTCGACCTTTTCTTTTGCTGCAACGTGTTACTTGATGCACAAAAGAGAAAGAGTAAACATTGGAAAATGCTTTAACTTTCTTATAGAGAAACATTTTACTTTTACAAGGCACCTTATGTATGCTCATGTTAAACCTCTTCCAGCTCAACCAAGTTGCAATTAAAATGCTTAACTTATTAAAAAACAATCATGGTATTTAAATACTGAAAATGAAACCATACTTAATTTACTTAATCAGTTTCTCTATTTACTTTGCTGACTTTTAAAGCATCATTTTAAACTTTGCCACGAAAACTCCAAATCATGTATTGCTACTACCACCAGGTGCAAAAAGCCTCATAAACCTCAGGCAATAATGACCCTACTCCAGTTTAAGCCTCACTTCGGGCCATACCTTGGTGGCGGGTCATTATCCTGCGATAATGACAAAAATCAATTGGGCAGTCCAGGTTTAGGGAGAGCTTAGGCTGTTATTTCACACTAAACTCAATGCCAAATATGGATAGCTGCAAGCTCCGGTGTACAAAAAATATTGCCCTAACCCATTCCGAAATTATCATTTTCCAAAATGGTACACCAGAAAATTGCACATATCCCGGTATATCATATCATAACAAATGATTTAATCAACACATCAAAACCTTGCCTTAGCCACATATGATACAAAGGACACCCACAGTCTTGCCCTAGCCGACACGTGTTTTGACCAAGATTGGCCTTTCTCAAGGCTATTCGTTGGCAACTATCATCATATTACAAATGCATCCCTTAAATTGGCAAGTCCACATCAATTCATCTTAATACATAAAGATGATAATTGTCTTGATAATAGGAGAGTTCTCGTGCATTGTCAATGTTCCATGAGTCAGTCTATGGCTTACAATTCAGCCATTACAAAAAATGTGGTTTCTCGTCTCAATAAGAATATGCTTAAGATTCCTGAGTAAATGTTGTCTCTGTTAATACAGACAGGTATGGGCTCATGCTAGTTAATGTTAATAAAAGGATGTCCGGTTAGGATCATCTCAACCGAGTCCGGCCTCCCGCGTGTAATAATGACCCTTGTCCAGCTTATGGCCCTGGGCTTCACCTCGGGCCATAACTTGGTGGTGGGTCATTATCCTGCGATAACAGCCCCTGCCTCAGTGCATAAGGCTATGGTATAGTCACATGAAAGGTCATTACTGCTCTTCATAAATGTGTACACCACAGAAAAAAAACCTGCTAGGAAAGGGAACTTAAGACGATCTCCAGCATGCAAAAAAAGTCCCAGAGACTCACTAAGTCACGTGAGTGATGACACCAGGAGTGAGTCATGTTCCCAAAATGTGCATACCCCTGGGTTGTACAGAAAATCACCTTTTCCAGCAGTGGTGATAAAGGAAGAATCAACTTGGGTTAAACTACGAAGCAAGCCAACAAAATGCTACTGGCAGAGTATTACTTCCCTGAACAGAGTAACCCCAAAGCGTCGCTTAAAGGAGAGGCACTCAGGACAAAAAAGTGAGGCCAGGAACACCCTGCTACTAATTCTTTAAGAAGACAGGAGTCTGTGGTGTACTCATTGCTCTGTACTTTTAAAGAAAGTAAGGCAGTATAATACAAGAACATCTTTAATATTGCACTAATGCCCTACTTTAGAGTTCATTTTCGAGTCCACCCGAGTGGTAAATAAAAGTGCTCAACCCAGGCGTAACATTTGTTACACCTGTCAAAAGATGTTTTTAAAAAGATGTTTTTGAAGTTCTGGGGATTCCCATTGTTTTTACGGATGGAGTGGGGGCACAGAACAGACGTAATGTGTCTGCATTGCATTCCTGCTTTACCTGAAAAAACGTTTGCGTTTGCCTTATGCCAGCATGACATTTTGATGCTGGCATAAAACCAAAGGATGCCTACAGAATCTGCCTGGTTTAGCACCTGCTAAAAGCTAGCGAATGCCACACGAGTCCATTTCCCAGAACGCAGTGGACGAATGCGTTAAGCCAGTTTCATTTGTTTTAAAACTTTTTTTCACAAGGAGTTTGAAATGGTGGAAGTGCAAACGTTGGTGGTCCCCGCCATGCGGTTGTAAATGAAATGAGGCAGAAATGCCCTGCAATAAGGACAGCGATCACTATAAAGTAACACAGTAACCTTTTGTGTTACAATTCAAGATTTTAGGGCGTAGAGCATTTCACATGTTAAGTATATTCCCAAAGGCAACAACAAAGCATTTAGCCTCCCATTATGTCTGGTATTAGTGTTACAGAAGTTGGTGTTGGTACGGTGTGTTCAATTATGATGCCAAGCCAGTTCCCTCATGCCAGTCATGGGGCGGGTGATTTACTGGCGTAGCTTGCATGCTCATTGTGTCAGCATGTAGTGGAGTGTTTTTGTTCCCAGGTGGGTGCAGTATGGAAGTGTGCTATGTGTTTGAAAAGATGTTATGGTGTTTTCCCAGTTCCAAGCATGGGTGATTCTCAGTCACATGTTTCTTGTCCAGTTGGTGTGTTTTAAGTACTTGTTCTTGAGTCGGTGTGGGGCTAGGTGCACTGAATGCCCATTTAGGATATTTAGAGGCATAAGGCACTCCTCTGAATATGCTACACAAGCATGCGCTGCAAACGTGTGTGGGTTTTCCTCTCCGTCAAGTGTAGATATCCTTTAGGAAGTGGGCTGTGAGTGTGTGCAGTTGTTCTTTGTATTTTGTGTGCTTGGAAGTCTGCATTGCTGTTTTAGTGTTGGTTGTTTGAGTGGTCCTTTCTTTGATGATGGTCCGCTTGGCTTTGCATTATGCTAATTTGGAGGTGCATTACATGAGAGCAGAAAGCCTGAGTTACTGTGTTCCTCCTCTTTTGCTGTGTGAGTAGTGTTTCCATATTTTCCTATGTTTTCTCTTTTGCTCCACAAGGTGGAGATATTTGGTGACGTACTCTTAAACAGAGGCGTAGCCAGGATTGTCTCGCAAATGGGGCCTGAAGCTAATGTAGTTGCACCCACTGCACGGACAGAAATATCTGTAAATGCCCACACAGCGCTGCTGAGTGGGCATTAGCAGATTTTGGGTGTGCCTTCCCCTCAGGCCCTACCCTGCCTACGCCTCTGCTCTTAAATGAGACTGGATGCTGTTGCGGGACAATTACCGGAGGTCATGCCTCTGTGCTGATGTGTGAAGGGCTGAGAGAGTGAGAAGAGTGATGCCAACTAAGGGTCCTCTGAGTATTAGTTGGAAGATGCACTGGTGGCTGTTTTGATGTATCGGTGGGTGTCGCCTTACCACTTTGCATACCTGTAATACAGGAATAAAGAAATCGAGAGTGATTGTGGAATAAACATTTTATTATTGTAACATACACATTGTGTGAAAGGAAGTAAAATAACATGTTGTAGTAAAAGTATAACAAGTCATGTCAGATATTCAGGGTCACGTCCTGGTGCACAGCCACTAAACTAAGCCGACCTGTTGTTTCAAACCACCTTGTTAAAAAGCAACATTGATATTAAGTAACAATGCGGGTACTTTATGCATAAACTACAACTCAAAAGGTAAGTGGGTTTAGCAAACATTAAAACAATAGTCCTGGCTCGGGAAGAAATGAGTCCAATCTCCTTTCTATGCTTGCAAAGTAAAGACATTGGGCCTCATTACAATGTTGCCGGTCTGCTCACCGGCACCCTTCTTTCTGGGCCGGCAAACTACAAGCCTGCCTGCCGGAGCTGTTGTGCCCGACAGGTCTGAATGGGGATTAAGAAATGTACCTACAACTGACTTCCCAGCCGCCGGACTTGTAATAGCCAGTAGGTGCCGATAAATTATTATGGGTCTGGCGGCAACCCGCCGGTAGCATCGGCAGGGTTACCGTTGTCATGATGAAAGGGGGACTTCCAGCTAAGGTGGGTGATAATCAGTGGTGGATGGAAAAGGCGGTGAAGGATATGAAAGTGATACAATAGAAGATACGTGTTTTGATGGCTGTATTGATAGAGGATTGTAGAATTCTTGTGTTGTCAAATGATTTAAAGCTGACAGCTCAACACCCAGACCTATCGAAACTTGCAAGGTAGTGTATCAAAATAGTTAATAATTGTGGGGAAATAGGTGCAAGAGAACGGGACAAAATAACTACTGATGAGTGAAAAGGAAATCAAGTGGGAGATTGAGATGGAATGGCCATACTGACTAGAAAAGAATGTCCTAAACCTGAAGCCATTGATGTGACCAGGACTGCTACGAGAAAGAGGAGACCTTCAATCTCATCAGGCGTTATTAATGGTGAGCACATTGCAATAGACAAGGTGGAGGAGTGCTACGGAACTTGCCACTATTAGGACACTTTCATTTTATCTTTCTGTGCTTAATTAGACTGTAAAAGTAGGAGTTTACAGGTCAAGCCCACAACGTGTGTTTTAAAAGAGTTTTGGTGATTTTGGAGGAGATTGCTTATTTGTTTTGCAAGCACATTAGATTTCAATGCTTTTTCAACCCTATTTGCCCTCTGTTGTCTGTGTTTTTATTAGCCCACAGGCCACACTGTTGTGTTTAATTTTTTACCTTTACTTCCCCCATAAAAGGTTTTAGCAAAGAAAATCAACGTTTTTACCTGTCCTGTCCCTGCTTTCCTTTCCTCTTTTGTACTTTGTGTTCCCCCAAAAGTTTAAAAAAGCAAAACTACCCCTTTTACTTTTGTGTTCTTAATCTCATATGGCGGTGTGCTTGTCCTACTAACAGGTATTACCAGAAGTAGGAGAGTCATTGGGGAACAGCTCAGGATGAGGAGAGGCATCAGGGCTAACGACGGAGGGTGTGCCACTCGCACAGTGGAGACAGCAGTGGGGAGGCGGAGGTGGCAGGGCTGGTGCAAGGAATGCTTGTGCCAAAGGTGGTGGATGTGCCTGCTGAGGACTGAAAGCAATAACTGACTTTGTGCCGGAGGGAGACGTTGCAGTTGTTGTGCATAGTCGATATTTGTTGCTGAACAATGCCTTTATGAACCTTGTAGTGGGACAGGAGATGGAGGTATTCCTCGGAGATGGTGCAGCAGATTTGTTGGGCTGCCAGAGACAGACGAGGATAGGGTGTAGAGTAGGGGTCTGCAACCTGTGGCTCTGCAGATGATTTGGACTACGGCTTCCATGATCCCTCACCATTGACTATGCTGGTTAGGGCTGATGCGAGCTAAAGGTTGCAGACCCGTGGTGTAGAGGGTGATTGGAGGAGACTGAGGGGTAACACGTGAAGGAGACAGAAGGAGCCCCATCAAATGTCTCAGAACAAGGAAGAAACTGAGGGCTCAGAACATGTAAGTACACAAAAACATGCTTAGCTGTTTGGGGTGCAACAACTTTGAAATAGTCAAACATCGGCTTTATTTTAAATATAACATATTCATACCTACAATTTATGACAAGGGAGAGTCGCCAGAGACACAAAATCAGCATCCAAATATTTTAAACACGCATATCAGACAGTACACATGAGCACAATTGTTAAAATCACTTTTGCAGTACTGGGACCATAACATGCAAAGTGCTTATAAAGTGATCCCATGCTTGTAAACATGGACTGTAAAGATATAAATCCTGAGAGAACTGGTATAACACTAATTGCTAATTAGTCCAGAAGTAATTGCCTACTATAAATGCCCTACATGTTTCGTTCCTTTCCATTCGAATTAATCTTGGAACTTCTTCAGGGGCTACATGTCAATTTATGGCAAAACAGAAGAATTCCCTAGTAGTATATATCCAAGCCAATTATCATTTGTTTTACAAAGACTATTTCAAACATATGTGGAGCTGCACTTGCTTAAGCGTCACAATCTTATACCCATCATTTTGGGTTATCGTAACTACTGCACCTTCAAGGGTTTCACACTGTAAACCCTCAAATAATTCAAACCGAGCCTGCCGGCTAAACATTCCACAACAGATTTTTAAGACAGGAATTATAATTGAGCTGATCATTCAGTTTGTCATGCAGCCACTTGCTTGTAGCGACCTTAGCCTACGCCCAGTGTGAACAGAAAACACTAACAATACCAGATCAGACAGATACCTTGCCAGATCATTTTGGTAAGCACAATGAAAGGCATCCAGTGGCTTACTTGTTCAATACTTGACCACTTTCTGACAGGTTCTCTCCACTTAAAATATATTCTGCTTGTATGGCAGTGTGGATCTGCAAGAGACCAGATGCACAGATTCAGCCTATAAGCTCACATCTTGAGCACATATATGCCAGTGGTTAGTAATAACATGTATGGTTGTCACACTCTAAACACCCTCACCACTTACCTTTTAGAGAGTGCATATCAAAAACACAGTTGTCTCCTTCGCCATCCTTGCTGTCTCCCCTCTCAAAACACTCTTGTCCCTTTCATGCACGTCTGTGCTGTTTTAGTTAGTTAGCTGTGCACTGACTCTGGAACAAGTCAGATAGAATCGATTAGTCTAGTCGCTAATGCCATTCCAGCATCTGTCTTACACAATATAGTACCCCACTCCACTTTACACATCTTTGTTACTCACTTCTGATAGCTGCACACAGCTGTGTAAAGATGCACTGTGCTTGCTGTAATAGTGCAGACATCCCTTGTGTTACTCCAAACGCTTACCTCCGAAGCACACCAAAAAGCTTAAGCTGACCCGCAGGGCCGGCCTTAGGGGTGGGCTGTCCAGTCATCCGGCCACACCGCCATTAGCCCCCTGCCACAGCATCTCGATGGAGTCTTTCAAGGGCTCCCCCAAGCTGGCATAGTGGGAGGAGTGGCAGCACCTTATTGTTATTAAATGTGAAAGCATCAGCACCTTACTGAGATGAGCTCCAACGTGGGGGCGGGGCTGTTTTCATTAGAATCTATGAGCACCCTATCCCAGTGATTAACTCCCTGCTCCGGTGCAGGAGCGGGGAATTAACACAAACATTGGCAGCCCCCCGCATTGACATGGGGTGCATGGAGAGGCTGGGCACCACATTTTTCTTAAACCACCCAGGACGCTGCTGCCACTAAGGCCGGCACTACTCACCCATACAGAGAGTCACGTAATGTCAAGGATCGTCCTGCTCATTTGGGCACATTCCTGCGTTCCAACGTGGAAATGCTGTTGCAGTCCGTACTGCATCTAAGCTGGTGCTCACTCCAGCGCTATGTTGGGAAGGGTACAAACCTTTTACAACGCTGGTGACAAACTTACTGGCACACTGAATTAATGTAACTATTCAATTACTAAGTGCCTCTTTTAGGGATATTTACTTAATGTAAATTTAATAGGTGTAATGCCTACACATTTGTGCCAATCAATGCCGAACAAGTAATAAGAAATTATAAATCAGTTTGTAAGATGTAAGGATCAGCCTTTGATCTCGTGCATCTCAATACTTGATCACATTTAGTGAGAAAAAGTAGGTCTTCCTCTTTCCTTACCAACCAATGTTCGTTTGCATTGTTATTTTTTCCTCTAATCACTTTTATTGAGTGATTGATTCATTGATTGGTTGATAAGTTATTTATAATGCGCCTAGACACAATTGTTTCAAGGCGTAACCAGGCAGGGAAGGCAAAACAGGGGAGACCAAGAACAATGATTTTACCGGGGCCAGTATCATTTCGAACGTGCAAATGCACGGAGAAGAAGTGCAGGGGAGAGGAAGGGGGAGAAGAGCACCCAGTGCAACAGTGACCTGGGTTAAGTGAAACGAAGGCAGGGCCTCCAAGGGGAACACACCCCGGAAGTGCAAGAAAGGCCAGGTGGCATTGCAGGAGGGACAGAAGGCAAGTGCTAGGGACTAGACAGGGGTGGCCAGGTGTCCTATATGCCTTAGAGGAGCAACTGCCAGCCAGCCAACGTAACTGAGCACGAGGAAGGGAAGGATAGCAGAGGGAAGGCAGAGAGAAAAAGAAGGAGGGGAAAGGTTAGCTTGGGAGAGGCAGAGAGAAGGAAAAGGTGAATTGAGAGGCCAGGGCCTAGCAGAGGGCGTGGGTGGGTATGGTAGAGGAAGACACTGCAGTAGAATTGGCCAGCTCCTTGCAGATTTTAAAAAGTTACAACGTGTTGTAAGATGTTGCGGAGATGCAGGCTTCAATGTAGACTCTTTTTTTATAGAGTATGGAGAGTCTATATTGCCTTTGGTGTGGGCAGCTGGCCAGTTTGTCAGAGGGTGAACATGAAGCTCCCCATTTCCGTTCAGCTGGCCAATCCTAATGCAGTGTCTTCCTCTACCATACGCACCCAGGACCTCTGCTAGGCCCTGGCCTCACATTTCACCACTAAAACTCAGGTCATCCTGTCCCTCACTCTCGTCTGCTCCCCTCCCTCTACCTCTCTCAGGCTCTCCTTGGCTCCCCCTTCTCTGCTCCTCCCTCTCTCCTGTCACACCTGGCGAGTTTTCCAGAAAAGTCCAGTCTATGAAAGACTCATCCAAACAGGTGTCTCCCTGCCCCTCCAGAGCCATTAAGGACAACATTGACGCTCTCACTCCAGTCCAGCCTTGGCCGATCTGTGCAACCACTCCTTTGCCACTGGAGTATTCCCCTCTCCTCTGAAGCACTCCCTTGTGAACCCCCTGCTCAGAAAAAAGCCTTCTGCTGACCCCTCCATCACTGTAAAATATTGCCCATTCTATCACTCCCTTCCGGGGCAAACTCCTGGAGAAATTGGCTATCTCCCAGCTAACCCTGCACACTGAATCTGTTGGCTGCCTCCATGACCATCAGTCTGGCTTCAGAACAGCCAGAGGCACGGAAACTGCTCTCCTGAACACCCAGGAAGATTTGCTCACTAACCTTGACTCTAACATTCCCTCTGTCCTCATCCTCAATGTTTCTTCTGCTTTTGACAAGGTGAACCGCAACATTCTGATCACTTGTCTCCAAAATACCCTCAGCATCACAAATCAGGCTCTGGTATGCCTATCCTTTTTCCTCTTGGACCAACCTTCCCAGGTTGAACTTGAACTTTGGTCCTTCCTCTCCTCCATCACACTCTTAACATGTGGTGTTCCCCAAGGATCTATACTCGCGCCCTGGTTTTTCAATGTCTATCTGGCCCCATTGGCCTACCTGATCTCCACCTTTCCCTCTAACTTTTAGTGTTAATGCAGATAACATGCAGCACTCTTTCAGGCTACCCTTGGCCTCCTCCTCCTCCTCCTCCTCACTCATCCCAGATTGTCTTTCTGCTTTTCAGGCATGGTGCACCTATAATGATCTCTGCCTTAATGACAGTAAGACAGAGATCTTTCACATTGGGACCCCCGCTCCTGCTTTTTGCCTTTCATTCTGGTCAGCCTCCCTTGGTCCTTTGCACTCAAACTCTTGTGAAGCAAAACACCTCAGGGTCATCTTCACTCTGCTCTCTCCTTCTCTCCACACAGCATGGGCAACTCCAAAAAGTCCCATTTCCAACTGCACATCCTCAGAGGTATTCTGCTTTTTCTAACCTTCCCCAAGAAGCTCACTGTCTCCAGAGCTCTGGTTTTCTCTAGGCTTGACTTTTGCAACAGCCTCTTTCTCAATCTACCTAACTCTACCCTCTGCCCACTGCACCTCATCCAAAATAGGGCTGCAAGACTTATCCTTCGCCTCAAGCCCAGGGACCGCATCTCTCTGGCTCTAAAATCCCTCCACTGGCTCCCGGTGGCTGCAAGGATCAAGTTCAAGACCCTCTGCATCATACACAAGGCTTTCTGCACTGGGGCCCATACTATCTCCAACGCTCTCTCCCTTCCTCCACAGGAATGGGGACTTACAGTTCACCCCACCTGACATCCCGGGCGACCGGGACTTGTAATATTCCAGTGGCACCGCGATATCAGGTGGTGGAACCGGTGTAACAAGGTCAGCAGCAACCCGCCGTTAACACCGGCGGGTTACCGCTGACCGCAAATTGAGGCCCATTAATATATATTTCATATTGTGGAGATGTGTGGCAAATGCATCAAGCCACAACATCATGTTCAGTTGTCCGTTGCTATTATGTTGTCTTTGTCTTAAGTATGATTTATGTAATGCGCTCTGATGCCTGTGGGCTACGGCGCTATATAAATAAATTAATTAAAATAAATAATAAATAAAAATAAATTTAACATCAATATTAGCATGGCTGAGAAAAGTAGAAGCCACAAACGTAAGACTTTGAAGAGGATGTGAGATGGGAGAGGTCTTCTTGGTTCATCCCAGTTCTATGCATGGATTCACATCTTATTTGTATATAAAAATGCAATACCCAACCTGGCACCAGACCTTCCCTGGCATTCAGATTTATTGCATAATGTATAGGTGCTCGGATGCTATCATTCTTAGTTTGGTTGTATGACGGGCTGCCTCACTTCGGAATATCTTGCTGAAGCTAGAGGAAGTATTAGAAGAAGTGTTATGTTATGCTCCCCTAACCACAAAAGGGCCAGACGGCCATGGCAGAGTTGGTGCTGTGCCTGCTACACTCTAACATTTTGTACTTTCAGATCTAGTAGGCTGTATTTGAAATAACATTTCTAAAGGTGAAGTTTAGCTTTGTTCTTCATTTCGTATCTCTGTTACTGTAGCATGATCCTCCTTCTCCACTCTGTTGCTGGTTACCAAAAAAATGCCTTGATTCAGATGGGTTGCCACCGTTAGATTGGTCAACGTCCTCATCATCATTGTCATCATCATCAGTGGCTGTGGACTAAGGTGGTGGAGACTAGGATCATCCCATATCTTGCACATCTGCGCTTGTTTCTCAGGGCTCATCATTTGAAAGAATCTTTAACTCCTCTCTGTCTTCTGCCTAAGAGGTAGTTGGCTGAACCTCCTCTATGTGCCTCCCTCTTCTCGTGGTACTTTTATGTTCTCCAAATATGTAGACACTCAAAATGGTTGCCTTCCCCATAGCAACAAGAAGATGTCACGTGCAGTACTCAGTGAGAGATATCATATGCACTTCCCCGCCTAGAAAGTCATTCAAAAATTGGCAATCAAAACATTTTAGGTCTGGCCACTAAAAGATAGCACCATTATTTACAGCCACTAAGTGCAGTCTAACATCCTGTCTGCCATAATTCAATTCTGTGGTATCCTTTTCCTCAAACTTACAAGAAAGGTCAAGTGTGTTTATGTCATGCAAGATGGTCAGTCGCTAAAGTTCCAGCACTCAATACTAAAATGGTGCAGTCATTTACAGCAAAGGAATGTAATCACCTCTGCAAATAGTATTTGGTCTGGTCATTAAAAGACAGCACAGTCACTTACAGCCACTGGATATAATGTCCTCCACCAAGTCCAGACATATAAGACTTTCCCAATGCAGAAAGTTATTGGCCTGGCCAAAAGAAACAGGATACACCCACTCACAACCACTGAATGCATACTTGCCTAAAAAGAATTCTATGATTTGTGCTCTTAGAATTCGCAAGCAGAAAGTATTTGTCCTGGCCAAAAAAGGATGTTGCATGGCTAACAAGAATTAAATGACTTTTCTTACATAAGAAAGTATTTTCTCTTGCAACTAAAAGAGGGCATTCTGCTTTACATCCAGACAATGTAATCTCCTCCTGACTACCAAGAATGATATGAGTTTTTATTTTCAAGAAGTATTTTCTATGGCCACAAACATATGCAGACAGTTACAGTCACTAAATGCACTTTCTTGTCTAAATATTGTAACAGGCTGTGGCAAGGGGCTATGCATTCCCATGCTGCTGATTAGGTCACTATCACTTCATGTCTCGTCTAGGATTCTTTTGGGGATCTAGAACAGAGGATGGTTTTGAAAAGGTGGTTGGAGATGAGATGTGGGTTGGCTAGGGGGCCCTATGGTTGAGATAAAGGAAGTTGTAAGAGGATTCAATTCAGCACTACAGCTAAGTTAACGCCTAGTCTAGAATACTGAATGAAAACCCTTATTGATATATCTTTAGGTCCAGTTCATGCGTTCTGGATGACTACCCCTGGATAACACCCCTCTCTTGGAATCCCCCTGACCCCACTGAGCCAAGAAGTAGTTCTGTTTTGCAAGTTTAAAAGGTTTATTTGATAATTTAAAATAGATATATCACACTTTATAATAAATTAATACTTGAATATCACCCTTAATCTGATATGATAAAGATTAACAATGGAGAATCTGGCACTAGCACACTTCTTTATAATCACTAATGAGTTAACAGGAAATGGACAAGATAGCACACTGGTAAATAGGAACAAAAGTATAATGTGGTAGAGGATGCTTTATGTAAGCTCAGGTGGATGCAATATTCAATGAATGCAGTACAGAAAATACTCAATATGATTTCAACCAAACAATGTAATCACTTTTCTCTGGCTATTCACTCCCCCCCTCTTTATGCAATGCAAGGAAATGGGAGGAAAGCACACAGTTCTCAGAAATGCAATCAATGTAATCAGTTCAATCCAGCAAGCTTAGACAACAGAAAACAGATAGGAGTTTTGAAATCACAGGCCCAAATTGCTTTGATATGTGCTGGCAATGAATTAAAAAAATATGCTAAACGCTTTTAATTCCCTTACAGAGGTTCAGGGTGAGTGGTATCTAGTTAATATTAGTCCAGGCTCACACTAGCAATGATGCAGGGATAGTTAGCAGGTTAAACGAATTTCTGACAAATGGAAAGCAAACAGCAGCAGTTTTTACATGTGAAGAAATTGCAAATCGCGGTAAAATTCGCGGATGCGTGTTCCGCGATTGCGGTAAAACTATAAGGGGTAGGAATGCGATTCAAAGCTACGATTCTAAGCTATCAGAGGAAAGTTACTGCAAGTCTCTAGCCCAAACGGTCGCGGAGATATGAGCGATTTAATAAAGGTCGTTTTTGGGTTTGCAAATTTCAAAAGCTCAAAATGACAAAATGACAAGTGCAGCTTGCAACTAGAAATGACAGGTGACAGCTAGGAGGCAGTTCTACTTAGGTTAAATAGATTGAATTAGATGAATTTAAACTAAGAGATTGGTTCTACACAGTTCTGCTGGGTACTCACACTATATTCTTGAATTAAATGGGCCTCATCACGGATCTGGTCAGGGTTTTAGACTGGACTCTGGTCTGGTCTGGTCTGGCCTCTGCACTTCACAGTGATCTGGGTCAGCTCTCTCTGCTGGTCTGGGTCTCTCTGGGTACAGCACTGCTTTCTCTCTGGTCTGGTCTCTTAGTTCTGGATAGATTGAAGTCTCTAGTTTGGCTCTCTGGAGGTTTATGAATTTGAAGTCTGGATCTCTGGATGTTGTATGGTCCGGCAGAGCGTCCCGCTGCAGATGGAATTGGAAGGTACCTATCTGTCCTGTCTGTCTGCTTTTATGTGTTTAAAATGTGGGTGTGTTCTAGCATCACTGACCCTACCTCTCTCTCAGCTTCTAATTGGTCAAACTTCCATTTATCATTTGATTGGGGAATGAACTGTGAGTCAGCGTGATGTCATTTTACAGCCTGCAGAAAGTCCACTCCTCCTGTCAACTTACACACAAATCTAGATTTGAAACAAATACATATTTGCAGAGGTACATATTGTTTTAAAATCATATGCACCCATCATGCATTACAGGAGGTATCCCCTGTTCAAACTCTGCTCTTCCTGGGAGCTTGCATTCAGAACTGGCACATATTTCACTTTTTAACTGATTTTGCAATTTCTGACATGGACCCAACGTTACATACATGTGTGCAGGGAGTAGGGACATTAACTGATGAAGTTTCAGATTTTTAACATGCATACATTTAGAGTTATATCCACTTTTCCACTGACACCCCCCTGAACACGCCACCGGGTCGAAAAACCTCTTAAAATGTGGGCAGAAAAATCACAAGAATTATGGTGTCCTTTATAAAATTTTCACATGTCCGCTCTATGAGTTATTCATCTTTTTAAAGTTATGTTCTGGCTCCAAAGGGGTGTGGTTTACCCTCAGCACAAGGTTGAATTTCTGGTTCTTTCCAGTTCTGCCAAGCCAGCTTGCTCTCACAGGCAGTGCTCCTCCCAGCTCCTGCCAAGAGGAAGCTACAATTTACGACTGCGGTAATAAAAACCTTTGCCTGAGTGAAGAGGGCTTTGTTCACTCTCTTGCAGAGCACAGATAATTCAATTATCAGATAGATGGCATATCCTTAGTGTGGGCAGCAAAAGGAAGGTTGGCCTGGGAACACAGTGGTGACTCAAGTTTCCCTCCTGATGGGGGTAGTTGCGAGGCAGAATTCAGTTTCTTAAGCCAGGTTTCAGATAAAATGTCACTTTTTGTTCCCCAGTTCCTGCATTCAAATAAAACTAAACATTTTCACATATGCAGCTAGAAGGCTGATTCTAAGTTTAAAACTATGACATTTAAACAATTGCAACCTATGTGATACTCAAAAGTAGGTCACTCAGTCAATTTAAACATTTAGATTTTTTTTTAGTGTCTTTCAATCCAGTGCAACTTAAACTGCTGAAATCCACAGCGCAGCCAGTCTTGTTATAAACCTTGTCTTATGATCTTCATTTCCCAGATTTTGTAGGCACACAAAACTCCATTCTGCCAAATGTCTGCTGGTGTTCAGTAAATATTTTGCACATATTGCAATGTTTGAAATAGGCACTTTGGCTTGCCTTCAGAGAAACACAGGGTGGTTTTAAACTGCCGGCTTTTGGATAGTGGTGAGTACTGGTACTGCACCCATTTTTGGGATTTAAGAAAATGAATTCCCCACAATTCTAGGTTGCATTTGGCAATCAGCATTGCCATTCCCAATGGTTTCAGACTACTGTGCGGGTAGTCCAATGGTGATTTTAGGCAGTGTCCTTCTGTGCCCATAACATCGGCAAAAATGGGTGGCAGCCTATTCTTCCTGCATTTCCCTGTGCATTTTCTGGGAAGCTCTGGCCATCATGATGTTTTCATGTCAGTACTGCACAGTTTTGAGGTAGGGCTCGGATGCATGGGTAAATACATCCCACAAGCCCCCCTCTTGCGATGGCCATTCGGTTTCACGAATGGGACTCGCAAGACCTGGGATGTTTCCTCATCTTCTTCCAATAGATGGCACAGTTCATCATCTTCTTCTCCATCCGGTACTGATCGATCGGTTCTCCTCGCCAGTCCTGATGGGAGTATTGGGCGGTCCACTGGGCCCATTGGATCTTCGTTCCCGGTCTCCGGATCGTCCTCCTTGGCCAGTCTCAAGGTCTTCTTTCTCCTAGGACGACAAAGGAAGAGCGGCAATACCTACTCATAGACGTTTTTCCACCACTGTTGAGATGGTGGGACAGCATATGCATTTCATCATGACGAAACATTACATTCTTACTTTGATAAAAAAAAACAGTATAACTAAGAGACAGTTTCATGCAAATCACAATATTTTAGAGACTAGATGTGGTATGTTTTATGATTGGAACTGAATTAGTCTGAGACAGTACCCGCTAGGATTCCAGAGGATTCCTCCAGTTGTTGCAGAGTGTGCCTGGGATGGCAACATTTCAACTGGTTTATGTGGACCCACTTGTCTTCCCCCTCTGCCGAACCGCCTTTGGGGATGCGGATCTTGTAGGCCACAGGGGAGATCTTATCGACGATCTCGAAGGGTCCTTTCCATGTAGGCAAAAATTTGCGCTGCTTGGCCTGGTTCCTTTGGAAGTTGTATAGATAGACCCGGTCCCCCACCTGATATTCCTTCCTGGAAGTTTTCAGGTCATAGTGGGTCTTCATGCTATCAGCTGATCTTTCTAGATTCCGCTGAGCATAAGCAAAAGCATGTTGGAGGTGTTTCCTTAAATTCTCTACATACTCATGAGTAGTGGAGGCATTTATCAGTGTCTGCTCTTGGGTCCTGTAGAGCAAATGCTGAGGAAGCACCATCTTGCGCCCAGTCATCAACTCAAATGGTGACATTTTGGTTGCAGATGAAGGGGTAGATCTGATGGCCATTAGGACCAGAGGTAATCGGATATCCCAACTTGGCCCAGAATCTGCCACAAACTTCTTTAATATGCTCACAATTGTCCGGTTATATCTCTCTACTGCCCCAGAAGAAGCTGGTCTATAAGCAATATGCAGCTTTCTCTTGACCCCCAGTATCTCCCACATCTTTGTCATTACTTCACTGGTGAAGTGGCTACCTCTGTCTGACTCAATCCTTTGAGGTAGACCAAAACGGGAAAAGATGTGGTTAATCATCAAGGCAGCTGCAGTTTCTGCCTTGCAATTTGGGGCTGGGAGACATTCCACCCACTTGGTAAACAAGCATGTCACAGTCAACATGTACTTATTCCCCCTAGCCGAGCGAATCACAGGGCCTACAAAGTCGATTTGTAAATCTGACCATGGCAGTGTCATTCCCCTCTTTTGTAAAGGCGCCCGGTGTGTGAGGGATGTCGGCTGAAATTGTGCACACACAAGACAACCCTTCAAATATTGGTTGAGGTCCTGGCCCATGTGTGGCCAGTATGCAACCTCTCTTAAGATTTCCAATGTTGTGTGAAACCCCCTATGACCGGCGGTGGCCGCATCATGGGCGTGACTTAACATCAGGCTTCGGAATGAGGTAGGAACCACCCACTGATCGTGGCCAGCTTTGGATTTCCTTACCAGCAAACCGTCTTGGATTCGGAACATTTTTGGACATTTCATCAACACTCTTAGGTCCTCTTTCCCAATGTAATCGGTATCCGTCAGGGGAAAGTTCTCAGGGTCCTCAAGGTGCTGGTAAAATTTACCAATAATTGGATCCCCCTTCTGAGCAGTAATCAAATCAGCATCAGGGGTCTCCTTACTCCATTGTGCAATTGAAAGGTCGTTGTGAGCATTTGTCTGGGACCTAGTGATGGCAGTGACCTGGATTTCCCCCAACAGGGACTCAATCTCAATTAGATCCCCTTGGACGGCTCCGGTTTTGGCCAGCTGATCAGCTAAGTCATTTCCAGTTTTGTCTGGTCCCTCTACTTTGGAATGACCCTTAATCTTCTTCCAATAGATGGTCATCCCATTCGAGGTGACCAGATCATCAATGTTTTGGATCAACTTCCCATGTTTCAAGGGTTTGTTGTTAGCACATAACATGCCTCTGGTTTTCCAATTAACCAGGTGCTCCACGAACCCGTTCCGTACATAATCCGAATCTGTGATTATGACCAGTTCGTGGAGTTGATGCTGGACAGCAGTGAGGATGGCCTGATGCACAGCCATCAATTCTGCCACCTGACTACTTCGGGGACCGATTTTGTATCCAGCGGAGGGTTCTGGGGACTCATTCACCCATGCATTCCCTACGCCGGCCACTAGTTCTTTCTCCCCGTCGTTGTCAACATGGTAAGAGCATCCATCCACATAGACAGTGGGCATTCCCTCACACTTGTCCTCTTCAAAGACTTTGTGTGGGGAATTAAGGTATGCCTCCATGTTGTCCTTTATTTTTAGACTTTCGTCCTCGAGACAGTTTTCTCTGGCACAATCATGCAAGTCAGCCAGACCTTGCGCGAGGGGACTCTTCTTGTTTTGGCCATATCGGACCTCCACAGGAAAGCCTTGCATTGACAGAATCCAGGAAGTAATTCGGGAATTACTCACATTTCCGGCCCGGATTCTGTCACTTTGGAGATATTGCAGAGGCTGGTGTGGAGTCTCCACTATGATGTGTTCCCCCTGGATAAACGGGCGGTAATTCTTCAATGCCCACACCGTTGCCAGGAGTGCCTTCTCACAATCGTTGAATTTTTCCTCCACAGAGGATAAAGTTTTGCTCGCATAGGAGATTACTTTATTGACCTTGTCATGCTTTTGATATAATACTGCCGTCAAGCACGTATTAGAGAACCCTGTCTCCAGGAAGAACTCCTTGTTTCTGACCGGGTAAGCTAGGCAAGGCGCTTGTGAGAGGCTTCTTTTGAGTTGTTTTACTGCCTCGGCTTGTTCTGGACCCCATTCCCACTTGACCCCCCCCTTCAGGAGATGAATCAGGGGTCTGGTGATCTCTGCGTAGCCCTCAATGAACTTTCTGCTGTAATTAGTCAGTCCAAGGAGGCTCCTTAGTTCCCGCAGAGTTGTGGGGTCTTTCAGTTTCTGAAGTGCTTCCACTTTCTTTTCCTGGGGACAGAGACCCTGAGGAGTAATCTCATGCCCCAAGAAATTAACACGGGTTCTACACCACTGTGCTTTCTGAAAGGAAAGTTTTGCTCCGGCGGCCCTCAACTGGGTCAGAACATAACGGATCTCCGCTATGTGTTCCTCCACAGATGAACTTTTGATGAGGACATCATCTACATAAGCCAGGTTACCCCTTGCACCCAAGTCGGGCATGGCCTTGTGTAGAAAAATGTTGAATTCATTGCCGGAGTTGAGGTATCCGAAGGGAGTCCGGGTCCAGGTGTACTGCTGGCCCCCAAAGGTAAAAGCCAGCTTGTATTGGTCCTCCCTGCTGACAGGCACGGTCCAGTATCCATTGGTCAGGTCTATTGCAGTGAATACCTGTGACCCCTGAATCTGGGCCAGCCCTTGGTCAATGTAGGGCAGAGGCCATCGGGAAGTATGGACCCGTTTGTTGAGCTCCCTAAGGTCGGCGCAGAGTCTCCACTGGCCGTTTGGCTTCAATATTCCCAGCACCGGATTATTGAAGGTGCTGTGGACTGGACGGATTATTCCCCGGGACTCAAGGTTCTTAATTATTTCGGTAAGGGACTCCATTGATGCGAGAGGCAAGCGATATTGCTTCACAAACACAGGAGTCATGCCAGGGTCCGTGGGGATTGTTGTTGTGTGGATGTCGGTGCGGCCACAGTCATATGAGTCTACCGCAAAGAGATCTTGGAAATCCAAGAAAACTTGTTTCAACTTTTGCTTTTGTTCCAGAGTCACACAGGCATCAGCTAGATTGACTCTCTCTTCCACCATCTGCCTGAAGCCTGGAAAGACTTCTGGTTTGGCTATCTCCGCGGCCTCCTCCAGCTGGGTGGAGAAGTCCCTGGTCAGAGTGCTGATTTGGACCGGAGGCTTCAGGTGGGCAAGGCAGCCCTCATGTACCTGGAAAATCACCTCATCCCTCCTGAAGTCACACGTCACATCTTCCTTACCATAGGGGCAGGAAGTGTACACCAGGAAGTTCCCCCCATGCCGGGTGAAAATCCTGTCTGGTGTTGTATTGTCCTCTCTGTCACTGTCAAAACAGTCCTTGGGGATTGGTCCTAACAGTTCATTTACAAGATCAATGGAGAAATGTCGGTCATCAACCGCCATTCCAATAATGGTGCCTGCGGCTAGAGTAATACTCTTTAAGTCGCTGTTATCCACCTCTATTGGAATGGTGTCATGTTCTATGTTGACTAATGGAGTTGGGTTTACCCCCAACCCTTGCTGTTGGAGAGAAGCATTTAGATGTATGTAAGCATCAGGGTTTTTCAACTCTTGTCCTCTTTTAACTTTCACTTCCAGGGAGAATTGTCGGGTCCTTTCTGGGATGGTGACTTCCTCTTTAGTCTGAATTTCAACTGCATAAGGTAGCAATTGAGCTGACCTAAATGCTTTTTCTGGATCATCAAAGCCCATGGGATTATCCGCTAATCGGGACCAAGCTTTGAAGTTTATTAGGTCCAAACTAATGGCAAAGCGATTGAGAATGTCACTGCCTAAGTAAAAGGCGGCAGGGACGTCTCGCACGACCCAACAATTATGGACTATGCTCTTGTTGCCAATGGAGATTTTGAGCATACACCTGCTTGGCAGGAGATGTTTTGAATTAGGTGCTTCCAGGTCCATTTCCGATTTGTCTATCAGTTTGAAGGTGGGAATGGCTGGATCTTTTGGGAATTGGCGAAACATGGCTTCGCTGATGAAGCTCTTACCGTTGTTCACACACACTCGAGCGAGAACAGAGTCCTTCCCATCATTTAACTGAACAGGGATGAACAACTGCTCTTCAATTTGCTGAATATCAGCCAGGCTTTGAGCTGATTTCACATCTTTCTGGACTATAGGAGTGGGAGTTTCAGATTGTGGATTGGTATAGAATTTCAAAGTGTTTCCTTCCAGCGTGGAATACCACTTTAGACTGGAAGGAAGATTGATTTTCAGAAATAGAGAGGACCCCCCATCACCAGTCTGTTGTCCTACTGCTATGACTGTCACGTCTGGAATTTGGTTGTTCTGGAAGTGAAATTCTACTTGGTCAGATTTTTGTTCAACCATGTGGCAGGTGCCGTTTAAACTAACATGGTTGACACTCTGTTTTAATTTTATCGGTCGGCTAGTCTGGGTCCAGAGGACCTTGTTTACGCAATCAATTAGGGGTGACAACCTTCTCAGGAGGTCATTCCCTAGTAAACAAGGGGTGCCCTCTGGGGTCACAACTATAACCGGGTGTTTCAGCTTGTGTCGCCCAATTTTAATGTCCAAGTCTGCAGTCCCCTCAATGGGAATTTCCTTCCCGTCAAAGTTCTGTAGTTGTCCCGGAAGAGAGGTGAGAGGAATTTGGTAATTCTCTCCCCTTCCTGCATTCAGTTCGTCAAAGGCCCTTCTGGACAGAAGGGTAGCTTGAGATCCAGTGTCCACCAGTGCCGAGATTGTACCCTGCCCCTGTACTTGTACCGGGGCATAATATCTTCCCTCCTTCTCCTCAAGGGGGCACAGATAATGTACATTTTTGGACAACTGGTGGGCTAATTTTCTGGTTTTGGACATCGCTAGCGAAGAGATTTGGGCAGAATTCTGTGGAGAGCCTTGGGAATCTGAAAGAAAAATTTGGCAACTGGAGATCAGAGCCATTGTGGGTTCCCCTGGCTCCGGTTCTGGGCCGCCCCCCCCTTTTTGGAGGCAGTCACCAGGATGGGTTTGAACCAGGGGATTTTCTTGCTGTTGGTTCTGGGATGAGATGGTGGGCGGCGGTAGCTCAGTCTCCACATCTCCCCAGTCTGGATTTGCATCCCTAGGGACCCATTTTTCTTTGGGAGGAGTTCCCCCCTCTCTGAAGGAGAAGATCCTTTTCTCAGGATCCTCTGAGGATCCCTCTCCCTCAAATTGGAAGATCTGTACCTCCTCCTCAAACTGAGTCTGTTTGGGTCTTTTGTTTCTCCTACCCCCCCTCTGCTCCTTAGGAGGCAGACTTTCAGGGGCAAGAGATTTCGTTTCCGGTTCCTGGGTTTCCAGGGGCTGTTTACAAGTGAGGAAGGAAGCTTCCTCCAAGGCTTTACACCCCCCTTCCCTTTGTGCCTCCTCCCTGGGAACCGGTGAGTTATCGGGGTGCTGCCCCCGTCATTGTTCTGGAGCACCAGGTCCAGAGTTGGGTGCGTTCTGCGCCGGCACGCCCATCTGAGGGTTCTGCTGAGCCCTCAGTATGTGACCCAGGTCCCGCGCCATGTTTTGAACCTGGCGCTCTAACTGGGAAACCCGCTCAGGCTGATACGGGGCCCTGTTTTCTCCCCTGGGCTGATCCCGGGAAGGGTAGCTGTCCCTCCTCTGGTAATACCCCGGGTTGGGAAGATTTGGGTACCCCTCCACCCTTGGCCTCCCCTCTCCCGGATTCAGTGGTCTGGGCTCAGGGAATTGGGGAAAGAAGGATGGATGGTTTTGGGGCTGGAAGTCGGGTGGATATCTGGGGAAAAAGTCCTGCCCAGGGTTTGGTAAATTTCTGCCCTCCTGTGGGAAGTTTGGAGGGAAGTTCCCTGGGTTAGGTGCTTGTCTGGATCCCCCCCCTTGGGCTGGAGGAGTCCACACATAACCCAGGATGGGTCGATTTCCCTTGTAACGGGGACTTACATAATCAGGAGAGCGAGGGACCCCATTTGTGGGGCTGCCTCCTTGGCTCCCTGTCTGTGACTGACCCGAGGACCTCCTGGGCCTAGCATTATTAGGTGCAGGCAGGTTTTTAGGCCCCCCCATCTCCAAATCCAAAACGGGGGTAACCTTTACCTCTGCCACCTTGGCAGCAGCAGGGGTGCTGTTGGCTTTGGGGTTTTTCTGGGCATTACTTTTGCTATCTACCGGTTTCTGCACCTCATAGATCCGGGTAGCCTGTTCAATGACCCAGTCTAAAGATCTTTTCTCGTGAAAATCCCTCACGAGCTGGGTCATGATATATTTGGGCAAGGCATGGAAAAACGTATTTATAAATTCCCTGCTGTCTGTGCGCACCCTTCTTGTGGTCTGTGCAAAAGCACGCTTTAACTCCTGCACAAATTCTTGTGGGGCCTGATCCTCCCCACATTGCAAATTGTAGGCTGCCTTGCGAGCCTCTTGAGGATTTCTGTGAACAGAAAAATGTTTCAGGATGGCCGCCTTATATGTGGACCATCTTAAATGATTTTGGTCCTCCAGCCCCGCAAAGAAACTGGAGTATTCCGGGGAGAAGGTCCACTTTACATATTGAATACAGCTTTGGCTGTCCTTCATATGGAAAGTCTCCATCATTTGCTCAAACAACTCTAAGTGCTCCCAAACAGAATACTTAGCGTTCTTATGGTAAGGCGTGATGACGCTCCTGATCGCCTTAATCTGCTTTAAGGGGTCCTTAAGCAAGGCCCTTTTTGCCTTATTGGCCTTTTTGGTTCGGGTAACCCTTGTCCATTCTTCCTCGGACTCAGAGGCACTGCTCCCAGAGGTTCCCGTCTGTTCTTCCAGGTTTTCCCGGATTCTGCGAGCCTGGGAATGGCTGGCAGAATGTGGGGACCTGGTCTCCTGTGTCCTGCGCAGTTCAGAGGAGTCTTCAGATTCCTCCTTGCTGCCAGGATTTGATGGGTACCCCCTCCACTGACCTAACTGGGCAGAGGTTTTCAGGATGCCCTTAATGGGCCTACTCTCCTGGGGTTCCCCATTGAACTGTACTGTACTTGGGTGCCCATACCCGGATGCCCACCCCTCCATTCCTGAGTGGTACTGGCCTATGAGCCCCATACTCTTAGCTGGATAGTAATCTGCCATCCCTGTGGCCCTGTGCTCATGTGCGCCAGGGGACATGGGGGTGGTAGAGTCCAGGGACTGGGGGAGATGAAGGCCCCTGGTGGTAGGGCTCCTGCGGTTATGGTCAGGAATCTCTCTTTCCCAGCGGACCTCATCTCTATCCGCCCCTGCTCCCTGTTGCAATGCAAGAGCCTGCATTTGTGCTTTCAGTTCCTCTGTTAAGGCCTTACTCGACTCTACCAGTTTCTCCTGCATCGCTACCTGTTGTTGGAGCCTATCATTGTGTTGACAGAGGGCCTCATTTTCCCTCTGTGCTTCCTGGTTGGTCCTGGAGAACTGGGCCAGTCTTTGCTGCAGGAGGGTTACCTCCTGAGCTGTGTCCCTATTGGCCTGCTCCTTTCTTGCTAGAGCATCCTCCACCCTCCTGGTGTGCTCTAGCAAGTTCTACTGTTCTTTTTGGAGGTCACCCAGTCCCTGGTGGGTCAGGTGATTTTCTTCCGTTTTTCTTTTTAAATGGCAGACTTCCTGGCCTAAGGTATCCCTTTCCTGACTGAGAGCCTGCATCTGTGCTGCCAGGTCGTCCCTTTGCCTTTGGAAGGCACCAGCATTCTGGCGCTCCTGATCAAACTCTGCCTGGGTATCCAGGTCTTTCAGAATTAGTTTGTTGCTCTCTGCCTTCACTCTATCTAGGTGACCTTGCAGGGTGACTACCTGCTCAGCACATACCCTGTTGAAGTCCAGTTGTTGCTCCAGCTTTTTCTGGTTTTGCAGTAGGGAGTCCAAACCTTCTTGGTATTCCTTCTGCAAGGCCAGAAATCTGGTATCCTGTTCTACCTTTTCCTGTTGCAGCACATCCATATCCTCCTTTATTTTAGTGATGTACAGTCTGCTGTCATTTTCTGACTCCTGGCTCCTCTGCAGCCTCTGCTCAGAAGAGACCAGGTCAGATTGGACCTTCTCTAAAACCATCTGTTGCCTATTTGCCAGATTTTGGCTTTCGGCACATCTATCCTGCATGTCTCCCATATATAGGTACAGGTATGCTGCTATCCTGGCAATCTTATTGTGTTCCTCTTTGGCTTTAGGAGCCATATATAGTTCACTCAGGGCCACATGTAACGGACCCTGATCTCTATATATATCTGACCCTGTTTCAGTGACCTGTTGTGTGATGGCCTGCAACCACACATCCTGGCCCTGTTCGGTCCATTCACCTCTCACAAATAGCTTATGCAAGAGGTGCTCTCTGGCTATTTTCATGTCTACTAAGGTCGTCATTCTAGAGATTGGTCTCTGTCCTGACTTACAGAAGTTTGTATTTTATTTTTGCAGAACAGAACTTTTCTTGGAGTGTCCCTTTCGAGGAATGCTTCACAGCGTAATGCAGCGTGGTGATCCGACCGGATGTATGTATCCCGTCAGTTAGCACACTGTATTAAGCTGCACAAGTGGTAAATCTAACCCAAACGTCCGGCTCGAGCCCCCAATTTGTAAGAGGATTCAATTCAGCACTACAGCTAAGTTAACGCCTAGTCTAGAATACTGAATGAAAACCCTTATTGATATATCTTTAGGTCCAGTTCATGCGTTCTGGATGACTACCCCTGGATAACACCCCTCTCTTGGAATCCCCCTGACCCCACTGAGCCAAGAAGTAGTTCTGTTTTGCAAGTTTAAAAGGTTTATTTGATAATTTAAAATAGATATATCACACTTTATAATAAATTAATACTTGAATATCACCCTTAATCTGATATGATAAAGATTAACAATGGAGAATCTGGCACTAGCACACTTCTTTATAATCACTAATGAGTTAACAGGAAATGGACAAGATAGCACACTGGTAAATAGGAACAAAAGTATAATGTGGTAGAGGATGCTTTATGTAAGCTCAGGTGGATGCAATATTCAATGAATGCAGTACAGAAAATACTCAATATGATTTCAACCAAACAATGTAATCACTTTTCTCTGGCTATTCACTCCCCCCCTCTTTATGCAATGCAAGGAAATGGGAGGAAAGCACACAGTTCTCAGAAATGCAATCAATGTAATCAGTTCAATCCAGCAAGCTTAGACAACAGAAAACAGATAGGAGTTTTGAAATCACAGGCCCAAATTGCTTTGATATGTGCTGGCAATGAATTAAAAAAATATGCTAAACGCTTTTAATTCCCTTACAGAGGTTCAGGGTGAGTGGTATCTAGTTAATATTAGTCCAGGCTCACACTAGCAATGATGCAGGGATAGTTAGCAGGTTAAACGAATTTCTGACAAATGGAAAGCAAACAGCAGCAGTTTTTACATGTGAAGAAATTGCAAATCGCGGTAAAATTCGCGGATGCGTGTTCCGCGATTGCGGTAAAACTATAAGGGGTAGGAATGCGGTTCTTGGTGCGATTCAAAGCTACGATTCTAAGCTATCAGAGGAAAGTTACTGCAAGTCTCTAGCCCAAACGGTCGCGGAGATATGAGCGATTTAATAAAGGTCGTTTTTGGGTTTGCAAATTTCAAAAGCTCAAAATGACAAGTGCAGCTTGCAACTAGAAATGACAGGTGACAGCTAGGAGGCAGTTCTACTTAGGTTAAATAGATTGAATTAGATGAATTTAAACTAAGAGATTGGTTCTACACAGTTCTGCTGGGTACTCACACTATATTCTTGAATTAAATGGGCCTCATCACGGATCTGGTCAGGGTTTTAGACTGGACTCTGGTCTGGTCTGGTCTGGCCTCTGCACTTCACAGTGATCTGGGTCAGCTCTCTCTGCTGGTCTGGGTCTCTCTGGGTACAGCACTGCTTTCTCTCTGGTCTGGTCTCTTAGTTCTGGATAGATTGAAGTCTCTAGTTTGGCTCTCTGGAGGTTTATGAATTTGAAGTCTGGATCTCTGGATGTTGTATGGTCCGGCAGAGCGTCCCGCTGCAGATGGAATTGGAAGGTACCTATCTGTCCTGTCTGTCTGCTTTTATGTGTTTAGAATGTGGGTGTGTTCTAGCATCACTGACCCTACCTCTCTCTCAGCTTCTAATTGGTCAAACTTCCATTTATCATTTGATTGGGGAATGAACTGTGAGTCAGCGTGATGTCATTTTACAGCCTGCAGAAAGTCCACTCCTCCTGTCAACTTACACACAAATCTAGATTTGAAACAAATACATATTTGCAGAGGTACATATTGTTTTAAAATCATATGCACCCATCATGCATTACAGGAGGTATCCCCTGTTCAAACTCTGCTCTTCCTGGGAGCTTGCATTCAGAACTGGCACATATTTCACTTTTTAACTGATTTTGCAATTTCTGACATGGACCCAACGTTACATATATGTGTGCAGGGAGTAGGGACATTAACTGATGAAGTTTCAGATTTTTAACATGCATACATTTAGAGTTATATCCACTTTTCCGCTGACACCCCCCTGAACACGCCACCGGGTCGAAAAACCTCTTAAAATGTGGGCAGAAAAATCACAAGAATTATGGTGTCCTTTATAAAATTTTCACATGTCCGCTCTATGAGTTATTCATCTTTTTAAAGTTATGTTCTGGCTCCAAAGGGGTGTGGTTTACCCTCAGCACAAGGTTGAATTTCTGGTTCTTTCCAGTTCTGCCAAGCCAGCTTGCTCTCACAGGCAGTGCTCCTCCCAGCTCCTGCCAAGAGGAAGCTACAATTTACGACTGCGGTAATAAAAACCTTTGCCTGAGTGAAGAGGGCTTTGTTCACTCTCTTGCAGAGCACAGATAATTCAATTATCAGATAGATGGCATATCCTTAGTGTGGGCAGCAAAAGGAAGGTTGGCCTGGGAACACAGTGGTGACTCAAGTTTCCCTCCTGATGGGGGTAGTTGCCAGGCAGAATTCAGTTTCTCAAGCCAGGTTTCAGATAAAATGTCACTTTTTGTTCCCCAGTTCCTGCATTCAAATAAAACTAAACATTTTCACATATGCAGCTAGAAGGCTGATTCTAAGTTTAAAACTATGACATTTAAACAATTGCAACCTATGTGATACTCAAAAGTAGGTCACTCAGTCAATTTAAACATTTAGATTTTTTTTTAGTGTCTTTCAATCCAGTGCAACTTAAACTGCTGAAATCCACAGCGCAGCCAGTCTTGTTATAAACCTTGTCTTATGATCTTCATTTCCCAGATTTTGTAGGCACACAAAACTCCATTCTGCCAAATGTCTGCTGGTGTTCAGTAAATATTTTGCACATATTGCAATGTTTGAAATAGGCACTTTGGCTTGCCTTCAGAGAAACACAGGGTGGTTTTAAACTGCCGGCTTTTGGATAGTGGTGAGTACTGGTACTGCACCCATTTTTGGGATTTAAGAAAATGAATTCCCCACAATTCTAGGTTGCATTTGGCAATCAGCATTGCCATTCCCAATGGTTTCAGACTACTGTGCGGGTAGTCCAATGGTGATTTTAGGCAGTGTCCTTCTGTGCCCATAACATCGGCAAAAATGGGTGGCAGCCTATTCTTCCTGCATTTCCCTGTGCATTTTCTGGGAAGCTCTGGCCATCATGATGTTTTCATGTCAGTACTGCACAGTTTTGAGGTAGGGCTCGGATGCATGGGTAAATACATCCCACAAAGTCCAATACCTGCTTTCCCACTTGACCAGTGACTCCTTTACACACAAGGTGTTACGACCCTGTGGTCCAATTCACCAACAGTAAATTGTGCTTGGCCCTTTTCCTGCGCTACCTGCACACGCCCGGTGACCTCCACAGCATTTACAAGAGAGTATCCTCACAACCGAAGGTACGTTTCACAGGTGCTCCCCATACAGGAAATGGGACCTGTGCTGGTGTGTGCAGCCTACAACATTCACGTCTGCCAGTTCGTAGGCTGTGAAATAACACTCATGCCTGAGAAACGCATAGACTGCCCTCTTTGCTTCCATCACCTCAATGCTAGCCAGAGAGCTCACCTATGCCATCTACAGGGGCCAACAATTTTTCCTCATGCAAGGTCTTTATTTGGCTGCATTGATGCTCAAGGAGCCCTGCATTCTTTTTGTGGCCCCTAAAGAAAAACAAAAAAAAAGAAGATAAACAAAACATAGAGGAAGATAAGTGCCCACTACACTGCAAAGACTGAAAATAGTCTATATTGTATATCTCATGGCAACATTATTGTAAATCCACCCGAACGTTTTCCTACCTCCCCAAGTGACCCCCCAATTACTTGGAAAAAAAGACAAAAATACTGGAAAAACTATATAAATACCATCAACTCAGGGGGCTTCACACCAAGAAAAATCTCTTCTATTTCACGCATTAATCCCAAAGGAACAAACAGTATAATGAGAACTGTGATCTATGACTACCAGGAGCAGACGAGTATAATGAGCATGATCTGACACTCAAGGAGCTCAGCAAGAACTACTCCCCGAATAAAAAAGGGGCCATCAATGGCTTGACATCAACTCAAGAAAGAAAGTGGAAGGAGAAACAGTAGACACATTTGTGACTGCTCCACGCCTCTTGGCCATGGCATGTTAGTTTGACAACCATGTCACTTAAGACAAAATGATCTCTGACCAAATCCTTATGCATGCTAACAGCCCAATAATCCAGGAACGACCATGTGAAAGCGGAAAACTGACCATAGAGGAAACAATAACCAATACAAACAAGGTTGTCCATATAGAGTTATATGCAAAGACAATGAAGAAAAAGAGAAAAAAATAAAGTCACACTGAAAGCTGCAACCACAGTGAATGGTATAAGGAGGCAGGAGAAAGCGGAAGGAAAAGAAGCGAGAAGGAAAATGCACTAAATGACCCAAGAAAGAAAACACCCATCCCCAGAGATAGACAAGGCATGTGATCAGTTTTGGACATATTGGTCACTTCGCCAATTATAGATTTTGCCCTGCCATTTTTGAACTACATGTAGAAGAAAGAAGAGCATCAACTAGATAGATAATCCCGATGAATAAGAGCTCAAGATCTGAGTATCAATGAAAAGGTTGAAACATACTTGAAAGTCCTGGTGACACTGAGGGGATTACTGTGGAGTTTTCTGACTCCTGCTCTCCTTATACCATAGTATCACAGAAGACGTGTGAGAGACCTACACACTGAGGCTTGAAGACCTTGGGCAGACCTGATGTGAGGGATTACAGGGGGTTTGAAGGATCCTGGATAAGATTGTGGAGCTTGCCCATATAGTTTCTGAATTAAAAGGCTGTATGGTGGTAGACAAGCTGCACGTGGCAGAGAAGGGCACCAATATACTAGTGTGTAAAGACCAAAAAATGTAAAATATAATACTAGACTCCGATCGCCAGGAACAGGTACGAACAGTGTGTGGCATTAAGTTGAATGCAGAGGATAACTTCCCAGAGGTGTTCTCATTCAAGATTGGATACCGAAACAGATGCTAAAAAAGAGGCTACCACCACTTCATGAAAAAGGCCTTTTCCATACAAGAGGAACTTGAAGTAGAGTTACAGTGTTGGCTGAGAGAGGCAATCATTGAACATATTGTGGAGTGGCTTGCCCCGATAGCCTTGGCATGCAAACCCAGAGGCAAAATCAAGATGTGCGTTGATCTCAGGGGCATTAACAAGCACATAAAAGTTGATAGATTCCTGATGCCAATCATATCAGAGATGCTCATTTGCATCAGGGCTGCAAACACTTTTACTATATTGGACTTAACAGTGACATATTACCAGATTCCTTTACTGGAGAGGAGGAAACCTTTGATGTTGTTCATCTCTCATTTGGGGCATTCAGATTCTGGAGAATGCTGTTTGGGCTAGTGACGGCTGCTGGCATTTTCCTTTTTTATTATTTTTTACTTTCTTTATTGTGTGCTTGACATTACAACAGGGGGAATGAAAACATGGCAGTAATTATCCTTACAGTATTTTTAGGTTACAACTTATATGTATTACATCACAACAATGATTACCACATTGGACAATAGAGACAGCAGTTTTACATCGGGTTTGTGAGTCAAGTCAGTTAACGAGGGTCCATTTCAGGGCAGGCAGTTGACTATTCTGTATCAGGCTTGTGTACCTGCAGTAACTGTAAATAAATGCAGAATGGAGGACATATGACTGTTGGCTTCAAGCTCGCCGGTTGTAGCGAGGACCATAGCTCCTCTCGATCAGAATCCCATATGACTGCACGCAGCCATTTTGACACTGTGGAACCCACCGGTCTCAACCAAAGCAGTACTATGCATTGAACAGCACGTAACATACAGAGGCTGGCAAGTTTATGGCAGCTGCTTCGGAGTAGGGAGAATTTGCGGAATAGACAGGTCATCGGGTCTGGGACAAGGGTATAATCAAATATCTCAGACATGGTATTGCGGAGCCCAACCCAGAATTCTTTAACACTTGGGCAGTCCCATATCATGTGGAGATATCTCGCCCCATCTGTATGACATCTGGAGCAATTGGAAGGGTGGTCCTTCGAAATGAGGTGTAGTCTGGCGGGTGTATAGTGGAACCGGTGCAGTATTTTGAATTGTATAAACCGGAATCTAAAGTTGAATGACACAGTGCGGGTTTGCAGATACATGGTTTCCCAGATCTAATCAGTGATGTCTGTACCTAGGTCGCTAGACCAGACCTCTCTGAGTTTAGCTAGTGGCTTATTTCCCCGGCTTTGTAACTGGTCATATATCCTGGACACTCTGCCTTGAGTTGAACTACCTTCCATCATGAATCCAATCAACGGCTCGTCTGGGGGCTGCAGGGGGAACCCCGTCCAGGCATTACGGACTGCACAGCAGAGCCCAGTGTACTGTAGTCAACGTTAGGGCGGCACCCACAGGGGCCCCTGTAGGTCCTGCAGTGCAACAAAGGAGCCCATGTCATAGACGTCTTTTAGTGTGGTGTAACCGTCTAGTGCCCATTCGCGTAAAGTGTCCCCTCCTACTTTCGGGAATGTCAGGATGCAGTTCCACAGTGGAAGATCACAGTGTAATGGATAGGGGATGTCTAGCAGTCTCCATACCTTACCCCAAGCCAAGGCTGTGACGCTGGTTTGGTCAGTACCATCATTCCTCCTCCACTGTGGTGCCAGCATCAGGGAACAGACATTGCGGGTATCGGCAGCAAGTCGTGCAATCTTGACATGAGGATGTGGGGTATCCTCGTCAAACTAGTAGGCTGCATATTGCATCTGTGCCGCCATCCAGTATTTTTCAAAGTTGGGTGCCGCTAACCCACCCCGATTGTATGGTCTGGTCAGTGTGTCCCATTTTAGTCTGACTGCTCTGGCGTGTCACATGACGTTGATTGCTGCTTTCAGCATTTTGAAAAACTCCACCCCAGGCCATAGTGGTACATTTAAAAAATAGTAAAGCAGTTTAGGCAGGATGGTAATTTTTAGGAGCAGTATACACCCAGCTACAGTAATGGGGAGTTTTGCTCAGTTGCAGAGTTTGTCCAAGAGTTGGGGTAAGTATGTCCCATAGTTGCGCTCATATAGTGTAGCCATGTGTCTAGTCACTGTGACTCCAACGCACTTAATCCTTAGGGGGGACCAGGCAAATCCCATAAGGTCCTGTGGTGCGGCCGTTCCGTCAGTCAATGGGTAGAGTTCAAATTTAATGCAGTTAACTCGAAGCCCAGGGACATGTCCCGAAAGCGAGGACGTCATGCATGAATGGGCCAAGCTGTACGTTTGGATCCCGTACACATAATAGTGCATTGTCTGCATATGATGATATGATTTTGTGTCTGTCAAAAGCTTGATCCCTTTGTGCGCATGTTTGTGTCTGATCAAGTCAGCTAGGGGTTCGATCACTACCGCGAATATCAAGGGCGTGAGCGGGCATCCCAGTCGGGTTCCCCTACAGATGTCAATAGACGTAGAGAGTTGCCCATTTGTGCTGACCCTTCCCTTAGGGAGTGTATACAGTAGAGGTATCCATGAAATGAACCGCGGACCAAAGTTACATTTCTCCAGTACCACCCAGAGGAACTGCCAGGACACTGAGTCAAAGGCTTTCTGGATGTCTAGGGTAGCAGCGCCGCCTGCACTATTGGGTCTATCTGTGCAAGGATATTAAATAGGCACCTCAAATGAAGTGCTATGGGTCATCCAGGGACAAAGCCAGCCTGATCTGGGTGGACTATATATTTCATTTATGGGGCGGGCCGTAAAACCAACATCTTTACAAATATTTTCACATCAGAGTTGATGAGTGAGAGGGGTCGATAGGATCTGCACTGCGTCGCCGGTTTGTTGGGTTTTAATAAGACAGTAATGACTACTTCACACAGCGTGGGCTAGAGTATTCCGCTTTCGCAGGACCATTTCCACAGCACAGCAAGCTGTGGGACCAAGCAGGATTTGAAGTATTTATAGAATTCTATAGACAGGCCATTGAGTCCAGGGGGTTTGCCAGAGGGTAGAGCCTTGATGGCTCGGGAAATCTCATCTGACATCACTGGGTAGTCGAGAGCCTCTCTTGCATCATCAGAGAGCACGGATAGTGGTAGGCTATCTAGGAATGCCTCTATTTCAGGGGTGGTTGCCGCATTGCTGTTGGCATAGAGTGTTTCGTAAAAGGAGCAGAACACGAGGTTCACCTCAGGTCGAATGTGTACCATCATCCCAGATGTGTCCTGAATCAGTGGAATGTGTTGGATTCCACCTTCTAGTCATGTAACCTTGGCAAGTAATCTGTTGGGGGGTTCCCCTTCGACATATTTCCTTGCTTACCCAGGGTGTAGTTTACGGTTGCTCAAGTTGGCGCAGGGCAGCCTCACTATCTTGTATATTACGCCGTATCATTTTCATTATCCCAGATACCTTGGCCAAGGCCATACCTCGGATATAGACCTTAAAGACCTCCCATAAAGTTGCATTTGAGCCGACCGAACCCATACTGATGTATTCCTCCACACATTTCCCAATTTCAGCTGCAAATACTGGGTCAGACTGTGCATGCAACTTAAGCCTCCATGGGCGTCTAGTCTCTGCTTCAGCACCGAGTGTTACTGTTAGTGTGACTGGTGAGTGGTCTGAGAGTGTCCTAGGCAATATGTTTGCAGTGTCGACTAGCCCTTAAAGGCTGCCAGAGATTAGCCATATATCAATGCGTGAGTGAGAATCGTGTACTGTGGAGTAGAAGGAGTATATGCGGGATGTCAGGTTTAATAGTCTCAAAGCGTCAACCACCCCCAGTTTGGTAGAGTAGTCCAATATTACTCGGGTGGTTTAGATAATTGCCTTGTCTTGCACCCTGACCGGTCAAGATCTTTGTTTACGATTGTGTGGAAGTCACCTCCCCGTAGTATCGGCACAAGGGGGTACAATGCTAAGAGATCAACTACCTGGCTGTAGAATTCAGGATTGTCCATGTTAGGTCCGTATATATATTTAATAGTAGGATTTCCTGGCCTGGGAGCTCACCATGTAGCAGTACATATCTACCCAATGGGTCAATGTGTAAGATTCTATGTGTATATAATATTGATTTATGAATAAGGGTCATGACTCCCCAGCATTGACTAGAATATGACGTATAATAGTGTTGTGCGCCCCAAATTTTAGCAAATCTATCACAGCCAGTTGCCATTGCATGTGTTTCTTGCAGTAGCAATATTCGGGCCTTATGCCACTCAGCATATAATTGGAGCTTGCACATTTTCACCAGGTTGTCCAGTCTGCGAACATTCCAACTCATACAACTCATACATTGTAGTGTCTCATTCAGCATTTGGCCCAACCTGGGCGGATAAAGAACATCTTGTTGGAGCAACCAACAAGGAACGCTGCCATTCCCCAATTATTACACACATGTCAAGCACATTTTGCTTATTTACCCAAACAGTTCCCACCCCACCTCATCCCCCTCCCAAACAGAGGAATGATTATCCCAACTCCAACAGCCCAATATCGTTTGCAGCTTCACATGGGAGACTGCAATCGGCCTTCAGCGCAGCCTAACTTATATCATGTATATTAATATGCAGATGCACCTTTTCAAGTAGTCATTGTGTGAATTCTAGCAGCAGCAGGGAGCATATATCAGAAGTACAATGATAAAGTGGCCCCATTTGAGTGATGGTTACTGCCAAAGATCACCCAGTGAAGTGGCCTTCGAGGAACTTCATGGCTTCCTCAGGAATGGTGAAGAAAAATACCTTATCAATCCATAGCTTGGCAGGGTATAGCAGCGCACATTTGCCACCCATGTCTCAAAGTCTCTTTTTGGCTGCCATAAAGGACTTCCGCTCCTGTTGCCCTGCTACTGAGAAATCGGGGTATAGGTGGATCCTGTTGGAGCCCATCAGTAGATCGTCTTTGGCTCTGGCAGCCCGCGGCAATGTGTCTCTATCTCGGAAGTTGAGGACTCAGGCTATTATTGGGTGAGGCGCCCTTGGTTTGGGCTTAGGGGCAAGGGAACGGTGAGCTCTTTCTATTGCGAATTGTGGCTATAGTTTAAGGGAATCCAGTAAGGACAGGAAGGTGCATTCGACAAAATCCTCCATGGGGCCAACAATATTGTCTTCAGGTATCCCTAATATATGCAATTTGTTGAACCTTGAGCGAGATTACAGGTCTTCCTTCTTCTTACTGATCGTTAATACTTGCTTTGAGAGTGAGGTGACGTCTGCTCTGAGTGCCCCAATCTTGTTTTCCGCAACCCCTACTCTGGTCTCCATCTCTATGATGCAAGCGTCAGTCTTATCCATGTATGCCTTAATGGAGCTGATCGTGCCGCTCATGTCATCGAGTTTAGTGTGTATGGTCGTGAAACCTTTGCACATATACTCAATCATGTGTTGCAGTTCACTGGGCTCTTCCAGTGCCTGCAGTCCACCACTGGCACCCTCCACCATGTCTTGTGTCGTAGGTGCTACCTTGGCATACATGTTGGTGGAGGATTGTTTCTTGGGTTATCAGGTTGATTGCAGCACCACTAGATTTTTTTTGTGGTATAAGGCATGCACAGCAGGTGCAGAAGCAGGCCCAAAGTTAATTTCTGAAAGAAATCCAAGTGTGGCAGTTGCTGCAAAGGATTCACACCAGGATCCATTGCTTAGACCCAGCTCGCTGCTGTATTATGGGGTCAGGCTATCACTGCAGCTTATGAGCCTGATTTTATGTGTGGCGTGCAGACTTGCCAAGGCTAATGGCCCAGTATGTAGAGATTTGGTATCCAAAGGGCCACGCAGTGTACACACGTGCTGCTGCAGCAGGCGGGGCCTCTTAGGGAGGGGGGCCAGCACCTAGGTTTGGCCCTGGAGGGCAGATGGAGTAGCTCCAGTGACCCCCAGCGACACAGCACTCACCGCTCCAGCCTGCCAGATGGGCCGTATTCTGTGTGGATTCAAGTCAAGCGTGCACGTGGTGCTGCTTCAGCAGGGTGCTCAGGAAGTAGTGCAATAAAGTGCAGGGGTGCCAGTAGCTGGAGGCACCATGGTATGGTCCTGGAGGGTGAATCCAGTAGCCCCAGTCACCCAGCACCAGCCATCTCTGCTCGTTAGCCTGATCGTATTTATGTGGATTCCGAGTACACATGATGCGGCTGCATCCAGACGCTCTGTGTGTAGTGCGACACTGATCGCACAGCCAACACACAGGGGGACCAGCTGCCGGTGTCAGGTGTTCCCCCCAGTGGCAGCAGAGCATTCCGCAGGGGTTGCAGGGAGCGGTGAGACAGAGCCCCAGACACCTCTGATGATGTGGCGAGGTTGCGCTGGCTCCTGTGTTTATATGAAGGTGAGGGTGGAGAAGGAGGGGCAGGACAGGCCAGCCCGGCACGTCAGCAGAGCAGTCAGTCCAGTGAGAGTCCCAGGAGCGGCACATGAGCTCCATTCACGATGATACTCCCCAGGATCATAGGAGAGGTGTTCCGCTGCTGAACCGCTGGTGTTTGGTCGAGGTACACTCTAGTATAGGGATGATTTAGGCTGCGCAAAGGTCCCGATTTGTGGTGCTCCGAATCAGGCAGCCATCTTTGATCGTGCACAACAGCAAACCCTGCTGGGGATTTCCAATGTGTCATGATACACGTGCTACAAGGTCTCAAAGAAGTATTCATTTACAAAGATGATGTTTTAATCTACAGAAATGGAAGAGAAGGGCATGATAGACAATTCATAAATGTTTTGAAAAGGCTAACAGACTGGGGCCTAACCATTGAAGCAAGCAAGTGCAAGTCCAGAGTTGAAGAAGTAGACAACCTAGGTCACAACATCAGGAGGCATGGACAAATGTCTGAGGAAGGGCTATTGAAGGCTGTAAAGGACGCTCCCATCGCACAAAACAAGGAAACATTGAGATCCTTCCTTGGACTGGCAGAATTTTACAGTAGATTCTTGAAATCATACCCATTAATGTGATTTCAATTATACTTATTGGTCTGTGCTTACACAACAAATATCATGGATTAGTTCCTTTAAACATTAATGGAAACAAAAATAGTTATAATTATAATCCATTTTTGGGGGGATTTAGGACTTCAAGATTAGATCTATATAACTAAATGCTTGAGGCTGATTGGAGCTGAAACTTGGCCAGTTTTGCACTACATACACTTTGTCAAGGCTGCACAATATTATCTTGAATAATCCAATGCAAGCCTATTTCAATGTTCAGTCATACTGGAATTTTCCACTTATATGTAGCATCTCTAAGCCAACCCTCAAATATATTACAGGTGTTTGCTTACATATCACACTTGAATGTTTGCCCATACGTAGCAATCCCTGAAAGTCTGCACCATTCCTGCAGTAGCTTGTGGGCTGCCTGTCATAGGAAGAGATCCTGGAGATGTCAGAAGAGGAACTCGGCATTCCACGGTTTCCAGAAAGGCCTGGTTACTCTTCTCAAACATTCATGAGGGCCAGCTAATCAAGAACCTGTAGCTCTTTTGGTGGATTGCAAACACATTAACCCCCTCTCGCAATTCCATAGAGACAGGACATTGGGTCAAGGTCAGAGATGTTGCAAAATGTCCAAACCCATCAGACTGGAATTCTTTTTCCATAGGACAGTACAAGTTGAAGGAGAAACAGTCTTGAACCTAAACAGAGTAGACAGGTGGAAAATGGGTGACAGAAAAACAGAGTAAGGGGCATGAAAGGAAATATTGCCCATCAATCATCTTGGGAGCCAGAAGGCAGTGAAAGTGGATGGGGAGGCCGCACCACTGGGAAACCCCGGTGATGGAATGTCCTGAAATGCTTGCGCTGCATCACACTCCACAAACACACAATGTGGGTAGTCTCAGGGAAGCCCTGGGGCCAGCAAGCTGCAATCAAGGGAGAGCGCCTGAGCAGGAGATGGGGAATCTCATTCAGGATCTTGAGGATGTTGGAAAAGGTAGAGTTAGGGTGAGGAAGCCACTAGTCAAGTTAACGGATTATGAGATGTATTGATGTGTATCTATGCTAAGGGTGTCCTCCGAAGTGTTTGATGCTAGTAGATTTAGCTTTTTCACATAGATCAACTCCGAGGATGATTCCATCAAAGGCTGGCTGTTGTTATAGTATCCCAAAAACTTTTCTATGTGTATTTCCCAACTGATTATTGCTAGTTGCACAGCAGACGTCATCCCTTATTTCTTGAAATTATCATTTCTCCACTGCTAAAAAATCTTCATGTAACGCCACCATTCTGGCCAATTTAAGACACATTAGACATCTTCCTTTAGTGTGTTCAATCACAGTGAAAGTGGTGGTGAGCTAATTAAAATCTTTCCTGGACCTTCACCATTGTCTTTACCCTTTACAATCTGGCATCTGCCAATGTCATGAGACGAAGACCATTCTCCCGGGGTTTTGGGATGGCACGCTGGTAGCAAAGGAATGAGGCAACATGGTGTCCTTACCATGTTCTGCTACTTTAATCTGGTGAGCCACACTGTAGTCATTCATACCCTGTTAGCATGAGTCCAAGCTCCCATTTAAATCCTTGCATCCCTCAAGTTCTGCCACAATGTTCAGGAGTAACAAAGTCAAAATCAGCTCTTTCTGATTCACCTGCTCCTTGATTACTTGTGAAGTTCCTCAGGGACCCATGTTTAGTCCTCTTCAATATATACATAGTTCTGCTCTTCAACTTTCTGAAATGTTTTCCAGAAATGTTTCAATCTTACATGGTTGAAACCCAGATCTATGTTGAGGTTTTCCCAGGTGTAGAAGAATTTTCAAACATCGCAGACTGTCTCAGCACCATCAAATGTGCACTGGAGATTACTATGTCCAATTAAATGGAGAGAAACCAAGCTAGTAGGTAACATCCACAAGGCATCCAGCTTCCATCACTGTTCAGGCATCACCTTCCTATGAGTTCCAAAGTGAAAAACCTAGGAGTATTATTCGAGTCTCGCATCCCTATTAACCCCAGATGAGTTTGGTAGGCAGCAATAGATGTTTACAACATAAACTATTAAAAAATCTGATCCCGCTTCCCTCCCCTCATGACTCAGTAATAGTTATCAGGGGATTAGTGAATTCATGCTCGGATTGTGTTAATGCGTCATATGTTGCTCCCCACACTTTCCACTGACAAACATGTTCAGTACCTTGAATGGGTAACATCATCAAGGTATTCAGGTTCCACAACTGTTCAAAGATCACCTTCCTATAAGTTCCAAGGTGAAAAACCTAGGAGTATAATTTGACTCTGCCATGACTATTAAGCCCAGGTGAATGTGGTAGTCAGCAAGTGTTTTCCAATGTAAACTATTACAAAATCTGATGTTGCTTCTCTGCCCTCATTTCATTTCATTTCTTTACATTTATAAAGGGCTTTTCGCCAAAAGCGTTGAACAGAAATTATCAAAAAAAGCAATACAATCACTTGATAATGCAACATAAGTAAAAACAGAAAAGGGGAAAGGCAAACAGATGTAAGTGGAAAGAGAAGATATAAGATGAGCTTTCAGATTTAATTGAAAATTACAAAGAGATGTAGAGAGTGCAGAAAAAGAGGAAGATAGCTCCATTGTTTAGGAGCTAGAAGAGCAAAGGAATGGAAACATGAATAGGCACAGGAGGGTTTAGGAACAGTAAGAAGAAATACATTCTGTGATCTGAGAGAGCAAGACGGAACATAACACAAGACTAACGAGGAAAGACAAGGTGGAGCCATACCATGGGTACATTTAAAGACAATTCAGAGAAGACCAACCGAAGAGTTATAACCAGAATGAAGGGGGAGATTATGTGAGGCAGGGAGATCAAGCAGGAGAGATGAACAATAATCAATGCGAGAAAAGACTAGGGAGAAGAGAAGAAGTTTAGTAGCATGAAAAGAAAGATAGGAGCGGGCACGACAGATGTTGAATAGTGCATGACGGCAGGAATGACGAGCAATAGCAGAGATGTGGAGTGAAAAGGAGAGCCAAGGATCAAAAACTCATGACTCAGTGATAGTTGCCAGTGGATCAGTGAATTCATGCTTGGGCTATGTTAAAGTGTCATAACCTCCCCTTTCTTCTCTGTTGGCAAACTTCAGAGGGTCCAGATTGTGGCCATCAGACAATCTGCGGTCTCCACAAGAAGGAGCACATCTCTGAGGCTCAACATTCTTTTTACTGGCTCAAGATGGAGGATATGATTAAACTCAATCTGGCCTGTCTAGCTTTTAAGTACCTTAACAACCTGGCACCTCAGTCCTGAATGAAAGACTCCATTATAATGCCATGCACCATCCTTTGAGTAGCTTCAGCCATTTACTTCTGAGCCCCTTCCTCACTTAAAGGAATTTCTTGGTGAAGACAGTGGTTCGGAATCCAGGACTCGAAAAACCCTGAATGATTTGCCAGCACAGATGCAGAACAGCAGCCCCACCTTAAGGGGCTCAGATCACATTCCTCTACTTTGGTTATAAACCTAGTGACCACCTGGTTGGTTAGTGCTTTACTCAAAATAAGGGGCGTGAGAGTGTAACACATATAATTGGAAATCTTTGGAAGAAACAGTGAACGCACTCCACCTGCAAATGTAGAGATGACAACATCAACCTGTAAAAACAACAAGGGGAATAAAAGGAGTTAACACTAATCAAACAAGCATTTTGAGTTCTTTGGACTATGAGAGATGCCCTGTGGAAGGTGTTCCTGCATAAACAAAACTGATCAAAATGTTAAACTTCAGGATCCTCTTGTGTATTAAAGCACATACAAGGCACCAAGATTGCTATCAAACCATAAACACAAATACTCCATCAATGTGGAATTATACACATACCCAAACGTTGATTTGAAACCCTTTAGAGGCTATTCTTCTATATTTTCATTTCTTTCAATCTTTATCAAACAGGGGCCCACATAAACTGCAAACCCGTTTTTATTATAGAATCTAACAATAAACAATGGTAACTGGAAGTTTGCCCCAATTCGGCAGTTGAATACATATAAACTTTAGATGCCATAAATATAATAAAACAGCTTATAATCTAAACTGCTTGAGTGAATATTGAGGCAGCTTTTCTTCCAAAACATTGAATGACTAAATAACCATTAATATAGTGCATATAAATACAAAAATAAATATGTTACTCCAATTCACATTCGTTTAGAATAAATAGGTATGGCAGTGAACAGAAGTTCTCGGTTTTCTTGTGGTTCCCATAGTTTCTTATTTGCAGCCCCATTTGTTATGACCCATGGCAGTCTTTAGGTTTCAGAGGGCAATGCCTTGATTACATGTCAATGTTCTCTAAATTAAAGATAAAGAAACCTACATATAGAAGCCTCCACTAACTAACTAAGCTGTAGTCTGCCAAAAGATTTTAAAAAACAAATTTGAGGCCCCAAAATAAAATAAAAGCGTATGTGTCTCCTGGTGGTCCTGTATAGCGGTCTCCTCACTTTTGTCTGGGCTGAAGGGTAAAATCTGGCCTGCATACAGATGATGGAGAAGGTGTCAGGTAAAGGCTGGTGGAGCTGTGCAGTTCCTGCATGTGCATTTTCCTCTGTTGAGCCTCTTCATTGAGGAAACATTGGTTCTGGCTGGTGTTGGATGGGGTACAACGAAGCTGGAGGAGTTGAGGAGGCTTCCTTAATATAGAGCAGTCCTGGTCTTCTGTAGGTTTAAATGTCACTTACTGTGGGTTACAGGTGAAGGCTGGGCTACTGCGGGGATCTTCTCTCTGGGTCGATAAGGGAGAGTATCATGTGGTAGCTTTTTATAGTGCTGGATCTCTGATATGTGTGAGGGCTGTAGAGGTGACATTGTAGAGGCAGTGACAGATGTTGACATCAGTCTTCTGCTCTTTTAGTATAGGTACAACCCACCAACACAAGTATCCAAACAAGACAGCCAGGGTGTCTTGCTTGGCTTTCCTCACCCAATGAGAGTGGAATGGGGATACATGCAGCCAGCTCTGAGGTTTCTGTTCTGGGCAAGACTCATTGTTTTACTTAATTGACTTCTTTATGCAGAAGCTGAAAACCCCCATCAGGCTTTTCTTTGCAGCATCGCAGTGTTGAGCCCTGGTGCCTGGACACTAGTGCTGACCAACTTGAGTGTGGAGTGTGCCGGTCGAAGCAAAGCCTGGCAAGACAACTGGCAGGATATTTTTTCTCTATGCTCTAGTGACGGTATTACCCAAATTGACCTTTTACAATTGACCTTTTGCACAATTGACCTTTATATTATTTTAGTTATTTTATATATCTATTGGGTTGGTTTTGGATTATAAATAATATAAGGGGATTGGGTTGGGGGCTGCAGGGGGTTTCGGATTGGGTGGGGGTTTGCGGGGGCTTTCCCCCGCATATATGTCCTAATTGACCTTCTCAATTAGGTCAATTCTCCCGAGGTCAATTCTCCCAAGGTCAATTGTGAAAAGGTCAATTAGTATACAACCCTAGTGAATGGGGCATGGATGCAGCTTTAGCAAGCAGAGTTGCTCACTCTTCTTTACATGGCGCTGCCATTGGTTTCTGGTCTCAAGGCTGAATCCCTTCTTTTGACTGCAGCATACCCATAAAACACCTGAGAGTGCTGCGGTAGGTAATATTTGGCTTTGTTATCATGAGTGAGCATGGCAGTGGCTGGTATGACCCAGACCTCTTTCCCTATGCCATCGATGACTTGCAGAGTCATGCGGGGCACCAAACAGTAAGCTAGGCTCTGTAGAAGTGGGGCCTGGGAAAGGTGACTTACTTCTGGCACTGGAGCACCTGAAAGAAATGGCAGATTTCTCTTTGTGCCAATTTGGCATTGAGAATCAGCATGGCCTTTGACTGTAGCAGACTTTGTTTTCACCCTTTCTCTCGCAAGTCCTTTGCCATTCCTCGCTGGAACAGAGGTATGAGTGCAGTAGATTCCCAGCTTTTTTCTTTCTTTCATTCCACTCCTCGCAGCGAGCAAGGAGCAGGAGGGGCTACTTACTTGGTGAGGGGCACATGCCTAAACATAGGGCCCGATTCACAGAAAAGTCTGCATTGATCCTGCAAAGCCCCGTGCTGAAAACAACTCTGCGTGGCCCGACGCGAGAAGTTTCCAATGCGTGGTGCACGTAATCATGGAATCCAAATCGCAATGCAAGATGACCCACAAAGAAAACTGAGCTGCAAGAGGAACGGCCACCCAAAGGATACCAAAAACATAGCCATAGACTAACCTTTGCGCAAACCCTAAACGTCCACCCCATGCCCACCATCCAGGAGCCCTGCAAAACCGCCCAAGCTCCCTCGTAAGTCAAGTCTGCATCCCGTTGAAACCACACAAGACCATCGTAAATTAAGACTGCACCCCTGCGAAAGCTAGCGAGCTCCATCGTACGTCAACGCTGCACCCCTGCAAAACCCCACAAGCTCCCTCGTAAGTCAAGGCTGCACCCCTTCGAAAGCATGCAAAGCTCTTTGGTAAGTCAAGGCTGCACCCCTGCGAAAACGTCCAAGCTCTCTCCTAAGTAAAGTCTGCACCCTTGCAAAAACATACAAGCCCCCATGTAAATAATGGCAGCACCCCTGCAACGCTTTCCCCTTGCTCCCCGTGCAACCAAACTTCTGGCATATATCCCTACTGCACATCAGCCCCCTAAATCCCAAACACCGCCCACCAGCCCCTCTCCCCTCTGCCACTACCCCAGGCAGCTCCTCAAGTCCTGACACCACCCACCAGTCCCCGCACCTCTGCCACTACCCCAGGTAGCCCCCTTCAAGTCCTGACACCACCCACCAGTCCCTGCACCTCTGCCACTACCCCAGGCAACCCCTCAAGTCCTGACACCGCCCACCAGCCCCTCTCACCTCTGCCACTACCTCTAGGCATACCCCTCAAGTCCTGACACCACCCACCAGCCCCCCTCACCTCTGCTACTACCCCAGGCATCCCCCTTCAGTCCTGACATCACCCACCAGTCGCCCTCACCTCTGCTACTACAACCAGGCAGCCGCCTCAAGTCTTGACACCACCCACCAGCCCCCCTGACCTGTGCCAATGTCCCAGGCAGCTCCCTCATGTCCTGACACCACCTACCAGCCCCCCTTACCTATGCCACTACCCCCAGCTAGCCCCCTCAAGTCTTGACACCACCCACCAGCCCCCCCCAACTCTGCCAGTACCCCAGGCATCACCCTGACAGACACCCCTCTACCCACACACCCCTGACCTCTGACACTACCCCACAGACAGCCCCCTGACAGTTTGCCACCACACCATTCCAATGTATATCTGCAACTCACCTGAACCTCTGTTGTCTGCCTCCACCATGAAGCAGACCTCCAACATGCCCTCCACCAACACGATCAACTGGAAGCACTGAAGATCAATTCAGGACCGGAGCATCTCCTGTCACTCTCTGGCGGACCTGAATCTTCAGCACCACAACTGGACAGCACAATATTGCACCAACAACTCTGTGGCCACCCCATTCACATGTGACATGTGAATACAATTCAAAGTTGCATGTGCATATTGGCCATGGGTTATTGCAAAGGCACCAAAGCACAGCAACTGAATGTGTGTTGAGGACAAAAACACACAGAATCAACCATTGGGAAGATCCACACATAATGACTAGGAGCATTACAGCCTGAGCATTAGTAGTCCGGGCGGTAGGGGTGGCAATGTCCTTGTCAGGGATGACAAAATGACAGTCTTGTGCATGGGTGATGGGAGGTCAGTCAGAGAGTGCATGACTCAGTGGGACAGGAAATGTGTGCTGTCACACAGAAGCAGCAAACAATGGACAGAACTGCATTCCAGTGGCAGAGGTGGAGCAAGACATGAGAGCAGGCAATGTGTGACTGCACAAGCTGGTGGGCGTGTGAGCATGACATGGGAGTGACACAGCAATGAAATAAAAATGTCAAGTGATGTGTCCAGGCCCATCCACAGCAACCCCACCTCCCACCACAGCACCCACAATGCTAAATACACTCTACAGTGAATGCAGTGTGGTCCCATACACAGTCCCAAGCATGTGCAAAGGGTGCACACAAACAACAGTGGACCTGAAATGGAAACATTGCAAAAGCGTGCAAATACACATGAACAGGTGGCTATCCATCCCCAATGAGAGTCAACCAAAATACACATAATACATGCACACATCACTGCAACCATACCCGTATGTACATCATCACACACACACAACAGAAGCCTCCATGCCAACCACACTGATGCCAAACAGGCAGTGATGCTGCACACCTAATGGAAAATGAAAATCATCCAGGGCAGCCTCGAGTCGTCTGATGGCCTCACCCCCACGTTAGGTACATGTGCATCCCTCCACCTGCAAACATCACAGCATCAACATGACGCATACAGGCATGCCACAATACACATGACCTGCAATGAAGAGAGGCACTGAGCGAAATTTAAACAATCAAATGCAGACAAATGATCTGCATGAAGTATGGAATGTACTCATATAAAACCTGTATTGAATACAGCTATAAACACAAAAAACAGGGAAGGAATGTTTCAGAAGTCCAGGGTAAAAGAAGAAAAAAGAAATGAACCTATTCTTAAACAACTATATACATGAAAAACTGGGGAGGAATATCACTGAATTCCGGGGGGAAAAGAAAAAAAACTGAATAATAATTTAAATAGCACTACGAACCCTCAGGCATATGAACACTGCTCATTACCCACGGAGTGTGGTGCTCAACTATCGACCTCAGAAGAATGAAAGGCTGAGTTTGGCCCTGCCGGGATTTGAACCTGCTGCACAGATGTGAAAGCGAGAGCTCTACTCGCTGTGCTATCTGACCCGCTCTCAAACCTATACCTAAAGAACTATATACAAAGGCAGCGGGCTAGTCCTCCTCACCATTTTCAAAAAACGCTCTTTTGGGAGACACTTCAAATTAAAGTAATTCCAACCGTCTACATTTATCCTTTAGGCATGCATCCTCTCATTCTACTCACTGTATCTTAGACTTGCAGAAAAAGAAACACTAAGTTCCGTGCTTCAAAGTTGCTTTTAATTATATCATAAAATAGTTAAAAAGAGGATTGTCCAAATAAACCACAGAACAATCTCACATCCACTCTAGGTGGACAAATATGACACAAATTAACATGTTGGGTGTTGGTAAAAAGTGACAAACATGTACAAGTGATTCACAAAAAAATATTTTTAAGTACAGAACACTTTTCTATGAAACTATGGTATTTGGACGAATAGCCTCTGATTTTGTTTTTCCTACAGCCATTTGAAATTGATAAATTACACATTGGTGACTTTCTATGGCCAAATATGCCTCATTGTTGCACCTGCCTCCTTGGAGTGGTTTGACCTGTGACAGTCTGCCTCCTCATATTTGCCACCAGCTGACTCCGTGCCCAGTGCACACTCTGTCTGTACGCCCTCCGATGTGATGACATTTGCCAGGGGCGTACAGCACCTGCACTGCTCCGAGGTGCCTGCTGACCCTCCATTGCCTGTGTCTGTGTCGGTGCCTGGTTAGGCACAGTGATCACCTCAGCTGATGTAAATGGGACTCCCACCTTGAGCAGGGATGTTAGCTCCACCAGACGGGGTGTTGGTGGCGGGACTGGTACACAGGGGGCCATGCTCGATGTGGCCCAGAAGGCACCCTGGAGGATGACTGGTGCACAAAGGAGGAAGCCAAGTAGGGGATTGCGATAGTGAGCAGCCCGTGGAGCACACCAGAGAACAGACCCGTTCCCAGCAAACCATGAGGCAGCACAGCTCATTGTGATGATGGACAAGCATGCCACGAGTAGCCTGTCCATCATCACAAATAACTGTGGTCTGCTACATGAGGCTGGCCAGCAGGTGCAACACCTGATCCCTGATGGACACATCAGCTGGCAAGGGGGTGCTGGTCTGGGTGGAGGCATCCTGGAAGGTGCACACTGCTGCATCTGATGGCCCAGGAACAGGATTCTGAACAGGCACCTCTACTGTGGCCTGCATTGCCTCATGGACTTGGGACAGGGTTGCAGCATGAACAACTCCCTAGACACCCCACCTGACCCACTGGGATGGGCTGCAACAGCCACCTCCTCTGCGTCCACCTCCATCAACCCTGTGTGGCTTCACCCTGTCCCACTGCTGCTGAGGATTTCCCAACCACCTTAATCTCCTGTGACTTACCCTCAGGAGCCACGTCTGATGGTCCTGGCGTTACCTCAGCCACATCGCTCTCCGAAGATGAGCTGTCACAGGGGAGTGGCTGGGGCCTGCACCTTGGTCTGGTGGAAAGGTCCCTGCTTCCATGCTCCACAGTACGCTTCTGCCCTCTTCTCCAGCGACAGCAACTGCAGTAAAGGAGACACAGAACTCCAACATCAGTGTACAGTGTCAAAGCCTGTGTTGCATGCTGTCATGATGCCTACCCCCTGGGAAACAGACCAGGTCCAGCAACCCCGGAAGCAGGCATCAAGCTATTTTGAGAAAGCCCAAAAACCCCTGCTAGGGGCTGTTTGGGTGCGATCCTGGCGCCTATGGCGCCAGGCTCATATGGAGAGTCAGTCCTGGCGCCATAGGCGCCAGGCTCATAGAGTAGAACTTACCTGATGCAGACCATGCTGCAAGCTTACCTGATGCAGACCATGCTGCAGAGCTCCAAGCCAAATGAGGCTTGGAAGGGACTATTTTACCCAGGGACTATTTTTTACTTGGGTGGGGCTGGGGAGGAATACTTACCTGGGACTACTTTGGAGGCTATTTAAACCACGCCCGAAGAGCAGCACACGCTTCGCGTTATTCTGCATCCAGCAGCATAACGCTCACCGTGTCTGCAAGCCTGCATCCAGTCTTCTGCCACGCCCGCCTCGAGTCTGCAGCTCCTAGAAAAAGGGAGGAACAGAAGGAGACACGTTAGAATAAGAGCAAAACCTTCGATCCTTACCTGAATTCCGGGTCCACCGCGCCTTCAAGCTGGAAGAAAGAAGCATTTTACGCGCGCCGCCTCGCCTGCTGCAGCGCCGCGCTGCGCTCACCGGCCTTCGCAGCATCCTCCCGATCCACTGCATCCTTCTGCACGTTCCCGCCGCACTCTGGCACCTAAGGGGAACACAGGAACAGCAAAGGTGAGCCAAGGGAATAAACAGAGGCAATAGTAACTACCCCCATAGACTTACCTGATTACCGCCGGGGGTACTATTCTTCTTCACGGGTCGGCGCAGTCTCCATTGCATCCTCGCCGTACCCCGACCCCTAAGGGGAACAAAAGGACAACAAGGTGAGACAAAGGGACAAACAAAGGGAACTCTTCTAACCCCAATAGACTTACCTAATTTTACCGCCGGAGGCATTACTCCCCGAACTTCATATTTTCTCCCCACACCTGAATAAGGGAGCAAGCAACAGGTTACATTCTGGCCTTATTTTATCGAACTGTGTAGGATAAACCAAATCCTTACCTGAACTTCGTCAGCTACCACGAGGAACTCTTCGCTGGGGTCAAGCTGCAAACTGCAAGGAATCGGACAAGAGTGAAAGTCAGACATGTGAACTCTTACGAACTACAAACTTTTCGGAGTCATATTGTTTTGGAACTGACCAATTCCTTCGAGCCATTGAAGCAACTGGTTATCGACGCGCCCCTGCGCTCAATGCAGGATGGAGAGCTCATCTTTTCAAACCATCAGGTGAGACTATAAGAGGGGACATCAAAGGTGATCTGTGGGGAGAACAGCGGGGATGGGGGAATTTACGCTCAACTCCACGGGTGGTTAATTCCTTTTCTCCATTTGCAGAAGAATATTCCTATGGGCCAAGCAACCGAAGCTAGGTGGGCCAGTCCAGTCCGTCATCTCGGCCCTACGCATCACATTGGTGGAGACCGCAGCTGTCCAGTTCAGATCGACGCCTCTGTGGGAGCCAGGTGAGCGTAACAGAATGCAAAGCCTTCCCACAAATTCCCACCCGGGCGTTATGGATACCTCAGAGACTGACCAATTGGCCCAATTACTAGGGGAACTGAGGGCTGAAGTGCATTCTGTCCGTCAAGAAACCAATGCTCTTAGGAGAGAACTGATTTTGTCAAAGGAGCGAACTGATGACCTTGCTAGGCAACTATTGCAAAGCCAGGCTGGACAAGCACCCCTACCTGGTTCCCGGGGAAATCCAGCTCCTGTGTTATCGAGTAACCCTGTGCAAATAAACCTACCAGGAAATATTCCATTAGCTCCACCCGAACGCTTTGCCGGAGATCCCAAAAGGTTTGCAGTGTTTATGAACCAATGCCGCTTGCACTTTTTATGCAGACCTGGAGCCTCCCCAAACGATCAAGCCAAGGTAGCCATTGTATTGTCATATCTCAGCGGCAGTGCAGCTGATTGGTCAATTCCACTAGCTACTCAGGATGATCCAATTCTTTGGGATTTTCAGGGCTTTCAAACTAGCATGGAAAGACTATTTGCCCGGCACTCCCAAGGACAGGCCCTGGATAACGAACTTTTGTCCCTACGACAGGGTAACCAGGACCTTCTATCCTACATCGCGAACTTTAATAGGTTGATAGTGGAAAGTGGATGGCCTGAGGTAAAACGAATCACTTTATTTCATCGAGGGCTTTGAGGAAAACTCAAGGATGTCTTGGCTCAAGTCGTGAACCCACCTCAAGACTGCGCTGAATATATAGACTTAGTGGTCCAGTTAGATCACAGACTTCAGAACAGAAAGGCTGATCGAGCCAAGTTTGAGAATTGGGTGTTGGTCAAAACCCATGCTCACCCCAAAGGAGCAGATGCTTCAAAACCCATGCAAATCGGAGGGGTTAAAGGACCCTTAACCCATAAGGAAAGAGAAAGGAGACAGCAAATGCAATTGTGTCTATATTGTGGAACTTCTCGGCATTTTCTAAGGGATTGCCCTGTAAAACCACCCAAGAAGGTGGTAGGAGCTGCTGATAAAAGCCATATGGGCTCAGACTCGGGAAACGACCACGCCCGACAAGCGTAGAGGTCCGCTTGCCGGGCTTGAAGAAGGATACTCAGACCTCGCATTTCATCATAACAATGGTCCTCGTAGATCCAGGGCAGCCGTCGCGTATGCACGCAGTAAGGGCATACATTGATAGCGGGGCCATAGGAAACTATGTGGACTATGAATTGGCTTCCAGGATGAATCTATCTCTCTGCCGAAAAACCACCTCAGATGTCATCACCACAGTCGATGGAACTGAAATTGCCTCTGGGCCTGTAACTCATTCCACTGCAGAGATGACACTATTGGGTCAGGATGGGCATCGAGAGACTATTGTGTTTGATCTAATCAAAGCCCCACAGTTCCAAATAATACTGGGTATACCTTGGTTGGAAACACATAATCCTAGTATTGATTGGCGAGAGAAGAGAATAACCTTCCCGGATTGTGCACAAACCTGTTACCCAAAGAAAAATCAGAACGCAGGCCTGGCCACAGTAACCACAGCAGTCATGCAACTACCTCCAGAATACCAAGAATTCCAGGATGTCTTCCAAAAGGAACAGGCAAACACCTTACCTCCTCACAGATCGTACGATTGTCAAATCGATCTCATACCCGGTGCACAACCCTCTTGTAGCAGGATCTATGCCCTTACGGAACCTGAGAACCTTCACCTACGACAATACTTAGACCAGTACCTTGCCAATGGCTTTATTCGCCCATCCAAGTCCCCTGCATCTTCAGCTTTGTTCTTTGTGCCCAAAAAGGAAGGTGACCTCAGAACGTGCATAGACTACCACGCATTGAACCAGATAACTGTTAAGAACCGATACCCATTGCCTCTGATCCCTGAACTACTAGACCAAGTGAAGGACGCTTGTTTATACACTAAATTAGATCTCCGGGGGTATACCATCTGGTACGTGTAAAAGAGGGCGACAAATGGAAGACTGCTTTCCGCACTAAGTATGGGTTATTCGAATACCAAGTGATGCCTTTCGGGTTGTGCAATGCACCAGCAGCCTTCCAATACTTCATGAACGATGTCCTTCGTGAACTCATTGACGTTTGTGTTGTTGTGTATATCGATGATATTCTAGTATACTCCTCTTCAGAATCTGCCCATGTGAAGCACGTCCGAGCAGTCCTTGAGAAATTGCGGCAGCACAAACTATATGCAAAACTAGAAAAATGCGTTTTTCATGCCACAGAAGTTGAATTCCTTGGGTTTATCCTGACCCCAAAGGGAGTCCGAATGGACTCACGAAAGGTGGACGCAATCCTTAAGTGGCCATCACCAAGTTCAGTTAAAGGAGTACAAAGCATGCTCGGCTTTGCCAATTTCTACCGCAGATTCATCCCAGATTTTTCACATGTCGTACATCCTATCACAGCACTCTTGCGAAAAAATAAACGCTTTATATGGACTGAAGAAGCTGAAAATGCCTTCCAAGAGCTGAAAGTGAAATTCACGTCTGCACCTGTGTTAAAGCACCCGCGCCCCGAACTTCCATACATAGTGGAAACTGATGCAACTGATGCATCCAGTCTAGCCATGGGCGCCTTCCTGTCTGAAAAGGACCCTGAAACTGGCCAGGTTCACCCAGTAGCATTTTGGTCCAGAAAGGTCTCGGCACCCGAGTTACCGACAAGGAGTTAATAGCCATTAAATCCGCCTTCAAGGCTTGGCGGCACTATCTTTTTGGTGCCAGGCATACCATTACTGTGATCACCGATCACTGGAACTTACAGTATTTAAAAACTGCCAAGGCCCAATCGTCACGTCAACTCCGATGGGCAGTGTTCTTTGCCGAGTTCGATTTCCTGTTAACCTATCGACCAGGTTGTAAGAATGGTAAAGCAGATGCCTTATCCCGAATAGGGATGGGAGAGGCAGAAGTGAACCCAGAACCAGTAACTATAATTTCCGAACAAAGGATTCTTGGCATGACTACTCTACAGACACTAGAGGACATTCAGGTAAAGATCCAGCAACTCTTTTATCCTACAGCCCTGCAGGACTGGGTAAAGAAAGGCCCGGACTACTCTGTCACCAATGATCTGCCTTATTACCAAGGGCGGCTATTTCTGCCACACAAGGAACTACAAAAGCTAGTCATTTCCCGTTATCATGATACCCTAATGGAGGGGCACCCAGTGCAAAAACTGAAGCTAAAATTAAAAGACAATTCTGGTGGCCCACCTGGCGAAAGGATATTAAATCATTTGTGATGTCTTGTGGCATTTGCGCCCAAAACAAAAGTCAAAAGAAAAAACCAGCTGGACTCTTACAACCTTTAGACATTCCGCCTACACTATGGCACACCTTATCGCTAGACTTTATTACTAATCTACCTCCTTGTAATGGGTTTAACACCATTCTAGTTATTGTGGATCTTTTTTCCAAGATGGCCCACTTTATTCCTTTAAAAGGACTACCTTCAGCCTCAATCCTGGCCAAAGAATTCCTCAAAAACATTTTTCGCATACATGGATTTCCGTCCGTGTTGGTCTCTGATCGGGGCAGTCAATTCATTTCACATTTTTGGAAGAAATGTTGTCAATTGGCACAAATCGACGTGAGATTATCGACCAGTCACCACCCTCAGACTGATGGTCAAATGGAGAGGACCAACCAGACTCTTGAACAATACCTGCGTTGTATGTTACATCAGACTGAGAGTAATTGGAAGGACATTCTTTGGATCGCCGAATATGCATACAATAATTCAGTACATTCTGGAACTGGACAAAGCCCCTTTTTTACCCTATATGGGCACCACCCTCGAACCTCAGACCTTGACTCACCCCAACACTTAGAAATGCCTGCAGTGGACCATCTACATGCTACGATTACACAAGCCTTTAAGGAGGCAACTGCACATTTAAAACAGGCGAAAGAGAAATATAAGAAAGATGCTGATCGGCATAGAAGTGATACTCCACAGTACCAGATAGGGGACCAAGTATGGTTGGCCACAAAACACATACCTCTCAAGGGAACGCGGACCTTTAACCCTAGATATTTGGCACCTTACTCTATTCAGGCCATTATCAACCCGGTGGCCGTCAAGTTGGACTTACCTGCTAATATGCGAATTTACCCCGCCTTTCATGTGTCACTTTTGAAGCCAGTGCAACCAGGGTACAAGACTAACCAAGCCACCAGACCCCGTCCTTATAGACGGGGAACCCGCATTTGAAGTTAAGAACATCCTAGACTCCAAGATGGTGAAGTCAAAACTTTTTTATTTAATCGACTGAAAAGGTTACGGACCACAGGAAAGGTCTTGGGAACCGAGTGACCACGTGCATGCACCTCGATTGGTGAAAAGATTCCACTGAAATTTCCCAGACAAACCAAAACCACAGGGAAGAACGACTTTAGGAGGGGCCTTAGGGGGGAGTGCTGACATGATGCCTACCCCTGGTGAACCAGACCAGGTCCAGCAACCCCGGAAGCAGGCATCAAGCTATTTTGAGCAAGCCCAAAAACCCCTGCAGGGGCTGTTTGGGTGCGGTCCTGGCGCCTATGGCGCCAGGCTCATATGGAGAGTCAGTCCTGGCGCCATAGGCCCCAGGCTCATAGAGTATAACTTACCTGATGCAGACCATGCTGCAAGCTTACCTGATGCAGACCATGCTGCAGAGCTCCAAGCCAAATGAGGCTTGGAAGGGACTATTTTACCTAGGGATTATTTTTTACTCGGGTGGGGCCGGGGAGGAATACTTACCTCGGACTACTTTGGAGGCTATTTAAACCACGCCCGAAGAGCAGCACACGCTTCGCGTTATTCTGCATCCAGCAGCGTAACGCTCACCGTGTCTGCAAGCCTGCATCCAGTCTTCTGCCACGCCCGCCTCGAGTCTGCAGCTCCTAGAAAAAGGGAGGAACAGAAGGAGAAAGGTTAGAATAAGAGCAAAACCTTCGATCCTTACCTGAATTCCGGATCCACCGTGCCTTCGAGCTGGAAGAAAGAAGCATTTTACGCGCGCCGCCTCGCCTGCTGCAGTGCCGCGCTGAACTCACCGGCCTTCGCAGCATCTTCACGGTCCACCGCATCCTTCTGCACTTTGCCGCCGCACTCTGGCACCTAAGGGGAACACAAGAACAGCAAAGGTGAGCCAAGAGAATAAACAGAGGAAATATTAACTACCCCCATAGACTTACCTGATTACCGCCGGGGGTACTATTCTTCTTCACGGGTCGGCGCAGTCTCCATTGCATCCTCGCCGTACCCCGGCCCCTAAGGGGAACAAAAGTACAACAAGGTGAGACAAAGGGACAAACAAGGGGAACTCTTCTCACCGCAATAGACTTACCTAATTTTACCGCCGGAGGCATTACTCCCCGAACTTCATATTTTCTCTCCACACCTGAATAAGGGAGCAAGCAAAAGGTTACATTCTGGCCTTATTTTATCGAACTGTGTAGGATAAGCCAAATCCTTACCTGAACTTCGTCAGCTACCACGAGGAACTCTTCGCTGGGGTCAAGCTGCAAACTGCAAGGAATCAGACAAGAGTGAAAGTCAGACATGTGAGCTCTTATGAACTACATACTTTTCGGAGTCATATTGTTCTGGAACTGACCAATTCCTTCGAGCCAGTGAAGCAACTGGTTATCAACGTGCCCCAGCGCTCAATGCAGGATGGAGAGCTCATTTTTTCAAAAAGAAGAAAAGTGTCCAAGGGCTGTGGAACACTCGCTTCCCCTGCACACTCGGGATATTGCCAGTGGCAATCAGTAGTTCAAAAAAGTCTAAATCATGTTCTCTGGGATCTATTTCAATGTTCAATTTATAAATTGCTTGCAACACAATGGGAAGATAAGAGTACAACTAGATAAATACATAAGTAGCTGGCTAGTTCATCACTGAAAAGTGGTATACTCAAAAGATCATAGTCACTTAAATTCTTGTTTAATGTACTTGGTTAGTAATCCTCAAATCGCTTGATTGTTGATTTAAAAATAAACAAAATTTTATTAATGCATGCCAGTCTATATTCAACTGTATTATCAGTTGTTGGTCATCATATAGTGCCATGTATTTAATCAAAAAGTATATGCATTTTAAATACAGTAGAGGCCTAACTACTGTCTGGCTAGCTCAACGCGTTTCGGGAAATAATATCCCTTCTTCAGGAGCTGAATATTCTCTATTATCATAAAACAGGGTTCCTTTTTCATAATTTCCTAGTTTCTCAATTGAAGTTCTTCCGGACACAATGTTTCCCTTGAAGCAGAAAAGATAGGGATATTTTTTAGAACAATGTATCTCAAATTTTCATAGCAAAAGTTGCATATTTAAACCAAAGGTGACTCTACCTCTCATTGGTGCCCCTTTAGTGTATTTCTGGAAGGAGTATTCAGTGTTGCAAAAATGGGGAATCAACGGAATCCGGCAAACAGATTTTCAACCAAATTTGGGGAATGCTAAAAAAACACAAAGGTATATATACTAAATTAGTGTGGTGTCATTAAAAAAAACACACTCTAGATGAGTCATTAGGGACTAGCAATAATCAATTATTTTTCTAAATAATTTAGGCTCACAATTACCGGAGCTGTAAATAACATAACATAATGTGGGAGTGTTATTCTACTCTCCACTTACCAATTGAATGGTATAAGGGTCCAATGTGCAGTAAGTAACTCCCGTGATGGTGAGTGGTCCGTTCTTCACAGGTAAGTGCAGGGCATGCAAGGCTTGGGTCATCCCCTGAAAGGACAGAGGGAGGTTCTGTCAGAGGGTGGTAGTGTCAGACCTATAAGGTACTGAAGTACAGCTGGACAAATGGAGTATGCTGAATCAAAAAATGGTCCTGCGAGACTCCTTACCTCTCAGTAACAAGTAGATTCTCCTGGCCGGCATCCGCTGGTGATGGCGGACGCGGGAGACCTGTTTTACAAATACGTGAGCAGCGGCGATGCGCGTCAGCGCGGTGACGTCAGATGTAAACATCTGACGTCATCACGTGGCGCGCATCCTGCATTGCGTCACAGACACCAAAAAGTGCCTGCCGGTGCGAGTATGGACGCACTAATTCTGCAATGTTTGGGGACTAGGTTTTCTAGATGGGGTAAGAACTTACATAGTGCTGAGTACCATGTCACAATAGTGAATAGGGAGTGTCATTTAGTGTGAATAATAATGGATGTGGTAAGGAGGTCATAATGGAGCAATTCCAAATGATGCATAGTGCAAGTTTGTACACAAGGGGCACCTTTGCTCACAATCTTCCCATATTCATTTTAGCTAGTGTAGTGTCTTAACTATAGTCTGTATCACCATGGTATAGTTACAATTATCATGTGAGTAAAGTAAACTGAACTAGCTTGAGTCTGAGTATAATGTGACTAGTTAGATATGTTTACATACATATTCACAATGCCACTTCTTCTGAACTTTTAGTCCGTACATCAGATTTCACAGTAAGGTCACATTAGTGAGTGTGTAGAATAAATTGAACAATCTCATACAATCAGATTTTTCTGAGAAGTAATGTACATACTGATTAACATTGATACAGGTGGAGTAATTTGACACAGATTGACCCATCGAAAAAGGTTCTCACATTGTTAGGCAAAAGCTGACAGTATGTAAAAGATCACATTCGTAGGTGCTCGCTAACAATGAGCATATATTCTGATAATATGGTAGTTCAGATACATACTGGTTAACATTAAATAGAGGTGGAATAGTTCGACACTGATTGACCCATCGAAAGAGGTTCTCACATTTTTTAGGCAAAAAAGTCGACAGTTACATTCTGGCCTTATTTTATCAAACTGTGTAGGATAAGCCAAATCCTTACCTGAACTTCGTCAGCTACCACGAGGAACTCTTCGCTGGGGTCAAGCTGCAAACTGCAAGGAATCAGACAAGAGTGAAAGTCAGACATGTGAACTCTTATGAACTACATACTTTTCGGAGTCATATTGTTCTGGAACTGACCAATTCCTTCGAGCCAGTGAAGCAACTGGTTATCAACGCGCCCCAGCGCTCAATGCAGGATGGAGAGCTCATTTTTTCAAAAAGAAGAAAAGTGTCCAAGGGCTGTGGAACACCCGCTTCCCCTGCACACTCGGGATATTGCCAGTGGCAATCAGTAGTTCAAAAAAGTCTAAATCATGTTCTCTGGGATCTATTTCAATGTTCAATTTATAAATTGCTTGCAACACAATGGGAAGATAAGAGTACAACTAGATAAATACATAAGTAGCTGGCTAGTTCATCACTGAAAAGTGGTATACTCAAAAGATCATAGTCACTTAAATTCTTGTTTAATGTACTTGGTTAGTAATCCTCAAATCGCTTGATTGTTGATTTAAAAATAAACAAAATTTTATTAATGCATGCCAGTCTATATTCAACTGTATTATCAGTTGTTGGTCATCATATAGTGCCATGTATTTAATCAAAAAGTATATGCATTTTAAACACAGTAGAGGCCTAACTACTGTCTGGCTAGCTCAACGCGTTTCGGGAAATAATATCCCTTCTTCAGGAGCTGAATATTCTCTATTATCATAAAACAGGGTTCCTTTTTCATAATTTCCTAGTTTCTCAATTGAAGTTCTTCCGGACACAATGTTTCCCTTGAAGCAGAAAAGATAGGGATATTTTTTAGACCAATGTATCTCAAATTTTCATAGCAAAAGTTGCATATTTAAACCAAAGGTGACTCTACCTCTCATTGGTGCCCCTTTAGTGTATTTCTGGAAGGAGTATTCAGTGTTGCAAAAATGGGGAATCAACGGAATCCGGCAAACAGATTTTCAACCAAATTTGGGGAATGCTAAAAAAACACAAAGGTATATATACTAAATTAGTATGGTGTCATTAAAAAAACACACTCTAGATGAGTCATTAGGGACTAGCAATAATCAATTATTTTTCTAAATAATTTAGGCTCACAATTACCGGAGCTGTAAATAACATAACATAATGTGGGAGTGTTATTCTACTCTCCACTTACCAATTGAATGGTATAAGGGTCCAATGTGCAGTAAGTAACTCCCGTGATGGTGAGTGGTCCGTTCTTCACAGGTAAGTCCAGGGCATGCAAGGCTTGGGTCATCCCCTGAAAGGACAGAGGGAGGTTCTGTCAGAGGTTGGTAGTGTCAGACCTATAAGGTACTGAAGTACAGCTGGACAAATGGAGTATGCTGAATCAAAAAATGGTCCTGCGAGACTCCTTACCTCTCAGTAACAAGTAGATTCTCCTGGCCGGCATCCGCTGGTGATGGCGGACGCGGGAGACCTGTTTTACAAATACGCGAGCAGCGGCGATGCGCGTCAGCGCGGTGACGTCAGATGTAAACATCTGACGTCATCACGTGGCGCGCATCCTGCATTGCGTCACAGACACCAAAAAGTGCCTGCCGGTGCGAGTATGGACGCACTAATTCTGCAATGTTTGGGGACTAGGTTTTCTAGATGGGGTAAGAACTTACATAGTGCTGAGTACCATGTCACAATAGTGAATAGGGAGTGTCATTTAGTGTGAATAATAATGGATGTGGTAAGGAGGTCATAATGGAGCAATTCCAAATGATGCATAGTGCAAGTTTGTACACAAGGGGCACCTCTGCTCACAATCTTCCCATATTCATTTTAGCTAGTGTAGTGTCTTAACTATAGTCTGTATCACCATGGTATAGTTACAATTATCATGTGAGTAAAGTAAACTGAACTAGCTTGAGTCTGAGTATAATGTGACTAGTTAGATATGTTTACATACATATTCACAATGCCACTTCTTCTGAACTTTTAGTCCGTACATCAGATTTCACAGTAAGGTCACATTAGTGAGTGTGTAGAATAAATTGAACAATCTCATACAATCAGATTTTTCTGAGAAGTAATGTACATACTGATTAACATTGATACAGGTGGAGTAATTTGACACAGATTGACCCATCGAAAAAGGTTCTCACATTGTTAGGCAAAAGCTGACAGTATGTAAAAGATCACATTCGTAGGTACTCGCTAACAATGAGCATATATTCTGATAATATGGTAGTTCAGATACATACTGGTTAACATTAAATAGAGGTGGAATAGTTCGACACTGATTGACCCATCGAAAGAGGTTCTCACATTTTTTAGGCAAAAAAGTCGACAGTTACATTCTGGCCTTATTTTATCGAACTGTGTAGGATAAGCCAAATCCTTACCTGAACTTCGTCAGCTACCACGAGGAACTCTTCGCTGGGGTCAAGCTGCAAACTGCAAGGAATCAGACAAGAGTGAAAGTCAGACATGTGAACTCTTATGAACTACATACTTTTCGGAGTCATATTGTTCTGGAACTGACCAATTCCTTCGAGCCAGTGAAGCAACTGGTTATCAAAGCGCCCCTGCGCTCAATGCAGGATGGAGAGCTCATCTTTTCAAACCATCAGGTGAGACTATACGAGGGGACATCAAAGGTGATCTGTGGGGAGAACAGCGGGGGTGGGGGAATTTACGCTCAACTCCACGGGTGGTTAATTCCCTTTCTACATTTGAAGAAGAATATTCCTACGGGCCAAGCAAACGAAGCTAGTTGGGCCAGTCCAGTCTGTCATCTCGGCCCTACGCGTCACATTGGTGGAGACTGCAGCTGTCCAGTTCAGATTGACTCCTCTGTGGGAGCCAGGTGAGCGTAACACATACATAACATTTTACAGCAACATGAAGTGGCCATGGTACACCCAGCAACATCCACACTCACCCACATGGACACGCAATTCCCATTCAAACAGACACAACAATCCTGACTCAATAATTACCAAAGTCATGACACATTCACATGTAAACACAGCACAAAGAGGGCAGTGTGCAGACACATACCAAGAGATATGACATGGCACAATGGCAAAGGCAATGTGACCAAACTGTAACCTGCTCCATTGCTATGGGAGACATGCCACATGGACACATGGGTGAGCAGGGAGTCAACTGGAAGTTTGGCCAAATACAGAATGCATGGAGGCACAGTGGGGCCGGGTACCGCTGTGTATGCATTGGTGGCAAGACACACAGTGGAATGTTGGCCCCCAGTAGATTCTCATGATTGCCCCACTCACAGCATGGCCATGCCAACACCTGCTTGGGCATCTGTACACACAGTCACATCAAACAACATGCCTCCCTTGCAGCGTGACCTGTGAGCATTCAACACATACATGCATCAATAGCAGAGGCACATATGGGGATGCCATAGCCCCAAGCACATACACATCAACTCATTGTACACATGCAGTGCCATGACAGATCACATCAATGACCTCGAAATGACAATGCCACAACTTGAATCCTCCAAACATCCATACGCACATATCTCCTCCAGATGTTGAGGGTGAATAGCCACACATTGCAATGGTCCACACAAGATCGCGTCCATCATGCATGCACCTCACATGGGTACCACATCCTTATCTGGCACCCTTGACATCCAAGCACGTCTAACCCATCAAGTGACATTGCATGGGCATGGTTTGCGCAACTGTATAACTACACACACTGAAAATAACAGCGCATGTCTAATGTACAGATGTCACACTTCACACATGGGGAGCATTGTCTGGGGACTGCATGCCACTGTGGATCGCTGAAACACACATGCTGCATACATAAGGGTTTAACTCAAAACCTACAGGCCCATGTACAACACACATGCACTGCTCCACATGGCTACTCATCAGCAGCCTCCAGGTGCTGTTTCCAATCTCACATCTGGGTATACAGATCTGGGTAGATCCTCGCAATGATCCGCATGTTGGTGGAAAACCTGCACCTGCCCACACTGTACACCTCCACAGTTGCACCAGCCTTCAGGGCTCACAAGGGCTTGGAATGGGTCCTGAATTTGAGGTCCATCGTGTATGGATGCTGTTGCAGCAGCAGCATGCCATCCCTCTGCATTGATGGCAGCTGTTATGTCCTCCCAGGTCTGCACCTGGATGTCGGCGTGGTCACAGGCATACAGCTGAAGCAGCACCACCCAGGGCCTTAAAGGCCAGGAAGGGATGCCCTGCAGAGCAGGAGAAGGTTCCAAACAAAGACAGATGGAGTGATACATGATCCTTCTAAGGCCATATATTGGGCCAAAACATTGGCATAGCAGTGATGTTTGGCAGAAGAACTATTAGCAAGATTGCTATGTGCTTGCGCAATGAGATCAAGTGGATGCATGATGCCAGCACAAAGGACAAACAAAGATGCAAAGATTAAGGCCCCCCACTTACACCTCTGACACATACAGGCACCGGCACCCACTGCTGACGCGAATTGGACTGGCGCAGAGCGGCTTGATACAATATATAAAGGGGGATTCCCAAAATACCACCTAGGTGGTAGCTCTATCTTTTTCTGGGAAGTAGAGACTGATTAAACAAGAGATAGATAGCTTAAGTTTACACAACAGTTATAATCATTAAACATCAACTGTTAATTAAGACACATTAAGTATTTAATAAAGACATGAAAAATTACAAATTCGTAATAAATCACTTGATAAAACACTCTAAAAACAGTGAAAAATCGTAACCTAATAGGTAGGATTAACATCAATGTAAATCTAATCGATAGTAATGCAGAGTATCTAACATTTAAATCTCTGATCTAATATTGTCCTTCTCTCTACATTTCTCATCTCGATATGGTGGTATAATTAACCATAGAGTTGTCTCGACATGTTTCTGTTCTAAGTCAGTTAATGCAGAACTTTCATCAGGAGTATTGTCACTTATGATTAAAAAACAACCACAACCTATACTTTAAATCTATTAAGCCGAAGATTCTTCTGGCTGGTTGTGGATAGTGTACACGACAATTCGCGGAGCGGCTTGAACCAGACACGCCGGCGTTGATGCGCCAGTCGTGAAAAAACGAAGTGAGAAGAGGCTGCTCTTAATTGCTGCCCCCAGAGTTACCACAAAGCAAAGTCAAATGATACAAAATCCCCAGGCAAGACCATTAGGGTTCCTCGGTATAACCGAGTTTAAAACACACTAGGAGCCACACAGTTCATCCTCCGAATTGCAAGAAACAGAATCAGGCAGCAATCGCACAGGCATACATCAGGTTGTAATACAATCAATTGCTAACAAGCATTTTGCTTTCACGCCTATGATGTCGCACTGCTCTGTGTTACTTAACCATTTGACAGATTATTCTCAGTAAATTAGTCACATTTTATTAGATAGTAAGAATACTATGACGGTATCCGTGAGGGTACAGTGAATATAAATTCTTCTAGGATTGTTTGTTGCTCTTTTGTGTATCGCATGTTAAAAAAAAAAACGTAATACAATACGTATAAAAAACTCTTTGTCGAGTGTGAGAGACGGGGTAATTAGACCTTTAGTGCCCTGCTCTTCAGTTAAGTTATTTTCCCCCCTCGTGTAAAAGCATAGCTCCTGGAGTCATGATTCTTTTTTCCAGAGGTTATACCGCAGCAGGTCCTTGCTGGCCAGACCAGTTTTTCTTGCAGGACAGCTTGTCATCCAGATTAATAAGCCTTGATTAGCGTCTTCTAATGTTGCTTCTTAAGGTTGATCTGAAAACCCTGGTTAGGTGAATAATGATGCAAGCAATTAAGCAAAGGGTTAAACCGGTGAGAAATGAAGAGATGAAGACATTAGCAGACTGGTCTTTTGCATGTGCAGTCAGAGCTCTCGGAGCAGATGTTCCTCACAGCTGGGCGTAGTGTATTATTATCTCCTGGAACCCTGAGGAGAAAAACAGCGGAGGCCTGAAAGGGGGAGATAGAACACTCCTTCCCAAGAAGACAGGTTGCTTCGTGAAGCTGCCTCCACGGTTAAATGAAGCCAGGTTCACAATGTGAAGCGACTTCCAGCTTCAGGACTTGCACACGACGTGCAATGCAGGACATAATTATTCGAGCTGATGTGACAGCCAGTTTACTGCTCTTTTGTCGTGTGCCTGAGAGTGGAAACGAATATCAACAAATGCAACACCTATGCATTATATTTGGATGTGCGCTGGCTGCTGCCTTTTTATCCTGTGATGGTACCGGGCAGGAGCCAGGTTTTTTGCTGCTCCAGGCAAAGGAACAATTTGGCGCCCGACTACCTTTAAAATGAGGCCAGATTTGATGTTTTCAGAAACAAAATGGCACCTTGCATTGCCAATTTGCTTCTGGGCAGCTGCTTAGAATGGCCTTTTTGTAGCACCAGAACCGATATGTGCATGTTATCACTATCCCCACTGTCTCATAGTAAAGAATCATATACATTCGAACAATCTCTGCAAACTCTATGCAGTTATTACACTTTATTAGATGCTCTTCAGGAAATAATTAGGCAATAGTATCCAACCATGCAGTCTTTCCCACACGGACAAAGAGAGAGGTCCGGAATGAAGAGAGTTCCCTTAACAAAGTTACAGGCATGGCTGCCAAACTCCAATGTGATACCGGACGCAGGCAGTGACGAGAAAACACAAAAAAAGGTGGAGTATCGGAAGTGATATCATGTGACCTTTGCCATATGTACATACACACGTATATTAGTGCCTATCCAAAAAGGCCAACTTGTTGATACAAACAAAGTCATTTAATCGGGTATAGAAAGAATGAAGCTACTGGAACAGCAAGGCATTTTAAGAATATATACTTTGGGCCTCATTACGACCCAGGCGCTAAGTGTTTAACGGCGCCATAAAAGGTTGCGGCGCCGTTAAACACCTAGCGCATAATTACGAGGTCCCTTTGCGGGACCCGACCTTAACGGCTGGTTTTACCCGCAAAGGGTCCTTGGTGCTAATTACGGTACCACAATTTGCGGTACCGTAATTAGCGCCTTCCCCATTCCCATTATGCCCTATGGGGCAAAAATGGGAATGGGGAAGGGCCATGGCGGCATGGGGAATTACCGCCCCACCAACCTCGGAATGGGGTGATAATTCCCCATTCCGCCATGGCGGACTCCGGCATGGACCATGGTGCTAATAGCACCATGGTTTAGCGCCGGAGTCCTAATGAGGTCCGTCTTTTGACACTGCCGCCTGCAAGGTAGTATTGCATTATTATTATTATTATTATTATTATTATTATTATTATTATTAGTGTTGTCATCATTATTATTATTATTATTATTATTATTATTATTATTATTATTATTATCATTATTATCATTATTATTACTATTATTATTATTATTATTATTATTATTATTATTACTAATAATGATGATCATAATAATAATAATACTATTAATAATATAGTATAAAAGGAGCAGCACTGCAATGTTCATAATATCATCACTTCCAACTTATCCTACTTTCAGCACTAAGGAAAATAACACACACTGATGAATTTGCCCAAGATGACATAGTTTGGTCGAGTAGGGAATCCAGAATTGTTTCCCAGTTCCAGAGTTGGAAATGCAACCTGTAGAATATAGCTACACCATCCTATCCTAAGTCAATGCTTTCTGCTTAGTTATCTTCAAAAGCTAAACTAGTGGTGTGTTTAATGAAGCTGGACCGCAAGGGGACAAACTACATGGGAAATCAACCTTTCAGAAGTACAGCCTTTCTACAAACATGTTAGGCAAAAGAAATACTGATTCCCTCTAAAAGCGTACGAAAAATCCCTCTTGGTCGTATTCCATAGTATATTATCCAATGCAAAGAAAGACAACAGTTGTGTGTGTGTTAAAATCCGATAATCCCCAATGATTTATCATAAGTAACTCTTTGAGAAGTTGACATACTTCCTCGCATCATTTACAATTGATTACTGTTGTATGTTCAGATACTTACATTCCTATATTCTATAACAGGCAAGGCAATGAGGGCAACATAGCTTAACAGGTGGACGGCCTGCTGCAGAGAACTGTGCCAATACTAGGACACATGTTTACATTTTGGTAAGTCTGTTTCAAGGGCAAACAAACAATTTTCAATTTTGTAAAACGTATTCACTTATGCATTCCATTATAGAGCTCCTTTCAGCCTACTGGAATGTTCACAATGCGGGGCAGGATAGGATGGTAACAGCCTGGGGCCCAAGGTGCCATTACCCCCCAGACCTCCCGATCTGGCCTGACGGATCAGGCGTTATTGCTATTACCACCCCCGGTTTTAAATCCAGAAACCCAGGGCATAAGAGCTATGCATTTTGTTTCAATGAACAGGGTGCCTCGCGGCGTCCCATTCATTGAAACAAAATAATTAACATGGCCGCCATGGATCTGGAAGGCGAGCCTCCAATACAAAGACCCACTTCCATTTCCATGGCAGCCCAGGCGGCTGGAGCGGCAGTGGTTGTGCAGCCGCTGCTGAAAGAAAGTGGGTAAGTGAGAGTGGGAGCGGACTGGAGACAAGAGGGGAACGAAGGGGAGGCTGGGGAAGATGGTGGGGTGGGGTAAGCAGCTATCAGGTTGCTTGGAAAGCGGGTGTCACGGATGTCACTCTTTTAAGAGTGGCACAGGACACCCAGGAAGGGTTTGGGTGGCTGTGCCAAAGTAAAGTGGACAGAATAGTACACACACAGCTGAAAGAAAAGAGAACGAAGAGTGGGCAAGTGTAGCACGGAAAAAGGTACAGAATGGATTCCCTCTAGGGGTGTATGCAGATATAGGAAAAGAGTATTCCACGGACCTTAGGAAAACTCTAGCCTTCTGCACAGTTTGCTATAACAGAGGCCCACGCTGTTTGCTCATGGCTTGAAACAACAGCTATGGGTGACTGTAACGCAGAAACGAGACAAGGGAAGGGGCAGAGGTTGCCTGACGGAAACCAACAGACAAGGTCTGAACAAGGGGTCTACAAACAGTACAAGAGAAGACACTAACAGACAAATCCAGGCAAAAAGAAGTCGAATAGCAAACTAGCAGAACGAAATGAAGGGAAAGCTGTATAACAGGATTGGATAGGGATAAAGGACTGAGGGTTGAAAACAAGGAAGAAAGCAAGGGAGCAGCAGTCAGGAAACAGGGGGACTGCAATAACTGAAAGTAAATAATGTATGTAAACTGTTGTGGATAGCAGAGGATGGTAGGGTACAAGGTTGAAAGCTCAGAGAAGCAGGGAAGCAATGAGCAAGCCCAAAAGGAGCAGGGCTGTAAGGAAGGAAGCCCAGAGGGAAAGGGCTTAGGGCAGCAGAGTGAAGCAGGCTGCACGGCAAGGAGCCCAGAAGGGCCGGGCAGCAAGGAGTGAGCCCAGAGGAGTAGGGCCGCTGACTGTAGAAGGCTGCAGGAGGACTGTAGAAGGCTGCTAGACTGAAAGCCCAGCGGACGAAGACTGTAGGTTGAAGGCAGCGGAGCGTGATCGGCTGCAAGGCAGGAGCCTGGAAGGCAAGGGCGGAAGGTAGCAGCGGAGCGTTATCGGCTGCAAGGCTGGAGCCTGGAAGGCAATGGCGGAAGGTAGCAGCGGAGCGTGATCGGCTGCAAGGCTGGAGCCTTGAAGGCAAGGACGGAAGGTAGCAGCGGAGCGAAGGCAGGAGCCTGGAAGGCAATGGCGCAAGGTAGCAGCAGAGCGTGATTGGCTGTAAGGCTGGAGCCTGGAAGGTAAGGACGGAAGGCAGCAGCGGAGCATGATCAGCTGCAAGGCTGGATCTTGGAAAGCAATGGCGGAAGGTAGCAGCGGAGCGTGATCGGCTGCAAGGCTGGAGCGTGGAAGGTAAGGACGGAAGGTAGCAGCGGAGCGAAGGCAGGAGCCTGGAAGGCAATGGCGCAAGGTAGCAGCGGAGCGTGATCGGCTGCAAGGCTGGAGCCTGGAAGGCAAGGACGGAAGGTAGCAGCAGAGCGTGATCGGCTGCAAGGCTGGATCTTGGAAGGCAATGCGGAAGGTAGCAGCGGAGCGTGATCGGCTGCAAGGCTGGAGCCTGGAAGGCACTGGATCAAAAGCAGGTGTAAAGAGGGACCGCATACAAAGATCCGTAGCTCGAAGCAAAAAGGTGCTCGAAGGACTCTTAATGCAAGAGACTGAGCCCCTGCAGGCAGCAGCTTTTATACTGCCCATCCCAGCACAGAGGCAGGCTAATTGGTCGCACCTGGCTAAGCACACCTGCAGACAATCGGCCACCTCCCTCTCTGTTCCTGAGCGGGTGGAAGCAGAGAAAATCCCTAGAGCTTCTGGGGATTGTAGTTTTGATGATGACCAATAGGAATAGCCAGGAATAGATGGTTATAGCCAAGTGCATTGAGGTTATGGAAGTTTGTTGGAAGAAATAGAAAAGTACCAAAGTCTCGAATATTAGAAATAAGGTCCATAATGATCGCCAATGTATGTGCCCATGGCGCAGGCATGACAGTGGACTTGGATCGTGGGATTCAGCCTGCGATCCGTGCAACTTAATTGTTTGGCTCCCCCGCCCCGGGTGCTAATCTCTGTTCTAAACGACATTCCAAGCATAAGGTCTTGAGCAGCAGCATAAAAGCAAACATTCTCTTTCCTTTTTATTCACACAACTATATGTGCTAATAGCCTTCTAGACCTTGATCGTGATTACCCTTCCCCAACGTGTAGCCCTCGACTTCCACATGGTCAATAACATAGAAGTGGCTAATTATCTAATGATCACGACCCTTCTCCATCTCTATATAAGACTTTATTAAGGACCTGTAGAGACAATGAAGACTCAGGGTTATTCTTCTGATGAGAACGCATTTTGCCACGGTCCACTTTTGCAAAGGGAAATATCAGTCTTTGTCTGATAGTGACAGAGGCACATCTTGGCCAGAATCCTTGGGGGTATAATCATGATGAGGCTTCTGGTCTAGTAATGTCGTGAGGTATACCTTGGATTGTTTAGTGACACAATAGTAGTCTGCATGCAAGTGAACAGCGAGAAGGGCAATACAACTAGTAAACAGGGGAAGCTAGGCATGCTGATACTTTTAGATCTAGCCGCTGCTTTTAACTTGTTAGATCACTCCTGTCTCTTGAACCAGCTGACCTTTCCAGGCCAATGCTCTGACAGCGCAATCAAATGGATCTCCTCATTTCTTGGTAATAGGAATTGGGACGTGTGCAGGGGAAGGGCCTCTTCGGACCTAAACCCATTAAGGAGTGGTCCCCCAAGGTGCACGTTTATCCCCAGCACTGTTCAATCTTTTCATTAGGCCGTTATGCGACTTAACATGTATTTTTCCAACTATGTCGACGACACTCAACTAATTCTGGAGTTGATTGGCAACTACAACCAGGATTTGGAATAGCTAGAGCACATCCTTCGTACCATCAATGACTGGATGGATCTCAGCTCTATGTGTCTCAACCCATTTAAAACTGAACTGCTAGTTTCTGGCTCAGTGCACACCAGATGTAAACCCTCTGTTGACTATGATTTCATGTTCATCGATAAACACGCTATCCCATCGAAAAAAAGTGAAAACTGTTGGTGTCTTTATGAATGCGGACATAGACTCCACCGCTCATGTAGACAGAATCACTCACAGCACACAATACCACCTAAAACAGCTAAGGCATGCTAAGGCATGCCAAACCCCTCTTATCCCAAAAAACCGAGCCATACTTCCACAACTGGACTATTGCAACCCAGTGCTTTTGGGGGCCTTGTCTTGTTGCATTGATCAGCTGCAGATTGTACAGAACAATGCCGTTCGTTTTGTGGACGATTTATCCAAAGGAGAACATGTATCCAACGCCCGTAGAGAGTTGCACTTGCTTCCCGTTTCGGCAAGGATATGTTTCAAAGCCTTGACCATGATTAATAAATGTATATCTGGTTATGCCTCGAAATACTTGAAAGAGCAATTGATGCCGCACACCCCATCGAGGCCCCTCTGCTCGAGCACCAAGGAACTGTTAGTGGTGCTCCAAGTCAAAAAATGCAGGGGACCGGGAAGATCGTTCTAGGTCAGGGCCACCCAACTTTGGAACGCCATTCCCCTTGGATTTAGAAAAGAAGTCCAGCTGTCACGTTTTAAAAAGCTCTTGAAAACCCATCTCTTCACTTAGTCTCCTTTACCAGTTCCCTCAGGTCTCTGTGATCTCCCGTGCTTCTACTGTCCTGCATGTTTTTGTGGCGCCCTGATGCCTATGGGCTTTTGCTGCTTGATAAATAAGAAAATACATAAATAAAAGTAAATAGAGTCTAGTAAAGATGATAATCTACTGCCACTGATATCCAACACCACATCTTCATTTAAGCTCTGTTTCTCGAAAATATGCAGAACTAGAGCTGCTCTGTTGCCTAGTCTAGATTTGAGATCTTCTGCTGGCCTTTATTCTTGGCTTGCATCACATGTATGCAATTTTGAAGTTTCATTTTCCCTTGCAAAGAACTAAAATTAGCAGATGGCAGGAGGGAATGAGCTCAGATGCCATTACTGGTGCAATATTTCACATTTAATCAAAACTGAATGACAATGACTAGAAGGTTTTTAATTAATCATAACATTGAGCATTGCTCTTGGAAACCACCCATGCCATTACTTTTCAACCTGCCAGGCCATTACAGAAGAAGAAAGACCATGTGTAAATTAGACTTGGTCCTGCCCCAAAAGGGACAGTCCAGCCTGCGGTCTTAAATCACATCTCTTCGGCATGAGACAACAGGCAGCCCCAGACATGTTTGTGTTCCAATGGGTGTCATGAGCGATGTGTAGCTTGGGTCTGTAGGCTTGGCAGACTCGAGACTCAAGTCTGGGCATATTTGTCCAACTTGGGGTGACATCAGCAAAACTGAAGGATGATAGCGGGAAGGTTTTGAATCAAATCATATCCATGGCCATTTCTCTAGGCAACCCAGTTAGCCATCGTTTTGCAACCTGCCAAACCATTACAGAAGGGTAAAGACCATATGCAAATTAATCTGGGTCCTATCCGAAACAGGAACTGCTATGTCACAACCCTTTGCATGAGACCATGAGAAACCAAAGCTATGTTTCGTCCTCATATGTGGCTCCCTGGCTTGCTGTGCCATCAGAACCAAGCTTCCCTTTACTGATGAGAGTTTATTGTGTTTCTGTGCAGCCGGGATATAGCCTAGCAGTGCAGGCTGGTCTTATCCCATTGGTGTCAGTTCCAATACTGATTTGCATTTGGCTGGTTGCCTTCTGAAATGGCACAGACAGGCTAACAAATGGTGGTGTTGGAGGTTACCCAGAGCTACGCCAGTGGTTAAGTTTAACTAAGAACTTTCACCATGACATGAAACACAGAGACAAAAATCTTTATTTCGGGCACAAAGACCCATAAAAGAAAACAGTATACAGATTAAAATATTATATGTATCACAACAATACACAGAATAAAAATACATACACAAACCCAATAAAACATCCAAAGTGGGCCACAATGAATAATTAAAATTTCAATTAGACTATTTACCCTGTAATAAACAAACTCAATTCCAACGCATGTTCAATAAAAATGTGGACCTTAGATGCACAGTTTGCATTTGGAAGAGACAGAATCATACTGAAAGCTGCAAATATATGTCTTAACCTCGGACGGAGATGTTTGCGTCTTAAATTGGTATTGACAGCGCAAACAAATAAAAAATGCATCAGATCATCCATACCATAGCAGTCGCAAAAACATCTGCTGACTGCTTTGCTGCTTGTAACCAATATAAGGGCATTGCCTTTCGTAAAAAGCAGATTCGCTCTTAGGCGCAGTACAGTGATCCTCTTACTCGAGTCATTAAACCGGTAGATATAATTGGGAAAACCCAACAATGACCTGATTGCAAAGTAACATTGAATGCTCTATTTATGGCGCTCAGAATCCTCTCTGTGGCTTTGTTTAGGGACCGGAAATGGCTTGGCCACAAGTGTTGAGTCTTCTTGATTCTTGCCTACTCTAAGGCGGAAATGATATGCTCAACCAAGAGCGGTAGAACAATAATGTACATCTGAACCCAAAATATCACTGACAATCCTCATGGTTAGGGTCAGACTCGGGTTGCCCCATAAGCGTTTCCAGTAAATCATGGGCTGCAATTGAATGGGGTCTGAAATATGCATCAGCCTACATTCTTGATGCATCAGATAGCCCAGAAAACCATGGTTTACTCCCATGGTTGCTCTAAGGGAGTGATTTTCTTTCCTTTCAATGAGAATGGGGCACTGGTGCCCCCAGGTTGCAGCACCGTACATAGCAACACGTAGGGATTTAGTTTCGTACATTCGTATGGAATGATCCATAGGGAGAGCCTGGGTTTCTGCCCATAAAAAATGATTGACCCATTTATTTGAGCACATTTTTTCACTTGCATGATAATATCTATCTGCCACTTTAGCCCTTTCGTTGAATTAACACCCAAATAACAGAAGGAGTCGAGTCGCTCTAATCTGCATCTCTCTATCGTTACTGCGCTATCTGTTTTTTTGAATAGTGCCAATGCATATGATTTTGGATTTCTTTATATTCACTTTTTAATTCTTTGCCAGCGTAAAGTCCTAAAAAAACATTACCAGCACTTGACTGGCCTTCTTCGTGTTGGCAATGAGGATGACATTGTCTGAGGACATCAGTACCGGGATACAACTCCTGCCCAATTTAGGAACATCACTGGAGGAACCAGACAATGTAAGGGATGGTGACTCTATATACAAATTACTAAGTAACTGCTCTGGCATGCATCCTTATCTCAGACCATGCCTTGCACTGATTAGATCTGTCAGTTTCCCTGGTTAATTAAGTAACAGATTTCTATGCATTTCAACCAAATAGTCCAACATTGAGGAGGAGAGCCTGCAAGGAAGTCCATAGCTTCACACTGTTTACACAATTGAACGCTGTGCCTAAGTCCATAAATGCTACATACATTGGGCCCTCATACACTCTAACATATTTCCCCAAGATTACATTCAAATATAAAATTGGATCCACTGTTCCCACACCCTTTCTGAAACTCATATTGAATGCCTGAGAGGATAGTTGTATCCTTTGCCCATTCCATGATTTTACCATACACTACCCTGCCAAACCACTTGGTCATAGTGTCAATTAAGGTGATTGGGCAGTAACAAGCCAGAGCTGCCAGGTTGCCTTTCTTAAAAATAGAAAAAATGACTGTCTACTTCCAACTGTGAGGGATAACTTTGTGATAAAATAGAATATTACAATCTCTTGTAAAAATGGTAACCACATTACACATTCTCATTTAAAAAGCTTGATCGGAACCAAGTCAGGGCCTGCAGCTTTTCCAACAACCATATTCCTTAGAGCAATCTCAAGGTCTACCACAGATAGTGTTAGACTATCACCAATACTCCGGGGATGTACTCCCCCGTGGCCCTCGGAAACTGACACACACACAGCTTTGGGTCAGAAGAGATAGTTGTGGGGTTATATAGGCTTGGGAAATGTTCAAACCATTTTGTCAGTGAGATATCATCACATCTATGCTGAATACTGGATGGATTTGTCACTCAAACCAGCAGCAATCACTTTCCAATAGAGTTTAGGGTTGCCCGAAGCTGCAGCCCTATCTAACTCTATCCAATTCATTTCAGCTATGTGGGTTTTCCTCTCCCTAATGACGTGCTTATACACTTGTCTAGCATTTGCAATTGCAATAGCACTACTAAGCGAGTATTTAAATGCTAAGAGGAGCAAATGTTTGGCTAGCTTCCACTTTGCAGCAAACCAATTTATGCACCAATTAAAAGTTCTCCTCTTACTGGGGATCTGCGTGAAGATCTCACCTGCTGACCTCATTATATTCCCCCATGCATCTATGACCCAAGACGGATCATTGGAACGATTCAAGCATATTTCCATACTAGGCAATGGATCTCATTACAAGTTCGGCAGTAGCCTTGCCGGTAAAACCGGCAGGCTGCTGCTGAACTTGCCCATTTTTCCAGCGCCCAGGAATGGGCAATTACCGGGGTATTACAATCCCAGCGGACCCGGTAATTGCCCATTGCTGGGCGCTGGAAAATGTTCTTCCCCATTCCCATTGAGCCACGTAGGGCTCAATGGGAATGCGGAGGCCGGATGCACTGCTCGCGGGTGCCGGCCCGCCGCCAAGTCTGACCTGGCAGATGAAAAGGCACCCGCAAGCAGTACTCATAGTTTGCCGGTCTGGTAACTACGGTACCGGCAAGTTTACCGGTACTGTAGTTACCAGACTGGCAACCTTGTAATGAGGCCCAATGTATCCTACACAAGCTTTGCCATTAACCCATATGGGTCAATGCGTGACCAGGGCAATGGCTTACACGGTTTACTTTTTATAATTGTCTGCACCCGAGGGTGGGACTGCCCACCACCATGGAAGGACCCACAATCGATAGTTAGCACTAAACGGTCATGATCCCTTTCTAATCAAGAGACAATTTGAAAATCTACCATCCTAGACCAAATCACTAAATCTACAATGAAATCATCTATGTTAGAGTGGAAGTTCGAGTTTGTGAATGTATAATTACCCAAGGTATCCGATTTACATCTGCCATTCATTGGGTGCAGTCCAAATTCATAGAGATCTAATAAACATGTGTGGTCTCTGCCATCAGATTTAGGGTCAATTAAAACAGGGGGGGGAATCATTTATTATTTGCAAACCCCTCCGCAATGCCCTACCCATGACGTCTTCACTGAAAAGTTAACATCAGTGCACATGCTTCTTAGTTCATACAGCAGTTCAGTTAGGGGAGCCTTTGTGTCCATCGCTCCTCCAGTATTGTAAAAATGTGACAGTCGCCATTTCCCGCCTTTGATCCATACAATGTTCAATATTAATATTAAGAGGGTATTTCATAAAAAGGATTTCATAATGTTAATATATTTCAGATGTTTCAAAATATAAGTCACCAGACCACTGCAGTTTCTATCACTCTTAGTTGGGGTACAGAGCAACATACATAATTCAAAAGCTCTGGAAGACTAATGGACCGAGTCTCTTGCAACATAATAATTTCAAATTTGTTAAAAAAAAATAGACCAAGTCAACATCTTTAATCTATTCCCCAAACCAGCAATGTTCCAGGAAACAACGTCAATGCTGTGAGTCTATTGAAAGCACTAGGAAGAGGGCGGCTGCACGTGTGCTGCATAAGCACAGAGACTGTCCTGTGCCCTTCTTGGAATGGTCTGAAGCTTAGGTGGCTGCTGCAAAAGCCACTCTAGGTCTTTCTGATTCAAGCTCTTCATATTGGTCGGCACTCTCTGCTCACAAACGCGTGGGATTCGGAAGCCATTCAGTGCTTTGACAGTAGGATGTTGCATCTTGTTTGCCTGGATAGGAGGCAACCACGTGTCATGAAGATGACAAATACTTTGCCTTGAATCATGATGAACCTCAAAACCCCAAGTTGCCAAGACTTCTCCACAATTCAGGATACAGGCCTGTATAGGTTATTTCGAAAAACTAAACCTAATGTTACACCCACCACAAAACATACAGTCTGAAAGGATGTGCCTAACAGAAACAATGTTGCAAGTTACATCTGGGACTCCCAAGATCTCCCCCAGGGATTTAACTAATGCTCTCGTATATAAAATGTTATTGCCATGATTGAAGCCCTTAAAACAGCAAATTACATTTTGTTCACACCAATCTGATAATTCATCCGGTCCCTGCTCTACTGCCTGTGAAGCACCATTTGTTTCATTTATAGATTTGTAATTAAGGGGTGATTCCCTTGTTACACTACTAGAGTCAAAAGCTTGAGAGTTGACACCTGGTAAATTGCCTCATTACAGCTGGAAAGCGCGTCATTCACCACAAGGCCTTGGTCAACCTGGAGAGTTTGCGAGTGATAAAAACATCCCACAGTTTATATGGACGTTAAGGTGTCATCTTCGCCCCGATGACAGTCGGACACTCTTTTCTGGAGCACATATGACGGAAATGGCTAAAATGTCGCCCTCACAAATGCAACGGCCAAAATGCCTGACTTTTTTTATTTTAAACACCCCCTTTAGACCACATATATATGTGGGCGGTATGGGATATTATAGTAATATGGGGGGTTGTGTGGGGTCTCCCCCCGCATATCTATGTGGTGCAAAGGGAGTTTAATTAAAAAATACAATTTAAAAAAAGTCTGCATTTTCAGCCGTCACAATTATGTGTGGTCGCAGTGATCACATAGATCCCATATGACTTAAAGCCCTGAGGTGGTCTGCGTACTTGCTTGCTCCTCCAATGTGCAGCTGGGAACCTTTGCTGAAATTAAACCCATTTGAGAGCCAACATCTCTTTTTCCGGGATACATATGAGATGCATTACCCTCAGACAGAGCTCGGCTAGTTTCCTTCTGCTAATTTAAGGGCAACTCTGGGGATTTATTTAAGGGGACAGCATAATAATCTGTTTTACTCCACAACAACTGAACCGTATAGAGTTCATATTTGTGTGTGTCTATGGCCTCGTCAATACAGGTTAGCCATTTTAGCAGCACGTCCTCCCCCAAAGTAGCCTGCAGTTGTGCCATTCCAGTATCTGCTTCTCCCCATGGACTTCTCCCCAGGTTAGCCAGGTGCTTGCTTTGACAAGGCCAGATGGATGGACCCCCTTTAGAGCTCCAAAGGCTCTAATGAAGGGGGCGAGCCTAACAAAGGTGTATTTCACAAGGCTTGCAGGAATTATTATATTGGCAACATTCCAAGATCTGTAGAGGTGATATTGCCCATGTTCAAGTTCAGGGATGTGCTCCTGTGGAATAGGCCAAACTGTTCAGTGACATTGGTTACACTGGTTATGCCATTGATTTCAGGTTCATGCATTAAATCAATAATGATTCCCTTTATAGCCGGGATCGAACTGAATCATGAAACAGACAGAAAGCTCTAGAGAGGGAATTCCAACAAAGCTTTAAAAGGTTTACTGAGTAGTCCCATGACTATTTATTTATATATAGATAGTTGACTTGCAAGGTGCCTAACAGGTGAACACAGTCACTTCATAGCACCATCTTTCTCTTTTATCTTGGCCTGGTGTTTGTCTACTGTGGTTTGCATTTTGTGACTTGTTGATTTGCTTTCTTCTTAAGTATGGACCTACAAATGATTAAGTGAAAAGGAGTGTTGCCACCCAATAGTTCTTTCCTACTACTACCTACTTACTAAGTATGGTTGCTGGGATGGAGAGCTCTATCCCCACCCCACACCATCGCAGATGTGAACATTTAATTCTGTTTTGCTTCTTAAAATTCTTCCATCCACACTTTTTCCTTACTCCACTATGAATGTACACCTAAAGGTACCAGCATGTCAAGAAAAGATAATCTGGACTGGATGGATTGCTAACTAATCAAATTTCAGATGCCAGGATTATTGGGTCACCTACCTATCCTGGAATGTATTCATTCAGCAATTACATGAGTAGGGTACCCAAAAACATAATTCTGTGGCTCAAAATCAATGCATTCAACATCACTCTTGATTTTCATTTTGCAACCCATGCATGACTGTATTTCTTCTGTAAATGCCATCTATTTATGAACAAAGCTAGCAATCAAATACACAAAATGACATTTAACACACATACTCACATTTCTCCACCAGATATCATATTTAAAATGTCTCTTGTTTAACAAAGACTAAGAAGGACAATATGAAATGAAAAAAATGATAATAAAACCAACATGCCTTCACCAAATATGTCATTTATAAGCACAAATGTCACAATGTGATCCTTAACAAAATGAGACACTGTTCACATTAATCAATCTATCTTCCAACATTTTTCTGTCTCTTTGCTAAAACTGCTGACATTCTTCACAGAGCCAAACTAATGTTCTTTGCTATAATGAAATTTTGCTCCACAACTAAACTTTCTTTGTATAATGCAAATTAGTTTGCAACTCTAGGGGTATGTGGCATGGTGTTCTCTATCTACAGACACTTCATTGGGAACAAACAGATCCCCAATGGGTGTTGATGAATCCGACATGAAAAAATTGATTGTACTGCTTAATATCACTCTCAGAATGGCAGTCAATGTATGGATTAAATCACTGCTCTACCCATGTACTTGATCCACACCAAAAAAATTGGGCGTTCCTCATAGTTACCTACCAAATAAAGGCAGAAAATCACTGTTTGTATTTCTAAAGTATCAATTACATGACACTGTCTACAAGTAACAGTGACCCAAAAAGGAGAGTATAGAAGCGACCCACATGCCGGTCAAACTTACTTGCTTGTGCTCATTATTTATATGGAATTGGTCTAGAAGAGCTGCTTTGGCTGTCATCCAATTTCTTCCCTCTAGTTGGACAATGGAAAGGAGTCTTCTGCAATGCCAACAAACTAGCTTCAGAAAGGGTTTTCTTACTTTACATAACATTTGGACATCAATTTATTTAATCTATACCACCTTGGCTACCGGTGATTTGAGGTTCTATATTTGCTCTGTAGATTATGCTGGCACCTTTGACACTGTTTCATGTGAACAACTATTGTTTACATTAGAGGAATGGGGACTTGATCCAGCCATCCTTGATTTGATTAAACAGTTATATCAGTTCACCTCAGTCACTGTAAGATTAAACCATGCTGGCCTGTTATCTCTGCCAATTAAAATCAATCATGGGTTAAAGCAGTGGTGCATTTTGACACCTTTTCTATACAATTTATATGTTGCAGATATGCATGAGACCTTACATTGCTGTAATACATTTCCACCATGTTGGTAAGTTCCCGGTTTCAGGCCTTAGCTCTTTATTCTACAGAAAATCATCTGGCAATAAACCCACAAAAGACAAAATTAACGATACATTCATTTGGAAACTCTTGAGACCCCCATGGAAGTAATTGGTTAATATACCTACTTAGGCATTACCATTGGTAATCACTTTGGTAAGTCATTTCTTATTCCAAAAAGCTTGAATACATTTTGAATAATGAAAACGTTTATTTCCACTACAAGTGGCTTTTCTATTTTTGGTTTATTAAAGATGAATAAGTCCAGTCTAGTTCCTGATATTTTATATGGTCTTGGGGCCTCTGTTGAGAAAGAAGTGGGTTGGGTCAAACAGCTAGAAAGCAAGATTTGATATTTGTATTTAGGATTACCCAACTGTACTCTTTCATAAGCTATTTCCTGTGAGTTGGGTCTTACTTCCCTACTCACTGTGTGGAAAATTACACATATCATTTTATACTTGAAAATAATGGCACTTTAGGATAGCGACACATCATTATTTAGCCTTTTTGTGAATATACTTAATGGATCAGCTTGCCCCTCTAGCATGATTAAGGAGTTTATTGTTGAGATGGAGTTTTCCATGGTTGTATTGATTTTAAGATTGAATCACCTTTTAATCGGGGAGTTTCTCTTAAAGATATGAAAAATAAAACTATCCTATGGCATAGACATTTACATGTGAATATTTTATCTAAAATGACTAAATATCAGCATTATGTATTGCAAGGTTTCCCTTTTCCTGACCCTTTTTTTATATTATAAATGGTAGTTGTAGAGAGCTAGGAAATGTCATAATGCGACTTAGTGTTAAGGTGAGAATCACGGGAAAGTTGCCTACCTGAATACCTGGTTGATCTCGACGGGGCAGCCAGACTGACGAGAAGAATTGGTGACACTAGCAACCAGCCTCTCCTCCACCCAGAATGGGTACTGGGTAGAAGATGGACCGATTCCCAACGCCACAAGCTGCTCTCTCCTGGTTTCAGTGACGTCGGGACTGTGCAAGCACAGACAGGAGAAGTTGAAGGAGCGAATCCTTGAGGTGGCGAGGCTCCAAAGTTCAAAGTAGTCTGGGGCGAACTCCTGAAGAATGGCACTGGATGCTATGGTGATTGAGAGTCCAAAGAAGAGAGAGCAGTACTCCCGAAGCTGGCACTGGATGCTGTGGTGATTGAGAGTCCAAAAGAGAGGGAGACGTACTCCCGAAGCAGGCACTGCAAGCTGTGGTAATGAGAGTCCAAAAGAGTGGGAGCCGTACTCCCGAAGCTGGCACTGGATGCTGTGGTGATGGGAGTCCAAAGGAGAGGGAGCAAGCACCAAGAAAGGCACTGGCTGTATACCACTAGGTACAGGCTTGGCCAGGGAGGAGAGGAGAGACTAAAGCTGGCAGGAAGCACTGGGCGGGCTAAGGGAGAGGAACCAGGAAAGAGAAGGGAAATCAAACAGGGACCAGTAGGGAAGGAGAAATGCTGGCAGAGGACCACAACTAACCCAAGGGGAAAAACCAGAAGGCAGCAGGAAGGAGGAGAAGGAAATCCTTAGGCAGAAGTAAAGGGCAAGGCAAACGCTGGACAAACAAGGGAGAGCGAGTACACGATCCGGAACAGAACGCGCTGAGACGCAATCTGCTCCCGATCCTCTCTCTCCCTTTATGGGCCGCCGGCGCCCGCGAGGCCTGGAACGCAAGCCTGATTTTAGCCGGGCGCCGGCGGACCCAGAGCGAGGCTTGAGCAGCAAGCTGCTCCAATCCTGGGCAACCGCCCCTCGGCGCACACGCGGGACCGTGACCGCGGTCTCCCGCGCACGCGCCGAGGAGCTGCAGCCCAGGTCCCCGGAGCTCTCCCCCTGGCACCTCCCCAAGCGCGAAAGCGCGAATAGAGGCACCAGGAAGGAAGAGCGCGAGCAGCGAACCCAGGTCTCCCGGTAAGCGTGACACTTAGATTCAATTTGCTGTAAACTCATGAACATATTGGAGCTTGGTCTGACATCCCGTATAATATGAGAATGTGTAGGTTATGTACTGACAGGATTGAAACTGCTTGTCATATTTTAACCTATTGTTCACATCTGAATACCTTGTATTTAAAGCTTTATACTAAATATATATGCAGAATTGAACCAATTGAATCTGATCAATTTTGGGCGCAAGTTTTTTCAGGTAACTCTTTGGTTCTCTTTGCGGCAGCTTATTATATATTGAAATAATTTTATAAATCATGTCCGCTTGAACTGAAATAATGAAGTGATTATTGTTCTATTTAGTAGATGTGAATATTTAATTTCTTTTACATTAATTTGTATGCTAGATTATTAAGTATGTTGATTTTTGTTTGTTTTAATTTATGTATTTCCTTTTCATTATGAGTTGAAGTTTAAATGTTGTAAACCATATACACAATTTATAAAAAAAATAGAAGTGCTATTAATCAGCAAAATCTGTTGGTTCATTTCAGATTCATCAACACCTGTTGGAGATCTGTTTGTTCCCACTGAAGTATGCAGAGATGGAGAACACCATGCCACATACCCCTAGAGTTGCAAATTAATCTGCACTATACAAAGACATTTTTGTTGTAGAGATACATTCCATTATAGCAAAGAACCTTAGTTTCGCTCACTGAAGAATGTCAGCAGTTTTAGTACAGGGACAGACACATGTTGGAGATTAGAGTCATTAATGTGGACATTATCACACATTGTTAAGGATCACATTGTGAAATATCTGCTTTTAAATGACATATTGGTGAAGAAGTGTTGGTTTTATTATATTCTTTTTCATTTAATATTATCCTGTTTAATGTTAAACAAGAGAAATAGAAGATGTGATATCTGGTGGAGACATTTGAGTATGTGTACTAAATGTAATTCTTTTGTATTTATTGTTAGCTTTATTCATAAATACATGTGTATATATGGATGACATTTAGGGGTGAAATACATTCATGCAAAGGTTCCAAAATGAAAACCAAGACTGAAGTTGAATACATTGATTTTGAACCATATAATGATGATTTTGGGCATCCTACTTATGTAATTGGTGACTGGATGGATTGCTCACATGTGACATCAGACAGTTTAAGTTGTATTTACAATGTGAGGTAATGGTGCAGGGCACAGTTAGTGTCCAGCAGTTTGACAAACTAACTATCCCGTGTCAGATGAGGGAGGTGCAGCCTTTACTGTTTGCTTCCCTGTATGTGTGTTTGTAATTTTGTGTTCCCATTAAAAATATAGGTCTACAAGTGACGGAATGTAAAGGAGAGTATTCTGGATGTCATGTTGACACTGTCATGGGACAACTGGACATGTTTGTATGTCCTCAACTGAGGTGTATGATTGAGCCACCTGTGAGGCATGCAAATTGCAATAAGGCATAATGAGAATAAAGTGTTTAGTTTGCAGATAACATAATTACGTTTTTACAGCTAGGGGGGGAGTTTGGCTGTATAATGCATGAGACCCATCAGGGTTAACAAGCGAACCTAAGATCTTTTCATGGGGATTTGCACATTAAAGGGTCACTGACGATGAACTTGCCCTCACGGCCCATCCTCCCAGTGCACTGAAGCGGTATGTTTTGCATGTGTCGTGTTACAAAATATCAGTATATACATGCCATTATATAAATACATGCATCTATAAATCAAAACATACATAAACTGGCTATGAAATGTACACAATCATTGACTTCTAGCCCCATCATCAACTGGCCAGTTACATAACTGCAGTGACCTCCTACAGGCTGCTTCGTAAATGATATGGGGCCTTATAAATGAACATTTTATAAACGGCATATCAAGAACAGAACCCCTGTACAACACACTCACTCCGAGTTGGCTTATTACAATTTATGAGCTACCTTTGTAGGCCTGAACTCTGTTGGCTGTTGCAATAGCGCAAGCAGTGTTTAATTTGTGCGTGTGTTTGCCAGGGCTCAGCCGCAGCACTTATTTCTGAACCCTGGCACTTATTGTCTCAGACTCAGTTTGATTATAATATGGTGTTTGGGCAATTTTATTATTTTAACTGGCAGGAAGTCATAGTCACACAATAAGCAGCAACAGTGTGAAATAGCCACAGTCTCTGTATCCTGGGATGACTCATAAGTATTCATGAACGGAGGTGGGCAAGGCAGTGCTATTTATCAATTTTCATGGGTACCTTAGTTGGAAGGTGACAACGGTGGGTGCTTGTGCTGGCCCGCCCGTGCACACACATTGTTCCAGTCAGCCTGCATGTGATTGGTGCAGCTCTGCACTGCAATAAGCAGAAGCATTGCCACAGCAGTCTGTGTGGACAACAAGGGGACAGGCACCATCTTGAAGCAAGGCCAGAGAAAAGGAAACTGCCAACATTGAGTGTCTGTCGCGAGTGACAACCTATACAAGGGGATATTTCTGTAGTGCTTGACAGGAAAGTTCAGAAATTCAGTAATAGGTTTTCCTGCATGTGTCCATGAATTTACCATAAGAGGAAAGCACGTTGGCTCTGTTTTCAGTGGAGAGATGCTGACAATGGTATACTTGCCACCTATGGAATCAGAGCAAAATGTTAACCATGATAATGTTTTTAAAGAAGTACTTCAGCATACTCTTATTTCAAGACACAACTAGAATGTTATGTTATGTTATGCTATGTTGATTGGCATCTTCAAATTGCGCTCCCATCGGTTCTATGAGATTTTCTCACAGGGATTTCATTGACTCCCATTTCACCTTTTTTCCACCACATTTTACACCAGAAAACACCTCTCAACACACCCACCTTTCTAAATACCTAACCCCAACTCCCAATCTACTCGTGTTGCTGTAGAATGCGGTACAACAAATGCACTGAAACGGGATTCGATGAAACGGGCCTGCGAGCAAATTGGTAATTTCCCTCCTAGCAGGGGTACTGCAGCCACCACCCACAAATAGCTAGTGGGAGGTGTAGCTTTAACCCTAAATATGCTGATTTAGGAGGTGGCAAAAGTGTATGGGAAGCTGCCCGCCCCGATGTGTCACAGACGTGCTAGAACATGCTTGAGCCCTGGCACTTATTTCTTTACAAATTAAGCACGGGCGCAAGCATGATACATCTGACTCTAGCACTGTCTGTGTGTGGGGGGGCATTATTCTTGATGAGTTGAATTTCCCTATGACTCATTTTTTTGCACAATTTCCTTTCACAATGGCATGGGTTCGAAATCTTCGCCTTGCTCAGAAATGCGCCACGCTGACCGCGGGGAAGTGCTGGTGGTGTTTGTGAGGTTCTTTCAGCACCTGATTCTACAACAGTGTGGAGCAAAATCGTAGGGGAAATACTTAAAGGCAGCCTTTGACGTCGCTCTGCACACACTTAGATATGGCTTCTGCTGCGATCTCTCTCTCTCTCTCCCCTCTGTTCATTTAATAAAAGTAGATGCTTCAATAATGCAATTATGAAGTAAACGAAATTCATTTTTTCTTTAAAATATTGTTTTCTAGGGCTGATATTAATGTTTGCTTTTATTTCATTGAAAAATGTGAGTGAATGGAACATGCTGGGCATCCATCTGGTGCTGTCATACTTTATGCATGTCATGTATACCCTCCTGCCAAGTAAACCATGTCACGTGTGTCACCGTCATATACTGTAGCAGATCTTTTAAAAAAAAATTAAGTATCATGCATGTAAGCCTCATGTGGCTGTCAAAACACACCGGGTAGACTCTGAGCCCTAATATACAACTGTAAATCTTGGGTTGCGCTTCATCTCATAGTGTGTGAGCTCAGAAAGGCAGACATATAAGGAATTTACATGTGGGCTTTGTTTTTATTTTGGAAGCACAATTTTGCTTCACATTCTATGTAGCAACTTGCTGCATTCCTGTGTCAAATTATGATTACAAGCAGGGAAAATTATCAGTTTTGTCCACAGTGTGTCGAAGTCTTGAAAGTTCATTTGCGGAAACCAGAGGGCATTTTCTAAGATGTACATTGCTTTGCATTCTAGTACTTTTGTGCAAGATGGGGTAAGTACATGTACCATTATACTTGTTTTGTTTTACTTATTTCTATAAGGACGTATACATTGGTCTGGTTCGTTTATTATGTGGTTTGTGTACTTTCCAAACCAGGTCTAAAAAACAAAAAAATAATAAAAACAAAACACATACTTCTTTGAAGGTGAGCTGAGGAAACTCGTGCTGCAGTGACTAGATTGCAGACACTGCTCAAATCACTGAAGTGAAGTGTGATCATGGGCAATTCATTTTAGCTAAATCTGCCTAGAGAAAATTTGCAGTCATTAGGTGTGATGAGGATGTTTCTCAATCACTGCCCACATTTTGCAAATACACATGTACTTTTGCACTGTTATATTAAAGTGAACACTCCTTTACTGCAGCATGGCATCAAGAAACCACACACCTTTCATGAAAAACGGCTCCTGAAAAAGCACTATGGCAATGCCACCAAGCACCTTTAGTTCTAGCTCGCAGTGGAGAATCTTGGTCGTGATTTTTTCTGGACTCTCAACTTACTTTGACACGGTGCGACGTCCTTTCATCGTGGGAAGTTTTTTCGTGGGGGTATTTACTGCGATTTTTGAATTTTTAGGGGGGTTGGGCAAATATCTATATGGGGTGTAGGTGTTCGAGAATAGCAAAAAAATTAAAGGGGATGGGGTGTTTGGGGCAAACACCCCAAAAATAAAAAAATAAACATTTAATGAGTTTCTTTCATTAAAAAATCTGCAGTAAAACCCCACACGAAAAAACATCACGCGATGAAATGGCATGGAACCCTTTGACACCCCATATAAATGCCTTAGTGAAATGGATCCATGTGATTCCATCAAATCCATTTAATTGAATTCAATACCATCGAATTATTTTTTAAGACATTTCTCCGCAAATGTATGTGGAGGAGACCACTGCAGCCCCCCACATTTATTATTACCCTAACCCTCACCCCCACATACATGTGCTGTGAAATTTGATAAAATTTGACAGAATCGAATTCAATGAAATCTCCTGCATGGAATCTACCTATACCAGTGAAATCAGCAAACTTCCACCGGCATTGCGAGTTGTAAAACCTTTAGTCTCAGGTAGCCTGTGCAGTACTCCGGTGCATACTTTTTTTTTATCCTGTATTGATTACGGTAACGCTAATCTGTCACGTGTCCGTCCCCTAGTACTCTTTGGCTTCTTGGCTCAGTTGAACGTTTTTTTTAAATACTACAGCCCGACTTGTGGTGGGAGCACGGAAATTTGATCAGAGTTCGAAGTGTACGAAAAGAAGTAGCGGAACTATGTCCCCGCTCCCCACAAACCACATCACTACGGCCCGTCCCACGCACAATCCAAACCCCACAAACTAACTCCCTTGATGTTTAAGGGAATGGTCAGTGCAGTGCACTGAAGTTCAAGTTTCAACTTCTTGTCACACTTTTATTTAAAAACTAGAACATTCTGGAACAGGTTCATTTTAAAATACAGGAATGGTAACAGTATAATTTATTTTTAAAAAGTAGAGGAGCACCGCTCCCAATCGCTCCCGCTCACAATCATGTGACACTGATACTAAGACACCATTACATTTCAATGCATTTTATACAGGGCAATTCATTGGTTACTTGGAAGGGAAAGTAAACATTCCAGGAGGCTCAAGAGATCTCAGGAGTCGAGACGTCTCTTTGTCTGGAAGTTGCAAAATTCAATTCAATCTTTTCCTTGAAGAGATCTTTCTTGGGAGCAGCGGTTTCAGCTTGGAATGCTCAGCCGAAGTATCTTCTTGTGACCACCGACTATCTGAAATTCAGAAAGATTCTGAAAGCCTGCTTATGGCAATCCGTTTTTTAGTTCATCAATGCATTGCTGATTGTTTTTTGTAGACTTAACCATTCTGTCTGTAGCTCAGTCAATGTGTCCTCCTTTGACAGCTGTATTGTTGTCCTAATCATTATGTACATAAATTAGGAAAGTGCTCTGATGCACCTGTGCCTAGTTCGCGCTATAAAAGAACTGTTATTAAATAAATCAAATTCAATAACAAAACGAGGCTCTTGTCTTAAAGCTGGTCTGTTCGGCGACACCTTTACATTAGTTCCTTTTCTTACATGTGTGAAATATTGGATTGGGAAAGCTAGTTTTTTTGCCTGACGAGTCTCACTGGAGTATGGCGGCGAAAAGCCAAAAAATTGCTAATAAATGTATGAGAAAAAATACTCCCTGTGAATTGTGTGATTAAACTTTGAGAACGTTAAACTAACTGGCGCAGGTCTCCGGGAGTATTTTTTTCTCATTAAATAAATAAATACATCTTTCTTTACATCTGGCTCAAAATGTCTTTTCCTTTGAGTCAATGGTTCTTCTTAACTGCTGATATTGGATTATTCCATATCTCACTTTCTAGCCTGGTGCAAGGTCTTCTTGATGGCACTTTGTGACAAACTCCTTCATCTGACTCTGGAGATGAATAGTGGAAGAGCCATGGCGACTAGGGGTCACTGCCTTCTGAGTATTGCTGGGCCGGGGGACATTGTGGTCAAGATTCCCAAGCTCACCCCATCACATCCCTCTCTCGTGTCAGGGTCTGTTCCATGTGGCCTACTTATGGGACCTTGGTGCAGTGAACATTCTGCTGACAAATACCACCTTCCCTTTGTGCCTGAAATCCCAAACTACGAATGGGCTCCCAATAATGCATCCCCTGTTTATCTCTGGCAGGTTGGTCAGCAACTCCAGCAAGGAATTACCACCCAGGATCATAAATTCCCCACAGTTACACTAAGAGGAAGACTAACTTGAAGGCATGTGTGCTTGCCTTCTGGGAAGATCCTTTGTGGCGGTTCATATTCACAAGCGGGGGCCCTTCCGCGAGTCGACAACACGTGGATGTCTGTTGCTCCCAGTCTTCTCTGCACATGCATGGGATACAAAATCAAACTGGAGATGAGCAAGTTTAATTGCTCAGTCTGCGGAGGCAAATACAGGTGACGATGGCCCAAGAACAGGGCAGGAGGACCGCAGTTTCATACATTAAAATCAATCATGCTTTAGGAAACAAAAGCCTGCACACTTACTAGTCAAGGGAGGTGTGGTTGGCACAGTTAGAAAGCCTATGGACTCACAGAAAACTGTGGGCAGTTGCAGAGAATGGAAGTGTCGAGCAGGAGGCTGAAACATGGAGATTAAGGAAGAAATGTGCAAGACTGTCAGGGTAATTCATAGAAATTCGCACAAAAATGGTGCACGCGGCTGGAGCACAGTGTCCCCGTACGATACACTGCGCCAGCCGCGTGCGAAAAAATCCTTTCCATCGCACAGCGTATTCATGGATTTCAGCCTCTGAAACCAGCCGTGGCGCAGAGTGGCGCAGCGACCCTGCAGTAGCGCCAGTTACGCCCCCAAGAACGCCCTCGCGCAAGGAAAAGCCTTCAAAATCCCCAAATCATCGCAAAGGGCTGCGCTAACCCTGGACCAGTTCACAGGGCTGCCAAACAGCAAACGCCAAGCGGGGAACGTGTATTTCAGTGGTTCGCGGGAAGTTCCACACGCGATTCCATCAGGGTACGTGTATTCCAGGGGTGCGCGGGAAGTATCACACGCAAAAGCAGCAGGGTACGTGTATTTCAGGGGTGCGCGGGAAGTATCACACGCAATTCCATCAGGGTACGTGTATTCCAGGGGTGCGCGGGAAGTATCACACGCAAAAGCAGCAGGGTACGTGTATTCCAGGGGTGTGCGGGAAGTATCACACGCAAAAGCAGCAGTGTACGTGTATTTCAGAGGTGCGCAGGAAGTATCACACGCGATTCCATCAGGGTACATGTATTCCAGGGGTGCGTGGGGAGCACCACACGTGAAATGCACGTGTGGGTCCTCCCAGGTGTTCCCTCTACACCCTCCACGGTCCCTGCAGGTGGCCCACACCACAGGGGCCTACCCTGCACATGTCACGCAGGCACCCCATCCACCATGGCCATGCCCCCCAGCCAACCCACATGTCACCTTGCACTACTGCCCACCAACGCATGTCCCCCTGCACCCCCAGCCACCAGGTGCACCCTCCACCAGGCCCCCACTCATGTCTCCCACCACCCCCACCCCCCAGCATCCAGGAGCACCCTCCACCAGGCCCCCAAACATGTCTACCACCACCCCCACCCCCCAGCAGTGCAGGGCACCCTCCACCAGGCCCCCACACATGTCTCCCACCACCCCCACCCCCCAGCAGTGCAGGGGCAGCCTCCACCAGGCCCCCACTCATGCCTACCATCACCCCCACCCCCAGTAGTGCAGGGGCAGCCTCCACCAGGCCCCCACTCATGTCTCCCACCACCCCCACCACCCAGCCACCAGGGGCACTCTCCAACAGGCCCCCACTCATGTCTCCCACCACCCCCACCCCCCAGCATCCAGGGGCACCCTCTACCAGGCCCCCAATCATGTCTCCCACCACCCCAACCCCCCAGCAGTGCAGGGGCAGCCTCCACCAGGCCCCCACTCATGCCTCCCACCACCCCACCCCCCAGCAGTGCAGGGGCAGCCTCCACCAGGCCCCCACTCATGTCTCCCATCACCCCCACCCCCCAGCAGTACAGGGGCAGCCTCCACCAGGCCCCCACTCATGTCCAACTCATGTCTCCCACCACCCCCACCCCCCAGCCACCAGGGGCACCCTCCACCAGGCCCCCACTCATGTCTCCCACCACCCCCACCCCCCAGCAGTGCAGGGGCACCCTCCACCAGGCCCCCACTCATGTCTACCATCACCCCCACCCCCCAGCCACCAGGGGCACCTCCACCAGGCCCCCACTCATGTATCCCACCACCCCCACCCCCCAGCCACCAGGGGCAGCCTCCACCAGGCCCCCACTCATGTCTCCCACCACTCACCCCACCCCCCAGCAGTGCAGGGGCAGCCTCCACCAGGCCCCCACTCATGTCTACCATCACCCCCACCCCCAGCAGTGCAGGGGCACCCTCCACCAGGCCCCCACTAATGTCTCCCACCACCCCCAGCCCCCAGCAGTGCAGGGGCAGCCCCCACCAGGCCCCCACTCATGTCTCCCATCACCCCCACCCCCCAGCAGTGCAGGGGCAGCCTCCACCAGGCCCCCACTCATGTCCAACTCATGTCTCCCACCACCCCCACCCCCCAGCCACCAGGGGCACCCTCCACCAGGCCCCCACTCATGTCTCCCACCACCCCCACGCTCCAGCAGTGCAGGGGCACCCCCCACCAGGCCCCCTCTCATGTCTCCCACCACCCCCACCCCCCAGCAGTGCAGGGGCACCCTCCACCAGGCCCCCGCTCATGTCTCCCACCACCCCCACCCCCCAGCATCCAGGGGCACCGTCCACCAGGCCCCCACTCATGTCCCCTATCACCCCCGCCCCCCCAGCAGTGCAGGGGCACCCTCCACCAGCCCCCCACTCATGTCTCCCACCACCCCCACCCCCGCAGCCACCAGGGGCAGCCTCCACCAGGCCCCCACTCATGTCTCCCACCACCCCCACCCCCCAGCAGTGCAGGGGCAGCCTCCACCAGGCCCCCACTCATGTCTCCCACCACCCCCACCCCCCAGCATCCAGGGGCACCCTCCACCATGCCCCCACTCATGTCTACCATCACCCCCACCCCCCCAGCAGTGCAGGGGCAGCCTCCACCAGGCCCCCACTCATGTCTCCCATCACCCCACCCCCCAGCCACCAGGGGCACCCTCCACCAGGCCCCCACTCATGTCTCCCTCCACCCCCACCCCCAGCATCCAGGGGCACCCTCCAACAGGCCCCCACTCATGTCTCCCACCACCCCCACCCCCCAGCAGTGCAGGGGCAGCCTCCACCTGGCCCACACTCATGTCTCCCACCACCCCCACCCCCCAGCAGTGCAGGGGCAGCCTCCACCAGGCCGCCACTCATGTCTCCCACCCTCCCCACCCCCCAGCAGTGCAGGGGCGCCCTCCACCAGGCCCCCACTCATGTCTCCCACCACCCCCACCCCCCAGCAGTGCAGGGGCACCCTCCACCATGCCCCCGCTCATGTCTCCCACCACCCCCACCCTCTAGCATCCAGGGGCACCCTCCACCAGGCCCCCACTCAAGTCCCCTATCACCCCCACCCCCGAGCAGTGCAGGGGCAGCCTCCACCAGGCCCCCCACTCATGTCTACCATCAGCCCCACCCCCCAGCCACCAGGGGCAGCCTCCACCAGGCCCCCACTCATGTCTCCCACCACCCCACCCCCCAGCATCCAGGGGAACCCTCCACCAGGCCCTCACTCATGTCCCCTATGACCCCCACCCCCCAGCAGTGCAGGGGCACCCTCCACCAGGCCCCCACTCATGTCTCCCACCACCCCCACCCCCCAGCCACCAGGGGCAGCCTCCACCAGGCCCCCACTCATGTCTCCCACCACCCCCATCCCCCAGCAGTGCAGGGGCAGCCTCCACCAGGCCCCCACTCATGTCTACCATCACCCCACCCCCCAGCGGTGCAGGGGCACCCTCCACCAGGCCCCCACTCATGTCTCCCACCACCCCCACCCCCCAGCAGTGCAGGGGCAGCCTCCACCAGGCCCCCACTCATGTCTCCCACCACTCACCCCACCCCCCAGCAGTGCAGGGGCAGCCTCCACCAGGCCCCCACTCATGTCTACCATCACCCCCACCCCCAGCAGTGCAGGGGCACCCTCCACCAGGCCCCCACTAATGTCTCCCACCACCCCCAGCCCCCAGCAGTGCAGGGGCAGCCCCCACCAGGCCCCCACTCATGTCTCCCATCACCCCCACCCCCCAGCAGTGCAGGGGCAGCCTCCACCAGGCCCCCACTCATGTCCAACTCATGTCTCCCACCACCCCCACCCCCCAGCCACCAGGGGCACCCTCCACCAGGCCCCCACTCATGTCTCCCACCACCCCCACGCTCCAGCAGTGCAGGGGCACCCCCCACCAGGCCCCCTCTCATGTCTCCCACCACCCCCACCCCCCAGCAGTGCAGGGGCACCCTCCACCAGGCCCCCGCTCATGTCTCCCACCACCCCCACCCCCCAGCATCCAGGGGCACCGTCCACCAGGCCCCCACTCATGTCCCCTATCACCCCCGCCCCCCCAGCAGTGCAGGGGCACCCTCCACCAGCCCCCCACTCATGTCTCCCACCACCCCCACCCCCGCAGCCACCAGGGGCAGCCTCCACCAGGCCCCCACTCATGTCTCCCACCACCCCCACCCCCCAGCAGTGCAGGGGCAGCCTCCACCAGGCCCCCACTCATGTCTCCCACCACCCCCACCCCCCAGCATCCAGGGGCACCCTCCACCATGCCCCCACTCATGTCTACCATCACCCCCACCCCCCCAGCAGTGCAGGGGCAGCCTCCACCAGGCCCCCACTCATGTCTCCCATCACCCCACCCCCCAGCCACCAGGGGCACCCTCCACCAGGCCCCCACTCATGTCTCCCTCCACCCCCACCCCCAGCATCCAGGGGCACCCTCCAACAGGCCCCCACTCATGTCTCCCACCACCCCCACCCCCCAGCAGTGCAGGGGCAGCCTCCACCTGGCCCACACTCATGTCTCCCACCACCCCCACCCCCCAGCAGTGCAGGGGCAGCCTCCACCAGGCCGCCACTCATGTCTCCCACCCTCCCCACCCCCCAGCAGTGCAGGGGCGCCCTCCACCAGGCCCCCACTCATGTCTCCCACCACCCCCACCCCCCAGCAGTGCAGGGGCACCCTCCACCATGCCCCCGCTCATGTCTCCCACCACCCCCACCCTCTAGCATCCAGGGGCACCCTCCACCAGGCCCCCACTCAAGTCCCCTATCACCCCCACCCCCGAGCAGTGCAGGGGCAGCCTCCACCAGGCCCCCCACTCATGTCTACCATCAGCCCCACCCCCCAGCCACCAGGGGCAGCCTCCACCAGGCCCCCACTCATGTCTCCCACCACCCCACCCCCCAGCATCCAGGGGAACCCTCCACCAGGCCCTCACTCATGTCCCCTATGACCCCCACCCCCCAGCAGTGCAGGGGCACCCTCCACCAGGCCCCCACTCATGTCTCCCACCACCCCCACCCCCCAGCCACCAGGGGCAGCCTCCACCAGGCCCCCACTCATGTCTCCCACCACCCCCATCCCCCAGCAGTGCAGGGGCAGCCTCCACCAGGCCCCCACTCATGTCTACCATCACCCCACCCCCCAGCGGTGCAGGGGCACCCTCCACCAGGCCCCCACTCATGTCTCCCACCACCCCCACCCCCCAGCAGTGCAGGGGCAGCCTCCACCAGGCCCCCACTCATGTCTCCCATCACCCCCACCCCCCAACAGTGCAGGGGCAGCCTCCACCAGGCCCCCACTCATGTCCAACTCATGTCTCCCACCACCCCCACCCCCCAGCATCCAGGGGCACCCTCCACCAGGCCCCCACTCATGTCCCCCAGCCAACATGTCACCACAATCTAGATTTCTGGCCCTTATGGTCAGCCTCCAAATGCCAAACACCCACCTGAGTATTGCATCCACCCACTTAGAAATGGCAAAAACATGATAGAACCCCAATTGCAAGTTTGGAAATGAACACATGTCCCTCACATACACCCAATGGGTGTCAGTGAATGTCAAAACTCATATCATGATATGCATGAAACCAATGAGATGATACTACACATTGAAGTTTGAAGAAAAAATATGTATTAAACGCAACATAAATTGAATCAAAAATAAACAAACAATAATGGATTTTTTAAAAAAAAAAACCAGCAGGTACGTGAAATAATGCAAAACCACAAATCATAATGCAAACGAAAGGTGTCCAAAGTCACAGTCCACAAAAGTAAATCCAATGGAAAATTAAAATCGAAAACCATTGCTCCATGGTGAAATCATAAAAAAAAATGAAAATCCAAAAGTCAACTATATACAGATAAACAATCCAGGGTCCATGATCCCAACCGAAGAATTGAAACCTATCGAATAACACTACCTAAAAAAAAAACTATATACAAAAATGTGGCCCATTGTCCAAAAGGTCCAAAAAAAAAATGCTAAACCAAAGGAAACCTAACACTAACTACAGAACTATTTAGAAGGGCAGCGGGCTAGTCCGACGGCTCACTTCGGGATGTTCCGGGCAAGGGCATCATCAAACTCCTGCTCTATGTCCCGGAGGTGCTCCTCCTCCATGGCCCTGAGGGTCCGCAGGGCCGTCCACATGTTCCCCCCAAACTCCCTGCGGATTGCCTCGAGGCACTCGGCCCGCCTCAGGGCCCTCCGCATGCAGTTCTCCGCCCTGACCATCGTGAGCCGTCCTCTTCCTCCCGCTGCCGCTCCGCATCTAAGGCGTGGCCCAACCGCTGCCGCACGGAAGACACTTCCCGTCCTGCGTCCTCCTGCCCTCCGGCCGATGCCTGCCCCTCCGATGTCGAAGGCCCCGAGCCATCATGGCTCCCACCACGTTGCTGCTGCTGCTGTGCCTCTGCCCTTGCACTGCCTCCTGCTGCCTGCACATCCTCCGCTGGCTGGGGTGCAGTCGTTGATGTGGCCACCCCTGCTGGACGTCTGACTCCCGACTGTGGCAGGGATGCCTCCTCCACCAGCCTGGCCGCACCGTCAGAGGCAGCTCCACAGGGAACCCAGGTGACTGATGGGTGGGAAGATGGCACGGAGGACGACTGGCGCATAGGGGGTTCAGTTGAGGAGGGGGTCGGAGCAAGCCCCATCAAACGGAGGAATCCGGCCTGGGTGACCTGTCCCAGTAGGCCGACGCGGTCAACGAGCCATTAAAGATGACGTCCAGTCTCCTCATGAAAAGACTGCAGGTCACCTCGCATGGCCCGTTGACGCAACGCCACACCAGTCAGGACAGGCTCAACCCGGACCCGGATAGCCACGTCCGCAGGCAGAGGAAGGCCAGTTGTCGTGAGCTCATCCCCTGCCTGAAAACGGGTCTGGACGTAGGCATCCCTGCTGGTGCAAGATGGTGCAGTGACAGGATCAGGGACAGGATTGCACACAGGCACCTCCGCGGCGGCCTGTGCTGCCTCCTGTCCCTGGTCCTGCACTGCACCACTAGCACCAGTGGAATCCCCACCTCCAGACCCCGTCTCTGTTGCTTGCACGGCCTCCTCCTCCACCAAACCCCCCAACAACCTGGATGACTCCGTGCCATCTTCCCCCGTTGGACCCTGTGGGGTCCCAGCTGCCCCTTCTGCTGCCGAGGAGTCCAACTCCGACCTCCGCCTCTTGGACCTCCGCCCGGCAGCTGTGGCCTGGGACGCAGCACCGGACTCCTCACTCCCCGACGAGATCACAACCTGGGAGGGGAGCCGGGCCTTGCGTCTCCGGCTGGCGGTGCGATCCCCGCCGCTGTGCTCCACAGCACCTTCTCCGCCCTCTTCATCAGTTTACGCTGCAGACAGGGAGAAATAAAACACAGGCATCAGGGCACTGTACAGTGGACACATACACACATGACAGTTGCACATGAGTGGCATTGGCAAACCTCAGACATGGCATCACAATTGGCAACACACATGTCATTTCTACATGCACACATGCCGCTGTCACATGCATCCATGTTGCATCACTGTTGCACCCTTGTCAAATACACACACATGCACATGTACACAGTGCTGATACATGCAGCTGAAAACAACATACATGCGTAACATCACGAACATGCCTACTTACATACACATTCATCCAAACATGTGTGCCCACACAACTGCATTTGGCATGCAAGCCTACACACACAAGCACCATCCATGTCTCACACATGACAGCGCTCGCATGTGTTAGCCTCACGGTCCTGTACACCCCCACCCATACTCGGCCCCGTACAAACAGATGTGCAACCGGCACACTACTGGCACATCACCACACGCACAGCTTACAATCATGATGCATGTACACTTACCGATTGACTCCAGACGGGTCTGCCTCTCAAGCACCTGGACGTGGAGTGCTGGGGATATGCGTTCCAGGACCCTCATCTGATCTTCCGACAAGTGGCCCCGGCGCCCCTTAGCATCTGCTGCCTTCAAGAGGCGCCGGGCCTTGTTCTGGGTCCTGGACCTGAAGTCCTCCCAACGCTTCTTGACATGTTGGAAGTTGCGGACTGCCACCCCCTCCGCGTTGATGGCAGTCACGATGTCCGTCCAGATCCGAGTCCGTCCTTCCTTGTCGGCGCGCACCCTTCCGTAGAGGGCATCATACTGCCCCAGGACTTGCTCCACCAGGACACCAACTTCCCTGGCACTGAAGCTGGTGCCCCTCTGCCTCGCTGGCCGGGGGTTGTCAGTGGTGCCAGATGTTGCAGTGCCCGACATGACAACCCCAGAGGCAGGAGTGGGTGGGCAACTAGGTCCTGGGGCTGGGCTGTGGAGTGAAGGAATCCCAGTCGGGTGTCTTCGATTCCAGCAGGGGTGGTCACAGCAACAGCACCCCTGGCTGATGTGCAGGCAGCAAATGGCAGGGCACGTGGGCAGCAGGCAGTCAGGCAGCAGCAGATGGCAGGTGGGAGTGTGCTCGGGGCTCTGGGGGGCAGTAAATCGGCTTTCTGGGCAGGAGCGTGGTCTTCCGTGTGCTTACACGTGGCCAGCTTGATACGGAGTGATTTGGCACGTGAAAAGTCCTGCACGTCTGCGTGTAATTCGAGGAAAGGCCCTGTAACGCATTGGCGATTTCATTGGCCCAAAGGCCCCCATGCGCAGCTATGACGTCATGGGCATGGCCGTAGAGAATGGCGCGTGTAAAAAAAAAGATACACGTCCGAGTGTCAAAGCGTGTAATTGGTGGAAATGGCCTCATCGCGTATTCGCGTCTGTGACGTGTGTATAAAAGGTATGTGTAGAACGGCATTTCCTTGTACGTGCTTTTCGTGGAGAGCGAGTGGGTGAAATCTGTACTTCTTGTCGGTTCACACGCGATTTACTTCACAGCGTTTCAAGTTTGTACTCCCTGTTACCTCTGACAGCTATTTCTCTTTTCCTCTTTTTCCTGGGCCTGTTTCCTCAAACAGCGTTCCCTTCTACTGTTGTCCTGTCTCCTCAGACAGCGTACAATTCTTCTTTTGGCGGGGGTGTTGCCAACGCGCACACGCGCATATTTTTCACGCTTTTGTTCCTGGCAGACGGTAAGTCGCGCACGTATTTAACATCTGTGCTTGCCCCGTGTGTCGCGTACCTCTTCAGAGGTCATTCTAGGCTGCGTGTGGCACGCATACGTTCATTCTTGTGTTTCTGGGTGCCACAGCGTAGTGCAGGTTTATTTTTCCACTCACGTGGTCTAGGAGGGGTTGTGTGCACCTTACTTCCCTTTTTTGGGGTGCCTGTGCGTTGCATGACCCGTCATCTTTCCCCAGGGGTGACATACAGCCTTGCTAGAGCACTAGGGTACGATTACCATCTGGTACCCAACCCCTTTGACCCCCAATTCCCCAGGACAATAGTTCACATCGACTCCCATACGCACAATAACATCAGTGCCATGGCTGGGAGGCAAACAAGCTGTAAGGGTGGCAAAGGTGGCCGAGCCCCAAGTGGTGGCCGTGGTGGATCCGGTAGGGGACGTGGCCGTGACTTGCAGGGTGCCCCTAGTCCCCCATGTGTGGAGGAGCAGTCAGGGACACCTATGCCCCCCCCCGGTTGAGGTTAACGTGGCTGACACCATCCATGCTCAGCCCTTGTTGGACCAGCCCACTGTGGAACCAGACCTGGCACAGGGTGACTCCATGGCTGACTTCCAGGTCAGCAGGTCTAGGCCACGTGCGCCGGTGAACGTTGGTGTCATCAGGCCACGTGGATCAGGGGCAGCTAGGTCATCTGCTGCCCCGCGTAGGCAGGCTGGGGACGCTGCAGGGGCAGCTGCGGCTCCATCCACCCCACCTCTCACACACCCAGCCAGGACAGTGTCGGTCCAAGTCCATCATACTGACATTCCCCCTGACACCATCACACTTGAGCTAATGCCTGCACCAACTCCCATGCTGAGTGTGCAATCCCACACTCCTAGTACAGAGTCCACCGGGGCTCCTGCCCCTAGTGTCCAGAGCGGCGTAGGACACTCAGGATCCCCACCACCTTCCAAGCGGAAGAGGAAGAGTGCTCGTCCAGTAGAGGCTGATGCCCCAGACACGGCTACACAGTCCGGCCCGTCAAGGAAGCCCAGCTTCAATGAGGCCGAACTGAATGCACTTGTAGAGTATGACCGCGAAATGGTGATTGTTGCAGGATCCAAGACCACACCTGCACAACGTCAGGCACACTGGCAGACCATTGCGGACATCATAAGTGCCCTTGGAATCGTGAGGCGCACAGCTACTGAATGCTACAAGCGCTGGAATGACCTGAAGCGCAGGGCAAAGAATAAGCTGGCCTCAAGTCATGCCGCAACTCTAGTGACTGGAGGTGGGTCTCCAGCAGTGGACATAGAACTCACTCCACATGAGCAGGTTGCTGGGACCTACGTCACGGAGGAACAGATCCAAGTCGTGGGAGAATGTCACGCTCACCTGATTCCCACGGAGGCGCAGGTCTGGCTTCGAGTGCTGATGCTTCTTCTATGGTGAAGCGCAGTACTCTGAGGATGGACAGGAAGGGCCCCTCTACTCTGGCTTTTCTGGCTCGCAGCAATATTCCCCTGTGCGTGAAAGGGAGTATTACCTACTGACGGAATAATGCTCAAGCCTCCCACTTCCTTCCAACCCTCCACGATACCCTTCCACGATTCCCTGTGAAGTCTCACCTTAGGGTCTGGAAGGATGAGTTCTCCATCCTGCTTCTGATGCAGGGGCGCGTTGAAACCCAGTTACGTCACTGGATTGAGGTTTGATGGGAGTTCAAAATAAGCTTGACTATTCAGGTGAGGCGCTGTAAGAGTTCTGTTGCAAGTTCAAAAGTTCAAGCTTAATAATAATGTTCATGGTCTTATTGCAGCAAGCGCTAATGCTTATGTCTTTTTCCCCTTAGGGGCCGGGGTTCGGAATGCCGGAGATATGGCGCCGACCCGAAGTGAAACGTGCAGTTCCAGTAAATGACAGGTAAATTCTGGATGAGCGTTCAGGTAATGTCTTTGCATTCGCTCATTCAATGTCTTTGTCTTTTTTCCCCATAGGGGCCGGGGTCCGGAATGCCAGGAAGCGGCAGGACCCGAAATAAAATGGGAATGACCCAACAGGTAAGTCTTGGAAGGAAACTGAGCCTTTCCTATTCCCTTCCTTCTCTCACCTTGTCTTCTTGTCTTTTTCTCTCTAGGCTCTGAGAAGTGGGTGCGGATCCGGATGATCGCTGCTGAAGATGGAGGCGCCCAGGAAAGGTGAGTGAAATGCAGCGCTGCAGCGATTGAAGCGAAATGCTTTTAAAATGATGTCTTCCCTTTCAGGATTGTCGGTGTGATGTCTCAGTGATGCAGCTTTAGCTGGTAAGGTCTTCTTTCTCACCGATTCTCTCTTATCTCCCTTTGCAGGCGACCCAGGATGCTGACAGGCGTGGCTGAAGTCCAGATGCAGGAGCTGACACGGTGAGCGTCCAGCTGCGAGGAGCAGAACACGAAGCGTGAGTTGCTGATCGGGCGTGGTTTAAATAGCTTTGGAAGAAGTTCCAGGCATGTATCCTTCCACCGATCAGGTATGTATCCTTCCCCGACCACACCCAGGTGGAAAGTAGTCCCACAGGTAAAGTAGTTCCATTCAGGCCTCAAGAGGGCCTGGATGTAGCAGCATGGTCTGCATCAGGTAAGTGCACATTAAAACACTTGAACACATGTCTAGCTTTATGAGCCTGGCGCCTAAGGCGCCAGGGCAGGGGTCCGACATGAGCCTGGTGCCTAAGGCGCCAGGACTGTGTCCAAAGGGCCCCAGCTTGGGCCCGCTGGCACTTCCCTGGGGGGAATGATGCCTGCCTCTGGGGTTGCTGGGTCGGACCTGGCTCCTTGGAGGTAGGCATCATGACAGTACCCCCCCTCAAGGCCCCTCCCAAGGTTGTTCCCTCCGGGGGTTTTGGCTTGTTCGGAAATCTCTGGTGGAACCTTTGTATTAATCGAGGTGCGTGAACATGGCTACTAGGCTCCCACGATCTCTCCTGAGGTCCATATCCCTTCCAGTCAACAAGATAAAAGAGTTTTGACACCTTGGAGTCTAAAATGTCTTTAACTTCGAATTCTAATTCCCCTTCAATTTGAACTGGGTCTGGAGGCTTGGACAGTCGGGTCCCTGGTTGTACTGGCTTCAAAAGTGATGCATGAAAAACTGGATGAATACGCATGTTAGATGGTAAATCCAGTTTAAAGGCCACGGGATTGATTATAGCCTTGATGGGATAAGGTCCTATGAATCTGGGATTGAAGGTTCGCGGGCCCTTGAGGGGTAAATGTTTTGTTGCTAGCCATACCTGGTCTCCTACTTGGTAAGGAGGAGTTTTACTTCGGTGCAAATCAGCGTTTTCTTTATACTTTTTCTTGGCTTGCTGTAAATGAGTTGCAGCTTCTTTGAAGGCTCGGGTTATTGTGGAATGCAGATGATTTACTGCGGGCATTTCCAGGGTCAGAGGTGGATCTAGGTCAGAGGTCCGAGGATGGTGACCATACAAAGTATAAAAAGGAGTTTGTCCGGTTCCAGAATGCACTGAATTGTTGTATGCATATTCTGCGATCCAAAGGATGTCTTTCCAATTTAACTCGGTTTGGTGTAACATGCACCGAAGATATTGCTCGAGAGTCTGATTGGTTCTCTCGGTTTGTCCGTCGGTCTGGGGGTGGTGGCTGGTGGATAACCGCACATCTATTTGTGCTAGTTGGCAACATTTCTTCCAAAAATGGGAGATAAATTGACTTCCACGATCCGAGACTAATATGGAAGGAAAACCATGTATGCGAACTATATTCTCCAGAAATTCCTTGGCCAAGGTGGAAGCTGAAGGCAAACCTTTTAAAGGGATAAAGTGGGCCATTTTGGAGAATAGATCCACAATTACAAGGATAGTGTTGTAACCAGCACAAGGAGGCTGGTCAGTTATAAATTCCATTGACAAGGTGTGCCATGGTGCCGGTGGAATATCCAAGGGTTGAAGTAGGCCGGCTGGCCTTTTCTTTTGACCCTTGTTTTGGGCGCAAATTCCGCAAGTCAATACAAAAGACTTTATGTCTTTTCTCCAAGAAGGCCACCAGAAGTGGCGTTTGATTTTTTCCTCCGTTTTAGCGATACCAGGGTGTCCTTCCATTAATGATTCATGATGATGGGCAATAACAAGTTCTTGCAATTCTTTACTTGGCAGAAAAAACCGCTCCTGGAAGTAGGGTAAATCATCCTTAACGGTGTAATGAGGACCCTTTTGACTCCATTCCAGTAAGGCTGAAGAGTCTAGAAGTTGTTTTACTTGCGTTTGGATGTCCTCAATAGTTTGAAATGAAGTTAGGCCTAAGATTCTTTGTTCAGGTATGATTGGCACAGGTTCTAAACTCGAATTGGGTTCTTCCATGCCAATCCGGGATAAGGCGTCCGCTTTACCATTCTTGCAGCCAGGGCGATAGGTAATTACGAAATCAAATTCCGCAAAGAATAAAGCCCATCGGAGTTGTTGTGAAGATTGAGCTTTGGCCGTCTTTAAATATTGTAAATTTCTGTGGTCCGTAATTACGGTGATGGTGTGTCTTGCCCCGAGAAGGTAGTGACGCCAAGCCTTGAAAGCAGATTTAATAGCCAGTAACTCCTTGTCGGTAATTGCGTAGTTGATTTCAGGAGGAGAAAATTTCCTGGACCAAAAGGCCACAGGGTGTAGTTGGTTAGTTTCTGGGTCTCTTTGCGACAGGACAGCTCCCATGGCCGAACTGGATGCGTCGGTTTCCACAATGTAAGGGAGATCTGGGTGCGGGTGCTTCAATACAGGTGCAGAGGTGAATTTGGTTTTCAGGTCCTGAAAGGCTTGTTCGGCCTCAAGAGTCCATTCAAAGCGTTTGTTTTTCTTTAGGAGAGCTGTGATGGGTTGGACTGTTCGGGAAAATTCCGGAATGAATCTTCGATAGAAATCGGCGAAGCCGAGCATGCTCTGAACTCCCTTCACCGAGCTAGGAGATGGCCATTTGAGGATGGCGTCCACCTTTCGCGAGTCCATTCGGACTCCTTGAGGTGTCAGGATGAATCCGAGAAACTCAACTTCTGTGGTATGAAAAACGCATTTTTCGAGCTTTGCAAATAGTCTGTGCTGGTGCAATTTCTCAAGAACTGCCCTAACATGTTTTCTGTGATCGGATTCTGAAGAAGAGTACACCAGGATGTCGTCAATATAAACAATGACACAGACATCGATAAGTTCCCGAAGAACATCATTCATAAAGTACTGAAAGGCGGCAGGTGCATTGCACAAACCGAAGGGCATCACCTGATATTCGAAGAGCCCAAATTTGGTGCGGAATGCAGTCTTCCATTCGTCACCTTCTTTTATACGCACCAGGTGATAAGCTCCTCAGAGATCTAACTTGGTGTACACACAAGCGTCTTTCACCTGGTCGATAAGCTCAGGGATCAGGGGCAGAGGATAACGATTCTTAATCGTTATTTGATTTAGGGCGCGATAGTCTATACATGTTCTAAGGTCGCCCTCTTTTTTCGGCACGAAGAACAGAGCTGAGGAGACAGGAGACTTGGACGGGCGAATAAAACCATTGGCTAGGTACTGATCTAAATACTGACGCAAATGCAGGTTCTCAGGTTCCGTAAGAGCATAAATCCTACTACAAGGTAGTTGAGCATTGGGTACCAGATCGATTTGGCAATCATAAGACCGATGGGGAGGTAACGTGTTAGCCTGTTCCTTCTGAAAAACATCTTGGAATTCTTAGTATTCTGACGGTAGCTGTACAGGGGTCGAAGTTGCTGAGGCTAAACCCATAGCTGGATTTCTTGGATAACAAGTTGGTTCACAATCAGGAAAACCTATCTTCTTTGCTCGCCAGTCAATTCTTGGATTATGTGTTTCTAACCAAGGAATTCCAAGAATTACTTGAAATTGTGGGGCCTTGATCACATCAAACACAATTGCTTCCCGATGTCCATCCTGACCCACCAGTGTCATTTCAACAGTGGAATGCGTTACAGGCCCTGAGGCTATTTCGGTTCCATCTACTGTAGTAATGACATCTTGGGTTACTTTCGGGCGGAGAGGGAGCTTAATCCTGGAAGCCAATTCACGGTCTATGTAATTTCCAATAGCTCCACTGTCGATGTATGCTTTTATAGCATGCAACTGCTGAGGCTGTTTTGGGTCCACGAGCACCATTGGCATGACAAAATACGAGGTCAAAGAGTTTGTTTTCAAGCTCGGAAAGCGGACCCCTACGCTTGTCCGGCTAGGGCGTTTCCCGAATCAGGTGTCAATAAATAGTTATCAGTGGCTCCAACCACCTTCTTAGGTGGTTTAACCGGACAATTTCGAAGAAAATGACCGGAAGTCCTGCAATACAGACAAAGTTGCATTTGCCGCCTTCTCTCTCGTTCCTTCTGCGTTAATGGTCCTTTAACACAGCCGATTTGCATAGGTTCGGATACGTCGGTACTCTTGGAGTTAGCGTGGGTTTTGATCGGTACTCGAGCTTCGTACTTCAACCGATCTGCTTTTCTATTTTGAAGTCTGTGATCAAGTTGAACCACCAAGTCTATGTAGTCTGCGCAGACCTGGGGTAAATTTACAATCTGAGCTAGAACATCCTTGAGCTCTCTGCGCAGGCCTCGATGAAACAATGTAATCCTTTTGTTTTCAGGCCATCCAGTTTCCACAACCAGTCTATTAAAGGTGGCAACGTAGGACAGGAGATCCTGATTACCTTGTCGTAAGGATAACAGTTCGTTATCAAGGGCCTGTCCTTGAGAGTGTCGAGCAAACAATCTTTCCATGCTGGCCTGGAAGCCCTGAAAATCCTGGAGAATGGGATCATCCTGATTTACCAATGGAATAGACCAATCGGCAGCACTGCCACTGAGGTAAGATAGTATAAAGGCTACCTTGGTCTGGTCGTTAGGGAAGGCCCCGGGTCTGCATAGAAAGTGTAAACGACATTGGTTCATAAAGACGGCATATTTCTTGGGATCCCCCGCAAAACGTTCAGGCGGGGCCAAAGGCATGTGTCCAGGTAGATTGATTTGTACCGGGTTATTCAAACCCATTGATGTAGAAGTACCTCCGGGATTAGGTAAAGGAGTGTGCCCTGCCTGGGCCTGCAGTAACCTTTTGGCCAGGTCATCTGTTCTTTCCTTTGATAGGATCAGTTCTCTTTTGAGAGTGTTAGTCTCCTGGCGGGCTGAGTGCACTTCTGCCCGTAATTCCCCCAAAAGCTGGGCCAGCTGATCTGTCTCGGAAGTCTCCATAGCACCCGGGTGGGAAATTGTGGGTAGGCTTCGCGTTCTGTCACGCTCACCTGATTCCCACGGAGGCGCAGGTCTGGCTTCGAGTGCTGATGCTTCTTCAATGAGGAAGCGCAGGACTCTGAGGATGGACAGGAAGGGCCGCTCTACTCTGGCTTTTCTGGCTCGCAGGAATATTCCCCTGTGCGTGAAAGGGAGTATTACCTACTGACAGAATAATGCTCAAGCCTCCCACTCCCTACCAACCCTCCACGATACCCTTCCACGATTCCCCGTGAAGTCTCACCTTAGGGTCTGGAAGGATGAGTTCTCCATCCTGCTTCTGATGCAGGGGCGCGTTGAAACCCAGTTACTTCACTGGATTGAGGTTTGATGGGAGTTCAAAATAAGCTTGACTATTCAGGTGAGGCGCTGTAAGAGTTCTGTTGCAAGTTCAAAAGTTCAAGCTTTTTTTTAAAAAAAAATATTTTTTATTTTCAAAATAAAACAATACAAACCAAACTTGCAGCATTATACAACACAACCGTAAACATCAGTTAATCACATGTTACTGCACTTCAAACCCCCCCCCCCCCAAGAGCTTATCAACCTTACAGTTCTATGTAAACTTGGTGAGGCTGGGCGTCGTTTCCTTCCGAGGCAGCAGGGTCCACTTCCGTGCTAAACAGTCCCGTAATTAACATCCTCCAAGCCGCTAGGTTGCCCACATCTTCTTCCCCGCAATTGCTACACGCTTCCTGCCATACCACTGTTTCAGCCTCCGCCCACCTCTGCAGGTCCCGCCACCATATCTCTATTCTTGGCCCATGGCATTGCTTCCAACTCATAGCTATCCTTCTCTTAGCAAGTACATACGCCAGGTCTCTCAGTTTCCCGAGATGTTTGGTGTTCCGTGGTCTGGGGAACCCTCCCAGGAGGCAGGCCCAGGCCGTGTCAATGCGTAGCAGGACCCCCTTATCTGCTAATTTCTGTGCCACTTCCCCCCAAAAGCCTTCAATCACTGGGCAGGACCAGAACATATGTGTCATGTCTGCGTCTTCTTCATCGCATTTCGGGCATGCTTGTCTACCTGCGTTCGCAAACTTGGCTATTTTCTTCGGGGTCATATATGCTCTATGTGTAATGTATAACTGTATTTGCTGCAATCTAGCATTCCTGGACACTTTCTTATGGTATCCCATGGCCCGTTCCCACATCCCATCAGTCAGCTGCGCCCCCACCTCCGCTTCCCAGTCCAGCCTCAACTCCATCAAGTCCTTCCCCACCCGGGTCATCACCACCTCATATAGTCTAGAGATCTCATGTCCGCCCTCTGATATATCATATATCGTTCCGATCAGTGCGTCCGGATCTTCCGCCAGCACCGTCTCCGGCCAAGTCTTACGGATGATCTGTACCAACCTTAGGTACGTAACATATTGGCCCCCGTGCAACCCTGTTTCTTCTCCCAGGTCTTCAAATTCCCTAATGGCCCCATCCTGCCATATGTCTCCCAATGTGGCCAGCCCAACCGATTCCCAGTATGTCCTGATTATTTTCCTAAGCTGGCTGTCCCCCATAGTTAAGGCGACCAACGGCACCTGTGGGGAACACGGGCACGGGCTCTCTATCAATTGGCACGCTCTGCGCCAAATTCTCCACCCCAGCAGCAACATACTTGGGCGTCCATTCAAGTCTGATCTAGGGACCCAGACGATCTCTTTTAGGTAAAACGGGGCGCAGTCCCGCCCAACCAGCCTAGACTCAGGAGTTTCCTCATCAGAGAGCCATTTAGTCACGTATTGCAGTTGGCTGGCCACATAATAGGCCTCAAAGTTCGGCAGCTTGATGCCTCCCCTATCGTGGAAATTTTGCAGTCTCCATAGGGCCACCCTGTTGCGAATGCCGTGCCACAGGAAGTCCCTGCATACACTGTCAAGTTTGACAAAGAACTTCCTGGGTATCAGGTATGGTATGTTACTGAAAAAGTGCAATATCCTAGGCAGGACCACCATTTTGAGCATCGCCCCCCGGCCCATCATTGCCAGCGGCAGCTTCTCCCAAAACTGCATAGTCTCGCGGATTTTCTTCACAGCCACCTCGGTATTGTGCAAGTGTTCTTCCTTCACAGTGTGATATACATCAACTCCGAGGTAGCGGGAAGACTCAACTGCCCAAGGCACGGGCAACACCGGCAATCGTTCCAGAGGGACTCCTGCGAAGCTCCCCAGTGGAAACATGCTTGATTTACCAGGATTAACCGCTATGCCGGACAGTTCCGCATACTTTTCCATGACCTCTAAAATATACTGGAGGTTTTCCTCCGGATACTTCAGGTACCATAACAGATCATCAGCATATAGGGATATTAAATGGTTCTCTCCTCCCACCTCGATGCCAACCAAGTCATATTGTTGTCTGAGGTACACCGCTAGGTGCTCCAGGGCCAATATGTACAACATTGGAGACCAGGGGCATCCCTGTCTGGTGCCTCTACTGAGTCGCCACCTCTTGGATATCACTGATCCCGTGCGCACCCTGGCTAGTGGTTCGCTGTACAGCAGTTTCGCCCACCCCACGTAGCCAGGCCCAAACCCGTACCCCTCCAGGGCCGCCAGCAACCACGGCCACCTCACTGAATCAAATGCCTTAACTGCATCTAGGGACACTACCACCATCTCTTCATCACTTCTGTTCCCCTCTTCAATCACCCGGTGCAGTCGCCTGTGATTATGAGTTATATTTCGATTGGGGACATAGCCTGTCTGATCCGGGTGTATCAGTTTACTGATGACCCTTCGTAGCCTATTGGCCAGGACCGCCGTCAGGATCTTGCTGTCCTGGTTCAGCATCGACAGCGGCCTATACGAGCCACAGCATTGTCTCGGTTTGTTAGGCTTGGGGAGCGGCACTATTAGCGCTTCTCTGAGCGTTTCCGGTAACCGACCCTTCTCGAAAGATTCGTTGAACATCTCTAGCATCGGAGGGAGTATCTCTGCCCTATACACTTTATAAAACTCACTCGGGAGTCCGTCTGTGCCCGGGGTCTTGCAGGTGGACAATCGTTTCACTACCTCCTCTAGTTAATCCAGTGTAATAGGTGTGTCCAGCTCCTCCCTCTCTTCATCACTAATCCTGGGTAGTTCTATGTCTTCCAATGTGTTTCTGATCTCTGCCTCATTTCCTCCCCCTTTGTCCTCATACAGTGCTCTATAATAATCAAAGAAGGCTTCATTAACTCCTTCTTGGGTGTCTACCTCCTCCCCGTCCTCTCTAGCTATCATCCTGATCGGGGGCCTGGGGGTTTCTCTCTTATATAGCCATGTCAGTAGGTGGCCAGTTTTGTCTCCACCCGCATGCTGCCTCTCAACATATTTTCTGTAGTTAAGGTTACAGAGCCTCTCCCAAAGCTCCGAACACCGCTGCTGCAGCTCGAGTACTAAATCTGCGTCCCCTCCTGCCCTGCTGCATTCGCGCTCCAGTTGTCTCTCCGCCTTCTCTAGCTCTGTCAGGAACCCACCCTGCAGGCCCCTTGACTTGGAAATGGCGTCACCCCGCAATACAACCTTGAATGCCTCCCAAAGTGTACCAGCCGAATCTACACTGCCCGTGTTCACCTCAAAGTACTGCTTAATCGCTTCCCTGATGTCCTCCCTGAAGACCGAGTCCCTAAGCGCCTCCGCACGGAGGCGCCATGTAGGTATCCGCGCACGAGGGCGGCCACACTGCCAAGTCAACACCAAGGGCGAGTGGTCCGACAGGACCCTCGCTCTATATTCAATTTGAGTGGTCGCCATCACCACCTCTGACGTGGCAAAGAAATAATCCAATCTCGTGTGTAAGTGCTGTGGGGCAGAGTAGTGAGAATACTGCGAGGCATTCGGGTGCTTCAGTCTCCAAGCATCCGCCAGCCCAAAGTCGCCCAGCAATGTCTGTAATACTCTGGCCGCCGGGGTGGGCCGATCAATCTTACCGTCGGACCTGTCCGCCCTTGGGTCGAGAACACAGTTAAAGTCCCCTCCCCAGATAATCGCTCCCCCCACACACGTGCTCAGTCGAGTGCATAGGGTTCTGAAATATGCAGCAGCATTCTGGTTGGGAGTATATGTGTTAATAATGCAAACCTCTCTGTTCTCTACCAGGGCTCTGAGCATGACCAGCCTGCCCTCCGTGTCCACCACCTCCCGTGTGACTCTGAGCGGAACGTGCAGTGCCACCCAGATTAGCACTCCCCTGGCATAGGCAGAGTACGGGGAGCCCACCACCGTGCCACTCCACTTTTTCCCCACCAGTTCCAACTTGTGTCGGGTCAGGTGTGTTTCTTGCAGCAGTGCGACGTCAATCCTCTGTCTTTTGAGGTACAACATGACTTTGTTCCTTTTTAAATAACTATTAAGTCCCCTGACATTCCAGGTGACAATCTTAAGGTCTCCCATGGCAAATACGTATCTTCCTGCCTCCCATGTAGTGGTTCCCAACTGCCCACGCGACACAGATGGTGTCCCGGTCCAGTAGCTCCTCATATAAGCTCAAACTCCCTTTAACTATACACACAACAAAACCCCTACTTCCCTCCCCTCCCCCCTCCCGTACCTTCCCCAACATCACACACCCCAACTGCTGCCCAGCTCCAGCCTCAGAGCTCAGGCACCCCCACATCTACCTCCGCAAGCACCGGTCGGTGCACGGAGCCCAGTAGGGTGAGGTCACCCTAGTGGCCACCCACCTAAAACTATCGTGGGGTAGAGAGTATCGCCCTGTAAGGCTCCCGGTCAAACAAACATTAATACAGTGTCCTCGACAAATAGTGCAATCATCTGACCTTCTTTACCGAAGGTGTCGCACCGACTATATTCAAGTCCCACGAACCACGCCATCTTGCGACGCCATTTTACGCCTCCCGTGTCTCTTCCGAGCCCTTTCTGGGCCGAACTTCTGATTCCTGGGGGCATCCTTGCGCATCGAGCCATCCCATGGCATCCTCCGGGGTCTCAAAAAACAAAGTTTTATGTGCATGAATGACCTTCAATTTTGCAGGATAAAGTAACATGTATTTGTGGCCCGCTTCTCTCAGCCTCCGCTTTACAGACCCAAAATTCATGCGACTACGCTGTACAGTCAAGGTATAATCTGGGTAAGCCGTGATGTTTGCCGCTCCTCTCGTGATCGTCCCTCCTTTACGGAAGTATTCCAGTATCCTCTCCCGGTCGCGGTAGTTGAGAATTTTGGTGATCATAGGCCTAGGCGGGTTCCCCGGAGGCGGCCTCCTCGTTAGGGCTCTATGTGCCCTTTCTACTGCAAATCCTTGAGATAGGGCCCCTCCAGGCATCTCCTGTAAGAACATGGATTCGATGAAATCCGTAGGGTCACGGCCCTCCAACCCCTCCGGTAGGCCCACGATGCGGATGTTGTTGCGACGGGCTCGTGCCTCTGCCTCCTCCGCTCTGCTCTCCAGGTTGCTCACCCTTTGTGTCAGGGCGTGCAGATCGGCCTTATGGGTGGCACAATCTGCAGTATTCGGGCCAACTTCTTTTTCGAGGGACTCCGTGCGCTCCGCCAGGGCCCTGACATCCTGTCGTAGCAAATTAACGTCCTCTTGGACCTCTCCAACCTTGAGGTCCAACGCCGTTTTTAGTTCAGTGACGGCCAGTTCCAGCTTAGATTCCCAGGCCGCCCTCAGATCCGCAATCGCCGCCAGGATTTCTTGGTTGGTGCACGAAGGCGTCGCGCTACTCGCAGCCAGCGCATCCTTACTTTTGGTAGTGTCCTGGCTCGGGGACGTCCTGGTAAAGTCGTCTAAGGTGGGCTGTTTCACCTTCGGTCGCACTGGCCTGCTCGACATGACTCAGAGAATCAACAAGCTGCTCAAGTAGCAAGTGTGCGTACAGTGTACCTTCACAGCTGGGCCACCGTGCAGCTCGCTTCTATTCCTGTCCCGGACCCTGGTCGGCCATTTTGAGTCGCCCTTTGTTCCCGGCGTCTTTTAACTCATCGTCAACGATCTCCGTCGCCGTTAATCCTGTGCCTTCCAGAAGTTCACAGTGCGTGGCCGACACCTTCACACACCAGCATGTGTATCGTCGGTGGTCAGTGGTCCGTCGTACCGCACATATTTGCCCGGAGCATTGTAGGATCTCGGGAGCTCCTCCAGAACGCGTCCTCCTACATGGCTCTCGTAGCCACGCCCCCCTTAATAATAATGTTCATGGTCTTATTGCAGCAAGCGCTAATGCTTATGTCTTTTTCCCCTTAGGGGCCGGGGTTCGGAATGCCGGAGATATGGCGCCGACCCGAAGTGAAACGTGCAGTTCCAGTAAATGACAGGTAAGTTCTGGATGAGCGTTCAGGTAATGTCTTTGCATTCGCTCATTCAATGTCTTTGTCTTTTTTCCCCATAGGGGCCGGGGTCCGGAATGCCAGGAAGCGGCAGGACCCGAAATAAAATGGGAATGACCCAACAGGTAAGTCTTAGAAGGAAACTGAGCCTTTCCTATTCCCTTCCTTCTCTCACCTTGTCTTCTTGTCTTTTTCTCTCTAGGCTCTGAGAAGTGGGTGCAGATCCGGATGATCGCTGCTGAAGATGGAGGCGCCCAGGAAAGGTGAGTGAAATGCAGCGCTGCAGCGATTGAAGCGAAATGCTTTTAAAATGATGTCTTCCCTTTCAGGATTGTCGGTGTGATGTCTCCGTGATGCAGCTTTAGTTGGTAAGGTCTTCTTTCTCACCGATTCTCTCTTATCTCCCTTTGCAGGCGACCCAGGATGCTGACAGGCGTGGCTGAAGTCCAGATGCAGGAGCTGACACGGTGAGCGTCCAGCTGCGAGGAGCAGAACACGAAGCGTGAGTTGCTGATCGGGCATGGTTTAAATAGCTTTGGAAGAAGTTCCAGGCATGTATCCTTCCACCGATCAGGTATGTATCCTTCCCCGACCACACCCAGGTGGAAAGTAGTCCCACAGGTAAAGTAGTTCCATTCAGGCCTCAAGAGGGCCTGGATGTAGCAGCATGGTCTGCATCAGGTAAGTGCACATTAAAACACTTGAACACATGTCTAGCTTTATGAGCCTGGCGCCTAAGGCGCCAGGACAGGGGTCCAACATGAGCCTGGCGCCTAAGGCGCCAGGACTGTGTCCAAAGGGCCCCAGCTTGGGCCCGCTGGCACTTCCCTGGGGGGAATGATGCCTGCCTCTGGGGTTGCTGGGTCGGACCTGGCTCCTTGGAGGTAGGCATCATGACAGAGAACTTGCAGATTACGAGGCATTGTCCGGTGAGTGCACATGCATGTGTGTGTCATCCATGTGCATGGTGTGTGTGGGAGGGCTTCTGTTTGGGTGCCAGGTGAGGGTGTGTGTGCCTGAGTGGTTTGGGTCACCCATGAGCCTCATCCTATACATTCTGCGCACCAGCATTTGGGTATAGCAGCATCCCTTCTGCCAACATTAGACATCCAGCCCAACACCACGCCAGTTGCCCTTGAAGTGTCATCTTGCCACAACATTGTTGCTTATTTACCTCTGTTTATTCAGGCAGATTGTTTGCATACCACCACTTTTACTCGGGATTTCTCAGTCCTATTGTCACATGTCTGACATGGCTATGGTACAGTGGACTGGCTTTGTTTCCTGGACATGATTTGTTTAGACATGTCCCTGTGCTATAGGACCATTTTGGACTGGCAGCTCCAGCTTAAACATTTGAACCATTTCAATGAAAAAATCAATTTCATGAGCAAACTGGACTGAATGAACAATTGGTGACCTCCTCTCCCTCTTCACTTTATGGCTAGGGTACATGCCATCTGTGTGATGGCATGTGTATTTGACCTGCCAATCACTGGCCAATGTGTGATGCCACTGTTAGGCAGCATGCAGCAAATGTGTTCATCTTCCATCTTGGTGTCATCAATGTGTGCCATCTGCCTACCCTTCACACGCAGTGACGGTGCATGCATGGGAGGGTTTTAGTCATGTGGGACATGTGTCAATCAAGTACTGTTTCTGTAGCCTCTCAGCCCTAATTGTGTGCCGTAGTGCTAATGCCTGTTTCCATTTGTTTTCTTTTATGTCTTTGCAGGGGATGACGCACTTGATACTGCTGGGGTTGTGGAGATGGTGCAGACCCAGGAGGGGTCTGAGGGCCGACCGACCACCAGTGAGGGACGTGGTGTGGTGGTGGGTGAGAACCCACAACTGCTGCAGGTCGTGCTCTCAAGGGGTGTCTCTGGCTGCACCTCCCCCGAGCTGTATTCAGGTGTCGATTCGGATGATGAGACCTATGTGCCGTCGCAGGTGAGTGTTCCTGGGAGGGATTCTGTTCTGTCCGACCCACCTGCACCAGGGTTAGAACCCTCAATGGGGATGTCAGTGTTGGCAGGTACGCCTTTGGTAGTTACGGATGCAGGGCACACTCCGCGACATCTGATCCTGTTCCTGGGCCAGCAGATCAGAGGGGGAATGCAGTCCTGCAGCCTCAGGCAGTGCCGGCACAGTAAGGCGCAGTTCGCCTTGCCCCAGACAGGTGTGGTACCCGCCGACGTGGTGCCATCCGCCACCTGGCAATACTGCATGGGAGCAATCCATATACGGTATGGCAACCCAACAGGCAGCATCATCAGAGATGATGGCTCAGGCCATGGATAGGGTGGCCACTTCCATTGTCCCCCCACGAAAGGCTGATGGAGCGACTACAGCAGGCAACAGACTCCATCTGCCAGTCACACAGGGGGGACATGTTGGCGTCCGACAGGGACAGGCGGGCGGCACTGGCGACTCTGCGGGAAGCCATTTCCATAGAGTCCCAGGGCCACAGGGAAGCCCTGAGGGTGGAACTCCTTCACCTCAGGACGACTCTTGTTGAGCTTGAGGCTTCAACAAACAGAAGGACGGAACAGCAGCTGGAGCGTCTCACACGTACGCTCTCAGCTGAGATGCAGGCAACTAGGGCGGAGGTCCGGGCATCCCGTGAGTAGTTGGAGGGAGACCTCCGCACAATTATACTCCAGAACGAGACCTACCACACCCGCATGCTTGCTGCCATGGAGGAACGGACTAGGGCTTTGAGTGGGCTGCCTCCCATAGTGCCACCACCTCCTGATGCAGCTGCAGAGGGTGAGGAGAGCGACAGCAGTGATTCTCCCACAATAGGGTAGCCGTGTAGGCCATGAGCCCATGGAGGTGTTTTTTTTCCGCAAGATCCACACAGGTGGGTTTTGGTGTGCACCCTGTCCTAGGACCTCCTGGGTGGCCTCCCCCACTCCCCCCCCCCCCCCGGGCCCATTAATGGCCATTTTTGATTTTTTTTTTTTTTTTTTTTTGGGACAGTGTGTTGCCTTGTGTGGCTCCCGTGGGCATACGCTGCATTGTGGCTGGGCACATGCAGGCTTGTCATGAATTTGGTTCAGATGCTTGGGTTTTTGTGACACACACACCTCCTTCTTCCCGTTTCCATGGGCTTGCAAAGGGTGTGCCCAAGTGACATTGACGTACATGGTGACATTGGACTGTTATGACTATAAACAAAACTTTACTGAATCTCATTCAGAGAGAGCCCGTGTGAGGATTACATAGAAACAAAAAGGTCTCTCACCTAGGAAATGGAACAAGGGATGATGAGGTTCGATGACAAATAGAATTCCCCCCGAGAAACTCCCAGTGAACCGGCACAAAGGCCAGGGCAGAGGAAGGTTCCCAGGGAAACCCTCTTGGGGAATAAAACCCTGTGGAGCTGCTAGAGAACGTAGACTCCTTGAGAAGTCCCGTGGAGTAGGTGAAGCTATCCCGGGAGTTTCGGAGATGACTGGTCGTGTCTTTAGAAGATCGGGGCCAGAGCAACAATGCCAGGCCGGCTGATGAAAGACAGAGAGACAGAATGATTAGTCTTAAAGTTGCCTAGACATTAGATAGATTACCCCTGAAGCAGGAATCTTACCAAAGGATCCGTTGGTAACACGGCCTTGAAATGTGAATAGTAGATGACCAGGGATGGAACAAGAGACTGGGCACGCTAGACAAAGCAGAGCAAGGCACAAGGATGGTAAACACACAAACGAAAGGAAAACTCGGAGCCACCTGTAATCAAGGATAAGACCTGAAGGCAATCTTACCGAGAATGACCAGAAACCCTCTCCATATTTAGAGGTAACAGATGTCCAGAAGGAATGAAGTCAAAAGGTGGTGGATCTGAGTTATAAACAAAAACTAAACTAAGAATCCACAGGTGAAGAGACCAAAATCCCTCTTAATGCTCCAAACTAAACAAGTGCCTACCACTAGGGAACCAAGCCGGTAGGAGACGGTGACAGGAAACAACTTCTTCAACGATTAGTAGCTGGGAACTCACGAGACTGAAAGGCACCGAGACGTCCTAAACCACAATCACACATCAAAAACAAAGGTCTGTAAAGATCAAAAAGGAGCACAGTCGTAATGATTAGAAGCTAACAAAGGCAAGGCTGAAGAGAGGGAGTAAGAGATTCCCTAACACGAACTCACGTAGCGTTCGCCAGCTCCTTGGAGAGTAGCAACGCGTCCTCGTTCGGGATGAGCAGGTTGATAAGCCGTCGGCATTCCGTCCCGGAGACATCGCAAAGCATGATGGGGCGCAACGACTAGACCGCTACACACACGGTAGCGGTCCGCGAGGTCCGCCATGTTGGAAACAGGCATGTCCGTGCAACCCGCCATGTCGAAGTCAGGCATCGCACTGTGGGCAACGCGATTAGCCGTGACAGTATGCCCCCCCTTAGGGTTGGCACCTCCCGGCTTGCCTGGATGTTTCGTATGAAATCTTTTAATCAGCCGAGGAGCGTGGATGGCAGATACTGGTTCCCAGGTACGATCAGCGGGCGAGTACCCCTTCCAATCAATTAGGTACTGCAGACGACCCCGGTGATATCGGGAGTCGCAAATTTCTTTGACTTCAAATTCAGGCCCTGAATTGGGAATTATGGGCGCAGGACAGTCTGTAACCGTGGGATGGAAGGCACTGCGATTATCGGGCTTCAATTGTGACACATGAAAAACTGGGTGTATTCTTGACCAGGAATTAGGTAAACAGAGTTTGAAAGCCGCGGAACCTATGGCGGCGATTACTCGGAAGGGACCAAAATATCGAGGAGAGAGTTTAGACGGAACCAGATGTCTAGGTAGAAACCTTGAAGAAAGCCATACCCGATCTCCGGGTTTGATGACAGGTGCTGGGGTGCGGTGACGATCAGCGAAGTATTTTCTCCTGTCCTGGGAATGTCGTAGAGCGATAACCGCGGAGCGGTGTCCTTGACGGATTTGTTCCATTAGTTTGTTTAAGTCTGGGAATTTAGTGTCAGACCTCTTCATAGTGGGAAAAGATGTTGGACTGAACCCAAAAGAGCACTGAAAAGGAGACGTATGAATGGCCGAATGGTAAGAGTTATTATACGCGAACTCAGCTAGGGGCAGGAGGTCCTTCCAATCGTCCAGAGCCGCCGAGATGTAATTTCTGAGGTATCCTTCTAATGTTTGATTTAGTCTTTCTGTTTGACCATTCGATTGGGGGTGGTAGCCAGAACTAAGAGCCCTGGATACCCCCAGAAACCGACAAACGAGTTTCCAATATTGGGACGTGTACTGTGGACCTCTGTCCGATATGATTGTTTCAGGTAGGCCATGAAGGGTAAAAACATGTCTGATGAAAATACGTGCCATTTGAGATGCAGAGGGAATCCCAATCAAGGGAACAAAATGCGCCAGTTTTGTCAAGGTGTCAATAGTGACCATAATAGTAGTATAGCCCTGAGATTGGGGCAGATCTACGATGAAGTCTGTGGTTATTATTTGCCATGGACGGGAAGGCAAGGGCATTCTGACCAGTTCTCCCAAGGGTGTTTGCCTGGGTATCTTATTTTGTAAGCACGTGGGACATGAGCTCACATATTCCTTGGTGTCCCTTCGAACAGCAGGCCACCAAAAGAAACGTGAAACAAGATCCAATGTGGAGGTGAAGCCTCGATGTCCTGCTATCTTGGATTTATGGCACATGTCCAAAACCTCCTTCTGAAGAGGACGAGTCGGAATGTAGGCCCTTTGTTCCATGAAATAACATCCATCCTCCTCTACCAGAACTGATTGGTTAGACAATGAAAGTGACTTCTTTGCAATGGAATCAGATTGAGCTCTAAGGCGAGACAGGAAATCTGGAGCTGCCACCAATCCCATGGTTAATGGTGGAAATATAGGTTCTGATCTGAAAGGACTGTCAATAGGATGGTCCTTGCGAGACAAGGCATCAGCTCTTAGATTCTCCCTTCCCGGAAAAAACGAAAACGTAATCCTGAAAGGAGAAAAAAAATGAGCCCATCTTGCCTGACGACTGTTACAGGTCTGAGCATATTGAAGAATTCGGAGATTATGATGGTCTGTCCTTACTTCGACCGAGAATTTGGCTCCTAAAAGTAAATGTCGCCATTCCTCAAAGGCTCGCTTGATGGCGAGAAGTTCCTTCTCCACGACCGTGTAGTTGATCTCAGAGGGCAAAAGAGTTTTGGAAAGAAATGCAACAGGTCTCTCCTGCTCAAGGTCGTCCGGTTGTAGTAGGACGGCGCCTAAAGCATGTTGGGAGGCATCAGTCTCCACGATGAATCTTCGGTTTTGGTTCGGCGTTAGAAGAATCGGTGCTGATGTAAATAACTTCTTAAGTCTGTCAAAGGCTTGATTGGTAGCTGCCGACCAGACAAACATGACTCCTTTCTTAAGAAGATTGGTAAGTGGCTGAGTAAGTTTTGAGAATTCAGGTATGAATCTCCGATAGAAATTCGCGAACCCTATAAAGCGTTGAATTTCTTTAACAGACGCGGGTGTAGGCCAGTCTCGTACAGCCAAGACTTTTTCTGGGTCCATTGCTATCCCCTTGGCGGATAAAACGTATCCCAAGTAAGTTACTTTGGGTTGATGAAATGAACACTTCTCGGGGTTGCAGAACAAATGATTTTGTGGTAGACGTCGAAGCACCTCTTGAACGTGCGGTATGTGGTCTTGTATGGAGGAGGAAAAAATCAAAATGTCATCCAAGTACACCACCATACTGTGTAAGAGAAGGTCAGAAAAAAGATGATCCATAAAGCGTTGGAAAACAGCAGGGGCGTTGGATAGCCCAAACGGCATGACCCTGTACTGATAATGCCCAAACGGCGTTCTAAAAGCCGTCTTCCATTCGTCCCCGGGCTTTATCCGTATCAGGTGGTATGCTCCTTTTAAGTCCAACTTTGTATATATAGTAGCCCCTTTAACTGCTTCAAGGATGTCAGGGATGAGTGGCATGGGGTATTTGTCGGGCACAGTGATCTTGTTCAAACCGCGGAAGTCTATACAGGGTCGTAATTCCTTAGAATTCTTCTTGGCTATAAAGAACAAAGAGGCGGCAGCTGGGGATGTAGATTCTGTTATCAGTCCATTCATTAAATTGGAGCGAAGATACTCACGTAGAACCTCTTTTTCCGTGTTAGACAGAATATACATACGGCCAAAGGGAAGCGGTTGATCAGGTATCAAATCTATAGCACAGTCGTCTCTCCTGTGGGGAGGCAACTGGTTAAACTCCGAGGATAGAAATACGTCCTGAAAACTCTCGTAAACTTCAGGGAGGCCTGCGATCTGATTGAGAGAATGTACCCCTTTTGTATTGTTCGAGGAAGGAGAAGATTCTATGGCGACCCTTTGGTGATTTCCTATGCAGTGTGTCAGACAGAACTCCGAACCAAGAAAGAAGGACCCAGCGGTCCAGTTGATAAACGGATTATGTTTCCTGAGCCAAGGTAATCCTAAGATTACCGGATGGTGAGCTGCTCGTATGATATCTAGAGTTAGAATCTCCTGATGGGTAGAAATGGACATTTGGATTGCTGCGGTCTGTTCTTTGATGGGACCCGAGATCAGCGGGCTTCCATCCACACTTTCAACAGGGATCGGTTCCTCTTTAGGGAAACGTGGAATCTTTAAAGAAGCAGCCCAGTGGTCGTCCACGAAATTACCCGCAGCCCCACTATCAATTAGGGCCGGAACGTCCTGTAAGATGAGACTTCCTATCGTGAAGGAAACCTTTAATACCAACATATTGGTGGTTGAAAGGTTGGTGCAATAGAAAGAATGTGAAGTATATGAGGAACCTTGATCAGACTTAGGTTCCCGGATCGTGGTTCCTCTTACGACCGGGCGTTGGCGTTTCCCGACCGCCGAACTGGAGCAATAGGACATTCTTGGACAGAGTGGGAGTTGGCGCCACAGTACATACACAGTCCCAGGCTTCGTCTGCGATTTCTCTCCTCTGGACTCAAAGGTCCACGAGACGCTGAACCAAGTTGCATAGGTTCCTCTGTTGGCGGGGGTTTAGAGGCTGAGGGGACAAAGGATGTCCTTGCGAACCTACCCTTTCTCCTTTCAGTCATCCTCTCCTTCATACGATAATCGATCTGCATCACTAGGGCGATGAACTCTGTGAGAGTGGTGGGACGTGGAACTCTGGAGACCTCGTCCTTGAGATCTTCTGATAATCCCCTCCTAAATAATGTGACCTGCGCATCGTCCGACCATGTGGTCTCACTGGCCATTTGTTTAAATTTTGTGATATACGCCAGTATGTCCAGATTGCCCTGCTTGAGATCCAATAGATGTTCTTGTGAAGCAACCCTGATCTCCTGTCGCCCAAACATAGTACGAACGCTATTGCAGAAGGCTGTGTAGGAGTCCAATAACGGGTTATTATTTGTAACTAAAGGAGTAACCCAAGCCAATGCGGGTCCTACCATCTGAGATACCATGTAGCCAACCCGATCCCGGTCCGTATGAAAGAAATGTTCTTTAAATGCGAATTGCACCGCACATGCCTCAAGGAACTCCTTCACCCTATGCGGGTTTCCATCGAATTGCCCACCCGGAAGAGGTCCGGGAGGAACCTCGGAACAATGGGGGATGCGAGATATATTAGCTTGTTGTGCAATCTGTTGAGACGCATGCTGCTGCTGCTGTCTCAAGGAGGTGTTGTCTTGTTGCAATTGCTGAACTTCGTTAGTCAGGGATTGCACTGCAGCAATCAATTGTTGAATCTGCTGCTGCTGTGGATCCATTCTAGAATTATAGTCAAAATGTATTCCTCACCAGGGGCAAGTGAAAACAGTGTCACTTCTTATTTCGGGCGTTGCTAACTGTTATGACTATAAACAAAACTTTACTGAATCTCATTCAGAGAGAGCCCGTGTGAGGATTACATAGAAACAAAAAGGTCTCTCACCTGGGAAATGGAACAAGGGATGATGAGGTTCGATGACAAATAGAATTCCCCCCGAGAAACTCCCAGTGAACCGGCACAAAGGCCAGGGCAGAGGAAGGTTCCCAGGGAAACCCTCTTGGGGAATAAAACCCTGTGGAGCTGCTAGAGAACGTAGACTCCTTGAGAAGTCCCGTGGAGTAGGTGAAGCTATCCCGGGAGTTTCGGAGATGACTGGTCGTGTCTTTAGAAGATCGGGGCCAGAGCAACAATGCCAGGCCGGCTGATGAAAGACAGAGAGACAGAATGATTAGTCTTAAAGTTGCCTAGACATTAGATAGATTACCCCTGAAGCAGGAATCTTACCAAAGGATCCGTTGGTAACACGGCCTTGAAATGTGAATAGTAGATGACCAGGGATGGAACAAGAGACTGGGCACGCTAGACAAAGCAGAGCAAGGCACAAGGATGGTAAACACACAAACGAAAGGAAAACTCGGAGCCACCTGTAATCAAGGATAAGACCTGAAGGCAATCTTACCGAGAATGACCAGAAACCCTCTCCATATTTAGAGGTAACAGATGTCCAGAAGGAATGAAGTCAAAAGGTGGTGGATCTGAGTTATAAACAAAAACTAAACTAAGAATCCACAGGTGAAGAGACCAAAATCCCTCTTAATGCTCCAAACTAAACAAGTGCCTACCACTAGGGAACCAAGCCGGTAGGAGACGGTGACAGGAAACAACTTCTTCAACGATTAGTAGCTGGGAACTCACGAGACTGAAAGGCACCGAGACGTCCTAAACCACAATCACACATCAAAAACAAAGGTCTGTAAAGATCAAAAAGGAGCACAGTCGTAATGATTAGAAGCTAACAAAGGCAAGGCTGAAGAGAGGGAGTAAGAGATTCCCTAACACGAACTCACGTAGCGTTCGCCAGCTCCTTGGAGAGTAGCAACGCGTCCTCGTTCGGGATGAGCAGGTTGATAAGCCGTCGGCATTCCGTCCCGGAGACATCGCAAAGCATGATGGGGTGCAACGACTAGACCGCTACACACACTGTAGCGGTCCGCGAGGTCCGCCATGTTGGAAACAGGCATGTCCGTGCAACCCGCCATGTCGAAGTCAGGCATCGCACTGTGGGCAACGCGATTAGCCGTGACATGGACTCCCATTCGATGTGTGGGCAGTCTGTATGCAATACGGTGTATACATTCATAGTGCATATTGTTGTTGAATGGTACACTGCATGGTGTATTGATATGTGCCTCTGCATCCATCTCATCCTCCGAATTGCAGGTCCATTTCTCATGTCTTCACAAGGCGGTCCACCTTGAAACTGGAGTCCATGTTGTAAGCAGTGCACCTACACTCTTGCGTGGTGCTAACACTGTATACTTGGAAGTGTTCGAAGTGCTGGCATCATCAGGTAGTGAGGCTAGCAATTTTTTAAGTCTGTAATGTCATGTTTAAGGTAGGTTGGAGGTTGTGTAGGTGATTGGTATTCTTGGTAAGTATTTGGTAATGTGGGTTGTAGGTCCTGCATTACTGTGAGCATTTCATGTGTGGCCGTGTTTCCATTAGGGACACTGTAGCTGGTGACACTTGGGGCATGTTGTGGGGATTCATTTGTTTGCTCTCACATTGCATGACATGCCATGGTGTTGTAACGCTCACCTGATTCTCGCAGAGGCGCCGGTCTTGACTGGGCGACTACCGTATCTTCAAAGGTGATGTGTAGCACCCGGTTGGCTCTTTGGGCTGGACCTCTGTGCACTGTATGCCTGACTTCAAGAGTAAGATGTCTGCAGACAGAAAATATGGGATTAATGAACTGGGGTTATTGGGGTGTCCCTATCTCTTCCCTTTTTTGCTCTCCTGTAGACCCCCAAAGGTTAACGCTCTCACCTTAGGTAAGTGAATGCCGAGCTCTCCATCTGCCTCGGGGCAGGGTGCTGTAACCAGTTTCTTCACTGGATCGGTAGCGCAGGCCTCTTGACTTCAGAGGACTGCTGTCCGTCGTTTACTGCACGAACGGTAAGTTTCGAGTAATTCTATTGTCTTTAAAGTCTTTAGCAATGATGTCTCTTGTTTTGCAGGTTCCGGTGATGGCGGATGACGGGCTGAAGTGAGTTGAAGATGGAGTCCGTATGATGAATAGAAGCGCTTGGAAGCACGTAAGTAAGTGCTTGTTGCCTGCTTCACGATGCGCTCTAACTGTCTTTTATTTTGCAGGTACGAGTTCGGAGCGGCTGCAGGGTGCCGGAATACCCACTGGGGTTGATGTGGAAAGGAGTAATGGCACGTGAGTATCAAAGTTCCCCAATGTCTTTAAACGCACCTTGTTTTGTCTTTCAGATGCAGGATGCAGCGCCGAAGGCCTCCGGAGCGTGCGAAGAGTCGGTAAGCTTTTGTCTTTCAGATGCCGGAATGCAGTGTGAAGACCTCCGGAGCGCACGAAGAGTAGGTAAGCCTTTGTCTTTCAGATGCCGGAATGCTAACCTGTTCTTTCTTGTCTTTATAGGTGTTGCTGAAGACTGGATTCAGGATGGTAAGCCTTTTTCCTTAGGCCCAGGATCCGATGCAGAAGACACGATGAGCGTTCTGCTGCAGAGGATGAAGAATAACGCAAAGCAAGATTCATCCACCGGGTGTGGTTTAAATAGCCTCCTGTAGTGCTTAGGTGTCTCCTTCCACAGCCACGCCTAGGTAAGAAAAGAGTTCCTGCTTTCCAGAAGAGTTCCAGTGTTCTGAATCTAGGGAGTGGCTCCTGCCCCACCCAACAGGAAAAGTAGTTCCAAACAGAAGAGGATCAGAGGCTCAGCTGGCAGGCAAGTAAGCAGCATGGTCTGCTGCAGGTAAGTCCACCCAAGCATCATGAGCCCGGCGCTTCCAGCGCTGGGACTGGGCACATTTATGAGCCTGGTGCCACTGGCGCCAGGACTGGGTCCAGAAGGTCCCAATTGGGACTGGTTGGCCCTCGGAACCTGGGTTATGGATCTGCTTCCAAGGGAGTTGGGAAAACCCTGACCTTTTGGAAGCAGAGATCATGACAGTACCTCCCCTCAAGGCCCCTCCCAAACCGGGCTTCTCCGGGGGTTTTGGCTTGTCAGGAAATGTTCGGTGAAATCTTTTGATTAGGCGAGGAGCGTGGATATATTCAGCAGGTTCCCAGGATCTCTCTTGGGGGCCGTAGCCTTTCCAGTCAATTAGGTAAAATAGTTTAGATTTGGAGATCTTGGAGTCCAGAATGCTTTTGACTTCAAACTCGAGTTCTCCATCAACTAGGATGGGTTTTGGAGATTTAGTTAGTTGGGTTTGAGGTTGCACGGGTTTTAATAGAGAGACGTGGAAGACCGGATGTATCTTCATGTGAGGGGGCAAGTCCAACTTGACCGCTACTGGGTTTATTATGGTAGTGATGGAATAGGGACCAAGGTATCTTGGGTTGAATGTGCGTGGCCCTTTTAGAGGTAGATATTTGGTGGATAACCAGACTTGGTCCCCTACTTGATATTGAGGGGCTTCCTTCCGATGTTGATCTGCTCCTTTCTTGTATTGTTCTTTAGCCCTTTGAAGGTGAGAAACAGCTTCCTTAAAGGCTTGGGTGATTGTAGAATGCAGGTAGTCTACTGCTGGTGTTTCAAGATCTTGGAGGGGATACAACTCCGAGGTTCGAGGGTGACTGCCGTACAAAAGAAAAAACGGTGTTTTCCCAGTTCCCGAATGGACAGAGTTATTGTAGGCATATTCGGCTACCCAAAGGATGTCTTTCCAAGTTTTTTCAGTTTGTTGCAGCATGCAGCGTAAATACTGTTCCAGAGTTTGATTGGTCCTCTCGGTTTGTCCGTCGGTCTGAGGGTGGTGACTGGTCGATAGTCTCACATCAATTTGAGCCGACCGACAGCAACTTCGCCAAAAATGAGAAATAAATTGACTACCTCGATCCGAAATTAGAACCGAAGGAAAACCGTGTAGTCGGACGATGTTTTCGAGAAATTCTCGGGCCAGAGTTGCTGCTGTTGGCAAGCCTTTGAGCGGAATGAAATGCGCCATCTTGGAGAATAAGTCCACGATTACTAGAATCGTATTGTATCCGGAGCATGGAGGTAGATCGGTGATGAAGTCCATAGAAAGCGTATGCCAAGGGCGAGGTGGGATGTCAATAGGGCGTAAGAGGCCTGCTGGTCTTTCCTTTTGACTCTTGTTTTGGGCGCATACTCCACAAGACATTATAAAGTCTCTAATATCTTTTTTCCAAGACGGCCACCAGAAGTAGCGCTTGATCTTTTCTGAGGTCTTGGCCATACCGGGATGACCTTCCATTAAAGAATCGTGATAACAGGAGATTACTTTTTTCTGTAAATCTGTGCTGGGTAGGTATAATCGTTCTTGGAAATACAATAAGTTGTCCTTTACTGCAAAGTCCTTTCCCTGCAGATGCCAATTTTGTATGTCTGCTGGAGTTACAAGTTGCCTGGCTTTATCCTTAACTTCCTCTATGGATTCTGTGGCGATTACACCCAGAATTCTTTGTTCGGGAATGATTGGTACAGGTTTAGGGTTGATCAAGTGTTCTTCCACTCCCATCCGAGAAAGGGCATCAGCTTTACCGTTCTTTGTACCAGGTCGATAGGTAATTATGAAGTCAAACTCGGCAAAGAATAATGCCCAACGGAGTTGTCTAGAGGATTGGGCTTTTGCGGTTTTCAAATATTGCAGGTTTCGGTGATCCGTAATCACAGTAACGGTGTGTCGGGCCCCCAGCAGATAATGCCGCCAAGCCTTAAAGGCAGACTTGATAGCCAGAAGTTCCTTGTCAGTAATCGTGTAATTGATTTCAGGAGGCGAGAATTTGCGGGACCAAAATGCCACGGGATGCAACTGATTGGTTACCGGGTCCTTTTGTGATAGAACTGCCCCCATGGCAAGGATTGAAGCATCAGTTTCCACAATGTAGGGGAGTTCAGGGCAAGGGTGTTTTAAGATTGGTGCAGAGATAAATTTAGTCTTCAAATCCTGGAAAGCTTGTTCCGCCTCGGTAGACCATTCAAAACATTTGTTTTTCTTTAACAAGGCAGTGATGGGCTGGACTATTCGAGAGAATTCGGGGATAAACCTGCGGTAAAAGTTAGCGAAGCCTAACATGCTTTGCACACCTTTTACGGAGGATGGTGATGGCCATTTGAGAACTGCATCGACCTTCTTTGAATCCATACGTACTCCGCCAGGTGATAATATGAATCCCAAGAATTCAACTTCAGTCTTGTTGAAAACACATTTTTCCAACTTAGCGAAAAGTTTGTGTTGACGCAATCTTTCGAGGACCATTTTCACGTGTTTCCGATGTTCAGATTCCGATGAAGAATAAACGAGGATGTCGTCAATGTAAACAACAACACACACATCTATGAGCTCTCTGAGGACATCGTTCATAAAATATTGAAAGGCGGCCGGGGCATTGCAAAGTCCGAAGGGCATGACCTGATATTCAAATAGCCCATACTTGGTGCGGAAGGCAGTCTTCCATTCATCGCCCTCTTTTACTCGTACCAAGTGGTAAGCTCCTCTAAGATCCAGCTTTGTATATATGCATGCTTTTCTGACTTGGTCCAGGAGTTCAGGGATCAAAGGTAACGGATATCTATTCTTAACGGTGATCTGGTTCAGGGAGCGATAATCGATACAAGTTCTAAGGTCTCCTTCCTTTTTTGGAACGAAGAACAAAGCTGAAGATGCAGGGGACTTGGAAGGACGAATAAACCCATTCGCCAGGTATTGATCCAGGTATTGTCGAAGGTGAAGGTTCTCAGGCTCGGTGAGGGCATAAATTCTACTACAAGGAGGAGTAGATCCAGGTATCAGGTCTATCTGGCAGTCATAAGACCTATGAGGAGGTAGAGTGTTAGCCTGATCCTTCCGGAAAACATCTTGGTATTCAAGGTATTCGGGAGGTAACTGGGGAGTCTCTGAAGAAATTGCTGCCAGTGCAACACCAGGTGGAGGGTGACAAGTAGAGACACATTCTGGAAACTGGACCGTTCTTGCTCGCCAATCGATCAGAGGATTGTGTTTCTCTAACCAAGGTATTCCTAGAATAATCTGAAACTGAGGGGCCTTGATCACATCGAACACGATCTTCTCATGGTGTCCATCTTGACTTACTAGCGTCACCTCTTGAGTGGTATGCGTTACTGGCCCGGAGGCTATCTCCGTACCATCCACTGTAGTAATGATGTCCTTTACAGCCTTGGGACAAAGAGTTAGATTCATCCTCAAAACCATTTCATGATCCACATAATTGCCGATGGCACCGCTGTCGACGTAAGCTTCAATTGCATGTAATTGATCCGGATTATCAGGGCTAATGAGGACCATAGGTATCACGAAATGCGAGGTCACAGAACTGGTTTTCACGCTCGGCAAGAGGACCTCTATTCTTGTCGGGCGAGGTCGTTTCCCTGCTCAGAGTTTGTAACTTTGGTAACTGCAGCTCCTACTGCCTTCTTGGCAGGTTTCACCGGACAGTCTCGAAGAAAGTGCCCTGAGTTTCCGCAATATAGGCATAATTGCAACTGTTTTCTCCTTTCCCGCTCCTTTTGTGTTAGAGGACCTTTCAGACCCCCGATTTGCATGGGTTCCCCGGAGTCTACTCCTTTGGAAGGAGTTGGCGGTTTGGAAAATACTCGAGCATCAAACTTGGAACTGTCGGCCTTCCTGTTCTGCAGTCTATGATCTATTTGAACGACCAAGTCTATATAACCCGAACAGTCTTGTGGGGGATTCACTACTTGGGCTAAAACGTCTTTGAGCTCTCCACGTAGATCTCTGTAAAACAGCGTAATCCTTTTGTCCTCAGGCCATTCAGTTTCCACTATTAGTCTATTGAAAGATGCAATATAAGCCAAAAGGTCTTGATTACCCTGTCGCAACGAAAGAAGCTCATTGTCCAAGGCCTGCCCCTGTGAATGTCTTGCGAACAGTTTTTCCATACTAAACTGAAAGGCTTGAAAATCATGGAGAACCGGATCATCTTGATTAACTAGAGGGATCGACCAGTCTGCCGCATTGCCACTAAGGTACGAAAGTACAAAAGCTACTTTAGCTTGATCAGTTGGAAAGGCTGCTGGCCGGCATAAGAAGTGCAACCGGCACTGATTGATAAATACTGCAAACCTCTTTGGGTCACCAGAAAATCGTTCGGGCGGAGCCAGAGGTACATTCCCAGGTAGGTTGATCTGCACTGGATTCATAGAGGATGTTGAAGGAAGATTTGCCCCTGATGCGGGTAACGGGGTTTGTCCGGCTTGTGACTGTATCAATTGTCTAGCAAGACCGTCTATTCTCTCCTTGGAAATAATTAGTTCCCTTCTTAGAGCATTCGTTTCCTGACGAGCTGCATGCACTTCTGCCCTTAGTTCCCCAAGTAACCGGGCTAGATGGTCAGTATCCGAGGTTTCCATAGCGCCTGGGCGAGAGTTTTGCGGTAGGCTTTGCGTTCTGTAACGCTCACCTGATTCTCGCAGAGGCGCCGGTCTTGACTGGGCGACTACCGTATCTTCAAAGGTGATGTGTAGCACCCGGTTGGCTCTTTGGGCTGGACCTCTGTGCACTGTATGCCTGACTTCAAGAGTAAGATGTCTGCAGACAGAAAATATGGGATTAATGAACTGGGGTTATTGGGGTGTCCCTATCTCTTCCCTTTTTTGCTCTCCTGTAGACCCCGAAAGGTTAACGCTCTCACCTTAGGTAAGTGAATGCCGAGCTCTCCATCTGCCTCGGGGCAGGGTGCTGTAACCAGTTTCTTCACTGGATCGGTAGCGCAGGCCTCTTGACTTCAGAGGACTGCTGTCCGTCGTTTACTGCACGAACGGTAAGTTTCGAGTAATTCTATTGTCTTTAAAGTCTTTAGCAATGATGTCTCTTGTTTTGCAGGTTCCAGCGATGGCGGATGACGGGCTGAAGTGAGTTGAAGATGGAGTCCGTATGATGAATAGAAGCGCTTGGAAGCACGTAAGTAAGCGCTTGTTGCCTGCTTCACGATGCGCTCTAACTGTCTTTTATTTTGCAGGTACGAGTTCGGAGCGGCTGCAGGGTGCCGGAATACCCACTGGGGTTGATGTGGAAAGGAGTAATGGCACGTGAGTATCAAAGTTCCCCAATGTCTTTAAACGCACCTTGTTTTGTCTTTCAGATGCAGGATGCAGCGCCGAAGGCCTCCGGAGCGTGCGAAGAGTCGGTAAGCTTTTGTCTTTCAGATGCCGGAATGCAGTGTGAAGACCTCCGGAGCGCACGAAGAGTAGGTAAGCCTTTGTCTTTCAGATGCCGGAATGCTAACCTGTTCTTTCTTGTCTTTATAGGTGTTGCTGAAGACTGGATTCAGGATGGTAAGCCTTTTTCCTTAGGCCCAGGATCCGATGCAGAAGACACGATGAGCGTTCTGCTGCAGAGGATGAAGAATAACGCAAAGCAAGATTCATCCACCGGGTGTGGTTTAAATAGCCTCCTGTAGTGCTTAGGTGTCTCCTTCCACAGCCACGCCTAGGTAAGAAAAGAGTTCCTGCTTTCCAGAAGAGTTCCAGTGTTCTGAATCTAGGGAGTGGCTCCTGCCCCACCCAACAGGAAAAGTAGTTCCAAACAGAAGAGGATCAGAGGCTCAGCTGGCAGGCAAGTAAGCAGCATGGTCTGCTGCAGGTAAGTCCACCCAAGCATCATGAGCCCGGCGCTTCCAGCGCTGGGACTGGGCACATTTATGAGCCTGGTGCCACTGGCGCCAGGACTGGGTCCAAAAGGTCCCAATTGGGACTGGTTGGCCCTCGGAACCTGGGTTATGGATCTGCTTCCAAGGGAGTTGGGAAAACCCTGACCTTTTGGAAGCAGAGATCATGACAGGTGTGTTGTGTGGCCGTGCCGGGGAGGGGTTGGGTGACATGGCACTGTTTTCATGTAGTATTTTGCAAGTGGGTATTCATTTCTGCAGCATGGAAGTGTGTCTTTTGATGACACTGCATTGGTGGTGTTTGTGTAGGTAGGGATGCACACATTGTGACACTTCCACATGAACAATCTCAGGCTGTCATGGTTCTGACAGTTGACTGTCCCTTTGTTGGTCATAATTGTCAGGTCGAGTCATCATTGCTTATCAGATGGTATGTGCCAGGGCTGTGTGCACTCCACAGGGGTGTGATTTCTATCTGAAGTAATTAGCCACCAGCTGCGTACGGGCTGCCTCACCCCGTGCCCTCTCCGCTCCCATGCGCAGCGGGCGTGCATGTGGTTGCAGATGTGGGGCACCACCATGTCCACAGCCAGGCCCCGGCGTGTTGCAACATTGTGCAGGACACATGCTGCCACTATGATCCTGCACACTACTGGGGGCGCATATAACAGCTGCCCGCCAGAACGGTCAAGGGAGCGAAAGCGTGACTTGAGCACTTCGAATGTGCGCTCCACTATGCCCCGGGTTGCAATATGGGCTGTGTTGTATCTTACCTCGGGAGGCGTGATGGGGTTCCGAATTGCCGTCATCATGTGGGTGCTCAGAGGGTAGGCACTGTCCCCTGGTGAGGAGGTGATGGGTATCATTAGTGGGGTAATGACATAACTCTGCATCTGACATGTATCGCCATGCCGGCCAGCTTCTAGGTCCCGGCTTAGGATAGACATTCGGTAAATGAAGCTGTCGTGGGTGGACCCTGGATAGTTGGCATATACTGAGGTGATGATTCCCTTGGCATTACATACTACCTGCACATTGATGGAATGCCAGTGCTTGCGGTTCATATAGATGTGCTCAGATGCCCTGGGGGGACGTAGTGCCACATGGGTGCAGTCAATGGCACCTAGCACTTTGGGGAATTGTGCCACACCGTAGAAATCGAGGGCGGTAGCCTGCCTTTCTGCAGGTGCCCTGGGAAGGTATATGTGCCTACGGACTGATGGGCGTGCAGTGATGATGTTCAAGACCTGGTGTAGGCAGTGTGACTGCGTGGCCTGTGACACCCCACCCACTATGGCACTTGTCCGCTGAAATGATCCGGTGGCCAAGAAGTGCAGTACATTGAAGACCTTCTCCAGGGGGCTGAGTGCTTGGGAGCACAGGGTGGGTGATGTGAGGTCATCCTCCCACTCACTGACCAGGTCCACTATTATGTGTGGTGGAAACCTGTACCTCCCATACACCTGGTCATCAGGCATCCCAAAAAGGCTGGTTCTGGGAGTGAAAATTCGGGCCCTCAGTATCCTCCTCCTCCTCCTTTGGTAACCCACGGCCACTGCTGCTAGGAACGGTTTATTCATCCTGGCGTCTGAGCTTGTTTGTTGTTTGCGCACACTTTTATGCTGCGCGGGTCGACGTATGCCTGCTTCATGCTGGTGGAGGCTGCCTCTGCACTGCTGGGGGGTGGGGGTGGTGGAAGACATGAGTTGGACATGAGTGGGGGCCTGGTGGAGGGTGCCCCTGCACTGCTGGGGGGTGGGGGTGGTGGGAGACATGAGTGGGGGCCTGGTGGAGGGTGCCCCTGGATGCTGTGGGGTGGGATGATAGGGGACATGAGTGGGGGCCTGGTGGAGGGTGCCCCTGGATGCTGGGGGGTGGGGATGGTGGGAGACATGAGTGGGGGCCTGGTGGAGGCTGCCCCTGCACTGCTCGGGGGTGGGGGTGGTGGGAGACATGAGTTGGACATGAGTGGGGGCCTGGTGGAGGGTGCCCCTGCACAGCTGGGGGGTGGGGGTGATGGTAGACATGAGTGGGGGCCTGGTGGAGGCTGCCCCTGCACTGCTGGGGGGTGGGGGTGATAGGGGACATGTGTGGGGGCCTGGTGGAGGGTGCCCCTGGATGCTGGGGGGTAGGGGTGGTGGGAGACATGAGTGGGGGCCTGGTGGAGGCTGCCCTGCACTGCTGGGGGGTGGGGGTGATGGTAGACATGAGTGGGGGCCTGGTGGAGGCTGCCTCTGCACTGCTGGGGGGTGGGGGTGATAGGGGACATGGGTGGGGGCCTGGTGGAGGGTGCCCCTGGATGCTGGGGGGTGGGGGTGGTGGGAGACATGAGTGGGGGCCTGGTGGAGGCTGCCCCTGCACTGCTGGGGGGTGGGGGTGGTGGGAGACATGAGTTGGACATGAGTGGGGGCCTGGTGGAGGCTGCCCCTGCACTGCTGGGGGTGGGCGTAATAGGGGACATGAGTGGGGGCCTGGTGGAGGGTGCCCCTGGATGCTGGGGGGTGGGGGTGGTGGGAGACATGAGTGGGGGCCTGGTGGAGGGTGCCCCTGCACTGCTGGGTGGTGGGGGTGGTGGGAGACATGAGGGGGGCCTGGTGGAGGGTGCCCCTGGATGCTGGGGGGTGGGGGTGGTGGGAGACATGAGTGGGGGCCTGGTGGAGGCTGCCCCTGCACTGCTGGGGGTGGGGGTGGTGGGAGACATGGGTGGGGGCCTGGTGGAGGCTGCCCCTGCACTGCTGGGTGGTGGGGGTGCAGGGAGACATGAGTTGGACATGAGTGGGGGCCTTGTGGAGGGTGCCCCTGCACTGCTGGGGGGTGGGGGTGGTGGGAGACATGAGTGGGGGCCTGGTGGAGGGTGGCCCTGCACTGCTGGGGGGTGGGGGTGATGGTAGACATGAGTGGGGGCCTGGTGGAGGCTGCCCCTGCACTGCTGGGGGTGGGGGTGGTGGTAGACATGTGTGGGGGCCTAGTGGAGGGTGCCCTGCACTGCTGGGGGTTGGGGTGATAGGGGACATGAGTGGGGGCCTGGTGGAGGGTGCCCCTGGATGCTGGGGGTGGGGGTGGTGGGAGACATGAGTGGGGACCTGGTGGAGGCTGCCCCTGCACTGCTGGAGGGTGGGGGTGATAGGGGACATGAGTGGGGGCCTGGTGGAGGCTGCCCCTGCACTGCTGGGGGTGGGGGTGGTGGGAGACATGAGTTGGACATGAGTGGGGGCCTGGTGGAGGGTGCCCCTGCACTGCTGGGGGGTGGGGGTGATGGTAGACATGAGTGAGGACCTGGTGGAGGCTGCCCCTGCACTGCTGAGGGGTTGGGATGGTGGGAGACATGAGTGGGGGCCTGGTGGAGGCTGCCCCTGCACTTCTGGGGGGTGGGGGTGATGGTAGACATGAGTGGGGACCTGGTGGAGGCTGCCCCTGCACTGCTGGGGGGTAGGGGTGATAGGGGACATGAGTGGGGGCCTGGTGGAGGCTGCTCCTGCACTGCTGGGGGGTGGGGGTGGTGGGAGACATGAGTGGGGGCCTGGTGGAGGGTGCCCCTGCACTGCTGGGGAGTGGGGGTGGTGGGAGACATGAGTGGGGGCCTGGTGGAGGCTGCCCCTGCACTGCTGGGGGGTGGGGGTGGTGGTAGACATGTGTGGGGTCCTGGTGGAGGGTGCCCTGCACTGCTGGGGGGGTGGGGTGATAGGGGACATGAGTGGGGGCCTGGTGGAGGGTGCCCCTGGATGCTGGGGGGTGGGGGTGGTGGGAGACATGAGTGGGGGCCTGGTGGAGGCTGCCCCTGCACTGCTGGGGGGTGGGGGCGATAGGGGACATGAGTGGGGGCCTGGTGCAGGGTGCCCCTAGATGCTGAGGGGTGGGGGTGGTGGGAGACATGAGTGGGGGCCTGGTGGAGGCTGCCCCTGGATTGCTGGGGGGTGGGGGTGGTGGGAGACATGAGTGGGGGCCTGGTGGAGGCTGCCCCTGCACTGCTGGGGGGTGGGGTGGTGGGAGACATGAGTGGGGGCCTGGTGGAGGCTGCCCCTGCACTGGTGGGTGGTGGGGGAGCAGGGAGACATGAGTTGGACATGAGTGGGGGCCTTGTGGAGGCTGCCCCTGCACTGCTGGGGGGTGGGGGTGGTGGGAGACATGAGTGTGGGCCTGGTGGAGGCTGCCCCTGCACTGCTGGGTGGTGGGGGAGCAGGGAGACATGAGTTGGACATGAGTGGGGGCCTTGTGGAGGGTGCCCCTGCACTGCTGGGGGTTGGGGTTGATGGTAGACATGAGTGGGGGCCTGGTGGAGGCTGCCCCTGCACTGCTGGGGGGTAGGGGTGATAGGGGACATGAGTGGGGGCCTGGTGGAGGGTGCCCCATGATGCTGGGGGGTGGGGGTGGAGGGAGACATGAGTCTGGGCCTGGTGGAGGCTGCCCCTGCACTGCTGGGGGGTGGGAGACATGAGTGGGGGCCTGGTGGAGGCTGCCCCTGCACTGCTGGGGGGTGGGGGTGGTGGTAGACATGTGTGGGGGCCTGGTGGAGGGTGCCCTGCACTGCTGGGGGGTGGGGGTGATAGGGGACATGAGTGGGGGCCTGGTGGAGGGTGCCCCTGGATGCTGGGGGGTAGGTGTGGTGGGACACATGAGTGGGGGCCTGGTGGAGGCTGCCCCTGCACTGCTGGGGGGTGGGGGTGATGGTAGACATGTGTGGGGGCCTGGTGGAGGGTGCCCCTGGATGCTGGGGGGTGGGGGTGCTGGGAGACATGTGTTGGTGATCAGTAGTGCAAGGTGACATGTGGGTTGGCTGGTGGGCATGTCCATGGTGGATGGGTTGCCTGTGGGACATGAGCAGGGGTGCAGGGTAGTCCCCTGTGATGTGGGCTGCCTGCAGGGGCCGTGGAGGGTGTAGAGGGAACACCTGGGAGGACCCACATGGCCAAATCACGTGTAGCATTCCCCGGCACCACCGAAATACTCGTACCCTGCTGAAATCGCATGTGAATCTTCCCGCGCACCTCAGAATACACGTACCCAGGCCAATCGTGTGCGGAACTTCCCGCGCACCCAAAGTACACGTACCCAGGACAATCGCATGTGGAACTTCATGCGCATCCCGAAGTACACGTACCCAGGCCAATCGCGTGTGGAACTTCCCGCGCACCCAGAAGTGCACGTACCCAGGCCAATCGCGTGTGGAACTTCCCACGCACCCCGAAGTACACGTACCCAGGCCAATCGCGTGTGGAACTTCCCGCACACCCCGAAGTACACGTACCCAGGCCAATCGCGTGTGGAACTTCCCACGCACCCCGAAACACACGTACCCAGGCTAATCGCGTGTGGAACTTCCCGCACACCCGGTAGTACACGTACCCAGGCTAATCGCGTGTGGAACTTCCTGTGCAACCAGGAACACACGCACACGCTATTTTTCACACAGCGGGTGTCCGTGTTTGTCGGTACCCCTTTGCACCTCATTTGTCCTAGAGGGCCACTGTATGGACCATTCATCATGGCTGTATATGGGTGCTTTTTGTTAGCGCACATTTTTGCGCACATTTTTTTCAGGCGCAGGGGCGCTACCGCCTGCTTTCTTGTGGCGTACTTGTTTGGCCCTGTGCGCGTCTTTGACCGTGCGCTGGTTTGCCCTATTCAATTCCATGAATACGGGTTGACGGCAAGCGTGTGGGCGTTCCGCGCATATTTTCACGCGTTGTTCCCCATTCCGAGTGTTACGCCCCGTGTTCTGCCTACTTTTGTGATGTGCGCCGCGCTATGTGCGATTTCGCAGTGGCCGTGGCGCACGCTTTTGGATGACCTGTGTGCCGGCTTGCGCGGCGCACATTTTTAGCGCACATCCAATGTTTTTCTCGCGCACGGACTTCCATGAATCGATGTGCGCTGGTTTCCCTGCGATTTTCGCACTTGCACTGCGATTTTCACACTTTTACTGCGATTCGCACGTTTTGGCACCTCTGCGCGGGAATTTTCGGCACACATTAATTCCATGAATTGACCCCTAAATGTTGTATGCCCTTTAGGAAATGGCTGAATAGTTATTTTACTAGACCTTTCATTGGTAACCCTTTCTTGGTTTATGTACTAGGGCTATGATAGTGTAGTGGGTCATTTTTGCACTTTGTAAATCCAAAAGATAAGATGAGATAAGATACGGTGAAGCAGGAATACAGAGCAGGAGTTTGGAGGAAAGAGATTGGAGAGGAGTAGTGCAAATTGGAGAGGAGGATGAGAAAAGGCTGAAGAGAGGAGGTCAGAAAAGAGGAGGTTGGTGAGAGGAAAACAAAGAGAAAGAGGTGGTGGGGCAAGGAGGGAAAACAACCAAGAAAGGAGGAGTTTAAGGGGAGGTGACCAACAATAAAGGGGATGATAATGTAGGGAGGAGAAAGCTCAGGTGGTGGTAGAAAACAAAAACAGCAAGTAGAAGCTTACTAACAATTAGGGGTAGAACAAAGAGGAGAAGGAGCAAGAGGTAGAGTGAAGCTCTATGGATGGAGGAAAAAAGAACAGGCAGAGGGGAGTACTAACGTTTGATTCCTGAGGAGGAAATATGGACAGAGATAGAGCGGGAGAGGCCATGTGGAGCAGAGAAGATAATTGGGCATTATCTAAAGCTTCGAGAGAGGAAGTGAGGATTGGATGAGGATTGATTATATGATGAAGCAACATGGAGGTGGGAGAGGAGAGAAGAGCAGAGATAGCAGAGACAAGAAACAATATACCGACCTTAAGAACAGGGTCATACCGGAAAGTCAAACAGGCCGAAGAAGTCAGGGTGCTGGTGGCGAGGAGAGATTCTCTAAAGAGTGGAAACAAAATACCAGACCAACCCTCTTGACCAGCTAAAGTGGCCTATAGCCTTGCGGAAACTGTGGGGCCTAGCTTGGAGACTCAGTCCTCCCGCCTACTTCTGCGTAGGCTTATCGCCCAGGTGCACTTAAGTTTAGAGGTCCAACTGCAACATCTTGAGAGATCCTGAAACCCAGGATGAGAAGAGCTGACAGCAGCCAAGGAATTAAAGGGCCAGGAATAAAGCGTGGGGGCACTTAAACCCCCACCCAGACTGCAAGTGACTGAGCCACTTCAGGACAGGACCCTGGATAGAGAGAAACTTAGATACAATAAAAAGAAACTTTAATATCGGCTAGAGACTTTATGCTGCTTGAACATCACAGAGAAACCAGCATTTATTCATGTTGCCCTGTCTTTTGTTAACGAAATTGGGATTCTCAGAGATTACATTCCAGTATGTTTGCTACTATTACCCAAAAGAGCATATTTATGAACTGGTTGAAACCCACAGCACAGATGAGAATCCCCCTTAATATGCAAGTATCACTAATGACCATCGTGAACACAATCTTGTATAGTATACGAGAAGCTGGCACCTGTGTGTCATTGATTCCTCCTTCACGACAACCAGCACTTCAAGAGAACTTGCCTCCTTGATTAGATACATACGAGCCAGGTTATACATTCACAAAGAAATTAATTTGCGGTCAGCATCTGATAGGTTACATTTAATGTTGTGATCACATGCGAATGGCGCATGCCTGGTGATTCACAAAGAAAACCCTATGCACCAATTGCAATTAGCAGGTATAGCACTTTTCATGGGGGTGTGAACGGTCGTGCTTGCCCTACTGGACGGCTCCAGATCTTAGGGTGATGTTTTCTTCAACAAAGGACCTTCCTGGTAAACCTTTTCTGATGCAGTAGAGTCAAATACTCCTTATCTTCTCGAGAATGTCTTTTCTACGCCAAAGACATTTGTTTACGAGATTAAAGCCCCATCGTTCGACTACACTAAACACAGTGGCATGTGATTTTGTCACATGCATCATTAGAGCAGGCCACATGTTATGACGACCAAGATGTTTATCAATTGACAATATGCCTCCATTCACTTGGCCCAATGAGGTTCCAACCATGTCAATGTATTTCATAAAACCTTTTTGTAATGTGAGAACATTCACATCACAATTGCCATCAGCGGTTATATTACATTTGTTGTATCTTACTTGAGGGGAGAGGTCTGTGTGGGGGTGATGCCATCTGCGGATCCTTACCCGGGTTCTAGAATGTCAGCACCAAGGTTCCAAGGCAGTGAGTTGACCCTGAAAAGCTAAGACTGGGTTGGGTGTGACCAGGCAATTAACCTGTTGGCATGCCACCTCTACTGCCTAGACACAGGACCAGCAACTGCGGGGCAAGCAACCATATGCAAGTGCACCTGCAGGTCCAGCAACAGTGTCTGTGAAGTGCCATCTCCTCTTTGCCAGCGGGGCCTTAGTGGGTCCAACAAGGTAATGTGCGTGCGTCTCAGCTCTGCTCCCCAAATCACCTTTGAAGGACCACCTTCAATTCACAGTGAAGACACATTTCTGGGAAAGACAGCAAAGCTTCTGTCCGATCAAGCCTTTGCCTCTCACCACGGCACATTGTCTTGAGTTACAGTAAATGACACGCCTAGTAGCAAGCATGCCATACACAATCCATGCTTCTGTTATTACACAGCACAGACTCTTCTGCAAGTCAGGAGATGTCAATAGGAGCAGCATTCCCACACAGTTAGAATTCTCTTTCAAAGGCACCCAGTCAACTGTTTCCATCTGTTCCCGTACTGTCATGCACAGGCTTTCGTTCTGCCATACATACAATGGAACCTCAAGCCCAACTCCGTATAGAGCTGGTGGAGAACCTAGTACCTTGAAAGCAGTGGAAAAGGAATCACTGACCTACTTAGAAGCTGTTGAGGAGACAGAAGGCCAATTCATATTTGCACCCTTCGCCCAGTGCTCCCAAGGCCTACAAGGACCTGAATTATTTGATGAATCTATGATATGTCTCGAGTCACTATATGCCCCTCAGATCCACTCTGTGGAGGAGTGCCACTAATTCTATATCTAGTACCAGCAAAGGGGAACCCATTGAGCAATATTTGGCTGCATTGCATATCAATAGCAATCCACCCACTTTCAGCAGGGAAATAGCGCATGAGCCTGCAGACCCGGAAGAGGAGGAGGGTGGGGAACGGGCTGAGATGGGTGGTCAGTGGTGGGGATAAGGGATAGTTGGGCAGGGTGCGAGGCAGCAGGAAACAGAGAGGTTGCAGGGATGTTCCCGACATAAGAGAAGGGAGCGGGCCCAATAAAAGTTGTTTGCCGCATAACTAAAGTAGTTCTCGGGAAGCCAGGTTTCTGCAAAGATGGCCAGTGGAGAAAGAACATGGATCCACCAATATGATGTACACATTTCTGAATGAAGTCATGAGGGACTTTGGACATGACAAACAACCTAGCTAAGAAAATATAGCTGAACAACCAGTGACCATAAAAGGTGGAGAATGACCAAAATGTCTTATTAGCCCCAAGGTTCACCATGGTGTTTGCACAATAGCAGCAGGAAAGGGAAATGTCTCAGCAGTGAGGAAGCGTGAATGCTTCAGGTGTGGGGCTTTCAATTGCCTAATAACTCAAAGTGCTGGCGAATCGATCAGAGCCTGCTCAGTCTGTGGAAAGTATGGGCATTTTACCAGGATGTGCATGGCAAAATCAGAAATCAAGAAAGGCCAAGAAGGGAATCTTATAGAGTCTTTGAATAAGGAGCATGACTCCCTAAGTGATGGGGGACTAGTCATGGCAGCAAGCTGCTTTCTGAATATGTCACTATGGAAGATGAAGTCTACACAGCTAGGATGCAACTCGAGCTCCCCCTTCATAGCTGTTGAAAGACAGTTGTACAAATCACAACTCAAGCACGTACCTGCTAAGCGGTGTCTTTGAAATATTGATCCTGGAGTTTATTCAGGCCCCAAGATCGGCAACATCATTTACTTCATTGTTACTCTACTTTTGAAGGCATGCACAGATCTGGGGAAGGCTTATGTGGCCATCAAGAGTGCATTTCTCTCGGGCTGGAGTTATGTTAAATAGATCTCCCATGGAGCAATGAAGCCACTAGCCAAGAGAGTGAGGCATTTGACGTTGTGGAAAGAGTCCCAAGTGTTTTCTGTGTAAGGTTGGAATGCCTTAGAAATTGCCATAAAATTGCCTATTGTTATCCTTAAGAGCGAAGAAGTCAAGCGATCCTGCTAAATCTAAGTGATGGCGGTATTACAGCCTGGGTGACCCCTACTGTACTAAAACTGAAGGAATGTGGGGATGTGTGCCTGTGTGTTGATCTTTGAATCTTAAATTTCAATATCACTGCTCATGCACATTTCAGAACTCCCGAACATGGCCAGTGGGGCCATGCAAACTGAAGCTTGGATCTCAGGCCGGCCCGCACCTCGAATTAGTAGGGTACACAAAACTTGTCACCCCAAAGGGCTTGTATAGATTTCCATTCGTGCTCTTTTGATTGGCCTCAGTAGCATAGTGAAGAACCATGGCAATGTTGCTTGGGGAGGTGTGTGAGTAATTGCTATCGGGCAAAGGTGTAAAAGCCCTGACATTTTTGATTTTAATTAATTAATACAATTTATTAATTAATACAATGATGCATGTAATTCCATCTCAGAAAGGGCAATCGTCTAATCCGATTCCCCTTTCAGAAGCTTCAGGCAAAAAGCATAATCTACATCGGTGCCCTGCTGGATCAGTAGCCTGATCTGCTGCGCCTGCCCTACAGTGGCGGAGAGCAGGTTCAGAGGACATGGCTGCCCATTTGAAAGATGCAGTAATAGCCAAGTCTCTGAAGCAAATGGGCTACACTATTCCAAAAACTACATAACTATGAGAATGCTATCCTTGCAGGACATTCAACTCTAAATATAAGCCACACCAACGTTTGAGGTATGCTGGATAGCATTTCTCATAATTTATTTATTTATGTACAGAAGGAACAATGCTCTTTTGATCACAATAGAACATACAATAGATAAGAAATCATATTTGATGGGAATCAGTACGCTTCTTGCAATGGGGTGAGTTTGAGTGATATTCTGACCAGGTTGTGAAGGGGAGTAAATGGAACAGTTACCAGGAATCCTACAAAGATTAAGGGCAATAAGCATAAGACTTTTTTAAGTATCGGTAGGCGGTACGGCCAGCTGTATTAGTGATGTGGCCTTGATGGATGATGTGCTAGAGTGGAGGAAGAGAAAGTGAGGGACAGAGGCAGGAGAGAGGCATGGGAAAATGTTAGCTAGACATGCAGATGAGAGGTTGGTTAAGAGGGTAACTCAAAACCAAGGAATTGCGTTCTTAGTTTGGGTTTGAACAAATCGGTGTGGAATTATCCAAGCCACATTCATTTCACATCACACTTGTATCAGCCATGTGAGCCCAGCACAGCTGTGTAAGGGTTATGTGTATTTCCCCCAGCCAGACTGTCTTTGCTGCTCCCAGTAAGACAACACAAACAAGATGTTATCCCAATTTAATAAAAAGCACATAGGACCAATGGAATCAATCAACAAGAAGCACAAAAAAGAAGGTCCTATGCACACAGTCTAGACAATCAAAGGCAATATGCGATATACAAGTTATTTATTATCAAAAACACATTGCAGACAAGAAGTAAACAATAATATAGGTGAAACAATTACATATGCTCAATCAAGCAGGAAAGTGGAACGCCATCTAAAACAAATTCATGTATCACACACAACTCTCTACTCAAAACCATACATTAATCATACCTAAACAGCACCATTCATATTTTATTTATTTATTTGCATTTGTAAAGCACACTGTAGCCCTCAGGCATTGAGGTGCTATGAGAAGGCTTAGGGAGGCTTGATTCAGGGTTACAGGAATGCAGCCCCAGCAGAGACTTGAAAACAGAAAATAGTTACGGTTAACAAAGGACATTTTCATGACAGTTAGGCAAGAAAGCAGCACATTGTCAAAATCATGTTACAGTATGCATAGCAAAAGTTGTTTTAAACAAAGAGTCTAGTTTTGATGGCCTTCATGAAGGTTGCATGGGAGTCAATTCCCCTGATGGAAGGGGGAAGGGAGTTCCACAACGTGGCTGCCATGTTGGGGAAGCTTGTACCGCCCGCTTTCACTCTGCGGGTAGAAGGTACAAGGATTCTGTTGGTATAGGCCGCTCTGGTGGGCCTAATAGGAGTGTGCAAGCTAATTCCTTGAGCTAGGTAAGGTGGAGAACGACCGTGCAGGCACTTGTGCGCCAGGGGGAGTGTTTTGAAAGTAATTCTCTCCTTGACGGGGAGCCAGTGGACCTTCCTCCTGGCCTCGGAGATGTGGTCACGTCTTGAGATGCCGGTTGTAGCCCGGAGGGCATTATTCAGAGCTAGTTGTAGTTTGGCCAAGTTTTTTTGGGAGGTGCCTACTAGGAGGGCATTGCAGTAGTCCAACCTTGACCCAATTATTGCCCTAGCTATGGTGAGGCAGTTTGGTTGAGAAAGGTAAGGTCTGGCTGCATTGAGGAGTTTAGAGTGGTACGCTGCAGTGGAGGCAATTGCGTTGACCTGTCTTTTCATGGATAGGTCAGGTTCAATGTAGACGCCCAGCGTCTTGATGACTTTGGAAACAGTGATAGGGATGTTATCAACTGTGAAGGATTGGTATTGTTCACCTAGTTTCCTCAAGGTGGAGGGGGGCCCAATCAGCAGGAGTTCAGTTTTCTCGCTGTTGAGGCAAAGCCAGTTTTTGGCCATCCATGATTGGATTGTGGAGTAAATGGCATTGAGGGTTTTGAGGTCACATATGTAGTCTCCAGAGAGGGGGATCAGCACCTGGTTGTCATCAGCATAATTAGTGTATGAGATGCCCAGAGCATCAAGAATTTTGAATAGTGGTCTTGTGAATAGATTATAGAGTGTGGGAGCTATGCACGATCCCTGTGGGACCCCACACTTGATGAGGCTGGGGTTGGCGCATGAGGATTCTGAGAAAACCTTCATGACTCTGTCCTGCAGGAAGGAGGTTATCCAGGCACAGGCCCTCGGGGAGAAGTTGGCTGCGGTGGAGAGGTGATGGCATAGGGTCTTGTGATCCACCAAATCAAAGGCAGCGGAGAGGTCGAGGAGTAGGAGCAGTGCAAGTGTGCCCGCGTCTCTAATGTCATCCATTTGATTTTTTAGGTCGAGCAGAGCTGTTTCCATGCCATATGGAAAAGAAAATAATTTGCACAAATCACAAAATCTGATGAACAAAAAAAAACTGGGCCTCATTACACGTTTGCCAGTCTGGTAACTACGGTACTGGTAAGCTTGCCGGTACTGTAATTTGCGGACCGGCAAACTATGAGTTCTGCTCGCGGGTGCATTTTCGCCCGCCAGGTCTGACCTGGCGGGCGGACTGGCACCCGCAAGCAGACCATGTCAGATGCACCGGCACCATTCACAATGGTGCCGGTTCATCCGGCCTCCTCATTCCCATTGGGCCCTCTGAGTCTCAAATGGGAATGGGGATTAATTATTACCGACACCCGGCAATGGGGAAATACAGGGTCTGCCAGGGCTGTAATGCCCCTGTATTTCCCCATTGGCAGGAGCCGGAAAAATTCGCAAGTTCGGCGGCAGTCTGCCGGTTTTAACGACAAGGCTACTGCCGAACTTGTAATGAGGCCCAGTATCTATTCTTGACAGTTATAAGCTTGACAAATTATACAAACCCATGATAAAAAGATCTACACCCTCGGAAAAAACTATTAAAAACAAACAAAATCAACAAAACATTACAATTAATCAATCCGTGGCCAACTCCAGTTTCGGTTTAAGGTGTCGTCATTTTCATAAACACCACTTTCATTATGGCCATACATGACATTTTTCAGGTAGAGCAAAGTCTGTTGAAAATTAACAAGGGTCAGATAGACAACATATAACATTACAAAACACATTTAAAATCATGCAAGTCACTTGGTGCCCACTCACCAATGCTTGCAACTGATTATTTTAGAAGACAGGCAGTGCCATTGAAAAGAAGAAGGAAAGCAGGAAGAGAGGACCAGTGTAAATATCACCCCCATCAATGTGGCATACACATGCCAGCAGCCCAGTGCACCCACCAATCTCACTAGGCCACGCGCCACCAAGTCTGAACAAAAATATTGAACAACAAAATGGAAATGAAAATCGCTTGCTCTTACTTGAACGATGGTGAAAAAGGGTTTCACTTGAATCACACAACTGAACAGCAGAGGTCACAACCTGCAATGAAATAATCATGACACTAAGGACACTGCTACTGACCAAGAAATAATTAAAACCAAACGTCCCAACCCCGGTCACCAACCAAATCTTGCCACTGTGACGCTTACCTACACAGGACGCCCAAATAATGCTCTTTGATATAGAGAAAACAGCATAAATTCTGGAATCAAGTACCCATCACACAACTCAACAAGAGGAGCCACACCCTGCAATAAATTGACGATACAACTGAGCCCACTGTTGGTGATACAAGACAAATCTGCTGGCCCGCTGATCCTTCCATGTGTAGCGCTTCCCTATTTGGTGCGCACAAATGGTGCTCATTAATTTTAAGCAGCCAACATTAGTTCTGAAGCTGTGCCCCCACAGGGGTGTTGAAAAGCAGGACAAGTTACCCGCATAAGATACCTTGTCGCGAAACATCACCTTGCTGAAAAACAAAGAGTCAAAGGCACAGTATTAGCCCACTCCCGTCAACCTGTGTCTTGCACTGAGCGAACAAACCAACGCACCGAGTCCCGCCATACCGCATTGCTTACCAGTTTGTTAAAGACAATTGCCTCATCAGGAATGCTGCCCAACTTTATTTGCGATAGCACCCACCTGTCCGGCAGTATTACCCCCAGGTCACCGGTTGGGCTCTATAGTTTACTCCCCATTCCCTATTGGGTTCATTGAACACAATGGGACATTTTTGTTGAAATTACCATTCGGTAATTCCACAAGTAGTTATTGTGCCGAAAATAGCCATTTTCCCGGTGTGTTTAACCCCAGCTCTGAGGTGGGGTAAACACACCGGACACGAGATTGAATGGAGCAGTAAATGCAGCAGTAAATCCTTTACCGCCGCAATTAAGGGCTACCACCCAACTCGTGATGAGACCCACAGTATTTAGGAAAGGCTGCCTCAACCAGACCTTTGTCTAGGGGTTCAATTATGGAAAGGTCCCTAAGAGACAGCTCAAAGTACACGCTGTATTGAGATCACGTTGTCACAAACTAATTATGGCGCGTGCTGTAGTATTGAAGGCTCCTATTTACAGTGAGCCTGCAGCAAAAGGTGGCCATCATTTTACAGAAATGTGCCGAGTTAAATTCTGACATCGCCGAAACATTATAGCTGCCCCATAATGTAAGGGACAGTGCCCAACACAATTGCACAGTGCAAATAGCCATGGCGATGCAGCAAGATTTGTTCATGTTAGTACCTCATCTGCAACACAGGGGACAAATTACACACACAAAAAAGTGTAAACGTGAACCGGTGGAATGACAAACAGACCAAATGTAAGACTGCCGCCCTGACGATTGCCTGTCTTTGTTCCTTTGTGAGAGCAGGTAAACTCCTCCACCCCCAGAGAAATAGCCACTCCACAGGAAGCTGTGTTGGGAACACAAATCAAAGGGTGCACCCATTCACAAAAGGTGTAGCCTCACACCAGGATGCTGCATTCCAAAAGGGCCTTTGATTCTACTGAGAAGGGATTAGGGCAGGGTTGGTGTAGAAAGTGGCAGCTCCTTACAGCTAGAGGAAGGTTTCACCATCTTGTTTCTCTCTTACTCTATATTTCTCTGCTGTCCCCTCCACTTTCTGTAGCATAAAGCACTTTGGGTGTGATGTTATTTGTTATTGTGTTTTGTCATCATAATGAAACCTGTCACTTAACAAAATACAAATGTAAAAGCATAACGATTTTTTTTACACTTATACATCTCTATATATGAAATAAAATATGTTTTAAAAGTGTTTGAAAACGTATCTCAATTTCCTATTTACAAAAGGTTAAAAAGTAGTATAATTCATTACATTTTATCAGAACATTTGTTATTAAACGTAAAGCAGCAATATTCAATGAAACATGGTTTCCCACAAGAGCCCTCTTGTAAAAGCTAGTAGACTTATCACGCACAAAGTATGCAAAATAGTATTCTCTCAGGAGTTGAAGCTTACAACAGTTTATGATTAGGTGTTCTGAAGTTTCAGCTATATAAGGCTATTCACAAAACCAAACAGCCAAAGCTCCCTAGTGATGTTTCTTCATGCAACTATTACTTCATTAGTCAAAAGAAGGTTAAGTCTAAAATGCATGAAGTTCATTCTCCAGATTTTATTGGGCAATTTACCCAAATATTTTGACATATAATTTAGGGTTTTTTCACCTTGCCTAGAATATTAATACAATTTGTATGCATTACAAGTACCTTTAGTTCAAATTCATGCTAACTACAATTTATTCTTAACTAAAGCGGGATTAGAAGTTAAAACATCCGGGCAAAGATTAAATAGATCACTGAGTTATTCAAATTGGTCAATCCATCTATTTAGAGATTCACACATACGATTTGATCTTAAACTATCCAACAGTATTAAAAGAGAATTAGGAGGAGGAGAATTAAGAATCTTCTCAAATAACTGCTGTCTTCTACATTCAATTTGGGCTCATAAGGAATTTAGACCTAGCTTGTTTCAAATTGCAGCGGTATGAACAACATTCGGTAGATTTAAAGAACGCCTCCACAGTTTACCCTCTACAATGCCCCAATCTACCTGATTACTCATAAACTCTGCGACATACAAAGAGTTGTTTTTTCATTTTATATTACTCGTAAGGAATTTAGACCTAGCTTGTTTCAAATTGCAGCTGTACGAACAACATTTGGTAGATTTAAAGAACGCCTCCACAGTTTCCCCTCTACAATTTCCCGATCGACCTGATTACTCATTTACTCTGCAACATATGAAAGAGTTGTTTTTTCATTTTATAGTACGGAATCATCAGAAGCATGGAATATTTACCATACTTCATATTGATTTCCTTCAACAGGGCAGAAAAGGACAGATTAGATAAATGTAAATCTGTGTAAATATTGGTGGCATTGATCTTTGATTTGAAGTTGATCCCTAAATACTATCAGCCAACTCCAAGCGATTGTTATCTATATCCCAAGTGTAGTTTTTTTGTTGTTGTTGGAATTGGCTGGGTTAACAATCACTATTTTAGTTTTGGACAGAATAATCTCCAATCTAAACCCTTTAAAAGGTGGCCAAACAGTTTATTGTCTGCTGGAGACCAACTAAGGTCCTATCCACTAAAGCAATATTATCAGCATAAAGTAGATATTGAATGGAAATTTTCTTTTTCGAGGTGGAAAGGTATTAGCTTGCATCAGGAATTTTCCTAAATCTGCAATATACAAATGAAATAGGGCTGGAGCTAGCACCCTGTCATGAACCATCGGACGCGTCCTTTCTGGACTTCCTGGTCCCTGACCCATAGGGACTTGCACTCAGCAGTACTCCCAAAATGGCCGCCGAACGTGGAACACTGTTTACCAGTTTCCACGCCATACGCATTACATTCTATAAAGCGGACACACCCCCACGGCCATGCGCGTCTCAACGCTACGGCTTGCCGTAGCTAGACGTGTACTGCCGTAGTTCGCTTGTGCTTATCCTTTGATTCCTGGTTCCCGGTTCCCCTAAATTCCTCCTCCCTCATTCCCCCTCTTTTTGTCCTCTATTGCATCCCGGATCTCCGTGCACTCGTCTTCCGTGTGCACTCTTCAGTGTTTTCCTGGATTTCCTCGGACTTCCCCGGACATCTGAACGTTCCCAGGAGTCGGAACGCTGAACGCACGCTGGATCCCGAGGACCTACACACAGGGTTATACAAGACCCGAACTGTGCGAAAGAAGACTCCATCGAAGAACTTCAACAAACAACCTAGGCAGGTGAGAAGGGGGGAAACCTGTGACAGATTGAGACGCCAACAAACTGATACAGATACGGACATGGAGGCTGCAGTTCAAGACCTCATGCGGGCATGCAAGAGTTAACCACAGAAGTTCAGAATCTCAAAGCCGAGAATGCTGCATTAAAACAACTAGTCCTGTCACGTGATTCCACGACCAAGGAAAGTGTATTGCTGGGCGGAGTAGTAGATAAATATGATGGCTCCTCAAAGAACCTTTGTGGCTTCCTTGATTCCTGTTTAGTGCACTTTACCTTTAAGCCCTACTACTTTTCCACCCCCAGGGCAAAGGTGGGCTTTATGATTTTGCATCTCTTCGGGAATGCCTTAACCTGGGCTACGCCCTTAGTTAATTCTGGAGATGCCCTCCTGGATGATTATGATGGGTTTGTACGGGCTCTAAAGACCATGTTTGACCACCCAAAACAGGTTTACAGTGCCCAAGAACGTCTATTGGATTTCCAGCAAGGGTACCAGGATATGCTTACCTATGTAACCGCTTTAAGCAACTGGCCAAGGAAGCAGATTGGTCCTTGGAGGCCTGCTTTACCCTATTCCGGAGAGGACTAAATGAAGAGATAAAAGACGAGCTAGCCAGGGTAGCTCGGCCAGGTTCCTTCCAGGCCCTTATGGACCTCTCTTTACAAACAGACTTTCGAATCCAGGAAAGGAAGGCGGAAAAGAAGTAAACAAAGATGCCTTACCAAAAGACCTCTATAGAATCTCCCTCTAAACCCGAGCCCACTCCTGCCCCGACAACAGACCCAGAACCCATGCAACTGGGGGCCTTCTGCAGACCCATATCCCCGCAAGAAAGATTGCGACGGATTCACACCAGGCTGCATATGTACTGTGCCTCAGATGAATATCTTGCGAGAGAATATCCTTTGGCCCCTCCACGGCATTCGGGAAACGCCAGCTCCCGATCCTAGATGGAGCACAGCTTCGGGAGAGAGATGTTTGCTCCACTTCTATTCCATCCTTGAAGTCTCCTGGACAAAACAACCTTGTTATCTTGCAGGCCTTTCTATCTCCGTCCAAGAAAGAAACTTACCCCATTCTGGCATTAGTGGATTGTGGAGCCATGGGGATTTTTATAGATCAGGATTGGGTCACTACCCACCACATTCCATATGAAGCTCGATACATCATGCAACCTGTAGAGGCCAATGCATGTCTCACTGCCTATTCCTGGATTCCTCGTCAAGATCCTCTGAAGGTACGCTGACAGACCAGCAAGGCCCACTCATGGTCTCAAATATTATCCAGGTCCCCAGGGCCTATCAGGATTACACTGATGTGTTTTCAACTGCCATAGTTCAAGCCCTACCCCCTCACAGACCTGAAGTCTGCGCTATTGATACTGAACCCTCAGCAGTGATTCCCTTTGGAAGGATGTTCATCCTATCAGAACCAGAGAACAGGGCCCTCCAAGAATACTTGGATACTAACCTAGAAAATAGCACCATACGACCATCCAAATCCCCGGCAGGAGCTTTGTTGTTTTTCGTTCCCAAGAAAGACACTAAGGAGCTTAGGCCTTGTCTTGATTATCAGGGTCTTAATCAATGCAACCTCAAGGACCGCTAGCCATTGCCCTTAATCTCGGATATCCTGGAAGCGGTGAGACGAGCTGTAACCTTCACGAAACTAGATCTCAGAGGTGCCTATCATCTGATCCGTATGAAGGAATGTGACAAATGGAAAACAGCCTTTAGAACACCCTTTGGTCACTTTGAATACTTGGTGATGCCCTTCGGACTCGCCAATGCCCCAGCGGTCTTCCAACATTTTATGGACCGGGTGTTCTCCGATACGCTGTTCCTCTTCGTCATAGTTTACCTGGACGACAAACTGATATACTCCAAGGACCATCTTAAGCATGAAGAGCATGTCAAGGCAGTCTTACAACGGCTACGTGACCATAAACCCCTGGCTAAACCAGAGAAATGCCTTTTTCATGTCTCTACTGTTCACTATCTCGGATTTGTCCTTAGTCCAGAAGGAATTGGAATGGACCACTCAAAAGTAAATTCCATACTATACTGGCCTGTTTCAAATACTGTGAAACAGATTAATTTCTTCCTGGGGCTTGCCAACTTCTACCGGAAATTCATACCTTCCTTTTCGGAGATAGTTCAACCGATCATTACATTGTTGAAGAAGGATACTCCCTTCCTCTGGACCGCAGCCCAAGACAAGGCGTTCCAACGTTTGAAGTCAAAATTTACACAAGACCCCATCTTGGCTCAACCTGACATTGATCGGCCTTTCCTAGTGGAGACTGATGCCTCCAACTACGCCATCGGAGCAGTCTTAAAGCAGGAATTCGTGAACAAGTTAGAACACCCCATCGCTTATCTCTCGCGAACCCTAACTCCTAGCGAGACCCATTATTCTGTTCTGGAAAAGGAATTGTTGGCCATCCGTCAAGCCTTCACAGAGTGGCGTCATCTACTCCTGGGAGCTAAACATCCTGTTCAGGTCCGTACGGATCATCGGAATCTCCAAGTCCTGGAATGTAGGAATAGTTGTCAAGCCCGTTGGGCCTTCTTCTTTGCACAGTACCAGTTCCAAATCGATCATGTTCCTGGAACACACAACATAATTGCTGACGCCTTATCCCGACGTCCCGACTACAAAAATCTTGAAGATCGATCCTTCCCAAAGATGTTTCGACATACAATTTTCGTAGCCCAAGCAATCACTCTCCTGGAAGACATTCGGATTCAAACCCAGTCCTCTGAGATCTGGAAGGAATTTACTGGGAACAATCGATGGAATCTTAAAACCAAGGACGGGTATTTGTTCAAGGACAATGGCATGGTCATTCCCATACAGAGACTGCGACAAAGGATTACAAGCCTCTGTCATGATAGCCTTCATTCAGGACATCGTGGCATTACCAACACTCTCTGTTTAATACAAAGACAGTTTTGGTGGCCAAAAATGAAAGGTGACGTCCAGCAGTACATCCAAGCCTGTGCAGTCTGCAATCAAAACAAGCATGATAACAAAAGGCCGGCGGGTTTCCTACTCCAACCAACGCTACCAACAAGACCCTGGGAATTTATTACTACAGACTTTATTGTGGAACTACCACCTTCCAGGGGATACACAACTATCATGGTTACCAATGATTTATTCACTCACATGGCTCATTTTACACCATCTTTCTCAGAACTCGCTATAATCTTCCTGGAACATATATTCCGACTTCATGGACTCCCTTCCAAGATCATATCAGATAGAGATCCTCAATACATATCTCAATTCTGGAAACACTTATGCCGTATACTAGGAATCCAACATGCCCTCTCCTCAGGTTATCATCCACAGACCAACAGAGCTACAGAACGTGTGAACCAAACCCTGGAACAGTATCTTCGTTGTTTCACCACCAAGGTCCAGGACGATTGGTCTCTCTTAATACCTGTGGCTGGATTTGCCTACAACAATTCGGATCACTCAGCTGTCAAGACCAGCCCCTTCTTCTAAAGCCAAGGATTCCACCCTTCGGTTCTACCATCCCTTCTCCCACATCCTACATCAGTTCCTACAGTCGACTCCTGGATTGAAACCCTCATCAACGTACATAAGGAAGCCAAAGAACACCTTGAAAGGGCCCAAACTAACATCAAGCACTTTGCGGACTCCAAAAGAAGATCAGGACCTTCCTATGCAGTGGGTGATAAGGTCTGGCTATCCTTGAAACTACTGCCTCAACACTTAAAACCTAATAAATTGGCTCCTCAGTACTATGGCCCCTTTTCCATAAAGGAAATCATTAACCCAGTGGCCTTCTGACTCAAACTACCAGACTCCTGGAAGAGGATCCACCCAGTGTTTCACACATCTCTAAAGAAACCATACATCCCGGACTGCTCCAAGATCTACCCCGGTGGTTGTCGATGACCAGCTAGAATACAAAGTGTCCAGAATATGTGACTCCAGGTACAGACATGGTCAGCTACAGTATCTGGTTGAGTGGAAAGGCCATCCACCCAGTGAACGCACCTGGGAACCAGTTTCAAACCTAAATGCCCCCAGACTACTTCAAAGGTACCACCTTATACACCCGGGCAAACCCAGAGGAACAGGCCTTCGGAGGAGGCATGCTGTCATGAACCATCGGACGCGTCCTTTCTGGACTTCCTGGTCCCTGACCCATAGGGGCTTGCACTCAGCAGTACTCCCAACATGGCCGCCGAACGTGGAACACTGTTTACCAGTTTCTGCGCCATAAGCATTACGTTCTATAAAGCGGACACGCCCTGCAGCCCTGCCGTTCTCAACGCTACCGGTTGCCGTGGCTACACGTGTGCTACCGTAGTTTGCTTGTGCTTATCCTTTGATTCCTGGTTCCCAGTTCCCCTAAATTCCTCCTCCTTCATTCCCCCTCTTTTTGTCCTCTATTGCATCCCGGATCTCCGTGCACTCGTCTTCCGTGTGCACTCTTCGCTGTTTTCCTGGATTTCCTCGGACTTCCCCAGACATCTGAACGTTCCCAGGAGTCGGAACGCTGAACGCACACTGGATCCCGAGGACCTACACACAGGGTTATACAAGACCCGAACTGTGCGAAAGAAGACTCCATCGAAGAACTCCAACAAACAACATAGACAGGTGAGAAGGGGGGAAACCTGTGACACGCCCAACACTGTCGTAACCACGAAAGGTGTACACCGGATCTGTTAGAGAACCCTCTCTATCTACTCGAAACTGTATTAGAGTCTCAGCGTGTAGATGTCTAAGAATATTGACGAGTGAGGGAGGGCAACAGCACATGGTATATTTCTCCCATAAAATATCCTGACTGACTTTATCGAAAGCCATGGTCAGATCAACAAATGGAAAAAATAAGCACTGATGTTGAGCAAATGCTTGTTTCCGTAAACGGTGCAATGTTAATCCATGAAGGAAGGTGACAATTTGCTTCCTAAAACCTGCTTGGTGTATATCGGTAATGCCTGCTAATAAGGTCCAGCTTTCCAAATCTATCAAAACTAAGGCTGAAAGTATTTTGCTAGACACATCTAAAATAGTGATGGGCCTGGAATTGATCACATCCTGCATATTGGCCTTTCGATATATAGGGAGAATTTTAGACTATTTTCGTGTTGCAGGGGTCGTTTGTATGATGAGAATATGAATAATTAGTGTATTTGTTTATTTAAGAGGGAAGGCCATGGAATTGGATTACATTTCATGTGGCATTATACAGACCGTCAGGAATTATCTTTTTCTATTAAACAAATTATATCCTCATAGTCAATGTCCAAATGTCATTGTGAGATCAATAAACTGTCAAGGTTCAGCCCAGTGGAGCCAGGACAACTGTAGATTTTTGCAAAATGATCCCTTCATACTGACTGTGGGACTAAGTTGGTTGGCATAAATGCCTGGACACTGCCAACATTATTTATCAAATGTCAGAAGTCTCCAGTATTTTTCGAGCCCAAAGCCATTAGCATACGTTTGAGACAGTGCAGCAATAATGCAGCTGTATGCGATATGAGCCAATTTCTGTAGATCTGTTTATGTTTTTTCTTTGTAGAGAGGGGCACCAAATCATATTTATATCACAGATATTATAGACTACGCCTTAATTCCTTCTTTTTATGGTAGATCTCTTTGTCAAAAAAAATGTGAGCCATCCATGTTTTGTTGAAATTGCCTAAGTGAATTATCCTTTTGCATACCACTCATATGTTTATTAAGGAACTCAGAATATTGAGCTTTTGATCTCTTTTTCAAGATGAGTCTTGCATCTTGCGGGGTAGGGTGTGACATCTGACTGTTTTTTGGGATGCACAAATCTAATGTTAGATGTAAAGCAGAGTGATCACTAACATGAAAATCAATGATGTCTATGTTCTTACAACAATGAAATAATTTTCTTGTAATCTATACATATATATTTGTGAAAGTTTGTTTGTATGTTCGGGGTTGGCTCCAGCCCCATAACAGTTGGTGGGCTGAATTTCTGGCCCAATGTTGGCATACCAGTCTGGGGTGTACTGGTAAAAGTGAAATTTGACCCACCCCACCCATTTGCCCTGCATAGGAAGGGGCAGCCCTATGCAATCAGTATGGGCAATTTCGAGAGATTGCCAATTTTGTGATTGTTGGCCCCAGCCCCACAATAGTTGGTATTATTAAACTGGAGGGTGGGCCCCTACTCTGTCTGGGACTGGGGTAAAAGACTAAGAGAAAGAGGAGGTTTGTCCCAAAAGGGACAACCCCCCTCTTTCTCTTAGCCACAACAGTTGGTGGGCAGAGGTTTTGGCCTGAGGTCGCATACCAGTGTCGGGTGTACTGGTGAAAGTGAAATCTGACCAACCCCACCAATTTGTCCTCCACAGGGTGGGTTCTGGCACTGTGCTATCAGTATAGGCGATTTCAGGAGATTGCAGATTTTGCAACTTATTCAAAAATAGGAAGTTCGGGCACAAGGTTTGTCTACCAGTCTGGAGTGTACTGGCAATGGTGAAATTTGACCAACCCCACCCATGCGGCCTACACAGGGGTGGAGCGGGCAAATTTGGGAGATTGACGGCTTTGCAATTTTTCAAAAATTGGAAGTTATGACACAATAAAACATACACAAGGCTATAACAGACACCCATGTGCATGTCAGCTACATACCCGTGCAATGCTGAGTGGTACCGCTAGCATAACTATAACCCAAAGTGAAAAAGATTGACCCCTTTGCCAAGTAAGTAGAGCAGGCACATCCTTATGAATGTTACCAATAATCTTTTTAAGACCCCAAAATTTGATAAAACTCACAATACATCTGCCTCGTGCAATAAAACTATTTGTATCCTGTCATGGACAGTCATCCAGATTATTTACAATATCTAAGCCTGTAGAATGAAAATCACTGGCCAGGGTTAATTCACCAGAACCCTCTGAGAATAATTTTTCAAATATAGTTAATAAGGTTTCAATTAAAACAATCTATCTTACTATCAACGGGTTCCAATAGAGGTTGAGTAAGAGGCAATATGCATTATTAGAGATTTCCAACATATTTTAATAGCAAGAATATCTTCCAGATATGTGAACCATTGTGCTGAGGTAACATCCACTTAGATTTAATTTCAGTCATTAACCCACTAAAAGTACGACCTCTTAAGATCCTCTGAGGTGCTTTATAAAACAGACTGCACCCATCTAATACTGGTTTGTCTTTCAGACATATTTCCTGCAAGAAAATTATACATAAAAAATGTAAACTGAGTTTACATGCATCAGGTTTACAAAGTCGTGTGTGCCCTCCAGTGTTCCATAAAAGCAACGGTATTACGTGAGAATCAGCCACTTAGTGGGAGGTGTTATTTATAGAATTGGAATGATGCAAGGCAGAGGAAACATTCAATTAATCAGGCTGTATTAATTAAGTAATTGTGTCCTGCAATGATCGTGTAGAAATGAATTGAATTGAATGCTGCCACTGCAATGAATCTTTAAATTCAGGTTTCTTGAAGGGAAATATTTTTTGTCAATGACTGACGGCAAACCCTACACTTAGTTTCTGGAACAATTTGAGTAATCGTTTCATAAATATCATAACCAAGTGATAAAAGTGATGATGCCTCCTCCAATTGTAGATCTACAACCAATCTGGAATTAAGATGAAGACAGACTAGATCATTTCTTGTCTCTGGAAAATATTCAATCTGGTCAATATATTTGAGCTCAAGGTCCTTAAGCGTGGGACTACTTGAAATCGATGAAGAATGGACCTTTTTGAACAATGGTCTTTTTATAGCTTTTTCTCCCTCTGTCTCATTACCCAGAGTGCTGCATTTTACTATCTTGTGTATTCTGTGTTCTTTCCACAGGGGTGGGTTTTTGTAGTGTTTTCTGTTTAGTACTTTATTTTGGACTGTTATACTTCGCTGTTTGGGTTGTTACTGAATCACATGCACACTCCTCTTGAGAGTATAGCCTTCCCTGGCCCAGGTTACCACAAAAGATGAAGGAGGTATACCTCTAACTATACCTGCATCTCAACTATATCTGTCCTACCTGTAGGACTGAGTTCACTCTTGGTTTGTAGAAGTGTGAGGGCTGAGTAGGCTCTTTTGCCTCTACCCATCCTTGTACTTCTGCAAGGCAGCAGGGAATTCCTCACAAGGTGACATGGGTGGTGCGCTTCCAAGATGATTTAAAGAAACAAAATGTAAGTGCATGTGGTAAATTAACCTTTCACACTACATAAAAAACAATCAAAATAATTTACAAGATTACATATTGGTGCACTCGTCCTTGTTTTAGGAACTAAGGGCAGCAGTGAGTCAGGTGCTGACAATTCTATAGGAAAGCAGAATGATTCCCAAGAAAGAGAAATGTAAGTTCCTTCAGGTAGAGGTGCACTGCAAGGCCAACACCATATCAATTCAGGCGGTTAAAATCAAACCCACTATTGAGAACGACCCGAGTTTTTAGAATTACGAAGGTTTGAAATCCTTCATTGATTCATATGATTATTACTCAGAATTCATCCAAATCATTGCCACTATTATAAGACCCCTTCCCACCCTCTTACAGAAGAGTGTGACATTTGGGTCATGGCTGAGGATCAGAGTAGGTTTTGGAAAATTGTAGCCAAAGGCTCACTGAGCGGGCAAGCCTACGGAAATAGTATTACAGCCTACGCTTGTGTTAGTCACTTTGCACCTGTGTACTGTGTAAAGTTGGGGTAGATAGTGGTTCTTGTAGGGGAGTTCAAATTGCATCCATTGCATTGTCTAACTATAACTACTCTATGATGAAAGAGGACAGTTCCAATTTCACAATTGATGAGGTATGAAGGTGACTAACGCCCTGAAAAAGGGCCAGGCCTCTGGTCCATGCAGAATTCCACCGCATTTATTAAAATGTGTTCCTGAAGTTTGGGTAGGAATTCTAACAGCAGCAATGAATATTAATGTTAAGACTAACAATATACCATCTACATGGGCCAGGGAAGAAATTGTCCTTATCTTTAAAAAGGAGTATGGAAACCAACCAAATCACTACTGCCCATCCTCGTTTTTGTTTGGCGTTCATGCCACAATATGTCTGGTAAATTGGTGTAATCTAGGTTTGGGGGATTGGTTTAATTTCAGTGCCTCTTGGGTTTCCAACCAAAGAAAAATACATTTGAACTATGCTTGCACTTCATCTTCGTATAGCAATAGGAAACTGGTGAGACTGGAAAAATATTCAAGTGGTTCATTGGTTCACTTACAGTAATTGATCTGGTCCCATGTACCAAAACCTTGGAGATTATGTTCTTCAGAGGAGTTTTATCTGAGATGTTTAATTTGGGTAAATCATTAGGTAGATGTTCAAATGACCCTGGACTTCCCAGTTACACAAGGTGTTAGACAAGGGTGTGTAGTGTCTCCATTATTGTTTACATTTATTATTAACAGTGAAGAATCAATTGTTCTGTGAATGTCAGAACGACATGTCAAAATAATAAAGGGCAGAGACACCCCTAAATTGCTGTTTGTAGACGATGTTGTTATAAGTGCAAAGACTGAGTTATGTCTGCATCCTTTGAAGACTGGGTTTGAGCAATTTGGTAATAAGCACGGTATACGGTTCTATATGGACATATCAAAGGTTATGATTTGTGTCTAAAAATAAGATCCCATTTTGAAGGTGATTGGCAATGACAAAATGGTGGAAAAGATATCCACACACAATGACATAAGAGTTCGTTTTTCAAGTAGGCCATCCTGGCCAATGCAGCCAGCATGCTAACATTAAGTTGAAAATGCTGCAAGCTATGGGTTCTATTCTTTAGGCGTTCTGGAGTAACGTTGTTATAAGAAGTGGAGGTTTGGGGGACAAATAATGGATTGTGTTTAGATACGGAGGGTAATACATTCATTAAGCCTTTGCTGGGGTTAAATAACTCTGTGCCAAACCTGGAGGTAATGAATGAGGCAGGTTTAACTACAGTTCAATTTCAGTCCCACTCTTGCTGCATTGTGCTATGGATTGGCCTCTGGCAGGGTATTTCTCTTCCCCTATATAAAATGCTGGGGCCATGTTACTTAAAATGTTGCCAGTAAAAAAATATCCGGTGTTTGCAGGATATGAGAATTGTTCTTTTAACCATTAACCATTAATAGAGTAACCTGGTGTGAAGCCTCCAAATCTATTTGTGATAGTGGAAAGGGTCAAATAAAGCTCTTGTTAAGAAGGTTATGAACAGTGAAATGAGGACATCCACTTTAACTCATTTCTGTACTTGAAAGTCTCAATACTTTGCACTAATTTGCATTAATTAGAAGAGATTTCCAGCTTAGAAAGATCAGATATTAACCTCTAGATTGTGCTTCAATCGGCTTCCCTTAAAATCCTAATTTCAAAGATCGGGAAATGATGGTATTTCTCATAAGAATTTCATCTGTAATTGGATCCAAAGGGAAGATGATATACATTCCTTTTTTCAGTTTCTATGTGGAGTTGAAAAGGTGTCGGATTATCCTCTAGGTACAAGCTCAAGTGTTTTGAAATATTAATTGCATCTTAATATATCTCTTTATGTCAATCAATCAGATGTTTACTGACTTGTAATGTATGTATGTCTGGCTCTAAAATATTGATCTTGTATGCCCTTTGTGTAATTTAAATAAGACTATGAATCTATAAAGTGTGTTGATGATATATTTTGGAAAGCATTGCAATCTCTGGTATAGCATATATTAGGATCAGCCTTCTTTGGGTGACATGAGCAGCTGAAAAAAAGATTTGGTTTGAATCGAGGGGCCAGAAGCGCAGGACCAATGATGTAAGGAAGTACAGAGGCAGGTTTCGCCAGCACCCAAGCTTCACCATCTTAATCTTGACAGTTAATGGTAGTTCTTAAGGCTTAGGAGCTTTTGTGTTACCAGAAGATGTTTGAAGGAAGTCAAGTCAACGTATGCCTCACAAGGGCTCAGACAACTCAGCTCTTCTTTGATATAGAAAGGAGCTTTGTCATTTGTGTGGGCAGTAGAAAAGTTTATAGAGTTCTTGCTGGGCTCAGTGTTTGAGCCGTGGACAGGCCAAAAGCCCCTGGCAGGTTTTCTGTCTGGGTTTGAATGTGAGAAGGCAGGTTAGGCTCATATTGAGGTTTCAGGTGTATCCCTTTATAGTCAAAAGCATCCAAGGTTGAGAGCTTGCGAGTTGCTCTCACCTTCCAGTTAATGTTGAATCCTCAGGTTAAGTATTACCAGAGTGGAAGATTCATCTTGGGACAGTTACCACAGGTGGCTTGGGTGCAGTGTAGGATGTAGATGCTGTGCTCAGGAAGGTGCGGGAAGTAATTAGAAAGCTGATCAAGGAAGAGCCATCTAATGACAGTGAGTTCGTTTTTCGGTGTAATAAGGCAGTACCCCTTGAAATTGACAAAAGTGGTAACAATAGTCGACATATGGGCATTTCTGCAACTAAACACTTGCTTAAGGATGAACACTGATGGCCTGGGATGGACCATACAGTCAACAGTCTGGTGCATGAGTAAGCAGTATATGCTGGGAGCTAGGAGGGGCTGAAGCCAAGAACACCTTCAATGACTATTGGAGTTGCAAAGTGGGGTGTGGAGCAGGTTGAGCAAATACCTATTGGGGTCAGTGAAATGCCAGTGAAATGCCTTCCCTCCAACAGGCAGTATGCCATAGTCCTGATGAGCTAGTTTAGTAAAGGGCCTGAAATAGGCTTAAAGGTGAATCTAAGATCAGACAAGGTAGTGGCTTTTTTGCAATCAGTCGTCAAAAGTGTAGGTTGTCTGGAATATCATGAATCAGACAGAGTGGTACAGTTTTGCTTGAAGAGATGGCAACTTTTTGGGGAGGTGTGGTATCAAACACTTCAAGACCTCAATCTACCATCACTATCGCAATGGCTAGGGCGAGAGATTTAATAGAGTCCTCAAGGACACAGTGCAGTGAAGCATCAATACAGGAGGCTTGTGGGAATCAATTACATAAAAATGCAATATAGAAGAAATGGAGGGGTTCCCTTCGATTTGATGAGGAGGAGCAGTGCAGTAATTATCCTTAAGCCATGGTAGATTTTCCAACCGATGGGTCATCGGCCATCAGTGTGGAGGTCACATGGCAAAGTGTGGAACACAAGAAGATGCCAATAAGAGAAACCATCATCAATACGTTTATTTGGAATAACAACATTCCATAAAACTCATACAAAATAAAATAAGTTAATGTGTATTCAGAGCCATACAAAAAAGGATAAAAAGGTATAACAAATACATTATCATAATAATATTTACAAAGATGGGAAGATATTACCTTTTTAAAAGCTTTTCAAAGGTAGGTTGGCAATTAAGGAGAATTCCGTTGTCAGTAGAAAACATAATGCAGGTTAACAGCAAGTAAAACCAGCATCCCTTAATGCTACCATCAGAGTAATTGATCTACCATGCAAGCAGGCAGGGCAAAGACACATACAATATCTTCAGAGGGTGCATCACACAAAACAATTGTCCTCAACCTCTGATATTGACCACTTTGCAATCACAGCTCCTGGCAGAATTGGATCTTGCTCATGAAATCAGAGATATATCTTGTAAAAATGTGTTCCGAGTAAGGTACTTCTGCATATTGTCATTACTTAAATTCATGTGTCTGAGATTGAAAGGTTTCAATAATTCTTTATTCTCATACTCATGCCAGACAAAGAATACTATGTAACAAACAATAGGGGTGCCCCCTTGTGCGAGCGTGAGTTGGGGCAAGATATACTGCTTAAACAGAACCGACAAAAGGGTACTCACGCTCTGGACAGTCCTAAATTCTGTCGAGTATTTAAGTCAAATCTCCATAATATTTCAAGGATAATGCTTGCAAAAAAAGTCACTAAGGGTAAACCAAAGAAGAAGTCTAGAGAGTACTGGCAACAGACAAACATGCGAAGTTAGCTAATTGAATACTCCCTCTCTATACCTACCAGGGTGATTTATACACCCTTGTAGCCTCTATGTTGTAGGAACAATTGGTATCCTGCAAGGATTGTTCTATCTATCTAAGTGTTCCCCAACAATCCACTTTGTTATTTGATGAACATGTTGCTCTTTTGCATGTTATGTATATATGATGAATGTTATGTTTTATGTCTTTCTTTGTTTTTTTTCAATTGCTTTATTTAATCTTTATAAAAAAATTCTGAATAACTAAATACTGTGCTCTTAACAATAAATCTATTGCCAGTACTCTCTAGACTTCTTCTTTGGTTTACCCTTAGTGACTTTTTTTGCAAGCATTATCCTTGAATTATTATGGAGATTTGACTTAAATACTCGACAGAATTTAGGACTGTCCACAGCGTGAGTACCCTTTTGTCAGTTCTGTTTAAGCAGACAAAGAATACTAAGCATGATTTTAGTTGCAAAATAGATTTTGAGTCTACGCTGATAGGACACTTAAAATAGGATGTGGCACTGATTTTCTCAAAAATTATTATTATTATTATTATTATTATTATTATTATTATTATTATTATTGTATATAACATGCATGAGCCATTGAATGGAACTGGCCTCCGGTTTACATAGTATGGATTTGATAAGATGCTGAGTCAGATCAGCTTTACAGTTCCAGATCCAAAACCAATGTAAGGGCAGTTCCAGAGGAGATCATCCTCCAGGAAGCACAAGCTGAGCTAACTATGAACTCCAAAGTTGGAAGCGGATCAAGGAAGACCTAGCAATTTTTTCAAGAAGTCATTCTGCACAGTTTGTAATGGTGAGTTATCCCCAAAGGGTCGCCAAATATTTAGACACTTACTTTGTTTCCATGTTATATATTTTTAGTATCATCTCCATAAACTGGGCCGTAAACATTTTCATGAAGCGAATAATACAGCCTACAGCCTGTTCCATCCTTGAGGCCTGTTTCTCAATATCAAATGTGCCTTTGTATTCAAACTCTGTCACCCATGGGAAAGTAGAGTCATTACTTTGGAATCTCATTGTTTCGTCTCTTCTTTTCCCTGTTTGATATGCCCCGACAGCTGTTTTAGCAGTATTAACACAAAGATCCAGTGAGTTCCTAAAACTTGTCTGTACATCAATCAGGTGCTTAAGGGCACGTAGCGTTCTGGCAATTAACACCATATTGTCTGCTTAAGCCAGAACTTGCAAGGACATATTACCTATCTCAGACCTCTAAACTCACATGCTTTTGGGCAGTTGTCACCCACTTTGTAATCCGTTTACTCACCCGCCAAACCCCCTACATGCCCATACACTTCAATGGGCTTTTAGTAGCCAAAAATAAAATGTGTTTTTTTTTTTGTCCCACTTTACATTTGCTGTTACGTTCTTGACTTTTCAGTTTAAGGCCTTGTCTAGGAAGTTTATCACTGAGCAGGTTAGATGTACCGAGCTTCCACTCAGTATCCGGATCCACAGATCTTCCATCATATCGTTTGTAGGCTTAAATTTGCTCAAATGGATGGATCTCAACTCGCTTATAGCCACACATTTGGTTATTAGATGTTTTAATGACTCTACGTGGTTTTCACAATGCCGACAAGCTTCATCAGGGAAAGGCTTCATTTTTCTCATCACCATCATTTTGTTTGTTTTAAGTATGTTCATTCTAAGTCTGAGAAATTTATCTCTATGGTATCTCGAAGGGAATTTGCACAGATATTTTGGCATTTTATCCACTTTATTCTTTGTCGGACCTAAGTCTAGAGCTGTCGGCATTTTTTCATACGTGTCCAAGTTGTCTATCCATAGCCACTCTTTCAGCTTTATTCTCGCAATTTGTGGGCGATATATCAGTGTGTCCATTGAGATATTTGCATTATGCATGATGTCTTTCACTTTATCTGACCATCTTAAGAGCAAGCCTTTGTGTTGATGTAATCCTTCTGATCTCAATATTTTGTAGGCTGGTTCAAGATTCAACATTTCCATCTTACGTAACAATGACAAGGATTTCCATAGTACTGTTCCATAAAGACTTTCCAGGGCCAGTTCATGACGTATTATGGCCATTGAGAGATATTTAGGTAACCTCAGGACTTGGCGCCAGAATAAGCTTTCCAATTTAGACCAGATCTTTTGGTCTAAGTTCCAGCCGGCTTCTGCCCCAAAAGTTATTGTAGGGACCACTTTTTGAAGGTAGAATGTACAGAGCGGTATTACAGAAAATTTTCCATATAGAGTACGTAGTCTCGCTCCTTGTAAGGCAAGCATGCGGGTCCGATGAAACAGGTCTCGAACCCAACTCCACTCACGTATCGAGGTGTTCATCAGTATTCCTAGATAACAAATTTCTTTAACTTCCTCAATGGGTTTGTTATCAATTCGCCATATGAAGTTCTTGTTTTTAGCGAATTGGCCACTGCCAACCTTCATGATTTTTGTTTTCTTAACATTGATTGACAAGTCATTGTCAATCAAGTAAGTTTCTAGTTTCAACAGAAGCCGCTGTAGCCCTATCCGAGTCTTGTCGAACAATACTATGTCGTCGGCGTAAATTGCATAATTTATGTGATGTCCATTGATTTTAGGAGGGAAACAGTTGACACTTGCTAGGGCTGTGGGGATGTCAGCAATATAGAGTTTGAACAGAATGGCAGCAAGTGGACATCCCTGTTTCACCCCTCTGGTGGTATTGATAGATTTGGACAGGTCTCCACTTGCATTTAGTCTTACTTTAATTGTTGTATTGGAGTGCAATGCCTTTATAGGTGACAACAGAGCATTTGGACAGTTTCTTTTTTCCCGCTTCTCCCATAATTTGTATCGATTTATTGAGTCGAAAGCCTGCTGCAGATCGATGAAGGCCATGAATAGCTGATCCTTATTGTTCAGTGCTTCGAGCTTCAACAGGTTCACCAAGGCTAGGTTGTTCTCAGTACCGACGCCTTTAGTGAAACCTGTTTGTCTGACATCCGGTAGATCTATTTCCTTTGCCCATGCAGTTAGCTTTTTTTGTAGAAATGTCGCCAACACTTTTCCGATAGTATCCAGGAGGGCAATCGGGCGATAGTTGGCAGGATCGTCCCGACTGCCCTTCTTATACACTGGTACTATTATTGCTTCAGTCCAAGATCTTGGGACCTGCTTTCTATCTGCTATTTCCACAAATAGCTTTCTAATGAAAGTTGACCACGCATGCCTATGTTCTTTTAACAGCGTGTTACTGATGCCATCAGGGCCAGCAGCTCTAGATGTCTTTAATTTGGATATGGCCGTAAGAATGTCTTCGTTGGTCTCAATTATGTTCCAGGTTGTGCCATCGTTTCCACTTTCTGCAAGATGTGTCATCTCCATTCCTGTGAAAACCCTTTGATAGTGCGCCACCCAGTCATTTTCAATCACTCCCTTTGTCCTTAGGGCATCTCGATTAACTGTTCCTTTATTCAGGATTCCCCAAATTTCCCTTGAGTTGTTTTTTTTTATCATTGCCAGGATTTCCTCACCACGCTCTTGATCTCTCTGATGGGAAAAGGATTTTAGCCAATTCCGATATCGTTGTTTTCTCTGTTTTAGTAGGCTCAAGGCATTCATTGCATGCTGTTTTTTTAGTTTAATTAGGTCTTTCCTTAGCAGCTTTTTTTGATTTTTCAGGATGAAACTCCATTTATGCTTGTGCTCGTTGTTACTTTGGCAATTTTTCCTCGAAAAACCTGTTTTCAGACTAGGAAGCAGCGGTATATAGTCAAACGAATCAGCAATATCATTGTGTATCTCTTGGATTTCCTTTGACATTTTAATGATTTGATGATCCTTTATTCGTAATCGATTTCGCCCATGATTTACTTCTAATGCTTGACTATTGCTGACAGATTGCTTTTTGCACATTAGCGGGCAGGACATTACTAATGGACAATGATCACTATTTGTGGTTGGTATGATCTGTAATTTGTTAATTGTTACAAATACATTTCTTGATGCCCAGAAATAATCGATGGTCTTTTTATATCCCATGTTTTCCCAGGTGAAATTCGGTGGTATATCACCTTTAACATGTCCATTTACCATCATACAGTCACGAGCTTCCAGCTTTTCACTCCATTGCGATCTTCTTGCATTTCCTAGGCATCCTTCACTCGATTTAGTTTTAATTAGCATCTTATGTTCGTCAAACCAGGAGGTGTTCAAGTCTCCACACAAGATAATTGCAATGTCTAAGCAAGTCCTTTGATAGTTATCTATTATTTTCGTTACTGCAGATATGAATGCATCAGCCTAGATTTTTAATGGGTTCCAGTACACGTTCAACAATAACAAATATTTTTTGTTATTGTGAACGTTCATGGTTTGAAGTAATGTTCCTTGGACGTAACTGTTGGGATTGATTTTTTCAATTACTTCCCTGTTAGTTCCTGATTTTATCATGGTGATTAGACCAGAGAATGGACGTCCCTTGTTGTTTTTTACTGCAGGATTTAACAATGTTACATAGCCATCCTTAACCGGTGGCACACGCATCCAGGTTTCCTGGAGACAAATTACAAAATTGTCAGTTAGATCTACCGGAAAATCGTTATATAAGTGACTGAAGCCCCTAGTGTTCCACGAAATCACAGTCACAGGAGCATCAATTTCCACTTTCGTGAGCTAATGCTTAGTTGACTTGACTGCAGCATTCCCCTTCTTTGAGTTTAACAGTGGTGCAATTTTTAGCTGTCTCCATAGGTCTTCACGTCGCTGAGCTAAAGGGTGTTTCACACTTTTGGAATCTGATGTCTCGATTGAGCCTTGTTTACTTGTTAAGTCATAAGACGAGATCTCAAACCCTAAGCACAAGAGATCTTGCTTCGCGGTCAGTAGCATGTTACGTACCGCTTGGGAATTGATGTGCAGTAATACAATGTCTACTCGATCTTCTGATAAGTATTCAACAATGCGGATGTCATCGGACGTTATGGTCCGTAGCACTGGTACTGCATGCAGTAGACGCATGATGTTTGCACGGTTCAAGTTGACATCTAGTTCATTTCTGAATATGTTTTCAATCATAATTTTTTGGGAGAGAGCCTTAGGTGCACCTCGAGTAACTTCATGAGATTTCGAAGGAGAATTACGGCTGTGCGCTTTTGTATGTTTCGGGTTCATTACAGAGCGCCAGTTATTTGTTGGCTTGAAGCTAGAATCCGTAGGTCCTTTCTTTCGATCGATGTGGTTCTCATAAGAGGAACTTTCTTTTTTCCAGGTCTCTCCTTTCTTGTTTTTCTGGCAATTTATTTTCCTTAAAGGAAGTTTCTCTTGTTGAGTCTGGCTTAATGAATCTGAGCTGCTTGTAGACATGTTTGAACAGTCTACCACGGAGCCTCTGGAACAATCCTCATCTTCGCCATCTGAATATGTGGACAAGTTGCATAGTTCTTCCATTAGTTCCCCAGAGGAGGATGAACTCAAGTCAGATTCAATTCTCATCTGCTTTCTTGGGTTTGCAATCGCTTTTCTTGCAGGTCTGGCTTTTTTCTCTTCGTTTCCCTCTTTATTATTTCTGTTTGGTCTGTCAAGTGTTTTATTTTCAGTTGACTTAGTTTTCACAGGTGTGGTCAAATTTCTTATAAATTGCTTTGTGTTACTTCTGTGTTTTGTTAAAGTTTGAATATTCTTTTTTTTGTCTAGCTTTTTCTTTGCATTGCCAATTAACTGTGAAGTTAATTTTCCTTTACTCGCCGTGATCTCAAGATTTTTAGCGGGGCCACTGAATATGCCATATGATGCTTTTGCAGAAGAACACGATGGCGTCTCAAAAAACTTGTCCGGTATAGTATTTATCTTACTACCCTTTTTGCTGGTTTCAGCTATGGGGTCTTTAGTACCTATCGCCGATAATAGTTTTGAACTGTCAGCGATCTCCTTTGCTTCAAGGGCAGTGCCAATTGTCATTGACTTGGATGTCATTTTTCCACTTTTTCCTGTTAAGTCAATGAGAACGTGTGGATTAGACCCATTAACTAATATATTTTTGTCATTTGGATTGCCTGCTACAGAAGTGTCGACTTCTATTCTGCATTGAATCCCTACGTCTATTCCACCGAGAATGTTATTTACAGGAGAGGCTCGTTTCTCCAGTGATTGAATTGGCATTTGTTTTATGTTGCCAAGTATTTAATCTAGGAGCAGTTTAGTTCCTTTATGTTCCGACAGCAACTCCTCAAAATGTCTGCTCATGTATTCAGCAGACTGCATGTTTTCAGCTTCTTGTCTTGTTTAGAATGCCACAAATTGTGTTTCAATTTTGTTTATTTTGTCATCCAAGTGCATCATTATTGCTCCATTGTTTTGGGAAGATTCATTTAAGCTTTCATATAGCTTTATAAATGGTATCAAAGCCAGTGATGTGGCAGCCAAAACGTTGTTATGAATCTGCATAGCAGCAGCAACTGATAAATTCGTTTTTTAAGTCAGGGTCTTTGCTTTGTGGACTGCAGCTATTCTCCTTACTTGGGAAGCTCTGGTCGCTTCTGCTATTTACTGGGAGACTTTTCCGCCGTTGCTGCATGTGCACGTCTGGAGCATAACCTCTCTGGATTTTCGTTTTTGAGCTGGTGTCAGCCTTAGTAAAGGGATACTTTCCTTGACTTTTTGGGCTTAGCGCCGTTTTGTTCACCAGATTAAAGTCCAAGCTATCAGTAACGCTCTTCAGCTCAATGAATTTCTGATTTGAGCCTGTCATTTTGCCACTGGTAGTACACTCATATTCACCTTCTTTATTTTGTCCAATGGCTATTTCCATAGTATTGATGTCGCTATTGGTTCCAAGAGAGAAGCTTGCTGCTAATCTCTCTTTCATTTCCTCAAAATCAGCTAAGAGTCTCTTGGTCAAGCATGCTTCTCTCGCTGCCAAGTCGATCTCCTTTGATGGTAACTCATTGCGGAGACCCTGTTGTATTCCATTAATAAGATTCCCGGTTGCTACTCCGGATGATGTGTCGCCACTGTTTAATAAGGATGAAACATTAGTCTCTCTGCTATTACTGTTGCATGCAAGAGTTGACGTCTTGGTTTGATTAATATTCTTCTGGCCATTTGCAGATTTTTGTATTGGGGTGCTTTCCTGACGTTGGTTTGCATGCAGTTTGGCAGACAATGGAAAAGTGAATTTCAGCAAGCTTGGATCTAGTACTGTGTTCGGTACTTCGAGTGCAAGCAATTCGTTATCAGTTACATCAAAGGGAGATTGAAATGCCTCTGCATTTATCTCGATCATCACTGCTTCAGCATTGTCTCTATTTGAGTCATGTTCCCAGTGATTTGTCCCATTACTCATCCTGGCGCTTGAAATAATGCTACCTCTTGCATTAATAACATCAGGGATGAGGGTGATGATCGACAAATGCCATTTCCTTGCTAGTCATTTCATTTTGCAGGACCGCAGTACTCGCGCTGGCCACACGTGCGATTTCTTTCTTAGCTTGGTCACGCAGGTATAATTGTTGCTGTATTGTGATTAATTTGTCATCAGGATTCACTATAACTTTTGCGTCGGGGACCGCAACCGAAGCCTGGGCTAAAGCCTGGTCAGACGCCAAGTTATCAGAGGTCATTACAGACACCGCAGACGCCGGCTCAAGCTCTGCGTGAGTGGAAGCTTCTGTGGGGCTCGGTGCTGCTACTGTTGTTTGTCTGCGAGACTCCTCCTCTCGCACATCAGGAGTTGTGCCCATTAAACATTGGACGTTAAGAAAAGCGGGAATAGCGGGATGTGCCAATCCAATCCCACAACTTTATCTCCAACTTCAATTACATCAAGGGGTAAACACTGCCTTTGTACGCGCTCGTTTCCATTTTCAGAGTCACTCCCTGTAACACTATTTAAATGCAAATCCGTGTCCATAATGTTACCGGGCATGAGAGTCATTGATTTCTGGGCTTGTTTTAGCTTGAGCCGTGTCAATGGCCCATTGTCCCCCATGAATGCCTCTTACCTCTTACCTCTAAACTTCTGTCACGCCGCCGGCCACTGCGGACTGCTGCAGACTGGACTCAGCGCACGGACTCTGCGCACGCTCCGTGCTCTTCTACAGTTTTTAAAGGGGACTGTGCTTTTTTTTCGTTAAAGGCACATGGATGCTGAAAACACTGGAAACAAAGTTCGTGCACCGTAGCTGCAGCTCTTCTCTTCTGCTCACACTGCTGCAGACTGGACTCAGCGCACGGACTCCGCGCGCACTCCGCGCTCTTCTACAGCTTTTAAAGGGGATTGTGCTTTTTCTTTCGTTAAAGGCACATGGACGCTGAAAACACTGGAAACAAAGTTCGTGCACCGTAGCTGCAGCTCCTCTCTTCTGCTCACACTGCTGCAGACTGGACTCAGCGCACGGACTCCGTTTTAACCCACCACAGGAACACAGAAGGTTGAGAGGTATGCCGTGTTTGGAACATAGCATTAGTACATACGAGAGTTTCATATAAGTCATTGACGTTCAAAGAGAAAAGTAATGGGGCAAGGCCACAGCCCTGTCTATCTACAGTCTCCATAGGAAAATAGGGCATGCACCTCCACCTTCCTCCACTCCTTACCCAGGCACTAGTTCCTCAATGTATTTCGATAAGAATATAAGAATATCCAAGAAATGTTTTGGGCAGCTCAATGTCCTTAGTATTAGCCACAATGTTATTATATTTGCTTTATCGAAAGCCGAACTCAGGTCCATGAATGCCAAATAACTTGGTTCCCTCTTAATATATAATGCGTTGGCAATGATTAAGTAAAAGTTGAGAATCTGCTCACAGGTTCTCAGCCATGCACACAATCCTAGCTGGACCTTTGCCAGAATGTTATTATTAGATACCCACTTCTCCAGTTTTACAAGAAGACCCCTACCAAATATCCTAAAATGTGAGTTTAAAGAAGAGATAGGTCTGCAGGCCACTGGTTTATCTCTCTTACCATAGGATTATCTCTCTTGCCTTTCTGAAAAAGTGGCATGATTATCGCTTGTTTCCATGATAGAGGTGTTTGACACATTTTTTTCAACACTTTATTTAGATTTTCATGAAGAACAAAATAATCAAACCGCACATGGGTTTAAAAATTATACCGATTTGAAATGAACCTAAAAACTTTCTTCCTAGATTGTCATGAGGTTTATCATAAACATATAAATTACATCACCTCAAACTGCTATATACAAAATACCCAGTGGCCATAGGTCAATAAAATATAATATACAAATACAAGCTGCATAGGCAAAACTGGACAAATCACAGACAAACACACACATCTGTATATAACACACCACAAATTAAAACCAACATACACATATCTAACTCATGCATTGCTCCAAAATCATGTGCAACCATACATGTCATTAAAAGGCCCCCATAATTCCTGATAAACCTCCTCCCGGTTTTCTTTTAACAACATATTCTTTTCAAAGTATGAAAGAGTCTGCATGTCTGACAACCAACCCTCAACTAGTAGTTTTACAACGTGTTGTATGAAATCGGAGCTAGTTGTCAAAGTTGGAGACCAGAGATCAATCAAATCGGGAAACAACTCAGCTGGGATCCCATCAGGGCCCGGATAGGGGTTATTTGCAGGATTCTCTATAGCAAAGGTGACCACTTTCAATGAGAATTGTGATGAAAGTGTACAAATGCCATTGCAATGTCCTAATAACTCAAGAGTAACTAGTAAGAGAAACTTTTTTTTTACTGCAAACTGTTTCTAAAGGAAATGTTTCCCCCTTGTATTTCTAATTACATTTAGCAGTGCATGTTCTACTGTACAGGCTTTGTCCTACTACATAGGCCTTGTGTGACTTCTTCCATTTGCTTGCCCTTCCTTCCCTTTGAACAAGTTACCCATTTGAGTCCCTCCCCACAAAAAAGGAACACAACATGATTTCCTTGACCCCCATGCCTTTTACCCAAAAGATATTTAAAAAGTGTCATATGAGATTCCTGCTTGTTTGTGAAACTGAAATAGCCTTTGCATTTGTGTGTGAACCAGAAAATCTTGAGTCTTTTGAGTATCCATTATTTGGCTTAATCACTTTGTTGTTTTGTCTTGCTCGAGTCATTACAGAAAATAATTGAAATTTTAAAGCAGGATTGGGCATTGTACAAGAAGAGGAAGTTCACTTCATGTAGGATGAGAATGTTTGCCAGGTGTTGGAGGAGGATGATGGAGGAGGATTATGATCCATTTGTGCTTAAGGGGGTAAAACATACTACCAGTCACCTGCAGTCACATCAGGTGTTGCTTGAGATGTGAGTCATCGGGGAGGGGCTGGGAAAGGAAGACGGGGCAGCAGTGGCAATACATGGTGTGTGTCTACCAGATTAGTTGGAAGAGGAGGTCGGATGGAGCTGGAGTAAGCAGGGCATCATACCGGGGTATCTTGCCAAAGTTAATTCTTGTGTATTTCTTCTGTTTAGTGCAGCCATGTTTGAGCATTTTACAATGGTTGCAGGGGCTGAATTAATTTGGGGTTGGAGGCATTGGAGGAAGCAAAGTCTGTGGGTTCAAATTGCTCTTATCCGTGTCTTAGAGGGGTAGAGTTTTATACGCTCAATGTTAAGATGGTCATTTGTGTGTTTCTGAGTAGTTTGTCAATAATCGGTAAGTTCCAGTGCCTGGAGAGTGTTTTGGGCAATATACGGCTGTGTTCTGAGAATGGTTTCACATCTAGGGGATCATATGCAGCCCCTGGCCAGTGTGTTGTTTTACTTTTATAGACAGTAACATTTTGCATTCGAAATTTGAGTTTTTTAGCCACTGTAAGAGTGGTTTTGTAAACTTGATGTCCAAGCCTTTCCCATGCTTTGTGAACTTGTCTTTAAAACGTACAATCTTGACTGCAGTTAAGAATAAACTCTTAGATGAGATGCACTCCCCTGGTCTGCTATTAATAAAGTTAGCAGGATACACATTTCTGTGTACTCTACTTTCCAGTGTGTTTTCAGTATACACATATCTAAATCCAGAAGAGCCACACTTTCTGAACTCTTGTGTATGGGAATTCTAAGTTGTACATGATAGAAATAAGGTATTAAAAGAACATCTCCAGAATCTAAATGGCACCCTCCCAAATAGCACCCCCAAAGTACGAGGTTGTCAGCAAAGTAGAGCAGTGGCAAGCATGATTATGATTAAAAAAAAGCCCTGAAAGAGGTTGGCAAATAAAGTGAAAATTAGACTCCTTTACAGTTACTTGTTGATAATAGCCAGATTTGTATTCAGATAAAATCCTTAAAAACAAATCAGAAAATATTTAAAATCACAAATGAATCGTCTTCCAAAAATCCATCTGATGTGGAGCATGGCTTAAAGGGCATATTGAAATGCTAACGTTCATCGCGTTCTAAATAAAAGTCAACTGCCATTCTAATATAAATCTTGTTAATACCTTCCATCATAGTTATTATTTTATTTGTGGAATAGTCCCAACTTTTATTTCATTGCTTCTCTTACAGTCATAGCAATCACATTTGCCACAAAATGGCACAACATATAACTGTATTCTAAGACATGAAAAATAAATTCTACCTTAAATGTAAGAAGAAAAGGCCAGTTCAGGTAACAAGCACAATGCTGATGGCATCGCTAGAAGTTATTTTCCAGTTCAGAGCTGCTGAGCAATGCATTGTGGGCAAGCAAATAAGTTCAAAACATGCCTTTTGTTCCTGAAAAACGTCTTGGTCTTGTAAGTCAGTGCTGTTTTACACATAGCTTTATCAACCCAAGGCAGAGTTACAAGGGTGTAGACAAGCACATATGTATCTCACCCCCATAAGGGATAATTATACCCATCCACATGATTGGAACATCGCAGTATCTTCAGCAAACATCATCAATGTTATGGTGGGTTGAAAAAAGCATGGACAATCCTACCTGAAAGAAATGTGTGAGTAGAATAGGCCATTTCTATTTGTGTGTGTATTTGTTTTAATTAATATTATACAGTTTAACATACAGTCAACTTTTGAATACTATTATCTATACCATTTAAGAACAAGCATCGTATCCTTAACATTCACATTTCAAAAATGTATAATCCTTAATATTGATTCTATGTATTTCCATAGCTTCGTCAGGTAAAATATAAACGCATCATCATTTCCAGACATGTAGATATCCCATGTCTCATTACCGTTATTATGGTCACATTTGCTACAAGCCAGCATATATCTCCTCCTTTTTGCTTTTGAAGCCAGACAACTCATCATTAGATGTTTGGCAGTTTCTATGTCATTATCTCCACATAATCGACATAGTGTTGCCCCCCTCAAGTTCCCAGTATGCGCTCCTAATATTTCATAGGTCTGTACGACGTTAAATGTAACTCTTATGTACGTCCAAATGAGATGGTTCCCCAAAAAGTGTTTTTCGTAAAGTGGCACAGCATCACACCCAAGAGAATGTATCGTATATGATTCAGCAGATGATTTACTTTCGAGATCAACCAGTTTTTTGTTCTCTACTATGTTCGTGCAGAATCACTTCCATACTGTTCTTGAACCCGATAAATGATAGAGTCAAAGTGTCACTGAATGTCCTGGCGATCCACGACCTTAATGGCCAGAAAGCCGATGATTGTAACTGGTTTTCATATTGTCTCCTTTGCTCATGAGTACATCTCTAAGAGACCACTGCAGTGTACCAGATGTCCCGTTCATTAGTTTCCAGTACATACGTAACCTACAGAGGTCATGCTTAACAGTGGTAGACATAATGTCGTATTCCAACAGGATAAATTCCGCCGGGGTGGTGTTTCGTAAGCGCAGGAGTCTCCGCAGAATGCATCTCTCCAGCAAGGCTAGTTTGGAGGTCTTCTTTAGGCCCCAGAATTCAATCCCATGAAGTATGATTGGTAGGACCTTAGCAAGATATATTTTGATAACAGTTCCAACAGTGTACCCTCCTGCTTTATGAGTCAACAATCTTATCACCCCCGTGACCTCTGCAGTGCTAAACTGGACATGTAAATGTAGTTTTCCATCCAGTCGTGGGTCAACGATCACTCCCAGATATGTATAGGCACTAACCATCTCAATTGGGTCTCCATTTAATGACCAGTTTCACATCTTACGCCCTTTGACAGAGAGGAGTCTTGGGGTAAACACCATTATTTTCGTTTTACTAGTGTGAGCCTTTGGGAGTTGATCACTGTATATTTGTGTAAGTGGTCTAACAAAGGCTGCAGTCCCCTGGGTGTTAGGACCAGCAGTGCCAGATCGTTGTCATAAGCAAGCCACTATATACCCATCCTGCCCAACCTGGGAGGAATCGAAATGGTGTTCATAATACCATCTCTCAAGTCAGCCATGTATAGGTTAAACAGTATGTAGCCTTGTTTTAGACCAGAGCATGGGCCTCATTATAAGTCAAGCGGTAAGGGGTTAACGGCGCCGGTAAAGGTGCCAGCGCTGTCAACCCCGTACCGCCTGATTACGAGGTCCCCTCGCAGGACCCGCTCTGCACGTCTGGCTTTACCAGACGTGCAGAGCGGGTCCCGCAAGGGGAAGAGGGAGCAAACAACGGGCTGCTCGTAATAGGCCCATTGTTTGCTCCCTCTCCCATTCCCATTCAGCCCTATGGGGGCTGAAATGGGAATGGGGAAGGTCTGGGCCCGGGTTCCTGAAGAGAGGAATTACCGTGCGCTCCGAAATCGGAATGGCCCAGTAATTCCCCATTCTGGGAACCCGGACACGATTTTGGCGGCAGCCATGCCGCCAATAGCGGCATGGCTACCGCCAAAGTCGTAATGACGCCCCATGTGTCAATCCATTTAGGCATTCCCCCTTCATGGTTCAATCCCACTCTTACTTTTGTATGCTCATGAAGCGCTATGATCAAATTGAGTAGACCCATGGGTATGTTCCATTTGTTCAGCTTCATCCATAGCCTACCACTGTCAACAGTGTCATCAGCCGCACTATAGTCAACAATCTAGCATTGCCAATAGCCTGTAATTACATGGATCCTGTCCAGTTCGCTTTTTTGTAAATGGGCACTACAGTGCTTTCCCTCCACCTTGATGGGAGTTGCTGGGTAATGCCAATCAATGCAAACAGCCTATGTCGGGCACCTGCCCATACCATCAGATCATTCTTGATCAGCTGATTAAAAGAGCCATCAAGGCCGCGTGCTCGTCATGATTTACACGTGCCGATCTACCTGCTCCAAACAATATTCCGTTGATACGCCATTGGTACATTTAATGGGAGCATTAGTAGTGGAGATAACTCCAAGTATTGCCTGTATGCGCCTAACCCAGTCTGCTTCCAGCACATCACACATCACTGGGCTATATTCCTTATGTGAGTTGATGATCTTCCAAAACCACTTTGAATCGTTAGTTATACTACTGTATGCCAATTTTCACCCTTTCAATAATTCTAAGGTATATGTATGCCTCCTTAACCACATTCTATGCAATGTACAGCACTTTCCAACCAATTGGGCATGTTGCCTTGGATCAAAAGATTCACTTGCACTCCCCCTAAGTTATATTCTGAGTTGCCTCTTTCTATTCCTCAACGCCATATGAAAACAGTGTCGATATACCAAGCGTACGTTGTTTGCTCCCTAATAATGGAGCCCACTCTTGCCTGTTCTAATACACATAGCTTTGGTATCTCACAATACCACTATTTGCCATTTCAATAGTCATCTGTTTAGAGTGCATAATCTCACACTCAGAGGACAAACTTGGGAGTAAATCATTAGCTACCTCCCCTGACATTTGTGAATTATTAGACGAACACGTAATGTGGGTGTGCTGTTGGTTAATAATGAGCACCCCTTGCTCACCACAGCTAGTGGTGGGCGAACCAATTTAGGGCACAAATGAGAGGAAAATGATCGCTCTCCTCTCTATGTGAGCCACATATGTCTCCACCAATGTTGACGACTGTGTGACAAACACATAATCAAAAGTGTTTGCAGAAGACCAAGTGAAGTGAAAAGGGGAGTCAGAGGGATAACCTCCATGAACCAAGGTTAATCCATTTGAATACAGCAATGTTGCCCAACTCATTCCTCGTAGTATCCCCTTGCCATTCTCCTGTTGGTACAAAGTGATGAGCACTGTTCTATTTTCAATTTGGCAGTCGGGCAATCTCTAGGAACCCTGCCACAGAGGTCATCACATACCACAACGTTTGCAACTCCCATGTCAGTTAATAAGAATGCTTCCAATACCCTAAGGATATTACGTGCTCAATGGTAGATGGAGGATCATACACAGTAATTATTATTGTCTCATGCCTGCTTTGCCCTTGGTCATGTAGAGGAGCTGCTGCATGCCTCTGAAGGAAATCCCACCCCCTACCTGCTATATGTTGGAACTCCGAGACTGTGCCATGTTTGACACCAGAAGTTGTGCCAATACTGCAGCAAATCTTTGAAAAAAAGTATCCACGGAGGAATCCCTATCAAATGTATCCCCAAAGAGACGACAATCTGCGGGAGGAACTCCCTGAATGAATATGACAAGGAGCGCAAAAGAGAGAAGCTAGTGACATCACAAGAGATAAGTGTGATACCATGAGAATACTGGCTGAAGAGAATGCCTAGACCTTACAGAACCTGATGACGAATTAAGAAACAAGTTGACTTTTGTATGCAGAGAGAAGATTGCATGTGTGCAAAGTGCTACAGAAAATCAACCGTTCAATAATTGTACAGATGCTGAAATGCACGTAGACAAAGTGAAGCTGGCTATATGTAGTGAATAGACTGTAGGTGATTCCACCATTCTATAGAAGCTGGACATCGGTGTCATGAATTTTAGTAAGCCAGGACCCTAGGAGAGGAAAGGACGGGAATTGTGTTGCAGCAAGAATAAGATGAAATCGTGGAAATGCCTGGTGAGACTGTCTGGCCTGGCATCAAAACAGAAGCAGTCAGGGTTGGTTATCTATTTGTGAAAGCAGTGAACATGAGAAGGATGAATCATCCCTTACTAAGGGGCAAAGAAAGAACACCAAGAGTGCCAAGTTATATTCGTTTAAGACATTTAAATGCTGCAGAATAGACCAAATCATGGTCTCCTGACACGTGAGCCAAGGATGGAAATAGAGTTGAGCTTGGAGTCCTATAACAATGATAGTGAGAGCCTGTACTCCCATATATTCTCACAGGATACTTTGCACGGCTAAGTTCAAAGACAATCTTCATGGCAGAAGGCCTGGGTGATGAGAGATGTTGGCCTTATTGGGTAGGGAGGTAAAGTCAAGTCCACCTCCTGGCATATGGGTCTGAGCTTATGTGCTGCTAAGTGAACCGAATGTTCCAGACATGACACAAACGGGCCAAACAATTGTAGAGGGCCTTATAACGAAGGGCCTTATAGTTTGAGAACCAATGATAAACCGTGTACTTAATAGTGTTGGAGATAACATGTTTTAGAGGTAGGCATAAATTGTCCAACTGACAGTAGGGCAGCCAATCACAATACTAGTCCTTATAGAAAGTATACTTAGATGTTCCCCTTGAAATAATTATAATCGTTTGTAGGTTTTTCTTATTTGCCACGTAGGATGACGCCACCTCTGACGTATTTTTAGTATAAAGTCAATGTTTAATGAGAAAGTTGACGAGAGCTGAGCAAACGTCCATTGATGTCTGTTGTAACCTCCCTGTTTTAGATAATTGTTAATAAAACAGCAACCTTTGCCATCTTCCTGAGTTGGTTCGATTATTTGGACTCAGAGTTATTCTGTTAACCCATCCATTGCATGCACATTACTAAAAGAACCATAAGTCCAGTCGTCTTTACCAATAGATGGTATTTTACCTGCCAAAAGGTAGTTTGAGTTAATGGGCCTCATTCCGAGTATGGCGGTAAGGGATAGCGGCCACCGGTAACGAGACCGGTGGCGGTAATCCCTTACCGCCATACTCCGAGTTCCCTCTGCGCCCTCGCCCTTAACGCCTGCTTTGAGCAGGTGTTAAAGTCGAGGGCGCAAAGGGGCCTCCAAGCCAATAACGGTGACCGTAATGAACGGTCACCGTTATTTGCATCTTCCCCATTCCCATTGAGCCCTATGGGGGCTCATTTGGGAATGGGGAAGAGCCTTGGTGAATGGGGAATTACCGCCCCGCCAACCTTGGAATGGGGCGGTGATTCCGCCATCCACCAAGGTGCTGCCGTTCCGGGTACGGCGTCAACCAAGGTGTTAATAGCGCCATTGGTTAGCGCCGTACTCGGAATGAGGCCCAATGTCTACTTAAAGCAGTTGTAGAGGATGTTTAGCTCCCAAGTTCAGTCCCACTTTTGGCCTTCCTCTGGGGCCCTGAGTGGCCTCTTTGGTAATGAACTTCCACCCATCTACATCAAGCAGGGTGACCCGCCATGTTTTTTGTAATGCAATGATGCGAAAGCCATCAATGGATTCCAAGAGAACCCCATCTGCAAATAAATGTTTAAATCCCCTAGTGATCCACGATAGCAAGAATAGGCCATTTCAACTAACAAGGTGCACATGTCAAAGTTCCACCCAATGCGCATCCCATAAAGTGCACCTCCAGTTCAGAGCAACTGTGGGAATGCAAATGCAAATACATTGTGGAAGTGCAAATTAACTCAAAAGCATGCGTTTTTGCTACACAATTGTCTTTGTCTTATGGTGCAGTGCTATTTTATTTTATATACTACATCATATAAAAAATAATTCTCTGAGGATATCTGTGCATTGGGGGCTGAGAAGCATACAGTTCTGTGCAGGGGCAGCCTACACAAGGGTTTCCCTTTAATTTATGGATTTAGGACCCCATTCCATAAAAGAAACCTAAAGAAAATTGGGTTTTTTGCATTTCGTAATGCAAATGTAGTCCTTGCATTTGCAAAGAATCTAAACATGTTAGATTGTTCCCAAATGCAAAGACTGGTCGTATTTCCACTTTCTATTGTGTTCCACAGGTTTGCACTGTGGCAGGGCAGGGTGCCTAGCACTGTGCCATGTGCATCCCTATGAAAGACATTAGGGCAACGTCACCTGTCACATAATTTATTTTCCTGCACGGATGCTGAAAATACAGCCTATGCAGGGAAACAAATGCATCTTCACCCATCTCTCTACATGTATGTCTCAGGCTGGGGGGAGAAGAGGGTACCGAAAAAAAGCCAGAAGAAGAAAGGGTGAAGGATCCTGAGCTCTGACCTGCTGCTAAAATATACGATTTCACCGCCGCTTCCCGAGAATAAGTGAAATCTTGAATTTCTTTGCGCACGCATGTATGTTTGTGTGACAGTGTATGAGAGGGAGAGAGAGAGAGACAGTGGCCCTCATTACAAGTTTGGCAGTCAGGTAATTAAGTGCCGATAGCACTATGTACCGGCACTATTACCAGACCGGCACCGGTAACACCACACTCTGTGCTTCTGATGCTGGTAACACAGACATCGGTAGTATCGGCACACCCCCGACATCTGTCGATAACACTGGCATCACAGGGCCACCAGCAAATTACAAGCATAGACATTCCGGTACTATTGGCATAAAAATGCCAGAAACACTACCACCGTGCATCAAGTAGTAAATTGTCGCAGGTGGGGTTAAATAGGCCACAGGTGCACCAATTCCCTGCAGGTGTACCCAACACAACCAGCAACACTGGAAAGGGCCCACACCCAGAACACTCCTCCAACACAGCCATGCTGCCTCTCTCAGTGGTAGCATTGGACATGGAGGCACTGCACACTGCAGTGCATCTGAATAATCTGGAGGAGCATCAATGGTGAAATGAGGCCAGGCACAGGAGGAGGAGCAAGAGGAGGAGGATGATGGCTGGGATGCAAGTGGTGAGGCGGAGGCAAGCAGTCATACCCCACACAAGGGCTGCACCCTGGGCCCTGACCAATGGGCAGATACATACTTTCTACTGGCTAAACAGGGAGACAATACATGAACTAATGAACCTAATCCAGGGTGACATAGGGAGCAGGACGGCATCTGGGCAGCCATATCACTTCTGTTGAAGTTGGTGTGGGTCCTGCACTTCCTGGCCACGGGCACGTTCCAGCACTCCATGGGCCAGCTGCATGGCATATTGCAGCCTGCCTTCTCCAGAGTGCAGGTGCAGGTACTGGAGGCCCTCCTGTGCCATGTGGGCCAGCACATGCTCTCCCAACCACCCTGGCACAGATAAATGCCACCAAGGGCCGCTTTTATGTGCTTGCTGGCATGCCAAACATGCTTGGTGCATTGGACTGCACACATGTTAAGCTGGTGCCCACCCATGCCACAGAGGAGGTGTACAGGAACCGGAAGCAGTACCATTCCCTCAACGTACAGATGACCTGTGACATCGATCTCACCATCACGCACTGCTGCGCCTGGTTCCCAGGGTCAACACATGACCCATGGTTCTGCGGAACAGCACCCTTCCAGCATACGCCACAGCGGACAAAGGAACTGGATGTTGGGTGAGTACATGGACAAGTACACACATATTACTGCATAGGTCACAGGCCAAGGGGTTGCGGGGTGAAACAGATGCATGCTCCACAACCACCATGCATCAGCGGGAAAAAACAGCGCATGCCCATGCCCAATAGTCAGTCCACAAAACATGGGTGTATCTCCAGACTGTTGTTGTGTCAGTGATGTTCGAAGCATTCACTAACTGTGCAGAACTCTCAGTCACAGGCAACACCACTGCTGTTGACCACCTGCCATGCATGTTCATAATCAATGCAAACGTCAAAGTGCCCCATGCAGTGCACCATTGCTGCTTGTGTGAATGCCTGGGGCACAATTGTGACTGCAATCTGACAAGCACAGGTTTGTACGTCAGTGGGATTGAATGGGGGATGGACAAAACATCACTGGAGTGCTGTTGGCAGCTACTATAATGCCATACATGTCAGGTGTATTCCGGGCCTACTGTTCATGTACGCCGTCATGCTGCGTTGATGCATTTAAGTGAATGGCCACACTGCAGTGCGGGCGCGATGTAGTGTGTGCAGACACTGTTGGGGCTATGGCATGTCGATTGCATACCACACCATTAGGATATGCAGACAGGGCCAGATCCGAGATGCATGATGTATTAAGTAAAACAATAACGTGCTATGAGAACGTCAGTCCTTCAACATGCATGCCATTGCTCACGTTGTGTTCCCCCATTGCAGGTGATTCCGGATATCCATTACTGCCATGGCTATTGACGCCGCTAAGGGATCCACAGTCGCTGGAGGGAATGGCATACAATCGCCTCCATGTGTGAACCAGGGCAACCATTGAACAGACATTCGAACTGTTGAAGGCACGTTTCAGATGCTCACATCGTTCAGGGGGAGCACTTATGTACAGGCCAGAGAAGGTGAGGCACATAGTCCTGCCCTGCGCAATGCTGCATAATATCTGCATCAGACAAAACATACCCCTCTCCCCAGACCTGGACATGCCATCACCTGAGGGTGGAGATGATGATGATGATGATGATGATGATGATGAGGCAGCACCAGCCATGCACAGGCAAATCCACATGGACTGACAAGAACTGATAGACAATTATTTCTGAGGCCCCCACACTCTGCACTACCAATGCTACATCACTGCATTCGATGTGCGCAGTCATTAAAATTCATACAATAAAAACTGTCCACTCATTGTTGTAAGTGACGAATTAAATGTATTTAAATGAACTACAGTCCACCGATTAAACCCTGTGACCACGGTTCCTCCCCACTCAATCACAATACCCTCCCCACACACCCACGAACAAAGTACCTCATGTGATAGTCCACAGTCTCACTCCCTGTGCCTTTTCCTGGCACAACCCTTGCCATGGGTGGGTGTGCCCATTAGTCTTTGTGTGCATTACGGGTGAAGCAAACATGCTAAGTGTTATTACATGGCTAAACTGGTTTAAATTCAATGTATGCCAGTGAGCTTTGGGCCCATGTTAGGTAGCGTGTCATGCAGGTGGATGGGAAAGAGAATAACTCTGTACACCAAATAATCAGACCATCTCAGGAAGATGGCAAAGTCATTTACTGTTTTATTATCAATTATCTAAAACAGGGAATTACAACGGACATCAACTGACGTCGCACAGCATTCTCTCAAAGCATTTCATAAAAAATGACACTTTAATAGTAAAAACTCATCATACATGACATCATACTACGTGGCAAATAAGAAAAACCTAGGGGGATTGTGTTTGGTTCAAGGGGAACATCTAAGTATACTTTCTATAAGGGGTTGGTTTGTGATTGGGTCTCTACACTCAGGTGGACAACTCATGCCCACCCCTAGTGCAAGTCCTCTTCAACAGTTATTAGAAACACAGTACTCTATTGGCTCTCAAACTATAAGGCCCTTCATTATATGGCCCTCTATAATTGGTTGGCATGCGCATGTCCTTCTGGAACATTCAGTTCACTTAGCAGCATGTGAGCACAGACCCAGGTGCCAGGGGGTATACTGGACTGTACCTCCCCACCCAATTAGTCCATCATCATCTCTCATCACCCATGCCTTCAGCCATGAAGATTGTCTTTGAACTTGGCCTTGCAATGTATTCTCGTCTCTGGGAATATAAGGGAGTATGAGAACAAACTTTTCATAGTTCTATAACTGCTTGCCCAACTCTATTTCCATCCTGGGCTCACATGACAGGAGACCACAATTTGACCCATTTTATAGCATTTAATTGTCTTGAATTAATACTCATGGTGTTCTTTATTTGCACCTTAACAAGGAATGAATCAGCTTCTTACGTTCTCTGCCTTCAAGAATAGATAACCAGTCTTGGCTGCTTTCAGTCTTGACATCAGGCTAAGACAGCCCTTCTCGATTCTTCCATGCTCCCAGCTAATTCTCTGCTGCGGCACAGCTTTCAGCCCTTCTCTTCATGGGTTTAAAGTTACAAAAAATTGTGACACTGATGTCCAGCTTCCATATAATATCGGCTTTGCCTGCAGTCTATTCACTACCTCTAGCCAGATACTAAGATTACTTGATCTATTTGCGTTGCTGCATCTGTACAGTTCTCAAACAATTTGTTATTTTCTACAGTGCTTTTCATACGTGCAATCTTCATTCCGCACATGAAAGTTTACTTGATTCTTTATGTCATTAGTTTCTATAAGGTTCGTACATTCTGTTCTTCAGCCAGTCTTTTCTGTGCATCACACTCATTTCTTGTGACGTAATCGGCTTCTCTTTCTCTCATTTTCATATTCCTTTGGCGATCTCCTCCAAGAGATTGTCAACTCTTCTGGAATACATCTGATCAAGTTTTCTTAGTGGATACCTTTTCTTGAAGATTCGACGAGGAATAGTGACAACTGCTGGTGCCAAGCATGGCACAATTTCAGGCTGCCGGCATACAGGTAGAAGGGGGGGTCAGGATTTCCTGCAGGGGTACCCCTCTACAACAGTTTAGCCATGTAATGCCACTTAGCATGCCTGCTTTACCTTTTGTACCTATTAATGAATGTTATGCCACATTAAGAAAGTAAATTCAGACTGCCACTATGACTATACACTAGTCTAGCCATATAACACTTATCATGTTTGCTTTAACCTTGATCGCAAGTAAAAAATACAATGTCACATTAGGAAAGTAAATGCAGTCAGGCATTATTAATGTATGCCTTTCTAGCCACGTAACAACACTAATTATGTTTGCCTTAAAGTTGTTCTCAAGTAAAAAATGCCATGCCATGTTAAGAACTTAGATGCAGACTGACACTAATAATGCCAGTCTGCATATACTTTTTAGTGTGGCGTGGCATTTTTACTTGGCATCAAGGGTAAAGCAAACACAAAGTGTTATTACATGGCTAGACTGTCTTAAATTGAATGTAAGCCATTCTTGTAATGCAATAAAACTAAGCATTTATAAATAACGCGTGATGCCAAATACAAAATGTCATGTCACTGTAAGAATGTATATGCACCACTAATGTAGGCCAGTCTAGCCACATAATAAAATGATCATGTTTGCATTACCCTTGATGCCAAGTAAAACATGTCATGCAACATTAAGAAAGTAAATGCACACTACCAGCGATAGACTGCATATACTTTCCTAATGTGGTATGGCATGTTTTACTTGGCATCACGGGGAAATCAAACATGCTAGGTGTTATTACATGGCTGGACTGGCCAACATTGAATGTCGGCCAGTCTACTCTAGCTTTTTTAGAACATTTCCTTCACCATTGATGGCATGTAAAAAATGCAATGCCTCAGTCAGAAAGTATATGGAAACAGACACCCCTCATGGTGGCCAATATAGCCATGTAATAAGACTTATCATGTCTGTATTATCCTTGATGCCAAGTAAAAAATGCCATGCCCTATTCAAGAAAAGTATCTACAGACTACTAGTGCCAGTCTTAATATACTTTCTTAATGTGGCTTGGTATTTTTCACTTGGCATCAAGGGTAAAGGAATCATGATGTGTGTTATCACGTAACTAGACTGGCCTACATTGAATGTAGGCTAGTTGACTTTAGCCACGTTATAAAACTTAGCATGTTTGCTTTACCTTGATGCACAGTATCTGTGCTTCAACGGTAAAGCAAACATGCTAAGTGCTATTATTGCATGGGTTGACCGGCTTGCATTCAATAAACTGGCCTACATTCAATGTATGGCAGTCTTGCCACATTATGGACTTATCACGTTCCATTAATCTTGAGGAAAATAAAAAATGTTATGCCACTTTAAGAAAGTAAATGCTGACTGGCAGCATTAATGTAGACTAGTAAGCCATGTAATAACACTAATCAGGCTTGCTTTACTCTTGATGTCAAGTAAAACATGTCCTGCCACATTCAGAAAGTAAATGTAGACTGGCGACCATAATTTAGGCCGGTCTGGCCACATAATAAAGCTTATCATTGTTGCTTTACCCCCGAAAAAACAACATGCCATATTAAGACATTATATGCTGACTACTAGTGCCAGTCTACATAAACCTTCTTTACATGGCATGGCATTTTCTACTTGGCATCAAGGGTAAATCAGACATTAAAGTTGTTATTATGTGGCTGGACTGGTCTACACAGAATGATGCGCAATAACTGTGCCTCAAGGGCACAGCAAATACATACTACGTGTTATTGTGTGGTTAGTGTGGCCTATATGTAGGTCACTGTAGTCATGCAATAACACTTAGCATGCTGGCAGGAGCAATGCCACCCCTCCCCCACTCATAGCATAACGCCCTAAATTGTGGGTAATTTACAGGAGATAAAAACATTACTCCAAATCAGCTATGTTTCCCAGTACACATTAAAATAGCAGGTGAAAATGACCTTACAGCAGGGGCACTGAGTTCTGAGACAACACATATACTGACCCATCACACAAAGCATGCTTATTGGACAGACCCTGTGAAACATCAGCAGGGAACTTGAGGAGGGGGTTGAACACAGCCAGATAACCGTAGCCCATCACAGCACACTTCTTCCCTCACTTTAAGAGCCTGGGCTTTGTTTTTTTCTGTTAAACATAGTATGGGACAGGTAACCCTAAATAACTCAAATTAAAGAAACGTAAAAACTCAGTGCTCCGAGTAACTTGTTCCAGAAAAAACATAAAGCATACAGTGCAGAAAATGATTAGTATTTAGTTTGCTAAAAAGAGCCTTGGTTGTCAAGGGTATCTGAACCTGGTCACTCAAACAAGGAACTTCCTAATTATACAATGCCATAGCACAAGAAGTGACAGATCCTTTTGGCTACCAATCCATGAGATTAGTTGCTGCCCCAAGCATACATAAGCCTTCACCCCATTTGTCTATCTCTGTTTTTGATTGTTTGTGGATGGTGGGAATAGTAAAAGTAAAGTCATTCAATAAAATAAGAAATAAAAATCTAATTGAAACACGCATTGGCAATGCCAATATGTTTGGTGTGTGTAGTTGTTTATTGCATTTTACATACAGAGGTTTGCGTAAGAACTCACTGATTTATTATGAGGACCTATGATTGTTATCATTGGCACTGAACCTCAACAAAAAGTAATGCTGGTTTTCTAACATTACCCACTAAGGTAAATCTACCTATAGCCCAAAAGGGGCCGGAAAATAGCCCAAATATAGTGCAATTCCCTCCAGGTCCTCAGAAAAAAGGTTCCCTTTTTGGCCCAAGCTTTGAAATGGACACATACCCATTTCAGGTCCTCTGCATGTTGTCATTGGTACTAGATCTAGCCAGTAAATAATTCTTGCATTGCAATAAAATAATTATTTTTTGGATAGGTGCAGTAACACTGACAACATACAGAGGTCCTCTTATATTTCTTATGAGGACCTCAGTATGTTGTCATTGGCAGTGCACCTATCCAGAAAATAACTCTGTGCAGTATCTTTGACAACATACAGTGTTGATTGAAAGACTCACTTATTTCCTTCAAGGACCTCTATATGGCATACATTTTTTGGAGAGGTGCAGTACCACTGATACTATACAGAGGTCCTCTCCTTAGTATGTTATCATTGGTACTGCACCTTTCCAAAAATAATGCTTACATTACATAGCATTATAAGCATCATTTTTTGGAGAGGTGCTGTCCCACTTATAAAACACAGTGGCCCTTGTAAGGAATCACTCATTTCTTACCCAGACCTTTGTTTGCATTATTTTTGGGAGAGGAGCAGTAATCCTGACAACTTAGCACGAGCACTGACTACAAATATCAGATTGATTTTAGGTAAGAATAAGCACCCAGATCGCCTGCTGCCATTCAGCATTGAAGCAGTAGAAACATACCAATGTGGCCCGTAGCATTGAGTAGTTCTGAGCTACATTTCTTCTTTTTAAAAGGTACCTGCTTTTACATGAGGACGCCTGCAAGGTGGCTCCAATTGCTTCATGGGATAGTGCATCACTAGAACCATACTTAAGGTACGGCAGAGAGTTTCTCCGACCAATATTCGACTGCTGTATTTGCAGTTTGAACTTAAAGTTTCCTTCCAAACATGACAGCAAACAAGAACATATATATACAAAAAGAAAAACGAAATCAAGAACGTATAAAACAACCAATCAAACATTAATAAATATACAGCATAGTACTTAGAATCACACATTTTTCCTGCATACAATAAGAATCGAAAACATGGAACACAAACAAGAATGAGAAAAAAAATACAAATTAAGACAAAGAAATATGTGCTGTGAAATATGTCTAGAACATACGTCTAAGACCTTGGTCGGTAGAAACATTAATAAAACTAAATACAATGGTTGAATCTTTGATAAAACCTGATAGGGCTAATTCCTCATGAATAGTGTGGATATTGAGACACCATTTCCATACCCACTCTTCATGATACATAATAGAGTTCACATTCAGTGGCACAAGGAATTTTGCTCTCAGTGACTCTAATGACACGCACTCAATGACTAAGGGGGTCAATCCGAGGTTGGAGCTAAGGTAAAAACGATGCCGGTAAAGGATTACCGGCATCGCTTACCGCTACAGGCTATTCTGACCAACCAGACCGCTATTTAGGGCATCATACATTACGATGCCGTAAATAGCGGTCCAGGCGCGGGCGCACGATACAACATGGCGGCATTACCGGCATGCCCTAAACCGGAGCTGATCACAAGCCATGCAGACATGCAAATAACGGCCTACTGAAGCCCAAAAAGTACCTTACCGGCATGGAGTAAATACCGGCATCTCCGAGAAGGTGTTAAGAACCCTGAGCAGTGTTTCCAAGAGCCACAGGTGCACACAATCAGCACTGGGTGAGGCAATGGAGTCTGGCACAGCACAAAAGGAGCACACCCACACACCACACCCCCTCCCACACTAAGATAATACCAATAGTAGTAGCATTACTGGAGCTGGAGGCCCTGCTTACAAGGCTGCAGCAACAACAACATAGCCCCCACCACAGAGGATACACAGGAGGAGAAGGAAGGTGAGACAGGCCAGCATGCCCCACCAGTGCAGCCACCGTTACCACAACGGCAGCCCCCAATCCCTCGCATCAGAGCCACCCCCTTCAACCTAACACCAGAGCAGATCCACACCCTGTACCGGCTTGACCATGACACCATCACCCCCATAGTGGACCTGATACATGACGACATAGTGAGCCTCATAGAAATATGCACCGCCATCCCCCCTCTACTGAAGGTAGTGTCTGTGCTCCACTTCCTTGCCACAGGCACCTACCAGCACACAGTGGGGCACATGCATGGCATATCACAACCCTTATTTTCCCGGATACTGAACCAGGTGCTAGATGCCCTCCTCAAGCACACAAGGGACTACATATCCCTACCACAGGAGATATTCGATACAAAAGTTGCATTCCATGCACTGACAGGCATGCCAAATTGTATGGGTGCCCTCGACTGCACCCACGTGGAGTTGGTGGTCCCGCATGCCATTGAGGTGGCATATCGCAACCGCAAGCAATACCACTCCATCAACGTGCAGATGGTATGCAACGCCAGCAAGATAATCACACATTGCTGTGCCCGATATCCAGGATCAACTCATGACTCTTTGGTCCTGCGAAACTCCACGCTACCATGCTATATGGAGCGACATGCTGGACGACGTGCCTGGCTGCTTGGTGAGTTGCCTGACTGGGCCATGGCAGTGCATTGGTGTTGTGAGGTGGGTGGCTGCATACTCCACCTGGGTGGGAAGGGGGGGAAGATGCATACTCCACTTGGGTGGGAAGGGGGGGAGATGCATACTCCACCTGGGTGGGAAGGGGGGGAGATGCATACTCCACCTGGGTGGGAAGGGGGGGAAATGCATGCTTACTCCACCTGGGTGGGAAGTGCGGGGGAGAGGCATACTCCACCTGGGTGGAAATGTTGATGCCAGTGTACGATGTGCACCTCACTGAACACTGTGCCCCACAGCAAGTGGAACGGCACATGACTACCAAATCCCACAGTGATAAAGTAAGGCCGACACCTAACACTACATGACTAACAGGTAACCAGGCCACATCCCACAACACGTGCACCACTCATCGGCGGCCCTCACACACCGTAAGGCCATCCTGCACTATGCACTGCGTATGCACTATGTCGCTGCCTCCAGCATATCACCACACAGGACAGTCATCCCTGGGAGTGCATTGAAGTGAGCCTAACAGGGATACCAAAGCGTGTCACTGGTTCCGCACACCCATAGGAATGCTGAAAGTCACCATGGTACTGATCAGTGCAGAATGACGAACATGCTATTGACTACAGCCAACACTCCCTACTACCAAATCTCACAGAACACAACACATCAATGATTTTACCCCAACACTGCTGCATTCATATATGATGCACGTGCAGCAAGATGTGAGTACACACCATAAACCATCTTGAAGATGCTACCCCCTCCATCATTCCATTGCCCAGGACACATAGCGGGGCCAGAAATGGGGTCAATGTATCCAGGGACATGTGCGTATGGGCAGAAATCACCTGCTGCCATGTAAGACTAGTTCAGTTGTCTGCCATGAATGTACAAACACTTACCTTCATTCCCCTCTCATGCAGGTGCTGGTGGCTATCCCTTGAAGCCGTGGCTCATGACCCCTGTCCGAAACCCACAGAACAGGCACGAGGAGGACTACAATCGTTCCCATACCCGTACACGTGTGGTGATTGAGCCGACCTTTGGCCTGTTGAAGGCACGATTTTGTTGCCTCAGCCGGTCGGGTGGGGCACTCATCTACAGCCATGAGAAGGTGTCCGAGATCACCATGGCATGTGTAATGCTGCACAATATGTGCATCCGTCGAAACGTGCCCCTCCCCCTGACATGGAACTGCTACCACCTGATGATGATGAAGGGGAGGAGGAGGAAGAAGGGGCAGGACAGCATCACGGTGCCGATGCACAGGAGGGACGTGCCGTGCGGCAAGCATTTATTGGACAATATTTCTGACACACAAGTCAGCAGAGGGTGTGAGGATGCCAGGACATCGGGCACTGGGTGTGGGGATACATGTACACTATGCACTGTGCAATATTAAATGACACATGTGCAATGATGAATGTCCACTCTGTTTTTTTAGATGAACACCCAGTGTATTTAAAGTGAAAATGTCAACATGAAAAAACAAACCCTCCACAACCCTGACCCTCTCCCCCTCCCACCACAACTGCCAAACACACCCTTACCCCCCTCCCACAACTCCCAAACACACCCTCACCCCCTCCCACCACAACTCCCAAACACACCCTCACCCTCCTCCCCCTCCCACCACAACAACCCCACACTAGTCCCATAGGGTCCACATAGCCCACATGTGGATGGCAGTAATGTCACTGTGCGCTCCCAGTGCCAGGGGGAGGCATGTCCTGGTGGCACTGCGTACGGAGTGACCGACGGAGCGGTCTGGTCTGGGTCGAGTTGCTAGTTGAGGGGGTGTCCTCATGCTGGGGCTGTTGTGCAGGATGTGCAGCCTCCAGAGCATCGGCTATGCGGCCGAGGACCTCACAGAGCCAGTTGGTGCTGTCCGTTATCACCTGGCCCAGGGCCCTAAATTCATCCCGCCACTCCTCCCTGGCCTGCCGATTGTCCTGCATGAAATCAGTGATCAGGGCTGTGAGCTGCTCAGCCCACTGTGCATCTGCGGCTGATGTTGTGGCCCTGCTGGGGATCGGGCTGAGATGTCCTGCCGGTGCTTCCTCCAGGGAACTGGCCACAGGACTGGCATGTCCCTGTGTTGGTCCTTGGCCAGTTAGCTCAGGTGTGTCGGTGTCACCCGAGTCACTAAAGGAGACCTGGTTGTTAGAGTGGGCATCAGGGGTGTGGACGACTTCAAATGTGTCCTCCTCAGTCGCTCCACAGATGGAATTGGGGCTGTCGGCAACATCGAGGGGGGCCGTAGCTGCCACCTCCCCAGCCACACTCGACTCCTCAGACAGCGGCATTGGGATTGTGTCTGCAGCCAGTGCAGGGAGGGGTGGGGGTGGTGCACCCTCCACGGGCCTTGCTGGAGCCGGTGGTGTGCATACAGGTGTTGTCTTCCTCGCTGGGAGACGGCGGCCCCTGCCTTGACTCCTGGAAGTGCTGGGGCAGTTGCTCTCCTGCTCCTCAATGTCATGCTCACTGCCTGTGGGGGTGGAAGAGAGGGACGGCATGAATGATGATTTCAGAGCCAGCATTTATACATGGCTACAACAGCACATTCAGATATTTGTGGGTTATCGGCATTTGGGTGGGGAACGGCACATAATTCAATACTTGGATGGTAAATGCATGCATATGTCTGTGTTACTCATGTTGACCGGGCACTGTGCTGTCCAACATGCACACTGTTTGCATCAACTGCCCTGTGTGCCTCATGGAATGGGCCACTTCGTGTGGTATGTGTCATATGGGTTACGGCCTCGCACCTGGCACTAGCCTGGGTGTCACTTACTGCGGCATGTAGTGTTCGCTACGGTGCGGTTCATGCCGGTAGGGGGTTTTTCTGGCATTTTTGCACCATGGCGCTATGGTCAGTACCGACATGGTGCAAAGCTCATGCCCGCGAACCCGTAATAGTGCGCTTTTTGCGGTCTATTGCCAGCTCGGACACGCTATTTGCACCATGCCGGTAATGGACGGAACTTACCTCCAAACTCGGAATGACCCCCTAAGCGTTTTAAGGTCTCCAGCTTCTTCGAGCAGAACCTACACCTGGCTAAATCCACCGAGATTAATGATCTCCTCACTAGTATTTCTCTAGTGGGTAGCACATTCCATCGAGCCCTAAGGAGGGTGCCTCTATAAAATCTATTTGGAAATTGGAGTATAACCTTCGTAAGAGAACCTCGGGTTCTATGTTCATGATTCAGATGGATTAAAGAGGGGTAAGAGTGGAAATCATCAATTGTCTGCGACCAGTCAAGACCAAATAATGCGCGTTTGGCCTTCATGGGGTTAGCAGTCAGAGTCTCAAGAGATAAGCCAATCTCATCAAGGATACGTTCTGATCTATCCCTCAACAAGATCCTGTATATATATATACATATGTTTTCCTTTAAGAGAACACTGTGTCAACTAAAAGTGCTCTAACATCCAATGAGTTTTAGCACATATATATGTGGAGCTCAGTTAGATATTATTACGCTACATATTTTTCTTTGAATACATACGAGCTCGGTTCAAAGTGCAGAGCAACTTATTCAACAAGTTGTCTTCTTCATAGATGACATCACTAGCTACCTCTCTCTTCTCTTCCGCAATACAGGTAGGACATAATAGGTTTACCCATAGAGTTTATATACAACTGTCAATGAGCAGATTAATCAAAAAAAATATCAAGGGGTCAACACCCATGAATGTGGATGATATTGTGTTTTTGTAGAACCCGCCCTGAAGATGGACGCTGAGTCCAAAATGCATCGGCAAGGGTCTCTGCATGCAAACCATGAAAAATAAAGAGAAGATTGTTGTATAACGGACAATGAGAACTTTGTGTATATGCCTTTCATTTCACTCACTGTCAAAGAATGAACATATGTGATAATACAACAGGAAAGTAGATCTTTGTTGTACATGCACTAAGGATGAAAGAGATTCAGATTTCCATGTTTGTATTTATATTCTTATTTTGTGCAAAGATTCTTCATCAAATTCGCAGCATATTCATCAAAAGAGAGTATTCTCCGAGAGTGTTCATTTCTAACATAAGGTTCCGTTGCTACATCAGGATGTAAGAAAAACCTCAACACACGTTTCACCACTATAGGTGGATCCTCAGGAGATAAGTAGTGTCTATGTGCGTTTTTATTGTTCCTTCTGGTGATTTAGCTTGATGTGATTGGATGTGTCCCAGGATTAATCCTTAAATTAAGGTCCTAACTGAGATATTTACAATGTCCAATGTCTGGAAGGTTGTTTGAGCAGAGGAAGGGGATACTTCCTATGACTTCAGGGCTGTGTGTGAAAATATGCAGTAGTATTTACTACATCCTAGGCGTCTCCGGGTGTAGTGATTGTTTCACTAGACATTATTTGGTCAACATACAGAGGTCCTTTGTATGTTGTCGTTGATACTGCACCTCTCCAAAAAATAATGCTTGCATTACAAGCGTGAATTTTGGAGAGGTGCAGTACCACTGAAATCACATTACTAGAAGAGAGGCCCAGGACAGGCAAAAGGACCAAGGTGAATACACCTAGAGCTTTGACAAACACTCATATATATACATCACCCACCATGGATATGTTGCCGTAGGTTTCTATTGCTCATGTACACACAAATATATTATTTTAACCAAGCAATCTTCATTTCATTCAGTCTATATACAAATATTTATGTATCTAAGCTATTTTTTACAAGACACATATATATAACATTCGCTGCATGACAACATCTAAAAAGTAAATAAAGCAATGTTCTTCCTACACCCAATTGATTATGTCACTCCTCTGTAGATTACAGATCTATATCAACCACAATTCAGTAACATTTATGATTGTATGATCGCACTTCCACAAACAAGCCACTCACACCTCACGTCAAATGTGCCCTCCTCAATGTTAGATCTCTCCCAGCTCATGCACCTGATATTCATGACCTCATAACCAACAATAACATTGACCTATTAGCCATCACTGAAGCATGGTTACATGAAGCATCAGGCCCCGCCGTTGCACTTGCACTACCACCTGGCTTCACCATACTCAGACAAGACAGGCCAGATCGAATAGGAGGCGGAGTAGCCCTCATCTACAAGGAGAACCTCCAGCTCCGACCTGTCAGTCACGCCTCGACGAACAACTCTGACCTCCTATCGGCGAAACTCACAATGTCACCCAACAGCACCATCAACATTCACCTACTATACCACCCCCCAGGCATCACCACAGACTCCCAGGAAAACATCATTCACATCCTCAGCAATAATATCAAAAGCTCCACCAAAACCCTTCTACTAGGAGACCTAAATCTCCGATTCAACGATTCTAAGGACAAATCTGCAGCCACTCTCACCAAGGAACTCAATGACCTGGGCTTCACCCAAAAAGTAGAAAGTCCTACTCACATCCAAGGCCGCATTCTTGACTGGATTGCAGACCATAACTGCCCCACCACTATCACCTCTAACTCCTCACTGCCCTGGACTGACCACAACTGCATCGAGTTCTCTATTCCTATCACCAAAAACCACAAAACTCTGACCCCTGCCAGTGCTGCACAAGTCATAAACTCTAAAAAACTCATAGAGGAGAACCTGCGCCCATACCTCAATACCCCTGAGTTAGCTCCCCCATTCGCTAATGACCACAATATCCTAGCAGACATCTACAAAGATGTCATCACCAAAGCTATCAATGAAATAGCACCACTTGATTGGAAAAAAGAGAAGAGATCCCTACACACCAACTCATGGTTTACTGAAGAACTGCACTCAATGCGATCCCACAAAAGAGCAGCACTAAAAAACTGGCAATCTGACCCCTGCACCAATACCAAAAACAAATTCAATTTAATATCCCACCAATACAAGATAGCTAACACCGATGCCAAAGCCAACGCTTTCAACACACGTATATCCAATGCCAAATCACACTCCAAAGAGATCTTCGCCATTTTTAATGAGCTCATCTCCCCCCCTAATACACCGGACGAAATAATCAAAGATGAAGTCTGGTGTACCAGCATTCAAGCTGCCATGCTACACAAAATTGACCTTCCCCAAAAGAAAATCAAAGACCACTGCAAAGCACTTCCTCAACAGACAGGAACTAAACCTACCAGCACCCCACCCACCTCGCCCAGGCCCACCATACCTGACTTCTCCTTCAGAGACGTCACTGAATCAGAAGTTATTAACCTACTAAAATAATCTCAAACCCTCCCCCTGTAAAGGCGATATTTGCCCTCCAAAACTCGTCAAAGACTGCGCAGACTGCTTTGCGCCGCTCTATACGGCATTCATCAACACGTCCTTTAAAACAGGCATCATCCCAGCTCCGGCCTCTCTTAAAAAAACCTACTCTCGACCCCTTACAACCAAACAACTACAGACCAATAACCACGGTGCCATTCCTGCTGAAATTACTGGACAAAGCTGCACACTGCCAAATCCAACACTTTCTGGAAACCCACTCCATCCTCGGGACTAGGCAATCAGGCTTCCGGAAAGGACATGGCACAGAAACAGCCCTGGTAGATCTGAAGAGTCAGATCACCCAAATCATGGACAAAGGCAAGCCTGCTCTTCTGCTCCTTTTAAATCTCTCAGCCGCTTTTGATCTGGTTGATCACAAGACTCTCACTTCACACCTCACACACTCGGCCAACTTCTCCAAAGAAGCAGCCCTCTGGATCACTTCCTTCCTATAGGGAAGAGCCATGAAAGTCTTCTCGAACATCGCCAACGCCACTCCCACGACAATCCACTGCGGGGTCCCTCAAGGATCTTGCACTGCACCCACACTCTATAACTTGTTCACCAAGCCCCTTTTGACAAACTTGACTCATACGGCATCACATACACGAACTACGCGGACGACACACAAGTACTTATACCCCTTTCAGGATCATACAACAAAGACGCCAAGGCACTCCACACAATCTACTCCATCATCAAGGCATGGATGGCAGTTAATGGCCTCTGCCTCAATGGTGACAAGACTGAAATCATGATATTAGATCAACAGAACACCCTAGACAAACTTGACAAACTGTACGCTAACTTCTCCATTGACAACTCCATCATCCCCGTATCCACAGCCGTAAAGACACTGGGAGTATACACTATCTATGACTAGAGAAGTCAGCGCAATCACTTCCGCATCCGCACACACCACCAAACTCATAAACGCCATCAAGCCCTACCTCTCTAAACCCAACTGCCTCTCTATAGCGAGGGCAACCATTGGAGCCAAACTGGACTACTGCAATGCACTACTAGCAGGCACATCAGCCAAAAACATAAACAGACTACAAGTCACGCAGAACAATGCTCTCCGGGCCGCTCTTAGTATCCCAAGAAGAGAGCATATCACCCAGCCCAGGCACACAGCCCAATGGCTCCCCGGTCAAAGAATGGATCACTCTCAAAATCCTCACCCTCACTCACAAATGCCTCTCTCTCTCCGCCCCGTCCTATCTATCAGAAACCATCCTCAAACCTTCCTCCTCCCGTCCCACCAGGACGCAATACTCCAACCTAATCTGCATCCCACGCATCAAAAAAGCCAAAGCCGGAGGTCTAAGTTTCCCCTACATTGCAGCCAAGACCTGGAACGCTCTCCCTGCAGACATTACAGCGGAAAACACACTCCCCATTTTTTGCAGGAAACTGAAAACCTCGTTCCTTGCAAAATAATTGGGAAACTCTCAGGAATCCATGTAAATATAATGCATTGCTAATGTATACATGTCTACTGTAAATTCTGTATTGTATGTAATTACTGTATCCTATGTAACTAAGATTGTGTGCCTCATTACGAGTCCGGCGTTAACCGAGGCGGTAAAACCGCCTGGTTAACGCCGGACTCGTATTACCATTCCGCCTCCGTGATTCCCGAAATTACCGGGGCATTACAACCCCGGTTTTCCGGGATTCACGGAGGCGGAATGGTGTAAATCCCCATTCCCATTGAGTCCTATGGGACTCGATGGAAATGGGGATCATGGAAACACCGGCAGCTTCTCGTAATGCTGCCAGTGTTTCCTCGTCCGCCTGCATGCGGGAGGTGTTAAACCCGCCAGGTCAGACCTGGCGGGAACATCACCTCCCGCCTGCAGGGGTCGTACTCAGGCGGTCCGGAAACAACGGTGGCGGCGGGTTTACCGCCACCGTTATTTCCGGACCGCCTGGGTGGTAATGAGGCCCATTGTCTGTAACAAGCGCCACGATGCCCCCGGGCTGACGTGCGCTCTACAAATCTGAATAAATAAAATAAATAAATATAAAATACTATCAACTGTGTGTCATTCTATGTTTCTATTCTCTAGATACATATCCGTAAACAAAGCATTCAATAATTATAATTGGCTATTTAGAACACACTACTACCCAGAGAACTCGGGGATCGAACCTGTATCGTCTTGCTTTCAAGGCGAGAGCGTTATCCCTGAGCTACCCGGTTCAATCCGTGATCTATTGTTGCTGAACTTTCGTCAAGAGAGCACATAATTACCAACCTTTTTTTTTTAAACACATGAAATGATTCAGAGAATCTTCTCAGAGCTATCCATTCCTCTAGTCTTTTTTTGCATCATATTCTCACTTTGCCTTTCCTTGCTGTATCATGCACCTTTTTCCTCTTTCAGGGTCTTCATTCCTCTCACCTTTTTAGGTTATTGTTTGCCACAGGGCCTTGTGATCTAGGCTGGGCTCTATCATATACTGCTAACCAGTTGTTTAGGTCCTTAAGAAGTTCTTGCAAGAGACAGAGAGGGCTATAGAATGTCTCTATGTCCGAGTGCTGTTTTACAAAAGGCCAAACATGTGGATTCCAGGTCAAAAGGCAACATTCTGCAGGTACAGTGCTTTGCAAATGGCCTTTTCCTGGTCGTTGAGCCCCTGCCCTCTGCATGTCACTTTGACCACCCACTTACCTGAAGCATAGAACGCTGTACTTTTGTGCCTCTGCCCTGCGCGGTTGTAGCACCTAGACTGCAAATGTATAAAACACCAATGGTCTCGTGTGCCCTTGTGTATCCTGGGCACATGGGCCCACACACTAATGAATGGTGAATGTTTTAAAAATAATGCTATGTTACGGGTGGAAGGATTGTATTTCAACTGGTGCAGTTTTGGTGTGGTGAATTGGGGCTTTTTTGCCAGTGATTTATTAGGATATAGAGCGCAGACCTACCTTTGGGATACAATCTCGGTTTGGTGGAAAAAATAGATCCTAGTTTGTTGCACTTCGGTGGAAGCTCCCCATAAACCTATTTTGGCATATGCTGGCGGCGCCGTATTGTTGAAGACTGCGTTCCATAGTATACTTTGGCAGTGACGTCTGATCTTCAAGTATACAAACTCTAAGCGGCTTTGTGCAAATCCTGAGTTCATCCTATTTTCCGTTGTGGTGAAGTTCTTTACACTTGGATTTATAGTTCAGTTGGTCTGTTTGCATCAACATGTTCCCATCTGCATGGGTGGAAAGACGGCTTTTATTACCAGGAGCTCAACGCATCTCCTGGGTATCCAGAATTAATTAGTAAGCAGGTGCTACCTCTGGGGAACCAGAAGTTCTATAGTGTGACACAAATTGATCTCCCATTTTAAATACATCTATAACTTTGCGTCCTTTGTGCTAATGTCACTTGGGTATGTGTGCATGGCACCAGTTGGCCTGAGGAGACACGTGTAGTTCGTGGCAGCTGTTGGTGTCAAGCCAACCAGGCTCTCCTAGGTTATAGCCAAGATCTAAATGGCTCCCAGCTCCCACCAATTGCAAACCCTGAATCTGAAGGACTGTGCTTTGAGTATTGCTTAGGAAATCTCTACCTTCCGTTCATGTGATCAGGAAAATTAGTGACTACTCTTTTGTCCCTAATCTGCTGTTTTTCTTTGTTGTCATTGCTCCATCCCTGCTAATTTACAAGGTTACTGTGCTGTGGGTGGAAATGTTCAAGAGGCAAACTACTTTCTGGTTTGATGCTTTACAGACCTTTTCAAAACTACTTGCAAATAATTAAGCATCACTTTGTTTAATGTGATCTGCATTGTCTTTAATTTGACCCATCCTTGTTGCTAACTAGCACTGACTGAAACTGTAGTGCTACGTTTGCCGTGTGGTTCTGTAGTGGAGGAAGTTCGATGTTGCGACTAGAAACATAGTGTGCAAGTTAGTTCATCTGTATAGCGACTTGACAAACTAAATTGTTTCCAGGCCTCAAAGGAAGTTCCTTTGCAAAAAGAGCAGCAAATTTGATTAAGTCCTGATTCGAAATATTTAACACCTTTGATGAATGGAGCATCTTGCCCTGAGGGGAGTCCTTTCTGGGCTATCTGCAGCAACTACGGTGCGGCTGGCCCTCTACACCATGGCCACCGTAGTTTGCCTCGAGGCAGTTAAGGCCTTCTTTCTCCAACCAGTCCTCCTTCTGCCATTTTGGATTGCTCACTGAGGCCGGGATCCATGCCTTCTGATCCGGGAGATGGCAGGTGAGACTGGCCCTCCCAAAGGGCCCCCTTTAAGGGTCCTGCATGCCCCTGCATGAGCCTTCATTTTTTTACCTTCTTTGATGAACTAAACATCTTGCCCTATGGTGAGCCTTTGCTGGGCTATCTGCAGCAACCACAGTGTTGCTGGCCCTCTACATTTTGGATGCTGTAGTTTGCCTCGAGACAGTTGAGGCCTTCTTACTCCATCAGCCTGCTTCTTTCCATTTCGGATTGTTCAGGGGATTTATGTCTCCTGATCCGGGAGCCGGCAGGCAAAGCTGGTCCCTCAAAGGAACCCCACTAAGGTGAGCCCTTGCTGGCCTATCTGCAGCAACCACAGTGCGGCTGGCCCTTTAAATCATTGCCGCCGTAGTTTGCCTCAAGGCAGTCAAGGCCATCTTATTTCATCAGTCCACCACCGGCTGTTTCGGATTGGTCATTGAGGCTGGGATTTATGCCTCCTGATCCGGTAGCCATCAGACGAAGCCAGCCCCCTCTGTGCCCCTGTCTGGGCATTCATTTTTTACCATATTTGATCAATGAAACATCTTGCCCTGATGTGATCCCTTGTTGGGCTATCTGCAGCAACGTCAGTGTTGCTGGCCCTCTACATTATGGACTCTGTAGTTTATCTCGAGGCAGTTGAGGCCTTCTTACTCCATCAGCATATCTCCTGCCGTTTAGGATTGGTCACTGGAGGACGGGATTTATGTCTCCTGATCCGGGAGCCGGCAGGCAAAGCCGGCCCCCTCAAAGGGCCCCCTCTAAGGTTCCTATGCGCCCCTGTCTGGGCCTTCATTCTTTACCATCTTTGATGAATGAAACATCTTGCCCCACAGTGAGCCGTTGCTGGCCTATCTGCAGCAACAACAGTGCTGCTGGCCCTCTGCATCGTAACCGCCATAGTTTGCCTCGAGCCAGTCGAGGCCTTCTTACTCCATCAGTCCGCCTCTTGCCATTTCAGATTGGTCACTGAGGCTGGGATTTGCCTGCTGATCTGGGAGCCAGCAGTCAAAGACGGCCCCCTCAAAGGGCCCCCTTTAAGGGTCCTGTATGCCCCTGTCTGGGCCTTCATTTTTTACCATCTTTGATAAATGACACATCTTGCCCTGAGGTGGGCCCTTGCTGAGCTTTCTGCAGCAACCACGGTGCGGCTGCCCCTCTACATCATGGCTGCTGTAGTTTGCCTCGAGGCAGTCAAGGCCTTCTTACTCCATCAGCCTGCCTCCTGCCATTTCAGACTGGTCACTGAGGCCGGGATTTATGCCTCCTGATCCAGGAGCCGGCAGGCAAAGACGCCCCCTCGAAGGGCCCCCGTTAAGGGTCCTCTTGGCCACTGTCTGGGCCTTCATTTTTTACCATCTTTTTTTTTTTTGGTAACACATTTTATTACATTTTTTGCAAACGTACAACAACTTTACAAACTACAACCATAAAAAGTGTGCATACAGGTGGTAGAACAGTTCGAGAGGACATACTGGAATAAGTCTGAATATAAGCAGCCAACGGGACAGACATGCTGCAAAGTACATAAACAGTGAGGACAGCGGATCATTGTGAAGACTGATGTTACGCAAGTCACCCCAAAGATTGATACAGGCACACACAGTTTAGCAGATTTACACTACAGTGCACAATGTCCACCTTACAGCAGAGTTATAACGTCTGTTCCCATTTTCCCCATATCTTATCTGCTTTGCCCGGGCATCCTCTAGCTTGATAGACTCGGCGTTCCATAAGGATGACAGTATCTACGTCCGATATCCAATGATCATACTTCGGGGTGTTTTCTGAGCCCCACAACTGCGCAATGTTCCTTTTGGCAATTCCTGTGGCAGTCGAGACCAGTATTTTTTCAAAGCGCGACAGATCCACTGTGTCATCAATGCCCAAAAGGAGGAGTTTGGGTTCTGTCGGGATTGGACGACATATGACCTTGGAGAGTCTCGCGCTACATTTATGCCAGAAGCGTTGTATACGTGAACACTGCCAGAGAATGTGGTAGAAGGATCCTTCTTCTTGCCTGCAGCGCAGGCATCTGGGGTCGGACGCTTTGCCCCAATTATACAGGGCTATTCGGGGATAATATATCCTATGAAGTATTTTGAGTTGAACAAGTCTAATTCGAGCCGAGATTGCACAATCTCTAGGATACATCAGAGTTGCAATCCAGTCTTCAGGTTCTATCGGACCAATATCACTTTCCCATTTCGCCTTCAGAGACAAAAGTTCCTTCGTGGCAAATGAGGAGATAGCATTGTACATGGTGGACATGACTATATTAGTTACACTGTCAATAACAACATTCCTTTCTATAGGCGTGCATTCCGGCATATCTGCCAGTTGGGCCCTATGCAGAGTAATTGCGTGCTGTAGTTGCCCATAGTGATAGTGCTCAGATTCAGGGAGATTGTGTGCTGCAACAAGCTCGGGGAACTGTATCAATCGATCGTCCACGATTATTTGCTGAATTAGCTGTATCCCGGCCGTAGTCCAATTTGGCCACTTCGGGAGATTGCTTAACTTTGGGAGGTGAGCATTGTTCCAAATGGGTTGGACTGGGGTAACTTTGTTATCCCATTCTAGGTATTTGTGTACTTCTTTCCATACCAGGGTTGTGTGTGTTGCTATCGTGCTTTCGGATGAGCGAGACTGTCTGCAGTAGAGACTTTCAATCGGGGACATGCGATGTCTGGCAGCCAGTTCAGCTCTTATATGAGGAGTTGTCGGGTCTCCGTGCAATATGTCGTTGACTGTTGCCATCTGTGTCGCCCAGTAGTAGATCTGTATGTTCGGGAGTCCTATTCCCCCTTCCCAAACTGAACGTTGAAGGGTTTTGAGGGCAATGCTCGGGCGTTTCCCACCCCACAAGAGTGTACGTGTTGTGCCATCTATTCTATGAAACTCTGCTGTGGGGATATGAAGAGGGGCGTTCTGGAGGACGTATAGGAATCGAGGTAAGGCCAACATCTTGAAGAGTGCCGCCCGGCCTAGCAGAGTCAGTGGTAATGTATGCCAGTGGGCCACATCTTGTTCATATCTTTTAACAAGTGGGTGCAGATTTTGTTTTACATAACTGTCTAGGCCATTGGTGATTTGAATGCACAGGTAACGAAATTGTGTGTTTTCAACCATATATGGGGAACCTGACGCCGGTATGCAGTCTACCCCTTTTACCAGAAACAGCACAGACTTGGACCAGTTTACTTTAAGTCCGCTAAAGGTACCATATTCAATTAGAATTTGAGTGACTACAGAGCAGGATGTTGCTGGGTCGCCCAGGTATAATAGTAGATCGTCTGCATAGAGGGATACTATGTCTTCCCAGTTTGGCGCCCATCTGAAGCCAGACCACGTAGTAGCATTCCGCAATAGGACTGCCAATGGTTCTATAATTAGCGCGAATACCATCGCCGAGAGCGTGCAACCTTGTCTGGTTCCCTTCCCTAAGCGGAAGTTACGGGATGATCACCCATTTACTTTAACCTCTGCTGCTGGATTGTTATATAGGAGTTGTACCCACTTTATGAATGATTCCCCAAAGTGCATCCTACGCATTATGGCCCATAATGCTTCCCATTGGACTGAGTCGAACGCTTTTTCGAAGTCCACGGCCAATAGAGCTAGTAATTGGTGCAGGGTCGGTGCCCTCTCCAGCGCCAGGTGCAGTCTGCAAATGTTCATTCTGGTCGACCTTTGGGCCATGAAGCCGCATTGGTCCGGATGTATCAATGACGTAATGACTGCTTGTAGTCTATTGGCTAATATTTTAGCTAGTATTTTGGCTTCACTATTGATGAGGGATATGGGACGATAGGGGGTGCATTCTTCTGGGGGTTTATCTTTTTTGGGGATCACTATAATGGTGGCTTTGCGGAGGTCTGGTGGAAGCTCGCCTATATTTTAAGGAATGTTCAAACATGTTGAGTAAGTGAACTGGGATATCTAGGTGGTTAAGCTTTTTCTAGATGTCAAGTGGGAACCTGTTCGGGCCTGGGGTCTTGCCTGCTTGGAGTTGTGCAATGGCGGTCGATATTTCATCAGTAGTTATTTTGCTGTCTAGAGCAGGGGCTTGCTCTGTGGTGAGTGTTGGAAGGACAATATCGGTTAATATGGCGCAATCTATGACGTTGGAGGGGGGTTTATAGAGATTCTCATAGAATTCAGCGAACAGGTCAGCAATCTCAGCATCGGTGTGGACTAGGTTTGTGTTCAAAGATCTAATGCATTTCACCTTCTGTTGTCCTTCATCACGCTTTTCAAGCCACGCAAGCATTGCCTGCTTTATCTCCTGTTTCGTATATGCGTGCCTTCATCGCCGCATGTGCTTTTTGGGCACAGTCTAGGGATAGGTTATGCAGCTTCTTCTGTGCCTGTATTAAAGCTCTATTCGTCTCCGGGGTGTCGCTGGCAATGTGTTCCAACTCTTTGGACATGACTTCACTTTCGATGTCAATAATTTTCTTGCGGTGCTCCTTCTTCTTGTGGGATGTCCATGACATGATTTCTCTGCGTAAAACCAGTTTGTACGCCTCCCACAGTGTACTGGGATTATCTACTGAGTCTGCATTGAGCTCGAAGTAGTTGGAGGTGGCTGTCTCCAACAGTTCTTGAAATTCTGTGAAGCCCAAATAGAAGGATTTCACCCTTCATGAAGGGGGAGGTCGTGGTCTCTCCATCTATAGCTCAAGCAGCAGTGGGGAGTGGTCAGAGATTCCGCTTGGAAGGAAGGATGCATTGCTTATTTTATGACTGATTTGGTGTGGTAAGAAGAAGTAATCTATCCTTGACATCGAGGCATGGGCCCCTGAGTGGAAGGAATATTGTCTGGTCTCAGCATGAAGGGCCCTCCACGCATCACATAGGCCTAATGCTGACGCAAAGGAAGCCAGTTTGGTCGTGGTGGACGGATTCCTGGCTCTCAGGTGTGTACGGTCGAGGGTATTATCCATGACCTCATTGAAGTCTCCCCCCAACACCCAGGTATCTGCAGGACTAGCCGCCAGGATGGGGTTAATTTCGTTTAGCAGTTCGTTGAGGAGAGTTGGCGGGGAGTATATTGCCAAGAGTGCTAGTGTTTGGTTCCATAGAGTTGCTTGGATGTGTACATATCAACCACCTCTATCTTGGATAGTATACGTGATCACCAGCAGAAGCCTTTTGTTAATTAGGATAAGCACCCCTCTCGCACCCATGGAAAAGCCGGCGTGTACGTCAGTACGGTAGTTTGATCTTTGGAAGAATTTGCATACGTTTCCAGCTAGATGTGTTTCGGTCAGAAAGACTATGTCTGGGGAGTGTCTATTTAGATGTTGCAGAACCAGTCGCCTCTTAATGCTGGTACCCAGCCCATTCACATTCCAGGCCAGTAGTTTGAGCTTGCTTTGGGTTGCGGCGGTCTCAACTGCCATTGACAATTTGGAGTTTACTTTCGCAGATATGCGCCCCTGGCTGCATACGCTGTAAATCTGTCCCTTTTGCTCCACTCGGCGTGCACATTATGTCTATGTATGCGAAACATTGAACAAATACAAAAGAACTAACTCCCCCCTCCCCATACTCCATCCCCAACTGAAGCATCTGTCGTCCCAGTGTTAACTTCTTAACAATTTAACTGATTCTACATCTGTTTGCCCCGAGTCACTCCTACTCTGGAGTACCCGTGTGCCAGGTGGTATGGCGCGGAGGAGTGTCGGGGGGGGAAGCGGATCTCCGCTTTGCGGTGCTTCGGGTACTCTTTTAGGTCCGGGGGGGAACCCGTCATTTGGGTGACCACCAGCCATTATTGCTTTGATTTCTTCGCTTGCAGAGTGCGGCGTAGCTCATATGCAATGCTTTAGTAGTGGTCTGGATGACTGATGTAGTTTCCTTGTTTTCAGGCCTCAGCCTGCTGTGGGTTCTCATTCAGTTGTTGCTGCTGTGGATCTAGATCAGGAGGCCGCTCAGGATGCGGTCTGTTCCGTTCTCCTCTTCCTCTTCCCGCGGTGCTCCAATCGCCGTCTATGTGCCTTTCAGCCCAGCTCCACGCCTACCTAGGATCAGTGAAATGCACCGTTGCATTTATGTGAAATATTTTGAGTTGGGCGGGAAATATCAGGCCATATTTAACACCCATTGATTGCAGGCGTTTCTTGAGGGGATCAAAAGATTGGCGTGCCTTCTGTACTTCTCTGGTGAAGTTGGGGAAGAAAGCAATTCTTGATCCATTGTATGTAATGGTTCCTTTGGATCTCGCTAATTGCAGTACTGTGTCTCGATCTCTATAGTTTAGGAACTTTGCGATGACTGTACGTGGCGGTGCCCCTGGTACTATCTTGCCGGTAGGGATGCGATGGGCTCGCTCAATGGAAAAAAACTTGGAGAAGGACTGTGAGTCGTATATGTCCGCGAGCCAACCCTCAAGTAATAGTTCCATACAATCTCCTTCTGCTTTTTCTGGGAGACCGAGTATGCGGACGTTGTTACGCCTTGATCTACCCTCGCTGTCATCTGCTCTTGATTCCAGGAGCTTTATGCGTGCCAACATGCTAGACATCTGTCGAGTCACCCCGCGAAGATTGTCCTCAGTTTCCGAGATCCTCATCTCAGCCTCCCCAGTGCGTGAGGTCAGCTTCTGCAGGTCATGCCTTAGCAAGGATACATCTGCACCAATACTGTCCATCTTTTTTTCCATGGAAGTCTTTGAGCTGGCAATGGCACTCATGATGTCCCTGAGGGAGATGTTCTCCTCCATGCAGTCTGTATCGTGTGGCAACGGTCACTCCGGGGAACGAGGCATTGGCGTAGACACGTATTGTTCAATCCTGCTTTGTGTGGAGGTCTTCCGGGGTTTATCTTTCCCCATTATTGGTAATCTGGCAGGGTGACCAAGAAGGTCTAGGATGCTTCTGCAGGGCGATGCCCGATGGGGGCAGGGAAACAGGAGTTATTGGAGGGAGGGGGAGGTTTCCGGGTATGGCCTCCTTGTATCTTCAGGGTTGTGAGCCGTGGTAGATGTCTCTTTAGTGAGTCGATGCAGTTCCGGGAAAGGAAAGTCTATAGGCCATAGACCCCCGTCTGGATTCGAATGAAGGAGAAGTCCACTAATGGATCTTGATCTGCCGTGGGTACTGGATTCCGTGCACCGTCTTTGTATAGCTGGTACACCTGATGTAGCACGTAATATTGTGTAGTTGCGCTCAGAGCGCGCTCAAGGACGAGGGTATCGGTAGGATATGCTGGGTTGGGCCTAGTAGAGTATCAGCAACAGTTCGCCAAAGACAGAGGGGGGTCACAAACAGTGAACACGCAGGGCGCGAGTGGCGCAGTGTGTTGATTACAAGTCTATCTGGTATAGCTGGAGCTGCGCAAAGTTGTCCGCTATGGTTTGCTATCTTACGCACCGCTTTAGTACCCCACCAGGGCTTGGAGCTGTGCTTGGGTTACATTGCACATACGCTTGCAGGCGGATACCCGCCCGTAGTTCAGAATATGCTTCTATGAAGTCAGAAGATGTTGCACTGGGGATCAGGCACCCAGCTCTCGTCCCCCCCACTCCTTACCGCCACTCCAGGGCCGCCACGAACCACCGGGGAAGTGAGCAGGGGCCGCCCCGAGGGCGCACCAGACATCCAGCGTCGCGCGGAGCACCCGCGCCGCCGCCCCGGCTCCCAGTGGTCCGATGACATTGGCTCTTTTCTCCCGAGGCAGGCGTTAGTACGGCTCCGGCACGGGAGTGAAGGAGGGAGACCACTCCGTGCAACCACAGTCGTGGATGGGCTATGGGAAGCCCGCAGTCTTTCTCAGGGACACTCCAGCCCCGCGCCTCCACACACGGACGCGCAGCTGGTAGGCAAGATCCTTCGTCTCTGGAGGAGTCGGCGGGCGGGAAGCGGGAAGTCCAGAGCCGGGCTCTGCTCGGCCACCGCCTAAGAGGAATCGTCGCCGGGGTCTGCTCGCTCTCCTCCGTGTGCGTGCCCAGAGGCAGCACAGTCGCTCCCCCTCCTCCAGAGCGTCTCCGATCCACAGGCTGGGCTCGTCAGCGGCGTATAGTACCCGCCGCGCATCCACAGTATGCAGCGGCCATTTTGCTGGCTGTATGGCGCTCGGAGCCACCGCCTGGAAGCTCCTCAAAATATGTCTCTGGGCACCGATTTTCTCCGGGAACAGACGGAAAAGTGCCGCGCCGGTTCCTAGTTCGAACAGGCAGTTCAGGTGCACATTTGCTAGCAAAAGGAAGCAGGATATTGACAGGATTTGGCTGGCGCACGGGAGCAGTACGGGCTCACGTCTTCATCGGCCGCCTGCTGGCCACGCCCCCCCATTTTTTACCATCTTTGATGGATGAAATATCTTCCCCTGAGGTGAGCCCCTTCCGGCTATCTCCACCAACCACAGTGTGGCTGTCCCTCTACATCATGGCCACAGCAGTTTGCCTTGAGGCAGTTGAGGCCTTCTTACTCCATCAGCACGCCTCCTCCCATTTCGCATTGATCACTCAGGCTGAAATGTATGACTCTTGATCCGGGAGCTGGCAGGTGAAGCGAGCTGTCTCAAAGGGTCCCCTTTAGGGTTCCTGTGTGTCCCTGTCTGGGCAAGTCCGGGCATGGAGGCGCCTTGCCCTTCTAACAGCCACCACCTTTAATTGGAGTTTGCCGGCTTCGGCAATTAATTCCTGCCAAGACCGCTTCACTTCTTGGCTATAGTAAGACTTTCACTGCTTTATTGTTTCATGCTCACCATTACCTCCCCCCAGTCGTACCCTTTGTCTCCCTCGCTCTCTTTCCTTGTTGATTGTGCACTACTGCCAAAAGCTTGCAGCCACATCTGCATCTGCTAACGCTGCGCACTTCCTTGTTGACGTTCTCACCGACCGAGGTGGCCGCGCTCCGACCCTGTGACTTCTGACACCCTCACTCCACCTGATACAGCTCTCAAAGGCTTACCCCTTCAAGGGGAGACCCTACCGGCATATGCCATACAGACTTCCCTGGTACACCTCTTCGCAGCTTGCATCATTCGCCCCTCCATACTTCCGACTTGCCTTTACTTTCAAAACTCTGATTGCGATCCCACAACAGGCCTTGCATTCCGGCTTGCAACCACTTTGGCTTTATATTTTGACTACTACTGCTTCTGCATCCTACCCACTGTAACTTTCGATTGACTTCTGTACCCAGCCGTTTGGTGCAGTCATGTCTTACCTTCCTGCCTTCCTGGAACTACAGACTTTGCTTTCAGCCTTTGCGGCATCGTTTTCACTTGCCTGTAACCACTGACGTTGCCTCTGCTTTCAGCCCTGCGCTGCCTCTGTTTCTATCAATCTTCAATTCATACCTACTTGTCCCTTTGCCTATCTATACCTACTTGTACCTGCATACTGGATTTTCCCTCCGCTCCATGAGTTGATACATTGCAATGTTTCACTGTACTTGCCTATACACGCATATTTGATGTAGCACCCTGCACTACGTGGTGAGGCTTTCCCAAATTATCCGCCCAATCTGCCAGCCTTTCGCTGTGTTGTACCTGTTCATTTGCACTTATTGTACCCTCCTGTCCCTCTCCCCTCACTTTTTTGTTACTGCGCCCGCAAAATACGAATGACCATTGGCCTAGTAGGACCGTTTTTGTTTTGTTTCCCAATTGTGCACGCACTCCTATTTTGCCTTTCTGTTGTTGCCAGCCTTGCGCTGTATTGTACCTATTCACTTACAACTATGTTACTCCCCAACCTCCCCTGTACTTTTTTGTTAGAGCGCTTGCATGATTCGAATGACTCAAGGCCTAGTAGGACCGTTTTTGTTTTTGTCCTTGTCCTGGCACTCCCCCTTTGTCCTGTTGCACCTTGAAACACAATTCTGCTGTACAGGCGCATTGCAAGTACCCAATAAATAAATAAATAAATAAATAAATACACAAATAAATAAATAAAGGAGTATTCTAATGAGTAGGCAGATTTTTCTTTTTGCAATTTTAAAAACTCCCTCATCTTCTATCCTCACACCCTGAATTCACACATACATCCTTTTTGTAGAAATCTGACCAAGTATATATAAAAAAGGAGAGCGTTGTTATCTCAAATAACTCTTATTTCCTTTCAATCTGGTATGTATCTCTAACGAGATTATGATTACCTTTCCTGGTGGGATTACTACTACTACTACTACCACTGTATCCTCTTCATCATTTTCCCATAATGGTGCATGCCCTGTGAACAAATGATGCAGGCTACCATTTTGTACATAAAGTATAATGAATATATGCTGATAACTCAAGAAAGGCGGTCCATATCTTGAAATTTAAAGATACATTAGTGTCAAGCCTGAATCGTGACTTTTATCCTTGCAAAAATAATGTTTCATGTTAGGGATCCTGAGCATCAGAATGGCATCAGTTCTTCAGTGTGAAAAACAAACAATAACCTTGTTACATCTAAAAGGTTGTTTAAACAACTCTTCTTTTTCTTGTCTGAGTTTATTTCGAAAAAAGAACTTGTCTCAAGTACTCACATTAGAATAAGTAATTCAGTGTTGGAGGATCATTATGCTTTCTATATTATTGATGCCCAGTCTGAACCTGACTTTTTGCCTGTTGATAAATGTGTATACCTATTACCCATGTTGTAGGTCTAATCTATTTTAGATTTGACGCATATTGCCAAACAGCCACCATACTCAAATAGTTACTTACCAAGATCATGGAACAGTCCGTCAAAAATTCGCCAGTATTTCCACCTCCAAGGGTTTTCTAATTTGAACAAAGCAGGTGTTTTATATATCCCTAACCTAAACAATAGTAGTTGAGGATCAATTACAACAAATAGACCAGCAATCTCAGTCAACTGTTGTGTTCACCAAGCGGCCATCTTTGAGGGATATCACATGCTATCGGACAAAGCCAAAATGGCTGTGAGCAACTGGAAAAAGGGCTACAGAGGAACACATATGGATGATAACAATGCTCTAAACCAGACAAACATTTTTTTTTCTGGTAGAAGTAAATCAATATTTGTCTCACTTTAACTTCGATTCCAATCCACAATAGTGAAACAACTAGACTCTTACTGTCATTCAGTCATCGTATACACTCAGCAGCCATTTCTAAAGGAACATTCTATAAACTAGACTGTTGCGTTCAATGTGCTTCATGTCCTCTTGGCACTAATAATGTACAAACGTAGGTACCATATCTAAGAGATGCAGAATGTAATTCATTACTTAAATACAACTTATGCTCATTGATGTTATCAATATCCTAAGACATGTTCAACCATTCAATGTGCTCATTAAGAACTAGGTGTCAGTTTTGGTAATACAAATTGATTCTTGTTCTCTTCTGGTCATCTTGATGTTTAAATCATTGAGATTTGCACCTTTAACTTGCTGGATTACTGTTCACATGAATTCATTATGTTTATGCCTAATTGTTATAAAATGTTTAACCAGTGGAGCATTTTCAGCTCTATTTTTTAAACAGCCCTGTGCTCTATAATACTAATTTTCACTTTTTCTGCTGTTCTTTTATTTTTACTACAGGGATATGTGATGACATGCTGTGACTCACAGTTAGTAAATCCTTTTTGTATCCATTTTGTGATGAAGCCAATCTCGTTCTGTTGATTTATTAGTCCAAAGTCAGACCCTGCATTTTCCACAGGTGTAGTGGCCAGTAATCAGTAGTAAACCTCAACTTACCAAAACACTTGGTTGTGTGGCATTTTTTGTTTTGATGTCATTTGACATCACCATATATCGTATGTTTTTACTCTTTTTAAATGCATATATGGGACATTTCTTATCAGGTTTATCAAAAATCATCCAGTTTCAATTGATAATTTTTTTGATCGTATAAGAAGAAGTAGTGAACGTACTAACAAACGACAAAGAAGTATGTTCTTCATTTTTAGGTCTAGGTTCTAATAGGGGTTCCCTGATTTTAATGAAGGCTCGCTTAGCCGCTCTCCTTTCCGTTTTGCATGGCTATCCAATTACTTGTCATTTTACGTCTTACATCGGCAACTTCATGTTCATAGATCTTATTTATGCTACTATTATGTTTCAAAATAAGAAATTGCCCAAATGGCAAATTGTTTAGCATGATGACATTGAAAATGCAGTAATGCATTTCTATCGGTTGGCTTATGATGTGGTTTTATCCATAATCGTCCTTCCTCATGATATAAACTTGTGTCCAGAAAGTTTTAATCATTGATGTGATGGGTACATTTCAAAAAGCAATTTTGTTCATTAATCCAAACCAAGAAGGCTTTAGCTTGAGCCTTTGAGCCTGTCTATTTTAGGACACCTACCTCTGTTGGGAGCCAGGGAGGTCCTTTGTGGCGAGCCCAGGCCTGGCGGCTGTACCCATGGTTTCGTGTCTGGGGGAGATGTGCTGTTTTGCGCTCCCCGTCTTGCGGACGACATCCTGTTCGGTACAGGCTTGTGCGCATGCACTGGCCTCGCGGGTTGTTGGGAGATGGGCTTGCCTTCCAAGCCTCATTCTCGCGACTGCCTTTCTGACACGCATGCGCAGGCGCGAATTGCGTGCCAGGCCTCGGTTTCATGTCGAGTTCCTTATCTAGCGGTCGGATCCGCAATCAATCGCGTCTCAACGTGGTTTGGTTCCTGACCCTCTGCTTCGCTTCTGAAATTCGGCTTGCCTGATTTCTGTGTTTCGTTGCCCCTTTGGTCTCTGAACCTTGCCTTCCTTGAGGCTCAGTTGTCTGGTCCCTGTTCCTTTCTCCACCTTGTCTCCTTCCTCCCTGCTCCTTGGGCCCTGCTCCAGTTCCCCTTCCAGGTTCATTGTTCCCGGGTTTCCTGTCTCTTGCCCTTGGTGTTCTTGGGTCCTTGCCTTGCTGGTTCCCTTGGTTTGACTGGGTCCTGTTCCCGCTTAGCCAGTACCTTTGTTCCCTTGGTCGGGCTGCCTGCCTTACTTTGGAGTTCCGCTCCTTTCCATTCTTCCTCGCCTGCTTCCTGCCTTGCTTGGGTATCAGCGCTCTGTGGACATTTCCACCTCCTACACAGCGGTCTGGACTGCTCTTCATATCCTGTCCAGCATACCAACAGCTGCCGACCTTCCCTGCCAGTGCTTACACTGTTCTGGCGTCATGTTAAATAACAGGGAAGAGTCCTTCCATGGCATCAGGAGCTGGTGCCCTTTCAACCCTGTGTCTTCAGGGCTGGTTCTTTGCATTGCTGTCCATCATCCTGCCAACGGACCAAACAGTCTGGCTACTCCAGTGCGCACGTCTCCTGGGAGCTCAGGTACGCAGCGTCCACGGGACGTACACCTTAACAAATTGAGACGCCTAACCACCAGTTCTGACTCAGAGAAGGATGACTCCCAGGATCTCAGGGATGATATCAGGGCACTACGGTCCAAGATGACTGCCCTACATCAAGAAAACATAGCTTTACGTCAAATGGTTTTTCAGGGACCCAGCACCAGCCCCCAAGCCAAGACCGCATTGGCTCAGCCAAAACCAGTGAAGTTCGATGGGGATCCTAGACTAGTGGCTGAATTCTGTAACCACTGTAGGATCCATTTCCTGTTTCAGCCTGTGCATTTCAATCAGGACAAGCCTAAGATCGGGTATGTACTGGGAAACCTGACCAGAAACTCTTAGCATGGGCAGCCCCTTTGGTGTCAGCTAAAAGTCCCATCCTTGATGATTTTGGGGCCTTTGAGAAAGCGTTCTTGGATGACCTGGCCGCCACTGCGCAGAACCAGTTGATGGACCTAAAGCAGGGACCAAGTGACAGCATAGCATACATCAGTCGTTTCTGCCAGCTGGCCACCAACTCCCAATGGCCAGAAGTGACTCAAAAGACTCTTTTTGGCGAGGACTGAGAGAGGAGTACAAGGATGAATTGATTCACATACCCGAACCAGATACCCTGCAGTCCCTCCAGGAACAAGTACTTCCGATCGATCACAGGTTAGCGGAACGAAGAGGCGAAAGGCGTCTGATGGAAAGAACATACCCAAAGTCTTTACCTCTACCAGCCGGAGTACCTGGTCCCTCGGAGACCAGTCCAGAGCCTATGTAATTGGGAACTGTCAGAGGCCCTCTGACCGAGACAGAGAAGAAGTGCAGAAGAAATCTCTATTCATGGTTGTACTATGGCGCCGCTGGACATGACCTTTGTACCTGTCCTTTGCGGCCACCTACGAAGTCGGAAAACTAAATGGCCTGTCGTGTATGGGGAAGGCAACGACATTCCTTTCGCCTTCTTCAGTCCTTCCAGATCCTGAGGCTGCTCTACGACCCAAGAAAAGAAAACGGTTGAGGTTCTGGGTCTTTTGGACTGTGGTGCTTCTGGTAATGACATTGATGCTGAATTTGCCACCAAGAAGGGAATGGCCTTGCTCGATAAGGACTGTGCCACATTTGTGGAGGTCATCAATGGGACTCCTTTGGCTTCCGGTCCTATCTGGCAACACACTGGGGCTCTACAGCTTCAGATCGAGGAACATCAAGAGATGATCTCCCTGGATGTAATCAAGTCACCATCATACCCAATCCTTTTGGGTCTGCCCTGGTTGTTGTACCACAATCCCAGCATTAATTGGGTAACCCGAATATTGGTATTTGGTTCTGACCTCTGTATTCAGGAGTGCTATTATTCCACGTCCACCCTGAAGACACCATCGGTAGCTACTCAACAGAAGGAAGTGGGCCCCTCGTCTATGTTCTGTGTCATCAGTATCGCCTGAATACGCGGAGTACCATGATATCTTCTCTGAACCCAAGGACATACCTTTGCCTCCTCACAGGGCCTTTGATTGTGCCATAGAGCTACTACCTGACACTGTGATTCTACATGGTACGATCTATTCCTTGTCTCCTCACGAAAAATAAGTATTACAAGACTATTTGGAGGAATGAATTCGGAACGGGTATTTCACACCTTCCAAGTCTCTGGTGGGATTTCCATTGTTTTTCGTCAAAAAGATGGAAGGCTTTCTTTGTCCCTGTGTCGATTAATGGCACTTGAATGACATCACACGAAAGGACTGGTATCCACTGCCTCTGATACGTGACATCATGCAATCTCTGAACACTGCCCGCGTATTTTCAAAGCTGGAGTTACGAGGGGCGTATTATTTTGTACGGATTAAAGCCAGTGACGAGTGGAAGACAGCATTCAAAACACCATCTGGGCACTATGAATACTGGCTAATGCTATTTGGCTTGTGCAATGCCCCGGCCGTCTTCGAGCGTTTCATGGACAATATATTTTCGGATCTGATTGGGATTTCCGTGTGGGTTTACCTCAATGACATACTTGTGTTTTCTGAAAAACAGAAAGAAACACATATCCCATGTGAAGGAGGTCCTCAGACGATTCCTTTTGAACCACTTATAGGCGAAGGCAGAGAAATGTCTTTTTCATCAAGACAGTGTTGAATTCCTTGGTTACGTGATCAGTGGCTCCGGCATTCACATGGATCCTGCCAAGGTGCGCGCAATCCAAGAATGGAGACGAACTTGTGACCTAAAGTCTCTTCAGCGTTTCCTGGGGTTCATCAATTTTTACAGACGCTTCATACCTTGCTTCTCTGAACTCACCGCCCCTCTATCCCGTCTGACCAGCAGCAAGATACCCTTTGTGTGGGGTTCTGAGGCTTCTGCCGCATTCCAACAACTGAAAGAGGCCTTTCGCACCTCCCGATCTTACATCATCCCGAGGAAAACAGGCCATTAATAGTGGAGGCTGATGCATCAGACTTTGCTGTCGGATCAGTTCTGTAACAGAGGGACCCCATGTCAGGGATGGAATTCCCTGTGGCATACTATTCCCGGAAGCTCACACCCAGTGAACGGAACTATGTGGTCATCGAAAAGGAGCTTCTGGCCATTAAGAATGGTGACACCACCTTCTGGGGGGGCGGTTTCCTGTGGAAGTCTGCACTGACCATCGGAATCTGCAATATCTACGTTCCCTTCAGTGCCGAACCTCTCCCCAGGCCCGCTGGGCCTTTTTCTACTCTCACTATTGTTAAACGGGATATCATGTTGTGCCTCCTTTATTGTTTATATTGGCCTAAGCCCAGTCGCTCTGCGAAGAAAACCACGTTGCAAAGTTCGGATCTTAGATCGACTTCGCCGCCATTTTAGGTCCGTCCACCATTTTGATTTCTCTTCTAAAGTAATTCTGTGTTCTAAAATGGTGGACAGTGTTTCCTGCTTGTAACTGAGCTGTCCTGAACTTTGTATGTGAGTTAATGTATAAATTGTCCGTTGGCCGAATGTTTGGGTCGAGTAAAGATACCTTGTCCCATGCCTGACTTGTAGACAGAGGATTTTCTGTGCCAACAAGTCCGATCCGCGGACATACATCAACTACAATGTTATACAACTACTGAACGTGGACACTAGCTGAACTGCTGTCATGATTCCTGCCCCTCATGTCCCCAGCCCTCCAAGATGTCAGGCTGGAGTCAGGCCACGATCACCTACATGGCCCTCAAGGGCCTCTCCATCCCTCCAAAGACCCACTTGGAGTCAGACTTGGCGCTTGTGGCACCAGACTCACTCACTCCCATAGGATAACATTGGGGATTGGACTTGTAGTGCATTGATGGGGACAAGATGGATGCCCCCACATATTTCAGTTCCCTGAACTGCATGTGCATTCTAGTCTTTTGGGTGTGGTTCAGCCCAGAGACCGCTGGGATAGCCAGAGACTATTTAAGGCACGCCCAGGCTGAGAAACATGCTTTGTGTTTTCTGCACTTGCAACGTGACACTCACCGTGTTCGGATCGGTCTCCAGTAGGCCTGCATCTTTCTTCTGCGCTCAGCTCCTGCAAGAACAAGAACCCTGTTACGAACAGCCTTACCTTGCAACGCTTCTGCCCATCATTCATCGCTCCTTCTGTTCTGCGGGCATCTTCGGCGGTGTCATTCCCATCCCGGCACGCCGCTTCCTAAGGAAAAGGGAAAAGAACAGAAAAAAGGCATTAGTAAGCATTCAGCAAATCTTTACTTATTTTTAAAGACTGTACGAGCTTCAAACGCTTACCTGAATCCCAGCCGCTCTGGGGGAACTCTGTCTCCAGAACTTCTCATCCATCTGCAAGAGGGAAAACACACTCCAGGTTAGCGTGGAAACATCTAGAGGCGCCGTATACCACGCTTACTCACCGCATTTCTTCTTCATAACCGGCATCCACGCTGAAAACGTTGCGGCACCTAAAAGACACAGAAAAATAACTCATTTCAATACAAATACGAAAGGGTCGCATCGCGCATCGTGCTCTCACTCACCTTGAGCGCTACTCATCTCAGCAGCATGTCGCCATCCCCGAATGCCAGCCATCATCTAAGGAAGGAAAGGAACAAAGTTATAGAACTGTTCAAAAGACTCATTATACTTACCTGTCGGACTCTTGCCAGTGAAGTAACTAGGCAGCAACGAGCCCGCATCAATCAACGCGCACCTGCGCTGAAAGCAGGACGGAGAGCAAACAAGGTGAGCTGTGGATCAAAGGGAAGGGTTGGACCCTGGGGAAGAAGGGGTTCAAGCACACAGAGACAATAGAGAGTTAAACTCTACCAATCCTGTGTTTCAGGCCCAGTCTCCAGTCGAGTAGACCCCAGGGAAGGGTTCGAGGTCGTAAGAGGTCAGAACAGGCTGAGTGACATCCCTGTGGATACGAGGTGATCATTACAACTGCATTGTATAGGACATGTGTTAAGGCTTATTGTTAAATCTGAGAGTACACTGTTGCCATTGTAACTTGTTTATATGTAAAAGGAGGATGATCCATAAGTATATTGTCAGACAAGCCAGAAGTGAACTCGGCACGAACTCTAGACCATGGATTATTAACCCGTAGAGGGGCTGGACATTGTGATTGGAAATTTATAAAATGTACAACTATTTAGACGTCCAGTACCACTCACTTCTCACACCGAAAGGGCTGGTATTCACTGTGATGTACTGAGGGCCAGATAGCTATCTGATACTTAGTTTCTTTGTAAACTGTACAGTTTTAGAATAAAGATCTGTGAATCTTTATAAGCCTGTGTTTGGTGTCTTTCCTTTTGGGGTACTCAGCCTCGATATTTCCTTTTGCTTTTACAGATGGCGTCCGAATAGGGACCCTCAAGATTGATGGCATCTCGTTGAAGGTTGACGTGGCTATCGGACCGGGATCGGACAGTGTAAAAGGGGGCCCCTTTTTCGAATGAGATGCGATACCTCAGCAGCGCTGCACGACCCGATCCCTGGACGGTGAGCACGAGGTCCGAGACGGCATCTTGACGAGGGTCCATATATCGAGGCGGGCAGATTTGACGAAATCACCAACCACTTGGGACCTTTGATAGTTCTTTGAAATCCGATCGGACCTCCTTAGGATTTGATCAGGTGAGTCATGATCCGATTGTTAAGTATACTGATAATTGGTTTTGGTGTATTACACTTGCAAGTGCAATTATTGACCAGGTAACACCAGTATTCTGATATGCCTGGGAAATTGTTTGCCTGCTTCAGGACGTTATTCCGCAGTGACAGACAATCTTTGGAATTTGGCCGACCGGCGTCAATGGAGGGGTCGCCGGCATGTACTATGTACTGTAAGCACGGCATTGGTAGTATAGTGTTTAATGATATTTGGCACAGACAAACTAGACATGCTTCCGAACTTCAGTGGCCAATCAATGGTAGTTTTGAAATTACTCGTATTGAATACTTAGAATCCATATTATTAAAGAAAAAGGCTAGACCTGCAGCATTTGATGTACTACAGAATTGGAAGAAAGAAGCTCTGCAGCAACTAAAGAGTAGAGAAAAACATGCGCGCCGTCATATGACGAATGCCGAAAAAGCCTTGTTATATGATCAGAATAAACAGTCTGAGTCAGTTAGAAATATAGATAAGGCTTTTTCACTTGGTATCCAGAAAATGTATCCTTCTAAAGACTTTGATTTATCTGATGAGCTGATTGACAAACTTTTAAATGAACCTAGGCCTGGTGCCACTGCGCCACCTCCGTCTGTTCCTCTTCCTGCTGTTATTCCTCCTCCTGTAGCTCCTCCTGCTCCTCCTATTGCTCCTCTAAATGTTCCTCTTCCTCCGGCTGTTGTTCCTCCTCTCGTTGTTGCTCCTCCACCTGCTCCTCCACCTTTGCCTGCTGTTATGGGTCCGGTGGGTTTGCCTGCTGCACCAGTAACAGCACCCTTTTTGCCGAATATACAAGATCTACCTACTCTCCCTCTTCCAAGTGGTTACACACCGCTCCAAAGAGAAAGCATGAATTGACTGCATAGGCTAGACATTGCATGGAGAGGGGTGAACAAGCTAATGTTTTTGCCACACTCTCTAACTTAGACAATTTTCCTGAGAAAAACGTTTTTATTGAAGGATTGGGAGATCATTTACGTATAATGTGGAACAGGTTAAATGATATAGATCTCCCACAAGTGTTAAGGGATCTGAATATTTTAGCATTTTCTAGCGATACTGCGGAGAAAGTACATGAGCACGTCAAGAGGGTTTTTGAGTATAGAAGGGAGTTGGAAAGGTTACGAAATGAAGATGTAGATGGTGATAGTTTGGACGCTATGTTGGTACAGAAACGGTTTTTTCCTTGTCGTAAATCGATAAATGAGGAAACACAAATTTGCACAAAAGATGCGATTAGGTGGATTTCAGACATGTCGATAACTTCCGTTGAAGTATTCGACACGTATAGTCAGTATGCGCCAGAAATGCAGAGGAAAGTGATACAGGTAATGGTAGAATACCTGCAGGATGAATGTATAAAAAGAAAGATTTGTTGTGCCACAGAATTATTGAATATTTATAAGAGAGCTTTTTCGTTTGACACTTCTTCAGCTGCTTTAGCGCTCGATCTAGCTTTGTTGCTCAGTAAGCGTTCAGAGTTGCCTAATTCTCAGTTGCCTATGAGAGAGGTTCCTCCGACATTTGTCCCAAAAGTTGAGATTCCCGCTAATGTTGCAACGGGGGCAGCTGCTCAAGACATCCCTGCACATTATGTGTCTCAGTTTGTTCATGTCCCGTTCTCGAGACAGGAAGTGAACACCATTAAACAATCTATTCCCGATATTAGGAAGAATCCAACAGGGTTCTACAAAGAGATAGAGTCTGTCTTGCAATCATCAGTATTTACCTTAAGCGATATTGATTTGTTGTTTCCCGTACGCCTGCCTATTGATTTGTGGAAACAGATTAGGACTGTAGACGATGTACCAGGGTTAGGAGATACATGGGATAATATGGTTAGACTAGATAGAGAAAGGCCAGCTGGCGAGAGACCGCCTCAGGTAATACTGACTTTGCCTGATAGAATAGTTACGAAATTAAAAGCTATAATTCCTGAAAGAAGGATTATTTGGGGCAAGCGTACTGCCTGTGTGCAAGGAGAGTCTGAGGGTGCTACCGAGTTCTTCAATCAGTTCAACCAAGTATTCTCAGATTTCAGTGGACAAGATTTGAGCACAGAGTCTGGGAAACAACTATTCGTGGACAAATTTGTGCGTGGATTGCTGCCTGTTATCCAGTCGCAAATTATGTCCTCAGAAAGCGCTTGGCAAGCAAAGTCTCAATCAGAAGTATTGCATATGGCTAAGTACTATGAAAATTGTGTCAATAACGAAAAAGAAAGAGTTGAAAAGAGAAAAGGAGAACTAAAAACAAAAGTTCTATTGCAGCAAATTGTTAGAGGCCCTAGAAGGGGTAATTCACAATTCAGAGGACAGTATGTTCCACAGGGAAATGCGCCATTGGGTCCTGTAAACATAAACCAGTTTGCTTATTGCAGACAAGAGGGTCATTGGCGTGCACAATGCCCGATCCTCCAGCAGAGGTCGAATAACGCATTTGGTAATATGGGTAGACGATCCAGAGGCCGCCCTGGGGCGGGGGGTCCTGATAGAAGTTAGTTTTCGCAGGATTCACAGCAACCTTTTTCACAGGATAATCAGGCACCAAGTGTGGATAAAGAAACATTTTTGATCATCCTTCTGATGCTTACCTCTCTGAAGAACTTCCTTTCAACGACATTCTGTTTCGCTAGGATTTCCCGAATCAGGGTTTGGAACCAACGCATATTCCCGTTAATCGGAAAGGTCCCTACGTTGAGATGATAGTGGGAAATAGGAAGTATCTATTCTTGATAGATACAGGGGCACAGAAGTGTTCCATTAACCATTCACGGGTTGAATCTGTTGAAAGAATTAAATGCAGTAATGAATTGTTCTTCTGATGGAGTGCGTTTGACGATTTCACCACAGCAACTTTCTGCCTCTCAGTTCTTGACCAGACCTTTGCCCTCGGAATTTAGTGGTGTGCCAGAGTGCTTGTGGGCAATCGATGATAATGATGTTGGTGTCTTGCAAATTGAGCCTGTTAAGATTATTTTGAAACATGGAGTAAAGTTGCCACGTATTCCCCAGTATAAGATCTTGGTCGATGGTGAGCAAGCTTTGAAATGCATAGTCTCTGATTTTGTGCATCGTGGGGGTGATTGAAAAAATTGCAGGTAGTTTGTGCAATAGTCCGATTTTGCCCATGTACAAAAAAGGCGATAATGCAATTCCTTTCCGTTTCATTATTGATTTACGTGCCATCAATAATATTGTTGCTCCACAATTTCCCATTGTGCCTGATGTGACGACAATATGATTCTGGCTTCAGCTACTCACTTTAGTGTTGTGGATCTAAAGAACGCCTTCTTTAGTATTCCTATACACAAAGACAGTAGATACTTGTTCGCGTTCACCTTAGGGGGATGTTCGTTTATCTTTACCCATGCACTGCAAGGTTACAAGGAGAGTCCTGGTATTTACAGTAGGGCTTTCAAAGACCAGCTCGACACACTCGAGTTGCCCACCACTTGTACACTGCTTCAGTATGTCGACGATCTACTCTTAGCTGCTGACTCAGAGAGCGCCTGTAAGGAGGGCACTGTGTTGTTGCTTATTCACCTAGCACGACATGGACACAAAGCTTCACTTAAAAAGTTTCAGTATTGTTGACAGGAAATCGCCTATTTAGGCTATCTCCTTTCAAAGGAGGAAAGAAGGTTGACGCCTGAGCGGATAAAAATCTTTTTTACCATGTCTGTCCCAAATACACAGAAGGAAGTCAGAGCCTTGATAGGAATGGCTTCTTACTGTAGGCAGTGGATCCCGAACTTTTCCTTAGTGATTAAACCAATGTTGGCTTTGACAAAGAAGGGCATTTCTTCGCCATTACCGTGGAACAGCAGCAAGCATTTGATCTGCTCAAGACTGCATTGTGCTCGGCACCGGTTTTGGGCACACCAAACTATGAAAAGGCCTTCGTGTTGTATGTGCATGAAGGTGATGGATGTGCTTTGGCTGTATTAACGCAGGAACATGGAGGGAAGAATAGGCCATGCGGCTACTTTTCTTCCACACTTGATCCTGTTGCATGCGCTTTGCCAAGATGTTTGCGAGCTGTCGCTGTTGCTGCTGCATCTGTAAAACAGAGCGAGGGAATGGTCCTAGGCCATGCTTTAACCCTTATGGTACCTCACTCTGTAGGACTTCAACATCACCTACATCCCTAACGCACAATATCTGAAAGCCGATGCCCTGTCCCGTTCTTTAGAAGACGACATCAAGCAAGACTGTCAGGATCTGCCTTTGATCGCTCCGAAACATTTTCTGCTGGTACTGTCACTGTAATGACTGCGATACAATTCAGAAGCACTTTGCAAGCAACAATGGAAAAGTCCTACCTTGTCTTCGGTCTCTCCTGAAGGAGTGAAAGTTTACCGGAGACCCCTTCCCGAACCTTCCAACACAGGTATCAAAAAAGGGGTTCTCCGGGAAACCCTCTTAGAGGGACAAAAACCCAGTGTGGGTGTAGACCTGTAGGTGGTTCGCGTAGCTCCCTCACGGCTGGAGTAGAAAGTTTAACCAGATGGAGTCGCGATGAATTGGCTTAGGTGAGACTCTGTTCTGTGGGAATAGGATAGATAGAATTAAGTATCTATAACACCCTTTGCCTTATGGTTACTCAAGGTTGAATGAGTGAGATGTACCTGTGGGAGAATACCAAGGAATGTTATGGAGAGTCTCTGATGGCTGGTGATGCGGTCCGATCTACTATTGGTTAAAGAAAAAACAGAAGGGAAGTGTTTGCATAAGATTTTGTGAGAAGAGAAGTGAAGGGGGGCAAAGCCTGAATGTTTAGATCCCTACCTGTTGGGTAGGCAAGGATGCAGAGATCGTGTGTTGAGTCTTGGGAGTTCGAGGGTAGTGTCGAGACGGGATCGACCAAAGGGTAAGAAGACCACTGAGTATTTCGTCCGTAAGACTGAGCCGGGTGGAGCGGCTGGGTCAGACTGAATAGGGGTATATGGAGGAAAGTCCTGTAGGAAATGTAAGCAGAGTAAAGTGAAGAAAGGCTTCCCTAAATCTAACTCAATGAGAGGCGTGTATCGCAGTTTCAGTAACTCACGGAGCGGAGCTGTGAAGAATCGTAGCAACGCGTAGTACTCCTGGCAACTCTCGTTCATATCGTACTTCCGGAGTGGAAGGAGGAGTCTCGCTCTCGTCCTTCTCACGAACCACTAGACCGCTCCTCTGAGCTGGAGGCTACCTGTTGGTGGTATGAAATCGCATCCGCGGCTGTAACCGCCAACGATGCCAGAGAGTAGGACGCCGAAATCTGGGTGTAACAGTATACCCCCCATCCCCAAAGAAGCGAAACCAGGCTTGCCAGGATGAAAAAGATGAAAGGAGCGAACCAATCGGGAAGCATGGACGGCCGAAGCCGGCTCCCACGACCTTTCAGAAGGAGAATAACCCTTCCAGTCCACCAGGTATTGAAGGACACCACGATGATACCGAGAGTCACAGATACCCGAGACCTCGTATTCGGGACCCGTATCGGTCATCACCGGCGGAGGGGCGGATACCGCCGTACGATGAAAGTGGTTCCGTACGTCTGACTTCAATTGGGAGACGTGAAAAGTCGGATGAATACGGCTCCAAGATCTGGGTAGCTGCAAGGTATAGGCCACAGGACCCCGTTTAGCCACTATGGAAAATGGTCCAAAATATCTGGGAGACAGTTTCGACGGGACAAGCCTTCTCGGTAGGAACTTGCTCGCCAACCAGACCTGTCCACCAATCTGGAATTGTGGAGTTGGAGAACAATGCTTATCTACTTGAGTTTTACTGCGAGTCTGGGCTTCCTGAAGAGCCAGGCGAGCAGTCCGATGTCCTTGTTGGATGGCGTCTACCAGTCTCTCAAGAGCCGGGAATTGTGCGTCCGGTGATGTGGCAACTGGGAAGACCGTAGGATGAAAGCCATAGGTGCAGAAAAAAGGACTTGCTTTGATAGCCGAATGTGCCACATTATTATAAGCAAATTCAGCCAACGGTAGTTGACGTTTCCAATTGTCCTGCGCAGAGGAGACATAACACCGAAGATACCCTTCCAGCGTCTGGTTGAGGCGCTCCGTCTGACCATTGGTCTGCGGGTGGAACCCAGAACTCAACGCTCGGGATATCCCTAGAAGGGAGCATAGTTGTTTCCAATATCTGGAATTGTACTGTGGACCCCTGTCCGAAATGATGGTATCCGGAAGGCCATGTAGAGAGAAAATGCGTTCCAAAAATATGTGAGCCATCTGGGCTGCTGAAGGAACTGCAGGCAAAGGTATAAAATGAGCCATTTGGTCAATGTATCTATGGTTACCATGATAGCAGTACAATCTTCCGATCTCGGTAAATCCACAATGAAATCTGTTGTAATTATTTGCCATGGTCTCTCCGGAACAGGGGTCGTGACCAGTTTTCCCATAGGTAGTCTCCGGGGAGATTTAGTCTGAAGACATATCGTGCATGACGCAATATAATCCCGGACATCAGTACGGACTGAGGGCCACCAAAAATGCCTCTGAACCAATTCGAGAGTGTTGAGGATTCCTCGGTGACCAGCTGCAAGTGAATCGTGACAAAGTCTCAATACTTCTTTTTGGAGAGTTATATCCGGGACGTACACTTATTCCCCTTTGAATAGGAGTCCTCTGCTGCTTGTCAATCCCCTAATGAGACCATTTTCTAGTTCTGCTGTCAGCAGTTCCTTAGTCTTGTCCTCCAGTGTCTGCAAGAAGTGATGGACTACAGGAACAAAAACTGCCTTTGGAAACATAGGTTCTGCTCGGAAGGGGATCTTCCCTGCAGGATCTTTGCGGGATAAAGCGTCGGCCCGGAGATTGGTATTTCCCGGGATGAAGGAAAATTTGATTTGATAGGGTGAGAAAAAAATGTGCCCAACATGCCTGTCGGCTGTTGCAGGTTTGTACATACTGGAGAGAACAAAGGTTGTGGTGATCAGTTCTTACTTCGATAGGGTATCGTGCTCCCAAGAGGAGATGTCGCCATTCTTCAAAAGCCTGCTTGATGGCTAGAAGTTCTTTTTCTAAGACTGTATAATTGATTTCTGCCGGTGAGAGGGTCTTGGATAAGAAGGCTACAGGACTTTCGATGTTATGACTGTCCGATTGAAGTAGAACCGCTCCCAGGGCATGTTTCGAAGCATCCGATTCTACAATAAAAGGACGCTGTTGATCTGGGACTTTAAGTATCAGAGCCTGGGTAAAGAGGGTCTTCAGGTGGTCAAATGCTTCCTGTGTCTCGGAGTTCCAAAGATATGGGGTGTCCTTTTTTAGCAATTGAGTGATGGGTTTAGTATAAGAAGAGAAGTGTGGAATGAAATGCCTATAAAAATTGGCAAAACCTAGAAATCTTTGCATCTCCTTGATAGAACGAGGAGGAGGCCATTCCGTGACAGCGGAAACTTTTGCAGGATCCATAGCAATCCCTTCTTGGGAGAGAATATAACCCAGAAATGCTATGGTGGTCTAATGAAACGCACATTTCTCTAATTTGCAATACAAATGGTTTTCCTGCAATCGGTGCAAGACCTCCTTCACTTGGGACTGATGTTCTTTCAAAGAGGAAGAAAAAACTAAAATGTCATCTAAGTAAACTATAACATAATGAAGACTAATATCTGAAAAGATGTGGTCCATAAATCTTTGGAAAACTGCTGGAGCGTTCATAAGTCCAAAGGGCATGCCTTTATACTGGAAATGACCGAAGGGTGTTCTGAACGCCGTTTTCCACTCGTCGCCAGCTTTGATGCGAATCAGATGGTATGCTCCCCTTAGGTCTAATTTGGTGTATAATTTGGCCCCTTGCACCGCTTCTAGTATGTCTGGAATAAGGGGCATTGGATATTTGTCCGGGATGGTTATTTTGTTCAACCCTCTGAAGTCTATGCAAGGGCGAAGTTCCGATGTGTCTTTTTTCGGAATTAAAAAAGCGAAACGGCTGCCGGGGATGTGGATTCTGTAATCAATCCGTTCTTGAGATGGGTGTGTAAGTACTCCTTTAAAACTTCTTTCTCTCTTGCCAACAGAATATACATCCTGCCAAAAGGAAGGGGGGTGTCTGGGACCAAGTCTATGGCACAATCATCCCTTCTGTGAGGTGGGAGTTCTGAAAACTCTGGGTGAGAAAATACGCTACGAAAACGTTCCTATTCTGGAGGCAAGGAAGAGACCTCGTTGACTACAGTAGTCGAGACCCCGGGATCTGGAATTTGCTCTACCATGGGGGAGTTTACCAATTGGTGATGTTGTACACATCGTTCAGACCCCAAAAAAAGTGTGCCTGCTGCCCAGTTAATATATGGATTATGGTGTCTTAGCCAGGGCAGCCCTAAGGTGATTGGGTAATGGGCTGTTTTGATTATGTCAAACTCTATATTCTATTGATGTGAAGCAACCACCATCAACAAGGGCAAGGTTTGATCCTTAATGGGTCCGGATGTGAGCGGACTCCCGTCCACGCTTTCCACAGGTATGGCCATTTTTTTTGCGGTACGGGGAACGTTATGAGAGTGTGCCCAGGTATCATCTACGAAATTTCCTGCGGCACCACTATCAATGAGGGCAGGAACATTAAGTAAAGAAGTGTTGTTCCAGGACAAAGAGATTTTCAAACTGATCATGATGCTCTCTGATGAATGGGCGGAAAACCCACCGGATATGTGAGAAGAGGGACTAGGTGTGGTGAAAGGACCCGATGCCGCCGTCCCTTTTACGGTCGGGTACTGGCGTTTCCCTGCCCCGGTTTCCGGGGAGGGATCAGAGTACATTCCCTAATAGTATGGCTATTAGACCCGCAATACATGCATAAGCCTAGTGTTCTTCTTCGGGCTCGTTCTTCTGGGGTTAATGGACCTCTAGCTGTGCCTAATTGCATGGGTTTGTCTGAAGGGCCTGACTTAGGGGAGGTAAATACCTCTAGATGAGCTCGAGACCCTTTTCCCTTACGTCTTTCTCTGTTCCTCTCCTGAAGACGGTAATCCATTTGCATAACCAAGGCAATATATTCTGCGAGGTTTGTTGGTCTGGAAACACGGGACACTTCGTCCTTTAAGTCTTCTGACAGACCACGTCTAAATAGTGTCATTAGGGCGTCATCGGCCCAAGAGGTATCTGCAGCCATTCTTTTGAACGCCGTTATATAAGTGAGTATATCCTGACTACCCTGTTTTAAATCCAAAAGTTTCTCTTTGGAGGCAACTACTACTTCCTCTCGGCTGAACATGCTTCGGATACTATTACAAAAAGCAGGGTATGAATCAAGGATTGGATTGTTGTTGGTGACTAATGGGGTGGCCCAGGCCAGAGCGGCTCCGGTCATCTGGGCAATCATTTGCCCTACTTTATCTCTATCAGTGGGGAAAAAGGCTGGTTTAAATGTAAATTGGACCGTACAAGATTCCAGGAACTCCTTTACGGCATGTGGATTGCCGTCAAAGCACCCTCCTGGTAAAGGCCCCAGGGGTACCTCCGAACTTTGGGCGGAACGCCCTACCTGTTGTTTAAGAGTGGCGTTCTCCTGTTTCAGTAATTGCACCTCAGCAGACATGTTCTGCATCGCTGCGACTAATTTCTGTATCTGTTGTTCCATTGTTGCCAGCTGAAATGCTTGTTCAAATAAATTTGGACACATACCCTTTTTTTTTTTTTTTTTGGGCGTTGCTATCTGTAATGACTGCCGATACAATTCAGAAGCACTTTGCAAGCAACAATGGAAAAGTCCTACCTTGTCTTCGGTCTCTCCTGAAGGAGTGAAAGTTTACCGGAGACCCCTTCCCAAAACTTCCAACACAGGTATCAAAAAAGGGGTTGTCCGGGAAACCCTCTTAGAGGGCCAAAAACCCGGTGTGGGTGTAGACCTGTAGGTGGTTCGCGTAGCTCCCTCACGGCTGGAGTAGAAAGTTTAACCAGATGGAGTCGCGATGAATTGGCTTAGGTGAGACTCTTCTATGGGAATAGGATAGGTAGAATTAAGTATCTATAACACCCTTTGCCTTATGGTTACTCAAGGTTGAATGAGTGAGATGTACCTGTGGGAGAATACCAAGGAATGTTATGGAGAGTCTCTGATGGCTGGTGATGCGGTCCGATCTACTATTGGTTAAAGAAAAAACAGAAGGGAAGTGTTTGCATAAGATTTTGTGAGAAGAGAAGTGAAGGGGGGCAAAGCCTGAATGTTTAGATCCCTACCTGTTGGGTAGGCAAGGATGCAGAGATCGTGTGTTGAGTCTTGGGAGTTCGAGGGTAGTGTCGAGACGGGATCGACCAAAGGGTAAGAAGACCACTGAGTATTTCGTCCGTAAGACTGAGCCGGGTGGAGCGGCTGGGTCAGACTGAATAGGGGTATATGGAGGAAAGTCCTGTAGGAAATGTAAGCAGAGTAAAGTGAAGAAAGGCTTCCCTAAATCTAACTCAATGAGAGGCATGTATCGCAGTTTCAGTAACTCACGGAGCGGAGCTGTGATGAATCGTAGCAACGCGTAGTACTCCTGGCAACTCTCGTTCATATCGTACTTCCGGAGTGGAAGGAGGAGTCTCGCTCTCGTCCTTCTCACGAACCACTAGACCGCTCCTCTGAGCTGGAGGCTCCCTGTTGGTGGTATGAAATCGCATCCGCGGCTGTAACCGCCAACGATGCCAGAGAGTAGGACACCAAAATCTGGGTGTAACAGTCACCCTACCTGCGTTCCGTCGCACAAGAGACCCTAGCACACCCAAGTCGGACAGTACTGTTGAAGCATCCCCAAGTAAAAGAACAACGGCCTGCTCTTTTTCCATAACACACTGTACATTCCCACTGAACACCTCCGTATTGTGATACTGCAGGGACTCCACGACTCCAAGATCAGGGGGCACCGCTGCATCAGTTCCACCCAAGAACTGATTGCCAGACAGTTCTGGTGGCCGGGTTGGGCCAATCAAACCAAACGGTATGTGGAGTGCTGTCCCACCTGTGCTCAAGTCAAGATTCCACGTAAAAAGCCTCTTGGTCTCCTGCAACCCACCGAAACACCACCTTATCCCTGGCACACCATTGCTACAGATTTCATTGTTAAACTTCCGCCATCCGATGGTTACACCTGCATCATGGTGGTCATTAATTGTTTCACAAAATTGATCAATTTCATTCCCTTTACGAAGATTCCTTCCGCGGTTCAGATGGCACAAGCATTTCTGCATAACATCTTTTGCTTGCATGGGCTACCTGAAAAGATCATCTCAGATCGCGGGTCTCAGTTCATCTCCTCCTTCTGGTGCCAGCTTTGTCGTCACCTTGGTATCCATCGGGCTCTCAGTTCTGGCCACCATCCACAGACCAACGGACAGACTGAGCGAACAAATCAGACCCTGGAGCAGTACCTACGCTGTTTCACCACTGCTTCTCAAACCAACTGGGTGACGCATCTGGACTTGGCCGAAGTGGCATATAACAACTCTGCACATACTGCTACTGGACTAAGTCCTTTTTTCTGTTCTTCTGGTCAACATCCCAAATTGCTACCATTTCATCCTGTCCTGCCTAGCGCTGTTCCCTCAGCTGATCGTCTGGTCGCCGACATCAAAGAACTACATACCTGTCACGATCCATGCCCCTGAACCCCTCAGGTATAACACCCCCCTGGCAGCAGTGGGGCTAAAGCCCATCACACCGGCCCCAAGGGCCTTAAAACTCCATCAGAAACATACATGGAGTCAGTCCTGGCGTTTTTGGCGCCAGGCTCATTGTCAGGAATAAATGAATACCAGTTTTGGATCTTAATCCAGCATGGAGGCCTATTACAGAGCTAATTTCTTTAAAACCAAGCCATGTGGTCTAGTGTTTTGGGTGTGGCTGGAACTACTTGGCCTGTAACTACTTTACCTAGGCTATTTAAACCACAACCAAACAGCAGAATACGCTTCGCATTATTCTGCACTCCTGCAGCGTAATGCTCACTGTGTCCAGCTCCTGCTCATCTGCTTCTCTGGTGGCCCGATCCCGAAACCCTAGATCCGGATTCCATTAATAACCTGGAAGAACAAGAACAGAATTAGTGAGCAAGAACACTTACCTGTGAAGCAACCAGCCTTGAATCCATCCTGCGCTTCCCTTACCTCACCCATCTCCAGAGTTCGCTGCAACCTGCAAAGGTAAAGAAACAAGGACAGCATTAATAACATTTCTTACCTGGGCGAGCAGCGAGTCCTGGTAGCACCCTGCACTTCTCTTACCTCGCCCATCTCTGGGTTTTACCGCAACCTGCAAGGGAGAAGGAACAAGGTCAGCATTAACAAAGCACTTACCTGGGCAAGCAGCGCTTCGATCGCTCATCACTCCGGAACATCACTGTAACCTGTACAAAGAAGAGAAGAGAACACAGGTTAGCAATTAACACCAATAAACAGCGCAGCGCTCCGCACATCAATAACTCACAGTGGTCTTCGCCATCGGCGCGGCAACTCCAAGATCACAACCATATCTGTGAAAACAAAAAGAGATATTGTTAGAGAACAGCGTAGTGGGGCAAGACGCAGAGAAGACAGAGAAAATGGAGGGAAAGAAAGAGACAGAATAAAGACGGAAAAGACATTATAACTCACCTGGAAGACAGCAAGCAGAGTCGGAGTCACTGCCGTTCTTGTCCCGACATAAGGGCACACGGACCAGTGAAGTAACTAGATCCACAGAATGCCCACACCAACCACGCGCCCCTGCACAGAGACGCAGGATGGAGAGTTCAACGCACAAAAACCTAAAGTGAGCAATAACCCCAAGGGAGGGGATTTGGACCAGAGGGAGGTGGGAGCCCACCCATCACAGAACCACTATCTTAACCCTCCATTCTCCTGTTATAGGTGCTACCCAATGTCTGCCACATAACCAAGCAGAGAGGGGTCTGGGATAGCGTTTAGATCTCCATCCAGTATCGTGTGGCGCCCCCATGGATACCAGGTGAGCGTAACAATACCCGAGCAGCTGGTACCCTTGCTAAGGCACGCAAGGCGCAGGCGGACAGAAGACAGAGTCTCGAGCCTGCATTTTAGGTTGGGGATTTGGTGTGGCTTTCCTCTAAAAATGTACCTGCCCGAAACCATCCCCGGTCCCTTGGGCCTTTTCGGATAACGGATTTCTCCAGTGGCCTACCTGTCCGATCCTTACGGACGCTCTTGCTCCCGTCCCGCTGCAATAGACATTGAGGGTACTCCAGAATTCGAGGTGCAGGAAATATGTGATTCCCATTTTTTTCGGGGTAAGCTCCAATTTTTGGTGGATTGGAAGGGCTACCCTGCTTGTGATCGCACCTGGGAACCTGGGGGGAATGTGCCTGCCCCTCGCTTGGTGCAGGAATTCTATCTTCGTCATCCTTGGAAGCCGGGGGCCCCTGGTCTTTCGGGAGGGAGAAAAGTGTTAGGACACCTACCTGGGTTGGGAGGAAGGGGGGTCCTTTGAGGTGAGCCCAGACCTGGCGGCTGTACCCACAGTTTTCTGTCTGGCGGAGATGCGCTGTTTTGCGCTCCCCATCTTGCGGTATGGGCTTGTGCACATGCGCTGGCCTTGCGGGTTGTTAGGAGATGGGCTTGCATTCCAAGCCTCGTTCTCGCGACCACCTTGCCGATGCGCATGCGCAGGCACGGATTGCGTGCCAAGCCTCGGTTTCATGTCGAGGTACTTATCTAGCGGTCAGATCCAGAATCAATCGCGTCTCAACGCGGTTTGGTACCTGACCCTCCGCTTTACTTCTGAAATTCGGCTTGCCTGATTTCTGTGTTTCCTTGCCCCTTTGTTCTCTGAACCTTGCCTTCCTTGAGGCTCAGTTGTCCGGTCCCTGTTCCTTTCTCCACCTTGTCTCCTTCCTCCCTGCTCCTTGGGCCCCGCTCCAGTTCCCCTTCCAGGTTAATTGTTCCCAGGTTTCCTGTCTCTTGCCCTTGGGGTTTTTGGGGGTCTTGGGTCCTTGCCTTGCTGGCTTCCTCGGTTTGACTGGGTCCTGTTCCCGCTTAGCCACTACTTTTGTTCCCCTGGTCTGGCTGCCTGCATTACTTTGGAGTTCCTCTCCTCTCCGTTCTGCCTCGCCTGCTTCTGCCTTGCTTGGGTATCAGCACTCTGTGGACATTTCCGCCTCCTACACAGCGGACTGGACTGCTCTTCATTTCCTGTCCAGCATACCAACAGCTGCCGACCTTCCCTGCCAGTGCTTGCACTGTTCTGGCATCACGTTAAACAACAAGGAAGAGTCCTTCCGTGACATCAGGAGCTGGTCCCCTTTCAACCCTGTGTCTTCAGGGCGGAATCAGGGCTGGTTCTTTGCATTGCCTTCCATCATCCTGCCAATGGACCAAACAGTCTGGTTACTCCAGTGCGCACGTCTCCTGGGAGCTCAAGTACACAGCGTCCACCGGACGCACACCTTAACAGTCCAAATATACAGCACATCCTCAATAAACCGTTTCTACACTACTATATAAGTCAGACAGGGGTTATCGTTGGCGTAAATTGCCTTCTTTTCAAAAGCTTCAAGGACAGATTGGGTGCCACCATTGCCCTCATGGCTGTGCCTTCAAGTTTTTGGTAAATGTCACCCATAAACTGAAATTACTTTGTGGTCAAGGCCATTTCAGTGCACCATACAATGGAAGAGTTAGGTACTTGGTCATCATCTTTTATTTTCCAAAAGCATTCCTCCACCACCTCTAAGGTTGCTCTTTTTGGTATCCTTTGTACAGATATACAATGTCTAGTCCAAGTACTACATTCACCTTGGGGTCAAATGTCATGTGCTCTATTTCTCTAATAATGTCCAGTGTGTCTTTAACACAAGACTCCATTTGAAACATAAATGGTCTGAGGTAGACCGCTGTCTGCAAATTTAGAGAGGGGATCCAATACTGAGTTGATACCTGACACAATCGGATGACCAGGATGGTCCGTCAGCGACCTAATGATTTTGGATAGGATGTAAAATGTTAGTATCTTTTATTTTCTGATAATGCCTTTCTTGTGTCTTAGTAACCTTGGTTTCTATGATATTCACTAACTGTTTAGGCAGATCTTCTGCTAATCTCATATAGCTGGTGTCATCCCCTCATAATCTAAGACACTTATTAATGTATTTAGGTTTGTCGAGGATGACTCTTGCTCCACCCTTATCCACTTTCCTTCTTACAATCTTCGAATTTTCTTTAAACTCTTGCAGCAATTTCTTTTCATTAGAAGATAGATTATGAAATCTGTTTATGTATGTTTGATCTAATTTTTCAATATCTTCTAACGTCTTTTCGTTAAAGATGACAGATTCAGGAGAGAAGAGAGTCGTCAATGGTATGAAGCTAGAGGGCTCCCAAAGGCCCGCACAGTTCTTCTGAGTATGAATACTAAGGTGTTCAAAAAGTTCCTTAATTCTTAATTTGCTCAACAATTGTTGAAATTCAATCTGAAACTCAAACGGGTCATGGTTTTTGGTTTTTAAGGATTTTCTGTTCAGCTTCAGAGAGATTATACTTGGACAAATACAAATAGCTCAGGTACACATATATTTTTATAAACACTGAATAAAAGAAAAATTGTTTGGTTAAAATGATATATTCGAGTGTACTACATTCGTGTAAGGAAACAAGAAATACCATTTAGTGCATTGGCTGAATATGCCGCAGCATTTCCGGTTGTCAAGCCAACCACAGAGTCATCTTTCTGGCCCTCTTTTACTCCATCTCTCCTTATTACAGCATTGATGCTGGTGATATTTTGGTGGCTTTACTACAAAAAGACGCCAAAACCAAAAAAACAGAATAGAGAGGAAAGATTCAAACCTTTAGAAGTGTACATAAGAATTCACACAGCCAGGCAAATTACCATATGCTTGTCACCCGAAGTCTAACACATGAGCAATGTAATTTTGTCTAGAAACAAATCAAGGAGTGGAGAGGAGGTGTTACTTTCCCATGACACCTATCATAATGGTTTAAAAAATAAATTAATTTCCCAGAAGCCGCTCACTGAGACAAAGCATAGACAAGAGTGCAACGTTATCAACTGATATTACAAATGTTCTTGGCATACCCTATTTCCCTCCTTATAGGGGCTGAAACCCCTCACAAATGCACACTGCTGAAAGTGAATTACAGGGAATGTGACTGTGCTGCTACCAACTCCTGAAAACACTGGTGGGGGTCTGATTCACAGAAAAGTCTGCATTGATCCTGCAAAGTCCCTGCGCAAAATGACTATGTGTGGCTCTATGCGCAAACTTTCCAATGCACGGTCAGCGTATTCATGGATTCAAAATCGCAAAGCAACCCGAACACCTACAACACACCCACACGCAAACCAAAAACAGCTTTCAGCAAACCTCAGAGTCCACCTCTGACCCAACATCCAGCACCCAGGCGACACTGCGCGAGATCCCCCATAAGTAAAGGCTGCACCCCAGCTGAACTGCACAATGTCCCCCATAAGTAAGGGCTGCACCCCAGCTAAACTGTGCAAGGTCCCTCATAAGTAAAGGCTGCACTTCAGCTAAACTGTGCAAGGTCCACCGTAAGCAATGGATGCACCGCTGCATTCCTGTGCGAGGTCCATTGTAAGTTATGGCTGAAACCCTCCAATTCTGCGCAAGCTCCCCTGTAACAGCTGTACCCCTGCAAATCTGCGCAGGATCTCCCATAAGGTAAGCCTGCACCCTTGTGAAACTGTGAACCATCTCCCCTACTCCCAATGCACACAAACCACTGCAATATACACCTACTGCACAGCAGCCCCCTCAAACCCAGACACCACCCACCAGCCCCCCTCACCTCAGACACCACTCCCAGGCAGCCATCCACCAGCCCCACTCACATATGACAACACCCCCTAAGCGTGCCTTGACACCACCGACCAGCTCCCTTCACCTCTGACATCACCCACAGGCAGCCCTGACACCACCCACCAGCCCCCATCACCTCTGATGCCACCCCGGGAAACCCTGACAGAACCCACCAGCTCCCCTCACCTCTGACACCACACCAGCCTGGCCCTGGCACATTACACCCCCTCCAGTCCATTGTTGACCAACAACCTTCCTCAACTCCACTGGCCTGCCTCCAACATGAAGCACACTTGCTACATATCTACTCCAAGCCTGAACAACTGGGGTTACTGCAGCAGAATCCATGTCTTTAGCTCATCACAGCACTCCCTGGTATATCACAACTAGTTGCAAAGCAACAGGACAGCAGAATGTAGCACAACCTACACTGTGAACGGACCATGTACATGTGACATAGTAAAGCAATGTAATGCAATGTGACGTATCATTGTGCCCATGTGCCATTGCAATAGCCCCAAAGTGCTGTAGGTGAATGATCTAGGTAGACACAAGTCCAAGACATCACAGATAGGATAGTCACATGTAATGTGTGTGTGCATAGTAGGATGTCAAAATCAATGAATGAAGGGTGTCAGGTAGGAAGGCATATCAGTCAACATCCCTGAAACTAACACATTTTGAACATGCAAGTGTATGGGTGATGTGAAGGATGTCTGAGAGTGTGTGAGCCAATGAGATGGACGACGTGTACAGCCAGACCTAATAAACATACATATGAAGAATTAGCATTTCAGTGCCAGATCTGCAGTATGACACAAGAGCATCCACTGGGTGATAGCTGATGTGCGCAGGTGGGGGGCCATGCATTCGGAGGGACACACCTATCGAATAACGACTACACAAGTGATGAGTGTATCCCACACATCCACTGTGAGGCCCCAAGCCACTTAACAGTCACAGAACAAATGCATTCCAAAACCATAGTAAACCAAAATCAGCACATGAACAAAGAAACAGCAACAACTATGTGATCAAGAAACTCAAATCTGTATTAAAATATGTACACTACAAAAAAGTATCATGTGGAAGGGGCAAATGTCCAAGGATCAAAAATGAAAATCGACACAATGAACTATATACCCAGGCAGTGGGCTCAATTGTCTCTCATCACGTGCTCCAGGGCAGAGTCGCATTCCTCGTCCTCTGCATGGGGGCAGGCCTCTGTTCTTTCCTGAATGGCTTGCAGGCTTCCCGACTTCCTCTCCTCCTCTGCATCCCTGCAAGCCTCCTCCAGGATGGCAGTCCACCTCAGAGTCTGTCTCTCCAACACCCTAACCCTAGCAATCATCGCCGCCCTAGCCTGCTGCCTCTCAGCCATCAGGTGCCGTCTGAACTCCATTCGGATACACATCATATCTCTGAGTCTCCTCCATTCCTCTTGCCAGGTGTCTCAACTGTCCCACCTGACTTGCCTCCTCAATGTTCAATGGCCCTGTAAAAATTGCATCTGGACAATCCTTATCTGCTGCTGCATGGCTGAGAATAGGCTGCACATGTGGCCCAGCCATCTGGATCTTACACGTTGGGGAGGTGCATTGCCAGCACTGGCCTGAGGTGCCAGCTGTTCCACTGCTGCCTGTTCCTATGTTGGTGCCTGGGTCATCACAGGGACCACCTCTTCTGTAGTAGGTGGGACTTCCATCGGAGGCAGGGACGTCCACACCACCAGACTGGGCTGTGTGGGTGGGATTGGTGTAGAGGGGTCTTTATGAGAACTGGCAAGGAAGCCCCCATGGAGGATGACTGGGGCACAGAGTAGGCATTGGAGGAGGGGGCAGGTGAATGTGCCAGTGCACAGAGACCACCTGAGAGTAGAGCACATGCCAGCTGGCCCAGGAAGAGAATCATTGAATCATGATGCTGTGACAGCTCCTCAAGAATAGCTATCATACCATCACGAATCGTGGCCATCCACCATGCCAGACCAGCCAGCAGGGTGCGCGTCAACTCAGGACTGGTTTCCTGGGGCAAAAGGGGGGACTCGGTCTGGGTGGAGGGATCCACAACGGTGGTCACTGCTGCGTCAGATGGACCAGGGACAGGAGGCTGGGCAGCTCCCTCCATGAAGCACTGCACATCCTCCTGTACCTGGCCCAGGGGTGCACCCTGAACACCCTCCTGGATACCCCCACCAGACCCTGTGTGCAGGCCCTCACTTGCCTCCTCCTTCACCACCACCTGTATCTCCCTGGATGACTCCCGAGAGCCTTCCTCCCTGGATGGCCCCTCTTTTCCCGTACCCGGCCCACAGCCCCTGAAGAGTCCCCCACCACAACAACCTACTCAGACGTACCCCCAGGAGCTCCTCCCACTGGTACTTGCGCTCCCCCAGCATTAGAAATTTCACCAGGGCACATACCCACACAAACACAGTCACCAACATGTATATGTGACAGCATGACCTGCAAGTAAGCAACACGTACTGCCACCCATATCTGGGACCCAATTGATCATGTCATATGGGCCAGCATACACATATTGCATGTACACACCTACACACATACACGTGTGCTCCAAATGCATTGAGATGAGACCTTGTCCCGGACATGTCAATGTAACAACTTGCCATTCACAGACATATATACACATGTGTCACTCTCAGCAGATGTGTCCGCATGGATGCACTTCTAGGTGTGCCACATATGAAGGTGTCAATCATGCATGTCCCTCACATGTCCACAACATAGCATGCCTGCATCCGTACTGTCCTTGAACTTGGCCCATGATCTCACACAGAATGTGCCAGAGTCCGACAAGTCACTGAGGAATAATTGCCAATACTCATTCATGTCTGACGCCAGATACACCTAGAATTGGCACGTGGCAGCATGCTGCTGCATCTCACACCACAGGCAAGCTGAAAACAGAATGTGGCATCTGCAAACATTCATGCCACACATACAGTGTAGAGCATTCCTACACATGGGTACTCACCCCTGTGACAGGCACCAGCAGTTTCCAGATGACGCTTCCATGCACAGATCTGGTCGTGAAGGTCGGGATAGAACCTCTCAAAGACCAGCAGCTCTACATGGGAGAACTGATGGCAGCCCGTATGGTGCACCCCCACGGTGGGCTCCACCGGGGCTGCACCAGTTGCTGCACTCTTCTGAGGATTTTGATGGTGCAGACATGGCACTGCTGAGACAGGTATGGCTTTGCTGGGTCCTGGGTAGGTGCTGTGGAAATGAGGTGGTGTTGGCAGGGAGAGGTGGAAGTCCCAAATACAGAAGAGGTGGTCAAGGGTGCAACACAGGAGTACAGGCCAAAGTAGGACAGCTGGCACTCCGAGACAGTGCAGGTTGCAAGCAGGCACTCACACTTAGGCAGGAAGCAGCAGATAAGGAGTCAGTGAGGCAAAGCACGGCCGGAGGAGGCAAAATCAGCAGTTTGCGTGTAGGAGGAACTCTGGTGTGCATCTCTCATCTTTAGAATCTGATAACAGAGTAAAGGCCCTTAATGCCTAAGTTATGTCCTACCCACCAGACGCAGCGCACGTATGCAACACATCTTCATGGCTTGTGGAATTACCTTTTGGGGTGGCCCTCTCCCCCCTCACCCCAAATGGAGGTGGGGTGTACCTCACGCAGCCGTTTGGAGGAGGCCCAGGGAGGCCTGCATGAGGTGTGTCCCCCAGCCATTGGGGGTGGGGCGGGGGGGGGCACCCCAAAAGGTGGGGCAGGACCCCCAATAGATGGGGCAGTAAGGTTTGGGCACCCTGGGGGCAGATAGCCACACTAATGGGCCCATCTGCACCAAGCCAAGTTGGGTAAACAAAAAAAAATATACAAAATCACAGGCTGCTTTTTAGGGGGGGCTGAGGGCCACCCTAAATTGGCAGCGCCTGATGTACCGCAACGGGGGCTGACCCTCAACCCCCCCCACCCCAAATGGAGGGCCCCACCTCATGCAACCCTCCCTGGGGGCAGATAGGGGGGCACCACCTCATGCATCCCTCCCTGGGGTCAGATGCCCCTTCCTAGGAGCAGATATCTGCCCCCAGGGAGGGTTGCATGAGGTGGGGCCCTCCATTTGGGGTGGGGGGGGTTGAGGGCCACCCCCTGTTGCGGTACATCAGGCGCTGCCAATTTAGGGTGGCCCCCAGCCCCCCCTAAAAAGCAGCCTGTGAATTTGCATTTTGTTTTTTGTTTACCCAACTTTGCTTGCTGCAGATGGGCCCATTAGTGTGGCTATCTGCCCCCAGGGTGCCCAAACCCTACTGGCCCATCTATTTGGGGTCCTGCCCCACCTTTTGGGGTGGCCCTCTCCCCCCTCACCCCAAATGGAGGTGGGGTGTACCTCACGCAGCCGTTTGGAGGAGGCCCAGGGAGGCCTGCATGAGGTGTGTCCCCCAGCCATTGGGGGTGGGGCGGGGGGGGCACCCCAAAAGGTGGGGCAGGACCCCCAATAGATGGGGCAGTAAGGTTTGGGCACCCTGGGGGCAGATAGCCACACTAATGGGCCCATCTGCACCAAGCCAAGTTGGGTAAACAGAAAAAAATATACAAAATCACAGGCTGCTTTTTAGGGGGGGCTGAGGGCCACCCTAAATTGGCAGTGCCTGATGTACCGCAACGGGGGGTGACCCTCAACCCCCCCCACCCCAAATGGAGGGCCCCACCTCATGCAACCCTCCCTGGGGGCAGATAGGGGGGGCACCACCTCATGCATCCCTCCCTGGGGTCAGATGCCCCTTCCTAGGAGCAGATATCTGCCCCCAGGGAGGGTTGCATGAGGTGGGGCCCTCCATTTGGGGTGAGGGGGGGTTGAGGGCCACCCCCCGTTGCGGTACATCAGGCGCTGCCAATTTAGGGTGGCCCCCAGCCCCCCCTAAAAAGCAGCCTGTGAATTTGCATTTTGTTTTTTGTTTACCCAACTTTGCTTGCTGCAGATGGGCCCATTAGTGTGGCTATCTGCCCCCAGGGTGCCCAAACCCTACTGGCCCATCTATTGGGGGTCCTGCCCCACCTTTTGGGGTGGCCCTCTCCCCCCTCACCCCAAATGGAGGTGGGGTGTACCTCACGCAGCCGTTTGGAGGAGGCCCAGGGAGGCCTGCATGAGGTGTGTCCCCCAGCCATTGGGGGTGGGGCGGGGGGGCACCCCAAAAGGTGGGGCAGGACCCCCAATAGATGGGGCAGTAGTGTTTGGGCACTCCGGCGCCAGATTGGCACACCAATGTGCCCCTGTGCACAAAGGGGAGTTGGGTTACCAAAGGAAAACAGTGCAATTGTTGGAAGGTTTTTTAGGGGGGGCGGTGGAGCACCCCAAAGGGTTGGGAAAGCTGAATGGGGCGTTAACCCCCCCCCTGCCCACAATGGAGTGGGTGCCATGTCATGCAGCCCTCCCTGGGACCAGATATCTGCTCCTAGGAACGGACGCCTGAGCCCAGGGAGGAGTGCAGGACAGCCTTCCCCCTTATCTGCCCCTTGGGAGGGCTACATGAGATGGGCCGCCCCTCAAATTGGGGTGGTGGTGGAGAGGTGCAACCCCCCTCACGTTAGAAAATTCCACAGCGGTGTAGGGGGCCCCTCCGCCCTCACAAAAGGGCAGCCTGCCATTTTGAATTGGGTTCTTCGTTTACTATACCTGCCTTTGCGTAGAGGGGCACATTGGTGTGCCAGTCTGGCGCCGGGGTGCCCAAAACGTACAGGCCAATGCTACAGTGGGGCCAATATGGGTGGTCTGGTATGTGGGTGGGCTGACACAGATAATATATGTTTTGTTCTTCCCTTTACAGGTCTTGAGCAGTTCAAGCTTCTCCCTTGTTATGTACGTATGAAATTTTGCTTATTCCAACATTTGATAGTGGGTGGAGGGCACATTGCTATTGGGGTGGGGGTGAACAGGGCCTGTAGTGTTCTGTTGTGAAGGAAGTGGGTGCTCTGGGGAGGTATTGGGGTGGCCAGGAACACACTTGTCCAGGTTGCGGACAAAACGCCCCCCAGTGCAGCTGAACAGTGCTGTTTCCCTGGGAGGGAAGTTTGCCAATTAGCCATCTGTGCAATGTTTGTTTTGTGTGCTGGGGGTTGCCATACACCCATTGGTCTTAGGCCAGTTTGCTATCACTGTGCAGTCCAGCCTTCTGTGGAGGTAGATGACAGAGAAGTTTCATGTATGTGGTGGAAGGAGCTGAAAAATGTACAGATATATGCCAGACAGTTTGGATGTGTTATTGGTAGGCAAAGCACTGAATGTAAATCTTTTATGTTTCTGTTGCAGTTGCGGCTACTGAAAAGCTTATGCTGACTTATGTAAGTACCACATATATTACTTGGTAATGTGCGGGTGGAGGGTTACTGTGGTGGGAGAAACTGTGGCTGCAGTGTCAGTGGTATGGGGGAGAAAGGGTAGGAGGGCGGTTCGGGGGCCAGTGATGGGAGTGCCTTGCATTGAGGAAGGTGGCTGCTTTGCAGAAGGAAAAATTGCGCAACATAAGTAGCAGCTCCTTTTCAAAAATGTTGCCGGTAGTAATGCAGATGGTCATTTTGTTATGAGCATGGTACGCGTACTTGATACAGAGAACACTACTTTTACTGCAACGATCACCATTTCTGTGGTCCTTTTCCAGCAGTCGTCCCAGTGAGCCCCGCCTGGCTCCCCATCCTTTTGCAGGGGGAAAACCTGTAACGCAGGGTAGCTAGAGGGGCAGGAGGGGTGGGGGATTAAGTCATTGCCCTTGGGCGTCCATCTCCCAGATGGATATTTTGTCCCTCAAAAGCAGCAGTGGGTGCAGGGTGCCCCGGCACGGTCCCCATCCCGTCCTAGAGGGGAAAGCTGCAGTGCTGGCCAGGCAGAGATGTAGTGTGGTGGTGGTTGATGTGTGTGACCTTGGCTGCCTCTCTGCCTTGGTAGTTGAATGGCCCCAAGTTCACCAGTACTTTAGGAGCTGCGCCCCAATTTCTCACAATCAAAGAGTCCAAATGTGCATGCATGTGTAATGAAAGGGGCACATTCTGTCAGAGGAACTATATTCGGAGAGGTTACAAAACACCCTTGCTGCACAGGTCATATCCTCTGTCAGACTAGTCACCCTGCCAAAGTGTAATGGTGTAGCATGTGGAAGTCACTTTACTACCGTGCAGTGCAGGCGGTGGGCCACAGGAGCAGACAACCTTTACTGATTACAATTGCCCCAGCAGAACTGTGTTATTGGCACAAGGTGACATACTGTCTTCCTCACCTCCTTCCCCTAAAACACAAGTGCCAATTACGTAATGACCTACTGTAAATTCACATGAGAGGTGCATGTCCGAATAGGTGAAGTGTGTGTCTGGGAGTGTTACAAGAGCCATGTGTTCACACAATCATTCAGCTAGTTGGTAAACTGTATGTATAGGCATATTCATGGGGGTTCACTTGTTTCCATATCATAGTGACGATGAGGGTTGTGTAGATAATTGCCTACTCTTTCACCCAAAGGGCTGCACGATTTTCCGAGGGCCAACCACATCTGGCTCTCAAAGGGATGCCCTCCTGGTACATTGGTTTGGGGTTAGGGGGAAGTGCTTTCACCAGCTCAGAGGAGCCATCAGCGATGTCCATGCAAAAGGAGATGCAAACCCAACACCCTACAGTGGTGCACCTGGGAGGAAAAGATTTAGCGTCTGTGGGAGGGGAAGGGATACATGAGCTGCTAATGGAGGAACTGGAATGGATAGCACAGATGTTTCCAAACAGTGATGGGTTGGTGCCAGATTTCCGGGATTTATTTATTTTTATGTTTTTTCTGCAGGATGCCATATGCCCACTTGTCTTATTTCCATTTCCAATCCGTCTGCAGTCTAGCCTTCCGTAGTGGTAGATGACTGAGAAGTGTCATGGAAGTGGTGGAAGGAAGTGAAAAATGTACAGATAGTTGCCAGACAGTTTGGATGTGTAATTGGTAGGCAAAGCATTGAATTTAAATCTTTTATGTTTCCTTTGCAGTTTCGGCTACTGAAAAGCTATTGCTGACTTATGTAAGTACAACATTTATTACTTGGTAATGTGGGGGTGGAGGGTTACTGTGGTGGAAGGAATTGTGGGTGCATTGTCAGTGATAAGGGTGGGAAAGGGTAGTGGGGAGGGTCGGGGGCCAGTGATGGGTGTGCCTTGCATTGAGTAAGGCAGCTGCTTTGCAGAAGGAAAGGTTTGGCAGCAAATTTTAAACATTTTTTTCCAGTAGTTATATAGATGGTCATTTTTTCTGAGCATGCTATGCACACTTGTTACAGAGCTCATTCCTTTCACTGCAAAGTTCACCATTTCTGTGGTCCAATTTCAGCAGTGGTCCCAGTGTGCCCTGTCAGGGTCCCCATCCTTTTGCAGGGGAAAAAACTGTAACGCAAGGTAGCTAGAGAGGGGGGTGTCATTGGCCTTGGTCGTCCGTCCCCCAGGTGGATATTTTGTCCTCCAAATTCAGCAGTGTGTGCAGGGTCCAATCCCTTCCAGGAGAGGAAAGCTGTAGTGCTGACCAGGAAGCTATGTAGGGTAGTGGTGGGTGATGGGTGTGACCTTGTCCACCTCCCTTCCTTGGTAGTGAAGTGGCCCCAAGGTCACTAGTGGTCCTGGAGCTATGGCCGAAACACTCACATTGAAAGTGTCTGAAGGTGCACCCATTTGTGGTAAATGTGGCACATTCTGTCAGGGTACCTATATTCACAGAGCGTACAAAGCACACTTCCTGTGGACTTCATATCCTCCGTGAGACTAGTCACCCTGCCAAATTGTAACGATGTAGCATGTGAACGTCACCTTACCACCGTGCTGGGCAGGCGGTGGGCCACAGGAGCAGACAACTTTTACTGATTACAATTGCGCCAGCACAACTGTGTTATTGGCACAAGGTGACATACTATCTTCTTCACCTCCTTCCCCTGAAAATAATGTGGCAATTATGTGTCGACCTACTGTTATCTCAAATGAGAGGTGGTTTCCGAATGGGTGAAGTGTGTGTCTGGGATTGTTACAAGAGTCATGTGTTGGTGCAATTGTTGTGTAATGTGGTAAAATGTATGTGTAGCCATAATCATGGGGGTTTTCCTGTTTCCATTTCCTAGTGAGGATGAGGGTTGTGTGGATTTTCGGCCACTCTTATATCCAAAGGGCTGCACGACTTTTCCGAGGGCCACCTAGATCTGGGTCTGGAAGGGATGGCCTTGCGGTGCATTGGTTTGGGGTGGGGGGGATGCGCCTTCACCAGCTCCGAGGAGCCATCGTCGCTGCCCAAGCAAAAGGAAAGGCCCCCCCCCCTGACCTTATAGTGGTTCACCTGGGAGGAAATGATTTTGCGTCTGTGGGACGGAAGGGGGTACGCGAGCAGCTCATGGCAGACCTTGAATGGATTGCAGAGAGGTTTCCAAACACTGTGGTGGCCTGGTCCCAGATGATTCCCAGGATGGATTGGAGAACTGAAGGGAATAGAAGGGCCATCAACCGCTCGGTGTGGAAAATGAATGGCGAGTTCACTAAACTGACAGAGGGCAACACCAGAATACGGACCATTCACCATGGCAATATCAAAGGTGCTGTGATGTTTCACAGAGATGGGGTGCACCTTTCCAAAACAGGCATGGAGCTGTTCATTGGAAACATAATGGATTTTGCCCAGACGCTATTTTAGGGGGAGTTTGCCCAGTGACTGATGGACACACTGGAAGATCTGAAAGGTGAATAGAAGTGGTAGTAAGTATGTTGGCAGTGAGACTTCCACTTTCTAGCAATTGTTTGCATTCATGGCATGTCAAAGCATTTAGTATGTTTCTGCTACTTATTTCTTTGGTACCCATCACTACTTGCTTCAGCCTACATCAATTTGCTTGGCCTTGCAATAATTTTGTCCATGTGAGCTTTCCCCTTACAATAGACACCCCTATATGAATGAGCAGGTGTTTTTGTCAAAAGTGTGCCAGCAGTTGCCCGGAAGGGCCAGCCGTGTACTTTATTTATCTTCCCTCTCTGCTTCTTCATTGCCTTTTCAACTCACCCAATCACTAATACGTTGCATGATTCCTTCTCACCTCGATTTCCCATCCACAAGCATCCCATGGGGGAGGGCATGGTGCAAAGCATGTTGGCTGTTTCTGAATAGGTAGTGTGGCTGAAATCCTCGTCCCCACGCTTGTATTTCTGTACAGTTTAGCGGAATAGTACATTGGCCATAGATTTTTTGTTCTCTTTCTTTTAGGTGCAGGTGTGTTGTAGCTGTATACACACTTGTAGGAAAGCAGTCAGCTGGTCCTTAGCATTTCACGTGAGTGTTTGCAAAGTACTACTCTGTTTATTGTAGCGTGCAGGGAGTACGTCATATTGCAGAGGGCTGCTACAGTTAGTGAGCAAAGTCTGGACCTTTTGGTGTACCTGCGTGGAGTAGGTTTGTGGCACTGAATACCACTTACTGTGCTACGTTCCATACTTTCAGAAGCACACATACTTCTTGTTTCAGTCTTCATCTGGTCTTTGGGCATTGAAGGGTTCCATAGCGAAGGTACTCATGGCTTCTCGGCGATCAATGTCTGGTGCGGAGGCATTAGCTGTAGTGATGGAATCTGGCTCAGAGCAAGGCACAGATGTGTACATGCATTCTGAAACAGATAGTGCTTCTGAGGGGCAGGAGGGAAGTGATTGGGGAAGTGAGATGGCCATTGACGAAAGTCCCTCCTCCCACTCATCATCGTCATCATCTGATGATGAAGAGGAAGGAAGAGTGCGTCCACCTTTTCGCACACTTCCCACACGCAGGGGACCTGTAAGGGGGAGGGGACGAGCAAGACTGCCACGCAATGTGGCAGTTCCTGACATGACTCAAGAGTCGCTCTGGGTGCCTCCAGCAATGGCTCAGCCTGTTGTGCCCCCTTTCACTGGTATATCAGGGTGCACAGTGAATACAGAAGGGTTTCAGCCTATTGATTTTTTCAACCTTTTTGTTGATGATGGGTTCATTGCAGACATGGTTGAGCAAACCAATTTATACGCTGCACAGTTCATGAGGTCTAGGGGTCCCACTCTGAAACCCCACTCCAGAGCACAAGCATGGGTACCCACAAACGATGTTGAAATGAGACAGTTTTGGGGTCTCATTTTGCTCATGGGAATTGGACACAAGCCGTCTGTCGCAATGTACTGGACTACTGTAGCACCACTTTATTGCCCGTTTTTTTCAGCTACAATGAGCAGAAATCGCTTTCAAGCACTGCACCGTATGTTGCACTTCAATGACAACTCGGCAGCATTACCCAAAACGGACCCAAACTTTGATAGGCTGTTCAAACTTAAGCCATTTCTGGACCATTTCACTCACCGATTTGCAGAGGTGTATGTTCCTAGCCAGAACATATCCATTGATGAATCGTTGGTGTTGTTCAAAGGTCGCCTTGTATTCAGGCAATACATTCCTAGCAAGAGATCACGATATGGGATTAAAATGTACATGTTGTGTGAAAGTACCACTGGGTATGTCAGCAGCATGAGAGTCTACACCGGTAAAGACTCTACCCTAAACCCTCCGGGCTCCCCAGCCCATTTAGGGACAAGTGAGAAGATTGTTTGGGATCTTCTCACACCATGGTTCCACAAGGGACATCATTTGTATGTAGACAATTTCTACACCGGAATTCCACTGTTCAAGGAATTGTTCAATGTGGGCACACTGGCATGCGGTACAATCCGCAGTAACCGCAAAGGCTTCCCCAGACAACTTGTGTGTAAGAAGTTGGCTAAGGGACAATGTATGGCATTGCGGCAGGATGAATTGTTAGCAGTGAAATTCTGCGACAAAAGGGATGTGTACATGCTAAGTACTATTCATGATGAAAGTACTTCAGCTGTCCCTCTGCGCAGGCAGACTCAGCAAGTGTTGAAACCCAATTGCATTCTGGATTACAACAAGTACATGGGTGGAGTAGACAAAAATGACCAAGTGCTTGAGTCATACCACGCTGAATGCAAGTCGCGTTTCTGGTACAAAAAGTTAGCCACACACATTGTGCATATGGCAACGTACAATGCTTATGTGGTGTACCGTGCAGCTACTCCACAAAACAAGCTCTCCTTTTTGGATTTTGAATTAGAAATTGTTCAATCTCTGGCTAATGTACATGTACAAATTCCCTCCTTTCCAGAGGTCGAAGATGTAGCCAGATTGCAAGAGCGACACTTTGGTGATTATGTTCCTCCCACTGCCACGAAGGCACAACCGTACCGAAAATGTAAGGTGTGTACAAAACAAGGAAAGAGGAAGGATACTCGGGTGTACTGTCCCCAATGCCCTTCCCAACCTGCCCTCTGCTTTCAGCCTTGTTTCCTTTTGTATCATACAAAGGAAAATTATTGTTAGATCGACTGATTTCCGAAAATGCCCATCATTCCTTGAAAGGGACCTTTAGCCCCTGAAATCGTGCATGTCTTGTAAAGGAATGGCACTCTTGCACCCTGCCCTGGAGGAGTACCTTCAATGAAAATGCAACAGGATGTCAACTCACTTCACTTGATTTAGCGTGCATTCACGAGCATCGCTAGTCCTGCTTCCTCCACTCGAGGCCTGCCTTGGAAAGGCAACCACAGCCGTAGCTTTCCCTTGAGGCCTGCCAAGAAAATGTACATCAGTCTAGATCCCTCAGCTCAAAGCGTGACTTGCAAAGGAACGCTAATCAGGCTCCTTCCATTGGAGGCGTGCCTACGAAATAGTAATCATTATGAGTCCCTGTACTTGAGTTGTGCCATGCGGGTCTTTCCCCTTTGGCGTGCTTTGGCAAGCAATGCTAGTCCTGCCCCCTCCACTTGAGGCCTGCCTGGGAAAGAGACATCACCCCCGGTACCTTTCCCTTCAGGTCTGCCTCCTAAGGAAAAGGCAGTCTAGCTCCCTCTGCGCGTGGTGTGCCTTGCAAAGTAACGCAATGCTTGTTACGTCCAAAGCAGGCGCATCTTTGAAAGAAATGCCACTCTAGCTCCCTCCACTTGAGGTGTGCCTTGGAGTAGGTGGGGACAGCACTCTGCTTTACTCCCCTTTGGCGTGCTTTGGCAAGCAATGCTAGTCCTGCCCCCTCCACTTGAGGCCTGCCTGGGAAAGAGACATCACCCCCGGTACCTTTCCCTTCAGGTCTGCCTCCTAAGGAAAAGGCAGTCTAGCTCCCTCTGCGCGTGGTGTGCCTTGCAAAGTAACGCAATGCTTGTTACGTCCAAAGCAGGCGCATCTTTGAAAGAAATGCCACTCTGGCTCCCTCCACTTGAGGTGTGCCTTGGAGTAGGTGGGGACAGCACTCTGCTTTACTCCCCTTTGGCGTGCTTTGGCAAGCAATGCTAGTCCTGCCCCCTCCACTTGAGGCCTGCCTGGGAAAGAGACATCACCCCCGGTACCTTTCCCTTCAGGTCTGCCTCCTAAGGAAAAGGCAGTCTAGCTCCCTCTGCGCGTGGTGTGCCTTGCAAAGTAACGCAATGCTTGTTACGTCCAAAGCAGGCGCATCTTTGAAAGAAATGCCACTCTAGCTCCCTCCACTTGAGGTGTGCCTTGGAGTAGGTGGGGACAGCACTCTGCTTTACTCCCCTTTGGCGTGCTTTGGCAAGCAATGCTAGTCCTGCCCCCTCCACTTGAGGCCTGCCTGGGAAAGAGACATCACTCCCGGTACCTTTCCCTTCAGGTCTGCCTCCTAAGGAAAAGGCAGTCTAGCTCCCTCTGCGCGTGGTGTGCCTTGCAAAGTAACACAGTGCTTGTTACGTCCAAAGCAGGCACATCTTTGGAAGAAATGCCACTCTAGCTCCCTCCACTTGAGGTGTGCCTTGGAGTAGGTGGGGACAGCACTCTGCTTTAATCCCCTTTGGCGTGCTTTGGCAAGCAATGCTAGTCCTGCCCCCTCCACTTGAGGCCTGCCTGGGAAAGAGACATCACCCCCGGTACCTTTCCCTTCAGGTCTGCCTCCTAAGGAAAAGGCAGTCTAGCTCCCTCTGCGCGTGGTGTGCCTTGCAAAGTAACGCAATGCTTGTTACGTCCAAAGCAGGCGCATCTTTGAAATAAATGCCACTCTAGCTCCCTCCACTTGAGGTGTGCCTTGGAGTAGGTGGGGACAGCACTCTGCTTTACTCCCCTTTGGCGTGCTTTGGCAAGGAATGCTAGTCCTGCCCCCTCCACTTGAGGCCTGCCTGGGAAAGAGACATCACCCCCGGTACCTTTCCCTTCAGGTCTGCCTCCTAAGGAAAAGGCAGTCTAGCTCCCTCTGCGCGTGGTGTGCCTTGCAAAGTAACACAATGCTTGTTACGTCCAAAGCAGGCACATCTTTGAAAGAAATGCCACTCTAGCTCCCTCCACTTGAGGTGTGCCTTGGAGTAGGTGGGGACAGCACTCTGCTTTACTCCCCTTTGGCGTGCTTTGGCAAGCAATGCTAGTCCTGCCCCCTCCACTTGAGGCCTGCCTGGGAAAGAGACATCACCCCCGGTACCTTTCCCTTCAGGTCTGCCTCCTAAGGAAAAGGCAGTCTAGCTCCCTCTGCGCGTGGTGTGCCTTGCAAAGTAACGCAATGCTTGTTTCTTCCAAAGAAGGCGCATCTTGGAAAGAAATGCCACTCCACCGCCTCTAGTTGAGGCGGGCCATGGAGAAGAAGGGTGGAGCACTGTGGGTCACTCCCCTATGGGAGTGCAGCTTGCTCCTGTTCGGGATTGCCTTACAAAAAAAAAACGTCTGGAAAACCCCATCCGCTTCTGGCGTACTTTGGACAGGAACCCAAATCTGGCTCCTTCCACTTAAGGTTTGGCAAGCAAAGAAAGGCCAGTCCCGCTCCCTCTACTCAAGCCGTGCGTTGTGGAAGACCAGAACAGCATTCAGGTTCCCTCCACTCAAGGGGTGTTTTTTCAAAATAATACACGCCACTTTGGCTCCTTCCCTTGAGGTCTAAGTGTCATGAAAGTGGTACTTGGACACCAACTATATGGCAGCGGTGTCTTGCGTACCTCGTAAGATCCTGCCTTGTTTATTGTTTTACCTCGAGTAATGTTATGTGTGGTGTAAGTGACACGTCATCTGTAGGAATGAATTGGATATGATTGGTGTGTGAATTAGGTAAAGATACAAAGAACATGCAGATGCAATTTCTGTGAATGGACTTTTCCAGCAGTGACGAAATGATTGTCATTTTGCAGGATGGCTGTTTTGTGTGGGTACGGTGGGACATAAGAATGTTTGGCCATAGTTGCTATGGGCATACTGAAAGCTGGTTTGGAAGATAGCGCCTGTAGGGCAGGGTAGTGAAGTCAGGCAGTATGCACTTGCTATCACTGTCCACATGTGATTGCCAGCACATAAAGTTTGCATGCAGACACAGTTGCTATGAAATTGATGCCAAATGATAGTTAAGATATTGCTAGAGACACAGTTGCATTGTACACAGATGTCCATGTGGTATAAGTGTGTAGATATGCTCATGTGTAGATACACTTGCTCTGGTGCTAGTGATTTCGTAGAAGTGCAACTGCTGAAATGGATGCCAACTGACTGCAGACACGAAAGGGATACGAATGGCCAGTGATCCGGTGGGTGCCTTGACGTGGCATCACTGCTCACAAGGACAAACCTTCTTGTGCAATACAAGGAGGTTTGTCCTTGTGCTAAATCCCACCTTGCGTGTCTAACTGCATTGCGTCTGCTATGTATGGGAAGTGTGAGGAAAGGTGCATGTGAAATGGCTTACTGGCAGTACTTTACTGTTTCCTAAGCGCACTACAGCGAAGTTACTATACTAAAGATGTGCCCATTGTCACTCAGGTACCACACCTGCACACAAAGAGGTCAGCCTCTCATTGGGACACGTGTGGCGATGCGGGAAGGTAGGCCACGTGTTGTTGGCGGTGTGTTTCGGTGAGTGGCCAGAGGGAAATGTCTGAGATTTGTCTTCATTTCCGGCCAATTTCAGAGACATTTCCCTGTGTCCACTCACCGAAACACGTCGCCAACAGCAGATGTCATACCTTCTCGTGTTCCCACAGGTGTTCCGACGAAAAAGGTACCTCGCATGTGTGGGTGCACCTACCGGGGTCGCAAAAGGAAAAGGGTAACCCGCTGGTAACCCCAAGCCTTTCGCCGCAGCACAATTTGTTCATGTGGGCAACCTACAGATTTGGGCCTAGGGTGTCGAAGCCAGCAAGGAAAACAGGGAACCCCATGCATTTCCCAAAAGAGGACACCCGTGGGAAAGCACAGAGGTCTGATTTGCGCACATCGCCCCAGATTTTTTTACCCAGACAGCCCTGCAAAGTCGGAAATGTGGGGAAAAAAACGCTTTTTCCGCACATTTCGCTCGCCGCACCCATCGAAACACGCCCCCCACAACACATGGCCTACCGTCCCGCGTTCCCACAGGTGTCCCGATGAAAACGGTACCCCACATGTGTGGGTGCACCTACCTGGCCGCCAAGGGGAAAGCCTAAAACACAAGTAACCCCAAGTCTGTTGGCAGAGGGAAATCTCAGACATTCTGCCGAGCCGCGCAACTTACAGATATGGGCCTCGGGTGTCCAAGCCACCGAGGAAAACAGGGAACCCCAGGCATTTTCGAAAAGAGGACACCCGTGGGAATCCGCAGAGGTGTGATTTGCGCCCATCGCCCCAGATTTTTTTACCCAGACAGCCCTGCAAAGTCAGAAATGTGGGGAAAAAAACGCTTTTTCCGCACATTTCGCTCGCCGCACCCATCGAAACACGCCCCCCACAACACATGGCCTACCGTCCCGCGTTCCCACAGGTGTCCCGATGAAAACAGTACCCCACATGTGTGGGTGCACCTACCTGGCCGCCAAGGGGAAAGCCTAAAACACAAGTAACCCCAAGTCTGTTGGCAGAGGGAAATCTCAGACATTCTGCCGAGCCGCGCAACTTACAGATATGGGCCTCGGGTGTCCAAGCCACCGAGGAAAACAGGGAACCCCAGGCTTTTTCGAAAAGAGGACACCCGTGGGAATCCGCAGAGGTGTGATTTGCGCCCATCGCCCCAGATTTTTTTACCCAGACAGCCCTGCAAAGTCGGAAATGTGGGGAAAAAAATGCTTTTTCCGCACATTTCGCTCGCCGCACCCATCGAAACACGCCCCCCACAACACATGGCCTACCGTCCCGCGTTCCCACAGGTGTCCCGATGAAAACGGTACCTCACATGTGTGGGTGCACCTACCAGGCCGCCAAGGGGAAAGCCTAAAACACAAGTAACCCCAAGTCTGTTGGCAGAGGGAAATCTCAGACATTCTGCCGAGCGGCGCAACTTACAGATATGGGCCTCGGGTGTCCAAGCCACCGAGGAAAACAGGGAACCCCAGGCATTTTCGAAAAGAGGACACCCGTGGGAATCCGCAGAGGTGTGATTTGAGCCCATCGCCCCAGATTTTTTTACCCAGACACCCCCGCAAAGTCCGAAATGTGCCCCAGACTTTGCGGGGGTGTCTGGGTAATGAATTCTGGGGCGATGGGCACAAATCACACCTCTGCGGATTCCCACGGGTGTCCTCTTTTCGAAAATGCCTGGGGTTCCCTGTTTTCCTCGGTGGCTTGGACACCCGAGGCCCATATCTGTAAGTTGCGCCGCTCGGCAGAATGTCTGAGATTTCCCTCTGCCAACAGACTTGGGGTTACTTGTGTTTTAGGCTTTCCCCTTGGCGGCCAGGTAGGTGCACCCACACATGTGAGGTACCGTTTTCATCGGGACACCTGTGGGAACGCGGAACGGTAGGCCATGTGTTGTGGGGGGCGTGTTTCGATGGGTGCGGTGAGCGAAATGTGCGGAAAAAGGGGTTTTTTCCCTACATTTCCGACTTTGCAGGGCTGTCTGGGTAAAAAAATCTGGGGCGATGGGCGCAAATCACACCTCTGCGGATTCCCACGGGTGTCCCCTTTTCGAAAATGCATGGGGTTCCCTGTTTTCCTCAGTGGCTTGGACACCCGAGGCCCATATCTGTAAGTTGCGCCGCTCGGCAGAATGTCTGAGATTTCCCTCTGCCAACAGACTTAGGGTTACTTGTGTTTTAGGCTTTCCCCTTGGCGGCCAGGTAGGTGCACCCACACATGTGAGGTACCGTTTTCATCGGGACACCTGTGGGAACGCGGGACAGTAGGCCATGTGTTGTGGGGGGCGTGTTTCGATGGGTGCGGCGAGCGAAATGTGCGGAAAAAGCGTTTTTTTCGCCACATTTCCGACTTTGCAGGGCTGTCTGGGTAAAAAAATCTGGGGCGATGGGCGCAAATCACACCTCTGCAGATTCCCACGGGTGTCCTCTTTTCGAAAATGCCTGGGGTTCCCTGTTTTCCTCGGTGGCTTGGCCACCCGAGGCCCATATCTGTATGATGTGATTGAGTGACATTTCCGGTGTGAAAACAGACTTGGGGTTACTTGTGTTTTAGGCTTTCCCCTTGGCGGCCAGGTAGGTGCACCCACACATGTGAGGTACCGTTTTCATCGGGACACCTGTGGGAACGGGGGACGGTAGGCCATGTGTTGTGGGGGGCGTGTTTCGATGGGTGCGGCGAGCGAAATGTGCGGAAAAAGCGTTTTTTTCGCCACATTTCCGACTTTGCAGGGCTGTCTGGGTAAAAAAATCTGGGGCGATGGGCGCAAATCACACCTCTGCGGATTCCCACGGGTGTCCTCTTTTCGAAAATGCCTGGGGTTCCCGGTTTTCCTCGGTGGCTTGGACACCCGAGGCCCATATCTGCAAGTTGCGCCGCTCGGCAGAATGTCTGAGATTTCCCTCTGCCAACAGACTTGGGGTTACTTGTGTTTTAGGCTTTCCCCTTGGCGGCCAGGTAGGTGCACCCACACATGTGAGGTACCGTTTTCATCGGGACACCTGTGGGAACGTGGGACGGTAGGCCATGTGTTGTGGGGGGCGTGTTTCGATGGGTGCGGCGAGCGAAATGTGCGGAAAAAGCGTTTTTTTCGCCACATTTCCGACTTTGCAGGGCTGTCTGGGTAAAAAAATCTGGGGCGATGGGCGCAAATCACACCTCTGCGGATTCCCAAGGGTGTCCTCTTTTCGAAAATGCCTGGGGTTCCCTGTTTTCCTCGGTGGCTTGGACACCCGAGGCCCATATCTGTATGATGTGATTGAGTGACATTTCCGGTGTGAAAACAGACTTGGGGTTACTTGTGTTTTAGGCTTTCCCCTTGGCGGCCAGGTAGGTGCACCCACACATGTGAGGTACCGTTTTCATCGGGACACCTGTGGGAACGCGGGACGGTAGGCCATGTGTTGTGGGGGGCGTGTTTCGATGGGTGCGGCGAGCGAAATGTGCGGAAAAAGGGTTTTTTTCCCCACATTTCCGACTTTGCAGGGCTGTCTGGGTAAAAAAATCTGGGGCGATGGGCGCAAATCACACCTCTGCGGATTCCCACGGGTGTCCCCTTTTCGAAAATGCATGGGGTTCCCTGTTTTCCTCAGTGGCTTGGACACCCGAGGCCCATATCTGTAAGTTGCGCCGCTCGGCAGAATGTCTGAGATTTCCCTCTGCCAACAGACTTGGGGTTACTTGTGTTTTAGGCTTTCCCCTTGGCGGCCAGGTAGGTGCACCCACACATGTGAGGTACCGTTTTCATCGGGACACCTGTGGGAACGCGGGACAGTAGGCCATGTGTTGTGGGGGGCGTGTTTCGATGGGTGCGGCGAGCAAAATGTGCGGAAAAAGCGTTTTTTTCGCCACATTTCCGACTTTGCAGGGCTGTCTGGGTAAAAAAATCTGGGGCGATGGGCGCAAATCACACCTCTGCGGATTCCCACGGGTGTCCTCTTTTCGAAAATGCCTGGGGTTCCCTGTTTTCCTCGGTGGCTTGGACACCCGAGGCCCATATCTGTATGATGTGATTGAGTGACATTTCCGGTGTGAAAACAGACTTGGGGTTACTTGTGTTTTAGGCTTTCCCCTTGGCGGCCAGGTAGGTGCACCCACACATGTGAGGTACCGTTTTCATCGGGACACCTGTGGGAACGCGGGACGGTAGGCCATGTGTTGTGGGGGGCGTGTTTCGATGGGTGCGGCGAGCGAAATGTGCGGAAAAAGCGTTTTTTTCGCCACATTTCCGAATTTGCAGGGCTGTCTGGGTAAAAAAATCTGGGGCGATGGGCGCAAATCACACCTCTGCGGATTCCCACGGGTGTCCTCTTTTCGAAAATGCCTGGGGTTCCCTGTTTTCCTCGGTGGCTTGGACACCCGAGGCCCATATCTGTATGATGTGATTGAGTGACATTTCCGGCGTGAAAACAGACTTGGGGTTACTTGTGTTTTAGGCTTTCCCCTTGGCGGCCAGGTAGGTGCACCCACACATGTGAGGTACCGTTTTCATCGGGACACCTGTGGGAACGCGGGACGGTAGGCCATGTGTTGTGGGGGGCGTGTTTCGATGGGTGCGGCGAGCGAAATGTGCGGAAAAAGCGTTTTTTTCGCCACATTTCCGACTTTGCAGGGCTGTCTGGGTAAAAAAATCTGGGGCGATGGGCGCAAATCACACCTCTGCGGATTCCCACGGGTGTCCTCTTTTCGAAAATGCCTGGGGTTCCCTGTTTTCCTCGGTGGCTTGGACACCCGAGGCCCATATCTGTAAGTTGCGCCGCTCGGCAGAATGTCTGAGATTTCCCTCTGCCAACAGACTTGGGGTTACTTGTGTTTTAGGCTTTCCCCTTGGCGGCCAGGTAGGTGCACCCACACATGTGGGGTACCGTTTTCATCGGGACACCTGTGGGAACGCGGGACGGTAGGCCATGTGTTGTGGGGGGCGTGTTTCGATGGGTGCGGCGAGCGAAATGTGCGGAAAAAGGGTTTTTTTCCCCACATTTCCGACTTTGCAGGGCTGTCTGGGTAAAAAAATCTGGAGCGATGGGCGCAAATCACACCTCTGCGGATTCCCACGGGTGTCCCCTTTTCGAAAATGCATGGGGTTCCCTGTTTTCCTCAGTGGCTTGGACACCCGAGGCCCATATCTGTAAGTTGCGCCGCTCGGCAGAATGTCTGAGATTTCCCTCTGCCAACAGACTTGAGGTTACTTGTGTTTTAGGCTTTCCCCTTGGCAGCCAGGTAGGTGCACCCACACATGTGAGGTACCGTTTTCATCGGGACACCTGTGGGAACGCGGGACGGTAGGCCATGTGTTGTGGGGGGCGTGTTTCGATGGGTGCGGCGAGCGAAATGTGCGGAAAAAGGGTTTTTTTCCCCACATTTCCGAATTTGCAGGGCTGTCTGGGTAAAAAAATCTGGAGCGATGGGCGCAAATCACACCTCTGCGGATTCCCACGGGTGTCCCCTTTTCGAAAATGCATGGGGTTCCCTGTTTTCCTCAGTGGCTTGGACACCCGAGGCCCATATCTGTAAGTTGCGCCGCTCGGCAGAATGTCTGAGATTTCCCTCTGCCAACAGACTTGAGGTTACTTGTGTTTTAGGCTTTCCCCTTGGCAGCCAGGTAGGTGCACCCACACATGTGAGGTACCGTTTTCATCGGGACACCTGTGGGAACGCGGGACGGTAGGCCATGTGTTGTGGGGGGCGTGTTTCGATGGGTGCGGCGAGCGAAATGTGCGGAAAAAGCGTTTTTTTCCCCACATTTCCGACTTTGCAGGGCTGTCTGGGTAAAAAAATCTGGGGCGATGGGCGCAAATCACACCTCTGCGGATTCCCACGGGTGTCCCCTTTTCGAAAATGCATGGGGTTCCCTGTTTTCCTCAGTGGCTTGGACACCCGAGGCCCATATCTGTAAGTTGCGCCGCTCGGCAGAATGTCTGAGATTTCCCTCTGCCAACAGACTTGGGGTTACTTGTGTTTTAGGCTTTCCCCTTGGCGGCCAGGTAGGTGCACCCACACATGTGAGGTACCGTTTTCATCGGGACGCCTGTGGGAACGCGGGACGGTAGGCCATGTGTTGTGGGGGGCGTGTTTCGATGGGTGCGGCGAGCGAAATGTGCGGAAAAACTGTTTTTTTCGCCACATTTCCGACTTTGCAGGGCTGTCTGGGTAAAAAAATCTGGGGCGATGGGCGCAAATCACACCTCTGCAGATTCCCACGGGTGTCCTCTTTTCGAAAATGCCTGGGGTTCCCTGTTTTCCTCGGTGGCTTGGACACCCGAGGCCCATATCTGTATGATGTGATTGAGTGACATTTCCGGTGTGAAAACAGACTTGGGGTTACTTGTGTTTTAGGCTTTCCCCTTGGCGGCCAGGTAGGTGCACCCACACATGTGAGGTACCGTTTTCATCGGGACACCTGTGGGAACGCGGGACGGTAGGCCATGTATTGTGGGGGGCGTGTTTCGATGGGTGCGGCGAGCGAAATGTGCGGAAAAAGCGTTTTTTTCGCCACATTTCCGAATTTGCAGGGCTGTCTGGGTAAAAAAATCTGGGGCGATGGGCGCAAATCACACCTCTGCGGATTCCCACGGGTGTCCTCTTTTCGAAAATGCCTGGGGTTCCCTGTTTTCCTCGGTGGCTTGGACACCCGAGGCCCATATCTGTAAGTTGCGCCGCTCGGCAGAATGTCTGAGATTTCCCTCTGCCAACAGACTTGGGGTTACTTGTGTTTTAGGCTTTCCCCTTGGCGGCCAGGTAGGTGCACCCACACATGTGAGGTACCGTTTTCATCGGGACACCTGTGGGAACGCGGGACGGTAGGCCATGTGTTGTGGGGGGCGTGTTTCGATGGGTGCGGCGAGCGAAATGTGCGGAAAAAGCGTTTTTTTCCCCACATTTCCGACTTTGCAGGGCTGTCTGGGTAAAAAAATCTGGGGCGATGGGCGCAAATCACACCTCTGCGGATTCCCACGGGTGTCCCCTTTTCGAAAATGCATGGGGTTCCCTGTTTTCCTCAGTGGCTTGGACACCCGAGGCCCATATCTGTAAGTTGCGCCGCTCGGCAGAATGTCTGAGATTTCCCTCTGCCAACAGACTTGGGGTTACTTGTGTTTTAGGCTTTCCCCTTGGCGGCCAGGTAGGTGCACCCACACATGTGAGGTACCGTTTTCATCGGGACGCCTGTGGGAACGCGGGACGGTAGGCCATGTGTTGTGGGGGGCGTGTTTCGATGGGTGCGGCGAGCGAAATGTGCGGAAAAAGCGTTTTTTTCGCCACATTTCCGACTTTGCAGGGCTGTCTGGGTAAAAAAATCTGGGGCGATGGGCGCAAATCACACCTCTGCGGATTCCCACGGGTGTCCTCTTTTCGAAAATGCCTGGGGTTCCCTGTTTTCCTCGGTGGCTTGGACACCCGAGGCCCATATCTGTATGATGTGATTGAGTGACATTTCCGGTGTGAAAACAGACTTGGGGTTACTTGTGTTTTAGGCTTTCCCCTTGGCGGCCAGGTAGGTGCACCCACACATGTGAGGTACCGTTTTCATCGGGACACCTGTGGGAACGCGGGACGGTAGGCCATGTATTGTGGGGGGCGTGTTTCGATGGGTGCGGCGAGCGAAATGTGCGGAAAAAGCGTTTTTTTCGCCACATTTCCGAATTTGCAGGGCTGTCTGGGTAAAAAAATCTGGGGCGATGGGCGCAAATCACACCTCTGCGGATTCCCACGGGTGTCCTCTTTTCGAAAATGCCTGGGGTTCCCTGTTTTCCTCGGTGGCTTGGACACCCGAGGCCCATATCTGTAAGTTGCGCCGCTCGGCAGAATGTCTGAGATTTCCCTCTGCCAACAGACTTGGGGTTACTTGTGTTTTAGGCTTTCCCCTTGGCGGCCAGGTAGGTGCACCCACACATGTGAGGTACCGTTTTCATCGGGACACCTGTGGGAACGCGGGACGGTAGGCCATGTGTTGTGGGGGGCGTGTTTCGATGGGTGCGGCGAGCGAAATGTGCGGAAAAAGCGTTTTTTTCGCCACATTTCCGACTTTGCAGGGCTGTCTGGGTAAAAAAATCTGGGGCGATGGGCGCAAATCACACCTCTGCGGATTCCCACGGGTGTCCTCTTTTCGAAAATGCATGGGGTTCCCTGTTTTCCTCGGTGGCTTGGACACCCGAGGCCCATATCTGTATGATGTGAGAGTGTGACATTTCCGGTGTGAAAACAGACTTGGGGTTACTTGTGTTTTAGGCTTTCCCCTTGGCGGCCAGGTAGGTGCACCCACACATGTGAGGTACCGTTTTCATCGGGACACCTGTGGGAACGCGGGACGGTAGGCCATGTATTGTGGGGGGCGTGTTTCGATGGGTGCGGCGAGCGAAATGTGCGGAAAAAGCGTTTTTTTCGCCACATTTACGAATTTGCAGGGCTGTCTGGGTAAAAAAATCTGGGGCGATGGGCGCAAATCACACCTCTGCGGATTCCCACGGGTGTCCTCTTTTCGAAAATGCCTGGGGTTCCCTGTTTTCCTCGGTGGCTTGGACACCCGAGGCCCATATCTGTAAGTTGCGCCGCTCGGCAGAATGTCTGAGATTTCCCTCTGCCAACAGACTTGGGGTTACTTGTGTTTTAGGCTTTCCCCTTGGCGGCCAGGTAGGTGCACCTACACATGTGAGGTACCGTTTTCATCGGGACACCTGTGGGAACGCGGGACGGTAGGCCATGTGTTGTGGGGGGCGTGTTTCGATGGGTGCGGCGAGCGAAATGTGCGGAAAAAGCGTTTTTTTCGCCACATTTCCGACTTTGCAGGGCTGTCTGGGTAAAAAAATCTGGGGCGATGGGCGCAAATCACACCTCTGCGGATTCCCACGGGTGTCCTCTTTTCGAAAATGCATGGGGTTCCCTGTTTTCCTCGGTGGCTTGGACACCCGAGGCCCATATCTGTATGATGTGAGAGTGTGACATTTCCGGTGTGAAAACAGACTTGGGGTTACTTGTGTTTTAGGCTTTCCCCTTGGCGGCCAGGTAGGTGCACCCACACATGTGGGGTACCGTTTTCATCGGGACACCTGTGGGAACGCGGGACGGTAGGCCATGTGTTGTGGGGGGCGTGTTTCGATGGGTGCGGCGAGCGAAATGTGCGGAAAAAGTGTTTTTTTTGCCACATTTCCGACTTTGCAGGGCTGTCTGGGTAAAAAAATCTGTGGCGATGGGTGCAAATCACACCTCTGCGGATTCCCACGGGTGTCCTCTTTTCGAAAATGCATGGGGTTCCCTGTTTTCCTCGGTGGCTTGGACACCCGAGGCCCATATCTGTATGATGTGAGAGTGTGACATTTCCGGTGTGAAAACAGACTTGGGGTTACTTGTGTTTTAGGCTTTCCCCTTGCCGGCCAGGTAGGTGCACCCACACATGTGGGGTACCGTTTTCATCGGGACACCTGTGGGAACGCGGGACGGTAGGCCATGTGTTGTGTTTGTGTGGTTTTCATAACGTTTTGACCCATTTGCTGGAGCCCTTTGTCTCACAACCCTTTCTTTTCCCAAATGTGACCTACATTTAGTCGCTGCTTTAGCCACCATACACTTTTGTAACCTGCACAAGTCACCTACCCTTGAAAAGGTCTGCCTGTGCTCTTTCAAAAAATGTATGGCTGCCGTTCCTCACCACATTGGTTTTCCCAATTTACACATGCTAAGTGCGTCTGGTCAGGCCGTGAGCGTAAAACTCCTGTGTACCATGGCTCAGTGTTTGGCTTGTGGTATTGCTTGTTTTGTACAAACACTACAAAAATGGTATGCTCTCCTAACTGCAAGAGTCGGGGGAATGTAGCGGAGCATTGCTTTTCTCAGAATTCATAGAAGCCATTGCCGTACCAAGCCAACCATGTCCAACACATACCTTTTTTTTCAGTCATTTTCCCGCTTTTCCCCCATTCGATGGCAGTTTCCCCTACCTAGTTGTTGCCTGACCTATACAAATCACCCCTTCCTAAACTTGGAATTTTGTCTACTTTTCAGAAATATATGCCTTTCTGTCCTCCAATTTGACTTTCCTGCCCTTTTCTTCCATTCCATGCATGTCCGATTGGCAAAAATGGCAAAAATCGCCTACCTCTCACAAAACGGTTGATAACCCCATCAAAATAATTTTTTTCCATTTCCACTCAACCTGTTCCTGAAAGCCAACACATTGGGGAACTCAGCACAGCAAACCATTTGTTTCTAGCTCTTACAAGGAAAAAACCACAGGCTTCTTTGTACATCATTTTATTGGCATTTTTTGAAAAAACCCAAAACTTTCGCACTTTTTCCTTATTTTCTCTCCCCCCCCTACAGCAACCTGGCCGAGATATCTCATGTAACAAAAAAGTTACAAGCCATTGAATGGCCACATACCAAAATCACCAAAAAAGGCTCTGGCACTGGGGAGAAATACCCATGGCACTTAAAGGGTTAATGGACACGTGTTTAGACACCAGCCAGACTTCGTCTCCCACTTGGTAGTTGGGGCCCTTTGCTCGGTGTTGATCAGCAAACTTCTTTTGGCGATTCTGTAATGACTGCTGATACAATTCAGAAGCACTTTGCAAGCAACAATGGAAAAGTCCTACCTTGTCTTCGGTCTCTCCTGGAGGAGTGAAAGTTTACCGGAGACCCCTTCCCGAACCTTCCAACACAGGTACCAAAAAAGGGGTTCTCCGGGAAACCCTCTTAGAGGGACAAAAACCCGGTGTGGGTGTAGTCCTGTAGGTGGTTCGCCTAGCTCCCTCACGGCTGGAGTAGAAAGTTTAACCAGATGGAGTTGCGATGAATTGGCTTAGGTGAGACTCTTCTGTGGGAATAGGATAGGTAGAATTAAGTATCTATAACACCCTTCGCCTTATGGTTACTCAAGGTTGAATGAGTGAGATGTACCTGTGGGAGAATCCCAAGGAATGTTATGGAGAGTCTCTGATGGCTGGTGATGCGGTCCGATCTACTATTGGTTAAAGAAAAAACAGAAGCAAAGTGTTTGCATAAGATTTTGTGAGAAGAGAAGTGAAGGAGGGCAAAGCCTGAATGTTTAGATCCCTACCTGTTGGGTTGGCAAGGATGCAGAGATCGTGTGTTGAGTCTTGGGAGTTCGAGGGTAGTGTCGAGACGGGATCGACCAAAGGGTAAGAAGACCACTGAGTATTTCGTCCGTAAGACTGAGCCGGGTGGAGCGGCTGGGTCGGACTGAATAGGGGTATATGGAGGAAAGTCCTGTAGGAAATGTAAGCAGAGTAAAGTGAAGAAAGGCTTCCCTAAATCTAACTCAATGAGAGGCGTGTATCGCCGTTTCAGTAACTCACGGAGCGGAGCTGAGATGAGTTGTAGCAACACGTAGTACTCCTGGCAACTCTCGTTCATATCGTACTTCCGGAGTGGAAGGAGGAGTCTCGCTCTCGTCCTTCTCACGAACCGCTAGACCGCTCCTCCGAGCTGGAGGCTCCCTGTTGGTGGTATGAAATCGCATCCGCGGCTGTAACCGCCAACGATGCCAGAGAGTAGGATGCCGAAATCTGGGTGTAACAGATTCTTAGCTTGAAGTAGGTGTTCAGCTGCCCTTTTAAAGGTTTGAGAAATGGTCGTGTGCAAGGTTTTGACTGCTGGCATTTCCAGGGTTGTAGGAACGTCCAACTCAGAAGTACGTGGGGGCCTGCCATACATGGTATAAAAGGGTGTCTGCCCAGTGCTGGTGTGTAGCGAATTATTATAAGCATATTCAGCTATCCATAATAGGTCGAACCAGCTTCCTTCAGTTTGGTGTAACATGCAACGCAGATACTGCTCGAGCGTCTGATTTGTCCTCTCAGTTTGACCATCCGTTTGGGGATGGTGACTGGTGGATAGCCGGATGTCTATCTGGGCCCTAGAGCAGAATTTTCTCCAGAAGTTAGATATGAATTGAGTATCTCAGTCTGAGACCAAAACTGAAGGAAATCCATGGAGCCGTAGGATGCCTTCAAGACATACCTTTTGCCAGAGTGGAAGCATTTGGGAGCCCCTTAAGAGGAATGAAATGTGCCATTTTTGAAAATAGGTCCACGACCACAAGAATAGTGTTAAACCCTTGACAGGGTGGTAAGTCAGTAATAAAATCGAGGGGCAACGTGTGCCAGGGTGCTGGTGGGATTTCCAATGGTTGTAATAGCCCAGCCCGTTTCTGCTTGGATGACTTGTTTTGAGCACACACTCCACAAGATAGGATGAATTGGATAATGTCTTTACACCACGTGGGCCACCAATAATTTCGTTTTACCTTGGCTAGGGTTTTAGCGATTCCGGGGTGGCCCTCGATCAAGGAATCATGATAACCGGACATGATTTGTTCTCGTAGTTCTTGGTTTGTTAAGAATAAACGATTCCTGAAGTAGGGCAACTGATCTTTTATCATGTAATGTTCTCCTTGTGCACTCCACGCTTGTAATTGCTCCGGACTCATCAGGTTTTGGATTTCTTCATGTAATTCTTTCTGAGTTATGGTTGCTGTGATTCCTAGGAGCTTGTCACTCAGGATGATTGCTATTGGGTCAGGGGTCTGATACCCTTGCTCTTCCACCCCCATACGGGAAAGGGCATCGGCCTTCCCATTTTTCACCCCTTGTCAGAATGTAATCACGTAGTCATATTCAGCAAAAAAGAGAGCCCAACGTAGGTGTCGTGAGGATTGGGCCTTTGCTGTTTTAGGTACTGGAGTTTCCGGTGGTCAGTTATTACGGTGATTGTGTGTCTGGTGCCCAAGAGGTAGTGCCGCCATGCCTTAAAGTCTGACTTAATGGCCAGGAGTTCTTTGTCTGTGATAGCGTAATTGAGTTCAGGGGGTATGAATTTACGCGACCAGAAGGCACCAGCAACAGGGTGTAACTGGCCCGTTTCGGGGTCCTTTTGTGAGAGGACGGCTCCCATAGCCATGTTTGAGGCGTCCATTTCCACCAGTTATGGGAGATCAGGGCGATGGTGGCGTAAGATTGGGGCAGATGTGAATCTTGCTTTGAGTTCCTGGAAAGCCTCCTCGGCTTCTGTTGTCCACTGGAACTTTTTGTTGCTTTCCCTTAGTAATGACATGATGGGATGCATGATTTGCGAAAATCCTGGGATGAACCGCCGGTAAAAGTTTGCAAAACCCAGCATACTTTGAACCCCCTTGAATGAATTTGGGGATGGCCAGTTCAGGATAGCATCTACCTTGTGTACATCCATTCGGATTCCATTCGGGCTGAGAATAAAGCCCAGGAATTCCACCTCCGAGACGTGGAATGAGCACTTTTCGAGTTTGGTGTAGAGCTGGTGTTGACAGAGTTTCTCCAATACGGATCGGACGTGTTTAACGTGGTCCTGGTTTGATGCGGAATATACTAGGATATCGTTGATGTACACTAGAGCACAGACATCAATCAATTCCCGTAGGACATCGTTCATGAAGTATTGAAATGCAGCAGGCACGTTGCAAAGGGCATTACTTGATATTCGTACAAGCCGTATTTGGTGCAAAAAGCGGTTTTCCATTTGTCCCCCTGTTTTACGCGAACAAGGTGATATGCCCCCCTAAGGTCTAGTTTTGTGTAGATTTGGGCATCTTTGACTTGATCAAGCAATTCAGGGATCAGTACCAGGGGGTAGCGATTTTTTACGGTAATCTGGTTCAGTGCGCGATAGTTGATGCATGTTCCCAAGTCCCCCTCGTTTTTTAGTACGAGGAATAGAGGACTGGCTGCTGGAGACTTCGAGGGACGGATGAACCCGTTGGCCAGGTATTGGTCAAGATAGTCCTTCAGGTGCTGGTTTTCTGGTTCTGTGAGTGGGTAAATTCACCCACAAGGGATTTCTGTGTCGGGTATCAGGTCGATTTTGCAATCGTATGGTCTATGCGGTGGCAGGGTATTAGCCTGTTCTCTCTGAAAAACATCTTGGTAGGGTGCCGATTGCCAAAGTCGCAAGCGTGGAGGTTCTGGTGTCTATTGGTTTTTCTCTTGGCGATAACATGTGTGGGAGCAAGTCTCGGGAAAAGCCAATTCTTTTGCTCGCCAATCGATTCGAGGATTGTGAGCTACCAACCATGGCATTCCCAAAATCAACCGGAACTGTGGTGCCTTAATGAGGTTGAAAACGATAGATTCTTGGTGTCCATCCTGGCACAGAAGGGTTAAAGCTGCAGTGCATTGGGATACTGGACCAGAAGCTATTTCCGTGCCGTCGGCAGTGGTAACAGTGTCGGTGGTTGATTTAGGGCGTAACGGAAGCCCCATCTTTGCCGCAAGATCCTGGTCGATGTAATTCCCAACGGCTCCACTGTCAATGTACGCTCTTACTGCGTGCATCCGAGATGGTTGTTGGTGATTGATCAAGACCACAGATAGTGCAAAATGGGAGGTCTGCAGTTCACTTTCTTCACTCGACAAGTGGACCCCTACACTTGCCATGTTGGGGAGTTTTCCGATTCCTTGATGGTATCTTCCTTGTCCGTGGCCCCTACCATCCTCCACAGTGGCTTCACAGGGCACTCTTTAAGGAAATGACCTGACCTTCCACAGTACATACATAACTGCTGCTCTCTGTTATTACGCTCACCTGGTTCCCACAGGGGCGTCGATCGGACCCGGACAGCTGCAGTCTCCACCAACATGATGCGTAGTGCCGAGATGACTGTCTGGACTGGCCCACCTAATCTCGTCTGCTTGATCCATGGAAGTATTCTGCTGCAGGTGGAGAAAGGGATTTAGCCACCCGTGGATATGAGTGATAGCCCCCTCCCACTGTTCTCGTTCTCCCTTCTTGTCACCTCCGATATCCCCTTTTAGGAACCTCACCTTATGTTTTTAAATGATGAGCTCTCCGTCCTGCGTGGATTTCAGGGGCGCGTTAATGCCAGTTACTTCACTGGTTTGAAGGCGTGGGGGAGAGTTCCGGAGAGTATTGACTCTGAGGTTCCTGGCAAGGTTCGGTAAGTATCAAGTTCATAGAGTTCAATATGTCTGATGATTCACTCTTGTTCCCCCCTTCCTTCCTTGTCTTGCAACTATGATCGTGAGAAGATACCCCTCGTGGCAGTTGGTGGCGCTCAGGTAAGAGTCTGTATTACCCGACGCACTCCGGTAAATTTGCCGGTGTTTAACGTGTTGTTTTCTCTCTCTTTGCAGGTGCGGCGTATGAAGATGTGGAGAGTTATAGAATAATGCCTCCGGTGGTAATCGGGTAAATCTATGATGATAAGTGTTTTATTTGTTGGTTTTCTCGGCTCACCTCGTTTTCTTTTGTGCCTCAGGTGCCGGAGTTCGGCGAAGAAATGATGGAGGCAGCGCCGAATCGAAAGATGCTGCGAGGACTGGTGAGTATGGCGCGGCGCTGCAGCTGCAGATGCGAGGTGTACTGAAATGATGTTCTTTCCAGGTCCGGAGGCGAGATGGATCCGAAATCAGGTGAGGAATTCGAAATAGTTTGTTTTCTAATCTTGTCCTTTTCTTTTCTCTTGGTTTTAGGAGCTCCAGATTTGAGGCGGGCGTGGCAGAAGACTGGATGCAGACTGCAGGCACGGTGAGCGTTACGCTGCTGGATGCAGAATAACGCGAAGCGTGTGCTGTTGTTCGGGCGTGGTTTAAATAGCCTCCAAAGTAGTTCCAGGTAAGAAGTTCCCTAGAACCATGCCCGAGTAAAAAATAGTCCCTGTAGAAAAATAGTCCCATCCAGGCCTCACGTTGGCTTGGACTCACTAGCAGCATGGTCTGCATCAGTTAAGTAAAGTCTATGAGCCTGGCGCCTATGGCGCCAGGACTGATTTCCATGATGAGCCTGGCGCCTAAGGCGCCAGGACTGAACCCAAACAGCCCCCAGCCGGGGCTGTTGGGGTTTTAGTAAGTATCTGGATGCCTGCTTCCGGAGCTGATGGGCTTGGTCCTGATGCCCGGGGGTAGGCATCATGACAGCACTCCCCCCCAATGCCCCTCCTAAAGTTGTTCTTCCCCTTGGCCCTGGTTTGTCTGGGAAGTCCGGATGGAATTTCTTCACTAACCGAGGTGCATGAACGTGGTCGCTAGGCTCCCATGACCTTTCTTGTGGTCCGTAGCCCTTCCAATCGATTAAATAAAAAAGTTTTGATTTAACCATCTTGGAGTCCAGGATATTTTTTACCTCGAATTCAGGTTCTCCATCTATCAAGATGGGGTCGGGTGGTTTGGTTAATCTTGTTTCTGGTTGAACTGGTTTTAAAAGTGAAACATGAAAGACAGGATGAATTTGCATATTAGAGGGTAATTCCAATTTGACGGCCACCGGGTTGATAATGGCCTTAATGGTGTAAGGTCACAAATATCTAGGGTTAAAAGTCTGAGTTCCCTTCAGAGGTATGTGTTTTGTAGCCAGCCAAACTTGATCCCGAATCTGGTATTGTGGAGTTTCACTTCTATGGTGATCAGCATTTTTCTTATATTTCTCTTTTGCTTGTTTCAAATGTTCTGTTGCCTCTTTAAAGGCTTGTGTAATAGTTGAGTGCAAATGACTAACTGCAGGCATTTCTAAATGCTGAGGCGAATCTAGTTCTGAGGTTCTAGGGTGATGCCCATATATGGTATAAAAGGGGCTTTGTCCGGTTCCTGAATGTACAGAGTTATTGTATGCATACTCGGAAATCCATAAAATATCTTTCCAATTACTTTCGGACTGGTGTAGCATGCAACGTAGGTACTGTTCAAGGGTCTGGTTGGTCCTCTCCGTGTGACCATGGGTCTGGCGATGGTGATTGGTTGATAACCTCACGTCGATTTGCGCCAATTGACAACATTTCTTCCAAAAATGTGAAATGAATTGACTACCTCAGTCCGAGACCAATACGGAAGGAAATCTGTGTATTCGAACAATGTTTTCGAGGAACTCCTTGGCCATAATTGAAGCAGAAGGTAATCCTTTTAAAGGAATAAAGTGGGTCATCTTGGAAAAAAGATCCACAGTAACTAGAATGGTGTTAAATCCATTACATGGAGGTAGATCTGTAATAAAGTCTAAAGATAAGGTGTGCCATGGTGTAGGTGGAATATCCAAACGTTGTAAAAGGCCAGCTGGTTTTTTCTTCTGACTTTTGCTTTGGGCGCAAATGCCACAAGACATCACAAATGACTTTACGTCTTTTCGCCAGGTAGGCTGCCAGAATTTTCTCTTAATTTTAGCTTCAGTTTTTGCGATACCTGGGTGTCCTTCCATCAGGGTGTCATGATAATTGGAGATGACTAGTTCTTGTAGTTCCTTGTGTGGTAGAAATAGTCGCCCTTGATAATAAGGTAGGTCATTGATGACTGAGTAGTCCGGGCCTTTCTTTACCCAGTCCTGCAGGGCTGTTGGATCGAAGAGTTGTTGGATCTTTACCTGAATATCCTCTAGTGTCTGTAGAGTAGTTATGCCAAGAATTCTTTGTTCTGAAATTATAGGCACCGGTTCCGGGTTCTCACATGATTCTCCCATCCCTATTCGGGATAAGGCATCTGCCTTGCCATTTTTATAGCCTGGTCGATAAGTGATCACGAAATCGAACTCGGCAAAGAACAATGCCCATCGAAGTTGGCGCGACGAATGGGCCTTGGCTGTTTTTAAATACTGCAAGTTTTGGTGGTCGGTGATTACAGTAATGGTATGCATGGCACCGAGAAGATAATGCCGCCAAGTCTTGAAGGCGGATTTGATGGCTAATAACTCTTTATCGGTAACCGCATAGTTTAATTCGGGTGCCGAGAACTTTCTGGACCAAAAAGCTACTGGGTGAAGTTGACCGGTTTCAGGATCCTTCTGGGACAGGACAGCTCCCATGGCTAAACTGGATGCATCAGTTTCAACTATGTATGAAAGTTCAGGGCGTGGATGCTTTAAGACAGGTGCAGACGTGAATTTCACTTTCAGCTCTTGGAAGGCCTTTTCAGCTTCTTCGGTCCACAAGAAGCGTTTGTTTTTTCCCAAAAGTGCTGTGATAGGGTGTACAACATGCGAGAAATCCGGAACGAATCTGCGGTAGAAATTAGCAAATCCGAGCATGCTTTGTGCCCCTTTAACTGAACTAGGTGATGGCCACTTGAGAATTGCGTCCACCTTTCGAGAGTCCATTCGGACTCCTTTTGGAGTCAGGATAAATCCAAGGAATACAACTTCCGTAGGATGAAAAACGCATTTTTCCAATTTTGCATATAACTTGTGCTGGCATAGTTTCTCAAGGACTGCACAAACGTGCTTCACATGGTCTGATTCTGAGGAGGAGTACACTAGAATATCGTCTATGTATACGACAACACAGACGTCAATGAGTTCACGAAGGACATTGTTCATAAAATACTGGAAGGCTGCTGGTGCATTGCACAACCCGAAGGGCATCACCTGGTATTCGAATAACTCGTACTTAGTGCGAAAGGCAGTCTTCCATTTGTCGCCTTTCTTTACACGTACCAGATGATATGCCCCTCGGAGATCTAATTTAGTGTAGATGCAAGCATCCTTTGCTTGGTCTAGTAATTCGGGGATCAGAGGCAATGGGTATCGGTTCTTAACCATGATCTGATTTAATGCGCAGTAGTCTATGCACGTTCTGAGGTCACCTTCCTTTTTAGGCATGAAGAACAAAGTTGAAGATGCAGGGGACTTGGATGGACGAATGAAGCCATTAGCAAGGTATTGGTTCAAGTATTGTCGCAGGTGAAGGTTTTCGGGTTCCTTAAGGGCGTAGATCCTACTACATGGAGGTTGTGCACCGGGTTGTCATGATCCATAGAACTTGCCCCTTCTGGACTTCCTGGTCCTTTTCGCGACGGGGCTTGTATTCCTTGTTACTCCCAACATGGCCGTGCCAAGTGACTTGCCTCGCACCAGCCTTCAAGTCGCACACGGCACGTTCTATAAATTGGCCACGCCCCCTGTTAGGGAGAATTCTCTCTTTAGGCTGAATTTCCTAACCTAGTGAGTCCCCCAGCAGCTTTTCTGGATTTCTGGAGTTTGTTTTTTTCTCCTGCCAAGAGTGAGACTCTTTTTCTCCCACTCTTGGACATGATTTATGATGTTCCTTTGACTGTTAATGTGTTTCATGGGCTATGGGGTCCTTTACTCGATAGGGTCTCATGTGTTTTTACTATGTGTGTTACACAGCACCCTCCGTGCAGTAATACAGGGGTGTCATAGTGACACCCCACCATAGACTCCATACCCTGGGACTGACTACTGTCTCCCAGGGCATGTAAAGTCACCATTGGCTTTACTCGTCCCAAATTATGACCAGAAACCAGTACAAACCATCATATTGTGGACGTACTGGTCGGGGCAATTCGATTGCCCCGGGGTCTGTTAGTCGAGGGGGCACGTCTCCGTCCCCCCTGATCGAGCTTTGGCTGGTGGCAGTGGAAACTACTTTTTATATTCGACCGCGATTATATCCCTATGGGATTTTCCCATTGTTCGAGGCTACCAACTTTAATTATTGAATTCTCATAGCCTCGAACATACCACTGGGTTATTTAATTAATATGAATTCGCCGGTTGGTATTTTTTGCCAGGACTCGATTCTAAAATGGCGTTTGTGTTCTCTTCTGTGACTCCAACCCAAGTTGAGCCCTTTGTTCCACTTTTGGGCGGGCTTCTCCACAGAAGCCTCCAAAAGTGGTGCCACTCTGTCTGGGTACCACAGGGGGTGTGGGAGTGGGTTTAGGCACCCTGGACTGAGTTACCTTGGTAACTCAAGTTGCACTCTTGTGTGATTGGCCCAAGTGGTGAGCCGGCCGGCTCACCACTTAGCATGTTTGATTGATAGCTAGGCTGAGTGAATGGGGGTGTGCTGCATAAAAGCAGGGCTTTGGGGATTGGAAATTCAGAAGTCGCCACAGGACCTGAGAATCCGACGAGGGAGAAGCTGAGCCGATCTACCACGACGACACCACCGGTAGAGCCCTGCGGAACCGACTCACCACTTCCCGACGACAGAGAAGATCTCCCGACTGGAGAGGCTTCTTCCCCTGACTGGTGGGCACAACCAGTTTACCTTCTTCTTTTCGCATCCCAGGCCGTCTTGTGGTCGAATTGCCCGTGCCAAGTAGCCCGGCAACCGGATAGCCACTTACCACTGGACCGCGAATAAAAGGACTGCTCCTTTTACCTGAGAACTCTGCGGCTGGTTTCTTCCCTGGCAGTGTAACGGACTCCTGTCTTCCTCCCCGACGAGATCCTCTCTTCCCCCGGATGAAGCACCGACTTGCATCCGCTGCTAGGAACAACTGCCCCCGCTGGAGTCTTCTCACCACTTTAAGGTACCGTGTCCGCCAGGCCTCCCTTTCTAAAGATTGCTACAAGGTAACAATAATCCCTTAACCTTCTGGACTGGGTTGGCCGCCTTGACCTTCTAACGGGTCCCTTTCTTTTGGTCCAACTTTTTTTTAAACATTTGCAAGACTCTTGTGCACTTCAACCGTGTGACCTTGGACACATTTCGTTCTGATCCTCTTAAAGTGGATCTGACCTTCTGAACTCTAACTTAACGGTTTTACTTGCCTCCCTCTCTTGTTTGGTTCTTATGAAAAGGGTTGGGATCTGTTTCACATCATACTCTGCTTTTCTCTCCCTTTTAAAACGAATTATTAGAGTGCCATCTGCGTTAAGCGCTCACCGCTGTCTGAAAATAAGTGGGGCTTTACTTAAGACTTGTCTAAAATTCTTCTAAGGGAGTGTATATCTTTTAGTGACCGTGTTTTTGAATTGCTTACTATTAGTGCCTGTGTGTTTTTCTAGATGTGATTTTAAATAAATAATTATATCTCTTTTACACCAAGCTCTGGTCAGTGTTTACTTGTTCTACTGTGCTCTTCTGACCTATTGTGAATACTCTGTATACTGCCTAACTCTTCTTGAGGGAAGTCTGACTGCTCAGCCACAGCTACCAAGTCAATCTGTGTGGTACAGACTGCTACCAAGTGGGTTTACTGCCAAACACCTGTAGTCTTAAATCTTTTGCAGTGGTCCCAGAGGGAATTGCACAGGTTTCTGCCTAACACCTCAGAGGCCCCGCGCTTTTCAACGCTATCATTAGGTAGTGACTTGACATGTGTGTGCTGTTCGGCAAATCCACTATTCCTAGTTTCCTGGTTCCTTCTTCTTTCCTTTCACCCCTTCCCTCTAATTCTGCTCCCGGAATCCTCATCCCTAGCGACCGCTACCTTTTTCCTGGACATCCTGGAACTGTGACCTTCCCAGAACTCTGAACGCGCTCTGCAGCCGGACGAGACTCAAGCGAGCCTATACAAGACCCGATCCGTCCACAAGAGGAATCCTCCCGCGGAACAGAGCAAGAAGCGATCCCAGGTGAGACGGGGGGAGATTTACAACGGTTTGAGACGCCAAACGACCGACACTGATACTGCTATGGAGAAAGCAGTCCAGGACCTTATGCGTGGCATGCAAGAACTCACAACTGAAGTACAGAACTTAAAAGCTGAGAATGCTGCGTTGAAACAGCTTGTTTTGTCTCGCGGCCCCGCTAACAAGGACAGTGTGTTACTGGGTGGAGTGGTAGACAAATATGATGGCTCGGCAAAATCCTTACGTGGATTCCTGGATTCCTGCTTGGTGAATTTTACTTTTAAGCCCTATTATTTTTCAACTTCCAGGGCGAAGGTGGGCTTCATAATCTCGCACCTCACAGGGAACGCGTTGACCTGGGCCACTCCCTTAGTCAACTCAGGAGATGCCCTCCTGGATGATTATGATGGATTCATTCAGGCACTCAAGACTATGTTCGACCGCCCAGAACAGGTTTTTAGTGCTCAGGAACGGTTACTTGATTTCGGACAGGGATCTCAGGATATGCTAACGTACATTACTAGATTCAAACAACTGGCCAAGGAAGCGGATTGGTCCTCAGAAGCAAGTTTCACTATATTTCGCAGGGGTCTAAACAAGGATATTAAGGACGAATTAGCCAGAGTGGCTCGTCCTAGCTCATTCCAGGCTCTTATGCATCTAGCCATGCAAATAGACTTCCGAATCCAGGAAAGAAAGGCTGAAAGAAGAAAGACCAAGATACCCTTTCAAAAGAATTCCCTTGAGACTTCTGTAAAAACCGATCCTGCCCCAACCCATGCAAATAGGAGCCTTCCTTGGGCCTATTTCCCCACAAGAAAGGATGAGAAGGATCCACACAGGCCTGTGCATGTATTTTGCCTCGGATAAACACCTTGTTAGAGAATGCCCTCTAGCCCCTCCACGGCTTTCAGGAAACGCCAGCTCCCGATCCTAGATGGAGCAGAGCTTCGGGAGAGAGATGTTTGCTCCACATCAATTCCATCCTTGAACTCTCCTGGACAAAACAATTTGGTGATACTACAGGCCTTCCTGTCGCCCTCCAAGAACAAGACCTATCCCATTCTGGCCTTGGTGGACTGCGGAGCTATAGGAATTTTCATTAATTAATACTGGGTTGTTAGTCATCATATTCCGTACGAGACATGAAACACCATGCAGCCGGTGGAAGCAATTGACGGAAGACCCCTCTCTTCAGGACCCATAAGCCTGCAGACTAAAGAGATCCAACTTTCCATAAACCATCATCAAGAGCGGATTACATTCGACATCATTAAGTCAGCCCATTACCCCATGGTTTTGGGTATGCCCTGGTTACAAAAGCACAATCCCTATATCAATTGGACAGCAGGATCATTGTTCCTGGGCTCGGAGTTCTGTATGTCCCACTGTCTATCCCTAGATCCCTCCTCGACACCTCCTAAAGAACCACCAACAGACCAAAAAACACCACTCATGGTTTCCAATATCATACAAGTTCCAGAGGCCTATCAGGGATATGCTGATGTATTTTCTACTGCCATAGTCCAAGCCTTACCCCCTCACAGGCCCGAAGACTGTGCCACCATAGATACAGATCCCTCAGCAGTAATTCCCTTCGGTAGAATGTTCGTTCTTTCCGAACCTGAGAAAAAGGCCCTTCGTGAATACCTAGACACCAATCTTGAAAACGGCACCATAAGACCCTCGAAATCTCCAGCGGGTGCTTCGTTATTCTTCGTTCCCAAGAAGGATACCAAGGAACTCAGACCTTGCCTCGACTATCGAGGCTTAAATAAATGCACCCTCAAAGATCGGTACCCACTGCCCCTGATTTCGGATATCCTGGAAGCTGTGAGAGGCACCATAATATTCACAAAGTTGGATCTCTGGGATGCCTACCACTTAATCCGTGTCTGGGAAGGAGACAAATGGAAAACAGCCTTTAGAACACCCATTGGTCACTATGAATATCTAGTCATGCCCTTTGGACTAGCTAATGCTCCCGCAGTCTTTCAGCATTTTATGGATAGGGTGTTCTCTGATATGTTGTTCCTCTTCGTCATTGTCTATCTGGATGATATATTGATTTTTTCCAAGGATCCTCTAAAGCATGAAGAACATGTAAAGGCAGTTCTACAACGACTTCGTGAACACAAACTTTTAGCCAAACCCGAAAAATGCTTGTTTCACGTTACTTCTGTTCACTACCTAGGATTCATCCTTCGCCAAGAAGGAATTGGTATGGACCCTTCAAAGGTAAAGGCCATACTGGCTTGGTCTGCTGCCACATCTGTGAAACAAGTTCAATCCTTCCTGGGGCTCGCCAACTTTTACCGGAAGTTTATTTCTACCTTTTCTGAGATCGTTCAGCCGATCGTTGCTCTCTTGAAGAAAGACACCCCCTTTATCTGGTCTACACCGCACGATAAAGCATTCCAACGATTGAAGACAGAGTTCACGCAAGCCCCGATCCTGGCCCAACCCGACATAAATCGCCCATTCCTAGTGGAAACAGATGCCTCTAACTACGCCATAGGAGCGGTCTTGAAACAGGAACTTGAGGATAAACTGGAACACCCCATTGCTTACCTTTCACGAACCCTGACTCCCAGAGAGACACACTATTCCTTCCTGGAGAAGGAACTGTTGGCCATCCGCCAAGCCTTCACTGAATGGCGACACCTACTTCTGCGTGCTAGATATCCAGTTCAGGTCCGCACAGACCATCGGAATCTCCAAATTCTACAGTCGTTGGAGTGCAGGAACAGTCGTCATGCGCGTTGGGCCTAATTCTTTGCCCAGTACCAATCCCAAATCACTCATGTTCCCGGATCACAAAACATGATTGCTGACGCCTTATCTCGACGTCCTGACTACGTAGCCACTGAAGACAAGGCCTATCCTAAGATGTTTCCCCACACTATCTTTGTAGCTAAAGCAGTCAACCTCCTGGAAGAAATCCGAGTGCAAACCCAGTCCTCTGACCTCTGGAAAGATATTTCAAGGAAGAATCCATGGAATCTAAGAGTTAAGGAAGGATATTTATTCAAGGACAATACACTGGTCATTCCTACGCAGAAATTACAATAAAGGATAATAAACCTCTGCCATGATACCCTTCACTCCGGTCATCGTGGTATAACTAACACCATCCGTCTTATAAAAAAGACAGTTTTGGTGGCCTAGAATGAAGACCAACGTACAACAGTACATCAAGGTTTGTGCTATCTGCGGTGAAAACAAACATGATAACAAGAGACCGGCGGGTCTTCTACTGCAACCATCGCTGCCACCAAGACCATGGGAATTTATTGCTACAGACTTCATTGTGGAATTACCACCTTCCCGAGGATACACGACCATCATGGTAACCATAGACTTGTTCACTCATATGGCTCATTTTACACCTTTGTATAAACTACCATCCTCCTCAGAACTTGCTGGAATCTTCCTGGAACACATTTTCCATCTTCATGGACTTCCTTCCAAGATCATATCGGATCGAGGACCTCAATACGTCTCATAATTCTGGAAACATCTGTGTCGTAATCTGGGGATCCAACACGCTCTCTCATCAGGTTATTACCCACAAACCAACGGAGACACAGAACGTGTAAATCAAACTCTGGAGCAATATCTTCGTTGTTTGCCACCAAGGTTCAGGATGACTGGTCTCTCCTCATACCCCTGGCCTAGTTTTCCTACAACAATTCCGATCACTCAGCACTCAATGTCAGCCCTTTCTATTGCAGTCAAGGTTTTCACCCATCCGTTTTACCTTCTGTTCTTCCACCTCCCACTCCAGTACCTACTCTCGACTCATGGATTCAGACTCTCATCAACATACACAAGGAAGCCAAGGAACAATTGAAAGAGGCCCAGACATGCACTAAGCGTTATGCGGACTCCAAAAGAAGACCAGCGCCTTCTTATTCTGTTGGTGATCAAGTCTGGTTGTCCTCGAAACTATTACCGCAACATCTACGGCCAAACAAATTAGCCCCTCGGTACTATGGACCATTTTCCACAAAGGAAATCATCAATCCTGTCTCATTCCGACTCAAGCTACCTGATTCCTGGAAGAAAATACACCCAGTCTTTCAAACTTCCCTATTGAAACCCTACATCCAATCCACCCGAAAATCCTGCAGACCCAGTCCTGTTGTTGTGGACGATCAGCTGGAATATGAAGTGTCCAGAATATGCGATTCCAGGTATAAACGGGTTCGACTTCAATACCTGGTTGAATGGAAGGGATATCCTCCTAGCGAGAGAACCTGGGAACCAGTTTCTGTCATGAACTTCAGATCACGCCCCTTTTGGACCTCCTGGTCCTTGTCTCAACGGGGCTTACATTCCGTACTACTTCCAACATGGCTGTCCAGAGCTGAAGCCCTTGCTCGCTCCATCTATTTATAGACCATGCCTTCCGCGGCTCCGCGCGTCTCAATGCTATTGCAGAGTAGCCTCAGACGTGTGTTCGTAGCTTGCGGTATTGTTTCCTTGTCCCAGTGCTATTACCCGCGCCCGACCCTTCCCCCCTTCCTGATTCCGAGCATTACTAGCTTTTCCAAGACTCCCGGATTCCTGGACTCCGCGTTCCCGGAACTAAACGCAACCTGGAACCAGACGAGACTCGAGCAGCACTGTTCAAGACCAGGAGCGTTCGCAAGAAGGCAGCGATCGAAGACACCGGCAAACACCAGACCCAGGTGAGAAGGGGGGAACTCCTTGACAGTTTGAGACGCCACCCGATCGAACCTAAAAACGAGATGGAAGCCGCTGTGCAGGACTTAATGCGACGCATGCAATAATTATCAACCGAGGTCCAAAATCTTAAGGCGGAAAACGCCGCGCTCAAACAATTGGTCTTATCCCGGGATTCTGCTACAAAGGAGAGTGCCCTGTTGGGCGGTATTGTTGACAAGTATGATGGTTCGGCAAAAACACTTCTCGGATTCCTGGATTCATGCCTGGTCCACTTTACCTTTAAGCCCTATTATTTCTCGACTCCTAGGGCTAAGGTGGGTTTCATCATTTCCCACCTTTTCGGCAACGCCTTAACTTGGGCAACACCCTTTGTTAACTCCCGCGATGCCCTCCGCGATGACTATGATGGGTTCATACATGCCCTTAAAGGCATGTTTGACCGTCCAGAGCAGGTCTATACTGCCCAAGACCGCTTGCTGGAATTTCAACAGGGCTCCCAAGATATTCTCACTTATGTGACCAGATTTAAACAATTGGCTAAGGAAGCAGATTGGTCCTCTGAGGCTAGTTTTACCCTGTTCAGGAGAGGCCTGAACGATGAGATCAAGGATGAACTGGCCAGGGTTGCTCGACCAAATTCATTCCAAGCACTAATGGACCTGGCCTTGCAAATAAACTTTCGCATCAAGGAAAGGAAGGCTGAAAAGAAGAAATCCAAGGGAAACCCACCCAAGACGTCTTTTGAGAGCACAGCCAGAACGGACGCAAACCCAAGCCCAGCCCCAGAACCTGAACCCATGCAAATAGGAGCCTTTCGTGGACCCATATCACCTCAAGAAAGGTTGAGAAGGATCCATACAGTTTTGTGTATATATAGTGCTTCAGACAAACATTTGATCAGGGAATGTCCTCTGGCACCTCCTCGGCGTTCGGGAAACGCCAGCTCCCGATCTTAAATGGAGCAGAGATTCGGGAGAGAGATGTTTGCTCCACATCAATTCCATCCTTGAACTCTCCTGGACAAAACAGACTGGTCGTTCTCCAGGCATTTCTTTCACCCTCGAAGAGTAAGATCTGCCCCATTCTGGGCTTGGTTGACTGTGGAGCTATGGGATCCTTCATAGATCAGGAATGGGTTGTCAGTCATCAAATCCCATATGAGGCATGAAGCACCATGCAGCCTGTGGAAGCCATTGATGGAATACCCCTCAGTTCAGGGCCCATAAGCCTACAGACCAAGGAAATCCAGCTCTCAATAAACCACCATCAAGAGCTAATCAGATTTTATATCATTAGGTCCGCCCACTACCCCATGGTATTGGGTAGCCCTGGTTACAAAAACACAATCCATATATAAACTGGACAGCATGATCACTATTCCTAGGCTCAGAGTTTTGTATGTCTCATTGTCTATCCCTGGAACTTCCTTTAACACCCCCTGAGGAACCACCTAAGGAGCAAGAAACTCCACTCATGGTTTCCAATATAATACAGGTTCCGGAGGCCTACCAAGGTTTCGCCAATGTCTTTTCCACTGCCATAGTCCAGGCTTTACCTCCACACAGACCCGAAGACTGTGAATTGAAACGGAAACCTCGGCAGTGATCCCTTTCGGTAGGATGTTTATCCTTTCCGAACCTGAGAAAAAGGCCCTCAAAGAATATCTGGATACAAACCTTGAAAACGGTACCATAAGACCTTTAAAGTCACCAGCAGGCGCATCATTGTTCTTTGTTCCTAAGAAAGACACCCAGAAACTTAGACCTTGCCTCGATTATCGTGGCGTAAATCAATGCACTCTTTAGGACCGATACCCACTACCCTTGATATCGGATATCCTGGAAGCAGTGAGAGGTGCAGTAATATTCACCAAATTGGATCTCAGGGGTGCCTACCATTTGATCCGTATCCGGGAAGGAGACGAGTGGAAGACCGCCTTTAGAACACCCTTTTGCCACTACGAGTACCTGGTCATGCCCTTTGGACTAGCCAATGCCCCAGCAGTATTCCAACGTTTTATGGATAGGGTGTTCTCTGACATGTTGTTTCTCTTCGTCATTGTCTATCTGGACGACATATTGATTTTTTCCAAGGACCCTCTGAAGCATGAAGGACATGTTAAGGCAGTTCTACAAAGACTCCGGGAACATCACCTCTTAGCCAAGCCTGAAAAATGTTTGTTTCACTTTACCTCTGTGCACTATCTGGGATTTATCCTTAGTCCAGAGGGGATTGGCATGGCCTACTCCCACGTCCGTGAAACAAATCCAATCCTTCCGAGGACTAGCCAATTTCTACCGAAAGTTCATAGCCACCTTTTCCGAGATTGTACAACCTATAGTGGCTCTGCTAAAGAAGGATACCCCATTTGTCTGGTCAACATTACAAGAAACTACATTCCAGCGTTTGGAGACCGAGTTTACACAAGCTCCCATTTTGGCTCAACCCGATACAAGTCGACCCTTCTTTAGTGGAAACGGATGCCTCTAATTACGCTATAGGAGCAGTGTTGAAGCAGAATATGGAGGACGATTTTGAACACCCCGATGCTTATCTTTCAAGAACCTGAACTCCGAGTGAAACACACTACTCTGTCTTGGAAAAGGAACTGTTAGCCATTCGCCAAGCCTTCACTGAATGGCGACACCTACTTCTGGAAGCCAGACATCCTGTCCAAGTCCGTACTGATCATCAAAACCTTCAGATTCTACAGTCACTGGAGTGCAGGAATAGTCGTCAGGCACGTTGGGCCTACGTTTTTGCCCAGTATCAGTTCCACATTACTCATGTCTATTCTATTCTATTTTACATTTTTAAAGCGCTCACACAGCCCACGGGCATCGAGGCGCTGTTACAGGAATTGTTTGGTTTCTTAGTTGCGTAATTGTTTTTTTTTTTGTCTTAGTTACGTATTTATAACACGCTTAAAAACCCAGAGGTTTCTAAGCGCGGACCCGGGGATCGAACCTGTATTGCTTCGTGTCGTCTTGCTTCCAAGACGCGCACGTTGCCGCTGAGCTATCCTCCCTGGATCACAGAACCTGATCGCTGACACCTTGTCTCGCCCTCCTGAGTACGTGACCACTGAAGATAAGGCATTTCCTAAAATGTTTTCTCCCACGATCTTCGTAGCCCAAGCAGTTGATCTCCTGGAAGAAGTCCGATCGCAAACCCAATCCTCGGAAATATGGAAGGACATTTCAACAAGAAACCACTGGAAATTAAGAGCCAAGGAAGGCTACTTATTCAAGGACAATGCACTACTCATTCCTACACGGAAGTTACAGCAGAAAATAATAAACCTTTGTCATGACACACTCCATTCCGGGCACCGAGGTATCACCAACACCCTCCGTCTTATACAGAGACAGTTCTGGTGGCCTAAAATGAAGTCTGACGTACAGCAATACATCCAGGCTTGTATGACCTGTGCCTAAAATAAACAGGATAACAAAAGACCGGCGGGTCTTCTTCTGCAGCCCACTCTACCCTCTAAACCATGGGAAATCATCGCTACAGTCTTCATAGAGGTGTTACCACCTTCCCGAGGATATACTACCATCATGGTCACCATAGATTTATTTACCCACATGGCCCATTTTACGCCACTGATGAAACTACCCTCCTCTTCAGAGCTAGCTGGAATATTTCTGGAACACATATTTTCCGACTACATGGGCTTCCTACCAAGATCATATCTGACCGGGGTCCCCAATACATTTCACAATTCTGGAAACACCTCTGTCGAGTTCTAGGAATCCAACGTGCCCTCTCTTCAGGATAACACCCCCAAACCAACGGAGCCACAGAACGTGCAAACCAGACCCTGGAACAATATCTCCGATATTTCGCCACCAACGTCCAGGATGACTGGTCTCTCCTGATACCCGTTGCGGAATTCGCTTACAACAACTCTGAACACTCAGCGCTACAGACCAGCCCCTTTTATTGTAGTCAGGGATTCCATCCATCGGTTTTACCCTCGGTTCTTCCTTACCCTACACCAGTACCTACTGTTGACTCCTGGATCGAAACTCTTATCAACATTCACCAGGAGGCTAAAGAACACTTGGAGAAAGCCAGATTACAGACCAAGAGGTATGCGGATTCCAAGAGAAGACCAGGTCCTTCCTATACGGTCGGTGACCGAGTGTGGTTGTCATCAAAACTACTTCCCGACACTTGCGACCAAACAAGCTGGCTCCCTGCTACTATGGTCCATTTCCCATCAAGGAGATTATCAATCCTGTCTCATATCGAATCAAGGTACCTGACTCCTGGAAAAGAATTCATCCAGTTTTTCACACATCCCTATTGAAGCCCTACATCCAATCCTTTCGAAAATCCAGTAGACCTCCTCCTCTACTGGTTGACAGCCAACTGGAATATGAGGTGTCCCGGATTTGTGACTCCAGGTATAAGCAGGGCCATCTTCAATACCTAGTGGAGTGGAAAGGATATCCTCCTAGCGAAAGGACCTGGGAACCTGTTTCAAATATCAAGGCTCCTCGGTTGCTCAGAAGATTTCACCTAATACACCCGGGCAAACCTGGAGGAAAAGGCCTTCGGAGGAGGCATGCTGTCATGAACTTCAGATCACGCCCCTTTTGGACCTCCTGGTCCTTGTCTCAACGGGGCTTACATTCCGTACTACTTCCAACATGGCCGTCCAGAGCTGAAGCCCTTGCTCGCTCCATGCGCTGAACGCGGCATGATCTATTTATAGACCACGCATTCTGCGGCTCCGCGCGTCTCAATGCTATTGCAGAGAAGCCTCAGACGTGTGTTCGTAGCTCGCGGTATTGTTTCCTTGTCCCACTGCTATTACCCGCTCCTGACCCTTCCCCCCTTCCTGATTCCGAGCATTACTAGCTTTTCCAAGACTCCCAGATTCCTGGACTCCGTGTTCCCGGAACTAAACGCAACCTGGAACCAGATGAGACCCGAGCAGCACTGTTCAAGACCAGGAGTGTTCGCAAGAAGGCAGCGATCGAAGACACCGGCAAACACCGGACCCAGGTGAGAAGGGGGGAATTCCTTGACAGTTTCTAACTTAAATACCCCTCGATTACTTAGAAGATTCCATCTCATACACCCGGGCAAACCTGGTGGAACAGGTCTTCGGAGGAGGCATGCTGTCATGACCCATAGAACTTGCCCCTTCTGGACTTCCTGGTCCTTATCGCGACGGGGCTTATATTCCTTGTTACTCCAAAATGGCCATTCCAAGTGACTTTCCTCGCACCAGCCTTTTCCTCGCACACGGCACGTTCTATAAATTGGCCACGCCCCCGCGGCCCCGCTCTCAACGCTATCATTAGGTAGTGACTTGACGTGTGTGTGCGGTTCGGCGAATCCACTATTCCTAGTTTCCTGGTGCTTTCTTGCTTCCTTTCACCCCTTCCCTCTAATTCTGCTCCCGGAATCCTCATCCCTAGCGACCGCTACCTCTTTTCTGGACATCCTGGAACTGCGACCTTCCCGGAACTCTGAACGCGCTCTGCAGCCAGACGAGACTCGAGCAAGCCTATACAAGACCCGATCCATCCACAAGAGGAATCCTCCCGCGGAACAGAGCAAGAAGCGATCCCAGGTGAGACGGGGGAAGATTTACGACACGGGTATGAGACAATCATAAGATCTGTGAGGTGGTAAGGTGTTGGCCTGTTCCTTTTGGAAAACATCCTGGAATTCTTGATATTCCTGAGGTAACTGCACAACTGGAGTAGCAACTGTGGCCAGGCCTTGGTTCAAGGGTTTTTCCAGGTAACAAGTATGTGCACAATCCGGGAAAGTTATTCTCTTCTCTCGCCAATCAATATAAGGATTATGTGTTTCCAACCAAGGTATCCCCAGTATTATTTGGAACTACGGGGCTTTGATTAAATCAAACACAATAGTCTCTCGATGCCCATCTTGACCCAGTAATGTCATCTCTGCGGTGGAATGAGTTACAGGCCCAGAGGCAATTTCAGTTCCATCGACGGTGGTGATGACATCCAAAGTGGTCTTTTTGCAGAGAGGTAGATTCATCCCAGTAGCCAATTCGTGGTCCACATAGTTTCCTATTTTTCTTGGTTAGAGAGCCATTTGTGTTTCCGTCTTATTTCAGAAATATGTGCTCTTCTGGGAATACTTCGGGCCGCTCTAAGTGCATTATTTTGGAGCACTTGTATTCTGTTAATGGTTTGTTTAGTTGCCCCTATGTAGAGGGAATTACAATAATCTAATTTTGATAGGATAAGGGCTCTGGATATAATTAGGCAGCTGTCATCTGACAGAAATTGTTTCCCGGATCGTATTAATTTACATGTATAGGCCGTGGAGAGGCCAGTGAGTTTACCTGTTTGGTGAGGGATAGGGTCGAGTCGAGGCAGAAACCTAACGTTTTTACTTCTCTGGTGAGCTTGATAGTGTTCCCATCGATGATGAATGCTGAGTAATTTGGGTTGAGTTTAGAAAAGCGAGCAGCGGTGCCCATGATGATGAGCTCCATTTTGTCATCGTTCAGGCATAGGCCATGGTTGGCCATCCATGCCTGAACAATGCTATAGACTCTATTCACCAGAGCCAGATCTTCATCATAATCCCTGGTAAGTGGTAGGAGAATCTGGGTATCGTCTGCGTAATTGGTATAGGTGATACCCAGATTATCAAGATCGTCAAAGAGTGGCTTGGTGAAGATATTATAGAGTGTGGGCGAGACACAAGATCCCTGGGGCACTCCACAAGTAATGGGTATCGGGTCTGCTGCCGCTGAGGGGGAGAACACCCTCATGGTCCTGTGATGGTCCAAGTGATTGCACAGGACTCTGTGATCCACCAGGTCAAAGGCAGCAGAGAGGTCTAGTAGGAGGAGGAGTGCTAATTTACCCTTGTCTCTGAGTGAGTCTATTTGGGCCTGTAAGTCAATAAGGGCGGTCTCTGTGCCATGTTGGGGGCGGAAACCAGATTGGCGGGTGCCAATGGTTCACCTCGAGGAAATTCTGAATTTTGGTGTATGCTACCTAACCTAGTATTTTTAGTACACAAGGCACCGTGGTGATAGGCCTGTGGTTTGTGGGAATGTTGGGGTCCAGTGTTTGTTTTTTCAGGAGGGGGAGTACCCAGGATTCCTTTAGGTTGCGCGGGATGGTGCCAGTGGTAAAGGAGGCATTAATAAGTTTGGTGATGAAGGGAGCTAGGTCTCTAGCGGCGTCCTTGATCAGTTGTGCTGGCCATTGGTCGCCTTTGCAATTGGATGGTTTGAGTCCAAGAATGGTTTTCTTTACCTCGATCACTGAGACCTTAGAGAAGTTGAATTGGGTTAGTTCTTTAGGTTTAGGTATAGGGTTTTTTTTCTGGGGAATTTGGGTTTGGGATGATAATGAGGCTTTCTTTAGAGCTATTTTTGTTTGGAGGTTGGCTACTTTGTTGGTTAGTGCCAGCTGTATGTCTGTGCACCAAGTTTTATCTTTAATGGAGTCGTCCTTTACTGCAATAGGGGTTTCTAATTCTTTTAGAATAGAGAAGAGCTCCTTCATACTGGAGTTGGCTTGGGTAATCCTGTTATTGTACGTTTCTTGTTTGGCCAGGATGATATCCTTTTTGTATTGCGCTGAGTTATTTATTAGATTAGTTTTATTTTTTGTGGTAGGATGTAGGTTCCATACCGTTTCGCATTTTCTTTTCTGTAATCTTAGGTTTTTTAGGTGGGGCGTGAACCAAGAGTTAAGATGTTTTTTTGGTTTACTGTTCCTAAGTTTAAGTGGAGCGATGCTGTCTAGGGCCGTGGTCATAGCGTTATTGAATACCTGGGTCAGTGTGGTCTGGTAAGGAGTTAAGCTTTGGTAGGATATGGGGCAGAATTTTGTCTGCTGTGATATTTTTCTTGTTTCTAGTTAGTGTAGGCGCTGCGAGGGGGGGTGTTAGAGCAGTGGGGCTTTTAGTATTGAGAGTGAAGAAGATTAGGTGGTGGTCAGTCCATATTTGTGGGGCGATGGAGGTAATGGATAGATTGCAGTTGTGACTGGCAATCCAGTCCAGCGTTCTCCCTTTGGTATGGGTGGACATGTTCACTTTTTGCGTGAAACCTAGTTCTGTCAGAGTGTTGGCTACGGCAGTGGCCTGGTGATCATTCATATCATTGTACCCTAGGTTAAAATCTCCTAGCACTAAGGTTTGTGAGGAGTTTTTTAGCTTCTCCGAGATAACAGTGGTAATATCTTCATTGAAGGTACTGATAGTGCCTGGGGGTCTATAGAGGAGATGGATATTTAAAGTTTGAGAACTGGCCGTGGGTAGCTTAATGGAGAGAGACTTGCAGGATTTAAGGTTAGGTGTAGAAGTGACTCTCATAGAAAGATTAGTTTTGGCGATAATCGCTATTCCTCCTCCTCGTGCCTCTAGTCTATCAGCTCTGAGGATCGTATAGTTGTCTGGGACTGCTAGCATTAGTGCAGGACCTGCTGCCTAGGATTCTGTAATGGCGATGAAGTCAAGGTCATTTTCTAGGATAGTGTCTGCTATGTCTGTAGCATGAGCGACTAGAGATCTAGCGTTGATGAAAGCACCTTTCAGGTCAGATTCTGGCAGTAGTGTAGGACTCAGGTTTGCAGTGGTAAATCGGTTGGTGGTGGTCTTATTTCTATTAAGGTGGGGTTTGCTGCTGGGAATAGAGGTGGTTTCCAAAGGACCTTTTGGTCGAAGGTGATCTAAGTTGATGTTATATTTGTTAACAGGTTCGAATATTTTAGGTAGTCGTGCCCAGAGTCTAAGGTTTCTCTGAGCTGTGCTACAGGGGGGATTTAGAGATAAGTTGCATTTGAGAGGCTCCTGCGCCCTCTGAGGGCAGTGTGGAAGGCATGGTGATATAGACAGTAATAATAAGTAGAGCTATCAGGTTAGTAAGTGATGCTCGATGGACTGGGGTAGGCAGGTAAGAATACATAGTGTTATGTTTAGTCAAACTGGAGCCTGCTATTGCATGTATCGATCAACTATTAGGCAGTGTGGGCTAGATATTAGGAAGAATAGGCTGAAGTATTGGGCAGCGTAGGCTAAATGCAGCACTCCAATATTGGGCAGAATAGGCCAAATGCAGCGATCAGACATTGGGCAAAATAGGCTAAAAGCAGCGATCCGACACTGGGCAAAATAGGCTAAATGCAGCGATCAGACATTGGGAAAAATAGGCTAAAAGCAGCGATCAGACTTTGGGCAAAATAGGCTAAATGCAGCGATCAGACATTGGGCAAAATAGGCTAAATGCAGCGATCAGACATTGGGCAAAATAGGCCAAATGCAGCGATCAAGCATTGAGCGAGTTATATTGGACCTTAAAGAAAAATTTTGGACCTTGCAGCGTCATGGGACAATCAACGTATGCAGTTAGCGGAGAGGTGCATAGATGAGGCATATTTACAAGGTAGTACTATGGGGCAGGGCACAGTTATTGGAGCTAAGAGGCACTGTGTTGGCGTACAATCATGAGCAAGGATAGGCTGCTGTTTGAGCAGGATAGAGTAAGGCTAGATGCTATGTTGTAAGAGCATAGGGTAGGTCGCAGTAAATGATTATTGTACAATTATTGTAGTACTTAGATCAGGTAGGCAGGTAACTGTGACTGGATGGATGAAAAGTTTGTACGGTAGTGTTCGGTATGCTTTGCAGTTACACCTTGCGCCGAACTGCGGCGAACAGGGACAAACAGGGCAAGCGGCCTTATGTTGGCCTTAGGTGGCCGCCGGCTTCCGCCTGCTGGCAGATGTTTATCCACAAATGTGATCTGGGATACGTTGCTTAGCAACGCTTGGGAAGCCCAGTCTCGCTTTCGGGCCGCATCGCGCCCAACATTTTGTTTTTTTCTAATGTCGGCGCGTGTGCAGTCCTGGGGGCTGAAGAGGCTCCTGTGAAGTTGGAGGGCACAGGGCATACAAGGGAGGCAGATGCTGGGGCAAAAAAGGACTCTACTCCTTAATCCCGTGGAGGGATCAGGCGCCGCCGTACATATCCGGAGGCTTCCACTGCTGGTGAGGACTCTGGTGCTGGAAGTGCTGGTCGGTGCTCGTGGCGATGTCCTGGTTGGTGGTAGGGGGCTCCTGCCCACTCCTTGACTCTGAGGTTCCTGGCAAGGTTCGGTAAGTATCAAGTTCATAGAGTTCAATATGTCCGATGATTCACTCTTGTTCCCCGCTTCCTTCCTTGTCTTGCAACTAAGATTGTGAGAAGATACCCCTTGTGGAAGTTGGTGGCGCTCAGGTAAGAGTCTGTATTACCCGACGCCATCCGGTAAATGTTGCCGGTGTTTAAAGTGTTGTTTTCTCTCTCTTTTGCAGGTGCGGCACACGAAGATGTGGAGAGTTATAGAATAATGCCTCCGGTGGTAATCAGGTAAGTCTATGATGATAAGTGTTATATTTGTTGGTTTTCTCGGCTCACCTCGTTGTTTTGTTTTGTCCCTCAGGTGCCGGAGTTCGGCGAAGAAATGATGGAGGCAGCGCTGAATCGAAAGATGCTGCGAGGACTGGTGAGTATGGCGCGGCGCTGCAGCTGGAGATGCGAGGCATACTGAAATGATGTTCTTTCCAGGTCCGGAGGCGAGATGGATCCGAAATCAGGTGAGGAATTTGAAATAGTTTGTTTTCTAATCTTGTCCTTTTCTTTTCTCTTGGTTTTAGGAGCTCCAGATTTGAGGCGGGCGTGGCAGAAGACTGGATGCAGACTGCAGGCACGGTGAGCGTTACGCTGCTGGATGCAGAATAACGCGAAGCGTGTGCTGTTGTTCGGGCGTTGTTTAAATAGCCTCCAAAGTAGTTCCAGGTTAGAAGTTCCCTAGAACCACGCCCGAGTATAAAATAGTCCCTGTAGAAAAATAGTCCCATCCAGGCTTCACGTCTCAAGTACTAACAGGTCTATTTTAAAAACATTGAAAACTTCTGGGGGTACCACCTGTAGGGGATAATAATCATCATACCTCTGTGGTGGAGACCCAGGATCAGTAATAAAGATGGTGTCTTCAGTAATCTCCACTGTAACAGAAATTCTTTTTGTCCGGTAAGGGGGAGTCTGTTCGATTCTCTCTCCTTATTCCTATCTCTGTAGTCAAACAATAGACATATATAAGTTCTTAATATCAGTGGATTTTGTCTAAAGCACTGTTACAATCTCTCATCGTGTGGAGACTTTTTTTTTTTTCTTATTTAAGAAACCAACTCAAGTTGTGATATGAGCTATGCAGGTCTATCTCATCAGTGTGGAGAGAATATCCATGAGTTAATAGCTAAATCAAGTCCCGGATAACCTCTGTTGTTATATTCCCATAGTCTAGTCAA